>NC_069663.1:27394313-28597170 GCF_027244095.1 Hemicordylus capensis | reverse complement strand
CGCCCATCTAGGGACCTCCTTCTGCACAACCCCCACCGCATGTGAAGGCCATCCAAGGAGGTCCGTCTCCAGTTACCGCCGGTAGGTCTGGTGGCGACTCAGAGACGGGCCTTCTCTGTAGCTGCTCCTGGGAGGGGAAATGCACTCCCGGCAGGAATCCATCGTTTGAGCTCATTGTTGGCTTTCAGGAGAGCCCTTAAAACCTATCTGTTTGGCCTGGGTTTCCAAACTGTTTTAAATATTCTAATTGTTAATGGTTTAATGCTGTTTTTACATTGTTCTGTAATGGCTGTTTTTAAGAAGGATTGATATGTGGGTTTTATTTTTATTGTTGTGCACCACCCAGAGCCATTTGGATGGGACAGTATATAAATTAATAAACAAAGCAAGCAAGCAGACATGCACAGATATCCTTTTAGGCTTTAGGTGGAGCCAGGGTTGCAGGGCGGAGAGTGTCCAACTGTGCAGCTCTACCTGACAACTGGCCAGCCTGCAGGGCAGGGCAGAGAGAAATGGAGCTCTGGGCAGGAGAGGCAGCTGTGCCTCCTTTGGTGCCCCCCCCCCGGTCCCCAAGTTAGGACAAACCACTCCTGTCAGTGCGGGGGTGGAGGCTGGCAGAGCTCTGGGGGCTGGCTGTGTCTATGATTCCTTTCCTGCAAGGACAGCAATCGCCATGCCGCTGAATGCTTCTCAAGCATGGGCGCGATGCAGCAGCAGAGTGAAGTGCTATCCAGGGACACAGGAAATCAAGAGCACCACACTCGTTGGTCAATAATCCCGATCTTGCCAGACTAAATTGGCTCAGAGATGATGCAGAGCCAACCCTCATTTGGAGCTCTCCTTGAAGTGTGGCTAGGGCATGTGGCAGGGGCCTCCGGATACAGTCCAGAGAGTCGGAGTCCAGCCTCTCAGGAGGACACTCCCTGCTTCTTAAAACAGCAGTAACTGCCCAGAGAGAACCCTTCTGCTGGTGCTTGTGAGAGTACAGAGGAGCAAATCAGGGTCCCTGAGCTCACTGGGGATGGTTGACTCTCTCTTTTTAACCCATTTCAATCTTTGGTTTCCTCCTGAAGTACATTTGAGCACGAAAAACAGAGGCTGAAGAGAATTCAAAGATCATTATCCTAGGACAACAGAAATGGGAGGGTGCATCTGCTAAAGAGGACCCCAGAGCTCCCTTGCCCCCTTCCCACTCAGCGCCTGGACAAGCAGGTGCTAACAGACCCCTTTCCCTCCGACACAGAGCCTTCTACTCACAGTACAGGATTTCATAGTCGCCAGAATTGGTGACCAAACAGCTGCTGTCAAAGGCCCAGTCCAGATGGGTGATGAAACTGGAATGACCCTGGAGCACGGTCCGGGATGGGCGGGAGTGCAGAAGAGAGAGAGGGAGATTTAACTGTTTTTTAGAACTATCAGCAAGGGGGACGGCATGTTCTACCATGCACCCAAGATCTTTTATCCTGCTCTTCTTTTCAGGAGAGATACTGAAGCTCGCCCACCAAGGAAGACATACCATCAGCCACAGAAATCTTGCCCTGAACCCCCAAAGAGGCAGTAAGTAATTGGTGCTGAAGCAAATGCATTCTGTGCATGATCAGATACACTATTTCCTTCCTGCGTTTTCCAGGACTAAGTCAAGTTAGCCCCTGGAAACAGTCTGTTGATGGGTGGAGGCTGCTTCCCAGCTGCTGTGGGGAGGGCTGAAAAATGCCCAGAATCCTCAAGAGTGCTTAGAACACACACACGTCCATCCACCTCCGGTCATTTCCTGCATGCTGGGGGTGGTGGTGGCAGGATGGGATCCCCATGCTTAAGGTAAGAACGGCCCATCTAGTCCAGCATCCCATTTCCCACAGTGGCCCACCAGATGCCTCTGGGGAGCCCACAGGTAAGAGGGGAGGGCAGGCCCTCTCTCCTGCTGTTACACCCCTGCAACTGGGACCTGCAGGCATCCTGCTTCCCGGAGCAAGTCCCCCTGCTGGCCACTCGCTGTGCTACAAGCTCTGGGGATCCATCCAGAGGGAGATGAAAGCCGAGAAGGAGGCCCAAAGAGATGAACAGCAGACACAACTGCTCAAATGGGGGCTGCCCCTCCACCCATTCTTGAAATATTCAATTCGGAAATGCCTTCGGAGCGGGGCGGGGAGACCGAGGGACACCCCCCCCCCCGGCTGCATCTCCACTCACCGAACACTTGCCAAGGCGCCCGTACTTCCTGCCGCCCTCGGAAACCGCGTAGATGTAGACAAAGTTGTCATGGGAGCCCAGGGCCAGGTATTTGCCATCTGCAAAGCAGGAAAGGCGGGGGGGGAGGTCAGGGATGGGGGAGCCGACGGCATTGGCAGCCCAAATGGTGGCGGCGGCGGTGGGGTCTCAGAGGAAGGAGAGGAGAGCTGGTCTTGGGGTGGCAAGCATGACTTGTCCCCTTTACTAAGCAGGGCCTGCCTTGGTTTGCATTTGGATGGGTGGCTACATGGAGCTCTGCGAGATTGGGGAGGGGGCTGGAGCTCAGTGGAAGAGCGTCTGCTTTGCACACAGAAGGTCCCAGGTTCCCTCCTTGGCAGCATCTCCAGGTAGGACTGGGAGAGACGCCTGCCTGAAACCCTGGAGAGCTGCTGCCAGTCAGTGAAGACAACACTGAGCTAGAAGGACCAAGGGTCTGGCTCTGTAGAAGGCAGCTCCCTCTGTCCCTAGGACAACCTGCAGATTCAGTCACTCCCACAGCATTTTACAAAGCTGCTTGTAGCTCTCCGGGCACTTTCCCCAAAAGGAAGCAGGCCCCAGGCAGTTAGCTTTCCTCGCTGGTCAGGAAGGGAGGAATGCTACACTAGTAGAAAGCCATCCCATTTCGAAAGCATTAGAGCCCACTTGCCTTCTGCAAAGCGAAAGCAGCTTAGAACACGCTACGAAAAGCACAATCCAGGCCCAGCAACTGGATACAGGGAGGCACCGCAGGGATGCCCCAGCAGCCTTGGATCCCTGCCAGAGACAGCTCCCTGCCTCTCCTACCTGGAGAGAAGCTGACCACAGAGATGGGTTCCCCTCCATCGGTATGGATGGTCACCAGGTCACGGGTCTCTGTGTCCAAAACCAGCCACCTTTTTGGAAGGGAGGAATAAAAAGGAGTGGGAGGGAAGAGAGAGAGAGAGATTATGGGAGGCCAGAGTAGTCCACGGAACTGTAGAGACTTCAGGGGGGATGGAGACCGGGGCAAGCAGGCCCAAGTGAAGCAGCACACACACCCCAGAGTGGAACATTTCCCGACTCTGGAAATCTAGTCCAGGAGTGAGGTTGTTCAGCAAAAGGAGAAGGGGAGAAACAGTACAGAAGGCAAAATGCAACAGGTGGGAGAGGGAGCTTAGGACTGCACAGACCAAAAAATAACCAGATCTGTTGCATCTCATAAGGAGGTAATACAGTTCAGGAGGTGTCAAGGTCAGGTCGCTACTAGAGAAGATGTGGCAGAGTTAATGGCCGGGAACTGGGCCAGATGAGGATCTTCCCCACCCTAAGGTGACTTGGCCAGGTTGAGCAGCTACTGCCAACCCCTCCCCGCACCCTGGCCTGGCCACCTAAAGACAGAGGGCAATGCCATCATGTTGCCAAGGTGCCCCATTACCTGCCAGTCACAGTACCCACCACCAGCACTGAACCGCTGGGGTGGAAGCCAGCTGAGCGAGCCGCATCCTGGGGGCGCGGGGAGAGAAAAGAGAGAGAGAGAGAAACCAATCCAGCAAGTGTAGAATCGAGCATGCAAACCATGTTTCCACTAAGTTGATGCACCCCCTCACCCGCCTCCCCCCACCTATACCCCACACCCCCTGCCCACTAAGAAGCCGCCCTCCTGCTCACCTCAATTCCTTTGCTCCACAGGGGCTGGTGGGTAGCCACACTCCACAAGTGGACCTGTTTGTCTTGTCCACAGGTCAAGAACTGGTCGAGGGTAGGATGGGTGGCCAGACCCCAGAGTTCCTCTGTGTGCCCCTGGCAAAAAGGGAGAGAGACTGGTCACAGGAACGTGGCAGTGGGCCCACCCAGAGCTCTCGCTGCTTAAAGCAGAGCCGGTGGTGTGCCATTAACCCCTGTCACCCCATTCTTGGGTAAATGCACCCTCTCCCACCCTTAACGCAGCACCCCCACCTTGGGAGCCACGGAACCACCCGCCATAAAAGGGCCTCCAAACCAGTTCCGTGCACATCCCTACTTCCTACAGTAAGCCCATTACCTGCACCAGCAGGGACAAGCCGGTAGCCAAGGATCCATGCAGCACCGAGTTGCGGGTGGTGCCCACGAAGAGGGAATCGCCCTTCCCTTCTGCAATAGTGCGCACAGGCCCAAAACCCTCGGGCACCTACAGGGAGAAACCAAAAGATCAAGGAAATAGTTTAGCACCCACAGCCAGTTAATAGTTCAGATACATGCATCTGAAACTCAGTTTAAAATTGTATTTTGCATTTGTACACATTTCAAAAACCTGCAAGGAGGTTTGGAAACACAAGTTTTGCGCTCCTCTTGCACGTAGATAAAGCGATCCCTGCTCTTTTGACACCCATGGCATTTCAGCCTTCCATGAGAGCACAAGGCTCCTTCACACTTCCTCCTCGCAGCCAGATCCCATGAGAGTGACCTTCCTCTTCAGAACAAGCCACAGCCTGCAGTTATGTCCACACTTAAGAGGAAGCCACTCGTTGAACTGGGGCTCAGAACTGGGGCTCAGACATAGAGGCACAAGAATCAGCTGTGCAATGCCAAACCAGAGTTCGGCCCCACCTCATGGTCTGAGCGTTCACATTCATGCCTCTACAAAAACGAAAATAACACCGGGTCAGTCGTACTGGAGACATGTAGCACGTTGGTTCAGAAATGTGAGCCACCAAGTTCAACAGGACTGACGGTCTTGGAAGGAGGCATAACAGAGCTCATATGTACACTGAGATGAAGCAGCAGTAAGGGACCTGGCTGAATGAATGCATTTCATCGTGCAGAAAACACAATTTTAGAAGGATTTGATAAGGAGTGGCCAGCAGGCACTTCTGAAAACGGTGGCATCTCCATACTCAGAGGCCGGTTCTCACTGGATGGTGGAAATGCCCAGCACAGAATACCATCAACCTCCCAGGGGCACCTCCAGCCGCTGACCAAGGCAGGATGTTGGATCCGATGGACCTGCTTAGTCTGATCCCGGAGGGCACTTGTTGCGTTTCTGTCCTCCTCCCAAAAGCTGCAGTTGGAACCCAGGAGGTACCACCTTTCAGGCATCCCTCACCCCAGCAGTCTTGACTGAGCAAAGCAGCTGCCTGGTCCCCCGCCCCTCCCACCACCTGGTACCTCGTTCTCCTGCAGCTTCTGGTAATCGCGTCCCCAGAGTACGACTCGCCGGTCCCTTCCGCCTCCCGTGACGATGGTCCCGTTCCGCAGCACACACAAGCCAAAGATGCCACCTTCATGGGCTCCTGGCACGGCCTGGCAAATCCGGTTCCCCCCTGCCAGGCCAAGGAAAATACTGTGAGGCAGAATGTGCTGCTGCTCGATGCCCATCCAGATGGGACGCTTCGCTCGATTTCCATGAGGGAAGCCAACTTGAGCGGCAGTATTAACAGCAAGATGAGCAGAAGCATTGCAGCACCTTAGGGGTTAAAGTGTTTATGGGGCACAAGTTTTCAGAGTGCTACGGTCAATTTTGCACACTCCTATTTATTTAATTTTATTTAAAGTGTTGGAAATCACCTTTCACACCCGGCTTTTTTTTACATCTTCATCATTAATTCGATTTCTATACCGCCATTCCAAAAATGGCTCAGGGAGGTTTACAAAAGAGAAACAACAAACAATAAGATGGCTCCCAGTCCACATCTCCTCCAGAATGGAGGGTGTGCCCTTCACATACCAGCCAAATTCCCCCCAAGGCCCTGTGAGCTATTGGGGAGCACTGCATACACAATTCAGGTTTTTCCTCATGTGTTAAGAGGGTAGCCTGATTTATATCCGGGGTTAAAAAATCCACTCTGTGTGTGTGTGTGTCATTTTGGGGGGGTGGGGGGCAATTTTGAACTTCCAGTAAAGCCTCACAGAAAACCCACAGTTGAGCCTGCTGTCTGGGGAAGTCCATTGAGCTTATTCCTTAAGTTGTGCTCCTTGGAATGGCAAGGACTTTACACAAATGGAAAACGGCATTTATTTGGGCGGAAAAGGCTAAAGCCACCTCAGCCCACCCAAGCAGTGTGCACAGAAGGAGGTTGATGACCCCCCAGAGGCAGTCCGGGAGGGAGAAGCTGCACTCCTGCAGTCTGCAGATGCCGCTCTGCTTGGCCGCTCGTGGGGCAAGCAGCTACCGAGAAGCCTACAGGGTGTAACTGACCAGCAATCAAAGGAAATTGGAAGGAAGAAGAAAAACGCAAGTGACACAGGCAGCCCCAATCCCGTTCTGCAACACACACACACTGGTGGCGACAAACACCACGGCAGGGAAAGGCCCAGAGCAGCCGGCAAGACCGAGTCGGCTTCTCTGCGCCGGCCCAGACCTCTCCCCTCAGGCAGGCCTGCCGCCTGGCCCCCTTGAAGCCCAGCTCCAGTCCCCCCGCTAGCCCCCAGAAACGGACCTTTCCCCCAGATGTAGAGGTTGCCCCCGGAGTCCCCAGTCACGGTGTCTCCATTCTCTGTGAAAGCCACGCACAGAACGTACTTGGGCTTCTCGTGTTTCTGTGGAGAGATGGGAGGGGAGCAGAGGGAAGGACGGAGGAGCATAAAGCAAGGAGCGGAGCCCCCACCCCCCAAGGAGTGGCAAGACACCCCACCCCCAGACATTTCCCCTAGCCACTAAAGTAAGCATGAGATAAACAAATATCTGAAACGTTTTGGTACTGTGCATGTACAAACATTCATGCAGGTCATACCAAGTCATTTCAAGTGACATTTCGATTGAATCTTCAGCCCGGGTGGTGGCGGGCAGACCTCAGGCTTGTGGGGTGCTTGTCTCTCTCTCTCTTTTTTTTAAATTAGAACCGCCCCCACCCCCTATAACATCCACCAACTGGAGCTCAGGGGGCAGAGCTAATTATCCATAACACTCGGATGGCTGGCTCACCCAAGGACATAAGAACAGCCCTGCTGGATCAGGCCCAAGGAAGCCCATCTAGTCCAGCATCCTGTTTCGCACAGTGGCCCACCCGATTCCTCTGGGAAGCCCACAGGCAGGAGTTGAAAGGGGCATGCCCTCTCTCCAGTTGTTACTCCCCTGCAACTGGTATTCAGAGGCATCCTGCCTATGAGTCTGGGAGGTGGCTTATTTCCCTCTGACTAGTAGCCCTTGATAGACCTCTCCTCCATGAAGTGATCCAAACCCCTCTTAAAGCCATCCAGGTTGTTGGCTGTCACCACATCTCGTGGCAGAGAATTCCACAAGTTGATTATGTGTTGTGTGAAAAAGTCCTTCCGTTTGTTGGTCCTAAATTTCCTGGCAATCAGTTTCATGGGATGACCCCTGGTTCTAGTGTGATGTGAGAGGGAGAAAGGACCACTTAGCTCTTAGATGATCAAGATGTTCTCTCCTGCGGAGAGAGCTCCTTTTAGGCTACATCAGAGGAGAGTGGGGCAGCGAGACAATGGCATTAAGAGCCAACCCCTTTAGTAAACACAGCAAAACCAGTTCCCCCTGGGCTGCGGCTGTGTGCCGATTCAGTTTGCAGAGGTGGGGAGGTGCTCCCTTCTCCTCCATCACCGAGCACACCAAGTGGAGTCAGTTCATCATATGGGGACAGCAGCGGAGTCATTCGTCCAGCAGGAGAGAAAGCTCCCCTCTCCCATACAACAGCAGGGCTGTGTCTAGCTAGCTAAGCAGCTCCTTATGCAGTCAGCACATGGGATACCTACGAATGTTGCTAGTCCTTTACTGCTGTTACAAAATACTTTTCAGGTTTTCATCTTGCCAGTTACTGCACTCCCTCCAAACAATAATGCAGGATCAATTATTCCATTTTACCAGTCTGGGGAATGGACAATGAGCACAGGAGAATGCCCACATGAGTTGCCTATGGCCTTGCAGTGAGCTTTTGAGGTTGTGGGGGAGGAAATTTGAACCCACACCTCCTGGTGCCTGCCTGGCACCTCGCTGGAGTTAGCAGCCCATGTAACTGGTAGAGGGAAAGGACACGATCCGCAAGCAAGTTCTGCTGCACAGGCCCTGCTGAAATGAGGGGGAGAGGCACATGGGCATGGCCGAATGCAACACCTCCAGGGGGGAAAGAGGCAACCCATCACCCATCCCCTGGAGCTTTATTTTGGCTTCACTCTCTCCCGTCTCACCTCAAAGATGCCCTGCCTCTTGCTGAGGCTGCCTCCCTCCAGCGTCCAGAAGTGGATGTGGGATTTTCCACAGGTGATGAGCAGCGTTGGCTCCGTAGGATGGAAGGTGGCAGCCAGCACCGACTCGTTGGAGCACTGCAGAGGAAGGGTGGGGGGAGAGAGTGCGTGCATAAGGTTGTGGGGATAACAGCTGCATGCATGCACAGGGCGGAGGGCCGGTTAGGGTCAGGCGGGCAGCAGGTTGTGGGGAGGAGCCACACAGGTCACCTTCACATCTGCAAGCTTCTGCTCCTTCTGCCAGTCCCAGACCGACAGGACGTGGTCATTGGAGTCATCAACGGCACACAGGAGGCCGCCTCCGTTCTGGGGAGAGAAAGGGGGAACCGATAGAGAGGTGCCGCCACACGAGCAGAGGATCTGTTGCGAAAGGGATTGCAAACCATTTCTAGAGTATTCACAACAGCCCCAACCCACCCCATTTTTATTTTTATTTTTAAAAAAGCTGAACTGCAAGATCCTTCCGTTTTGAAGGAAAGAAGCAGGTTTCTAGTCACCCTGGGAGCAATGAAAACTGGAGACCTCAGGGAGTGAAGGATCAGGAAGTGAAGAAGAGGGAACGGGTCCCGCTTACAGACTTGGAGAATCCCACGCAGCTCACAGCTCGGTCAAAGGGGCCAGGCCCCAGGACGTGAAGGGTGTTCAGGCTCACCGAGTCCCAGACCCGGACATGCGGAGGCAATGGCTAAGGGAAGGCACAGGAAGCCAGTTCAGGGCAGACCAGAAGAAACGCATCTTCACACCATGCACTATTCAGCTTGTGGAACTCGCTGCCACCAGTTGCCGCTTTGGCCACAAGTACAAGCAGCTTTCCAACAGAAAACAGGGAAGAGAGAAATTCATGGCGGAGATGCCTATCCAAAGCAGTGAGCCAGGATAGTTCCATGTTCAGAGGCAGCTTAGCTTGGAATGGCAAATGCTGGGGAACAAGCCATCAAGGAAGACCTTTCGCTCGGCGCCCTGCTTGTGAGCAGTCAGAGGAGTATGGCTGACCACTGTTGGAAACAGAGCACTGGGCTAGGGAACACCTTTTCTCAGCTCCAACTGGGTGGTTCTCTCATGCTCCCCTCCCCAGAGCTAAGCTTGTGAAGTCCATTACCCCCCTCCCTCCCAGCCCTTCCCCGCCTTCTCCAACATACACCCGCCTCTTGTCCTTCCCAAGTAGGGTGCTGCCACCACCATGTCCTCACCTTGCCATCTTTCGAAGTCCCAGCCACCTGCCCAGTTGCTATGGTTACCATATCAGGATGCACAGCCAAGCTAAGGGAGACAGGGGAGAATTCTGCTTGCACCCAGAATGCTGAGCATCCCAAACAGGCCACCACCACCGCCACTCCCATCTGGTATAGCTACGTATCACTTTTCACGTGCAGAGTGCCTTGCTCTTTGTTTTGCATGCTTGCACAAGGCCAACCTCATCCCAGCGGTCTCACCACTTGATGTCATCGGTGTGGCCCAGGTAATGGCGCTGGCGTTGTTCCTCCACGTTGTAGAGGACTGCCACGGCTGCCACAAAATACACAATCTCCCCCGTGGGCAGCAGGAAGAGGTTGGCCCGGCAGTCGCGGCCCCGATATCCATAGCTGAAGCAGATGCCGGCAAGTCAAGGGGGAAACGAGTCAGAGAGGTCTTGGCTACCAGCCGCCAGGGCCACGGAAGATGGGACCTAGTGCAGGCTCCAGAACAAGGGTGTCGCCATGACTGAACGGGGGGTGGGGGAGAAATGTCCCTGGGCCCCTGACAGCTCACGCTTCGCTCTCCCCCCCACCGGCATGCCGTGGGCCCCTGATCAAAGGACTCCTCTCCAGGAGGCCTATGTGTAGGTCATAGATATACACGTTAAAATATATCTGTGTCCAAGCCAGTGGAACATGTGTGCGTGTGTACGCATGTGCACAAAAGTGTCACACATGAAAGTGTGTGCATGTGTGGGGAGTGTGTGCTTTTATCTGCATAGGAGTGAGAGAAAGGGGTGCCAAGGATGTTCTGTTTTCCATCATGCCCTTCCGCTTCTCCTGCAGCAAAGAGACAGGACTCGTGTCCGTCTTCACTCTCATCCTCCCAGGGCCCACTCCTGCCCTTTTCTCCCCCCCCACCCCCACCCCCGGGGAGACGGCTCAGGGCAGGATACACCCAGTCCAGCTTCAGCTTCTTATGAGGCAGGTCCAGCTTGGCGTCCAGGCTGTAGGTGGCAACGACAGCATCAGGGACAAACATGGGGATCGGGCGCCCCCTCAGGAACATCTTCACGTAACCATCCTCTGTGTGCAAGGGGGGGGAGAGGCAAGCAGAGGCATCAGGGTCTCCCACCAGCAAGCCCTTCTGCTGCCCCAGAGGGAGCCACTCACCCCCCCACCCCCCGCCAAGAGCCCCTGCTTCTTTCCCCTTAAACCCATGCAACCTGTCCTCTCCTCCTGCCCCATCCCACCCACCCTCTCAGGCCCCTAGATGGCGAGCCGGGGGGTGCAGAGGAGGCACAGCTGCCTCCCCTTCCCAGAGCCCATTGGCTTCTCTCTCCCCCACCCCGTGCTGCCGGCAGGCTGGTCACTCCTCAGGTAAAGCTGCATGGTTAACTGCATCGCTCTACCTGATGAATGGCCAGCCTACAGGCAGCATGGCTCTCCTTAATGCTGGGGCAGGGCCGGATGGGAGAGAGCGGAGCCAACTGAATTCCAGCACACAGAGGTCCTCTCCCCTGCTCCTTTAAGACCAGCAGCGGCTCCTGAGGGCGGGCCTGGAGACGGTTACGTGCTCAGCCACTCGAGGCGAGCAAGACCCAACGCCGGGTGACCAAGAGGAGACGCTGCACAACAGCTCACCTGCGGAGGAGCTGCTCCTTCCCAGCCCGCCTCCCCCACCATTTAAACACATGCCTGCATTACAAGAGCACGTGCAGGCAGACTGGCCCACCCTCCGTAACACCCCCCCCCCACCCCACAGAGCACCCCTGGCTCTCTGCTGTGCCATACCGGGGCCCCTCCTTGGACCAGCTTCCTCAAGCTGGTTGGCAAGACGGAAAGTGTGGCAGCACCAACTCACCAGCGCTGAAGGTGGCTTCTTTCGGTTTGCTGAGAGAGAGAGAGAAAGAGAGAACACAGTAATGACTGCAGAGGAAGAGAAGGGCGAGCAAGGAACGAACGAGGCGTCTCCTGGCCATGCTTTTCTGGAGGAGGAGGAATCCCTTGCTCTCTAGGGCTACCCTCCCACCCACCACCTCTCAGCAGGAGGAATCCTTGGCCATTTAAAAACTACCCATGCTTACCTTTACTATCGATCCTCACTTCTTTTGCCTGGTTGCCAAGGAGCAACAAGCAGACAAAAGTAGTGAGGATCAACAGTCCTTTCTGGCTACCAGCCGCCCCTCTTATCCTCAGGCCCTCTCCAAGGTTCATCCCTCCCTGACAAACTTCCACCTTCCTCACAGCAGCTGCACTGACTTGGAAAGAGTATATGACTGCCCCCTCCCCTCTCCAAGCCGACAGGTTGTTCAGGACCATTCTGTGACATCAAAGCAGCTCAGCCAATAGTAGGAGAGGTGACAGTGGAGGCCGGCAAGGAATAGGTACCACTCACCAACACACACACGCCTAAACCCCAAAGAGGGCGAGTGTGCGTGTGCAAATGTTCCCACAAAGTTATATCCCAAACCCCATAGTTCTATGTTTCTAACAGTCCCTTGAGTTTAGCATTTCATATTCCTTGTTGCATGTCCAGCTCCTGGAATGCTCAGAGCCCTCAGGATAAGGGAGGAGAAAACAGGAACCCAAAGACATACATACACATATAGGAGAGATGGGAAGAATGCACAAGTGCCTGGCTGGATCAGGCCAAGAGGTTCCTTTTAGTTCAGTACTCCTGTTTAAAAAACCGCCTATGCTCCTGGGAACCACACACATTTACACGGTGCGTAACAGCCCTGGATGAGTGGCGCTGGAGGATCGGGGGCTCTGGGATTTCAGAGGTGCCTTCCCCGATTTCAGCTTTTTAAACAAGTGGCATCTTGAAGTCCTTTGACCTTCAAGCCGCAATCTTGCCAGCTGCTTGACAAGAAGCCAACCCCTGCGCCCCCTGCTCTTCTGGACAGTGAGCAGCACGAAGGTGCCAGGACGACGAATAAGCACCTGAGCAAGTCCGGGTGCAGAAGGGCCCCGGTCCAACCCCTGGCCGCATCTCTGAAGGGCTGGAGCGGCACCCCCTCCTCCGAAACCCTGGACAGCCAGTCAGTAGAGGCCAGCCAGAGCTAGACGGACCAACGCCCTGACTTACAGAGGCCGTCTCAGGTGTTCAGGAGGGACTGCAGCGCAGCCGCAGAGCAGACGCTTTGCACCAGGCGGCCCCAGGTCCAACCTCCAGGCTGGAAAAGCCCCTGCCGGAAACGCTGCAGCCTGTCAGAGTGAGTGGTCTGACTCTGGAGACGGGAGCGTCTCAGGAAGGACCCTGGCCGAATACAAGCCTTGTGTGCAGAAGGCCCCAAGTTCAGTTACTGGAAGGTCCAGCTAAAAGGCTCTCACAAGCATTTCGCACACCTGCAGTTCTATTTTCTTGAAATTATTCAGTGTCTCTGGATGGAAACTCCCGGCAGTGAAGGAGTTAAGTCTCCTCGAGAAGGGAGGGGTGTCTTCCCTGCCCATCTGCAGAGGCTTCTCCCTTCCCCACCCAAAGTAACAGTTGGCAGCTCGGGGGGCCCCACCCTCCTGCGCACACAAACTCCCTGCCTCACGGCGCTGTTTGTGCCAACCTCCTGCTCTCCCCCCCCCCCACCCTGGGGATCCTGACACACTCTTGCATCAGCCCATCAGGTCCCCTTCAGGTCCCCTCCTGCAGCACCACCTTACACCCATCTCCCTCTACACCAGCTCCTTGCCATGAAACAGGTCCCAGGATGGGGTTCCCTCCTGGGCCTCTGCCTCCACCCCCTTTGCACAGAGAGGCTTGCCTCTCCCACTGAAGCGGCTCCTTCCTTCCTGGTGTGTGGTGCAAGTGGCCACCACTGGGCTCTGAGTCCGACCCTTGGTCCCTCTCAGGGGCCTAGCTAGGGGAGGGTGGGGTCTATGTTCCTGGAGGCCCCTTGGAGTGAGGGAGGTGAGGGAGAAAATAGGGAGGGGTGGAGCTGGGGGCCTTGGGTTCTTTGCACCCCTCCTGGGCTCCATTCTAGCTACCCCCCCCCGGCCCCTCTAGCTCACCAGGACAGGAGATACCCAGCCCCTGACTCTGCCACGGAGCAGACGAGGTGGCCTTGGGAGCTGCTTCACCCCCCAACCTAGCCACAGTACTGCACAGCACCTTCCCGCTGCAGGCTGCGCCCTCTGGGGCAACCCAAGCCGTCTTGCCACTTGGAGATGCAGATTCAGCGCACACACACACACACACACACACACACACCAGCAGCAAGCAAGCAAGCAAGCAAGCAAGCAAGCAAGCTGCCAGCCTGCTTTGCAGCACTGAGACCTACTGCTGTCCAAAGCTGCTGCCTCCCTCCCCTCCGTCTCACAGCAGGACTGGCCCCCATCTCATCTCAACTTGCCAGCCAAGCTGTGGAGAGACACACCTTTCTGCAGCTCCTTCGCCCTGTCTGTATTGTGCCCTCCCCAATCATACCGGCATGTGGGAACCTAAACCCTACACCAAGGGCCAACCCTCCCCCTACCCCGGCACCAGTTTACACCTCTGGACCCCCACGTTTCGTGCCCCATGGGCCTTGCTCCATCTTCTGAAGATGCCCTACAGCTCCCCATCTTCTCCTGCCCAAACCTGATACCCATCCCCCCACCTCACCCCACAGACCTCCCCCCCACCCCAATACCACTTTCCCTTGAAAAGACCCTTACAGCCCCACCCACCCACCAGGAAAGCAGAGCTCAGATTCAGCCACCAGATCTGGGGGACCCTGTGGGAAGAGGGGATGCGTGCTGTGTATTGGCGGGGGGGAGGGCGGCACACCAGAGACAATGCTGCCTGCTCTCCCCCCTCCCCAAATAAGTGGGGGGCTGAAGTCACTCTGGAAGCCTTTTGCCCTTGACCTCGCTGCTGTTTTGCTCAACACCCAGCCTGAAGAAGAGTGCTGGGGAGGGAACTCGAAGGCCTGCTCAGGACCCGGCAGTGGTTTTACCAGCTTCCATTTTCTTTTGCAGTGTACACTGCACAGAGAACTTTGGGTTGAAAAGCAGTATATAAATATTGGTAACAACAATCCTGGGCTGGACCCTGGCAACAAGTACACAAGACCTCCTGCCCTGTAGCTTTGGGTTCCCCACCCCCCGATGGATCAGCACAGCTCCTGCGACTTCTGACTCAACGCTCGAGGCACTCTACACGTGTCGGGAGCACTTCTCTTCCGGGGGTTGTGCATGCCCCCAGCTGAAGCCCGGAAAGGAGGCGCGGGGGCCGACCGCGGCGGCTTGCATTGCGCCTCCTTGCCAAGGGGAAGCGAGAGCCGTGGGGAGCCAGCGCGCCCCTCCGCGGCTGCCTTACCTGGGGCTGCTGCTCCCCGAAGCCTTCCGCAGCATGGTGGCGGGTGCTCAGCTCGGCCGCGCTCTGGTTTTGCTCCTGGCAGCTCTGTTTGTCTGGGCAGGAGGCGGCCCTTCTACAGGCAGCGATGGGCGGGCAGGGTTCCCGGACGGGGCGGTTTGCGCCGCGCCCTCCAGGAGCTGGAAACGCAGCAGCACTTCTGCCGGCAAGGAGCGTCCTCGGGGGCCTCGGCCGCGATGGGGCCGAAGCGGGAAACTTTCCAGGCAGAGCCTGCCTCCCCTTAACCCTCGGCGTGCCGGAGACGAGCGCTGGGGAAAGGAAGGGCCTCTTCGGTCAGGCGGGGATGCAGGACACGCTTGGGAAAAAAGCAGAAAGTTTTCCCACGGCCGGGCCACGAGCAGAAGCCGCCGCCGCCGCCGCCCTGTCGCGCCCGGCCTCAACCCGTTAGGCTAGCCGGCCTAAGACCGCTGCTCTGCTCCGCCACGGGATGGATCTCCCTGGAGGAAACAAACACCCGAATGAGTGAAAGTGGAGCACGTATGTATGGTGCCGCCTGTGCACGCGGCGTCAGCAAGGCCTGGAAAAGGCTTCTTGTGCCTTGAAGAGTTGCAGAGAAGGGCACCATCCGTTCGAGGCGGCGGGACGGAAGGAAGCACCCAGTCGTGCCACTGAGCCGTTGTGGCGTCCTTCTCCTCCACCCTTTGAAATCCGATCTCCCGGTCAGTTTCTCTTCCGGTTCCTGACTGACAGTCGTTTTTGAAGGGCTTTGCTGTTGTTGTTACGATTAAGATGAGCTTTCCTAGAGCTGAGCTGGCTACATCAAAGTCAGACACACTTTGCAAGACCTGAGCTGCTAGAGCAAAGAGACATTCCTAGCAAATAATCAGGTTGTAAAACCACTGAGTTAAAGGACGCTTTGCTGAACCTGAGCTGGAAGAACTATAGCTCCTTTTCCAGCAGGTTGAAGATGCCTAGAGCAATGAATGGTAAAGACACTAGTTCAGCCTTAATGCAAGATGGTATGAAGCTGGGGAGGAGGCTGCATGTGTAGGCCTGGCTGGAGGGGCATCCGGGGACAGGGGGAGACCACACGTACCCTTCGCGTTTCCCGCTGTAGGAGCTGCTTGAGGAGGTGGTGCGGCTCCTCTGGTCCTTGAAACACTCGCGCTTGGGTGAGGCGGGGCATTCCGGAGAGGGGCAGCTGCGCCCGCTGTGGGAGAGAGAGCCTCAGCAATGAAGCCAGACAAGGGTGAAGGGGTGGGGGGCAGCAGGGAAGGAAGGGTCAGCTAGCCAGGATGCAGCAAGAGCACGAGGCAAAAGCACAGGCAGAGTAAGGGGAGTGAGCTTGCTGGATGAAAAGCAAAGCGCTCTGGCAAATAGCTCCGCTGCAAGACCTGAGGTGCTGGATGCAAATAAGGTCTCTTTTCAAGACCTAAAGTGCTAGATCCAAGAAAAAGCTCCTCCCCTGTCCACAGGCAGATGCCGGCAGAAAGAGAACAGCTAAGTGGCAGTGGGTAACATTCAGACTAAGTCATGACTAAGCACCACTGAAATCAATTAGCCGTGACCAGCTGAAGGTAATGAGGTGCAGTCATGACTAACTTAGTCAGTATATTTGGCTCTGGTTACAACAAAGCCCCATTGGATGGATTGTTGTCCTTCTTGCCCTTTGGGAATGTGGAGCACCAGAGGACAGTCTTCTCTTTGCCCAGGCTTTGGAGGGCTCCTCACGTCCCTGTTTTATTGCCAAATGCTACTTTTGCCACCTCCTGCACACACACACACACACACACACACTCCTGAATTCTCTCCCATTACAGTGAGGATGATGGTGCCCCTTTGCCTCTTAAACAGCAGCTCTGGAGGGAACTGGGAAGTCACAGAGCCCAATTGGCCTTCTCTGGTTCCTTCATTCCCCAGTCATCCGGAGACGTAATTCCAAGCGGAATCAGTCACAAGCAGGGACACATACACACACAGTGTGCAACATACACAAAGGGCCTTGCTAGCTGACTCAAGCAAGGTAATATACGATATTTCCCATAATCCCAGCTAATTAGACCTGGCGGAGAACTGACTCACCATCAGTTCACCTCTGAGCATGGACGAAATGCAACCTCTAAGTACCTTTAAAGGGAATCCAGTATCTAAGACTGTTCCCCTCCAAGGGGAAGGCCCCTGCCTATCTCAAGGAAGGCGTCGCTGATTTCCTTTTTGCCCCAGTGGACACAGGAAGCTGCCTTCTGCGGAGTCAGACCCTTGGTCCACCTCGCTCAGGACCCTGACTGGCAGCAGCTCCCCAGCGTTTCAGGCAGGAGGGGCCTTTCCCAGCCCCCCCTGGGAACTTCTACATGCAAAGCAGGGAGGGACTCAAGACCACCGAGTGAGCGACAGCCGGTTCCTCACCGTTGAACAGGCAACACGTCCCAGGAGTGGGTGACTGCTCCCCCCACCTCCAGCTGCATGGCACCAAGGTCCTGGGTTCAGTCCCTGGCAGCCCCTCCAGGTAGGCCAAGCCCTGCAGAGACACTGCCCATCAGAGCAGAGGAGACTAAGCTAGCTGGGCCAAAGGCCGGACGCCACCACGGAAGGCCGGCTCGCAGGCACGTCTGGAGACTGAAGTGCAGCAGCAGTAGGCAGCAGGGAGTGCAGCACGCGGGGAGTGGGAAGAAGGGGGAACACCACCGTGCCGGGAGAGGGTGCAGCACACTCTGACTGACCCACATGCCCACCCTGGGTCAGGGTGACTGGGCCACTTCTCAACCCACCCACAACGGCACCACATTTGGTGAGAAGAGGCAATCGTGGGGTCATTCCTTATAACTGCCACACGGAAAAAATATATCTATCTTCAGGGTGTGTGTTGGGGAAGGGGGAGAACGATTAATTAAGCTGACACAATCACTGCACAACATTCTAAAAGATAGCACAGATTGATGTGGGGGGAGGAAGATGACACCCCCTAAGTACAGCAGAATCAGTAACCTTTTATTCGATATTCATTAAAAACAGGCCTATTTGTTGGGAACTTGAGATGGAACCTCTGTGTTCAGAGGCAGGCTACCTCTTCATGCCGGGCTGGGTGGAGGGTGTTGTCTCCGTGCCAGGCCGGGGACCTTCCAGTCCAGAGGTATCTGGTTGGCCACTGAGAATGCAGAACCTGATGACTCTTTGGCTCAGCATCATCCAAGCTGGCTCCTTATGAAGTAGGAAGCAATTCCAGCAGATTCTTGAAACCAGGATTTTTTTTTTAAGCAACCCCAGTTTTCTATTGTTGATAATACACAGCGTTCTTCATTCTTAACCATCATAAACTCAGGTTCTTAGCAACTGAAGGTGATCTTTCCCCCCTACTACAAACAGGTCTTTCAAGGGAAAAATACAGCTTCCCTCCACCAAGCGCCAAATGAAGATAGACTAGTTTGGTATTGAATAAAAGGGTTTAATGGTGAGGATTGTTCGCAATGGTGATGTTTCTCCCCCTTGAGAGCCAGTTTGCAGAGCGAGAGAAGGATATGCTGCTTCAGGCTGTTTCTTAGCTACAGCCAGATTTGACATGAAGCCAAATTGGATTGTGGAAAAGTTTCTGGCCTTTTGATGTGTGTGCTCTGTGGCTTTGGAATTTGCCATTCAAGGGCTCATCTCATCTCTCTGGGGTGGTTAAATCTCGTTGAAAGGAAAAGAAGCAGAGTTTTCTCTGTTCCTGCTCATCCCAATGGGAATGTTTTAGGACTGAAACAGTCAGCAAGCAGATTCTCCTTAACTTGCATTCCAGAATTCACTTGCCATAACTGCCAATTTGTGATCCCTTAATCTGTTTTTTATACAATATTCCCAATGACAGATGCTGAGAGATTTAGAGAGTTGAAGGAAATCAGAGGCACTGTATGATTATTATTGTGATAGTATTAATGTTGAATTTGGCTTATCCTGCAATCCTTCACCCACTTGCTTGGGAGTCAATCCAATTGAACCCAGGGAGATTCTGGGTGGATATGGAGAGGGCGGGGCTATTAGCCTTATTGCTTCAACAATCAAGAAGACCAAAGCAGGCAGATTCATCTTGCCCTGGAAATAAATCCAAGGGAGCTGATGCTCAGAGGAGGGCATGCAGGATTTCTTGAAGGGCTTTCCGAATCAAACTTTAAAGACACTCTTGATTTCTGATTAAAAGCTGGATATGTCATCCAAGTTTGAATTTGTCCAAATGCCCTTCTTTCTCACTTTCTAACAGTGCGTCTGTCTGATCTAAACTGGCCCTCAAGGTGGCTTCCAGTCATGCGTTGATAAATGAATTAAAAGTCAATGTAAAACACAGCAGCCGCTATAAAGCATTCCAAAGAGATCCTCCCCTTTACTCTCAATCCCGATTAGATGGTGAGGATGAGGGTGAGGGTGATGGCTGAATCAAAGGAGAGAGGAGGAGCAGAGCTCTCGTGCAAGCCACTCGCCTGCGCAGACACTTCACCTTTTCCCAGGAAGCAGCTCTCTCTTGGGCGAGGATGGGGAGGTGGAGTAGCCTCTCCTCGGCGGCGGGACAATCCCATTGCTCAGGCTGGGCCTGGAGGGCAGCCCCCTCAGCAGCTGGTACACTGCAATGGAGACAGTGCAGGCATGCCTTTAGCTGTGCAGCTCGCCTCCCCCACCGTGCCCCACCCCGATGGTCCCTCTTGAGGAGGGTCGGGCCCAGTGCTTGCTGATGCCTCTGCCGAGAAGACGCCCAAATTACTTGTGTGGGAGGTGTTAGGGGGATTGTTCAAAAGTCCTTCATCTGCATTCACATGCAGGAAGGCGAGATTTCAGGTCCCTTTTCTGGGTTCCCACAAATTATGTATTTGGGTGGAGGTGGTGGATGCACCTTGATGCAAGTACACACACACATCCATGGGACACACAACGTCAGCACACCGCTTCCTTTCCAACACCTGGGGCTTTTTAGTTCAGAGAAAGGTGACTGATGCATGACAAGATGGAGGTCTATAAAATTATGCATGGTGTGGAGAGAGTGGACAGAGAGAAATTTTTCTCCCTCTCGCATAACACTAGAACCAGGGGTCATTCCATGAAATTGATGGCCAAGAAATTTAGGACCAACACAAGGAAATACTTTTTCATGCAATGCATAATTCATTGTGCAGTGTGACACCAAGCGGGGAGGGGGGGAACCCACATGGTGGAGAGAGAGGCCTCCCGCCTCTGCCCTGATACCTTTATTGGGTCCCTTTTTCTGCAGGCTGAGTCCATTCTCCTCGCAGGTGCTCAGACGCCGGAGCACATCCGCCAGGGCCGCCTTGAGCACCTGGACCTCATCCTCCTGCAGCTGCAGGCGCTGCTCCAGGTAGGAGATGCGATCGTCCACCTCCATCCCACTGGTGCCCGACAGGTTATCATCTGGGGGGGGAGGTGGAGGGGAGGGAAGAAGAAGAAGGAATGAGCATAGGGTCAAGGCATAGGGTCTCCCGAGGCAGGTGGCCATATATCAGTGTCTCTGGTTATACTGCTCCAGCCCAGCCACGGAGGTTAGGCTAAGAAGCAGAGACAGTTATTTGCCTAAGACTACCTAATGGCACAGTGGGGAAATGACTTGACTAACAAGCCAGAGGTTGCTGGTTTGAATCCCCGCTGGTCTGTTTCCCAGACTGTGGGGAACACCCATATCAGGCAGCAGCAATATAGGAAGGTGCTGAAAGGCATCCACTCATACTGCATGGGAGGAGGCAATGGTCAACCCCTCCTGTATTCTGCCAAGACAACCACAGGGTGGTCACCAGGGCACTTTCCAGATTAGACCCTGCAACGGGGTCATGGCGGATCTCCGAAGTGTGCTTCCACACTTCCTGCGTTGTGACACCGCAGTCCCTACGTGGACAGCAGGGTGCCGTTCACATTTCCGATGCCTTGTTTCGAATTTAATCGCTGCAATATAGAGCTAGGACGTTGTATATCCGGAGTAAGAGAGTTGCTTTTGCGGGGTTGTTGGCTTCCCTGAGACTGCTCCCCCTGCTGTTTATGTTTCAAATGCGATTTGCCTGAACGGAAGCATTTTGCTGCTGTTGAGCAAAATGATGTGGGCTGTGGGCTAACTCAGAAGCTCTGCTCACTGAAACCACCATGCGTGCTGACATGGTCTCTGTGAAACAACATTTTGCTCCAGGCGGGGGTCTCCAAGGCAGGAGGAGGCCCATTTGCTGTGCAAGAGCTTCACCCGCTGAGGAGGATGCTCCAAGAGGGTTGCCTCCGGAGCTGTGGTCCCTCTAATTGTTTTCATCTCTGTGCTGAATGAGTTTTGTTCTGGGCGGATGTATCAAGGCCGTGTGTGCGCACCATGTGCATTCCGAGTGGGGCCTTCCTGATTCAGCCCGAGAGGGATCTAAAATGAACTGAGCGGACATCAGGAAACTTGTGAGCGTGCACACGCCTTCGAGGGAACAGTGCTCAGGAGGAGCCCAGAAATCCTCTCCAGGGTGCCAGAGCAGGAGCACCTTCCTCCCTGACCTTGTCCTGGCCAGGACTGCAGCCAGAGCCCTGAAGCTTGCTGGTCATTCCTGGCCACCCACAGTACTTCGGCCTGGGAAGGAAGAGAGCTCCTTGTAAAGGAGGGGTGTGCTTTCCCCCCCAGGATAATAAAACAGAAATATTGGAGCCGGTTAGGGGAGCATTGTTGCAGCAATGGAATTACTTGGGGGAGGCCTTTTGCACCTGCCCAGAGGCACACTTTCTCCTTCCTGATAACCCCAGGCCTCCGGGCCCAAGGGGCTGGGGGTGGCTGCTGGCTCTCCATGGTGTTTCCGGAGAGGGGTCTCTGCAATGAAGGCATTCCCCAGCCTGGCAGCGGGCCTCGTGCTGGCCCTCGGTCTGTCTCCTTTCGGTGGCAGCAGCCGGCAGGGGATGAAGCGGCGGGTGGTTGGTTGGTTCTCTCGGCACTCCCGTGCCTTCCCGCACCCGCTCCTCGCAATGTCCTACCGCCACCCTCTCTCAGCTTTGCAGCAGCAGCAGCAGCCGGAGGCATGCGCGGCGGGGAGGCACCTTTGCACGGGCGCACCCCGCCCCCCCCCCGTGGGTCTTTTTCGCGCCCCTCGACCCCCTCTGGAGGGGCTGCAGGCAGCTGCCTGCACGGCCGGGCTGGGTGCATGCAAAGTGGGGCAAGGCGACGCGTCGCGTGCCCGGGGACCCCCGTCGGCAGCAGCCACCCACCTGTCATGCTGGGGTCCACCGCCGCCGCCACGCTGCCCCCGCCTGCCCTTCCCCGACCTCTGCTGCGGCGGGCTCAGGCCGGCTGCCTCCTCACTGCCTGCCCTGCCCAGCCAGCCCGGCGCTCGCCGCCGCCGCCGCCTCTGCAAGCGGACCGAGTTCCTCCCCGCCCGCCTCCCTCTTTGCAGCATCTCTGCGCCGCTGCCCAATCACAAGCGGCAGCGGGCGCTGCAGCCAGGCAGAGAACCAGGCAGGGCTGCCGCGCGCGGGGAGATGGGTGGGTGGTGGGCGCTGGGCACTGGGCGGCAGCAGCAGCCTCTGGAGGGCGCGGGGGGCCCTGGCCTGGAGGAGGCAGCAGCAGCGGCTCCTCCTCACCAGCCGGGCGGGGGCTACCCGGTTCTCCCGCGCTGCCTGCAGACTGGCTATTCGCCAGGTAGAGCTACCTGACGAATGGCCAGCCTGCAGGCTGCGCGGAGGTCGGTGGCAGGCTGGAGGTGGCTTGCCCGAACCCCTTGGGCTCCAGCCAGAAGAGGCTGCGGGGTGGGCGTGGGGGGTCCTCCAGCCGCTTGGGAAATGTGCAGAAAGCAGCTGGCACCGGGGAGAGAGAAGCAGAGGGGGCCGTGCAGGGGGTCAGCAGCACGCAGACAGGAAGCTCCCTGGCTGTCCTCCTTGGCCAATCGCTCGCTCTCAGCCTCCTCTGCCTACCCCAGTGGGTTGTTGTGAGGATGACCCTGGATAACCCCCATGTTTGCCACCTTGGGCAAGGAAGGGAAGGTAAGAGCTGAGCCTAAGGGCAGTCACAGAACCTCTTTAAAAAACAAAACCCACACAGTGTATTTGAGAATGTGCAGAGTGCAAGTTTTGCTGTTCAAAACGATGCATTTGAGCCCTTGCAGTAACTTCAGCCAGGGCTGAACTTCCTCACCTGTTGAATACCAAAGTTCAGGCCTGAAACAGGCAGGATATGTTGTGTCTCTGAGCATGTGCAGACTGCTTCATTTTCACCCCTAATATAGTGCTGCCTCAAGCACTGGCTTGTGCCATGAGGAAGAGCATCAGCAATGGCAGCTAGATTCTGCAGCTTTCCAGCCCCTTCCGGCCCCTGAGGGTAGGAGGATGTAATGCATGGAGGAGGCGGAGAAGAGCTCAAAGCCAGGGGGTCGCCGCCGCCGCCGCCGCTGCACACAGGCAGTTGTTATCCCTGGACACGAGCCGCTGCAATCAGTGCCCTTCTTCGCCTGCAGCCCCCAGAATGAGGAGAGAGCAGCAGCAGGAGCGTGGCGGGTCCCTGGCTGGCCCCAACCCGGCCATGCAGGTCTTCCTTCGCCAAGTGGCGGCGGCGGCGGTGATGCTGCTGCCGCTGTCGTTGTGGGTCTGGAGCCAGAGAGGAGCCTTATTCCGGATTAGCTCCTCTGAGTTAGAGGGTGGGCGCCCCGCCTGATCCCGTGTGCAAGCCCAGCCTTTCCATCTGCAGAGTCAGTCCGCTGCTGGTCGCTTGGCGGCGGCGGGGCGGGACTGCCTCCCCCGCCCCTCCCGCCTTCCTGGCGAATCGCCCAGTTCGCCAAGCATCCGAGGGGCCAGCCTGCGCCCTGGCTCCGACCCAGAGTGGCCAGGTCTCCCCAGCACAGCAGCAGGGCACGTGGGGCGGGGGGGAGGGGTAGAAGGGGCAGCTGAGAGACGAGACTACGCCGTGGCCGCCCCTCGCCCCCCCCCGCATACGCAGCCCCTCCCTCATTTTGCGTTGCTGCCACTCACCCCTGTGCGTCCCGCGGCCTGGCCCTGCCAGCTGGCACGCCCTCCCCAGCCCCCTTCCAGTCGGAGTTCCTGCCCAACAACTGCTCTGCAGCGCCAGGCGCGGGCGCAGCGGGCGGCTCCCACTTGGCCATCGTCGCGCCGCGGGGGAGGCGCCCCCAGGGCGGGGCGGGGCGGGGCGGGGCGGCGTGCTCCTCCTCCCAGGGGCCCCGCCGGAGCCGCCATCCCCTGCGGTCCAGCAGCGAGCAGACCAGCGCGGCACTCACCATTGCAGAACTGCAGGAGGAGCAGGGAGGGAGGGGTCGTGCAGCAGGATCCCCGAGCTGGGCATGATCCCCTCGGCCACGCCCGCTCTGTCGGCTGCCTCCCTCCCGCCTGGTCCCCTGCATGCCTGCCTCCCGTTGCCATAGCAGCCTGCCCACCTCTCTCCTGCATCCTCTTGGGTGAGCCCCTGCTGGCTCCTGGTCCCCCGTTATGCCAGCCCCCTGCTTTCATCTCTTCCCCAGCCCCCCCCCCACTGCCCCCCCACCCGCACACGGTCCTCTCTTTTCGAGGCCTCTCTCTTAGCCTTCCCAAACCTTCTCCCTTCGGTTCTTCCACCCTCCAGTCCTTTTCCTTTGCCCAGCCAAAAGCGTCCCCCCCCCAGCCTCACATTTCCAAACTCCCCCCTGCATTGCAATCCCACATTCTCCTTTTCTCCCTGTGTTACATCCCCCCAAACCTTACCCCCTGATGTGAACATTTGTAAGTGTTCCCATCCCAGCAAAATTGAACCTACCCTCCAGACTAGTGGCAAGGCCCCCTTACTCATTTTTAAAAAAACAACCAACAACCATTATTTTATGATGTGTTTTAATTATTTTGCAGATTCGGAGCTGCCAAGGCCCCTCTCCTTCCAACTTCTGCCACTGCCACCCCAATGCTTTAGCTCCTATTTCTTCTTCTGCCTCATCCTCCTCTCAAACACTTCCACTTCCACCCTACTCTGGACTTAAATCCCAGCAACTGGCAAAATTCTTCCACCCCTTTTCAGTCCAACCTTTTCATCTCCTGCACATAGTCACTAAATAGTGCATCATCATTTTTTAGCTTGGAATCTCTCTTCAAGTCCTGGAATATGTAAAGTAATCCTAGAGTGCCTTTGAGCATGCGCAAAGTACCTTCTGCAAGAAACCACCACTAGTCCTTTTGGTTCAGGGAGCCTGGCCGC
The DNA here is from genome assembly GCF_027244095.1 of Hemicordylus capensis. Classification (NCBI taxonomy): domain Eukaryota; kingdom Metazoa; phylum Chordata; class Lepidosauria; order Squamata; family Cordylidae; genus Hemicordylus; species Hemicordylus capensis. The sequence continues at coordinate 28,572,188 of NC_069663.1, read as the reverse complement.
TAGGCATGGTTGAGCCATGCTACCCTGCCCTCCCCGCACTCCTCATTTGAAAATAAGTATTCTCTGGCAAATCAGAAAACAAGTTTTGTCATTTTGTCATATTTCTTATAATGTCAGTCATATCTTTTACCACCTCAGCCCTTCTTGGTTTCTGAATGTAGGGAGTTCAAAACCAAACCAAAGGCATTTCCTTCTCCATCTCATAATTGGTCTTTGGAATTCACTGCCACTGGATGTGATAATGGCCATTGTCACAACTGTATTCTTAAAAAGGTGAAAGAGCTTCAGCTTCAGTGGCTGGTCCCACAGTTGTTAGTTCTGCTGGTGTGTGAGCTGCTGAAAACCGGTTTAGACTAATTTATTGCCACATGTATGCCTCTATGAAGTTCTTGGCCTCCTAAAAGAGACTCCTCCCACCAGAGGTGCTCTGACCCCTGGAGTCTGGGGCCAAAGTCCAGGGCCTCCACAGCCCCTGCCCCCCCCTGCCCGAAATTCTCTCTAGTCTACCCCAGGTGGCGTGGCTGCCCAGTGGAGCATGATGATGCTTAATTTGCAGGGAAGTGAGGGCCCTCCAAAGGCCATTAGGTCCTGGCTCCAACATTACCTAAGTGCACCTCTGCCTCCCACTTCATCTCTCAAGAGGAAGCCACCAGATGCTCGCTCTGCTGTTTCTGACCAGAGGAATGCCCACCTCCATCCCAACCGCCATGGTTGACAGCCCCCTCCAGGCCTGCCCTCCTCTGTGAATGTGTCTAATCCATTTAGAAGCCACTTAAGCAAATTGCCATCACAGCCACCCAGTGGCAATGAATTCCATCAGTTAATTACGCCTGGGGTGTTGAAGTACTTCCTTCAGTTCTGAAAATATTCCTCCTGGTGGGTCTTTTGTGACACCCAGTGGCAAAACAAGGGAACGTCACCATCCCATTAGACGGCTCCCTCCTGGCTGCTTTCCCCACACAGCAATCTTGGGTTTCCAGAGGTTGCTGGGCTGAAACTTTGGTCGTCAGCTGGGGATGATGGGAGTCGTAGTCCAATAACTTCTGGAGACCCAAGTCTGAGAACCCTTGCCCTACAAAATTCTCCTTTTTGTTGCTTTTCCACTGGCTCACCTTCACTCGCTCTCTCTCACCCCTTTAATCTGGGCCTCGAGCAAAGGCCTCCCTCCCTCTTTCTCCCACCTTCTAGTTTTGCCTTTCTCCAAGAGCTTGCTTCGCTTCTGTTATAAGAGAGGCTCTGCTGGGTCAAGCCGGGGCCTCTAGCAAGACTGCCGCTCCTTGGCAAGGTCGCTGTGGCCAGCTACTCAGTCTTGCTGGAGGCCAGCTGCAATCTGCAAGTCACCCAAGGCTGGAATGGACTGACGCAGCCACCAGCCAAGTTGCCAGTAGTGGCTTGTCCTAATAAGCCGGGGGCGCCGAACGGGGCACCGCTCTCATGAATGCCAGGGCGGGATGAGAGAGGTAAGGGGGGGGGCACAACCAGAGCTGCCAGGAGAGCAGAGGCAGCTGCACTTCATTTGGTGCCCGCCCCCCCCCCCCCCCAGCTCATTAGGAGAAGCTGCTACTGAACTTGGCAGAAACAAGTTTACAAATATTTAGAACCAGCTCTATTGAGACCCAACTGAGCTGTTCAGTTTTGCCCAGGGAAACATCAAGTCTTCCCGTCTTCAGGTTTTCATGTGCCTCTGTGGGTGTATAAATAGGAACAGATGCATTCATTCCAAAGTTCGGCCTCCTGGGCTTTGTGCTTTGATTATAGCCAATGTGGGGGGGGGGACGGGGCAGGGCATGGAGAGTGCTGAGCCTTTTTGGTTTGGGGGGGGGTTGGAGTGTGAGGGCCCTGGCACTGGACAGTTGGGGATTCCTAGATGTTAGTCCTGATAATATGCAATTCATAGCCGCTTGCAGGAGGAAGTCCATGACACCTGTCTGGTGCTTCCCTCTCTGCACATGGGCATGGGGTGGAAGAATCAATCTTTAATGGCTGTGATTAAATATGAATGATTAAAGGCAATTTGCCTCCATGCAAATCATTCTGCCTTCCGCTCAGGCAAGAGAACAAGAGAGCACTGATGCTTTCGGCACGCAGCACTCCAGAATCTTCTGCTGTCAAACCCTCGACATCAGCATGACTCCACTGGTGGACGCCTCAGGCTGGCCTCTGGCCGGCTGCCCTGGGAGGCTGTTGCCTGCCCTGTACAGCTCCTGGACACTGTGGCTTCTGGCAGCCTTGCTCCACCCACCGTGTTATGCCATCCTGGTTTTTTAAATAAATAAAATAAAATAGCACTAGCATTAGAAGGCGTTGCCCATTGACTAGGCAGACCAAGGCAGTCGTCTAGGGTGCCAGTTCTTGGGAGGGGGCACGCCATGCCCCCCTTTCCATGACCACAGTCATGTCTGACTTGAGGGGAGCGCCCATTTGCTCCCCTCCCCAAAGGGAGTGTGGGGAAACTCTGGGGGGAGAAAGAGCCAGCCAGCCAAGCCAGCCTTCCCTTCCCTTGCTCTCTGTCCGGTCCCCAAACTCTCTCCCATCCCAGTGAATGAGCAGCAGCCTACGCAGCTCAGGTTAAAGCTGGGGCTCAGCCCTTCTCATCTGGGGGGGCCACTGAAGTCAGACTTTGCTTAGGCTGCCAAAAGCCCTGTGCTCTGGAACTTGCACGGCGGGCCTGTGTGCTTGCTTCTGTTCTGTGTGTGCATGACATGATCTGCTCCACCTGTGCAAAAGTGGTTCATTCTAAAGACACGATGAGCTTCCGTTGCTCTGTCCTCAGAAGGGCCCTTTGCAAAGGCTCTCCTGAGCCCACCTCTTGAGGAAAGGTTTGTTGGAGGTCAGGCCCTGGCCCAGATCCCCCTGCCCCGGACATTTGGTGCCCACCCTACTGCAAAGAAGGGAGCATGGGGCTGGCAGTAGAGAGGGAGCAAAGCAATACACCTTTAATGGGCGTGAGGAGTCTGTCCATCTTAAAACATCTCTTCCCTTTATTCAGCTTTTCATGGTGTTTCTACTCCCAGGGAGGTCAAGGGAGGTGAATCTGGGGGCCCTTCCGGCCCTCGTCGAGGGGGGCCTCTGCATCCACTAGCCCCACAGCCACCCGGCTGGAAGAAGCATCCTGCACGAGGGCCCTCATGTTTGGCCGGACCATTTTCAGGGTCACGCACTTCAGCACTCGCCGCACGATGGCTCCCTGGCCGGTGAGGTGCTCCGGGTACTGGGTCCAGGCGGCCTCCCCGGGCTCCCAGTGGTAAATGGCGTCGTGCATCCTGGAGGTGCAGACGCCGCCCATCACATAGATCTTCCTCCGCCAGCACGTGGCCCCGGCAAAAGCCAGAGGCAGGGGCAGGGAGGGAATCGCCACCGCCTCGCTCACCTCGCCGGACTCCAGCATGAGGAAACAGTTGGAGGAGAAATCGTTGGGAGGCAGCAGGTGGCTGAAGCTCCTTTTGGGGTGCGAGTGGGTGACTTTCCGGAAGGAGAAGCCCCCAATGACACAGATCCCGGTCTCCAGGGTGACGGCAGCTGCACCGTGGAGGCTGAACTGCAGCGGCACCTGGGCCCAGCTGTCCAGGTGGACGTCGTAGATCAGGATGCCCTGGTAGACCACCTCCTCGGAGTCGGCATCCCCTCCGATCAGGTAGAGCTTGTTCTTATACGGGGCGGAAGCGCAGAAGCGCAGCACGAGGGGCAGGCTGGCTATGGGGGCCCACGTCTGCTGGGCCAAGTCGAAGCTCTCTGCGGAGATGAGGGGGCCGGTGTCGTTCCAGCCGCTCAGGGCAAACAGCTTCTGCTTGCAAGTCAGGAACATGTGGACGGAGCGGGGGGTGGCCATGGCGGGGAGCTGGGTCCAGCGGTCGGCCAGGGAGTTGTACTCGTGCAGGGCCCGGGAGTAGGAGCCGTCGGGGTGCTTTCCTCCCGAGATGTAGAGCCTGTGTTCCAGGGCTGAGCAGCCGGGGAGGGCCACCAGCTCGAGAGGGGGCAGCTTCGTCCGCGACCCCGTCGCGGGATTCAAGCACTCCATGTAGCAGTCCATGTCTTCGCTGGCCGAGAGGATGTCCCTCAAGCGAGGCACCTTGATGCAGACGATCTTCTCGTGGCACATGCCCTCTCGGAGGCCTCTGCTCAGCTGCAGCCGCCGGGGCCCGTCGAGGTCCTCCCACCGCAGCTCCACCGGCTGGTCGAGGGTCTCTGCGTCGGCCTGCAGCTGGGCGGCCTCCTTGTGAGTCAGGAGCGGGAAGCGCACGTGCTGCAGCAGTGTCCTGAGGGCTGAAAGGCGTTCGGCGGGGACGGCATTTGCCCAGCGCCGCACGGCCTGGTAGACGTCCATTTCGGAGGTCACGGCCAGGTGGTCGGAAGAGATGATGCAGGTCAGAGCGCTGAGATCGAGGCGGGAGAAGTCCTTGTGCTCGGAGAGGAGTCCAAAATGGAGGCCCAGGTAGCGCAGGGTGGCACGCATCAAAGGGGGGTCATTGTGGTCGCGAGCCAGCATGTAGAGGTGGAGGCAGTTCTCCATGGAGATCCTTTCCATCAGAAACCTGCCAGGGAGACATGGGAAGAAAAGGCGTCACTGGGTGGAACACAGGAGGAGGAGCCATTTCCACCACGTATAACCCGGTCCCTTAAAGCGGAAGCTGGGGGGCACCTGAGAGAGGCGAGTCGTCCCCTTGGGCTACCTGCTGATCAGTGCCAGCGCTGGCTTCAGCTGGAGTCGGCTGGCTGCCGCGAAGAGGTCTTCTGCAGTCTCCAAAGTGAGGTCCAGCTCCCCCGAGTAGAGGTAAGCTAGCAGCTTCTGGAGGATAGAGGGATCCATCTCCTTCAGGAAAACTTCCCCATCCCTGGACTCCTTGAAGCCACCCGTGAACACAGCCTCAAAGTAAGGGCTGATGGAGGCCAGCAGTGCCCTGTGAGGAGAGGGGAGATTGTCAGATTGGCTGGGCACATCTGAAGCTGCCATGTGCTGGGTCAGAGCATGGGTCCACCAAGGTCATTCTTCCAAGAGATTCCCGGAACCGAAGCCAGGATCTTCTTCATGCCCAGCAGGTGCTCTGCAGCTGAGATGCAGCCCCCTCCCCTTAAAAGAGGCGATTAAAAAAAACCAAACCCTCTATTCTCCATCTTGGAAATAGGGAACTGCCTTCTGCCTACACCGGGGTGGGCAGACTTGGCCCTCCAACTGTCACTGAACTACAGTTCCCATCATCCCCAGCAACGTTTTATTGTGACTGAGGAAGATGGCAGCTGTAGTTCAACTGCAGCTGGGGGGCCAGGTTTGCCCACCTGGGCCTACACGTTTGCAGATCATTTCATCAAGGATTTGTGTGCCCAGCCGGGAAAAGGCCCTCTGGCATCCTTTGCTAAATGCTGGGCTCTGACTGGTGGGGGCAGGGGGGGGGGACTCACCTGTTGCATGGAAACCTCTTCCCTCCGGCCACCAGGGTGGCATTGCAGAGCTCCTCTGTCTCATGCAGCACCTTCAGACCTGGGAGGGAAATGCAAGCTGCTGATGTCGCTCTCACCTGTCTGCCACCCAGGGGCGGAGCAATAATTGAGCAGAGCAGTTCAAAGGGCTCCCCAGCTCCACCCTCCCTCTTTTCTTCATTCTCTCCCTCACTCTGAGGGGCAAACACAGCCCCCCTCCCCTGGCTCTGCCCCTGCTGCCCCCTCAAGGGGAAGGGCAGCTTGCCAAGGGGCACAGGGGTTCCCGTGTGGGGTGCCCTTGCCAGGAGAAGAAGTGTAGCAAGCCCTTATCCCAAGAGAATCTGGGCGTCATTGGATCAGAGGGCACGCCTTCACCGCTCCCCCTTCTAGGTGGTGCAGACGGATGCCAGAGGCTTCAGACCTTGCCGTCTCCTTCATGAGCCAGGGGAGCGAGTGCCCATGGAGGAGGCTCTTCTTCTCCCCCCATCCCCCCACCCCCGGCTGCCTGCAGGCTGGCCATTTGTCAGGTAGATCATGGCCAGCCTGCAGGCAGCACAACTCTCAGGCAGGGCGGGAGAGAGGGGAGCAACCTGAGCAGCCTCCTTTGGTGCCCCCACTTCGGTTTCCATCTTGGCAGAAAATCCCGCCATGTTTGCCAGGACCCAGCCAGGGACACGGGCAGCTGTGCTGGAGTCTAGGAGCTGGCGGGAAGTTGCAGCCTGCTCTGCAGCACGGAAGAGGCAGGCAAGGGCAGAAAGGCAGGCAATTCACAGTTAGGAACAGAGGAAGCTGCCATAGACTGAGTCAGACCCTTGGTCCATCTAGCTCAGTCTTGTCTTCACAGACTGGCAGCGGCCTCTCCGAGGTTGCAGGCAGGAGTCTCTCTCAGCCCTCTCTTGGAGATGCTGCCAGGGAGGGAACTTGGAACCTTCTGCTTTTTCCAGAGCGGCCCCATCATCCCCTACTAAGGGGAATCTCTTCCAGTGCTGCTCACACTTCTAGTCTCGCTTTCATATGCAACCACCAGGGCAGACCCTGCTTAGCTCAGGGGACAAGCCATGCTTGCTACTACCAGGCCAGTTCTCCTCCCCAACTTCAGGGGCTTCTTCCTGCCAGGTAATTGCAGGGGTGAGCCCTGGGCAGCACTGGATTGCCTTGACGGGCTCTGTCCTGTCAAGGGTGAGGCCAAGACTCACCCTCGCTGAAGCAGGATTTCAGGGATACCGATGTTTCTGGCTCATCGTCCTTTCCAGTGATTTCTGCAAGACTTGGTAGGTCGAGAGCCCAGGGGCCGTCGTGGGCCGCTGACTGGTTTTCAGCTGACCCAGAGGGCACTTCCATCGGCCTCTGCTGGTCATCCCCTCCAGAGCTCCCTTAAGCGCAGCCTTTAAGTAGGGGCCCCCGGGGCCCCCAGGGCAGCCATCACCACCACCAGCACAATGGTCGCCATGGTGCCTGGGCCTCCTCCTCAGGCCAGGCAGCGGGTGTGGGGGATAGAGGGGTCTGGCTTGGCTCCCTGGGTTTTCGGGGTAGCACAGACCTCTGTATTTGGTTACATTCCAATATTTGGCAGCTGGCTGGAGGAGGCGGCGGTGGCAGCAAGTGTGGGTGCTTATGGGTGCTTCCTCCTGTGGGAGCCCTCAGGACCAGCTGGACGTTTACGGCTCTCAAGCCAACCTCTTGCTTCAACTGGGTGAAATAATTCCATGAGCCAAAAATCCTTTTAAAACGTATTTCCCCTCAAATCTTTATTAAAGTACCTTCTCAGGACTGGGTGTAGGTATACAACGGGGATGTCTCCTTGAAGGGAAAAAAAAAGTTCTGTTCTCACCAGAAGTGATTACAAGTCCCCTGTTTTTTTGTTTGTTGCTGAAATCTGCTCATAGAAATCAAGGCTTGAAATTCCTATTTGGCCGAATGGAAAGACAGAGAGTAAAGCTAGCTTGTGCTCTTTTGTTGATGTTTTAATCCCCAATACCTTTTCTTCACGGCACACTGCTATCGCCATTATTTCAATATACCAGTTAAACAGAAGAGGGGACAGAGGACATCCTTGCCACACACCACTTTTTAATTCAATAGGTTCCGGTAATACTCCATTGACTAATTTTAGCCATGGGTTGCTGATATAATAATTTATTAATAACTTCTCCAAAACCAAATTTATTGCAATTTTCAAAAATTAAATTGGTTTTGATTTTTCTCATTTTTTAAAAAATTGCCTTTAAAAAGGGGAGTGGGGCAATTGTGCAGAGGGGGGCTGGAGAATGGTGCCTGTTTCCTGCTCTTTTTGCCTTTTGCCCTAGTAGCAGCTGAGAAGAATTTCTGTCAGGGCTGGTGAAATCTGCCCCTCTACTCCCCACCTTCAGAAAGAGAAATCTCTTGAAAATAAAAAAGTAAAGGTAAAGTTGTGCCGTCAAGTTGGTGTCGACTCCTGGCGACCTGTGGTTGTCTTTGGTCAACTACAGGAGGGGTTTACCATTGCCTCCTCCCGTGCAGTATGAGATGATGATGCCTTTTCAGCACCTTCCTATATCGCTGCTGCCCAATAGAGGTGCTTCCCATAGTCTGGGAAACAGACCAGCGGGGATTTGAACCGGCAACCTCTACCGATTATGACATTTGAATGGCTTAACTCCTGTCTCTGGGCCTGTTCTATCACATAGTGCCGCTGCTTATTTGCAAGTGCAACATGTCTGCTGTGGACTGACTGCCCCAGTGGACCCCTCCTTTCCCTTCCCCCCCTCATGGTGTTATGGCATTTCACAACTACAAGAGGGGAGATGCAAGCAACAGGATGTCTGCAGCTCCCGAGAAGGAGTAAAGCGCCCGTGTGAGAACCTCACGCAGCACTGCAGGGTCTGGGGACAGGAGGAGTTGCGTGCGGTTGACGGAGAGGCAGCGGCTGGGCACAGGAGTTTTCAGTGGAGCCGAGGGCTGGAAGCTGCATTTCACTCACTGATTGCTATTAAATCTTTATTCCAGAACTCTAGTCAGTTTCTGTTTACCAGAAGATGCTTAGATGGCTTTAAGCAGGGACTGGACAAATTAATGGAGGAGAAATCTGTTGTCATAAAATCATCCTTCAGTCCCTTATTTTTATTCAAGCAGAAATCATTCTATCCATGTCTGGTTCTCTGTCCCTCTGAAGCGATCCTCAGACGAAGCTGCACTGTCCTTTCATTTCACCTCTCCAGAAATAATATGTCGAAGATGAGACTGGGTGCCAGGCCTTCCTCATCTGGAGCGGTTTGCTCCAGGAAGCTGGTGGAAGTGAAATACCATCCCACATGGAGATTACAGAGGGTGCCGCGAGGCTTTCACCAGGACTGTGGAGTTGGTCACACGTGCTCCATAATGTCCTGCCCAGAATTGTGTGTCTTGCCCTTCGTGAAAGAAATGTACGTAGCGAACTCCAGGTCCATAACTTCTGAATACGTGGGATACCTGCAACAGAAAAGGGAAAGTGGCAGGCCTTGCGGCCATGTGGATGTGGCAATCTCCATTAAAGTAACCACAACAGAGGTGAGGAAGGCGGGACTGCCCAGGGTGGGAGAGAGGAGGCTCCCCTTCCTCAGGGAGGCAAGAATTCCAGGTGCTCAGCTTTGGAGGAAGGTTGACAGACCCGGAGGCACAGTTCAAAGAGAGGTGAAGTGATGGCCTTTAGCAAGACATCAGAAGTTATGGACATTCAGAAGGGGAGATAGATATATATATATATATATATATATATATATATATATGAAAATTCAGAAGTCATTGGTAGACTCATTACTGAAGATACAACCGACTTATGAGTTAACAGCTAGATCGATGCATTGATTTGTTAATTACAATTATTAATGAGAGAGGAATGTGCCAATTTTACAGTACCCCCCAAAAAGGGTGGGGTGGGGACCCACAGCATTCAGCCACAGAGAGAGCGAGAGAGCTCCAAAACAGAACTTGTCTTCCATTGCCACTGAAAAGCCAACCCAGCATATCAGTTCTGAGGAGCTCTGGCTGTGCCACCACATTTTAATTGATTACAATTATTCGATTAAGCAACTTAATGCAACCTTGCTTGCACTTGGATTTTTGCCTGAAACCAGGGCACGCTGCCTCCTTAGCACACACATAGCCCCTCCCTCCTCCCAGTTTTTGCCCTGGGACCTGCTTTTGGGTGGACGGGTCCCTTCGGCAGCCTCTGGGTGCCAAACGTGTAGAACACTCAACACAAAGAGGTGGCCGTGGCCAAAGCACCTGCTGATATTCTGCACTGTTCCATTGTGGGATGGGGTCTGGCTCTGCCATGAACTCAGCAATAACCGATCTCTTGTCCTTTGCCAAGAGGCTGACACGCATCTTGTACATGCAGCCACAATCCTCTCTGGCCCCCCACCTGTAGAGAATGGAGGAGAAGTCAGGGTACAGCTTAGCAAAGGACCACGTGGACTGCACCTCACAGTGGCTGGGGATGATGGGAGTTGTAGTCCAACAGCATCAGAGGACCAGGGTGAGGACTCCTGTTCTTCATAGCAGCAATAATTACAATCCTACTCCTTACGGTTTAGCCCCAACACGGATCTAGGCACTGTCCGTGTTGGGGTGGAAGAAACACAGTAAGGCGGTTCACACCACCATAATTAGGGTAGGCCCAGTTTGAGAGCTGTGCACACTCCCGTTTTGTTATGGTGTGTGAGGGAAACAGCAAGGCCTGAGTGGCAGAAGAGCTGGGTCTGATAGCGATGCCTTCTACCCCAGGAAAGTGCTGGAGACGAGAGCACCAACCGACCCAGTTCCGCTCTTTCCCTTTCACACAACCACAAAACAACAACAACAACGGATATTTATATACTGCTTTTCAACAAAAGTTCCCAAAGTGGTTTACAAAGAGAGAGAAAAAATAAGGAAGATGGCTCCCTGTCCCCAAAGGGCTCCCAATCTAAAAAGAAACACAAGACAAACACCAGCAACAGCCACTGGAGGGATGCTGGGCTTGGGCTGGATAGGGCCCGGGATCCCCCTCCAGGAGCGTGCAGAACTCCCGGACGAGGGCAGGACACTCATCCCACCCTAATTACAACTGGGTGAACGGCCTGAGTGGCTGCTCTTTGGAAAGGTGGGAGGAAATGCAGCTTGGGGTGAGATTTCTCTTTCTGGCCCCTGAGAAGGGCTGTCCTCATGCCTGAGTTCGGGAGCCACGCACCTGCCCAGCTGGCCATCGTGAGAATGCTACAAGCAAGGCAGGAGAAGGGGGAAATGCTGGTGCGTGGGCTGGGTACGGAGGAGGCGGCGGGCGGCAGCAGCGAACCCAAAACTTGTCTGCAGCTCCGGGGGGAGCGAAAGGACTCCCCAGAGGTGCCTCCCACCTCTGTCCTCAGCTCCCAGAGGATCGTCTCCCCCTCCTCCTAACTTGCCTGTAGAATTCGCACGATGGCCAGTCTGGAGCGCGCAGGGCTTGTGACCTGGGAGTCATCCTCCGGAGAACTGCCCTGCGGTATGGCCCTTGGCAGGCCAGGAGGTCTCTCCCTCCCCCCCCCCCCAAATACACTGTGCAGGCAGGCTGGAGAGGAGCAGAACTTACCAGTCAGAGACACAAATATCAGGTTGGCAGGTGTCCAACAGGTCCTCCCACAAGCCTTCCCGCAGCAGATCCACCACCTGCGATTTGGTACAAGAGCTGCGGGGAGAAGAGAAGGGGCGGCACGAGATCAGTGCAGATGCATGGAAGACCCGTGCCTGCCCCATCCCAAGCCAGACCTTGGTCCATCCAGGGCACGATTGCCTCCACTGGCTGCATTTTGCTGGCCAAGGCGAAGGCTAGAATGGGCACTCCCAGGCAGGTGGGGGGCTCTCAGGCCAGGCACTAGGCTAGCGGCAGGTGGGGAGAGGCACCCTCCTCCCCCCGAGAAACAGAGCTCCCCCCTTGAACTGCTTGGCTCATAAAAACAGCCCTGCTGTGGGGTCAGGCCCTTTAAGGAAGCCCATCCAGTCCAGCATCCTGTTCCCCCCCCAGTGGCCCACCAGATGCCTCTGGGGAGCCCACAGGCAAGAGCTGAGAGGGGCAGGCCCCCTCTCCTGCTGCTGTGGCTCCCCTGCCACTGGGATTGAGAGGCCTCTGAGGCTGGGGGTGGCCCACAGCCACCAGACCAGGAGCCATGGATAGGCCTGTCCTCCACGGATTTGTCCAAGCTGGTGGCTGGCTTGCTCAGTCTTTAAGGGGAGGGCAGTGTGACCAAATGGGGGCTTGTGTGGTCTGTATTTATGCCTGTGATCTGGTTTAAAGTTCTGTTGGGAGTTTTGTGTGGAAGGGAATGGAGGCACTCAAAGCCCTCTGGTGACCGAGGATGCCGAAGGGCTGAGAGGGAGTCCGTGACAGTTAAGGTCAGTCGGTTCAGTTCGGCTGAGATTCGGTCTGTGTTCATGGCTCAGAGCTGTGCTGGGTTGTAGCTCTGTGCAAAAAAAGAGAAAGGTTTTAACACACTCCAGACAACCACCTTGGTGCTTTATCCAGAGTGGCGTGGCTCTCTGTCACTCCCCAGGCAGGGACAGGAGGGGAGCGGCACCCCAGTGGCCCTGGGAGTTGCTGGAGGGCTCAGGGGGAGAACGGAAAAAACTGACCCCAAGGGGTGGCTCATTAGCGTCTCAAAACTTCAGAAGCCACACACGGCTCAGTGGGACAGATTTCTAGTCTGCGGCCGGGGTGTGTGGCCGAGGGAGGAGATGGAGTAAAGGACAGAAGGGCCCCCGCAAAGGAGGGAGGGCTGACCCCATCCTGCCTGCCAGGATGGCAGTGGAGCCCCAGGTGAAGTGAGAGGTCAGTGGAGGCAGGGGACCCCCAGCCAAGCCCCCACCTCCTTGGCCCTGACTGACCAGCAGTCCTCCAGGGGGGGAAAGAAATATATAGGGCACTGCCTGAGATCCTTGGTCCATCCAGCTTGGGCTTTTCTAGGCTGACTGACAGCACTTCTCCTGGGTTTCCGACGAGGGTCTTTCCCAGCCCTACGTGGAGATGCCAGAAACGGAACCCAGGACCTTGGACATGCAAGGCAGGGGCACGGCTGCTGGGCTGAGCCTCCGTCCAAAGAGTGTCATGGACCAGAATGTCTTCTAGCCTCCTCAACAACAGAGGAAGCAAGGCAACAAAAGCCTCCCACAACTGACTCACGAATATGAGGAGACAAAACAGGTCTGGGCCTCGGCTCCTTCCAGATGGTGCCTGTTGCCTTCCACTTCCCATCCGTTCCCGCCATGATGGATGGTCCAGTGTTGGAACCGTTCTGTGGACAAGAGACAGAGGGGGTCAGGAGGACACGTGGCACGCGTGTCTCGGAATCCAGAGGTCGTCCGGCTTTGCTCCATGTCCTTCTGCTTAGGGTGGGCTGCATCAGGCTAACATCTCTGCTCTTTTAAAAGGGTCACATGTAGTAGAGGTGCACCTAGGCCATTTTGGAGCCTGGACCTCAAGGCCGTTGGAGGCCCCCTCCCCCTGCCAATTTAGCATCATCAAGCTCTACTGGGCAACCACATCACTCAGGACAGACTAAAGAGGATGGGGGGGCAGGGGCTGTGGAGGCCCTGGAGTCTGGGGTAGGAGCAGCTCTGGGCACATGGCCTGGAAAAAGGCAAAGCCCTCTAGAATAGTCCTGACACAATTTCTTGGGCAGAGAGGTCTTATTGGCAGCGAGCCGTTCAACTGAAAGGGAAAGGGAAACCAAAGGACAGGAGCTTTATTTCATTCATTTATTTATTTATATACCGCCCTCCCAAAAATGGCTCCAGGCGGTTTAGCTTTGTCGAAATAAAGGGGAAATAAAAAGAACAGGCAAGAACATGCAAGCAGAAACAGAATGGGAAGTGATGCTGATTTCCTCATGACAAGTACACAAGGTTTTTGAGAAGGACGCGATCTTAACCAGATCACTGCTCACCCCTCTCTCCAAGGTCTTCAGCCCTGCTCCCCTCCAGGATAACCATTTCCAGGGACTGCACTCAGCTGTGCAAAGAGGCAAGGGTTGATGGAGTGTCTCTGAGCATACGCAGAGTTTATTTCCTCACTCCACTGGGTTGCCACAACCAGCCCCTACACATCTGTGATTAAAGGACAAGGGCTTCCAGGCCCAGGGGGGTAGGAGTCCCAGGCAAGCCTACTGAGCCCCGCCACCTTTCCGTTGGGATCTTTGGGGAGGTCGCCCTTCTTTCCCCTCTGCCTCTCCTCACCTCTCCCACAGGGGTTTTTGATCAGGTTGCGCCCAAAGGGCTCCAGGAGAACCACCCGGCTCCACTCCATTTGGGGGATGTGGCTGGAGGCCTCCAGGAGCGCTTCCCGCACCCCGGGCTGAGGTGGTTTCCTCTTCAGCAGAAGCTTCCAGAGGGTGGGGCTGTCAATGAGGTCCCTCCACTGACGGCACACCAGGCGGCAGCGGGTCACCAGGGTCCGGCCGGGCACCCAGCTCAGGATCTGCACCACCAGTTCATCCGGCATGGGGCTCAGGTCCACCAGGCACGGCAGGTCCACACGGGCCCTTCTGCTGCTGTGCAGCTGTCCCATCTCCAGAGACTCTGTGACCACCAATGGCCTAAAAGGAGGAAAGGGGGCTCCTTGGGACGGGTCTTGCGTCAGAGTCAGAGGGGCTCCCTCTTCTGGCCCTCCTTCTGCTCTCACTCATGACCTCTTCCTTGCGGGAGTTCTAACCCCGGTCCCCATACTCCGGAGGGAGAGAACTCGCCCCCCTTCCTTGCTGTGCTGCCTGGAGTAAAGTCGGGGCAGGGGAGCCTCCCAAGCAGCCTCCCTGGGCAGATTCTGCTCCTCCCGTGGCCGAGAGACGGAATTGAACAGATGACGAGCTGCCAGAGCTGGGAAGCCCCAACCGCATTCCCCTCTCACGACGCGGGCGCTGGACGCGGGGAAAGAGGCCGGATGGGAAGGAACCCGGGCGGGGGGGGGGGTGCCTAGATTCGTTTCACTTTCGGAAGTTCGTGTGTTTTGCTCCGCCCGCCCGCCGCGAGTTGAGAGCACAACAGCCTCTTTTTCCAGCAGCTGCTGCTGCACAAGCAGGATGATGATGCTTACACCGAGGAGGCGGCGGCGGCGCTTTAGCCCTTCCTCCACGCTGGCCGGGCCTCTCTCTGCCCCTTTGCACCCCGCCCCCGCCTGGGGGCTCCTCGCCTTCTTGGGGCTGGCAAGGCCGCTCCTCTGGCTTTGGGAGGAAACACACCCGCGGCGGGCGGGCCGCGTCTGGAAGCGGAGCCTGCTCGTCAGGCCGTCTCGGAGGAAGGGGCAGCAGCAGCAGCAGCAGCAGCAGCCGCCGCCACCCGGAGTTCCGCGGCGGCACCCGAAGGCGAGTCACTGATGGCCGCCGGGGGGCCTGCTGCTGCCTGCGCTCCCCAGGCAGGAGGAGGCGGCGCCCAGCTCGGTCTGCAGCAGCAGCGGAGGAGGAGGGCAGAGCTGGGCTGGCCGCGGGGAGGCAGAGGCAGGCGAGGCTCCAAAGGGCCGGCACTGCAGGCGAGGCGAGGCTCGGGCCTTCCCGGTTCCTTACTGGCGCGCACCCCGCCGTCTGTGCGTGCGGAGAGAGCCGGCGGCGGGCTGCGTGCAGCGGGAGCGAGAAGCGCCGCGCGGGGGAGGGAGCGCAGAGAGCAAGCCAGGCCAGAGGGACGGCCCAGCCCGCGCGGCCGTTTCCGAGCTGGCGGCAGCAGCAGCAGCGGGGAGCCATTTTCTGATCTCCGGTGGAGGAAGGGGCCGCCACCGCTGTCGCTGCTGCTGCCCACGGACGAGAAATCTCACGCTGAGCGCCGCCGCAGCAGCGAGAGCGAGGAGAGGCGAGGCGAGGCGCTTCCTAAGTTCCTCCGCTCGCGGTGGATTCGAGGCAGAGCTGCTGGCTTCCTGGCCGAAAGAACGCCCCCCCCGCCCCGAAACATCCCCCGCCCCGTTGCTGCTGCTACAGGAAAGACCCTTCGGCGGGGGCCCCTCCAGGCAGCCCGGCTCCGTCTCGCGCTCCACTGACTGGCCTTGGAACGGGCTGCTGCTGCTGCACAGGCAGGTGGCTGTTCGGGAGGGGGTCCAAGGCGGTGCCCCCTCGAGCGGGGCGGCCGCGTGTGGGTCCAGTTTGCACGCAACAGAAAGTTAGAAAGTTCTTGCTGACAGCCATTCTAAGAGTTTCGGTTCCTGCAGGCTCAACGTGCATTATTAGAAATCCTTTGAGATCATAATTAAGCCCTGCTGACTTGGCAAAGGGGCGCCAATTAACGTGGTGATTCTCTTGATTGAGCAGCGGGAGAGTAACTGGCCCTCTCCACCCCCAGCACAGCAGCCCTCCAGTGACTTGCTGGTGGTGTCTAGTTTCTGTTTCGAATGTGAGCCCTTTGGGGACAGGGAGCCACCTTATTTGTTTGTCATTTCTCTGTGTAAACCGCCCTGAGCCATGTTTGGAAGGGCGGTCTAGAAATTGAATAGACAATAAATAAATAAACACCCGCTGCTATCCTCTGGCCTGCGGGACACGACTCTCGGGATAGCGCTGCGTTGGGGGGCCGGCGGCACGCAGGCAGACCCCGCGGACACCCTGTGAAGTCACGCGAGGCTCCTTCTCACAAGCTGTGCGCACGGACACTCCCGTTTTTGTGATCGTGGGCAAGTTAGACACCAGGCCAGACGTGCCCTCCCTGACCGTGTGTTCCGCAGGCGCAGAGGCTGGCTAGAACCTCGGGGATATACTCGTGAATCAAATGGGCCGTAACCCAGAATTTGGCTTTAAAAAAGAACCCAGCCAGCTGTTGCGGGGCTCGCGGTCACCAGAAGGGCTGCTGTACCTCCTGCGACCTGGTCAGTAGCTCGCAGCAGCCCAGCAGAAAGTGGTTCCTGCTCGCGAGAAGGAGCCTGCTGCGTGGCTAGCGCGCAGGCGCAGTTCATGGGCCTCGCTGGGATTTGTCCCGCTTCTGGTCCCAGCGGGGTGTGACAGGCACAGGCCGGAGTTCAATGGGTGCAGCACTCCCCCTTCCAGAATCTCCAGGCTGAGCCTGTTGCTTTTCTGCTTGTGTTTGTGGTACTTTTTGTTGTCCTGCTGCGAGATGAAGGCTGGTTGGGGTGTTACGCGTGTCCCGCCCCCCCCTCCCCCCCTCCCCGTCCTTCTAATAGAGAGCGCTGTTTTTAAATCCCAGGCCGGTGTCTGTGTGTATTGGGCAATATAGGTCCTGCCTTTCCAGTCCTGAATGGCAGCTCAAGCAGCATGCGGAGTGCACCTATACGTCCCCACTTGCACGCCCGGCCAGCCCGCCGGCTGCCGCCCCGCTGCCCAATCCCTGCAGAGGGCCAGGCCAGGCTTTCTGCCCTGCCTCCTGTTTCCACGAGCAGCTCTTTCTGCCCGCCTCCGCCCTCCGCCTCCCAACCAACCCGCAGGAGGATTCCGAGCCAGCAGCCGGCTACGAAGCAGGGCTGCAGCCGCCGCCGAGTCTCGCGCACCTGCTACCGCCACGGAGGGCTCCGGGCAGGGGCTGGCCGAGTCCGCCCTCCCGGTTCTCTGGCTGCTCAGCGGCAGGCAGGCAGCAGCAGCCGCCCACGAGCCCCGCTGAGCCGCCGCCGCCGCCGTGCCGGCCTGCCAGTGCCAGCGGCGGCTGCAGCTGTTCCTCTCCTGCTCGGCTCCCCATCGCCGCGGGCGGGCGGCACGAGCTGCGGACTGGAAGAGGCGCCCGCGAGCGAGGTCAGTGCTTGCCCGGAGTTCGCGGCCGGCCCGGGAGGCGCGGAGGCTGGCTGCGGCGCTCGCTCGGGAGCCCTGCGATGCTCCGGAGGCGCCTGCCTGGCTTGCCCCGCAGCGGGGGCTGGGTCCGGGCAAGAGTCCGAAGGCGGAGGAGAGAGAAGCCTGCCTGCCTGCCTGCCTGCCTGCCTGCCTGCCTGCGGGCGGCTGCGGCGGCACCCTCAGCCCAGAGGCGGCGGAGAGCCGACCCTAGAAAGAACAGCCCCCTGCTGGGCCAGCCCAGCACCCCGTTTCCCACAGTGGCCCGCCTTAGAGCCTGGACGGACCTAAAGGCCTTTGAAGCCCCCCTCCCCAAACATCGTATTTGAAACACATATTTAACGCGACCACACCACCCAGGACAGACTCAAAAGGAGGGGGGGGCTCCCTCCCAGGGTGTGTGGAGGCCTGCCTGGACCTCGGAAGTCCAGAGGTAAGCAAGCGCGCCCTGGGCAGGGCTGTCTCTCCTCTTGGTCTTAGACCTTTAAGCGCCACAGACTCGATCGGCTGCACTTCGCAGCCACTTGGCGCCACGATTCAGAGTTTATTTTCTTTCCTGTGTGTGTGTGATATATTTTGAAGAGTTTGTTTGCAGGTTGGTTTGTGCTACAAAAAGTCATATTCCCTGATTACCTGCAGATGTTAAATTTTCCATGCCACTGAAATTAGCTGAACTACTGTATATACCAAAGTGTGTCGGGGGCAGGTTTATTTCTGTATTCTGAATATAACCATCAGATTGTGATTGTTGTTGTTCAGAACAGATTTTTAACATGCAACAATTCAAACATGATACAATGCCCCAAAGAAGCAGATCTTTCTCAGATTCAAATGTACCATATGTGGTAATTATTCAATAGAATGAATAATGTTTGAAGCTGACATCCTACACATTTCAAACTGTTCTTTTTCCTTCCCTTTTGCAATCACGTTAATACAAAACAAAAAACAAACCTCTTACATATATTAAAATTGTATCTAAATTTGAAGAGTTTGTTTGTGGATTTGCTTGTAGAAAATAAAGTCCCTATAGATACCGAATTTTGCATAAACAATTATCCCACTGTAAGTATCTGAATGCCCTGCACCGGCTCCCAGTCCATTTCTGGGCCCAATTCAAAGTACTGGTTTTAATCTTTGAAGCCCTAAATGGCTTGGGCTACCTGAGAGAGCCAGTGTCTTGCCCCATATATCCCTACCCAATCCTCAAGATCTTCTTCAGAGGCCCTCCGCTGAGTGTCCTTGCCAAATGATGTGAGGTGGGTGGCTACTAGGGAGAGGGCCTTTTTGGTGGTGGCACCCCGTCTATATGGAATAGCTTCCTCAATGAGGCTCACCTGGAACCATCGCTTTGTTCTTTTAGACGCCAGGTGAAGACCTTTCTGTTCACCTAGGCCTTTTAAAATAGGGGTTTGAAATGTTTTTTAAAATGCTTTTTGTATTTCATTGCACTCTTTAAAAAAATGTGTGTCAAATGTATGTTCTACTTAACTGTTGCTTTATTGTTTGTGAGCCACCCCAAGTACAATTTCTTATGGGTGGCCCACAAATAAAGAAGAAGAAGAAGATTATATAGCACAGGGCTTCTCAGCCTGGGGTCCTCCAGATGTTGCTGAAGGACAGCGCCCATCTCATGATGGCAGTTGTAGCTCAGCAACTTGGGCCTCCCCAGGCTGAGGACCCGTGGTCTAGGATACAAACTGGAGACCTCTAATAAGAGAGTGAGTGCATGGAGAGTCAGGAGGAAGTTGTCAGCCATGAGACTAGACCGGGGGTGTGTGTGGGCTCCTAGACTTCCAAGCGCCATCCATCCATTCCAGCCCAGCCGATCGTGCAACTCGGGGGTTCTCCAACTTGGGACCCCAGATGGTGTCGGAAGACCATTGTGGCTGAGGCTTATGGGAGTTGAAGTCCAACAATGTCTGAGGAACCAGGTCTGGGAATCCCCAACTGATGCCATTCCCATCTTGCTGCTGTTGAACAGGCTTAACAAGGGAAGTGTGTTTCTGACTTCACTACCCTTTCTGGGTCACTCTCATTGGCATGGGTGTGCTGCTGCCCCAATTAGTTCCCTACAGGAATTGTCCCCACAGCTAAGTAGGGTACACCCTGGTTTGCATTTGAATGGGAGGCTACATGTGTGACCACTGTAAGTGTAAGAACTTCCCCTCAGGGGATAAGGGGGCCGCTCTGAGAAGAGCACCTGCCTGCTTGCAGGCAGAAGGTTCCAAGTTCCCTGCCTGGTAGCATCTCCAGATAGGGCTGAGAGAGACTCCTGCCCGTAACCTTGGAGAAGTTGCTGCCAGTCTGGGTAGATGATACTGAGCTAGAGAGACCAATGGTCTGACTCGGCATATGGCAGCTGCCTGTGTTCCTAAAGGTCTGGCCCTGATAAGTCCCCCTCCACAATCCACTGATTAGTCTCTACGATACCAAAGAACTGGGCCTCCCTGCCCCGAGGCGCTTGCAGTAAACAGTGTGAGGACAGAGGGCGAGACAGCAGAGACTGTTAGGAAACAAGGAAGCATTCCTCCTGAATAACAGGAAGCTGGTCCCGTGGCTGCTCCTGGTGGTGGTGCTTATCTGGCTGACAACACTTCGAAGAAACCACGTCCCCTTGCACAGCAGCTTCCGCCTCGGCTGGTCAGGGTCCCCCAAAGTTCTGAGAGCCTTGAACGGACACTTTCCCCTTCTGAATTAAATGTGGCGGCTCCCTGAATAGCAAGCACAATAAGCATGCCCAGTCCTCAGAGGAGGCCTCCCCTTGAGCTTCTGTCCTGCCTGCGCCTCCTGGACGGAGGCCGGCCAGCCCAGAGCAGCAGCCCGTTCCAGAGGCAGGCAGCCTCCTACGAAGATGGGCGTCTCTGCATCCGGGAAGAGAGATCCCATCGCACTTGCTCCATAGGGTGACTGGCTTCACTCACTCCCGCCTGCACAGCTGCTGGGAAGGGGCGAGGCCGGAGCAGTGCCGCCTCCTCGTGTAGAGACAAGCAGGCCGGCAGCCTCCTGGGTGGGTGAGCACTTTGGACCCGCGGCAGGGAGTCTCTCCTGCCTTGATGGACTCCTTTCCTGCAGCACAGGGGTGAGCCCAGGCCTGCAGTTCTGGGTTTGCCGGCGAGGGAGAGGCAGCAGGCGGCTCATTGCCCGGAGACAAACTTTATTGAGAGTAATGTATGTGTGTGTGAAGTCACGTGGGGGAAAGGTGATGGAGGGGGAGGGGGGACCAGGAAGGGCTGGCAGGAGAGCTGGGTGGTGCAAGGTGGGGTGGCAGCCAAGAGAGTGCCCAGCGAAGCCCACCTGTCTCTGGTTCCTGCCAGCTCCAGTCGCTCCTCTCTCTCCAGCCTCAGAGTTAATGAGAGCTGTGCTCCCTGCAGGCCGGCAATTCATCAGGGAAAGCTGCATGAGTCAGCCCATGCAGGCTCTCTGAGGAACAGCCACACAGCTCTCCTTCATGTGCTGGGGGGGAGAGAGTGGAGCCACTGGAGCTGCTGCCGGGAAGCAGAGGCAGCTGCGCCTCCTTTGACACCCCCCCACCCATCCTGCAGGCTTGTTAGGAGGAAGATGTTTGGTAAAGCGACCATTCACAGCTGAGAGGTACAGCTCCGGTTATTGTGGCTCCTCCTGTGGGGCTATTTTTAGGGCTAAAAAACAACCCCAAAGCAGAGCACAAGTTGGGTAGGATGTGGAATAAGTTGCCAGTGGTGCAGAGGGTTGTGGTCTTTGCCCCCCCCAGCTCATGCAAACAGTGGACTGGCCCAGGCCTTCTCCTTGGGACTTGGCTGGCTCCCAGCATTGCCTGGCCCTGTCCGCGATGGTCACCGGGAGCTCTTTGCCTCTTGCCTCCAGCAGCCCCAGTTTCCTGATTGCAACACCTCAACCCATGACTTAGCAAAGAGGCCTGGAGTGACTTCCTCAGGAATCCCGACTTCTCCTCTGGACGGGGCCTGAGCTTGTTTCGGGAGGATCTCGGCAGTGTTGGCGGAGGAGACGCTCAGTGGGGACGATGCGTGGCCTGGAGGCCTGGCTTGCTTGTGTCCTCTGCTGGTTGCTCCCTTGGCTGCAGTGCGAAAGGCCTGCCTTCATCCGCCCGGAGCAAGTGCACCTCTCCTCTCCAGGTGAGTCTCACCGCTCAGAGAGGGACAACTTCACAGCTGCGGCAGGCTGAGGAAGGGGAGAGCAAGGCTGGGGTGATGACAGAAACGGTGCAAACTGCTGGGGGCCCCCGCATTGCCTTTGCTCCTCAGCCTCCAGGGCCACATCGCGACCCAGCATGAGGTTGTGAGACGAGCATCAGGTTAGGAGCAGGGAGACCGGACTTCGCATTCCTGCTCCGCTCTGGAGCTCACTGGGGGCCCAGCGGCCAGTCCCGGCCCTCTCTCGGCTGAGCCTGCTCTCCCGGAGGCCAGCAAGAGGTGCAGGACAAGGGCCCCACCCAGCTCTGAGAGCGGCTGTGTGCACTCCTGGTTTGCAACCGGGGCCGTAGGGTTGCCTGCGTTGCATTGTCAGAATGAGGGACGCAAGTTTGCAGGGGCCAGGAGGTGTATGCAGTGCTAATCCAGAGCCTGAGTATCATTGACCTATATTTGTTTGTTTGTTTGTTCAGTGTTTATACCGCCCTTCTGAAATGGCTCAGGGCGGTTTACAATTAAAAACAGAAACCATTCAAACCAATAGCAATTAAAACAGAAATATAAATATAAACACCAATTTAAAAACAACTTAAAAAAACAATTAAACTATCAGAACAAGGCCAGGCCAAACAGATGGTTTTTAAGGGCTCTCTTGGAGGTCAGATATGTAATTGAATTCTATGCTCTTGAACAATGCCAGCAGTGTTATTATTTAGAAGATACTCAAGTTATATCTCTTTTCAACCCCCAACGTCTCAAAATAAGAAGCTGCTCCCCCCCCGCCCCCCAAACGAGGGACAAATGCTGTCCCTAGAGGGACCAACATTTCATCCCTGAAATGAGGGATATCCATATCCTGTGTAATGAGCGACAGTTGGCAGCCCTAATCACGGGCAAGTAAAAAGCAGGGCAGCGGGTAGGGGAAGTGATCACGCGTGAGGCTGCTGGGGAGGAGGAGGGCTCCGTTCTACTCAGCAGCAGCAGCAGCTCTCGAATGAGGGAGGAGGAAAAGCCTTCTGGCCCAGCGGCAGCTTTGCAGACCCTCACTTCCCAGCCTCGTCCTCCCTTACTTTTTACTCGCACAGAGTCAGAGCGCAGGAGCACACACAGATCCTGACCTTGGGTCGGAGGCTTGGCCTGTGCCAGGAACGACCATGCCCGCTCGCCTGGGGTATGGCCGTATGGATGCTGCCCTGAGCTCTTGGGAGGAAGGGCTGGAGACAAGAAGGACGGTCATTGGACAAGAAGGAGCATGATGGGTGCTTTGGCCTTTGGGCAAGGGGGTGGCCGCATGATCTCTGGAAGCAGCAGGGCTAAGGAGGAGGACCCCTCTTCTTCTGCCGGAGGCCTGGGAGAACGGCTCTCAACCAGAGCAGGCTGCACTGGACTAGACAAGTGGACAGTCTGCTTCCGTATTGGGCAGCTTCAGGTGGTATTCTGACCTCACTCAGCTGCTGGTGTCTTGCGCAGGAGAGCCCAACTCCATGACCGTCACCTGGACAACCTTTGACCCGGCAGAGTCTGTGGTGGAGTTTGGCCCGGAGCCGGAGGCAGCCTTCACGCGCTGGGCCAGAGGAAACGCCACCCTGTTTGTGGATGGTGGGAAGTTAAGACGTGCCATGTTCATCCATCGCGTCACCCTGCGTGACCTCCTGCCTGGGCAGCGCTATGGTAAGGGGGCAGAAACCCCAGGGGGCACTCAGGCCGGTGTGCACATGCTGTCTCCATGCTGGCTGCTCCATGCAACCTGCCATCCATGCATTTAAGGGCCAGCAGGCAGGGACTGAACAGGGCAAGAGTGGCAGCAGATGCTCCAAATGGCCCTGCCCCAATGAGACGTGGGTCCTGTTTGGTCTCTGTCCTTGCCTGGGGGGCAGTAGCAGCTTGTCATGACGAGCCTCTTTGGGGCCACCAAAGGAGGCACAGCTGCCTCTGCTTCCTGGCAGCATATCGGGTTGCTCCTCTCTCTCCTTCCCTAGCCGAGAGCCTGCAGGCTGGCCATTTGTCAGGTAGAGCTACGTGTTAAACTGTGCAGCTCTACCTGATGAATGGCCAGCCTGCGCAGCTCTTGGGCGGGAGAGAGAGGAGCATCCGAGCTGCCTCCCTTTGAGGCCCCCTGGCTTGTCTGGGGGCTCCTGCATTAAAACTGGTGTCAGGGTGCGTTGCTAGAGTGTGTCGCCATCCTTCAGGATTCGGCACCCAGGCTTTCCAGAAACATCTCTGACCTGTGTGAGGGTCTTGTCTCTAACGCGCACGAAGAGAAAGGCGTTGCACACGAAGCCGGCCCCATGCCCACCCTGCAGCTGCGGAGGTGCCTTTTGAGCTGCTGAGAACAGGCTTCAAGACACTGATACCTTCCTGGCATATCTATAAGCAGGAGTCCCAACACACCCCTGGCTTCTAAATACTCCATTCTTGGAGAGTAAATAAATGCAGGAATCTAGAAGGTGGAGAAGCACCTTCAAAACAGGGTTGCCAGCCTTGACTGAAGATATTTCTGGGGATTCGCAGCTGCAGCTACCAGGCTTCTGCCACGCATGCCCTGCCTGAGAGTTTCGCAGAGGATCTGGCTGGCCTGAGCTGGGGAGGAGGCTGCGGTTGGGCTGGGCTGGATGGGGCCCCAGGGTCTGATCTAGCCGCCCGGATCTTTGGAGGTTCTTCTGTCTCTTCCTTTCCAGTCTACCGCTGTGGGAGCAAGCGCGGCTGGAGCAGGACCTACAGCTTCCAAGCCCTGCTGAACGGCGCCAACTGGAGCCCCCGCTTTGCCATCTATGGGGACATGGGCTTGGTGAACCCCCAGTCCCTGCCCCGGTTGCAGCGCGAGGCGGAAATGGGCTTGTACGACGTGGTGCTGCACGTAGGTAGGGCTGCTGGAACAAGAGCTGCCCGGGGCTTTGGGCTGGCGGGGTGGAGAAGAAGCGAGCTGGCTCTCCCCCTTAGACTTGGGATGCCATCATAATGGGGAGGGGGAATGCTGGCCCTCTTTCTTTCTGAAAGATGAAGAGCTGAGAGCCTCATCCTTGCCTTTTGGACTTGGGAGATGGCTGCAGTTCCCAGGCCCCTCCCAGCTCTAGTGATTCTCCTGAGCCCTCAGGGCAGCTGGCAGACAAGTGCATTTAAGCCGCAGCAAAAGGGGCAGCACCAGCCCTAAAGCGAGGCAGCAGAAAACAGCCCCCCTGCCGTCACACGATGCCGCTGCTGCTGCTGCTGGCCCGTTCGCTCCTTGCATGGAGCCCCACCTCTGACCGTAAACTCTTCTCTCCTGACAGGGGACTTTGCTTACAACCTGGACACGGTAAGGAGGGTTCTTCGTGGGCCCTCTGCGCTTGGGGTCTGGGATTGAGTGTTGCTCAAGCTGCAGTGTACGGGCACCTGTGGGCGAGACCTCTGTTGCCTCAGCATGCGCATGGCTGTGTTTTTCGTACTGGGATCCTTTGTGTGCAGCTGTGTAAGTGCAGCCCCCATCGCCATCTCTGTGGAGGCCTCTTGGTTGTCATCTGTGGTGGTCAGGGCTGGGTCAGCAGCAGCTAACAAGCCCGAGGGGGGAGGGGGGAGGCCAAAGGAGGCGCAGCTGCCTCTGCTTCCCGGCGGCAGTTCAGGTGGCTCCTCTTCCTCCCCCCTCCCCACTCCATGCTGCCTGTTTTGCAGGATAATGCCTATGTTGGAGATGCCTTCATGAGGAGCATTGAGCCTGTGGCTGCCTTGGTACCATATATGACGTGTCCCGGGAATCACGAGCAGAAATAGTGAGTAGAGCACATGAGCCGCATCACACGGACAGAAACAAGCTCACATCTCCAAGACCTGAACAAGTCAATACTCCTCTTGTTAGTATCCCTTGCCATTCTCATACATATGCATTCTATCGACAAGCCATCAATTGGACAATGGGCAAAATGCATTATTTATTTATTTATTTATTTATTTATTTATTTATTATTGCCTTATTGCTGTCATCATTTCTTTTATTGCTATCCTCTTTCCTTTTGCATGTGTTTTAACTAGGGAGTACAGCTGATAGTTGATTACAAAGTGAATTGTCTGAAAATCCTCATTTTTTTGTTCCTGTATATCTGATGTAACTTGAAAATGCATGTTCCATTTTTTTTTTAAGGTGGAACATAGGGAGCTGCCATATACTGAGTCAGACCATTAGTTCATCTAGCTTAGTATTATCTACACAGGCTGGCAGAAGCTTTTCCCAGGTTGCAGGCTGGAGTCTTTCTGAGCCCTGTCTTGGAGATGCTGCCAGGGAGGGAACTTGGAACCTTCATGCTCTTCCCAGAGCAGCTCCATCCCCGGAGGGGAATATAATCCCATCCCTTAAGGAGAATATCTTACAGTGCTCACACATGTAGTCTCTCAGTCAATTGCAAACCAGGGTGGACCCTGCGTAGCAAAAGAGACAATTAATGCTTTCTACCACAAGACCAGCTCTCCTTCCTTGATGTTCTGTATAGTTAATGTGGTATGGTTTTTTTTAGCAAATCAAAACTTTAAAAAGGTTTATTTACAAAAGAACGTGAGCCTGTGGTCCATCTCATTCCTGGCCATCCCAGCTCTTTTCTGGCCCCTGCTGCCTCTGCTTTGGCCCCACAGTTGCCCCTTAGATGCCTTGCTGATGTTTTGGGAGGCCCCTTCACCCTAAGCCCCCTTGGCCAGCTTCGCCCTAACCCTCGCGCCTTCCCTCTTTCAGCAACTTCTCCAACTATCGCGCCCGCTTCAGCATGCCCGGGGACACAGAGAGCCTCTGGTACAGGTGAGTGGCCTCCTTGGTCAGGGAGCAGCTTACCTGAGCCACAAGCAGGAGGCACTGGCAGAAGAGGGAGGAAGAGGCCTCCTTCTGTCTGAGCGGACTTGCTGCTCCTGCTTCATCTGCAAAATGCTTGCCAGACGGAGGGCTAAAGGAATCATGATTGTACCTTCAAATGTGCTGATGCATTTATGCGAGTGCTTCCTTAAAAGGGTCCCTTGCATAGATTCTGGAGCTGGGAAGCATCCCCGGCAGTGCCAAGGACACCTTGGGCCACGCTCCGCCATGTGCCAAATGAGGGGCTTGCCCTCCTGTGCACTTTTTAAAATAGCAGCCCTGGAAGGGGGGTGACCATGGAAGCGGGGTGGCCAGTGAGCAAGCCTGGAGTAGGTAGGGGGGTTCCGGTCTGGCCCTGCTCCGGGCCGAGGGGCCTCAGCCCCGCCCAGCCCCACGGCTTGTTCCGTCTTCCCTTCCAGCTGGGACCTTGGCCCTGCCCACATCGTCTCCTTCTCCACCGAGGTGTACTTCTTCCTGACATATGGGCAGCAACTCGTGGCAGAGCAGTTCCGGTGGCTGGAGCGCGACCTGCAGGTCAGGAGCGGACGCTGGCTGCGGGGGGGGGGTGTAGGGGGGTGGCTGGAGGCGGGTGCCCTGCCTGCCCACTGACTCCCTCTCCCTGTGCGGCAGGAGGCAACCCGGCCTGAGCGGCGCAAGGAGCGCCCTTGGATCATCACCATGGGTCACCGCCCCATGTACTGCTCCAACAACGACCAGGACGACTGCACGGAGTACGAGAGCATCGTGAGTGAGACGAGGTCGTGCTCCGCGGGGGGGGGGGGGGGAGGCCAGGAAAGGCAGGCAGGCTGCTGCAGACCACCCCACCCCCCCCGCCCGGCTTGCAGAACGGAGGGGGTCACGGCAGCCAGCCTAGTGCGTTGCTGCTTCGTCTCTTCGACTGAGCTGTGGGGCGGTTGCGGCTGAGCTGGCAGTGGGGTGGGGTGGGGCAGCAGACGAGGCACAGCTGCCTCTGGTTCCCGGCAGCTCCATTTGCACCTCTTCCCCCAGCCCCCCAGCCTCATTGCTGCCTGCAGGCTGGCCACTGGTCAGGTAGAGCTGTGCGGGCTGAGCCTCTACCTGGCAGATGGCCAGCCTGCAGGCAGAGCACCTCTTGTTAACTCCAGGATTGAGTGGGGTGGGGGGCGGGGGGCGGGGGGGAATGGCAGGGTGTGGCATTCTGCAGCTCGACAACAAAGGGGAGACGGAGCTGGCGAGGTCAGCTGGCTCGTTCTGGGGTTCCTCTTTCTCAGGTTCGCCAAGGGCTTGATCAGCACCAGTACGGCTTGGAAGGCCTGTTCTACAAATACGGTAGGTCTGTCTTGGGCCTCCGCTTCTCGGGCCTGCTGCTGCTTGGCCCCCAATGGCCCAGGCAGGCAGCAGCGCAGAGGGGCAGTGGGTGGGGTGGGGAGCCCGAGGCCTTGGCTGGCCGGCCCAGAGAGTACCACAGCCCAGGGGACCCTCAGGCGGTGCCGGCTGGCACTGGCCGCTTCCTCGGCCCTTCCGCCTCTCCTCTCTGGGTGGGAACGGAGCTGCCCCCCCACCTCACCCTGCCCCCCCCAACCGCTCTTCTCTCTCTGCCAGGGGTCGACCTGGAGTTGTGGGCTCACGAGCATTCCTATGAGCGGCTCTGGCCCGTCTTCAACTACACGGTGAGTCTGGGCTTGGGCAAGGGCAGCAGCGGCTGGTCCTAACAAGCCTGGTGTGCGTGCCAGAGGCGGCAGCTGGGGTTGCTCCTCTCTCTCTCCACCTGAGAGCCACACTGCCTGCAGGCTGGCTATCCATCAGGTAGAGCTGCGTGGATAACAGCCCGCCTGCAGGCAACGCGGCTCTCGCTACTGCTGGCGCGGGATGGGAGAGAGGAGCTGCTAGGAAGCCGAGGCAGCGGCCCCTTGGCTAGCATCTCCCCACTCCAGCCCTGGCTTGTCATTAGGATGGGCGGCTCCTGTCCAATCCAGCCGTTCTCTTCTTAGCGTCTGTGTACGAGGCTCCCTAGCCGGGAGGAGCTGCCAGGACTTGGGCACCCGACAATGCCTCCCTGCAGCCGCTGATGGCCCCCCCTTGTCCTCCCTCCCCCCTTGCTTCCCCCACACAGGTGCATAATGGCAGCACAGAGGCCCCCTATACCAACCCTGGTGCCCCAGTGCATATCATCACCGGATCGGCCGTAAGTGGTAGGGAATGTTTGGGGTGGGTGGGTGGGGTTCTCCTCTGGGGCAGGCGAAAGACCTAAGA
This sequence comes from Hemicordylus capensis, assembly GCF_027244095.1. Lineage (NCBI taxonomy): Eukaryota > Metazoa > Chordata > Lepidosauria > Squamata > Cordylidae > Hemicordylus > Hemicordylus capensis. The sequence continues at coordinate 28,543,890 of NC_069663.1, read as the reverse complement.
AGGAGTGCCTCTGGGCATAGACAGAGCTCCTTTCCCTTGCCACTGAGGAACCGCTGCCAGATCCCACAGAGCTGGAATTCGGAAACAGGGTCCCCAGAGCGGAGGCGGCGGCAACACAGGTCTCTCTGCCTCTGAAGTGCCTCAGGGAAGGAGGGGCGGGTGCTGGAACCTCTGTCCTCCTCCCCCTCCCCCTCCTAGGGTTGCAAAGAGCGGCTGGACCCCTTCGTCCCTGACCCGCGGGCCTGGAGTGCTGTGCGGATCGAGGACTATGGCTACTCCCACATGCAGATCCTCAACAAGACCCACCTCTGGCTGGAGCAAGTGTCCGACGATCAGGTAGGAGCTGCTGCAGCCCTCCAGGTGGCCGACTTGGCTTCCCAAGTGGCCTGGCCTGGAGTTCTGGGGCCATCTTGGTGCCCCAGACCACAAAACATTCACAGCTTGATCCTCCCCTCCCTGCAGAACCCAGCAGAGCAGAGCTGGGGGGTCTTTGCGGGGTCCTGGCCCCCTGGCTCCGTCCACCAAGACGGCTCTGGAAGTTCCTCGCTGTGTCCTCCTTGGGCGGTTCGTTGCTGTCTTTGGGGGTGCAGTTAATGGCACCATTTTAAAGAAACGCCAAACCTCCTTTGGTCACGAAGTTTTGCTAGGTTTCACTGCAGCTTCCCACGGCCTTGCAAATGTTATCCTCGCTGCCAGTAATATATGTTAGTGTTTGCTTTATTAAACTAGTTATAAGCAGTGTTCTCTCTAAAAAAAAATAAATCCATCTGTGTGCGGAATGAATTTTGTTCTGGGCGGCAGTATCAAGGCAGTGCGTGTGCACATGAATTCAGAGTGGGACCCTCTCTGGTCCAGTCTGAGCGGGATCTAAAAATGAACTGAGTGGGCATCCAGAAACGTGTGTGCGGCGCACGCCTTAGAGGGAACACTGCTGGTTACAACCCACTTCTCCCTCCCCTGTGAGTCTCACCTACTGTCCCTTGGTTCTTTTAGACACCAGGAGAAAACCTTTCTCTTCACTCAGGCTTTTAAAAAATGCTTTTAAAATGGATCTAAAGATCTTACAAGATTTTGTATTGCATTTTGTATTTTCTTCTGCAATTTGTTTTGTGTTATGTGTTAACTGGATGTTTTTACTGTTGTGGGGGTGGGTGGGCGAACCACTCGGAGGACAACTTCTTCTGGGGTGGCTAACAAAAAAAGACGATGATTGATGATGAGGGTGCTTCACATAGCCGTGGCTCATCCTGAAGGGCCAGAGCGTACCAAGCGAGGCGCAGCTGCCTCTGGTTCCCAGCAACAGCTCATGGGGCTCCTCTCTCGCCCACCCTGCTCCACACCATGCAGCTCTACCTGATGAATGGCCAGCCTGCAGGCAGTGCTAGGGCAGGATGGAAGAGAGAGGAGCGACTGGAGCCAGCAGGAGCCGGGGCTGCTGCCCTCTTCAGCACCTCCCTGACTGGTTAGGACAAGCCGCAACTGGAGAACATGATAAAATCACCAACATCGGACACAAGCACATCTACAGCAAAAAGCGTAGGGGGGAAAGCAGAGCAGCAGCGTCCCCACAGGGGGCGAGAATATCCACTTCAGCAACCACGTTTTAAAGCGATGTCTGAACACTAGGAAAGGGGGGGATTACGGACCTAAACCCACACTCTCTGTGTCTACCTTTCAGAGCGGGAAAGTCGTGGATGGCATTTGGCTGATCAAGGAGCATCACGGTCCTGAATCGTGGCATTAGCCCTGAGGGGGAAGAGCCCCCCTGGCAATCTCCCCCTCCCCTAGGTGACTGCCAAGGCTTTTGCCTCCACTCCTGATGCCCAGCACTTTCCACTGGAGGAAGAAGAAGAAGAGGAGGAGGAAGTCAAAGAATCATGTTCTTTGCCAGCCATCAAATTGCAGAGCTCAAGGACACTCCTGGCCATCTGCTTTCCCCTGCTCTTGGGCAGGAGAACGCCTAGAATCCTCATGGCTGCCAGCCCAACTGCTCCTACTCCAAGGAGGCCACCACCCAAGGGGTGCTTGTGTCCCTGGATTTGGCCAAAGGGCCGACCAGGAGCCCAAACACAGGCAATTCCGTGGCACTCTGGTAAACAGTGTACACAATGCCATGTTTCAAAAAGGCCCTCTTGTCCATTGACTGGACCAACCTTCTTTCCAGGCTGAAAAACAAGATAGGAACATAGGAAGCTGCCATATACTGAGTCAGGCCCTTGGTCCATCCAGCTCAGTATTGTAGTCTACACAGACTGGCAGCAGCTTCTCCAAGGCTGCAGGCAGGAATCTCTCTCAGCCCTCTCTTGGAGATGCTGCCAGGGAGGGAACTTGGGACCTAGATGCTCTTCCCAGAGCAGCCCCATTATCCCCTGAGAGGAATCTCTGACAGCGCTCACAATCAAGTCTCCCATTCACATGCAACCAGGGCGCACCCTGCTTAGCTAGGGGGACAAGTCAGGCTTGCGACCACCAGACCAGCTGTCCATAGTGGTGAGCTTAATGGTGGGTTATGTCCTTCAAAGCAAGCCTGCCATAGTCACCTGTGGCAAGTGTAAACCAGGATGCCTAGGCAAAGACTTACAGAAAACTGGTGGCCAGGGGTGTTGTGGAGGGGCGCAGCACAGGGACAGAGCGCTGGTACTTCTCGGCCTCTCTGGCTGTCGGGGTGGGCATGGCTGTGGGGGCTGCCGTCCAGGAGGGAAAATTGTCAAAATTTTCCCAACTGAGAACCTAACCCCCGTGATCCCATAGCCCCCGATGCCTCGATATTTACAGTTTCTGTATCCACGATTGCAGCCGAGAACAGAACCTCTGCGAATATTGAGGTCCTCCTGTAATGCCACGCTTCTGAATGGCCCGAAGAACAATGACAATTAGTAGTGTTGTCACCAATGTGTGTTGCTGAAGCACTGAGTGGAGACAATTGAAACTTTTTTCACATGCAATTAATTACACGAATAAAAGTTTGAAATGGGGGGGGGTCTGTGTGTGACTCCTTTTAATTCAAACCCCTCAGGAAGCTGCTTGCACTGGTATCTGTCTTGGTCAACAGATAGGATAATCCACTAACAGGACAGGCCTGTACATTTTGTCTTTCCGTCTCCTCGTTTCCCGGCCACTCTGTCCTTTTCTTTTTTTTTTATGGCTGCTTCTGCTTGGTGTGTTTATGTTTTTGGTGTTGTGAACGGCCCTTGAGGTGAGTTTTATGAAAGGTGGTGTATTGTAAATTGAACAATAAATAAATAAATAAAGTAAAGGCAGCATCCAAAGTTTTCACAAACTGGTCTAACTTCTGGGCAATCTTAAACCATGATTTCAGCCACATGGTGGCAGCACATGGGACAGGCACCACTTGTCAGGGCAAGCCACAACGGGAATGAGTCACTGTGGTTCCCGGCAGCTCTGGTTGCCTCTCTTTCTCCCATGCTGCCTGCAGGCTGGCCACGCATCAGGGAGAGATGTGCGCGCTCAGCCAAGGGTGGGGAGGGATGGGGGAGAGAGGAGCTGCTGGAAGCCACAGGCAGCTGAGCCTGGTTGGGCACCGGCTGCTACTGACACGCATACTGTGGGCTTTTTAAACATGGGACGGGGCGAGGCAGGCAGCCCCCTTCAGATTGTTTCCCTCTAAGGTGTGCGCACATGTCTGCACTCACAAGTTTTTGGCTGTCTGCTCAGTTCATTTTTGATCCCGCTCAGGCTGAATCAGGAAGGCCCCACTCTGGATGCACATGGTGCGCGCACACTGTCTTGATACATCCGCCCAGGACAAAACTCATTCCGCACAGAGATGAAGACAACTGGAGGGACCGCGGTGCCTGTCCCGTCAACACCTTGAAGGCACAGAGAGCCGGGCTGCTGATGGCCTCCTCGCCAAAGCAGGTGCAGTGGGGCCAGGAGCCAGGACCAGCGGCCGCTTTTGGAGGAGGAGGAGGAGGAGCCCATATCCCAGCTGGCAGCTGCGACTCTGCACAACTCCTTAGCGGCTGCCTGCAATTCCGGTTGCTCAGGCATACGGCTCAGAGACCTGGGCTGGGTGGAAGGAGCAGGCAGCAGGCCGCCTCCTGCCATCCCCTGGAGCCAGACTGGGGATGGGTGGTGGTCTACTGCAGCACCGCCCCCCCCCCCCCCGCCAGTGGCTGTTGCTGGTGTCTGTCTTCTGATTCTCCTTTAGATTGCGAGCCCTTTGGGGACAGGGAGCCACTTTATTTATTTATTTATTTCTATCTATGCTTTGGGAACTGTTGTTGAAAAGCAGCATACAGATATTCGTTGGGGGGGGGCAGCAAAGGCTGCAAGGACAGGGCGGCCCACCAGCGCCAGCCCCGGCTTCGCTCCCGCTCCTCTCCCGCAAGAGGGCGCACTTGCTCTCTGCAGGGGCTCATCTCAAGCCCTACCCACATTCTCCGGGGAGTCCATTTCCCCCCCTCCTCCCCCCCTTTCGCTTTGCTCTTGCTTGCTCCCAAAGCAGAGCTGTGTGCTGGCTTTCTTGCAGTGCATCGCTTCATCCTAAACATGCTTTCTAGGAAGGAAGGAAGAAGGAAGCCCTGCAAATCATGCAGTGGGGGTGGGTGGGGGGATGAAGGATTTGGGTGGGTTAATTTACCTCATTTTGTCTTGAAGCAGCGGTTAACCAACTCCCTGTTTCCCCAGCCTTGGGTTATTATACCACACCATTAGTATTATTAGTATTTCTTGTTTGCACAGTCAGACAGGTGTTATGGACTGGTTTGTTTTATCCAGACATCGAGTCCTTCCCAAGGACCTGGGATGCCAGAATTTTGTTATCTATATTGTTGTTATAGGTATCGCCGCAAAATGTAGGCTGTTCCCAGTAAAGTTGCTTTTTGAAATTGGCTGATGGTGACTTCTGTGGCCCCGATGGTGTTGAGGTGCTCTTCAAGTTGTTTTGGAATTGCACCCAGGGCGCCAATGACCACTGGGATTTTTTTGGTCTTCTTCTGCCACAGCCTTTCAATTTCAATAGATCTTTGTATTTTCTTATTTTTTCTGTTTCTTGTTCTTCTATTCTGCTGTCACCTGGTATTGCTATGTCAATTATTTTGATTTGTTTTTCTTTCTTCTCGACTACAGTTATATCTGGTGTATTGTGTGGCAGATGTTTGTCTGTTTGTAGCTGAAAGTCCCATAATATTTTTACATCTTCATTTTCTACAGCTTTTTCAATTTTGTGGTCCCACCAACATTTGTCTGCAGGTAGCTTGTATTTTTTGCAGATGTTCCAGTGTATCATCCCTGCTACCTTATCACGCCTTTGTTTGTAGTCAGTCCGTGCGATCTTTTTATAACAGCTGATTAGGTGATCCACTGTTTCATCTGCTTCTTTACAGAGGTGGCACTTGCCTCTGTATTATTATTATTATTATTTATTCGATTTCTATACCGCCCTTTCAAAAATGGCTCAGGGCAGTTTACACAGAGAAATAATAAATAAGATAAGATGGATCCCTGTCCCCAAAGGGCTCACAATCTAGAAAGAAACACAAGACAGACACCAGCAACAGTCACTGGAGGGATGCTGTGCTGGGGGTGGAGAGGGCCAGTTACTCTCCCCCTGTTAAATAAAGAGAATCACCACAAAAGGTGCCTCTTTGCCAAGTTAGCAGGGGTTAATTATGATCTCAAAGGATTTCTAATAATGCACATTTAGCCTGTAGGAACTGAAACAATTAGAATGACTGTCAGCAAAAACTTTCTAATTGCCAACACCTCTCCCATGCTTTGCTTCTTTTTTGCTTCCCTTTTTGTGACATTTCCCAGACTGCAAGCCCCTTGAGGCAGAGGCATGTTCTCTCAGTCTTCAACAAGCCCTATGGACATGGAGGGCACTAGATTATTTGTATAATGCTGAAGTTAAGCATTACATTATAATTAAAACAACTCTTTGAGCTATTGAAGTAATTTTGTTTGCAACAGCCTTTGCTTAACTATTGCTATCACTATCAATAATCTTTAGCCATGACAGTAATCTTATGTTGAAAGGCAGAATGATACATGCTATCTTTAATATATAAAAACCAATGTCTTCCAACAATTTTAATGAGTGTTGAAATAATGTTCATGATCTATTTGTATGATTATCAAGATAAATATTGCTTATATTGATAGTCTGTTGATCTTAGTCTAATTTCGTATTCAGATACAGCCTGTTCTAATATCCCTAAAGCAACCCTCTTCAGACCCAAAAGTGATGCTTCCAATAATCTGTATTATCATTCATTACCTTCTCAGGATTCTTGGGGCGACTCAAGCTCCGCCCCCTCGAGGGCTGCCCCTCCCACTCCGCTTCGCCCCGCAGGCGCACCAGGGCCCGCTCTCGGGCGCCGCCCCTCTCCCATCAATCATCGTCCCCGCTAGCCAATGGCCGTGCTCGCCCCACCTCCTCCGCCCCACCGCCTGGCGTGAATGGGCCATTGACGTCCGTCGGCCAGCCTCCCTCCCTCCCGTCGGCCGGCCCTCCGGTCTGCGCTCTGGAGGGCGGCAGCTGTTGCCGAGGCGACGGGCGGTGGAGGCTGTGCCCGGATGTTGCTCGCCCTCGCTCGACTGGCTGCTGGGCTGCCTCCCAAGATGGCGGCGGCGTGAGGGGAGCCGAGAGCTGCGCCGGAGCCAGCAGGTGCGCGCGGGGGGGCGGGGGGGCAGGATGCCGGGGGGGGGGGCTAAGTGGCCGCGGTGCTAAGTGGGGGCTCTGCCAGGGCCCTGGAGTGTGTGGGGGTCTGGGGGCCCCGAGGGGAGCCTTCCCTCCTCCCATGGCCGCCTCCTGGGGGTCGTGGGGGCCAGCATGGACTGCATTGGGGATAAAAGGGGGACTCTGCGGGGGTCAGATGGATGCCTGGGGGGGCTAAGTGGGGGCTCTGCCAGGGCCTGAGAGTATATGGGGGGGGCTGCTGGCGCCGAGGGAAGTCAGCCCCTGGTCTTCTCTGGCCTCCTCTTGGGGGTCGTGGGGGGCAGCATGGATTCCGTTGGGGGTAAAGGGGGAACTTGCGGGGGGGGCTCTGAGGAGGCCATCAGGATGCCTAAGGAGGAGGGACTAGGTGGGGGCTCTGCCAGGGCCTGGTGGTGGGGTCTAGGGGTCAGCCCTGGAAGTCCCCCTCCCCCAACCCTCCCCCGGGACCCTCCTGAGGCTGCCTTTGGGGCTTCAGGCTCCCCTTGGGAAGGGGGGTGTTGGGTTAGGGTCTCTCAGTTCTCCCTGCTTTGGTTCCCCTCTCTATCAGTTGAATGAGGGCCCCCCCATTGGAAGTGTTAGGCTGCAGCTCGATGGAAGAGCCTCTGCTTGGCATGCAGGGGGGCCCAGCCTCCCCCCCCCACTCTTCAGAGAGGGCTGGGAAAGGCCCTCTTTGGCCCGGAACCTTGGAGAGCTGTGGCAGCCCTGGATTTCTGGAAATGCCATGCCTCCCGCTGGCCATTGGGAAGGAGCCCTGCATTTCAGCGGGCATCCCTTGTCATTCCTTTTAGGATGACCTGACACTAGTCCTCCATAGGACTTGCGTGCTGACGGTCCCAGGCTTGGCACAGGAACGGAGGAAGAACTGCCCAGGGGCGGTATATAAATGTGCTAAATACATAAAGTCTCCTGCCTGCAAGCTTGGAGAAGCTGATGCCAGTCAGTGTAGGAAGTCCTGAGCTAGATGGACCAAGGGTTCTGACATGGTAGAAGGCAGCTTCCTCTGTCCCTTTGCAGTAGAGGGCCAAGGGGTCTGAAGGGGCTCGCCTGGCCTGGTGCATGTAGTGGGGTCCTGGTATAGTTCCAGCCTTTCCTCCTGCTCTGCTCCATCAACAGCATCTGCTCCATGCCCGCAGAAACAAAACGAGCAGCCTGTATTTATGGAGCCTGAAATAATGTGCGAGTCGTGTGTTGCTGCTGAACACCAAAAAGCCCCGCTTGGCAGGATGGGCTTCTGCTTGGTGCTGCCCTTCCTTCCGTTTGCATCATTTTCATTTGCACTTCTTGGTGTCCAGGATGCACTGGAGCCGTCCGCCCTTGCCAGGTAGAGGAATCAGTCACCTGCCTCAATGGTAGAAGTGGATTTGGCTCAAATCCTTCACTCTCTCTTTAGTTGGGATCCTGAAGCTTTTCCTTGTGTTATTCAGACCAGTTGAGGGGGAGAGTGCCAATCTCTGATGCAGCCAGGTGCAATTAACTTCTCTGTGCTTTGAATCTGGAGGATGAAGCCACATGTCAGGGGTTGGAAACAGGCATTGGGCTAGTCTTGAGAGAGGCAAATTGTGGTTGCTGAACACTGGTTATCGGCTACTCTTCCAAATTCAGTCCAGCCACAGCTTGGCTGTGGTGGGTTTTGGAGAGCAAATAATATGCAGACCAAGAGATAAACAGCGTGCTGTATGCTGGAGGAATCTCATCACTTTGATCGTGCTATTGCAATGCACCTTTTTGGGAGGTGAAATTGATTATCCAAAATGTTAGTTTGCTGCTCTTTTATCTGATGAGGTGGAATCAAATGGCGCTTCTGCCAGAGCCTGTGGTAGCCTCTTGAGATGGCGCTTTCCCAGCCCTGGCTGCCAAGCGCTTTCACAAACTGGCCCCTTTTCCTGTTGTGTTTGGTAACTGCATCCCCTTGAACAGATGTCTCCAGTAGGAGACCTCCAAATCTCCTTCATTTAGCTAGACTGGGAATTCCTCTAATTGCTGGGAAGTGAAATGTGAGTGTGAATTAAAAGTGAGGCTCGGCCTCTGCCCACCCAGAGATGTTTCATTTACCGGGGGGGGGGGAGCGAGACCCACCAGTCGCCTCCGGTGATGGGCCTTGAAATTGTTGCCTCTCTCTAAAAGCATATTGATTGCTGAACGACGAGCTTCCGGGCTGTTCTCTTGACACAGCTGCTTCTTACAACTGATAGAGCTTGTCCAAGTAGATGGAGCCTTGGCTTGTACTGCACTTAGGAAGGGGAATTCATGCATCTGGTGTGACAGTCAAGGCCCTGCAGCACACAAGCAGGTGTGTTGTGTTGCAGTCATCGTCACAGCCATGAGCAGTTGGGGCCCAAGATGGGTTACCAACTGTGCAGCCAGACAGTCTGTTCCTTACAAAATATTTAGCCCTTGGGATATTGGGGAGGGTCTGTTGCTCAGAGCGAGAGTGCGTGATTTCCAGGTTCAATCCATAGGAACATAGGAAGCTGTCATCTACTGAGTCAGACCATTGGTCTGTCTAGCTCAGTATTGTCTTCACTGATTGGCAGCAGCTTCTCCAAGGTTGCAGGTAAGAATCTCTCTCAGCCCGATCTTGGAGATGCTGCCAGGGAGGGAACTTGGGACCTTCTGCTCTTCCCAGAGTGGCTCCATCCCCTGAGGGGAATATAATCTTGCAGTGCTCACACTTCTAGTCTCCCTTTCATATGCAACCAGGGCAGACCCTGCTTAGCTAAGGGGACCAGTCCTGCTTGCTACCCCAAGACCAGCTCTCCTCCCTGTATCACCAGGCAGGGAAAATCCCCACCTGAGAGCCTGGAAAGCTGCTTGAGTGTGAAGACAATACTGAGCTAGCTGAACTAGTGGTCGGACTCTGTGTACATGTTGAAATATGTTTGCAGTTCTGAAGCTGCCTTTGAGAATGTCTGCCTCTTTTGCCCAGGCTTGGAATGGCAAAATCCAGAGGGCCCCCTCCAGCCTCTGAGATTGTGACTGAGGGTGGTGACCTTCCTAGGTGATCTACAAAGAAAATGGTGCCCCCACCCTTGTTGCTTAGGAGGATTTGTACTTCCAAAAGTAGGCTTAGAGAACAGGGGGCCTGCCGGCCATGCCCAGCTGAGGCACTTCTCTTTACTCCATGGCTCCCCAAAACCTGTCCTCATTTAAAATAGAGAGAGAGTGAATGAATGAATGATGGAAATAATACTCAGGACTCTCTCAGGGCTGGAGAATGTGCTCTGAGGGAGATCTGACCAAGATCAGAACCAGGGGGATGAAAATGAACAGGCCTTGTGTATCTTCTCAAGCTTTTCTCCCAAGGGCAGTCTTGGGAATATAATAGCTATAGACTTGGCCTCCAGTTTCCGTTCAGCAATATCGTGCTTCCTAAAATGATGTGCAAGCTGTCGGTTATGGCAGCTTCGTGGAGCTAGTCTTTGCATGCGTATCCTGCAGTGAGCTCAGAAGGGCCTTCTGGCAACACAGTGACCCTGCAAGGTAGCTCAAGCTAGAAGAGCGTGACATGGCCAGACCATCCTGTTCATGCATTAGTTGCAGTTCCCGACCTTTGGTTGTGGCTCTCTGTTCTCTTCAGATCAGCAGGTGAAGGAGGCAACCTATCTGGTCAGCACTAGCCGAGTTTTTGTTCAGGTTCTCTTTTAGGGTGCATTTCTATAGGCTTGTGCACACAGTCTTAGCTTGGATGTTCTCTCAGTAGGCTTAACTTGTAGCAGCGACTCCTGTCTTGGGACAAGGGATTCCAGGATGTCTCAGCCACACACCCTTGCTGACTACAGTGGGTCATTCTCTGTGGCTGCCCCAGGGCTTCGGAATGCACTCCCTGTCAAAATAAGAGCTTATCTGATTTCTTTTTAAAAGACCCTCAAGACACACCTGCTTTCTCAAGCCTTTTAATTAAAACTTTAAATTGTTTAATTGTTCTTATCCTGTCAAATTATTTTAATTGTTTCACTCTGTGAATTGTTCTTAATTGTTTTTATTCTGTGAAAGTGTTTTAATGTTAGTTTTTATATTGTTGTTTGGATTGTGTACACTGCCTAAAGATGTATATATCAGACGGTATATACATATGGTAAATAAATAAATGCTCAAAGCCACTGTGTTTCCTGGTCAATTTTGCCTACCATATATACTGATCCTGGTTATCCCACGATGAGATGACTCAAACATCTGGTTCTATAGGGCTATAATAAAACCAAGTCCTGCTAGGAATTCAGTGAATTTCAGCCTCTGATTTACCTCTTGAACATGTATGCAAGCAGAGGTTGGGTTGAGGGGTTTGCAATCCTAGGATAACTAATTCATGGATTTTAAAACACTTAATTTTTGGTGAAATCTTTGGAAACTATCTGATGCTGAAGGCAAATCTCTAGCTCTTGGCCCCTTCTGACAAGAAGACACTTCTGTGTATCATTGCCAGTTTGGAATCGCTCCAGAGGAGGAGAGGATCCTTCTGCAAGGAAATGACCAAAGGAAAACCCAAGGAAGCAAAAGATTAAACAGTTACTAAACTTGGCAGGAGTCTGCCAGTCATGTGGCACAATTACAAATGGGGGCATTTTTCATAGTGGGCAATCTTTTGAGCACTGAAAAATGCCTGCTATCATATATTGGAGCTGCTTTCTCCAACCATGAGGATTAAGAACTTTCTCTCTTTTTTAAAAAAAATCATCATCATCATCATCATCATCATCATCTCATGAGCCCAATAAAAATGTGCTGGGAGGAGAGGTGCAACAAGGCCAACCAACCAACCCTAACCGGCTGCTTAAATGGACTTACTTGGGACTTACTGAAAACCTGCAGCTACACAGTTGTGGCAAGGAGGTTGTGAATGACCCCAGCAGCTCGAGAGAATGCTTCTAACATGGAGCTCCAAACAAGGTCTGAAAGCTAGCCAAGGAAGTAGCTTTTGTTTGCCAGTGAAAACATTAACTAATCCTAGCAACATTTTGAGGAAAGCTCTCAACTTCTGGTAACGGAACGAACCTGCCGGATGAATAAATATATTGTTCTTTGTATCTCGGAACTCTGGCTGAGGATAAAAAGCCTTGTGAAAATATAAATAAGAGGCCGGAAAAGTCATGTTGGAGCTGAGGAACTTGTCTGTTTGTGGACCATGAGAGGGGAGAGGCTACCTATAAGATGCTGGTTCTTTCCCAAAGGTCTGGTTCTAGCTTTCCAAGCATTGTAAAATAATAATAATAAAATAATATATATCTCTTTCCCCACTCTGAAAGGTTCCGGTTTCTTTACTCCCCACCCCGCCTGCATTTTTCCATAAGGACTGGAACCTACTTTGTTTTTATTTGCAAGAAAGAAAAAACAATGAAGCTCAGCTAGCAATTTTAAAAAGGGATTTTAAACCCCTGTCAGAACAAGGTTCTATCTAATTGAGCACTCTGTCACCAAGAGCAGCCAGCAAGATGCTCTCAAGCAGGATATAAACAGGATAGCTTTCCCCTCTTTGTTTATTCCCAGCACTTGATATTCAGAGGTAGACTGCCTCTGTATATGGAGGTTTGATTTTCCATTTAGCTATTTAATTCATTGGCTTTAGACCTCGCGTTGTCCTCCATGCATCTATCTGATCCTTCTAAAAATACATCTAAAGAGCCACCCTTTGTGTTAATGATTTCCATATGTTAGTCTCCACTGTCTGAAGCCATACCTGAACTTCCCACCCCTGAGCACTGAATGAGCCTCAGGTTTTATACTACTGGGAGAAGAAGAATTCCTTGCCACACCATTTGTGAGTTTATAGATACCATATTCTTCTCATCAGACGGTTTCTATATACAGGAAAGCCGTCTTTGTGAGGCAATGGATGCTTTGCTTGGGCTTGTGCCCTCCCTGGAGTAAATGGCCTCCAGTGGGATTGGCACTTCTCACTTTTCTGTGGAATCGTGGCCCTGTGTAGTAAAGGTGGTGATTTGGGATGTGCTGTGGAATTCCTTAACAAGAAAGCAGTGGTTGAGTAGACGAGTGATGGGTGGGTTGAGAGGCTGGTACGGTGGCGATCTGTTGGGAGGCAAGGCCAAGGAGGCATAAGTTCAAGTGGGCCTCACATAACTTTATCTGGGACCTGAACCTTGGGAGCAGGAGAGAGGCTGCTTGGTGCTTCCTTGTTTCCCTTGACCGGAGAGACTGATGCACACAGGCTAGGCAGCTTGAAAAGGAGTTTGACTCTGGGTTCAGCCGCTGTATACTTTGCCTTGCCTTGCTTTTGACAAGCATGTGTAAAATGTTGCTTTATGCGTCAATTTATGGTTAGTCTATATCCTTTACTAAAACAAAAAAACTTGTTTGTTTTTATAGTGGGAAGTAAAAACAAATGCTTCGTGGGCATTTTATTTTGTAACTTAACTATTCCACATCAGTTCCAGCATGGTAAACAGCAGCAAGGTTCTGAATGGTATCCATCGGAATTCATTTTTGTTAGATGAAAGTGCAGGAAATCTTTTTTCGCGCTCGGTTTTGTTCCTGCTTCCAGGTGTGTGTGTAAGATACACATGGAAACGAGGCACAGTATCAGTGATAAATATTTTGCTAATATTTATCTGCACTCACAGAAGGATATTATTCTCTCTTCCTTTCCCTCTAATATATTTGAGTTTGTAATGTATACAGCATTGTAAAAACTGGCCAGTTTCTTGGGATTCTGGATTCAACAGATATTTGGGTTTTGTTTCCTTTTTTGCCTGGATACGTGTTAACGTTCCTGGGTTCTTAAGGGATACAAGGCTGACTTGGGGAGGAGAAACCTCTGTCCTGAATGCGGAGGTTGTGGTCTACCTCGTCCATGGCTGTCTCTTCTGTTGAGTGGTGCTCTGGCTCCGGTCCACGGAAGCTGCTGCTAAAATGACTTTGTTAGCCTCCATGGTGCCAGAAGAGCCTTTGAGCAGAGAGAAGTCGCTCTCAGCCCTGTAACCTGAGCTTCTTTATAACTGAAAGGCCTGGGACTGAAGCTGGGATCTTCTGTATGCAAAGCATATACACCACCACTGAGCTGTGGCTTCATCTACTGACTGTGCAATCGTGGGTGTCAGAAGAGAGGGGAGTTCAGTGCCTTGAGATCAAACCAGCAGTGCCTTGCTTTTCAGAAGATTAAAGTCAAGGAGGAAGCAGGGTGCAGCATGTACATAAGGAGCATCTAATATGTTCAAGCCTTCCTCTTGCTACTTGACTCCCCCCCCCCCCGCCGATGAAAAATTCAAGGATTTAGTGGGTGGAAGAGAGATTGGAGGGGGAGGACGTATTTTTACAACTGAGTTGGGAGCCTTTTCTGCAGAGCCGTATGTTCTAATTTTGAGCGCTGAAGAACATAAGGAAGACGGTCTCTTTGAACGTCTAGGCTTGGAGGGGAAAAAATTATCCATCTGTTCAGCGTACAGTGTGATAGGTTTAGGCATATCAGGAAGGCTGGCTGGTCAGGGAGGGTCCCCCTTGCCTGTGTGTTCCTCATGATCTTCAGTTCCATGGGAAGATGGCGAGGAGGCAGCGGCTGGGGCAGAGCTGGATGTTGGCACCTACACTTAAAAAAAAAAAAAAACAGCCTTGTGCTGTTGGGTGCTGAAATAATCTTAAAAAGCCATTTCAGTGCTTAGGAATTTAATCATTTCTTTTCCCTGATATTTTGGGATGGGGTTGATTTTGAGTTGCATTCTTGTGGTGACTCAAGCAGACTGGATTTTACAAATAAACTGACATTTGGAAATGTGATCATTAGGATTGAGGGTAGGGGGAGTGAGTAGCCCATGACAGAAGGAGGTTCCCTTGTCTTCTGCTGCAAGAGAAAAGCAAGCATCTGATGCCATTTTAAAGAAGCAAGCAACACAACTGATTAAAAGCAGAAGTGCTCTTGGGGTCGACTAGGCTGTCTACTGATGTGCTGTATGTTTTCTGCCAAAATGGCCCTTGGAGTGGCATGCAATGAAATAGCATAAAGCAAAAACAAGAAATGCACAAAACTAAAAAGAGTCCTACAGGCCAAAGCTGGATAAATGAAACGGCGTCAGTTAAGAAGGTTGTACAGCCTGGCATAGTGAAATGCAAAAACAGCTGCTGAGATTGGAATAAGGAGGGATCTTCCATGAAGCAAGTGCCCCTACGGCCTGCACTGCACCTACATGCTTACTTGTTTCACATGGCCAAAATATGGGATGTGGAGATCCTTTCCTGTCAGTCAAAGACGAAAGAAGGACCTATGGGAGCAAGCGCATCATGCAGTGCATGGAGACCAGGCTGCTGAGGGCATTAAAGAAAGAAAAAGAGCACTTTGTGCTACCTCCAGAAGCCAACAGGCAACAGTGTGGTTAAGCTGTTCTGCTCCCACCACGTCTCTAGGTCAGCCCTGAGCATCAATACTTCTGTTTTGTCCAGCTTGAGTTTCGAGTTGGAGGCCCTCATCCAGGCTATGACTGTCACGGATAGGTGACTCTGCTTCTCCTGGATTAGGTTAAAAAAGGGGAAATAGTTGGGTGTCATCAACCTGTTGAAAGTACCCTGCTGTAGAAGATGGAATGAGATGCCACCCAAGCCCAGGACTTGGTTCGGTTTGCAAGGGCTTTGTATGTTTTGTGTGAATGAGGGACCAAGAGTTGGAAAGGAAGGCATCCTTTGCAGAGTTGTGAAGCCTGGTGCTTCTGGACTTGTCCTTCAAGAGGGTGAATAAGAATGTAGCCTTGTCCGCCTGCATGGGAGGGGCAGGAGGAGATGCCCCACGGTCGCCCCCCTGCTTTTGTGCACTGAGCTCTATGCTAGGAAGGTAGTAAGCCAGCTTTCACCCAGGTCTTCCGCACTCTGTCCTGCTAGACCTCTAGGGCAAAGCCATTCATCCAGTGCTGCCTTCATCTGAATGAGTAGTCAGATGAACCAGTTGTTTTGCATACTTCTGACGTGCCTCTGGACCCATCCTGTTCAAACACACCTTGTGTCCAGAGGAGTGTGTAGGGCTCAGTGGTGTCCTGTCTTGCTGTGGAGGCCAGCAAGGCAGCACAGCATCTGCTGGGGTAGCACATTAGGGGCAGGAATCCCCAACTCTTAACGGGGAGGTGGATGATGAGGTCACGGGCGGGCCATGTCTGAATGTGATTTTTGGATGGGCCCTCTGGGTCTGGGAGAAGTTGGGGGGTCACTGGGGCAGTGAGTGCTCTCTTGTTCCTTCTTAATGGATGAGTGGCTCGCTCTCGTTTTGGGTCTTGCTATGGGTCCTCTAAGGTCACATCTTCAAGCCTCTACCAGGGTCTGTGCTGGCTCCAGTGACGGTATGGCTCCCATCCCTGAGTCAGTGTCTGGGCCACATGAGGCCCTGACAGGCTGATGACCAAGCCCTAGTTCTGTGCATTTAACACAGAGTGGAAAAGATCTCTCCTGCAGACATGGTATTATTATGGCTTCTCTCAGGATGCGCTTATGGTGATGGGCTTTGAGCAGGCTAAGTTGGCACTTAAACCATGGGTGATGGATGTGGAAGGGCAATTAGAGCATTCTTGCCTCCCGAGGGATGTGTTTTTGAGTATCCAACTTTTTATTTCAAGGCCAGCAAGTTATCAACATCAAATAATGGTCCCAAAATTCAGAAGAGCTTTAAATCTAGCACATTTTAATGTGCTTCCTATGGCCATATTAGAAGGTAAATGTTTTAAAAATCCCATATACAGCCCAGTTCTGCCCTGGTGGTGTAGGTGTCATTGAATCTATGGCTCATGTCCTCCTTTACTGTCATTTTAACAAAGATATTCATTCTTGTTTTATCTCTCCCTTTTTAGTTTTTCCCCCAGACCACTCAGATTTATTTTACCTTGAATATTACTGTCCAACCAGAATGATTTAATTTTCTTAAATGTTGCAAAGTTTTGTGTTATAGTCTGTAAAATTCATCAAGAGTTGTTCAATTCTTCTTAGCTGTATTGTTGTAGTTACTTATTATCCTACTACTTATTTTAATGTATGTTGTTGTTGAGTTTGCTGATTGTTGGTTGAACTAAAGATTGATTGATTCATTCATTCATTTTGCTAGTTGTGTATAGTCTCTCCTGAAAGCAGCAGTGATTTTTTGAGCCCTGGGAGGTTTTTTTGGTACAGCCTGCTCAGTTCGAGGCTTCAGAGGAAAGCGACATGGTTAGGATTGTGCCCCCCTGGATGAGTCTCTCAAGGAGTGGCCACCCTGTGAATGGGGGTCTCATATCCAAATGTCATGGCTGGCTTGCCTCTCCCTCACCTCTCATGCTGTGGGAGGCCCTGGAATGTTCACAGCAAGCCCATTTCCACTGTGAATGGCTTTGCTTTGCTGCTGGGAGAGAATTTTCCTGGCTCTGCTGCTTCTTGCCCTTGAGTTCAGCTGTACCTGCACCTCTTAATAAAAGCTGACTTCTCCTGTGCTTGATGGGGACCTGGAGGAATTTGCAAAGTGGCAGCATCAGGCAGTTAGCTTTTACACCCCACCCCCCAAACTCCAACCCTCCCCTCAAAACCACTGAATAGTTCAAGCACAGCTGAGGGCTCGAAATCGTGCTCTCAGCCAGTGCAAGGCATCCCTGAGGATTTGCGACTCGTTTTTTCCAAGGTTTTTAAGCGATTGTTAAGATGGAGACTGCATTTGTGTTAGCTGCATTATTCCGTCCTCTCTCTGCCCCCACTTTTTCTCTCCAGGCTTAATGAGAATGCATTCATTCAAGAGAGTGAGACGCTTTCTGAGCGCTTTGCTGATTTGGCTAATCCCAGAGAGCTAATTCCCTTGTATGGGCCCAGTGAGGCAGGCTGCTTTGTAAGCCCTGAACACAGCTCAGCAGTGGCTTTATACACCCGTATCAGGGAAGCGCCATCTTGGATGCCTTGGTTTCCTCCAAGGGGGAGAAACGGGGGTCCACAAAGATCATTTTGGCTTCCTTGCCAAATATCAGTCCGCCCCCCAACCCCTCTCTTCATTCCAAGCACGCACCCACACTCCCCAAGTAACCCCTTGCGAGTAGCTCTCCAAACACATGCACCATCTTCCGCCCAAGCTTATTCCCAGCATCCTCCCCTTGGGGGTCCACAGCTGTGAAATCCAGTCCCTCCATGATGCTGCAGCAATACGATACACGTTTTCAAAACAGATCTCAGTTTCATCAAACTGAATGCAGTTGCATATTAACCTCTGGCTCTATCTAGCTTAATGGACATTACTGTTATTATTTTAACTTCAAATCTGTGATGTCATCGTTTTCTGCAGGCTCTCCTCTTTTCTAATTTTGAAGGCTGATCTTTTCCTCTCTGCAAAGATATGCAGAACACGCTGCTTAATGGACGCTTGCTTCTGCCAGTTGAAATGCAACTTTCTAGCAAGTGGGGGAAGGTGGGAGAAGTAGTCCAACAACATCTGGGGACCCAAGTATGAGAACCCCTGAGCCAAATGATTGTGCAAAGGACTGTTAGCCTGTCTAAATGCTTGCTTGCTTTTCCAAAAGCTCATTCTGAGCTAGAAGTGCAAGCAGTGTTCCTTCTCATAGGGATTCCCAGATGTTGACTACAACTCCCAGAATCCCCAGCCAAAGGCCACTGCAGCTGGGGATGCTGGGAGTTGTAGTCAACAACATCTGGGAATCCCTCTTAGAGGGAACAGTGAGTGCAAGGTAATTGGCCTTACCCACACCAGCCTCTCCAGAGTGACTTGTCCAGTTTTCTGCATCTTGATTTGTGCTCAAGATGCAAGCAAGCTTCCAAGCCTGCCTGCTGAGCTGCCTCTTTCTTGGCTGCTCCATTAATTCTGCTCACCAGAATTCAGAGGGGCACTTGCCAGACTGAGTGTGGCGGGTGAGCTTGTAAAATCCTGGAGAGGAACCTTCCCCTCGTTACCTTTTGCTGACTCTTGCTTGCTTTTTTGTGTATATATTTCAAAAGGCAGGGCTGCCACGCAGGTCAGAGGTAGGGAACGACCTCCAGCTTCCAGGACCCCAAACTTGTGATGCTGAAGCTTAAGATTTTGTGGAGCCCTGAGACTGCTTCTTGAAGAGGCCGTTCTAGAGCCTCATCCGTCAGTTCATCCACCTCCTGTGCAAGCTTCAGTGGAAAAGAATAGGCTGTCATACAGGCTCCTGGCACCTAGCAGGTTGGCTCCAAGAACTGCAGCAAAGCACAGGAGTTTCTGCAGGAAAATCCAGCTCTTTTCCCCTCACCCCTCCCTGTGTGACAGGGCTCTGGATGCTTTTCTAGGTCTGGGTTCTGTTTATAGCTGTCTCTTCCCCGTCTGCTCATGTTCCCCTCCAAGATGTCAGTGCACGCATGGGGGACTTGCTGGCCTTGATTGGAAGGCCCAAACACGCGTAGAGGCGCTTGCTCTCCTGTGTGGTGTTCTGTAACTCCAGGCACATGATGGAATGTGTGCTTTGCCTCATTGCGCTGATGGAGACTGACAGGGAGACGTGTGTAATCTGTCGGCCTGCTAAGTGGATTATTTGAGTTGGGTGTAGAAGGAGAAGAGCAGGGGCCCAGTCCCAGGAACAGGGCACTTCCCGTAGAGGTATGGTTTAGTGGTTAGGCCCTGGGCAGGCGCCACGTACTTGAATAAACAACAGACGCTGGTGAATTGGGCAGTTGGGAGTGCAGGTCAGTATCTGTCAAGCAGTGAGACTGCAAGAGAGCCGTATAGGCCTCTCCATTGGTGCCATCTGTGCTTAGTGCCAGTAGCTGGGTAGTCTATCGAAGTTCCATGCCCTCCACTTCATCCAGTCCAGAGTTGAGTGCATTCCTGAGCTTTACCTGTGCCTCAGCTGGCTGGGTGGGACTTGTTGCTTCTCCCCTGTGCTCTTCTCTTTGTTTACATTGTGGCCTTGAAAAGCAATTAGGGGTTGAACTTCTGGGAATGTGCCTGGATCCCAGAGCTCTCTGGGGACGTGGCAAAGGATGCCTTGAAGGTGGAGAAGCAACAGGAGGGAAAGTACTTAGAGTGCAAATGACAAGGCAGTTGGGAAAGATCTTAATGAGCAAGAATTAGCTTTAAACAATGCCTTATAAATGGCTTGTGCTAAAGTGTGTGCTTCTCAAGCACATGAGATTGAGTAGCAAGCCACGGGAAGGAAAAGGAGTAATTAATAAAGCAAGCTGCAGTTAAACTAGTGCAAAGGGGAAACGGCAAAAGGGGGCAAATTGGCCAGCATCCTGGCATGAATGTGCTGTTCCGCTTCTAATTCAGGCTGCTGGGGGTTGATTTCAGATTCTTGGACTTGCCATCAGGTTGGAGAGAGGGAAGAAGAGGAGGTGGCGGCTGGTCTCTAAAATATGTATTTGGGCCCCCTTCATCGAAGGAAATAGGCGAACGGGATGTCCAGGAGCATCCCCTGCATGAGGCCTAGCTCCAGAGCAGGCATCCAGATGTGGACAAGGAAGACCAGGCAGGGCTGGCAAACCTGCAGGAAAGTCTCCTCCTGTGAGATTTACGCTTCCTTACATAATTTTAAGTAATGGGTATGTGCTCAACTAATGGAAATTAGTACCAGTGCTGTGAAAACTTTCTCCCCCCCCCCGCCCATCCCACGTGTATGTTTAGCGAGGAAATGCGCTGTAATTTTGGTAAATGCTGTAAAGGGCTAATTAAGGGTCTTGCATAATCAACTTGCAGTTTAATTACTACCAAGTAGGAGCTGCCTGCTGACTTGCTGCTGCTGCCACCACCAGCCTTGTGACATTCTTGCTCCATACCGGAGAGGTTTGTAGGGACCACAGAGTGGAGTGGAGTGCTGTGTGGAGCTCCCTCCTGGCTGGGACTTCTGGGGTGGGCATAAAACAAGGGGAGAGTTTAGCTCCACGAAGGGTGGCTGAGTGGGCTTCTCTTCTACAAGCCCCATTGAAGGGATGGGAGCTGTGCAGGAGAATGTCTGAGGCAAGGGAGGTGCTGCCAGAGAAAGGACTGTCTTGGTGGTGGCACCCCAAGGCTGGATTAACTTTGCCAGGGCTCCATGTCAGATTGAAGACAGGCTGGTGGCCTCAGGGAAAGCGAGGCTGTGACCAGTTTGGTCTCCCCTGTGTGTTCCCCTGAGTCCATCTCCCGCATAAGGCTCTCAGCTGCAGTCAAAGATTTCCTTTTGCCTCCTGGAAAAATAAGAATGTGGTGATGTATGCAAATGGCTGGGTGAGGGGAGCCAAGATAACTCTTACACCTCCTTCTTTTTTGGCATTTTCTGCCCAGAGGAGGCTGTGATGGTCACAATTTGCATTTGCATTAGTGAGCGCTTTTGAATCCTTTGGTGTCAGAGGAAGCTGCTTGAGGAATGCAGGAGGAGGGGAGGCCTGGGAAGCCCCCCCCCCCATCTCCTCCTCAGGGCCACAGCCAAGGCCTTATCGCCTCTCTCTTTCCTACACATGGCTGCCTTCCCATCGCAAACATTCCTGGTTCCCTGATTAAAAACAGGGATGCACCATGTGTGGGCTGCATAAAGATGTGTGCCTGGGGGGCGGGGAGTGGACTGGGGATCGTGGAAAAATGTCAGGAAATCATTCCCTAGCATGAACCACGAGAGAAACTTCTGTCAAAGCTTTAGGCCAATGGCAACCTCTTAAGAAGCTGCGGAGCAAAATATTTATTGCCCTCTGAGGCGTCCAGAAGTGGAGCTGGAGCTTGTGGTAGCTCTTTCAGGCACTGGATGCACTCTTCCAAGCCCTTTCACAGGAATGGCCGTTGTGCTAAGTCGGAGGGCTGGATGGCCAGGCGTGGGGAGGGAGCCCTAGCCCTAACCTGTGTGCACCCACCCTTGGCCATTGATTTCTGGGCTTGTCTGCCATGGCTGGACCTGAGGCAAGCTCTGGCTGAGAGAGCTGAAGAGAAAACAGCCTGGGGGGGGGGCACCCTTGGAAAGCTCCTCCTGCTCCATTGCTCCAGATCCTCTCGAGCCAAAGGGATGCTTTGGAGCATTGCTTCATGGCTCCTTGCAGGCCCGAGGTTTGAGCAGCACCTCAGCTGGTCACTCTTTCATGCCTGGCTTTTCAGGAGACTTGTCAATTTATGCTGTGGAATTGCTTTTTGTTGTTGTTGCTAAGTGTGCTTAGATCTTTTTCATCAAGGAGTTCGGAGATCTTTCAGGGAACGGACTTGCAGATGGCCTGATGCTTTTGTGGTCCTAAAAGGTTAATTTCAGATCTCCAGCACTGTGGCTCAAAATACGCTGCTTGCTTTGGCTTTATCTGATATGATGCCAGATGCTTCTTTGCTGAAAGCGACGAGGAACCATTGACTGGAATGGAGTTGATGGGTAGAACATAAGAATATCAGACAAGCCCTGCTGGATCTGGCCCAAGGGAACCTCTCTAGTCCAGCATCCTATTTCACACAGTGGCCCACCAGATGCCTCTGGGAAGCCCACAGGCAAGAGCAGAAGGTATGAACTGTGATGGCCCTGTATTCAGGGCAGACTTGTGGAAACCACCCTTGGTGAGGAGCAGTGTTCCCTCTAAGGCGTGCACATGTGTGTGCACGTGCTCACATGTTTCTGGATTTCCACTTAGTTAATTTTAGATCCTGCTCAGTTTGAATTGGGAAGGTCCCACTGCCTTGATACTGCCACCCAGAACAAAACTCATTCCACACAGAGATGAAGAAAATTAGAGGGAACGCTGGTGGGGAGATCTCCTTTGCTCTGCAAGATTCAGCTTTCGCTCAAACACTCTGTTGGAGCTACCTTGACAAAGGGCCACATCTGGCAGAACTAGGACAAGGTCTTTCTGTCCAAGCAGTGAGAGCAGGCAAAGCGAGCAGGGAAACAGCTGTTGAGAGGAAATGCAGCTTATGTCTGCAGACAACCTGCAGGGGGAAAGAGCGTGTTCGGAACTCTCCCCACCCCCAAGTGGTTGCTTTCTGTGTCCTGAAATGCTTTCTTTGCACAATCAAGCCAACAGGGTTCAGTTTCTTTGTTCCTGCATTTGTAAGTATTTTTGTGTGAGCGGGGCTGGAGGTGCAGAGGCCGCCACTCTGCCATCATTCTACGTGGGAGGTGGGCTTTGGCTATGATCTAATTTCTGCCAGTGGAAACCTGAGAAATCCAGACTTGGTATCTCTCTGAGATCAGGATCTCTCCCCACCCCCAGGCTGAGAGGGAAAGAAAAGAGCCCACACTCTGTGTTGTCCAGTCAAAGGGCTGGTTGTTGGTGGTTGTTTTTAAAGATACCATTAGTACCAGCAGTATGGTCTGCTGCCAGATTGCATTAAAATCCTCATTACAGCAAATTCCTCTTGGAGGCCGTCGAGAGCAGCAGATTGATTATGCGTAAATGAAAAGGGACTTGGATTTTCATTTGCAGTTGCTCTATTACCTTTTTGTCGTGTCCAGGTGGATGTGACCTTTAGAGGAATTCTAGGTTGAGGTTGGGCGTGAGCTGGCAGCACGGTTTTTTCTCCGAGGTTGACTTTGGCTTGTCCTTGGCTACCCAGGAAATCAAGAGGCCAGCTGCTTGGCTGTTGAAGTGCTTTGGGCTGGAAGTCCTCTCCTTGTGCTGGCTGCTGGGGTAGACTAGAAGTGAAGGCAAATGTTGGCCCTTCCCCAACAAGCCAACCCAACTGGGCTGGAGTCTGTGGTGTGGCACAGAACACCTTATAGGCACTCACTCCTATGGCTAGGGTGGTGCCGTGCTGCTTTTAATTGGCTTGGCTTTGATTGGAATGGATGTAGAATTTTCATTAGCTTAAAAACTCGATTTATAAATAAACTAAATTTATTGTTTATAGGCCCAAAGGAGGGAGAGACCCACTTTTGCGGTGCAGATCTGCTTGTTTAGGGGAAGGACTAGAGCTGACTGGAAGTTCACAGGGTGAATGGGATTGTGCTTAGGAGGAAGAACCGAAAGCAGCTGTGCAAAGCTCTTGACTCAGTCTCCTGACCCAGTGAGCTGGCTGAGAAGGATGGTGTCCCAGCCCCCTGCTGTGATGTTGCTGGGAAGGCTGAGTCATTGCGAAGTGATTAGCAGGCTTGGATGAGAAGCCTGCCATGCCTGCCATGCTCCTGCTGCTGCCAGGAAGCAAAGGGTTAATCATGTACCTGTTGGTGTTGGTCATTGCTGCCTCTTCCTGGCATGGGGCTGGGCAGGTGAGGAAGCAGAGAGCCTTTGGCAGCTTGTGTGGGAAGGTTGCTTGCATGGTGCGGGGAAAGGAGCAGAGCAGTGCAGGGGGCTGCCGGCTGAGCAAGAGGAGCCGCTGGGAGGGGGGCTCTGGACGCTGCAACTGGCCCTGCAGGAGGAATGCGGTGGAGGCACCAGGGCCCACATCTCCCCGAGCTGCGCTTTAGCTGTAGAGAGCCACTCTGTGAGGATCCCCCTGGGCTTGAGATGCCGTTGGGCCACTGTAGCCTGGTCTGCAGATGCAGCAGACAGAGGTGGCAGTGAAACAGATGGTAAGAGGGTCGGCTGGGGACTCGCCACACTAGGAAACTAGCACCGCAGTGAGCAGGCTGGGCTGGAGCCCTTTCTCCCCAAACTTCTTAAGCTTAATTTCCCACACAGGCTGCTTCCCTTCGGAAGGATGCTGCATATGGTGGTGGTGGGGGGACTGAAAGTGGGCGGTTGCTGCTGCCTAGAGATAACCCATGGAGGGGGCAGCGACATAGGAGTGTCCGTCGGCAGGTACTTTGCCAAGGGTCCCCTCAAGCCTGGTGCTGGCCCTGTGGCCCTTCACCTTCATTGCTTTCTAGTGGGGAAGAAATTGAACTGCTTCTCCCTGAATCAGACCACGTGCCAGTTGCAGTCAGGTGATCACGATGCTGTTGCAAGAGGATAGAATTGTGACTGGTGAAAAGCAGGGCTTTTTCTACAGTGGCCCCCGCCACTTTGGAACAGGGGAGGAGCTCAGCTTTTGGCTGTCTTGGGCAGGAAAGCAGGAATTCTTAGTTTTGTCACCCATTTGGTTGATTTAGATGTTTTGGAGCTGTGTTTACTCCTGGCTGATCTTACAATTTTGTCATATCGTGCTTAAATATGTATGCTACTTTGCTGAAAAAGTGGCCTCTATGCTTAGTTTCGTTACGTTAAGTAAGCAAACATAAAAACGGAGGTGTGGTAACAGGCCCAATGTTGTGTAGCCCTGAGTCATGGACAGCAGGGGAATTCCTGCTCCACTAACCTACTTGCTTTGTGTTTTAATTGTATTGTAAACCACTTTGAGATTATTTTAATGAAAAGCAGTATATAAATCGAACAATAAATAATGCAGGACTTGACAAATCCCAAAAGCCAGGGAGCCATGGTGCCTAGAAATTTTACCATGGCATCTAGACTATATTGGTTGAGTATCTCTTATCCGAACTGCTTGGGACCATAAGTGTTCCAGATTTTGGACTTTTCTGGATTTTGGAATATTTGCATATTTGTAATGAGATATTTTGGGCATGGGATCCAAGTCTAAACATGAAGGGTTACCGTACACTGTATTTTATTTTTTAGATTTTATTTAGATTATTAAAAACAAATAAGCATTGAATTTATGATAACTACAGGTAGCTGGAAATGTAATGAAAACTAAGCCGCAACGAGTCGGTGCTGTGGGCACACGCTGTGGTGGTTTCCGGATTTTGGATGTCCGGATTAGAGATACCCAACCTGTCGTGTGTCTGTCGCATGTAGCCCTATGTCAGTTCTAAGTATGCTGCTTGTAAGGGGGATAAAGAGAAGCACAGATACACTCTCCCTCCACAGTTTACTGTCTCCCTGCCACAATGTCTGTAACTAAGTCAAGTGTCCATTGGCTGGCTCCTAGATCCAAAGAAAATGCGTCAAGGTCTACCATAAAGCAGCGGTTTAAGAATCTGAAGTTGCCTTTCCCCTTGAGAGGCCGAGCCCACCGATGGAAGTGGAGGAAGGAGTTTTGCTGGAGTATCTTCCTTGCTGTGTTTCCACCCTGGGGCTTGGAGAATAGCTCTCCTGGACTCCACTTGAATGGGTTTTCCCTAAGTATGGAAACCTCGTCCTTGATGGGCTCATCAATCTGGTAAGGGTTGATCCAGTTCGATAGACAGCATGTCGGATCAGGGAGACCATGGTGATGGAGATCACCCTGTAGCCTTTGGTCAGTCACCATCTCAGCCTAATAACAAGCCTGAGTCTTGTTTGTCACCCTGAGCTCCTTGGAGGAAGGGGAGGATGTAAATATGATGAAACTGTCTTGAGATGTATTATGAAAGGCAGTATTTAAATATAGCAGTAAATAAAAGGAATGGATATGACCAGGAAACCGAAATGGAAGTGTCTGGGGTGGGCGGTGGATGTTGACATCTGGGTGTATCGCTAAAGTCTCTCTTGCCTGTGTGTTGTCTTTGGGGCAATTAGGAATTAGCTGGTGGAGCTCCTTGCCCACACCTATTGAATTCCATAGCTGTTAATGGGCTGGTTCTGGGCTGGTGTTCTTCCTCTCTTACGTGAGGCAGGAAGTACCTCTCTTGGAGGTTCCCTGGCTCAGAGCCATCTTCCCAGCCAGAGACTCATCCCACACAACATTTGATTCACGTCAGGGTTGAGATTTGTGAAACTCCAGTTCCCAGAGTTCAAGGATTACTGGCCTAAAAATCATTGAGAGTTGCAGGTGTGTTCTTGGATGGGGAGGCTCTGTCCGGCGGCTCTAGGAGCCCCGCCCCCTTCTCCACAATAATGCTGGCCTCTATTTCAGGGTGACTGTGAGGTGGCCGAGTGTGTGGCTATTCAGTGCTCCAAAGACACTAAGTGCAAAAGGAATAGTGTTAATTGTGTGGGGGAGGCTTAACGTGGCCAGAGCACCATGGCTGCAGTGTTCTGGGCAAAATCAAAGTGATGGGTTGAACCTATGAAGCCATAGGCTGCCTGCCATGCCTCAACCCCAAAAGAGTGTGTTGTCTGTGTTTCTAATGGAGACCTACTCCGACCATTGTCAGGGTTAAGCACACAGGGACCATAGCTCAGTGGGAGAGCATCTGCTTTGCATGCAGAAGATTCCAGGTAGGGCTGGGAAAGACTCCTGCCTGGAACCTGGGAGAGCCACTGCTAGTCAAAGCAGACCAGACTGAGCTAGGTAGACTAGAGAGATAGTGTTGCTAAATCAGTGTCTGCCTCTTGAGTGCTTCAGCACCCCCACCATTACCTTCTCCTCTCCCCACCACAGCCCCCTCCTCGCTTTCCCCCTTTTGATGTTGAGCCATCAAATACCCCTGCTCAATTGGCCACTCTTATTTCACAGGCTGCTGCTTCATTGGTTGTGAGCTGAAGTCTCCTGGCGGTGTTCTGGCTCCAGTTCCCTCTGGCTTCAGTTCTTATTTCTGTTAACCCCTTCTTCATCTCCTGCAGGATAATGTTGTACACGAGGTGCCAACAGGCTAGAACACAACCCAAATCCAGTAGACGAAAGAGCTGCCTGGGGAAACAATCGTGAGGAAATCTTATGATCCTCCCGTCATTAAAGTGGGGGGCAAACCCTAGTGTGTGGAAACCCTTTAAGATCCTGACACATTTCAAGACAGAAGCTGAGGCTTAGAGAAACGTACGGCTCTTACAACTTGGGATAAACTATTTTTTGTACCATACAATCTCATTTGGCTCCCAGCAGTTGATGAGTAAATAAGTCTGCACATTTATTTTCAGAATTCGCATGCCGCCCTCCGGCTAGGAAACACCCAGAGCAGCTAACAAGAATTAACAATAAAATACAACTTTTAAAATTGGGCATACAGCTATTTTTGAAAGGGAACTGGCACAGCCGAAATGATAGAACATATTTAAAACCAGTAGGAAGGGCAAAAAGACTCTGCAATGAAAATTGGCTAACTGATGCAGTGAAAGGCGGGGGCATGCCAGAGGTCTTTGCCTGGCACCAGGGGCACAAGTTAGGGGGCAGGAGAGGCTTCTGGGAAGGGCATTCCAGATGTGGGGTGCCACAAGTCATAAGAAGAGCCCTGCTGGATCAGGCCCAAGGAGGCCCATCTAGTCCAGCGTCCAGTTTCACACAGTGGCCCACCAGGTGCTGCTGGAAGCCTACAGGCAGGCCCTCTCTCCTGCTGTGACTCCCCTCCCAAGCCGAAGGAGAGGGAGCTCTGGGAAGAGCCTCCAAAGACGAATGTATTGGCTGGGAGGCCCAGGCCCACCTCCCCTGAAGTATCCTGAAGAAAGTCCGGCTGTTGGGTGCTCAGCAGGGGTGGGAGCTCAGTTCTTCCCCCACTCTGCAGCAGGAACGTAGGCCAAAGCAAGGCCGCGTGGTGCCACAGTCCCCAGCAGCATTGTGAACAGCTTGCATCGCTTTGTCTGCTTAAATTTAGAGGCAGTTTTCCTGTCCCCTGTGAATTTCCACTGGCAAAGCCGTGCTAGAAATACGGTGTGTTTTTGCTAGAGAACATTCTGCATACAGCCATGATCCATCATCTCAAGCGTCATGAGCATCCCAGGTGTTCGGTAACTTCTCACAAAAAGGCTTTCCCTCACAATTCCTGGCTGCCGGACCTCAGATTTCACCTCTCTGCAGGGATGCCTGCTTCCTTGCTCTGGGGATGGGGCTGCGGCCTACGGGTGCAGCCCATGCAGGCCCAGTCTGGACACCTGGAGGGCTGCTGCCAGTCGTTGGATTACAACTCCACTCGTCCCTGACTATTGACCACAGTTACTGGGGGTGATGGGAGTTGTAGTCCAACAGCAGCTAGAGGGCCAGTGTTGTGCAGCTCTGCTGTGGAAAGTCCTAAGCTAGACAGACCACTGGCCTAGCGTGCACTCAGGCAGCTTCCTGTGGGGCAGACGCCAGCACACCCTCCTACATTGCTTGTTGTCCTGTCCTTGCATATGTGAATTTTTTTATTTATTTCTTCCGTTTCTATACTGCCCCATTAAAAAAAAAAAATCCCTGGGTGGTTCACAATATGGAAATGACTGAAAACTAGGGGAAAGTGGTAGGTGGTGAACTGTGACAAACTCTTCAAATGCTTGAGAATTCTGCTTAAAGGTTAGCATTTCTCCTTTTTGTTCAAAACAAGCTAATACTGGGATCCCTTCCCTTTCTTTGATTAGAAGAGCGTGGACCGCTCCCTTCCTCGCTGCTCTGATAGCTTTGGATCCTGTTTCTAGTATCGGCAGACCAGCCAAGTGAAACTCTGAGCTGACGAAGGGTCCAAAGTCCCAGTTTTGCTGGATCTTTGTCTCGGATCGGGGTAGAGTTACGAACGTCCCAAATGGCTGCTGAGGCCGCAGCAGAGTAGCTCTGTCCATTTGAACTGACATATGCAAAGAGGCTTGAAATCGGCTGTGGTGGTTGGGGGGGGGAGAGAAAATACGGCCAGGAAGAAGCAGTCGAGGGCCAGGGCAGAAAGAGGCAAGGCTGGGCAGAGGGCGCTGCTTGGCCCATTGAAGTGGTGCCAACCCCTTAGGTGAAGAAGAAGAAGAAGAAGAAGAAGAAATGCCTCCAGATTGAAACTCCAGGTCTGTGTTGGCGGAGGAGGTGGCATAACGATCCAGTGAGTGAATGCAAATAAGGAGTCCATGGGTGTTCTGCCCCAGTGATGTAGGGCTTATTCCAGAGGGACGGGAATCCCTCGGAAAGAGTGAAGAAAGGAGACCTTGTAGACAGTTGGATGGGTGTAGGAGGTTGTGGGTGACATTTTGCCTTGTTGAGGAAGGAGCCTGTGTCTCAGCTCCACCCCAGGCCAGATCCGACACGGACACAGAGGCATTTTTACCTGCCCCACCCTCTGACAGGGCTTAATCCTGAGCCAGAGCTTTCTGGGATTCGGTCCCAGAACCACATGGTCTGAAATGGGTAGGATCACAAGAGTACTTCTAGGCATATGTAGAGTGCCTTTCCTCCTTTCCCTCCTCCCCAGGCATCCAGCCCACACACATCTAGGATTAGAGGGTTTGGCATCAGAACGAGAAGTGACTGAGGTGACATGCACCCATCACTGGAGGACCGGTCTGAACTCCTGCCTGTTGGCTGGTGCAGACACAAAGTTACAAACAGCCCAGGCTGGTAGCCAAAATGCCTCCTCCCTGCATGTTCCTGAGGAGCCGCTTGGCCGCTGGAGGCAGTGTGCCTCCCCTCTCCTCCTCCTCCTCCTCTTGCACCCAGCAGCGTGGAGGGCTGGCGGAGGGAGCAGGGTGGGGCTTCTGGGCTTGCAACGTCAGGAAACTTGTGTAGTCTCTGTGGGGAATACGAGGAGACGCGCAGGAGTGTGTGTGTCCCTCCATGCGCAGGATCATGTGTCTCCTCCCTGGGCCAGCCCGTTGAGTGTCTCTTCCGGGCTGAGCAGAGAATCCGGGCTCCTCTTCTGGAGGGGGGGAGGAGGAGGAGGAGGAGGGCCCCCCAGCCCCGTGGCTGCTTCCTCTCCGCTAGCCCTCCCTGGCTGACTCTTCAGGAAGTACCGCGATGAGAGAGGTAAGGGAGGTTGCTTGCCCTCCCCCACAGGGTGCCGAGGAGGCGGGTGGGTTCTCCGTTTTGGCCAGGGTGGCAGCTGCAGGACAGCCCCCCGCCCCCCCCCCTATGATGGCCAAGGAGGGCGCTCTGGCAGCCAGCTGGCCTCCAGGGAAAGTCCTACAGCCTCCACTTGAAAAGACACCGCGTGGCTTTTACTAGCTTGTGAAGAAAGGGGAGAGGCTTGCTGAGGGTGGAGTGTGTGTGTTGGGGGGGGGGGTTGCTCGGCGTAGATTGTGTTCTGGAAAGTCTTTCTTTTTGTATATTCCCCCCACGACCCACTAAACCCTTTGGAGTGCAGAACCCTCTTCTTCAGTCGTCCTGAACCAGAAATCTGCACTGTAGGTTGGTTGCCCCCGACGGGAGAGAGGCACAGCAGCAGAGAACGGCCAAGATGTAATTACTAATTATGGCTTTCTTGGTCAGATTGTCTTCCGTGCATGTCTGCGCCGCCCTGTTGATTGTGGCCTGCAAGGCTGTGGAGGGGGTGGGGGGCCTGGCTGAGGATGCACTTGGGAAGGGGAGCGGCTTTATCTAGGAGCTGTAAAAAGTTGGTAGGCTCTCCCCCTCCTTCTAAGTCCGTGTGTATGAAAGGATTTGGGGATGAAAGGCCTTATGAAGAACCCAGGCTTCTAGAGCTGCGCGCACACACACACACCCCGCCTTCACCTGACTTGCATGCATTTATCAGTGCTTCGAGAGGGAGTGGGTTGCTTTCAGGGACTTGATTTTTTTCTTCTTTCGGAAGAGCTACAGAGGGGAAAAAGAACATGCAAAACGGAGAGAGATTTTGTTTCAGGATGTATCTAGATGGGGGACTTGAATCAGAACACTGGGGAGGGCAGGGGACCCCTGACACTGAGGGCACAGTCCATGCAGGTGTGTAAGCGTCACAGTTCCTTGCCTCTTATTCTACTATTTATTTATTTTTCTTTTGCTTCCTTGAGGACTAGAATCATCATGAAAATTGCCTGAAGAGTAGCTCATTTAATTGTTTAATAATTGGTTTTATTCTGTGTGTGTTGTGTTTTTTTTTTTTTTTTTGTAAACCACCTAGAGCATTTGGAATCAGGCGGTATATAAATTAAATGATGATTATTATTATTATTATTATTATTCATTTAATTTATATATTATGGGACTTCCGACTACAAACAGACAAACATCTGCCACACAATACACCAGATATAACTGTAGTTGAGAAGAAAGAAAAACAAGTTAAAATAATCGACATAGTAATACCGGGGGATAGCAGAATAGAAGAAAAAGAAATAGAAAACATAACAAAATACAAAGTTCTACAAATTGAAATTGAAAGGCTGTGGCAGAAGAAGACCAAAATAATCCCAGTGGTAATTGGCGCCCTGGCTGCAGTTCCAAAAGACCTTGAAGAGCACCTCAACACCATCGGGGCCACAGAAATCACCATTAGCCAATTACAAAAAGCAACTTTACTGGGAACAGCCTATATTCTGCAATGATATCTATAATAACAAGAAGAACAATATTTTTTTTCAAAGAAGCACAACCAAACCAGTTTATATCTGATCCTAAAGAAACAAGTTTTGTCAGTCTGCTGCTCCTTCTGAGTCTCTCTCTTATTTATTTATTTATTTATTTATTTATTTATTTATAAGGTGGAGGTTGGGGGCAAGATCATAACTGCTGGGTGCCTCTATGCTGGGGGAAGTGGGAGTGCTCTGCTACTCTGTTTATCCAGGGCTGTGAAAAAGTGTTGGTTTATGGCTGACTAATTAAGCAAGGCAGAGAGAGAAAGAGAGTTTGACCTAGGTTAAGGTTCCTGGCAGTGCTGGCTAGTGAGGGGCGGGGGTGACCCTTGTGCAGTTTGATCTTCTCCTCTCCTTCAGCAAACACTCAGGCCCCTTGCTGAGTTCTTAGATGCTTAAAACCTCCCAAGGCTGGGCCTCTGCATATCCCATTAAACAGTTCAACCATAAAGTGACAGCAGTAGATTACTCCTGTGGTTATTCTGGAGTAATGTACTTCGCTTCTGTATGGTTTGCATGGCTTCTGCAGTGAGGGTTAAATTGTGGCACAGACCGGGGGAGGGGGGGGGACCACAGAGCCTTTGTCAGGAATGCAGTTTGGGTTTTCAAACTGGAGGACCCAGATGTTGATGAGCCACAGTTCCCACCAGCCCCAAAGGACAGAGACCCTAGCCTGATTCAGACATGATGCTGTGCGAGTGTACAGATGTCTGTACACTCGTACATGTGCTTCTGTGAATGACGGTACCTGTGTTCATGTTAAAAGTGAACGTGGATACAGATAGGAAGTGTACTTCTGTACCTGTATTCAACATAACATGTGAATGACTGTATCTTTGTACAGATCTGCACCTGTGTACACTATACACTCGTTCAAGTGTTGAACATAAGATGTGGATGGGTCTCATATTATTTATTTTATTATTTTTTATTAACCTATTTTTATACTGTCCAAAACTTACGTCTCTGGGCAGTTTATATTAGAACTGAACTCAGACCTTTCATATAAAAACCCACTCCTGGCCCTCGTCCCTGTCCCGTCCCCCCCGCCCTGCCCAAGCTTTTGACATCCCAACAGCCTAATTTGGGATTGGCAGAGGTTGAGCCAGAGAAACTCCTCCTGATCTATTGCAAATCACCCAGCTGCTACCTGAACTGCTCTAGATTTCTGGAGAGCTCCTATGCGGCTGAGTGAGAGTCCTGAGAGTGCCCGCCCTTTCTCCAGTGCTCCATCGCAAGGGGTGCAAGAACTAGCTGCCTCCAGAAGGCAGTGCCCAACTGGACTTGTGTTTGCGAATGAAGTGCTAGCCAGGCTTTCCTTTTTAAAGGCCTATGTGACACACTCCAAGGAGAGGTCCACGATCAAGTGGAGTCGATCATTCAGCAGTTGGAGTTTGTTAAGGCTCATGTATGGCAGGAACATTGGATTGTTCCCCCATACAGCCCCCCCCAATAATCTGCAAAGGGTGGCATGCGTGGGGCATCTTGCAGCGCCCAAGGCCGTTTTCACTTTGCGCTGAGGGATTGTTGCAGGTTCTGTGCATCTCAAAGATCAGGGGGCCACATTGTGGGTTGTGGAGGAATCTGAACACCTCATAGGCTTGGCTTTGTCTTCCCTGAAGCAGGAGCGGCTGAAGGGTTCTTTCATGTCTAAATACAATCCTGCCTTTGTGTTGTCTGCGTGTGTGCGCCACTCTCCATGCAAATAGCATGAAATTGCTGGTGTGCTCCAAAGGGGCAGCAATTCCTCTTGGCCGTTCTAGGACACACAAGGCCTCCCGAGTGAGGTTCCTCTCCTGGGCCATCAAGTTGGGAGCCTCTAGAACAAGTTCCAGTAAAGCCAAGGTGACAACGTTATTAGCTGTGCTGCCTCGGAGGTGGTGACAGGTGTGCCCGCAGGCTTCAGAGCAGCTCTGCTGTCTTAGGCAGGGTTGGAGAGAGCTCTCTGGAGATCCATCAGCATGGCACGCTTGCTGGTTTATTCCAGGGGTTCTCAAGGGCTGGGGGTCCCCAGATATTGCGGGACTGCAACTCCCATCCTCCCCAGCCACCATGGGCAGAAAAGAACTAGGAGTCCAACAACATCCAGGGACCTACCTTGGAGAACCCCTGGTTTTAAATGAAAGACCACCACAATTGGCCCCATTTGCAAGAGCAGATCAGTCACTTAAGAGTGAACACACGGAGTCCCCCCCCCTCAAAAATAGCTGTTGCTTTCAGTAGACCTACAGGAATATTATTTCTTGTTTACACAGTCAGACAGGTGTTATTGACTGGTTTGTTTTATCCAGACATAGAGTCCTTCCCAAGGACCTGGGATGGCTGAATTTTATTGTCAATTGTTATAGTATTATTATTATTACAACATTTATATCCCGCTCTTCCTCCAAGGAGCCCAGAGCGGTGTACTACATACTTGAGTTTCTCCTCACAACAACCCTGTGAAATAGGCTAGGCTGAGAGAGAAGTGACTGGCCCAGAGTCACCCAGCTAGTCTCATGGCTGAAGGGGGATTTGAACTCGGGTCTCCCCGGTCCTAGTCCAGCGCTCTAACCACTACACCATGCTGGCTCTGAGCAGGTGAGAGGGAAGAACTACACCACTGCCAGGATGCCATTGGCCAGTCCTCTTTGATTGTGGACGCTCAGTCTGGACTCTCACTCCTCCTCACTCATGCCATGGATTGGAATTGCAAGGTGCTGAGAGACTCCTGCTGGAAGCAATGAGCCAGGTGGCCGTTTGCACTTCCTTCCCAGGTCCCAGCAAGGCAAGGAAACCTCTTCCCTGCTTTGTGGCCAGCGCATGCATTTTCTCTGCGCCTTCCTTTTGTTGCCCATTTCCAAGGGTGCAGTTTGGACCCATATTGAACCCCTTTGCATGCAGAAAGTCCCGGCTTTACTCCACAGCATGCGTGCACACACGCACACACATGAGGCCTCCCTTGAAGATCTGCAGCCATCTGCAGAATGTGTTGCTGGATTAGCCAGTGCAGTCTTGGGTGCAGCCTCGCCGGTGTTTCACTCGAAAAGGAAAAATGCCCCCCAAGGTGGTGACTGCTCTCTGCAGCTTTTGTAAGATTAACATGAGTCTCTATTAATATAAGTTTTATTAATAAAAATAAACTTAATTTATTAATATAAGTTTTGAAAAGCAGAATCTGCCCAATGAACTTGCCCAACTTGGTTGAACAAAATGCGTGTTAATCCATTTAATTGACTAAATGCTGCAGCCTTTGTGCTATTTTTGCGAGATGAAAGAATTCAGCGTGGCTCTCATGTGGCAGCCTGAGGTTGGAGGGGCGTCCTGGGTCAGGAGGGTGCTGAAGCGGATGCCTGATAGTGAAGTGGCAGCAACGTTGTTTGGAAGAGCCGTCGCTCTCTGTGGTCAGGGAGCAGCCGCTGGAGTGGCCTGCTGGGGTTTCAGCCGCTTCACAGTCTCGTGGTAACAGCAGACAGTTCCACCCAGCCAATACATCGAGGCCAAGGGAGGGGCCACCAACCGTTTAATTGAACAGAGGACGGGCCCAAAAGCCATAAATGGGAGCTTATGTGCTTGGCTACTCCCTTTTGACTGCTGGAGCCCGAAGAGGGACGCAGACCAGGATGAGGTCCCACGAAGAGGAATGGGCTTGTAAGTCTGAGTACATACTTTCCTCGGCACCTATTTTGGGATTGTCAAGACCCCTCATGCTCTCCTCTCTAATCCACCTTGAAGTTTCTTCTGTACTTGGGATCGTCTAATTGTTGCCATGGGCTGTGGGGAAGCCTTGCCTGATGGGTCATGCATACAGCTTAGCTTTCTGCCTGAGCATAATCTCTGTGCAGAGTCCAGAGTGTGGTGGTGGTGGTGGTGGTGGTGGTGGTGGTGGTGGTGGTGGTGCTGCTGCTGCTGCTGCTGCTGCTGCTGCTGCTGCTGCTGCTGCTGCTTTGTGTACTTTGTGCGACCCCACAGTTGGGTTCTGTGCTTCTGCAGGACCACTTTGGAACGTCCAGAGCTCTAGTCAGGGAGGTGGTGCTCCTGGTTCCTCCAGTCTTGTGTCTCTTCCCTTTGGTACCAGGAAGGCATTGGACTCTTCTTCACGCCACAGGTTAGAGAGTAGAGTCGGAGCAGGACCCGTAGTAGTTGACTCTGGAGGAGGAGCTGGGCAGTGGGCTCTCTAAGTCTTGGGTTTCTTTGGAACGGACGGACGTTAGAGAGATGTGGCTTTTGAGTGCTGTCTGGCAAAGCACTCTTCCTCTTGGAGGTTTTAAGGGTGTGGAAAAAGCTGAACACGGCGAAGGAGAGAGAAGGCTCGGAGAAATGCAGACTCAGCCCTTGGAGATCCAGTTGGTGCTGTCTGCTGTGGTCTGTCTTCAAAACAACTTTTGCATGCCCTGTTCCCTTTCTGGCACTCATATGTCCTTGCAAACTGGCCAGAGGTGGGAGGAGGATGTGGTTTTTCAATCCCTTGGAAGGTTTTTTCTCCCATGTGTTCTCCTTAATTTAGCAGCACAGAAAGCAAAATAGTGGCAGAGCGCAAGAAGGCCACCCACAATACACCTGGCTTTATTTCTTTAGGTTTTAGCTTCTTGTCTGCTCCCTTTTATCAGGTTCCTGTGGGAGAAGAGATGGTTCCCATTTAGCAGCTGTTCAGGTTGGCAGTTCTGCCCTCCATGTGGTTGACTTGGTGGTGAGGGCGGCAGGGTGAATTTTGGGGCGGCGGGGGATATTAATGTGATGCCAGAGGTGGGACTGAAAGGGACCTCTAGTTTACAAAGTGAGGTTTGAGGGTACTCCTACCTTGCTCCTCCCCATCCCAGTGGCTAGTAGAAGCAGAGGGAATTATGCAGACTAAACTTAATTTGCTCCTTGTCTTAATCTGCATAACTGCTTCCAGGTGCAGAATTTGGCTCTGCTGTTAGTGCAAATGTATGTTCTCGTTTTTGTTGTTGTTGTTGTTTTGAAAGTGTGTACTTGCATCCCTGTTTTTGCGGGGAACCCAGCTGAGGAGGAGAGGGAGGGTGGTGAGCCAGGCCTCCCTCCCCCCCCCGCCATGTGCCAGCATTCTTTCCATGCCCTCTGCACCCAGGTTGGTAATGGGGCAGGGGGGCAGTTGGTGATATTTCCGTGGCTGGGTTTGGCTCTTGGGCCTTCAGCTGATGGTCTGCAACTTATGATACATTTGTGGGAGCCTGTATCAAATAACAGCCAGCACTGATCAGAAATGGGTGCTGGTGTCAGTGCTAGGAGGCAGGTGCCTGGGATGTTTCCTGTCCTGGATCCCACAGTCTCTCTCTTGCCTCCAAAAACTGACCTGCAGAGGTGAAAAGGGCGGTGCCTGCTCAGCAGCCCAGATGGCTTGTGGACAAACCTCAAACAAGCCGCCTCCTTCTGGAATTTGTCATTGTGTGTTAATGTGGATCATGTTCCTGCACTTGATTGGTAACTTCCTTCATGTTGCCAGTGACAGGATATTGGCAATTGCTTCTGGGCAGCCAGGTAAGGGAGTTGGCTTTGCAGAACAAGAGGCACAGAGGACGTGAAATCCTCTTTCGGGCCAGCTGCGGAAATGTTGTAAGCTTTTGAACCCAAGCAGCCGTTTTTCGGCTGGAAGAACCACCCGTTAGGTTTGGAAGCTTGTGCGCGGTCTTGAACAGGTGATCCAGCAATAGCGGCTCATCCGCATGAGCCAGCGGAGGTGCAGCTGCTTGTGCTTCCTGGCAGCAGCTCGGGTTGATCCTCTCTCTCCTGTGCTGCCTGCAGGCTGGCCATTTGTCAGGTAGAGCTCAGCTCTTGGGCAGGGCAGGAGAGAGAAGAGGAACCTGAGCTACTGCAGGGAAGCAGAGGCTGCTGCGCCTCCGTGGGCACCCCCTGACTTGTTGAAACGAGCCACTGCTGTGAGCCCGTGAAAACTTCACCTGTTCTGCATCTCGGTCTACATTTGCAGGAGGCAGAACAACAAGAGGAAATATTTATATATGCTTTTCAACAAACGTTTCCAAAATGGTTTACATAGAGAAATAATAAACAAATAAAAATGGCTCCCCAAAGGGGTCACAGTCTAAACAGAAACATAAGGCAGACTCCAGGAACAGCCACGGGAGGGATGCTGGGCTGGGGGCATGGAGAGGGCCAGTTGCTCTCCCCCTGCTCTGTAAAGAGACTTGCAACTTTAAAAAGGTGCCTGTTTGCCCACTTAGCAGGGGCAGTGTTTTTATGTATATTTATTTAAATGGTGGCAAACTCCCTTAGCTCCTTCCCTTAACCTCATTTAGACTTGATGTCCCAGTGCAGCAAATCCCACTGGCCTCTCGTCCCCAAGAAGTTCCGAGAGGGCATAGCTAGCCATGTGCCCTCTCACAACCTGTTGGCAGTGGAGCCGGAAGAGGGAACAGCCTGGCTGTCCAACCCCTGCTTGCCCGCCCCTTAGAACAGAAGCATTGGCGCTCTGTCTTAATGTGGCTCTCCTCGAATGTACAGCGCGCACTTCTTGAAAAGCTTTTAGCACAGCGTTTGCTAGGATTTCGAGGGGAAAGGGCGCGATACAGACTTAGGGCAGATTCAGCGTGGACACTTGGGAACACGGCCAAAGCGATGTCACAGGTATTTGATGCTGCAGCGTAGATCCAGCTAATTGGCTTGAAGCTGCCGCCTCTCTTGGAGCTCCTTGGATCCAGAAGTGCATTCAGGGCCATGGCTGCCTTCAGCCCTGCCAGAGAGGTCCGTTAAGGGGATAAAAGGGCACACTTTTGCAGAAAAGTGGTGTTCTGAATTTTGTGGGCATTCAGAACAGGTCTGTAGCAAGCAGGTCCGTCTGGCTCCCACATGACTCCCACGACCGAGCCCGTTCAAAACTGCCCCTGCTGGCTGGATGCGCCTTGGGCAGTTGTGGTCGAGCAGGAATTTGCCATGCCTTCTCCATCCTGGCTTTGGGGTGAAGAACTCTGATGGGCTTCCTTGGCTCTTCCCTGCACAGACCCCAGTTCTGTGTTGACCCTCTTGAAGATGGCATCATCATGACCGCTTTGGTTCAGCAAACTCGGCTCGCCATCTAAAGCGGTCTTCCTGTTTCTTCAGAAAAAAGGCTTTGTTGAGTCAGCTCCCCTGAAATTCATTCATTCATTCTCTCTCTCATTAGAGGTTTCCTGTTCTTAAAAATAAGAATCTTTTTTTAATCACCGTTCACTTGTACAAGGTGTATTTTTAAGTGCTGTGTCAAGCTACTCAACATAAAATGGAGAAAACATTTGTTTGGAGTTTGTAGGTGCTGTTTGTCACAGGAGAATCCACCTTCACTCTGTTCTTCAAATTGACCAGTGGCTCTGCTTCTATTTCTGACTGCCCCATTTTCTGTCTGGAATTGTGCCTTCCATTTAGCTTTTTCTAAATGCACTTGCATCGGAAGAGCACCACTCCCTCCCTCTGCTGGCTTGCAGAGACTTCCATGGAGAACTGGAGGGATTTGAGCTTGCCTGGAAGCCAGGCTCTCTGGAAATCCTGTTCCCAAACTGAGCTGTGATGAGGCAGCGGGCGGGGTGGGGGGCATCCC
Source organism: Hemicordylus capensis (assembly GCF_027244095.1). NCBI lineage: Eukaryota > Metazoa > Chordata > Lepidosauria > Squamata > Cordylidae > Hemicordylus > Hemicordylus capensis. The sequence continues at coordinate 28,504,798 of NC_069663.1, read as the reverse complement.
CTACTCCTGATCCTGTGTCTTGGGAATTAGGGATTTGGAGCCGGTTCTGGGGCTGAGCCCAGCCTGTATCTTCCCTTCGCAGTAAAGTCAATCCCTGGCAGATGCTTGGTGAAGTCCGTCAGAGCAGTTTAACGTGACCTGTGCTTACTTCTGCTCACTTTCTGTTGCTTCTTCAGCCTCCTTAGAGGGACACAAGCCTCTGACCTAGATCTCTGCATTAGCTTCGTCTTCAAAGTGGAAATGTCAACCAAGACGAATCACTCACGCTCTGGCTTATGTTGTGTCGTTGTCGGCAGGTTTTGAAAGGTTGTGCTGTAAAAACCGATCTCGTTGGAAGGTTAAGCGTTCGAGCGCACTGTGTTATAGAGCTTCTTCGCCTGGTGCAACTGAGAAACTGGAGAAGAGGCTGTCTCGATGCCATGGCGAGCCAGAAATCAAAATGCTGCCGAAAAAGAAGGGGTGGGGGCTGGAAGGTGACCGTTTACCTTCCCAGTTTGATGCTGACCTGCAAGGGCAGAAAGAGGGTTCAGGAGCAGCATTCCCATTGCAAAATCAGCCATAAGCCTGTAGGGTCTTAGAGAATGAGTGTTCTGTGGTGAGAATGAGCTTGATCCACACCACGCTGTCCAGGCTTCTTAAAGTAAAGTGTGTCATCAAGTCTATTTCGACTCCTGGCTCCCCCAGAGCCCTGTGGTTGTCTTTGGTAGACTACAAGAGGGGTTTACCATTGCCTCCTCCCATGCAGTGTGAGAGGATGCCTTTCAGCATATTTTATCTATCTATCTATCAAATTTGTATACCGCCCCAAACTTTCGTCTCTGGGCGACATGTTTCCCCGACAGAGGTGTTCCCCATAGTCGGGGAAACATACCAGCAGGGATTTGAACCGGCAACCCCTGGCTTGCTAGTCAAGTCATTTCCCCACTGCACGGTTAGGTGGCTCCTGGCTTCTTACAGGCTGCATAAACCTCTCCTCTGCTCTGCTTCTCCTGTGCTGTTGTCTCCAGGCCTGTCTCTGGCTGCCTTCCTGTGAACAGAAGGCAATGTTATGCAGGGGATGTTGCTCCTGTGCCATTCATGCCTGCTTTAAGAATAGTACCTAGCACTGCTCTGCCTTCCTGATAGAGGAGCCCATCCTTGCTTTGTGGCAAGGCGACTTGGGAATTGCCGGTGCTGTTAACCCCCTTTCAAGAGGAGTTGCTGCTGTAGTCTCTCTCTCCGGTTAATTGTGCTAAGGCCATGTTCACATGAACATTTTCTGCAGGTTTACATTGAACTCCTGTGCTCTTTTCAGAAGGAGGGAGGAGTTGGTAAGGAAGAGGAGGCTGCATTTCCACTTCATTTGTCAGACATGTTTGCTGTTTGTGGGGTGTGTGTGTGTGTGTGTGTGTTTTATATATACTATATATAACTTATCATTGTTTTTGTTAATTACTTTCTCTTTTTGGTCTGACAGACCCACAAGGCAGCTTGGGCTAATAGAAAAAGTGTGGATTGGGATAGCTCCTGGCCTCTTCTGGCCAGCAGAAGAAGTTTAGATCTTCAGGTGTGTGAGAGGGGAGGGGGTTCACTTTTCTTTCTCCCAGGTATAGGCTGTCTTGTTGAAAGGGAACAAATTTGACAACTAGCAGCCAAGATCTTGCTGGTAGCAAACAAGATATTTCACCTTTTCCAACCATCTTCTCTGTGCGAATTCCTGGTGGTTTCTAGCCTCCTTGTAGCAAATGTGTTTGCTTCTTCCTGAAGCCTCTGTCTTGTCCTTTCCCTGCCTTTTTAAAGCATGTAAACAAATCTGGCCCTTACTTGTTTACACCAGCTAGGGAAAACCGGTTTGGGTCCCTCTTGGTGCCAGGTTTCCTTCCCAACACCGCTCTCACAGCTCAGCAAAAGTCCTGTTTTCTTCCTCTGCTTTTGAAGGAGAATTTGTGACGGGGTGGGTGGGTCATGATTCACTCCACAGTGCTGATCAGAGCCTTTTTTTGAATAGTTTCCTACTGCCTTGGTCGAGATAGGGCAGTCCTAATCCAGCACAACAAATGGGGGAGAGGCGGTGCAGTTAAATGACTGGCTAGACAGGATGGACTAGGGGCTGAGCCTGCAGTGCTCCTGATTGCCATTGATATTTCAGGAGCATCTTGTGAACTCATCAATGTTTAAGTGGTGTCAGGACTGACTCAACCACTTCCCAGGCTTTCTTCACCCTGATGTGGCCCTTTTCCTGCTTGGAGGTGAGATGATTCAAAATAAAACGGTGGCTTTCCTGCAGGAGGCAGGAAGGGGCAAGCACAAGCAGAGCAAAAAGCAGCAGGCAGAGAGAAATCCTACCTCTTCAGAATATCTGGTTGCCTTGCTGAGTCTGGCAGTCACTGGCCAGGTGCTTTAGTAAGGGAAATTCTCATGGGGCCTCAAGATAGTAGCCCCTTCCCCCCTCTTAATTCCCAGCATCTGGGTTCACGACTCGCTTAGTTGGGGTGTTGCTCAGAGTATTTCGCTCTCCTGGGGTAACTTTTGCACTAACTAGGGGTGGAGGTTAGAGCCAACTTGCTTTGTAGGAATTGGATATCTCTTCTGACAGAAAAGGAGAGGAGACTTCAGTGGTGCACAGAAGACCTTTTGAAATGTGTTTCAAATATTAGAGCTCTTCCTCAGAGCAGAGGCGACTCAGATTCAGCTCCATTTTCTCTTTGAAACTGTCTTTGACACCATTTTAAAAAGACTATTCTGGTTTCTCTTTGAAGTAACTGAAACAGTCACCCCTGAAGAAACGGTAGTAGCCCAAATACAGTACATAGGAACATAGGAAGCTGACATATACTGAGTCAGACCATTGGTCTATCTAGCTCAGTATTGTCTTCACAGACTGGCAGCAGCTTCTCCAAGGTTGCAGGCAGGAATCTCTCTCAGCCCTCTCTTGGAGATGCTGCCAGGGAGGGAGCTTGGAACCTAGATGCTCTTCCCAGAGCGGCTCCATCCCCTGAGGGGAATATCTCACAGTGCTCACACATCAAGTCTCCCATTCATATGCAACCAGGACAGACCCTGCTTAGCTTAAGGGGACAAGTCATGCTTGCTACCATCAGACCAGCTCTCCTCTCCGTAGTACTGGTGCAAAGGACCTCAGGATTGTAATTGGTCACAAGCAGACCGTGAGTTGGTGGCGTGATGCAGCTGCAAAAAAGGCTAATGTGATTGTAGACTGCATGAATGAAGCCATCGTTTTCAAGTGGCAAAAAGTAATAGTTCCACCTCCACTTTAGTCAGTCATCTGGAGTGCTGTGTCCGGTTCTGGGTGCCACACTTCAAGAAGGATGTAGTCAAATTGGAAAGGGGTCAGAGGAGGGCAGTAAAGATGGTCAAGGGTTTGGAAATCCAGTCCTACAAGGCAAAAAGGTTGAAGCAGGGTCTGCTTTCTTGGAAAGGGCTGAGAGAAACCACGAGAGCACACTTCAAAATCCTGAAGGGCTGCCACATAGAAGAAGGCAAAACCTTGTTCTCTGCTGCCCCGGTGGGCAGGACTGGATCTCATAGGCTTAGATCACAGGTGCTCTTGCTGGAGGACTCTTGTGGGATGCACTAACTCGGGATTTCCTGCATCAAGCCAGAGCTTGGGCTATAAAGTCCCCCTCTATGGTTCAGTGGAAATTGTGCGCCTTTGGAAGTCTCTTCCGCTTCTGTCCCTGCCCTGGTGCCTGCCTGCCTCCACGCCGCCGCCCCCCCCCCCCCGCACTACACTTCTCCTTAAAAGTGAGGTTCAGGAGCTCAGGGGGGAGCTGAGGGTGCCTGTATGGCGTTTTTCTGATGGTACTCGCCTTGGGAGCAGCAGCAGCAGGAGGAGTGATCCTTCAGGGGGCCCAGAAGAAGAGTTCTGCTGGCTCAGGCCAAAGTAGCCCAGCACCCTCTTCCCCACAGGGGCCAGCAGCAGGGGTGAAGTCGGATGCTGTCTCCTACCTCATGCTCTTGCCCAGCAGCGTTGGCTGATCTCGAGGCTTCCCAGACCTGGCAGAAGCTTCATACTGACTCTGTTCACCTAGTTCCGGTCGAGACGATTTCACAGGTTCCCCCTCTCTGTCTCCTCTCAGGTCTGCTAGCCAATGCCACCATGTTTGGCAAGAAGAAGAAGCGCATCGAGATCTCTGCCCCCTCCAACTTTGAGCACCGGGTCCACACGGGCTACGACCAGCAGGAGCAGAAGTTCACAGGGCTGCCGCGCCAATGGCAGGGCATCATCGAGGAGTCGGCCAAGCGGCCCAAGCCCTTGGTGGATCCGGGGTGCATCACGGCCGTCCAGCCCGGCTCTCAGAAGGTAGAGGCTGCTGGCACTTCCCTCTTTATTGCTGCTCTTTATTCAACTAATCTCAAAGTGGTTTACAATCTAAGTGTGCAGAACTCTGCACTGTGGCTTGGAAGTGTCCTTCGAAGCAGTGGGGCTTAGAGGCAGGCCGTAAACTCTTCCCGGCTCGTTACTCCGCGCCATCTCCATGTGGGCGGAGAGGAGCTGCGGACCCCTTAGATGTCTGTGGTAAAAGTGGTGCTTCATCATGCGGGGCGTGTGTGTTCTGATGCATGTCAAGAAAGAGATGCCAATCCCAGGCACTGAGGCCCAAACTATTAACAGGGGAGTGGGATCACAGTTCAGCAACCGGGGGTCAGATGCAGCTGTTGTGGAGGCTCTGGGTGGCCCCTTTGGGGACAGGAAGGCTGTAACTCTTCAGAAGTGTCCAGGGCTCAGCTCGGCGGTGGGGGGGGGGGGAGTTGGAATTCGTCCCTCCTCCAGGGGGAGATGTGTGGCAACTAGATCCTATAAACAAGCAGTCGGTATCCTCACAGTTGAGAGCCATTCAGCCAGAACTGGGAGCTCCCCTCTTGGAGGTTTGTGTCTGACACTGGGCAGGGAGGGGTTCTGCTTCCTGGGGCTGCTAATTTTGTTTCCATGGGGTGGAGCCAGAGGTGCTGAATGGGACAGGTGAGGAGAAAAGGAGAGAGGGAGGGGTTGAGAGCATCCACAGTAGGCTGTGCAAGTTTGAGCCCGACCCCACAAGCCAGCTGGTCACCAGGCTTAGCATTGCTAAGCTTGGCTGTCTGGAAACCTGGGATGGTGCAAGGCGAGAAGGAGAATGGCTTCTCCCCATGTGGACATCACAAGGGAGGCTCAGTTAGTTTGTGGCAGGAGGGCGTTGCTAGAACAAAGCAGTTTATCACGGTCTCAAGCTTTGCTGGGTGCATTAGGCCTAGGAATTCAAAGCCAAGTTTGGATTAAAAGGGTGCTTGCCTGGCCAGCTGAGTTCTGTGCTGGTCTCTTCTTTGCACCCCAAATAGTACTTCTCTTGTCTGGGTGTTGCTCTTTTGAACGGAGTGAGTAGGGATCGCAAGGCAGGAATGAGTGCAGTGGTCTCCTCAGGCCCCAGCTGCCACCTGCTTGCTGTCGCTCCCTCCCTCCTGGAGAATTGGGCAGGCCTGCCAGTATGCTCCCATCCCCGACCAGGGAGGAGGTGGCTTTTGGTTTTCCAGGTCACAGAGCCTCCGCACCTTGCAAACTTCGGCAGAGGGTGACTCAACAGCAAGCTCTTTCTGGGGAGAGACAAGGGAAAGCCTCTGGGTCTGGATGGGAGCCGAGACCTGTTGTTCCAGTCTTGCTGCTGCTCCTGCTGCACTGCCTGGTAGGCCGGGCTCCTGCTCAGCTTGCTCAGGCCTCCGCAGCGTGCCTCTCAGTTCAAGGCTTTCAGGGGATTTCATGGCACGCTTGTGAAAAAGGCAGAAACTGTGCTTGCAGCTGCTCTTGGATGAAGCCTCGCCTTTATCTCTTGGTTATGCGCAGCACCTGGGGCCTGCTGTGAAAGGTGCATCTCCACGAAACTCTCTCCTTTCAGAGTGTTTGTGTGTTTGTCGGAGCAGCCTCTTTCTCTGCCCGCCCCACCAACCCCTTCTTATCTCGAGGAGCCTTTCAAATCTCTGGCTTGCATTTCCAGATCCATCTTCCCTTTGCAGCCAGCCTGCCTGCCTCTCGGGAGTCTTGGCTCTGGATGTTTTCAGCTGTTTAGATGAGGCCTGAGTCGCCTGATAAGGATATCTTTATGCACTTGCATGGTTTATATGAAAGAAGTTTCACAGGACGGAGCTATGCGGTGTGTAGGCGGAAGCTAGAGGCCAGCTCCTGCATAGTAAACATTCAGTCAGGACAGTCTAGGAGTGAAGTGGGGGAGAGGATGGAGAGGAGCTGCAGAGGTGTGTGCCGATTCTGGGGTGTCTGAGAGTGGTCGGCCTTGGATGCCTAAGCATCGTGGACCCCTTCTGTCTGCAGCCCCAACTCGCTCTGTCTGCAGCCCGGCAGTGGGCCCAAGAGTGTGACTAGCCCGTCTGCACGTCCCTCTTGCCAGCAGTTCTGCCCGTATGGCCAGGCCTGGTGCTTGCTTTTTGCAGAGTAGGTCCACAACTGATCTGTGCACTATACAGAGCACTTGACCTGGTACAAAAACTCAGGCTATGGAGAAGCAAAATGACAGGGAAACCCGTGGCAGGTACCCATGTCTGAGTCTGCAGTGTGAGGGAAGGGGTCGGAGGAAGTAAGTCAAATACAGGCAACAAGATTATGTTCTGGGGTATATCGACAAATTACTACGTTCAAGCAGCACCCACTCCCCCCCGCCCCAAGAGTTATTAGCTCAGATGTGAAATGGCTGGTCTTCTAACAAAAATGTGTTGCTTGTCCCTAAAATTAGCCTCTGTCCAGGGGGACTTTATTTTTTTTAAAAAAAATATTTGGAGGATTCAGGCAATTACAGGTTGGTTAGCGTAATATTTGTTCTGGATAAGCTGATGGAAAGCATAATTAAAGATAAAATAATTAACATACAGAAGAACAAGCCTTGCAGCATGGCTTCTGCAAAGGTAAGTCCTGCCTCGCTGTCCTTTTAGAGTTCTCGGAGAGTGTCAACAGCCATGTGGATAAAGGCGATCCAGTTGACTTTGTATTCTTGTGCCTTCAAAAAGCATTTGACAGACCCTTGCCGAGGGCTCTTGAGTAAGCTTGGCAGTCATGGGATAAGAGGCAGCTGGGTGGAGAACAGAAACCAGTAGGAATGAACGGCCAGTTTTCACAAGGTCGGAAAGTAAGAAATGGGGTCCCTCTTGTCGAGCTGATACTCTTTAACTTGTCCATAAATGATCTTCAGTTAGAGCAAAAAAGCAGCAAGGCGGCAACTGTGGAAAAAGGTAAATTCCATGCAAGGGGTCATTAGGAAAAAGGATCAAAATTAAAACTCCTCCTATTATAGCCCCCTTAAGTCTGTGGTGTGGCCACAGTCGGTCTCCTGTGTACAGCTCTCATCACTTCTTTGCTGAAAGGATATTTCAGAGCTGAAGGTACAAAAAAGGGCAACCAGAATGATTGGGGGTTGGGGCACCTTCCTTATGAGGAGAAGCTACCACGTTTGGGCTTTTTTAGTTTAGAAAAAAGGTGACCAAGTTAGGGTGTGATTGAGGCTTCTGCAATTATGCCTGATATGGAAAAACACTAGAACCAAGGGTCATCCAATGAAACAGATTGGCAAGAGATTTAGGAGGACAAAAAAGTACTCAGAGCATTGCTAATCTGTGGAATTCACTGCCACAAGATGTGGTGATGGCTACATACTTAGATGGCTTTAAGAGAGGGTTAGACAAATTCATGGAAGAAGTCGAGTCTATCAGTGACTGCTGGTATGGATGGCTCTGTGCTCCCTCCAGGCCCAAGGGCAGGATGCCTCCAAATTCCAGCTGCAGGGGAGCCATGGCAGTGGGAGAGGGGGCATGCTTGTGGGTCGGCCCCTGGTTGGCCCCTGTGGGATGCTGGACAAGAGAGGTCTTGGCCTCGTCCGGCAGGGCTGCTCTTCTGAATCCAGAAGGTGCTTTTTGGTTCAGGTCTGGAGTGGGATGGGGACACAGGAGGTGCTTCCAGTTTGGAGCCTTTAGGTGAGAAAGCTGTTAGGAGGTTGATCCCAGAGGACGAGATGCCTGCAAACCGCCTTGGGGTTGTCTTTTAACGAAAGGCGGTATATAAATGCAACAATAAATAAAAAGGCAAGGAGGAGAGTGGAGCCTTCCTTCTGGGCCAGCTTCCCTGGATGAGAGGCTTGTGAGCACAGAGGGTTTGCCAGGAAGCTGGCAAGAACCAGTACTGCTGCGGATTAGGAGGCTCTGCCTTCTGAGCTTTGCAGACTGATCCACTTTAAACAGTGTAAGACATTTAGGTGGATGAAATTGGAACATTGTTTAGACGGCTGAAATCCCGAGCAGCCAGGCAACGGGTCCAGCAGCCTTTTGGGTGGATTTCGAGCCACAGCTTTTCAAGTGCATCGTGGTTATTATTTATTGCTAGTGGTCTGTGTTTGTGGTTCTCAAAGGATGTTCAGTGCATGGCTGGAACGAGCTTACGTGGTGGGAGAGGACAGCTCCTCAGAGGCCTCACTCCTCCGGCGTGTGAGCGCTGCCCTTTCCCCCCCCGCCCCCCTCAACCAGCATGTCCGTGTGCTTCGTTGTGTCTGCAAAAGCTGACCCCTCTCAGGCCACTCTCAAGCGCCCATCGGACACCCTTATTTCTTTTTGTCTTTGTTGCTTACTTATTTTCTTTTGTGTTTGTGTGTCTTTTTTTTTTTTTACTTCCCGCCCCCTCCATTTCCCATCTCCCGCTCATAAAGACCATCGTGCGGGGCAACAAAGCAGCCAAGGACGGTTCCTTGGCCTGGCTGCTGGATGAGTTTGAGAACATGTCAGTCTCACGCTCCAACTCGCTGCGCAGGGACAGCCCCCCCTTCCCGCCCCGGCATGAGCAGCTGTACCAGGAGAATGGCCTGAGCGAGGCTCTCGCCAGGCCTCACCACCACCACCACCACCACCGCCACCACCACCACCACTCCGAGGAGGAGGAGAGCGGGGCCAGCAGGAGCAAAGACCACAAGGAGCGTAGCCGCCATGGAGCCAAGAGCGAGCTGGAGAAGAGCAGAGAGCACAAGGCTGCCGCCCAGCAACCCCCCCGGGGGCAGGAGCCCACCGGCAAATCTCGCCCGCATCCCAGCCACCCACGGCAACCTCCTCCCGAGTACCACAAGCCTTTCTCGGACAGCAGGCACCGAGCCCATGAGCGGGACGGGAGGAGGGAGCTTCCAGCGGAGAGGGAGTCGTCTGACCGCGTGGTTAGGAGGGACCGTGCCGATGGCCCTGACAAAAGGCCCAAATCGACGTACTCCGGGGAGACCAGCCCACAGTCCCCCCGGGAAAAGCGGCCCCACTCAGGGCCCAATATCCGGACCCCCAATATCCCTGTCTCTGAGGGGGTCATGAAAACAGCACAGCAGACCGGGAGGCCTTTTAACACCTATCCGCGAGCAGACACAGATCCCGTCAGGGGCACTCAGGTAAAGATCCCCCAGTCTTGTGGTGGGGAGAGTTCTGGGCCTGGTGGAGCGGGAGCAGCCCGGGGCAGCCTCTGGAGTTCCCACCCTCGGCAGCCACGTGTCGTTCTGTGTCATGGCCCATATACTAAGGAGCTAGTTGCGTCGTCCGAGTGGTGGATGGTGCGGTGAGCCACATGTCCCTTGGCGGGCACGAAGCCAGTCCCTTCTGTAGTGGTGGTAGCAGCGCCCTCTTTGCCCTGCACTGTTGTGGTGCCCTCCCCGTGCCTTGCCAGCCATGCCGCCTCTCTGGAGTGGGGCTCCTTGGCCAGCAGCTTCTCCTCCCGTTGTGAGCTGCCACGTGCCTGAAGTGCCTGGGAGTCTCGCCTTGCCTCTCCTGTGCTGCTGCTGCCGCCGCTGCCATCTTGCTTCCACTAACCAGAGTTGCTTCTGTGCTTCCTGTCTGCCTCCGGAAGGCGAGCTCCTCTTCTTCTCCCGTAGCTGTGCTCCTTGTTTGTCTTTAACAGCCCCACTCGGCACTCTGCCCGCCGCCTCCTGTACAGCAGCTCCTCTCCTTCTTTCTGTGTCTCCCTCTCTGTTGGCATCTTGCAGTGGCTCATTGCCCTGCAGACCCGCCAGGCCTCCATTGCAACAGGACCGACAGCACAACTTCTGGATGTCTGAAGCCTTTTCTGAGTTCACCTCTTTCCCCTTTCCACCTCTGCACCTTTCCTCCTCCTCTTCCTTCCTCACAGAGCAGCACCCGCCTCTTGCTGCAAACTTTCTCGGCATCCAACTAACCACAAGCGTCTCCACCTTGCCTGTGTCCCTTGTGCTGCTTCCCTCTTTCTGTTGGCAGCATGGAGTAAGGGGTGTGTGTGTGCTTTAGGCAGACAGGCCGCAGCAGACGTTCCTGTGTGAAAACTGTACAGCCTGCCTCTCCATTAAACATGCTCAAGGAGGCTTCCAACCAGAGACGAGAAGTGCCAACACGTAGCTTAGGCAGCCCAGATGCTGTTGGACTTCAACTCCCATAATCCCCAACTGGCCCCAGGATGATGGGAATTTAGTCCAGCAAGGTCTGGGGACCCAAGTTTGAGAACCTCTGGCCTAAGGCCTGGTTGGGCCCTGCTGCTGCTTAAAGATGTTTTGCAGGTATGGCAGATGGGAGGAGCCGCACTTCAGTGGCAGGACACGTGCTTTGCACGCAGAAGGCTCCATCCATGGCACCTCCACTAAAAAAAGTCACCTTTGCTTGTGGGTGCTCTGGAGAGATCAGTCTGGCCACTGTCGAAAAGAGGTTGGCAGGCCTTTCTGTCTGACCCAGCAGGCTGGCTTGGGCAGCAGTGGCCAGCCAGAGGAGGCGGTCCTGGGCCAGCTTGGGGTAAAGCAGCTTTTTGTGCAAGAACCGTAATCAGGCCTGTGAGTTCTGAAACTTGGGCACGCGGACTTGGCACAGGAGAGCTCCATGTTCTGCTGATTTTGCTCTTTCCCAGGGTTGGAAAAGTAATCCTGGATGTCAAGGTGCCAGGATCAATGCTGATAGCCAGTATCCAGTTGTTCAAGGCTGGGGGAAAGCCCTGTTTCGAACCTGTATGTTGCCCGCGTTAACCAGGCACCTGGGATGTTTGTCTCTGCGTGTTCCCTTCTAAGTGAGCTTGCGAGAGGCTGAGCGCAAAGCATCTGCCCTACCTGTGTGAAAACCTCTCATTTCAGCCTTGACTCTCTGCAAGGAGAGCCCCCTTTCAGTTCTCAAGGTAACAGTGTTTTCCGGTCTCTTTCTAGGGGGAGCACAGACCTGGGAAACCGCAAGGAACGGCATCCAATGGCCCCCTGAGTGGAAACAGCAGCTCCTCCCGGGCTCCTCAGGCGGGCCCAACACGACCGAGGAACCAGGAGCCCCCTCACCCGGGGCTCTCCCAACACGCCTCCGACCCCCACTTAACACACACCTCCCTCTTGGCCCCTCAGCCTTCCTACTCGCAGCAGCAGCAGCAGCCCCCTCCGCCTCAGCCCCCGCCTCAGCCTCCAGCCCCTCCGCCCCCAGCCCCTCAGCAGCCTCGCTCCCCCCAGCGCGAGCCCCAGCGGGTCTCCCACGAACAGTTCCGAGCCGCCTTGCAGATGGTGGTTGACCCTGGTGACCCCAGGACCTACCTGGACAACTTCATCAAGATCGGGGAGGGCTCCACGGGCCTGGTCTGCATTGCCACCGTCAAGAGCTCCGGGAAGTTGGTGGCCGTCAAGAAGATGGACCTGCGCAAGCAGCAGAGGCGGGAGCTGCTCTTCAATGAGGTGGGGGTGGGGAGGGTCTCCCTTTCCTCGAAGGCCTTGTTGATAGGCATGTGCCTGTCCCTCGTGGGGCCTTCCTCCCCCATCCCCTGATGCTGCCGGGGGAAGTTCTTGGCCCCATTGGCGGGACCCAGCGAGCCTGGTGGCGAAGTTAGGGGGTCTTGGGGGGAACTCCGTGAAGTTCTCTGTTCACGTCCTCCCAGGATGCCGAAGCCTCATGAAGGGTGGTGGCAGCCATAAGCTCAGGTGGTCCAAATCCCAAGCAGGTTTGGTGCACAGCACCAGGTTGGGGGGGGAAGGAGGAATGACGGCAGAAGGGGACCGGAGGGACGGGGACCCCAAGGCATAGTCGGAAGGAACACCCGGCAGCAACCTTGCTGAAGCTAAGCAAGCCTGACTCTGGTCAGCAACAGGTGTCAAGTACAAGAGGGAGAGACAGGCCCAAGGGCAGGAAGGACTGCTGATGGCCCAGAGCGTTTATGATAAGACCATCAACTCGGCAGTCTGGGCACACAGCTCCTCTGCAGGCCCCACAGACATGGTTCTGGTGGCTGCTTGTGCCCTTAGAGCAGGCCTGCTCCACTTCGGCCCTCCTGCAGATGTTGGCCCACAACTCCCAGAATCCTTGGCTGTTGGCCACTCTGGCTGGGGATTATGGGAGATGTAGTCCAAAAATGGCTGCAGGGAGGGCCAAGTTGAGCAGGCCTGTCTTAGAGTCACACCCGAACCTGAACGTCTGCCCAGGATGTTCATCCAATTGTGCTTCCCCTGCTGGGGGAAAGGAGTGGGCATACTCCGTGGGGGAGCACCCGCTTTGCATGCTGGAGGTTACAGTTTGAGTCCATGGCATTTCCTCTTGGGAAAAGACCCGTGCCTGAAACTCTGGAGAGCTGCTGCCGGTCAGAGCAGGTTATCCTAAGCTAGATGGCCCAGTGGCCTGCCTCAGGATAAGGAGGCAGCTTTCCAAGTTCAACGACGAAAAGCAGTTGGGTGCCTGAATGGCTCATACTCAAAATTTCCAGAACATCTCATGTGAATGGACCCCTTCTGTGTTACCTTTAGGGCAGAGGTACTCAGGCTTGGGATCCCGGAGGTTGTTGGACTACAACTCCCATCAGCCCCAGCCACAATGGCTGACGTTCTGGAGACCCAAGTTTGAGAACCCTGCCTCTAGGGCCTGGGGGAAGCCACCTTGGCTCTCCAGCAGCTGGACTACAGCCTCCATCATCCCCAGCCACAGTAAATTGTGGCTGGGGGTGATGGGAGTTGGAGTTCAGCAGCCGCCAGGATTGCCTCCCGCTGCTCTAGGGTGTTCAGTGTTACTGTGTGCTTCCGGGAGGAAGTGCCTCTCTGTTGGGTGCTGTGTCCCTTCTGTCTCGTGGGACCCAGCAACGCTTCCTGCCACTTGGCTTGGCCTCACTGGCGCTGGGCACTTCCTCCCCTTCCAGGTGGTGATCATGAGGGACTATCAACATGAGAATGTGGTGGAGATGTACAACAGCTACCTGGTGGGCGACGAGCTGTGGGTCGTCATGGAGTTCCTCGAGGGAGGCGCGTTGACCGACATCGTGACGCACACCAGGTAGGGAGGCGTGGCAGAAACGTGGCCCTTCTCTAGCGAGAGCAGCAGCCCACCTGGGGGGAAACCTGCCTTTTCCGTACTGAATGCCCTGGCCTTGTGCCCACAGCTGAAGGCTCTGGCCCGAGAACTCGCTCTCTCGTGGCTGTCGGGGTGAGCCTCTGCTCCCCAAAAGAGTCGGGAACATGTTTGTGTAGATGTAAAGGCCTTTAGGGGAAAGGGCTGCAGGGAGGAGGGAGGTTTTTCTCCTTAAACTCTCCTCCGCTGTGGCCTGACCCTGCCTCTTGACATCAAAGACAGCCCCGGGTGCCCAGCTCTGAGCAAGGGATCGGAGGCTGCTGAAATCCTCTCCTTGGAGCAGAGCTTCAGAGGTGGTCCTCCGGCAGCCTGGAGCAAGCTCCTCCTACCAGTACTAGGCTTACAGGCCATGCCGCTTCTCGGGAGGGCAGAAACCAGGCCCCCTCCTGGCTCCCTGTCATGGGGAATGGGTGGGGTGGGGAGCCCACAAGTCCTCTAGGACAGAAGAAGCATGAAGGGGTTTTGGGGGGAGTAGCATTCTGCTTCCTGACCCCCCCCCCCCCCGGCTTCAAGAACAGGGTCTCTGGTTTTCCAGAGTGTGTGTTTCCACTCCACCTCTTCACATGGCAGAGACTTGTCTTCCTACACAAAGACTTGAGGGTCATCCAGTGAGATTGGCTGACCGGAGATTCAGGATAGCCCAGAGTGTGTGCGGTATGCAGCCCCTCTGCCTCTTGTAGCTCTGTAAGATCGGTTGTCCTGTGTGAGGAAAGCAAAGACCACACCAGACGCTTGCTCCTGGGCAGAAGTGAACCCGGTCCGGGGGGGGGGGGGTGCGCCAAAGGAGGTGCAAGTGCTTCCCCTTTCTGAGAGTCTCCCCCCCCCTCTCTCTCTCTCGCACTGCCTGAAGGCTGGCCATTCATCAGGTAGAACTGCATGGTCAGCCTGCAGACAGTGTGGCTCTTGGGCACAGCTCTACCCGATGAATGGTCAGCCTGCAGGCAGTGTGGATCTCGGGCAGGGCAGGAGAGAAACCTGAGTTGCTGCTGGGAAGCAGAGGCAGCTGTGCCTCCTTTGGCGTCCCCCTGGCCCATTAGGATGGGCAGCTACTGCTCTGGAATGAGCTCAGAATCTCCACTTTGGGGCGTTCGTGTTCTCTCTCTCTCTCTCTCTCTTCTCTCTCTCTCTCACATACACACACACACACACACACACACGCGCGCGATATTGAAATCCTAGTTTTTTCTAAGCTGATGACCTTTTCTATTCTTTCTGTTTCCCCTGCCCTGCAATGTCTTTCCTCATTTCTTTCATAGTTTTAAAAGCCATAAGATTTTTAATGAAAATGTAGCAGTTTGTGTGGAGGTTTGCTTTGGAACCTCCCCATTCAAGGGCAGTATATCATGGCACTCCAGATGTGGAGGACAAGCACCACGAGAGGGGCTTCAGCCATGTGCCCTGATTGTGGGTTTCCTTGGGGGAGACATCCAGTTGGCTACTGTGGGGAGGGGACGCTGGACTAGATGGACCCTTGGTCTGCTTCGGCAGAACGGCTTTTACGTATTTATGGAAGAGGGGTGTGTGACAAGTGCCATGTTCCTTAATGTGTTTTCAGGATGAACGAAGAGCAGATTGCAGCTGTCTGTCTGTCTGTCCTGAAGGCACTTTCCGTCCTTCATGCTCAGGGCGTCATCCATCGAGATATCAAGAGTGACTCCATTTTGCTCACACATGATGGCCGGGTAAGTTGTGAGCTTGAGGAACCCGGCAGTTTCTCCCTGTCTGGCTGGGAGGGTGGCCTGTGCCATCCGTGGCCACCTTTTGTTGAGATCACTTCTGCCTGCAGCACCCTCTTGAGGGGTGTCTCTTGGTTGGTGTTGGCTGGACGATCAGAAGCCTGTTTGGATAGCACTGTGTGCAGCCGCAGCCTGGAAGGCCCAGAGCAATGGCATCCCATAGTGCTCCCCAGATGTTGCTGAGCACACACACACCCTGCCCACCCCCCGCCCACCAGCATCCCCAACTGCAGCAAATTGTGGGTGGGGCTGGGAGTTGGCTAGTAATGTATGTTTGGTTTTGATCCAAACTGTTGCATTTGAGGTATCTGGTTCCATTTCCCTCCGGGGTGGGGGCTAAGAAATAAGGATTCAGCTTATAGAAAATATGCTTGGAACGAGCTCTGGAATGAAGCTGTTGGTTTCGTGGTAGAGTGTTCAGGGTCCCAGGTTCAATCCCCAGGTTCTCCTGTTAAAATGGCCTTGGGCAGCCAGGCAGGGAAAGATCCCAGCTTGAGCCCTTGTAGGGTTGCCACCAGTCAGAGTAGATACAACTCTGGATGAAGCCACTGCACACCTTCATATGTAACGTGTTGGGGGGTTTTAGTAGCTGCCTTGCAGTGGCAGGACTAGAAAAATTACATTTTCCAACCCAGCCCGGAAAAGCAAAATCCTCTCGTCTTTTACTGCACTGAGCAGGAGGTTGGACTGGACAACCTCCCAGAAACCCTTCCTACTCTGACTGATCCTAGAGGTGGCCAGCCTCTAGAGCAGGGCTGCTCCACTTCGGCCCTCCTGCAGATGTTGGCCTACAACTCCCAGAATCCCTGGTTATTGGCCGCTGTGGCTGGGGACTATGGGAGTTGTCTAAAAACAGCTGAGGCAGGGGGTGCTGAAGTTGAGCAGGCCTGCTCTAGAGGCCCTGCAGCCGCTGTGAGACTACCACTCCCATCACCACCAGCCACAATAGGCGGCTGGCCACCCCGGCTTTGGGGCCTGGGCCATTGTTGATGTGTGTCTTCCACCACCAGCCACATTTTCCTCTCCTGGCGTCCTCGCAGGTCAAACTGTCCGACTTTGGGTTCTGTGCACAAGTGAACAAGGAGGTGCCCCGGCGCAAGTCCCTGGTGGGGACCCCTTACTGGATGGCCCCAGAGCTCATCTCCCGATTGCCATATGGACCAGAGGTAAGAGGGCACCAGGCAGACGTGCGGGCCTTTGGGATCTGGAAGGGCGCACCCCTGCCATAAAACCCAAACCTCATGGGAAGAGAAACTGCTGGCAGCAGAACCAGCAGCACAGGAGAGCATCCTTCTTGCAGACCGGCTCCCTTCCTGGGGGCACATGGGCCTGGGAGTGGCCAGGCAAAGGGCACCCAGCGGCTGCTGCTTGCTGCTGACGGGCCCCTCCCTCAGGGGTGACTTTTGGCTGGCCTTTGTATTGCAGGTGGACATCTGGTCCCTTGGCGTGATGGTGATCGAGATGGTTGATGGGGAGCCCCCCTATTTCAACGAGCCCCCTCTCAAGGCAATGAAGATGATCCGGGACAACCTGCCCCCCAAACTTAAAAATGTACACAAGGTAAGAGGCTGGCTGCCCTCCTGGGAGCTCTGGTTTCCCCAGCCTGGAGTCGTCACAGTGGGACAGGCATTCAGTGGCTGGCCTCAAGGCAGGAGGAAATGGCCAACTTGGTTTAAAAGAATAATAATAAATAATTTTTAAAAAAATTCCCCAAAGAGCAGGGTGGGTGGGAGTGTTTTGAAGAACCCCAAGCAGATCAGCTGTTGAAACAAATTGGATATTGCAAGTGAGGTTGCCTCAGTGACATCTCAGGCCTAAGGTGCGTGTGCTGCTGAGTGGGAGGGCCCAGCCCATGCCGTGAGCTTTGCTTGGGGGCCCCTGCCACTGGGGCCTTGTGTCGCCCCCTCCTCAGGAGCTACACGCTTCCTCCTCCCTTCCCTCTTTCACCTGTCGTGCCTCATCGTGGTGGCTGCTCAAATGAATGCCAGGGTGGAAGATCCTCTGCTGTGTGCAGCTGCATGTGGGAAAGCAGCCCCCACCCCACCCCACCCCCTCACTGTGTCTCTCTTTCTCTCTGCAGGTTTCTCCTTCCCTGAAGGGCTTCCTTGACCGCTTGCTGGTCAGAGACCCTGCCCAGAGAGCCACAGCCAACGAACTCCTGAAGCACCCTTTCTTGGGGAAAGCCGGACCCCCCTCCTGCATCGTGCCCCTAATGAGACAGAACAGGATGAGATGAAAGAGGCAAAAGGACCGGGACGCCTTACCAAAGAGAGAGAGGAATCCTCCTCCGTCCCCGGCCAGTCCCCCCGCCCCAGGCAGCTGGCCCACGCCGATGGGGGCTCTGTAGCACCTCCCTCTCCCTGGGGGACTGACCTCTCTCATTTCCTCTGGACGATGATGCAGGCAAGAAGACCTTGGCGAGGGGCGCCTCTTGGGACTGCCCACCCCCAAGGGCTGGCCTCGCCTGAAGACACCTCTTTGCCTCCTGATGACACTGGAGTAGCAGATCCTGGAACTGGAGGCCGGCCCACCCGCCTGCTGCTGCCGCTCTCCCATCTCTGGTGGGGACACGCTCTGTCTGCACCACCTTTCTGTACTACTGAGTCAGAGTGGGGGGTCAGACTTGGGTCGGGGGGGGGACTTTTTTAAAAAAACAACTCAACATTTGTGATCGCTCCTTTAGTTGTTTTGAATCGCAAATCTGGGATGGGAAGAAGGGTGGGCCAAAACCCAGTTCATCTCATCTGGGACTTCCAAGGAGCCATTTGTTTGCTCTCTCCTTCCTCCCAGCTTTGTGAGGTCTGAGCAGGCTAGGGCTGGGAGGGGCGGGGAGGACAAAAGCCTCCCCTCTTATGACTAAGTCTGCAGGAACTTGGGAAGGACAGTAGAGTGTTCTCCCCCAGAGCTGAACTCATCTCAGAGGGAAATGCACCCCGCCACTGATGCTGCTCATATTGGTGGGGAAGGGAAAGAAACAAGTTAGTTTCTCAGGACAGACAGAAGAGACGCCACTCTGTAGAACCTTCCTCCCTGCTCTTCACAGCCAGATGTCGGGCTGGGCTCCCTTTCCAACTCTCCCTGCTTCTCTCCTGTTCTTCACACAACATCTTGCATGCCTCCCGCCCTCTGCGGTGAGGCTGCAGGCTGGGCTTTATGGGCCGCCGCTGTTCTGCTCTGGGGAGAAAATCCCCTCCTGCCAGAAAGGAAGCAAACCTCAGGATGGGCGTGTGGGTGGGTAGGGGTTTGCAGGGGGTGGGACCTCTGTCAAGCAACAGAGCCCTCCCCTCTGAGCTTCCACATGGCGTGTCTGGGAACCCATGGCAAGGTGGTGCTCCTCCAGGCTGTGCCACAGACAGGCACGTGCCCCCCCCCGCCATTGCTTGCAGCTCAGGTAAGAGCCTTGGGTGATCCTGGCCAGGGAAGGCTGCTCTTAATCACAGGCCTTGATCTCTGGAGGAAGCAGAGCCAACTTGCATTCTGCCTAAGCCCAGGGAGGGCTGGGTTGCTAGCTGCCCCTCAATCCCTCACAGACAGAGGCCTGTCTGTGCCTGCTGGCCCCTCCCTCCCTGGCTTCTGCCTGCTGCGCTCTCCGCCTGGCTTTGCATTGTAGCTGCTGCTCTTCCCAGGAGCAATCCTGCCCTCTTGCTAGCTGAGAACTTTTCAGGCCTGTATTCCACAAGGATTTCTCAGGAGGAGGATTTGAGTCATCTTGATGAAAGTGTCATTAAGTGCATCGTGAAAATGGCATGCCGGGGGGGGGGGGGGGCTCTTGCTGGCTCGCAGTTGGGGAGATGGGGAAGGACTTCGTCTCCCTGCTGCAGTACTGGAGGTGGCAAGGGGCTGCTTGCCGGCCGTACTGGTGCCGTCTTCAGACCTTGACCCCATCCCCAGTACACCCAGCCTTGAGCTTAGGGTGGAAAGCAATCTTGGCATCCCAGTGGGCAGGGGAGAGGGAGAGAGACAAGCCCATGACTGGCCTCGGGCCTTGAATGTCTTGGGCGCGGTGGGGTGCCCTGGCCCGGCCCCTGGGGAGAGGGATGGCAGCAGCTGGGTCCTGTGCCGATTGCTGGGCTGGAGGGCTGGTGTGCACCTGCTCCTTTGCGGGAAAGGCTGGGGGCAGTTCTTGCATCTCCAGCCATGACGGCTCTTCCCCAAAGCTGTGTGCCGAAGAGATCCTCTTTGGGGGCCTGCCTTGGCTGCTGGGGTGCTGCAAAGATGGGAGCTCCCCCCCCGGCACCAACATGTGCCTGCAGCATCCCTTGTCACGAGAGAGGCAGAGGCAGAGCGGTCTGGGGGGGACTCTGCCTGCCAGCTTGGGGGCCGGGGGAGGTCAGCAACCCCGGCCTGCCTTCCATCTCCCCCTGAGGTCAGGGAAGCCTGCAGGCCAGCAGGGTGGCAAAGGTGCCATGCTGCTCTGAGCATTTGGAAGCCGGCTCCGGGGGGGCCAAGGAGGCTTCAGGAGCTGGCCTGGCACCCGATTTGCAGGGGGTGGGGGTTGTCTTGTCAGCCACAGGGGTGAAAAGAGGCACCTCCAGTGGCATCCGTCATGTCCCGCTTGGCTTTCCCTTGCATGCTGTACAGTGCGGGCTTTTCTGCATGCAGAGTTATTGGGAAAGGGTTTTGTTTTTTAGAACGTTTGAGGATTCCCTCTCCCCACCTGGTTTTTAGATCCTCACAGGCATATCTTACCCCTCCCACCTAGTTGCAGCTGTTGTGAGCTGGGGAAGCACCTCCAAGTCCCCTCTGGGGCTCAAGCGATGAGGGTAGGGTCCCTGCAGGTGCCCTCCCTGTGGCCTCCCAGCCGCTGCCAGCTTCC
Organism: Hemicordylus capensis; assembly: GCF_027244095.1. Lineage (NCBI taxonomy): Eukaryota > Metazoa > Chordata > Lepidosauria > Squamata > Cordylidae > Hemicordylus > Hemicordylus capensis. The sequence continues at coordinate 28,484,935 of NC_069663.1, read as the reverse complement.
TTGCTAAGCTTCTTGTCCATCATTTGTTTCCTTCTCAGAGAAGGAACCATCCATCCAAAGAACCCCCCACCCCACCCCTTGGGTTCCACTTCGCATCTCTCACGGATGAAAACCAGGTGCTTGCTGGTGTATTTGTGACTCTTGGTTTGGGGAGTGTCTGGCTCGGGGGTGCCCCGGCTTGGGGGTCCCCAGATGTGGTGGCACCGTCACTCCCCTCACCCCCAGCCACACGGTCGCACTAGGAGCCCCCGGCCAAGCCCATGCAGGGCTGCCGAAAGGGCTGTGCGCTTTGCTCCCCCACCCACTGCTGATGGCCAGTAAACCCCATTGTGTGCATATACCTCTTCCGAATCTTCTAGTGAAGCTCTGGGGAGAGGCTACTGCTGTGCTCCGGAGCTGCCCTCTCCCCATTGGAAACATCGCCCCCATGGCCTCCTGGCAAAGGTCTGGCCTCTGCCTCTTCTGGCCGGGGGTGGGCAGGGTGGTTTTCTGCTTCTCCTCTCCCTCACGGGGGACGGTGAGGCCTCTTTCCAGCTCCGGAGGGCACCTTTGCTTGCCGCCTGCCAGCCTGGGACTCTCCCTGGCCTGCTCTCTCCTCCCAGCGCCTGCTTGGGCTGCCTGCAGAGGCGGTGCTCTTGAGCCTGCAGCTACAACTCTGCTCTTGTGGGCCGGCCAGCCTGCTGGCTCGGCCGTGGAGTCGGCTAGCATCTGGGGCTTCTTGGCTGTTCCCCAGTTGAGCCTCAGAACCGAGAGGTCTTCAGGCCCTTGAAATCTCCCTTGGGAGACTCGGCTTCCTTCCAACAGTTGGGCTCCGTTCCTCATGCTCTCGCTGGCGCTCTTGACCTTCACCGTTGAAACCAGGGAGGATCCAGCCGCCTTCTTCTAAAAGGTTGGATTGTCCCACATCTGAGGACAGTTTTTAAAACCAGATCACAGCTTTAAATCTGAGCCAGTCTCTTCTTGTTTCTGCTTCTGGCAACTCGCCTCTAAACCGTTTCTTGTGGAAGAGAGGGTGGGCTGGCTGGCTACCTCGCCTCTTCCCTTCTCTGACAGCCAGCTGCTGCCCTTCCTTCAGGAATCGTCCCCACCACCGCCTCACAACAGCAGACAACTTTCTTTACAGCACTAACAAAGGATGCAAAAACACTACTTCTTCAGGGGGAAAGATTTCCAGTCTGTCGTGCTTTCAAGCGCTCTGGGTGCTGGGCTGGCCACAGGGTTTCTACACGGATTACACTTCCCACAGGCTACAGAACCTGGCTGCCACCACACTACTCCCCACCCCACCCTGACTTCCTGCGATGTACCATTGGGATTCTGACGACAGGTCCAGCAGCCCACCTTCTGCTGGCCCACAGAACTGGCCTCCAAGCCCCTTCCCCCTCCATCCATCCAGCCTGCCTGTAGCTTGATGACTTTTGTATAAGGGGAGGCTTGACGTGAAGGGGAGATTCTCTCCTCTCCCCCCCCCCCCCCCACTACGAGAACTACTACTGATTCATTTTGTGGGTTTTTGTTACCTTTTTTTAAAAGAGAAGTTATTTATATTGTAATTTTTTTGTAACACACAACAGTATTTTGTGTTGGGATGATTTTTTTAAATCTGTTTCTGACAGACTGCTGTGATGAATTCTAGTGACGGTTCAGCCATGAGATGTATTGTATAAAGAACATGGATTTCATGTGGTGAGATCTGGCTGTGGGTTTCTTCGTGTTTTTCTTTTTCAGATGTGGTGTTAACTTGGGTGACAGTTTTAAATAGTCAAAAGTTCTAGTTTTACAATTACAAAGGTGTGTTTTCTTTCCTTTATGTTTAACTAATGCTCATGTTTTTGGAGGCTTACCTTGCGCTCTGTGTGTGTATACACATGTTTGAAAAGCTGAGCTACACAGTAGAATCTCATGCAGAAGTGTAGCAAGACTCTTTTCACTGGGGGTGCAGAGATGACCACTAGGGCCCTCTTCCCTTTGCTCTAGGCTTGCCTTGAAATACTTGCACAGTGGCGGTCTGCAAACGAATGTGGTATGGTTAACATGAGCGATTACATCACACATTTACAGATCCCAGCAAATGACCATAAACCTCCACATCATCGCTCCTAACCACTCAAACACACATTTGAATAGTGCTTTCGGTACAAAAGGTGTTCCACCCCACACTTTATATTGGTAGCAGGAGCTTGAACAGCCAAAGGAGCATCTGCTCTGATAAGGCGAGAGCCACGCACACACTGAGCAGTCCCTTCTTGTATGCAGAACCAAGATGTCGTTTCCTCTTGCTCAGTCCATTTGGTTTCACTGCTTTTCAGGAAAAAAGCTCCCTCTTTGCAGGGTGGAAGCTCTCCTCCTGGGCAAAATGCTGCCAGCTCCCAGGTGCAGCCTCGCCTCTCATGGGGCTCTGCTCTGCTCCGGCAGGCAGGCAGGTGAAACAAGGAAGTAGGTACCTGGCCCTCCCACCTCTCAGCCAAGGAGCAGGTTGTCACTTTACAGGGGGGCGGGGGGATGAGCTTCCTCGAGGAGAGGAAGGTGGGGCGGGGTGTAGGGAGATCCGTGCTGGGCTCTGGGCTGGATCTGGTGGTTCCTTCTGTGCTGGGACGATGCTTCCTGCTGGGGGGTGGCCAGAGCAGCTGCGGAGGCCTGCGGAACCTGTTTGCCAAGAAGCCGCCTCCCTGCAGCTTCCCCTGGAATGCAGAAAGGGCGGTGTGGGCGGGGGCGGGGGGTGTCCTCACAATAGCACCCCAAAGGAGACTGGCTGAGCGGGCCATCCAGGTGTCGAGGGAGAATTTTGGCAGACTTCTCCCAGCCTCGTGTGACAAACGGCACCTGCCAATATCCCCTCTTCTGTTCAGCTGTGAAGGGCAGGGCCAGGATTCTGCTCTTCCTTGAGAAGAGCTCCGTTGGGTCAGATCTCGGCACTTCCCTCTCCTCCTGTGTCCTGCTGCTCCTCACAGGGGCCAGTCGGATGCCTCAAGGAAGCCCACAATGGGGGCACTTCCCTGTTGGTCCACGGTGGTAGACTCTCCTCGCCAATGGAGGCTCCGTTCCGCTGCTTTTTGGCCAATAGTTCTAGATTTGTCCAAGTCCCTTTTAAGGCCACCCAAGCCAGTGGTTTCCCTCAGGCATAATGCAACTTGGCTGGGGGTCTCCTTCCCTCCTGTCTATAAAATAGGGACAGTCCTACCTTGCAGACTTGTGTGGGAGACAAGCACCACACCGCAAAGCTCTCCGCCCAGGTCTTAAAGATTTCCAAGTTATAATTAGTGGTGGTGATGTGCTGGGAGGCCAGAGCCACCTTGGATAAGTTGGGGTCCCAAGCACGAGGGGGGCGGGGACGGGGGACAGAGGCTTCTATGGGGTGGAGTGTCTGCACCCCAGCAATCCCTTCTGCCTTTGCCATCCGGGGTGGGGGGCAGTCCTCTTGCCTCATGTTGAGCAGGCTGTGTTCAAGGTGTCCTCTGGATACACTGCTGCCTTAAGCAATCGGTGGAGAGATGTTGAAGACAAGGGTGCTCTTGAGCATGCCTAGAGTGCCTTCTGTGCCGCTGCAATTGCTCTCCAGGGCGCTGTGCATGGATCCAGTGAAGCGTGGAGTTCCCGGGATTTCAGTTCCTGCGCAAATGGTTTCTGGAGAATGTGCGCAACCTGCAGACGCCTTCTCCAACCCCCGCCCCGCCTGCCCCCCCGCGCTGAGCTGCAACTGCCCAATGCTGCCTGGGCGGCCCCTCCCTCCCCGTCGGAAAAGGTGCCGCCGCCGCCGCCGCCGCCTCCGGCAAGTCGAGCAGAGAGGAACTCCCTCTTCCGCCCCGTCCACATCGCCCGCCCGGCCGCCCCAGGATGGCCTCGCAGCCACCGCAGCCGCCCTCCCCGCCCGCGGAAGCGGAGCCCGACTGGCGGCAGCGCTTTGAGGAGCGGTGGGGACTGCGCCGGAGGGGGGTCCCGCTGCCCCCCGAGGAGGACCCCGATGGGAAGCGCCTCCTCCGCCTGGGGGCCCTGAAGAAGCCCTTCGAGAGGAACCTCCTGCAGAGCCCCAACCCCGAAGGTAGGGCCCTCCCTGCTGCCGGCTCCTGGAGCAGGGGCTGCCAGCCTGTGCTGGTCCTCCTCCTCCTCCAGAGGTTGCTGAGCTCCCACCCGCAGCAGCAGCCCCATCCCCAGTGGCAGCAGCCCCCTGAGAGAAGAGTCTGATGCGGGGGGATTTCTGGCCACTCGAGAGGCCCAGACTGTCCTGCTGTGGAGACGGAGAACAGGCTCAAGCAGAGCTGGATCTCTGCAAGAACTGGGTGCCGCTGTCTCTCTCAGGAGGTCGAGGAGGGTGCAGGTCGAAGTGCAGGGCCTCCACACCCCCTGGGGGGCTCCCGCCCCAACCCCCTTTGCCCCAATCCCCCTCTGTGCTGGGTGGTGTGGTCGCCGTGCCAGGTGCTGGCCCAAACTGCAGCGGGCGGCTGAGCGGGACTTCTGCTTTGGAGACAGAGCAGGGCGTGAGGGGAGAAATCTGTGGGGCAGGAATGCGTTAAGTTGCGTGCTGAAATGTTTCTGCTTGTGCATGTTTGCATACGTGTACCTGCTTTCGATTCCTACATTCATGTGAGTTCAGTTGCTGATGTGCCCTCAAGAACCCATGTATGGAAAATACTGTGAGTGTCATGGTGGGGTGGGTAGGAGGATGAGAATGCTTAACTTGGGGGGTGCACCTCTGGGTACAGGTTGTTGGCACTCTCTGGCTGCCTATGTAAGACAGCAAACCGGATGGGACCTGGGAGGGTGGAAGTCAAGAGATGTCCTGGTGTCGATGCGGGTTAGCTTCCAGTTCTGTTTCAAATATCATTCGCAAAGCCTTGGCTTGCAAGGGGTAGGCACCAGGCTCCTGTGGACAGGAAATCCCATCTTCTCATCAGACGACCAAGACCCCAGACATGGTCTTCAACCCCTCAAAATCTTGAGCTGAGCTTAGACATCCAAGCCAGCGGCTGTGCTTCTGTGATGCCTCCGGACATTTCAAGAAAGTCCTAGCTGCTCCAACCTCCTTTGCTGAAGCTTTACACTTGAGCCACTGGAACTGTTGTGGGCATTCCATGATGTCACAGGAATGCAGCCAATGAGTAAGAGGCGACTGGTGAGAGGTCTGCCCATATGGATGAGCTGCTTGTCTAGGGCTGTCTTTAGAATCTTCCCAGCCAACTGAGAGCATGCAGATGAACCTAGGAGAGGCAGAAGGGTGGTTGGTGGGTCTGGAACAGGGGCGCTCTTCCCCCTGGACTTCTGGGCCAAAGTCTAGAGCCCCCCCCACCCCCCAATCCTTCTTAGTCTCTCCCGAGTGGTGTGGTCATGTTAAAAAATGTGTTTAAAATACTGGGTGGGGGGCCTCCAAAAGCCTTTAGGTCCAGGCTCCAAAACTACCCAGGAGCACCTCTGGTCTGGAATACGGTTGTCTTCCTGACTACTCAAAGGCCACTGGATTAGTGGAGATGCCTCCTTTCTGTTCAGGAGGACACCCACAGCAGCTTAGCCGCAAGGGAGTCGTGGTTTAAGGAGACTGCAGGGCAAGGCAGGGCAGCTCAGGAGCCTGTCTCAACTCGTTGGCACAGAAGACAAAGGCAAAGAAATGCCTGGAGGGGTTCTGCAGGTTTCCTTGCCCAGAGCACCGGGCAATAGTGACTCATGGGGTGTGTGTGTGTGTGTGCATGCGCGCCAGCCAAATGAGGTGGTTGCTCCTCTCTCTCTCTCTCCCCCATCTGGCCCCGATTCCTTTCACCCAGTCCACTTCCAGGAGGAAACTGAGGCAGTTGGAGGGAAGATCAGAGAGTCAGTCGGTTGGGCAGGGTGTTAAAGGGAATCGGGAGAGATCCCATTCACTCCCATTGCTCCTTCTTCCCCTTCCTTGGTACAGGTGTGAACATTTATGAAGCAGCCCCACCCTGCCCACCCAGTGCATCCCAGGTGCCTCTGGACCCCCAAGGTGAGTGGCATAAAAGTGGAGCGGATGGACCTATAAGCAGTAGAAAGTGTCCGAAGGCATCACCTGGCAAGCAGAGAACTAGCTGGTGTTTGCAACTTCAGGTTTAAAGAAGATGCTGGCCTCCCTCAAGTGGAGTGGCCTTTTGAGCATGTGCAAAGAGTTTCTTCCTCTAAGAGAAACAGCACTTTCAAAGAAGGATGTAGGTCAGAGTCCGTGCAGAGTGCCCCTAAGGGAAGTCCTCTGTATATGCTCAGGGGGACTTAACTCAAGATGGCAAGATTTTGGCATGCAGGTGTTGGCAACCTTCCTGATGAACATTTTCTTTCTTTCTTTGGGATAACTTCCCATTTCCTCACAGGCAACTTCAAAGGCTGGCAAATAAGCATCGAGCCCATCCCTGAGGACAGCAAGCAAGACCCCCTAAGCTTGGCCTCTCCACGCTATAGGTGAGTGGGTGCCTAGAGATGGACTCCTGAGTGGCCGATGCAACCCCTGAGCAGCTGTCTCCCTCTTTTGGAACATGGGAAGCTGCCATATACTGAGTCAGACCACTGGTCCATCTGGCTCAGTATTGCCTACACAGACTGGCAGCGGCTTCTCCAAGGCTGCAGGCAGGAGTCTATCTGGAGAGGCAAGCAGGCAGATGCTCTATGACCCCCATATCCCCTCAGGGGAAGATCTGGCAGTGCTCACATGTAGTCTCCCATCAAAATGCAAACCAGGCCAGACCCTGCTGAGCAAAGGGGGCCATTCATGCTGGCTACCAGCAGACCAGCTCTCCGGCCCTTTGGCCTGCTTGACGCACTGCCTTTGAAACTCTCGCCCTTCCTAGCTGGCGTGTCAAGGAGCAGCGCGTGGATCTCCTGGCTGAAGGTCTCTGGGAGGCGTTGCTGGATTTGTACCAACCCAACATCACCGTCATGGACTGGTCAGTGTGAAGCGGGGGCTGGGGGCGGCTGGCTTTCCTGGCACGGGGTCCCTGTTCCTCACTGGCCTGGGTGGGCACAGCGCACCGGAAGGGAATCCGTATTCTCAACGCACAATTTGGATGTGCGGAACGAGAGGGCTGCCAAGGCTCACAGCTGCCTAGCAAGCACACCACCTGCTCTGGAAGCCCATCCCTCCAACCCAGGAGCAGCTCGTCCTAATGAACCAAGGAGGCGCCATCTGCGGCACAACTGCCTCTGGTTCCCAACAGTTCCGGTTTCTGCTGGCTCTGCTGCCCTGCCCCAGTGTCGACGAGGGCCATGCTGCCTGCAAGCTGGCCATTCATCAGGTAGCGCTGTGCAGCCCCGCACAGCTCTACCTGGGGAAGAGGGGAGCTGGCACCCAATGACTTCTGGGGAACCCAGGGCTATATGATTCCAGAGCTTTGTTTGCAACCTCTGGCTTACAAATTTGAGTGATGTGTCAATTTCCCCCTCTACACACACACACACACACACACACACACACACACACACACACACAGCGCCTCTCTCAGTGGCAGGGAAGAAGGCAGGTTAGCTTACATGAGTTCTGACTGTTTCCATAGTCTAGGATTCTGCTTCTTGAATGTGCTCCCCCTGCAAATATTCAGACAGAAAAGTGACTATTAAGAGGAAATGCTCCTGTGTACCACTGGAGGGCAGCAGTTGTCCAGTTAGAGAGTCTTGTGTCCTCACTTGTGCAGGGCTTCTCAACCTTGGGTCCCCAGACTACTTTGGATCACAACTGCCATCATCCCCGGCCATCACTGGGGATGGTGGGAGTTGTAGTCCGACACCATACGGGGACCCATGTTGAGAACCCCTGCACTATTGTACAGGGGAAGAAGAAGAAAAATGCCCTAGAAGCCTGACCCCTCCTCTGAGGTCTTGGGGTGCCCCCAAGGCCCTCCTGGGCCACTCTGCAGCTGCAAGGAGTCCTTTCTCTCTCCAGGTATGAGCACAGCAAACTGGCCAGCTCCGTTTACGAGCTTCACGTCCAGCTGCTGGGAGCCGACGGGACCCTGGTAATTGGTGAATTTCACCACGTGGCACGTGAACACGAGCAAGATTTGAAGAACAAGAACTGGTTCCACGTAAGGACTGGGTTTTAGGAGTTGCTATTATTATTGATTGTGGTAGACGGCCGAGATGTTGGTATCAGAAACAGAGCCCAAGAGCCCTGCTGGATCAGGCCCAACAAGGCCTCCCTAGCATTCTGTTTCCCAGATGCCTCTGGGAAGCCCGCAGGCAAGAGATGTAGGCATGCCCCCCCCCTCCTGCTGTTGCTCCCCTGCCTCGGAGCCTGGAGGCAGCCTGTAGCCACCCAGATTAGTAGCCATGAGAGACCTGAACACCATGAATTTGTCTAAACCCCTTTGAAAGCCATCCAATCTGGTGGCCATCACCACATCCAGTGGCAGAGAATGCCATAGGCAAACTTAGCCTTTGCTGAAATGTTTGGGAGGTGCAGCAAACAGTAATGGCTACCAACCATTTTTTGCAGCACAAGTTGCTGCTGTTGCTATATTTCAGATGTGGAAACAGAGGGTGTGGCTGAATAGAACAAACCCAGGTGCAAAGAGAGCTGGTCTTGTGGTCGCAAGCATGACGTGTCCCCTTAGCTAAGCAGGGTCCTCCCTGGTTGCATATGAATGGGAGACTAGAAGTGTGAGCAGCACTGGAAGATATTCCTCTCAGGGGATGGAGCCCCTCGGGGAAGAGCAGAAGGTTCCAAGTCCTCTCCCTGGCGGCATCTCCAAGATAGGGCTGAGAGAGATTCCTGCCTACAACCTGGGAGAAGCTGCTGCCAATCTGTGAAGACAATACTGAGCTAGATAGACTAAGGGTCTGACTCAGTATATTGCAGCTTCCTATGTTCCTAAAGCCAGATTGGTTGACTGAGCCACCCTGGTGGCTGCTAGGAAATCACTTTATCTGTGCTGGAAAGGAGATGGGGTCAGACTAGAGGCTCTCTGGGGTGCCCTATGCCCTCCAGTGCCACAGCTCTGTGGTTCTACCTCATGGACTGAGACCCCTTTTCTCTCCCGGGTCTCTTTCAAGGTTTCTCACCTTTTCAAGCACTACGGTCCAGGTGTCCGCTATATCCACTTCCAGCACAAGACCAAAGGAGTCGAGACGCCAGCTGGGTTCCTCTGGACGAGAGCAACAGACAGCAGCGTCTCTGTGCAGCTGCGGGACTGACAGTGCTCGGCATGGTGACGTCTGGAGTTTTGGGGGGTGGGGCTGGGCCCAAGGGTGCAGGGGCCATCTGCCCCTCACCCGGATCCTAGAGGAGGAGAGAGACCAGCCCTTGAATGGGGGCTGCTTGTGTATTGATTAAAAGGAGACAGAACCCTTAGCATTGTGGTGTTGTGTGTATGTAAAAAGGCGCTCTGCTCCTGTTCAAAGTTACTTTGTGCCGAAATGGGGCTGCGAGTAGGTGCAGGGGGCTTTCCCTGGAGGAAGTCCTTTAACGTACCTGACGCTCCAACTACCAGCAGGACTTCTTGGGAAGAGAGGTCTGCCCTTTGCATGTCTCCCACTCTACGCCTCTGCATGCTTACTCAGGAGCAAGTCATGGTGTCTTCAGTAGGCTGTATCCCTAGTACCCGCGTCTAAGAAGGCAGCCTGTCCCGTCCCTCCACCCCTTCCCCAGGCCACTGCAGTGGTGAAGCTGATCTTCTCTGCAGGGGGCTTTCTGTGAGGGTACCTTTTCAGTTCTATATGGGAAGCTATATCTTGGGTAGTGTTTGGGGGTGGGGGCAGCATCCACCTGGCTACTTTGCCTGCAGTGCCTTCGAGCTGCCTGGGGTTAGGAACCTAGGAAGCTGCCTCCTGCTGAGCCAGACCCTCCGTCCACCTCGCTCAGTCTTGTCTACACTGACTGGCAGCAGCTCTCCAAGGCTTCAGGCAGGAGCCTCTCCCAGCCCTACCTGGAGATTGAACCTGGGACCTTCTGCGTGCCAAGCAGAACCTCTACCAGAGCTATGGCCCCTTAGCACACAGGACCAACTCTGCGGATGCTCAGAGGTGCCCTTCTTTGTGTTTTGCTCCCCGTGTTCCGGGGCTGATCTGATGTTCCGAACAGATTTGTGGGCTGTGGAGTCCGTGGCTGAAGTGATACTCTGCAGTTCCACCGCCCCCCCCCCCCCCGCCGCCAATGTGGTCCTGCCAAGTTTAGAGAGGCCTCTAAGGAAGGTAGACAGTCAATTGAAAACAATCTGCTTGGTGGGGACTATTGTATTCTGCTCTCGGGCTGCTGAACGCTCTTTCCAATTAAGCGTCTACAAGAGGCACAAATAAAAGCTACCCATCATTCGCTGACCTTGAGCTACAACCTCCCCCCCCGCCAAAAAACACCCGACACGTTTCGAAAGCTGTGTTCCTTTGCTTTTAATTATGTTTATCGTGGCAAAGCACAATAATAGCCAAGATGAGACGGAGGAGGGCTTGCCGCAGAGCACATCTCAAGGAAGCCACAAGGAGGGGATGGTCTTGAAGATGGAAGGCCTGTCTCGGAAACGCGGAGACTGAGGCAGAACGCAGGAGATCTGAAAGCATCAGAGGGAGCGACATCTTTCAAGCAAGGTGACGAACATGGAGCTCTTCAAAGCGGTGGAAACTCCCAGCTCATGATTGAGTAGATTAATTTGCCATTGTTGTTCGGGAAAATAAACACACTTTTGGCGGCGGTGGCTGCGGTCCACGGCAATCTCGCTCTCTGGTTTGTGGGGCGTTTGGATGAATCCTCTGCCGTTGCAAGCTGGAGGTTGGCGAGCCACATCTCATGTGAACGTTGCAGTCACAGTGGAGACACGGGGGGGGGGCCGGGCAGCGTGGGGGGTGGGTCACGTGGGCAGGGGCTTCTGTGAGCCGCCGAGGCAGGCTCCCTCCTCGTCTCGCCCTTCTCCGGCTGAGTCGCCTCAAGTGCACTTGCAGTAATAGGCCGAGATGGCGTCATCCCAGTCGCCGAAGAGCCCCCTTTTGTACTCCTGGAGCCGGGGAAACGCCCCCGGCTTGAACTTGCGCGTGTTGCCCGCTTTGGCCTTCTTGGACCAGACGCTGAGCTCGCATCTCGTCGCCACCACCAAGGAGGAGACCTTGTTGTTGAAAGCCGTCGGCATGTAGGGCTGGTCCTCACCGGGCAGCACCACGAGGACGCGCCCTGCGCAGCACTGGTCGTAGTAGGGGCTGTCGTCGGTGTAGAGCTGGGCACAGATCTTGGTGCCGTTGACGCCCTTCAGCTCCGCCGGGGCCGGGCACTGGGCCCAGGCCAGGGCGAAGAGCAGCGGGAGGAGGAGGAGGCTGTGCGCGGCCTTCATCTCAGTAGATACGGCAGAGAAAGCAGACTCTGGGAGCCCTCGGAGGGCAGCCCCGCTTATATAGAGCGGCTCTCACCTGGGCAGGGCGGGAGCCGTGGCTGGCAGCCGGAGCCTGGGCTGGACTCCAAGGACTGGGAGGGAGATAGCGGTGGGAAAGAGGCAGGAGGGAGGGAGATAACGGTGGGAAAGAGGCAGCCGGCTGTGTGCACGTCAGGAGCTGATAAGGCTCGTCCACTGAGAGAGAAACAGGTAGGCTGAATTCAAGGCAAGAAGCGCATTTTGCATGTTAAAAAATCATGGCTTTTTGCTGGAGCAAGGAGTCCTGACTCTCTCTGTACCTTGAAGCTGATAGCCCTTTATCAAAGCCTCTCTCCTTCCAACTGCTGGACCTCACTGCCCTTTGGACAGCAGGATCTCCAACGGCCTGGCCCTCCGTGCCTCTCCCTTACCCTTCCACAAGGAAGAACTGGCTCCCTGTTGATTGGTTGCTGATCTACCGGAGAGCTGGTCTTGTGGCAGCAAGCATGAATTGTCCCCTTTGCTAAGCAGAGTCTGCCCTGGTTTGCATTTGAATGGGAGACTACATGTGTGGGAGCACTGTAAGATATCCCCTGGAGGGGATGGGGTCATAGCTCAGTGCAGAAGGTTCCAAGTTCCCTCCCTGGCAGCATCTCCAAGAGAGGCTGAGAGAGACTCTGGCCTGCAACCTGGGAGGGACCAAGGGTAGAAGGCAGCTTCCGATGTTCCTAGCTTACCTGGGAGCACACCCTCACCATCCTTTGGCCTTGCACGCCTCAGTTTCCCACTCTCATCACCCAGGTCTAGCTGTGGGTCTAACTAAGTGAGCACCAACAGGGAGGAATTTCTGTCTTCTCCTCCTGTCCAGCAGCTGAAGGAGGGAGGAAAGCCCCCACCCCGGGCTCGTTTGTCTTCCGTATCTAATCTTCCCAGGTTGGAACGCTTCTGCTGTTGCTCCAGTTCCCGTTTCTGCGCCTGTCCCAAGGGAGACCTGGCTCCCACTGCCCAGCTGTGGGGTTCTCTTGGCAGACGCCTCCCTCCCCCCCCCCATCCTTTGTAGGGTGAATCTGCAGGTCTCCAGCTCGCGCCCTCCTCCGGGCTCTGCAGTAAGTACGAGGCTGAATGGCTGTGGGTGGCTTCCTGCAAACACGGGACAGGCAGGGGGCCTGACAGCCCCCCCCTTCCCAGCGGTTGGCTCACCCCCACAGGTGCACCCAAGGTCACTTGGGAGCGCCCCCCGCCCGCCCTGTAGGTTTGGCAAACATGGGCGGCTGCGGTGTGGGTCTCCTCCTCCGGGCCCCGGGGGTGTGCGGCGCTCTCCCCTCCCTGCCCTAGCGAAGGGCTCCAGGCAGCAGCAGCACCTCCGCCTCCGCCTCCGCCTTGCGCGGGGCTCAAGCGGCTGCCCAGCCCCACGCACTTTGCATGCTGCTCAGGGGCCGGGGAGGAAAGGCCGGATGTGGAAACGATCCTGTGCTTCTTTCTGTACAGCGCCTGGCACTCAGCACCCCGCCCCGCACCCAACAACTTGTTGCAATGCAACTCCAAGCTCCGCCCCCCGCTTGAAAATAGGAAAAAGGAGGCGGGGCGGCCCCTTCCCTCCCCAAGCAAAAAGGGCGTGGCCAAAGAAGGAGGGAGGCGAGCTCTCTTCGTCGGGATTGGCTTTGGCTGCTGCACCGCCGCGCGGCGCCTTCATTCCCGGTCGGCGCTCGCTCCGCCCCTCGCTGTGGCGTCATGCCTTCAAGCCCGCCCCGGCTCTGCCCCCGCTTCGGAGGATGCGCCCTCCCTTAATATGCATGTGGCCCCCAGAAGCCTTTGCGGCGACCTGGTTGCCTCCAGTTACGGGGAAAGAGGCCCAGGTTCCTTCTGGAGAAGTTCCTTGGCGGCGCGCATGGAGGGAGTCCTTGGTGCTCGGGCACTGCGAACCCCTCCGCGTGCTCTCAGGCGCGGGGCCGGGATAGCTCGCTCTCACCGCGAAAAGCCTTCGAAGGGAGGAGCACAGCGCCGGCCGAGCCGCCAGGTAGCTTTGCGCAGTGGCAGTATCGTAGCCAATGAGGTTAATCCGAGGCGCGATTATTGCTAATTGAAAACTTTTCCCAATACCCCGCCATGACGACTTGAAATATAGTCGGCATTGGCAATTTTTGACAGTCTCTACGGAGACTGAGTTTTCCGTGTTCCAAAATTAGAGTAAGTTGCGTTTTTTTCCTGCGTTCTTCATTGTTCTTAGAGGTGTTTGAATCATGATAAGTTTCTGAGGGAGATATGTAGCGGCGAGCTTTCATCCATTGCTGCTGGGGGTGATGGGAGTTGTAGTCCAAGGGCACCTGCAGAGTCTCAGGTTGGTCACCTGTGATATCTACACATAGTAAATGGCGTTCTCATAGACTGTGAGTATTTTACTTTACAAGATATGCCTAAATCAAATTTTGAGCGGTAGCTGTGTGGGAAGAGTTCTGTGATATTCTGAAATAGAGCCTCCATGTGTGGAAGTAGTCTACTGCTGAACAACAGACAACGGACAAACAATACAGAAGGGGTGTTGCTACTGAGGGCAGAAAAGCAGCTGTGGAAGGGATAGGGTGTGATGACATCCTCCTCTGATCCTGATTGGCTGGTTACTTGCTGAAGCTCAGCCTACCCCACCCCTCAGCCTGACTGATAGGCTTTAGAAAATTAGCACTGCCTGTTCCCGTTGAAATTAATAGGAGAAGCAAAGGTGTCCCATTAGTTTCAGTGGGAGCACTCATGAATACCTTGGTCGGGCTGTAAGCCAGAGACTGGAGTGGTCTGTCTTGTAACTGTAAGTGTTTGTGTGTGTGTGTGTACTGAAGGTTGTGATAAAAGGGGCACACGTGTCTTAAAAAGGCTGGGAACTCTTGGATTAAGCAATTAAAACTGCAAGTATTTGCATATAACTAGAGCAAAAGCTGTGACGAAAACAAGCTCTTGCTTTCAGATAGTGCGTGTTATGTGTTGCAGCTGATCTCATCTCAGTAGAGGCATTCCCTCCAGTATGAAAATGAGAAGGCATGCCTCTCCTAAGATGGTCAGCAGCTTTGACAAGTTTTGTAATAGAAGCAATTTGGTGGGGGGAAACACACACATGCAAAACTGTATTGCCTGATTAATTGGTAATGGCTTTTTGGTGGATTAAAAGGGTTATTAATTGCTGAATCGATTAATTGATTGATGTTTGCAGCCGTTTGATCAAGCAGTAGCTAATGTCCCTGCCCCCTCCCCGACATGCATATATCTGCAGATTCATTCTCCTTTGCCCACCAGGGTTTTTGCAGAGTCTAAACCGAGGCTTTTAATAGCGGACACAGCTGAACGGGCTGCATTATCACACTAACGTGAACCATTAGCACACGCTCCTCTTCCCTCGTCCAGAGTGGAGTCCTTGGTCCTCAATTAATTCCCATCTCTTTTATTCTCCCCAGCTGCTGATGGCAGCCTGGCTGCTGCAGCAAAGCCCCTTTCTCACTGCCTTGCCAATTATGCTTACTTAAACATTGTACCTTTCAGCCGGTCTAATTCTCACCTGTCATCAGCAGTCTAATTCTCACCCGTCATCAGCAAATAGGTTTTGCCACCGTTGAGGGGTACGGGTGGATGGAAAGCAGTGTCCCTTTGCAAATTGGCAGCATTGGGAGGGGGTGGGGGGGGTGGACGAGGGCCTCGGTCCTTGTCTCTCCTCTCCTCGGACCATTGGCCGCAGCACGTGGCTGGCCCCGCTTTGGCAGAAACGTGCAGGGCCTCGTTTCTTGCATCCTGATGTGAAGGGAGGTCATTTATACACCCATTTCATATTTCCCACCTAATAGTTTTATGTCTCTGGACAAGCTTCAGTTGTTTCTTTGAGAGCTGCTGCTAAGCAGTTTTTTGGCTCTCTGTGAGTAAGGTTGAATCACAAATTATTTTCCGTGAATGGAGCGGAGGAAAAGAATCCTGCTTCTTTATATCCTACAGGCCACAGAAACTGAAACACCCAGAAGGAAAATGTCACTTTTCTCTCCCTTCCCCAACCCCCAGATTAAGAGAGAACCCCAATCCGTGTGTGTGCGCGCGCATGTGCGTGTCAGACCGGAGTCTCCAGATGATGTTGAACTACATAATAATACACAATGATCTTCCATTGTGGATGGTGATGATGGGAGTTGTAGTCCAACAACATCTGGGGTTCCAATATTGGGGAGCCCTGGTCTAAAGGACCTCTTACTTGTCCTGTGTGAACCAACTGCTGAGATCTTCAGGGGCTCTTCTCCAGGGCTTTTACACACCGCAGGCTTTACCGTCCGTTTACTGGGAGGCTCTACTGCAAACTGTGAAGTTGTCCCCCCAAACTGACTCAAAGAGTGGATTTTTTTACCCCACATATAAATTGGGCTACACTCTAACGCACAGTGAAGAACCCGAATTGTGTGTGAACTGCTTCCTGATAACTCTCAGGGACTTCGGGGTAAATCTAGCTGATCTGTGAACGCACCCCCTCCATTGCAGAGGAGATGCGAGTTATGCGACTTCAAATGCCCCACCTGACAAGCTTGCAGCTGACCTTGCCTTTGAAGGCTAGCAGGGTCTGGCTACTGGGTAGGTTTCTGTAGTGGTGTGGAAGCCCCTTCCCAGGGATGGTTGATTTCCTGCACCAGCCCTGTTCAGCTTTAGGCACGAGGTTAAAACAGTTCTGTTTTCCTGTGATTTTAACAGTGCAGCAGTAGATTGTGTCTGTTGCTTCCACCTTTAATGTTGTTTCTCTTCATATTTGATGCCGGGCTTAAGCTCTGGCTGTTGTTTTAGTTTGGAATCTGGGTACAATCCTGTACAGTGCTCCAGGGAGGAGAGCTGGTCTTGTGGTAGCAAGCATAAATTGTCCCCTTTGCAATGCAGGGTCTGCCCTGGTTGTTTTTGAATGGGAGTCTATATGTGTGAGCAATGGAAGATCTTCCTCCTAAGGGATGGGGCTGCTCTGGGTAGGGCAGAAGGTCCCCAGTCCCCTCCCTGGCAGCATCTCCAAGATAGGGCTGAGGGAGATTCCTGCCTGCAACCTTGGAGAAGCCGCTGCCAGTCTGTGTAGACAGTACGATGGACCAAGGGTCTGACTCGATACATGGCAGCTTTCTGTGTTCCCATGGGCCAGCTTCTCATCCTCAGGGAATCGAACCCAGGTCTCCCTGCTCAAACCATGGCAGTGCTACCCTACCCTTAGCTTTACACTGGCTCACCTCCATAAATCCTGGGCATTCGTAAGTAATATTGATGGCCTCTTTCTCAGTGGCTGCACAGACGCTCTTCATCCTGGCTCTCTTGCTACAAAGAGATTGGTCTCCCGTATGCTTGAGCATTGGGTTCGTTTTAAATCCAGCATCCCTGAAATAATCAGCCGGTCGGCTAGGCGTGTCTAAGCCGATTGCTCTCCGGGCGTTCAGGCATGCTTTGCGCTGCAAAGGGCTGGGCTGGATTTGTCCTTCTTGAAGTCTGACCTTGTCCAGCAACTTGTTTCTTGCCCATCCCTGCCAGCCTCACTCCACGCCGGACCTTGCAAAGCAGGGTACCTGAGGGGGATTCAACTCCGTGGGGAAGCAGTTGTCTCGCCTGGTAGGCCCAGTGCTGGCTTTTCCGCTCCCTGGCTGGTCCCAGCAGCCTCCTGCCCAGCACTGGCCTGGCCTGGCCACCAGAGGAGGGTCCTCGAAAGCCCTCCTGCAGCAGCCAGCTCAGGGCCCCCGGGCAGTTCTGCAGCAGGCTGTGCAGGTGAGAGGGTGCCTCCCGCCACTGATTCTCCATGGAGGTGGGCAGGATGACCCTCCTGAGCCTTGTGCAGTCTATCATCTTCTTCCCTTTTCCTGGTCCAACTGCTACCTCGGTATTTTGGCAGCAGATGGGGAAGACCTAATTTATTTAAATGAAAAAGAAACAAGTGGAGGTGTTTAATTGAATTACATGTCGGCCGGTGGGGGCGGGGAGCGAATTACTAATCCCATCAACGTGTCGTTAGCTCCTGGGTGATTAATGCTGACATTAAGTTGAAATAATTCTCCGCAGCCTTGTATGTGCAGGCGGACTCTCTGCAGATGTTTGGGTCGGAGAGAAGCCGGTGATGCTATTCTGGGGAAATTGCTGCATTTGGGGGCCAAGTAATCTTGGGAAGGAAGGGTGCTGGTGACCCTGGAGTGGGTGCTTAGGACCAGGGGGCTGGTGTGGTGGGAGGAGGCAGGAGCAGCTCAGCCCAACTAGCCGGGGGCGGTGTGTGCCAAGGGAGGCACAACTGCATCTGCTTCCTGGCAGCTCAGGTTGCTCCTCTCTCTCCCGTGCTGCTTTCAGGCAGGGCATTCATCAGGTAGAGCTGCTGGTTGGTTAACCACAGAGCTCTACCTGACAAATGGCCAGCCTGCAGGCAGTGTGGAGGCAGAGAGAGAAGCAAGCGGAGCTGTTGCCAGGAAGCAGAGATGGTGGTGCCCTGCTGGCTCATTGGGATGGGCTGCTACTAGGGGAGGGGAAGGTGCTGAGCAATTCCAATGGGCCGTGGTGAGTGGTGTCATCCCACAAGAGTTCAGGCGGAGCACTCCTGAGCTGCTGGCCTGTCCCTGGCAGACAACTGAGCGAGGACTCTTGCAAAGAGTGCTTGAGGGTCACTTAACACCGACAAACTATGCATTGCTGGGTGGCAAGAAGTCTCGAGGATGCCCTCTGGCTTTGCAAATCTGATCAAATGCACCCGTGGAACCCTTGGGTGGGGGAGTAGACCGTGCCCAATCAGGGAGATCACCAGCCCACCTACGGCACCGCACCTGGCCATCGCTACCTGTGCCCCACCCAGTGTGCTGTTTCCACAGCAGGTCTGGGGTGCCAGGCGGTCCCCTAGGCGGCAGCACCAGTCAGCTGACCCCAAAGGGCCAACCCCTGGCCCTATCCAGTCCCGGACTCAGAGCCCGCTCTCCATTTGAGCGGCTTGTCTTGGGTGTGGCTGAGCTCCCTTTCCTGCCCTGGAGGTTGACTCTGTCTCTGCCCCCCCCCCTTGAGCTGGGATCCTTTCTCTGGAGCTGAGCTGGCCACTGGCTTCTGTTCTGACCCGCTTGGGCTGACAACGCGCTCCCTCCGGGTTTCGGAACTGGACTGGCACAGAAGGTCTTTTGGGGAGAGGAGGGATGGTGTTCAACCAGTTCCAGGCTGTTCCTTGGTGCTCTATGGCAGTTGGTTACCATCTCAGTGGCTAGGAAGGAAGCCCCCCTCCTTGGCTTTCTCTGGCAACCTGCAGCTCGGCTGGCCGGCTTGAGTCACCGGGGACTCTTCGTGTTGATGGTCCGTCCCTTCCCGGCTTGCTTGCATGGGCTGAACTGTGGGCTGCGTGTGTCTGGGTGACCCGGCCTCAAGCAAGGCTCAGGGGCTGGCTGGCCTCCCGGTCTCCCCTAAGCAGCCCTGTGCAGTTCGCAACCATCCCCCTTGGTCGCCCCTCCCCAAAGTCCAGGTGGAATCATCCTGTTAAAAGAGAGCCCAGAGACACCACGCAGGGTCTTTGCTTCCTGGTTTATTATTATTATTATTATTAATAATAAATATTTTGGACCATTATAAAACAATAGCACAGCAGAAAGACGAGGCAGCAAAGTATAAAAGTTAATGAATGGTAATAAAATAAGTTCTGTAATAAAATAACATCAACCATAACCATCTTAGCAAATAACGAATAAATTATTTTAGAAACTTGTGACTACGTCAGTGGCCTTCAAACTAATAGATTATATAGTTCCTGGGCATGATCCACTCTGGAAGAGTTCCTCTGTGAACCCCTTTGAAAAGAATGGGCCTCCTCGTAACCGTGTTCATTTGTTTCAATGGGGTTAGCTCAGGAAACCTCCCAAGGCAGCTGGTTGTATTCACCAGGAATAAACTGGAAACAAACAACATTTTAAACCCTTCTTTCAGAGAGAAGCCCCTTGTCTTATCAAATCACCAGTTGGGAGGCCAGCTAGAATCCAGTTTCCCTAGAGAAGTGGTTCCCAACCCTGCCCCCGCCATGTTGCTGGACTACAACTCCCACCACCCCCTGCCGCAGTGTGGCAGGGAGGCATGGGAGTTGTAGTCCAGCAGCTTCGGTGCGGGTGGGGGCAGGACTGGGAAGTGCTTCTGAAGGGCAATCCTGTTACCTGAGCCCCTCTGGAGTGAGTAGGCGATGATGTGCTACTCTCGATTTGCAAACCCACCTCCTCCCAGCAGGGGGCAGGCTTGCTTGCCTGTTCCAAGAGATTTCCCGTCTCTTCTTCTTCACACACACACACACACAATTCCCTCCTTGGAAACTAATAACCATTCCGGGCAAACAGACACTGATGCATGAATAAATAACAGTTTTATGAATACAATCCACTTTAAATAATGATTCTCCCCCTCCTTCCCTCTTGAACTTGTTAATTCCAGGCCCAAGGAAATTAAAATAAATTACATAAATAAAACAGCCCCGGCTGTAATAATATAGCTAGAATGCACTTTTTCTAGAAGTACTTGGGGATGGCTCATTTCTCCTGCCAGAGGAGAAATTGCAGCTAGAGGGGAGCGTGCCATGCAATGGGCTTCCAGGAGAGCATGAATCTGGCGCGATCGTAAAACCACAGCCTCTGGTGCCTGCCTGTTTGTGGTGAGATGGCCTGGGTTTGGAAACCCACAAAACCCTGCAGCAGGTCCTGGGAGCCTCTGGAAGCCCAAAATGGAGCCCTCCGCTCTTTGAGGTAATATGAAAAAAGGTAGTCAGACATGCCAGGCAACGTGAACCCAACTGGAGGTCTGTTCCGAGTTTGCCCCCTTGGGAATTTGGAGCGGCAAAATCTTCATGGTAAGGAAGGAGGTCCAAGGGTTTCTCTGCTGGCCAGCTGAGGGCTGCTCTTTGGATCTGCGGGGCGTGTCTGAGTCCGAGTCTTTGCTAGGTGCAGCCAGAGGGCGAAGCAGAGGGGGGGGGGATCCAGGCCTCAGTTAGGAGGGGTGGCAGTGTTGCTGCTTCTTTACAAGGAGATTCACATCCTCGTTCAGCAGCCGGAAAACGTTCAAGCCTACAGCCAGCTCTAGACACTGTGGAGAGTCCTGGGGTGGAGAAAGAGGGCAAACATCAGCACTTCCATAGTGAATCAAATCTCGAATTAGCCCAGCATATTGCCTTCCACAGAGGACAGCCAGGTGCCCCTAGGAAGCTGCAGAAAACAGGGCATCGTGGAGAAGAGAGCCCCTCTCTGTCCCCAGCATCAGGTAATCACAGGTAGCCTGCCTCTGAACAGGGAGATCCAATTCTTAACAATTCAGGTCTTGCTTCTATTGATGGCTGTGTAGGAATATATCAGATCCTTTAAAAAAATGCCCTTAAGCTGAGTACTGGTAGCGTCACAGAACATCTTGAGGCAATGAGTTCCCAAGATTAACCGATTTCCTGTACACATTCTGCAAGCAAGTGTCCTAGTTCTATCAAGGGGCTCCAGAGCTCTCCCTGAGACCAGCCACTTTTTGGTTCTCATTTGCAAAGCTGAGCAAAACGCCTCAACTCGGGTTCTTCCAAATGAGATTAGGTTGGCTCCTTGTTGCCGGTGCCTCACTCACCTCAGTGTTGCTGCTGTTAAACTTCTGAAACTGTTCTTTAAAGTTCTGAAAGTGTCCAGACCCTTCGTGGGTGGGAAGTGGAGTGCATTGCTAAAGGAGAGAAGCGGAGAGAGAGACTTACAATGTTACCTTCAGCCTGACCCAGTCTCTGCCCAATCTCTCCAGCACCCCTAGTGGACAAGGCACCATCTGCAGGCAGCTGCTCCCCAGGGCAAGCCTCAGTGAAATGCATAACTCACACTCCTTTCAAAGAAGCTCATGCAGGAGAATTGAATGTCATCAGAAGAGCTTTGCTGGATCAGACCCAAGGGGGTCTACTCCACCCCATAAGCAAGGCAGGAAGGCAAATAGCCCCTCCCCACTGCTGCTTCCCAGCAGCTGGTATTCAGGGGTAGACTGAAACGAAACATGGAGGGTCCATTTCTCCATCGTGACTAGTAGCCATCTTGTCCTCTGTGAATCTTTCCAATCCAGGGGTTCTCAAACTTGGGCTTCTAAGGGTTTTTAGACTACGACTGCCATGGTGGTATTGTAACGGCAAGATAGTTGTGGGCACCCAAGGCTGGGAACTCTGCTAACTGAGCCAAGAGGCCCCTTTTCAAAGTGGCGATTCTCTGGATTGAGCAGGGGGAGAGCAACTGGCCCTCTCCGTCCCAGCACAGCATCATCCCTCCAGTGGCCGTTGCTGGGGTCGATCTTAGGTTTCTTTTTAGACTGCGAGCCCTTCAGGGAGAGGGAGCCATCTTATTTATTTATTTATCTATGTAAACTGCTTTGGTAACTTTTATTGAAAAGCGGTATGTTTATCATATACCGTAACTCCTCATATTCGCATCATATTCGTAACTCCTTCAGGAAGGGGTCGGAGTCTTCCTGCCAGGAGGTGCTTACACATATTTTGATGTCTCTCCTGAGGGATCTTAGGGTTGCCAGCACGAATCTTAGGGTTTGCAACATGATGGGCTCACTCTGGTTCTGCAGCATGTGGATGGTGAGCCTCACCTCCATCCTCACAGCTTCCAGTGTTTCACACGCCTGCCAAAAGAGAGAGGTTCAGATTACTACTCCGGGGAGGATCTTCCTAGGTTTTGAAAGGAGAGGGGTGTGTGTGTGTGTGTGAGAGAGAGAGAGAGGTGCTCTGACGGAGCCTGAAAGCCATGTTGTTTCATGTGTGTTGGGACCTCAGAGGACCCAGAGGCGACCCAGTCCAAATTTCCCTCCGTTCAGGCGTGGGGCTGTCCGTGACACCAGGAAGGGTGGGATGCTGTGGGCAGAAGGGGGCCTGCACGGGGTGGGCCCTTGGCCACTCCAAAGGGGCACGAGCTCCCGCTAGCTTTGCTCTTCTTCACCCCACCCCTGCTTGGTTCCTGACGAGCGGTTATCACTCACCGCCAGATCATTCAGGTTCCACTGGGCAGATGTAAGATGGGGGCAGGTGAGCTTCTCCTCCAACTCCTCCTTGAGGGAGAAGAACAGGAAGGCAGAATTATTGCACCCTTCCAAACACTGAGCAAACCTCCCCCCTCCCTCCCCACACATGTGCATCTGTGGTGTGGCTGTGTTTGCAACCCTGTGTGCCGTTTGGGTGGAGGGGCTGGTATAGGTGTGGGCAAGCAAAAGGATCCCGGGGTCCAAGCGCTCCCCCTGTGAGAAAACTAGGCTACAAAGCTGGGGGCTTTCTGGTTTAAAGCACAGAAGGCCATGAAGGCAGGCGGGGGGGCGAAGAAGACGGAGAATTTGTATGGCGTGGATAAAGTGAATGGGGACACTCGTTTCCTTCTCTCCTAATACCAGCACTTGAGGTAACCTAATGAAATTGGGCAGGAACATAGGAATCTGCCATACACAGAATCAGACCCTTGGTCTGTCTAGCTCAGTATGTCTAGCACAGACTGGCAGCGGCTTCTTCAAGGTTGCAGGCAGAAATCTCTCTCAGCCCTATCGTGGAGATGCTGCCAAGGAGGGAAACTTCTGCATACTAGCACACAGGTGTTTTCCCCAGAGCGGCCCCATTATCCCCTCAGGAGAAGGTTTTGCAGTGCTGTAGTCTCCCATTCAAATGTAAACCAGGGCAGACCCTGCTTAGCAAAGAGGGGAATTTGTGCTTGCTCCCACAAGTCCAGCTCGCCTCCCACCACTCAACTGGCAGGCACATACATCTCTGTATTGTGTCCCTTGTCCCTTATCAGAGACAAATAGGAGTAAAATCACCCTGGAGGGTTCATCGGACTTACATATTTGTTCCTGAGAATTCTGAACTGGTGTTTCACAATCCTACTGCTGTAACGACTGAAGCAGCACTTATTTGAAGGGACGTCACTGGCATAGTCGGTCTCCAGGAGTATCATGGTGGCAAAAGATGCCAGCAACAGGAACTGCTTTAAGATAGCTGAATCGGAGAGGGTGGAAGGAAAAAAAGGGGAAGTTTTTTCTCTCTGGAATCTCTCAGGGGTATACATTCAAAGTAGCAGTTATGGCAAGGGTGCTTTTGAGCATGTGAAGAGCGTTTTTCCTTCTGCTGAACAAATAACCAGCCCTCATGCATCTGGAATTGCGTCATCCCAGGCCTAAATCTTGACACAGAGGCCAACTTTTGCTGCTCATTTCAGAAACGAAGCACTCGAATCTACCTTTTAGATTTAGACTGCTCTCCCAAACTCTCAAGTGCTTAAAGCAGACTGAAGCTGCTTCCTTCTCCACCTTCATTTTGATGTGCATTCTCCCCACTACAATCGGATGTGAACCTGTGTTTATATACACACTTATCTTAACAGGGAAATCTCGCCACAAGGTGAAACAAACTTTAAATTATTCCAATTATGACTTGTTCTTGAACAGAGGCAGGCTACCAAGGTTTCTCCAGCTGAAACATTGCCTGACCTGTGGCGAGGCTGTTATTTCGCCCTCTGAGGCACATTGCTGCAGTTTGGCTATTTGCCACGGTAGCTAAATGTAGCCTCCATGTTCTGGAGTAGTCTATCTGTAAATGCCAGGCACTCAGGACAAATGGGGGAAGGCCAGCGCCTCCCCCCCACCCCCACACACATGGATCCAGCAAGGATGTCCTTCCTGTTATGATGGAGAGGAGTGCTGGTCTGGTGGTAGCCAGCAGGACTTGTCCCCATAGTTAAGCAGGGTCTACCCTGGTTGCATATGAAAGAGAGACTAGAAGTGTGAGCACTGGAAGATCTTCCCCTCAGGGGATGGAGCCGCTCTGGGAAGAGCATTTAGGTTCCAAGTTCCCTCCCTGGCAGAATTTCCAAAATAGGGCTGGGAGAGAGATTCCCGCCTGCAACCTCTGAGAAGCTGCTGCCAGTCTGTGAAGACAATACTGAGCTAGATAGACCAAGGGTCTGACTCAGTATATGGCAGCTGCCTATGTTCCTAGAGACTGAGTAGGCGGAGCTGCTGAGCCCCAGTCAAACTTCCTTTTTGCTCCTGCTCAGTCTCAGGCAGGAAAGAATGAATCAAATTAAATGGACCACGAGAGAGACCCAACACTTGACTCTCTGGCCCTGTGTGATTTCACTTCCTGTACTGAGCCTACTTTCTGCAGGTGGCAGCTGTGGGGCAGACTCGATGGCCTTACAATTCTCTGAAGCCTTCTGACTTTGCTCTGAGGCTTGACAAATGTGAGAATTCGCGGTCATTCAATGCCGTTGATGGGCAGCAGGTTCAAAACTACCTCACACAGTGGGTAATTAACACAGGGAACTCATTGCCACAAGGTGAGTGTGGAATCATCCTAGTTCTGGTTCTTCCTGGTTTGCCGAGTGGGGCCTTCCCATGAAAAGATGATTTGCAGGACCTCTGAAAGCCCTGCAGGCTGAAGGAATGGTATATACATATCTAAATTAGTGTCCGTCACACCTTTTTTTTTAAATTTAAATGGCAATTAAAAATAATTTCCACATCTTTAACATTTAGACAAACTGTGATGGCTGCTAGCTTATCTGGCTTCTATAAAGAGTTGGAGACATTCACAAGGAGGGTCAGTCTTATCAACAGCGGTGAGAGCTTAAATGGAGCCTCTGTAGACGGTTTTGAGAATCACTCTGGAGGTAATGGAGAAGGGGAGGCTTCCCCGTCACACCTGGTCTGTGGCAGGGCTGGCTGGCTGGCAGCAGCTGCTGCTGCTGAAGAGAAAATGCGGGGATGGGGAGACTCGCTCTGTCTGTCCTAGCCAGCCGATATCTCTTTGTGTTCTTTGGAAAGACAAAACGCCCCCCCCTCCCGCAGCCTCCCACACTCCCATATGCCCTTTCATGTGCAGCCCAGGGGTTGGCGTTGGGCCTGGGCTGTTATCTGGGCTGGAGGGCACAACCCTGCCCGCCCCCCCTCGGGCTCCTTGTGCCAAAGCGTCCCGTGCTGCCTTGGGCGCCCAAGTGCCAATCTGTGTGCTGCTTAATTACACGCACGCCAGATTTCCCTCTGCTTTGCATCTCTGGGTTTATAGTCCCTGAAAGGCTGATAATCTGTGTCATTATAGAATTGCACACAGTTCCCCTGCGGTGCCCTGAGCCAGTCGGCTTGGCTGCCTGGCAGATCTGACGCGGCGGCAGGACCCCTCTAGATAACACTCGCCTTACAGACAGGGCCTGACGCCGGCTACTCGCATCTCCTCCTTCGTGGCCTGTCCATTAAACGTCCTGCCTGGGTTTCCTTGCATCTTAAGCAGTCTCCAGGAGAAGGGGGAGGGCGGCAGGAACAGAGGGGTGCTTTGCTTAAGCCGCGGCAGTCTTCCAGTTTGCAGAAATGCAACGGAGGAGGGACAAAATCCGCCTCGCCACTAATTAATACCGAGCAAGCCGGATGGCTGTGCTCACCTTTGGCGTGCTAATGAAATTGGCGGCGTGTCCTGCATGGTGGCTGCCTTTAATGGAGCTGGGAGGACATTTTGACGGTGGCGGAAGCGGCAGGGAGTGTGGGGGTCGGCCTGCATGCCTGCCGGAGCCGTTCCTCGGCCGGCTTGGGGGGCCGCCAGCTCCAATGAGACCCCCTCTGGCAGCGGGAGGCGGCTGCGTAGGACGGTGGGGAGTTGGGCGGCCATCTAGGCTGACCCTTCCTTTCGGGCACTAGTCTGACTTTCCGCTGGGTAGAACAATCCCGCCCCACGGCTTGCTACTTCTTGAGTTCTCAGCTCTTTGAATGCCACTCTGGCTGTGGGTGAAGCCATGGGGATGAAATGCAGGCCCAGCCAGGTCAAGACCTCCGCGGTCCCTTCCAGCTCTACAGTGAGGCAATCCGGGGTGGGATCCCTCCACAGGAAACAGCCCAGTTCCAGGACTCTGCTCTCTACTGTCCTGCCAGTTTGTGGGGCTTCTCCAGGTGGCCCTTCTTGGGGGATTATCTTGTTCAAGGCAAAGCGCCTGTCCACCCAGTTGACACATTCCAAACTGTGGCGGCTAGGCTCCCCTTTCCACCCCTCATGCCATATGATCTTCTCTCATTATCTTTTTAAAAAAAGTTTTGATTAACATCTCAAGGGATTCTGTTATTCTGGAAGATGTGCATACACCTGCCATTTGCCTGATTCTTCAAGAACAATAAGTGTAAGGCAGATTCCATTTCTTGCTGGAAAAACTCTGTGGCGCTACACACACACACACACGTACGTCACACTCACTCATCACATCAAGGTGCACTTGTAAGGGCTCATTGGCCCCTAACTCTGAGAAAACAACGAAGCCCTTCCAAAGTAATTGTACTGCTGGGGATGCCTGCAGCTAAACCTGTGCGGAGCAGATGTCCATTCCGTGCTTCTCATATGTCAATTTTGAGTAGCTTGTATATGTGTAAGTGAGCCCTCACCTGCCTTTTCTCTTTGCCAGAGTGAGGCCTTAGAAACACGGGGCTCTCTCTAGGGGGTAGATACCCACTTTCCCCACAAGAGAATGCCTCAAGCTTCTCCCAGCTTTCTGAATCTCAGTTGCAGGGGAGCAACAGCAGGAGAGAGGACATGCCTCTCTCAGCTCTTGCCTGTGGGCTCCCCAGAGGCATCTGGTGGGCCACTGTGGGGAACAGGAGGCTGGACTAGATGGGCCTTCTTGGGCCTGATCCAGCAGGGTTGTTCTTCTGTTCACCCTCCCCAAAACAGTCATCTCTTGCCAACTGCTAGGGTTCGTTCTGGCAAAATCTCACTGTTGGCAGATTCGCAGTTGGCGAGGCATTAAAGTCTATGGGGAATGGGGTGGAGTTAAGGGAACTGTGACTGCAAAAAAGACCTATTAATAAAGGGGGAAATTGCAAAAAATCCTGTAATATCACCAAGAGGAATGAGCAGATTGAACCTCTGGATATTATTTGAATCCACGCACACATACACCTGCCAATCACTCAAAGGCATTTTAAACTGGCAAGGGTCAGCTAGAGGAATGAGCAGATTGAACTGCTGAAATCACTGGAAATCCCCACCCCCCACCCCCCCAATTACTAAAAATCCTCGCCAACCACAGATACTCCGGTCACGGTTGGCCAAGACCTGTCACAATTTCCCATTTGCAGATATTCAAACCCACAATGGGTAAAACCGCAGCTGGCAAGGGATGACTGTTGAATGAAAGCCAGACCGTAGCATTAGCAGGCACAGAAGAATGACAAGGATCTCTCACCCGTGGTGGGGAGTCTTGTGTTTTATTAAAAACCAAATGCTTGTGGGAATTCTGGCTTCACCATGAGCCCTGTAGGCTGCTCATTGGCTGGGGTGGGGGAGAGCAGGGCAAGGCAAGAGGTGCTTGGCTCCCCCTCGCCCCCCCCAGGAGAACAAATGGGCCCACCCAGCAAGTCAGATGTGTCAGTGGTTGCTTGCAGAGGGAAAGGCAGGCACCCATTGGTGCCTTGGGTGACTGACTGCCAAGAGCTGCTTGCCTTCAGTGGGCATGGCCTCTGAGGTGGGGACTTCTGCAGACTCCCCCACCCCCAGGGAGTGCATTTGCATAGCCAGTGGAAGACGGTGTGGGGGGGTGAGAGTCGACCTCCTTTATGCCCCCCAAGCTGCGTGCTCTGAAGGCTATTAAGCAGCCCTGTCTTTTTCAATTCTTATAACAGCCAGGATGTCTCCCCCTGCAGTATTCGCCCTCAATCCATCTTCTTGCCGTGTAAAACCGATTGCACCTTGTCCGAGTTTTTAGTGACAAGGAAGAATGATAGCTCTCCGTTTCCTTTATGACAGCCTTTTAAATTCTGAAGAGTATCGTTAGAGGGCTTTGGTGCATAATCTCCTTTCTCCTAAGCTGAGCATAGGGCGAAGGAACTGTCTTTCTTCCTAACAGCTTGTATGCCAGACTCTTGATCTTATTGGACGGTGTCCACTGACCTGATTCCTATTTGTCTCTGGCTTCTTTAAAATGCAGGGCATAAAAACGAGCTCACTGCAAACTCCAGCAAGATCCCATGTAGGGGGGCAACCTTAACTTGTGCCTGGGGGATAGAACGTTTGCTGCAGGGAATCCAAAACCTAAAGGCAGTCGTTACCTGTCCACAGCATCCTGTCATCTAATAGTGGAACCGAAAGAATTCCTGAGTAAAACAAGAGTACTACTACAAATATTTATATGCCGCTTTTCAGCAATGTTTTCAAAGCGGTTTATATAGAGCAATAATAAGTAAGGTGGGTCCATGTTTGGAAAAGGGCTCACAATCTAAACAGAAACGAAAGGTCGACACTATTCATGATCCCTGGAGGGATGCTGTGCTGGGGTTGGAAACTACTGCTTATGTACTGCTGTTGAGCAAGAGGTTCTCCAAGCAGACAGACACACACTTGCTCTCTCTCTCTGCGCTGACTATAAAAGAACTGCCACTTTAAAAGGTGCCGCCTGGTTCAGTGAACAGATGACGAAGCAGATGGTAGGTCACGATTCCATCGGTCCTAGGTAATGTTTTGAATGACCAGAGAGAGTGGGCTAGGGCGTGCGGACTGAAACACCTCCTGTTTCCTGGCTTCGGCAGCGGTGTGTTAGAGTGGTCTGCAGGGACTCTCTTGCTTATCTCTGTACCGTGTCTAGCTATTTCAGGCACTTGCCCAGTATTAATTATTATTAATATTTCAAGGGGTATAAAATGATGGGAAGAAGAATAGACTCCACTTTAAAAACATGCACTGGCCCCAACTTCCGCTTATGACGTGGATGCTACCCGCGAAAGGCCCTGAACATAGGAAGTTGTTGTCTACCTTAGTCCATCTAGCTCAGTATTGCCTGCTCTGGCTGGCAGCGGCTTCTCTGGGGTTTCAGGCAGGCGTCTTTCCCAGCCCTACCTGGAGATGCTGCCAGGGACTGAACATGGGACCCTCTGCATGCAAAGCAGGGGAAATGGCCCCACCTTCTAAGGGGAATAGCTTACAGCAGTGCTCATGTGCAGTCACCCATCCCAATGCAGACCAGGATCGATCCTGCTTAGCAAGGGGACATTCCTGCTCTCTGCCTAAGACCAGATCTCCGTCCCTTTCCATAAGCCCAGATGAAGCAAAGCAATTCAGGAGCTCTCAGTGGGGCTGCTTTTAATTTTTTCCTAACTTCTGTGTCACATCCTGAACGTAGGCACAAAAACCTGAGCCTGAACAGCACTTAAGCGTCAGGCGGAAAACAAAATAATAAACTCTTTTTCAAATGCATAACCTGCCTTGCAGCTTGACCAGAACAATCTGTTGTGCCCCCCCCCCCGTTAATTTCCTCCTCCCGTGGGAGGGGCTGCAAAGTGGTTGGCAGCCAGGTTGCAAGGCAGAGATCATCGGCTCCCAATTAAGCTGGTCTTTTCTGCTCTGCTCCTTCCTCAGTCCGTCTGGAATGTTAAAGAGGCGGAAAGGGCCTCTGGCAGTAGCCACCCTTCTGCTGTGGCTGCCTTCACCTCCCCAGTCTGCACCCCTCTCCCTTGGCAGCAAATCCCTTTTCTTCCAGTGGGGCAGCAGGGTGGGGCAGATGATGCAGGCAGACCTGGCCAGGAGCAGCCCTGCAGATGGTCAGGCCGTGTGAAACGCTGCCTTCCCTGGGCGGCCCCATGTGTAATCTCGGAGCTGGCTAATTGCACCATTATTGTGTCAGGGGAAACTCTGATAAATAAAATATCGGAAGGAATGGTGGGTTTTTAGAAGCGCCGGAAGATAATTACCTTGACTCCGCAAGTCCTTGGGTACCAGAACCGTTTTGTCACTGTTGAGGACCGTCAATTATTTCCCTAGCTAAATTTGTACTGGGAAGTTGAGTAATTGGCCAATTAGCACCAGACGGAAGGGGCTCTGGTAGGCTGGGTGGTGTGGATGCATGGCGGCAGGAAATGGGGCTCAAAGGATGCAGCGGGATTTGAGGAGCTGACCTCACTATGGATGCCCCTCTGAGCATCTTTGGGAACGACTGTTGTCCATTTATTTTAAGGAGCGCAGAGAACTGATCGGGTGGAACAGCACACCTCCAGACTCACTTTGCCAGCTTCCTCCCTCAGCACAGATACAGGGCCTTGAATTCCCATCATCTGCTTACCCCAGAGAGGTCCACTTACAATAGGATTACTGACGCATAGGTTTAGGCTTTAGTTAAAAGATCCCAAGAGAGACATGCCAGTAAGACGCATGTTCTTGTGTCTAACAGGGCCCAAGGCTGGGAAACCCAGTCTATTAGATTAAAACTCCATGTACTTGTATATGAGGAAAAATAAATTGATTAAAAGAAAAAAGCACCCCGCCTTTTTCTTTTTCTTTAAGTGCTGCATGGATAGATTGTAGCAGGCATCACCTTGGAGGCATTCCCGCTTCTCTCTTGCAGGAGGGAAGGCCTCTTCTGACATGGTACTTGACATATGTAGTTATCTGATCAATTACCAGTAAGTGCACCTTTTAGGTTGATCAAAATGTATTTTGTATGTATTTGTTTATTTTGGCCCAAGGCCAGCATAAAAATGTATTTTAAGGGATAGATCAAACTGATTAATTGCTACGTGTTTCAGCCCTGATCTTTTTCTGTCTTTGTCCTGGGAACAGTTACTCGGCTGATACCAGCCTGAGACTTCCTTCTTCCTAAGACTCTTTGGAAAAGGTTTTCTATCTGGAAGAACTTTCCGGAGGAGGAGGATGTCCTGTCATATATGCGCCTCTCGCCTCACTGAGAAGTAGGCCATAGTCCATGAGACTCATTCAGTCTAGGAGCATGTATAGAGTGGCTCCTGCGTTCTAGGGGAGGACAAGGGCAGCTGATCTTGTGGCTCCAAACATGAATTGTCCTCTTTGCTAGGCAGGGTCCTCCCTGGTTTGTATATGAATGGGAGACTACATTAAGATATTCCCCTGAGGGGATGGGGCCCCTCTGGGAAGCGCATCTGCCTCCTTGCATGCAGAAGGTTCCATGTTCCCTCCCTGGCAGCATCTCCAGATAGGGCTGAGGGAGACTCCTGCCTGCAACTGTGGAGAAGCCGCTGCCAATCTGTGCAGGCAATACTGAGCTCGATAGACCAAGGGTCTGACTCAGCATAAGGCAGCTTCCGATGTTCCTATGCACAGCATGAGGTTGCCAACTTTGACTGAACTATTTCCGGAGATTCTCTCCAACCCCCCCCCGCCAATATTCCTATATTTTCCACAATAGCAAGCAATTAAAATCTCCAGGCTTGCTTCCAAGAGTCACCCAGATATTGGTGCTGATTTCTGGAGACACTAGGGCCAGGCTGCAAGATTGGCAATCCTAGAATAGGGATGGAGCCCTTTTGGTTCTGATTCTTCCCATCGGCCTTCTAACCCAGGGGTTTCCTGATATTTCTGGACTGCAACGCCTACCAAAGGCCCTGGTGTCTGGGGATGATGGGATTTTTAGTCCAACAGCATCTGGGGGCCCAAGGTTGGGAACCTTGCTTGCTCTGGCCTTTTGGAGGAAGGGAGGATGGCTCATCCAAAGAACTAGATGGGCCTTGGAGTGGTCTGTCTGCCTCCATGACTGACAACCCTTACTGCAGCCTGGACACTACCTTCCCCAGAAGGTTTCGAAGAAATTGTGCCAAGGAAGGAAAAGCCTCTTACCTGTGTCCATGTCTCCTCCAAGGTCCCTTCAAATGCTCTCCAGTGGATCGTCTCTTCTCCGTTACCTGGAGCTGCTCTCTCTGTCCTGGATCCTCCATGGCCCCAGATTTTATACGGTCTGAGCTTTCCATTTGTAAGATTATGAAAAGAAAATGGATTCTGCATTTGGGGCAAAACAGCAACCTGGGGAAACCTGCGTCCATGATGTTTGGAAAGCGACCAAGAGAAAGCGAAAGCTGACCCAGGCTCTGTGGCACCTGAAGCGGCCAGGAGGAATTCCCAGGTGAAGATAAACTCCCAAGTGATGATGTCAGGTCTCAAGTATGAAAGGCTGCCACCCTGGGCTGGAAAGGGTGGAGGCAGAGGCGGGGGCGTGCCTGGGCACTTCTTGGCAGCCAATCTGCACTGAATTGGCACAGAGCAGCCTGTGTGTTTGTGTGGGGCGAACAGGACCTCTCTCTCCAGAGATTCGCAAAGGCTTTTGCTTTGTGGGGAAAGAACCAGAAAGAACGCTGGGAAAGAACCTGAGGGAAGAGGTGAGTAGGTGTGAGGCCCTTGTGGTCATTGACTCCCAGTTCCTTTCTTGCTCATCTAGAAGATGAGGTGGGAGAACCTTTCCGCTTGTGGCAGAGGTCAATGCGGGGGGGGGGGGGGGGAGAAAGCAGCCCAAAGCCTGGTTGATGGGGAGAGGGTGGAGCTCCAGAGCAAGCGCTGCATCTGAACTCTTTCTCCTCGTCCTCTTCCCAGGTCTTCTCTCCTGCTCCTCCTCCCTCCAAGGGGATTTCGGATGAGGGTGACTTTCCTCCTTTCAACTGATTGCCCCCTCACTTGTCCTCTGACCAGGGCGCTTTCCAGATGACACGCGGTTCAGCAGTAAAATGCTTTGGCTTGGCAGGATTGTTTTGAAAACACAAATGGTTTGTGCAACCCTCCGACAATTTACTGTGCCTTCAACAGGCAAACAGCCCTACTGCGTGAGAACTGGTAGCAATTCCTGCTTTGTCCCAGAGGTCTGGAAATAATAAACGGGCGCCATGAAACGAAGGGTTTCCCCTTCCCTGCGGTGTCTCCTGGCTGGACAATCATGTCCTCTTGGTGAGTTTGGGAACAAGCTGAGGAGCGCATGGCTTTCTCTTGCCGGATCTAGTCAGAAATGTCACTGGCGAACCTTCTGCTCCACCCTGTGCAAACAGCAGTCTGGTCTGCAATGAGCCCTTTGCTCTGGACTTTGCTCTTCTGTCTTCACTCACCTTTTGCCCAGAACTCGGACAAGGTTGTTGCCAGGCTATTTTCTGCATTGCCTTCCTATCTTTCCTTTCAAACACCCGATGAGTGGTGATTCTCCTGTGTGAGATAAAAGCAGCTGCATGCCAATCTGCCTGTGGCTGAAGCTTCTCAGGGCTCCTTTGTCTTGCCTTCAAAGCTGCCTCTTAGCAGGGGCTGCCCCTCAATTGCTTCCTCTTCCAGGCTGGGGGATTGCTGCTGGGTTGCTCCGGAATAAGTCCGCTTCTGCTCCCATGGGGTGGGTGCTGAGATGTGGATTAAATTGCTGGTTTCCTGTGAGTTTATGTTCACTTTTCATAGCAAAATAGCACTGCCCCCCTGTGGTGATCAAAAGGTGACTGAGCGGGCAACTCATCGTTGATCCCCCCCCCCGCCCCACTGAGTGAGAAAGTGTCTCTTTGCTCCATTTTGCCCCTGATAACTGAGCAAAGAGACACTTTTTAAAGTGGCGATCCTCTTATATTTAGCAGGCAGGGAGCAACTGGCCGTATCCAGCCCCAGCACAGCATCCCTCTAGTGGCTATTGCTGGTATCTGCCTAATGTTTCTTTTAGATTGTGAGCCCTTTGGCGATAAGGGGCCATCTTATTTATGTATTTTTATTTGTAAGCTGCTTTGTGAACTTTGGTTGAAGAGCAGCGTATAAATAGCAGCAGCAGCAAGCAAGCAAGAGGCTGACCCTGCAAGCTTTTAATGAACATTGCAGGGGACGTTTGCCTAATGGGACTACGGAGACACAGCAGCCTTTGGTTTCCAGCAGCTCTGGTTGCTCCTCTCTCTCCCACCCCAGCATTAACGAGAGCCAGGCTGCCTGCAGGCTGGCCATTCATGAATGGCCAGGCAGCGCGGCTTTTGTGAACGCCAAGGCAGAGTGGGGTGGATGGCGGGGAGAGGTGCAACCAGGGCTGATGGGGACCAGCTCATTGGAGCCCCCCGGCTGATCAGGACCCGCTGCTGCGGCTCTTCACCGCTTCTTGCAGGCTCCTGTAATACAGCCAAGCTCCTTTGCATCGGAGCCAGTCTCAAAACCACAAGCCCTCCATGCCGAAGCTCCTCAGGCAGCTGCAAGAATCGGCTTCTCTCACTCTGTCTCATCCAGTTGAGCCAGACCAGTCTCCCAGGCTACAAAAGGGCAGTTTCTCCACCTCTTGGGCTGTGTGGAGGAGATTCTGCTCCATGTTAGAGGCTGTGATTATCGTGGTGGTGGTGGTGACTGTTCCAGATGAAGCCAATGCAGAGAAGGTCTGTATCCTGATTGGTTCCCTTGTTCCCCTTGCATGTGTATTCCCCCCCCCCAAGGGGCTCAGAACCACTCTGTGAAGTTGGCTAGGCGGAAACAGAGAGTGATCTAATGGTGGTGATGTCATTTTCACTTTAGAGAATGTTCACAAACATTCTGGCTGAGGAATGTTGAGAAACCTGATTCAATTGGGGAAAATGACAAGCAGCTCTGGCAGGGTGTGTGACATTCGTGCAATGGCTCTGCTAAAGAAGAGAGACCCTGTTGGCAGGAGGGGAGCTTGAGGACAGATGGCTGAGGGCTGTGATGCTGAAGAGGAGACCTAGAGGCAGGGCAGGGCCCTGCAGGAGTGGGGGGAAACCAAGGAAACAGTGGTACCAGTGGAAGCTTCCCTAAGAGCAGCCCTGCTGGATCAGGCCCAAGGAAGCCCGTCTAGTCCTGCATCCTGTTTCTGAGAAGTCCCCAGGCAGGAGATGATGAAGGCGACATCTCCTCTCCCACTCTTGCTCCCCTGCAACTGGTATTCAGAAGCAAACTGCCCCTGAGCCTCAAGGTAGCCTGTAGCCATCAAGACTAGTAGCCACTGACCAATCTGTCCTCCATCATGGATTTGCCTAATGCCCTTTGAAAGCCATCTAGGCTAGCGGAAGTTGGCCTTTTTGGCAGTGAGCCCCACAGGTGAATGGAGCACTGAGTTCCATTCTTCTTTCTGTCCGTCCTAACTTTCCTGGCAACCAGTTTCATGGGATGGCCCCTGGGGGCGGGACTTTCTCCACACCAGGCATCACTACGTAAGTGTCAATGATGTCCCCCTCCTTAGCTGCCTCATTTCTGAATGAATAATTCCTAAACTCTGTAGCCTTCTGTTAATGGCAGCTTTGGCAGGGACCATATTGGTCAGCTCGCGCAGCTCTACCTGATGAATGGCCAGCCAGCAGGCAGTGCAGGTCTTCTTAATGCTGGAGTGGGGTGGGAGAGAGAGGAGCAACCAGAACTGCCAGGAATCAGAGGCAGCTGTGCCTCGTTTGACGCCCCCCCCCCGCTTATTAGAATGAGCCACTCCTGGGCCGTGGACGTGGCCCCTTCTCGATGGTGCTCTGCTTCTCTCTGCTCTGCTGTATTTTCTCTTTCCTCCTCCTGCAGTTTGTTGTCATCAGTATGTAGCGCTCGGGATCAAAGAGTGGATTCCTGGGGCAGTTCATGCGACTCATTTATTATCATTGCTTGTCGGCATCATTTTCTATCCTGGCCGGCATTTGTCATGCGGCTGCTGAATGCAGATCTTCAGGGGTGCTGTCATATTTCCCCCCCCCAGCAAGGAGGGCTTATCTAAGCCTCATCAAGGCCAATGAGTGGGACAAATGGCCCCTCTTCAGCAGGAAGCCGCTGCATGGCTAGCCACCTTCCCTTCTGCCTGCCCTTTTGGCTGCCGTGTCTGGCAAATAGGGTTGTGGGTGTCTCGGGGGTGACTTTCTGTATTGGGGGGGCTGTGTGAGAGCTGACCCCGCCAGAAGGCAAGAAGAGGAAGCCACCTTGAAAGTCATATGAGGTTCACCTTCAGAGGCGTATCTAGGGAAAACAGCGCCTAGGGCAAGCACTGAAATTGCGCCCCCCCCATATCTGACACCCATCTTTCAGATAACTTCACCATAATATCAGCTCAAAAATACAAGTCAAGCTCGTTAATCTTTTAATTAACAAATTATGGCACTACCTGAAAATTATAAGGGCACCTTCCTTGCTTTCACTGATGCAAATTGCTGAGGCAGCACCGATATAGCCTTCTTCAGAAAGCAGGAATCACACCTATCAGCTATTCAGAGAGGTACTGGAGACTGGATGGAGTCCTTACATTCCCTGATCAGCATGTTTATTGCATTCCAAATCCAGCAGTGTGTATTAGCACCCCCCCTGCCTCCCCAGTTGCTATCTGCCAGCAAGCAACAACATTCACATTTTTTATATCCCGCTCTTCCTCCAAGGAGACTGGTTTTGGGAGGGATGGGGAGAGGGGCTGCTATAGAGCCTGCAGAATTTAAGGAAGTTTAAGGAATAAGGAGCACACCTTGGGATTGGTGTTTTTGTCTGGAAGAGTTTTCAGTCATGTGCACTGTTCCCTCCGATGTGTACGAGCCCCATCTACATCACCTCTAAGGCGTGTGCATGTGCTCACAAGTTTTCTGATGTCTGCTCAGTTAATTTTAGATCCCACTCAGTTTGAATCAGGAAGGCTCTATTCTGAATGCTTGTGCACACACACTGCCTTGATACTCCTGCCCAGAACAAAACTCATTCTGCACTCAGATGGGGGGGGAAATTAGAGAGAACACTGGTCATGTGTTATCTTATCATATGAATAATAAACACTACTATATTCAACTAGCAATGTAGGAAGTACACTATTTTGCCTTTGTACAAGTGTTCCTTATAACTGAAGTTTTCTTACTGTATTGAACTTGTGAGCATTAGGAACATAGGGAACTGCCATATACTGAGTCAGACCATTGGTCTATCTAGCTCAGTATTGTCTTCACAGACTGGCAGCGGCTTCTCCCAGGTTGCAGGCAGGAATCTCTTTCAGCCCTATCTTGGAGATGCTGCCAGGGAGGGAACTTGAAACCTTCTGCTCTTCCCAGAGTGGCTTCATCCCCTGAGGGGAAGATCTTGCAGTGCTCAAACATCAAGTCTCCCATTCATATGCAACCAGGGCAGACCCTTCTTAGCTATGGGGACAAGTCCAAGTCGTGCTTGCTACCACAAGACCAGCTCTCCTCTCCCATTAGTCACTGCTAAAGGCAAGGGTATATTAGTTTTTATCCGTACCACATACAAAACACATCTGAATTATAAGGAATTGTTTTTAGTACCTCCTGCCCCAAGTGGGGCTGCTGCAATCAACGTCATAATTTTCTCTCACACATCTTGTTACTACCAAGATGTTCGTCTGATATATAATTTATCCTCTTGTTTTCAATACATTTTGCTAAATGCAGCTGATGCTTTGCCTTTGTTCTATTCCTTCCAATAAATTGAATTTTTTCAGATGAGTTTGAGGCCACGCCCCTCTGCATGTGGCCATGCCCCCATTGTGATGTCACAAAAGGGGGCGTGGCCTCGAGCGCCTTAGAGCGAGCTCTTTGGGTCTCATTTCAA
Source organism: Hemicordylus capensis (assembly GCF_027244095.1). NCBI lineage: Eukaryota > Metazoa > Chordata > Lepidosauria > Squamata > Cordylidae > Hemicordylus > Hemicordylus capensis. Next base: position 28,447,420 of record NC_069663.1, on the reverse strand, counting down.
GCAGGCTTGCTTCGTGAAAGCATCTATTCTCCCTTTCTCTCCCTCCAGAGAGGGAGAGAAAGGGGAATAGACACTTTTAGGCAGCAAACGCTGCCTGAAAATAATCGGCATTGTCAGTGCTCCCTCTCTGCAGCCAATGGGAGAGCGCCCGCCGCTTACTGGACTCAGAGAGCTCTCGTGCGAGTCGTGCCTGAGTGGGGGTGGTGCTGGCTAGCAGCAGCGGCGGCCCGCTGGGATTGAAGCGGGGTGGGATTTTTTTTAAAAAACTAAATTGTTGTGGTTGGGGCGGGGCATAGCAGGCGCATTGCGCCCCCTGCAACTGGCGCCTAGGGCACGTGCCCTGCCTGCCCCCCCCTTCGTTACGCATCTGTTCACCTTGGAAGGGGCCCCCCGGGAGGTCTTCTCATCCCTCTCGCTGCTCAGGACAGGGAATCTTCTGCAGCGCCCCTGACAGGGTGGCCCTACAGCTTCTGCGTTTAAAAGTGATTGCATGGCTCACATGAGAGCAGCCTACATGCTCCCACAGTCTTGATTTCCCAGGGACAGTTTCTCATACCTCCTCTCCCGCACACCGCCAGTCCCGGGTAAATCCCTGTCCGTTAGAGTGGGTTGTCATTCTTGAGGATTCATCCCCGCCGCCCCAGAATTTCCACAAGTCTAAGTGTCTGAGCTTCTGACCTTAAACACCCCCTACCAGGACCAAAGTCCCATTGAACTTGGTGGGTCTTTCTTCTGAGTAAACATGAGCAGACGGTGCGTAGGGTCTTTGTCCCAAATCTATGCAATTGCAAATGATACCGGTGGGGGGTGGCAATCGTGTATTTCTAGTGCCAGGGTTTCCAACCTTGGGTCCTCAGATGTTGTTGGACTACAACTCCCATCATCTCATCATGGCTGAAGGCCGTTATGGCTAGAGATGATTGGAGTCCAAGCACATCTGGGGACCTGAGTTCAGGGACCCTTGACCCTGAGAACACGTCCCTCCCTGCCCGGAAGGTCTTACAGTCTATAACTCAACAGAGGGAGGCAGGGGGAGCTGGGGGTCCACAGAGGTGGATGCTGCATGTATTTCAGTGCTGCATGCCTAGAGTTGATGTTGCTGGATGTGGGGTCTCTGGGGTGGTGGAAGAAGGCCTTGTCTTCCTAAGCAGGAGTGGCTTCACGCAGAACAGGGGGCCCTGAGGGATTCGACAGAGGGTCAGGTCTGCTCTGATTGCCACTGAATGTGTGAGCGCTGGAAGATGTTCCCCTCTTAGGGGATGATGGGGCCGCTCTGGGAAGAGCAGCAGAAGGTCCCAGGTCCCCTCCCTGGCAGCAGCATCTCCAAGAGAGGGCTGGGAGAGGCTTCTGCCTGCAACCCTGGAGAAGCCAAGACTCCCCCCAGCCACTGTCTCTGTCTCTGTGGGGCGAGGGAGGAGAAACCAGCTGGGCGCATCATGTCGCCGGGTCGGGCGGGCTGCTCTCTGTCTGGCAGGAGGCCAGCTGGCTGCCTCAGCAAGGGAAGCCGGTCTGTGAAGACAATCCTGAGCTAGCTAGACCAATGGTCAGGCTCAGTATGTGGCAGCTCCCCCTGTGCCTCTGGACGTGGGAGCAGTGAGTGGGAAGCGCACTGTGGGTGGACGCCGGTCACGCTGTGTCTACACAGTCAGGCTCTGAAGGTTTCACTTTCTTGTCACACTGCGCTGCAGAGGACCACACGGCGAGTGTCAGCGGAGCCGGGTGGCTGGGTCGTGCTGGGCTTGCAGACGCCCTCCAGGGTGCCTGGAGGAGGAAGAGGAATTCGCCACCGCCAAGACTTCCCCCAGCCACTTCTCTGTCTCCGTGGGGCGAGGGAGGAGAAACCAGCTGGGCGCATCATGTCGCCGGGTCGGGCGGGCTGCTCTCTGTCTGGCAGGAGGCCAGCTGGCTGCCTCAGCAAGGGAAGCCACAAGCGGGCGGGCGGGCAGGCAGGCAGGCAGGCCGGCCCACTCAGCACCTGGAGTGGAAGACCCGGCAGGGAGCCCAGTGATTGGGAAGTGAAGCGGCTCTCTGCTGAGTCAGAGCCGTGGTCTGTCTAGCCCAGCACTGTCTGCTCCGACAGGCAGGCGGCGGCGGCAGCAGCAGGAGGGTTCTTTCACCAGCCTCACCCACTGAGATCCTTATAAACTGGAGGTCCTGCCAGGGACTGAACTGGGGCAAGCCATTAGGGGCTTTTGCATGCACAGCAGGGCCTCTTCCACTGAGCCAGGGCTCCTTCTCAGCCGACCCTACTGTCTGGGGACATTTCATTCATTCATTTGCTCCTTTTTATGCCGCTTTCCTGCCTTGACAAAGGCACCCAGAGCAGTTTACAATATTAAAAGAAGCAAATTACAGGCGGTTGGTCTTTTCGGGAGCTGAGGGCTGGGCATCGCCTCTCTTGCCTTCCTCCCAGGGCATGCTGGTCTTTCCGTAGGGACATGACAAGTGGGCTTTTGGCTACTGTGGCCTGTAGCCACAGGCCGGCCAGTCCTTCATATATCGTTCTGCTCTTGCAGTCCTTCAGCCTGCTCCAAAAACCCTTGATGCTCCTCGTCGCCCTCGGGGCAGCTTGTGGCTATGGGTTCCACAGTTTGTTTTCCTGAAGGCTGCTCTGAACAGGAGATGAAGGGAGCAGTGGCCGGTGGGCAGGCCTGGAGTCCCACTGCTGCTGCTGCAGCCCTAGCTGTGTTTCAGTGGGTCCCTGCCCATTGTCAGATGGAAGACTTCACCTCTTGTGGGTCTGGTTTAACCCTTTCCTCTCTCACCAGTTCCCTGCCTTAAACCATGCCCCCCCACCCCCCAGCTGTGATTTAGCTGCAAAGAGGAAACATTATGAGCCCCATTTCATGCCTGCCCCCCCACCCCCCATGGCTGATAGCAGAGGTGGGTGTATGTGTGAACTGGGGATGCCCCCATGGCCCTACATAGTTGCTTTTTGAAAAAGGAAAAGACTGCAGGGGAATCCCTGTCCCAAAACTCCCTCCTCAGTCTAGTTTCTTGCATGGCCAGGCCTTAAAGCAGCGGCTCTCAACCTCGGGTCCCCCTTTGCACTCGAACTCCTTCTCTGTGGCCGCCTCTCTTCTTTGGAACACAATCCGCCCCCCGCCCCCACCGCCCGGTTTGTTCAGCCCCCTCCCTGGCTGCTTTCCAGGCCCTTCTTAAGATCCACCTGTTTCTCCAAGCGTTTGCCCTTTAATCATCATCATCATCATTGTTATTATAAGCCACAATGGACTTTTGAGACAGTAATCATATAATAATTCACATCAGCTTTGGCAAGAGATCCAGGTTAAAATGAATCAATTTCAGATGTGAACTGAGAGAAATGGTCTCTGGGGTGAATCGCCTTTGTCAGCCGGCTTTGTCAGATGCATGGAGCAAGCGGAGAAGCTGGTAGGGCTGGGTTTGATGCTGGCTTCAGATGTGAACTTAGTGGGATGGTCTCCTTCGGGGTGCTAAACTTAAAATGAGTCAAAACTTGCATGATATGGGGGACAGCTCCTCTTTCTTGCCGCATGAGGGCTACGATGACTGCTTGTGTTGCCATTGAGGGGGGAAAGGGAGCCAGTGCTACTGGGCAAGAACCAGCATTTATTTGGGAAGTTCAGAGCTCCATTACTCCTTGCAACAACAGCCCTGTATGGTAGGCTGGCATTACCCCCATCTTGCAGATCCAAGGGTCAGGGGCTCAGGCTGGTGAGTGACTTAAGGCTGCTTCATGAGCTCATGGCGGAGGTGAAGAACTGAGGCAGGGCTCTTCTGGGCCCAGAAGTGTGGCTCCGTTGCCATTGCAGCTGTGGATGATGGATGATGGATGATGGAGAGGAGAGCTGGTCTGGTGGGAGCAGGCATGACTGGTCCCCTTAGCTAAGCAGGGTCTGCCCTGGTTGCATATGAAAGGGAGTCTAGAAGTGTGAACACTGGAAGAGATTCCCCTCAGGGGAGGGAGCCACTTTGGGAAGAGCATCTCGGTCCCAAGTTCCCTCCCGGGCAGCATCTCCAAGACAGGGTTGAGAGAGACTCCTGCCTGCAACCTGGGAGAAGCCGCTGCCAGTCTGGGTAGACAATACTGAGCTAGATGGACCAAGGGTCTGACTCAGTCTGTGGCAGCTTCCTACGTTCCCTAAGTGGTAGTCCACCAACAGATGGCGAGCCTAAGGGTGCCCCCCCCGATGCAGGGGGGCTCCTAGGAACATAGCGGGCTGCTTCATACTGACTCCGCTCCGTCTAGCTCAGTATTGTCTTCTGCACTGAGTGGCAGCAGCCCTGCAGGGTCCCAGGCAGGAGTCTCTGCCAGCCCTCCCTGGAGATGCCGCTGCCAGGGGTTGAAGAGCCGGGCGCCTTCGGCATGCAGCGGCTCTTCTCGGCCCCTTCCCCTCACAATCAGACTTGAAAAGAGAGATGTCCAAGTTTCTAAAAAGTGGCATCTGCATTATGAAGACCATGTTCTGAATTAGTGCGGCGTTTCAGGCAAACCCGGGGCGCGGAGGGGGGAAGCAGGGAGAAGCTTCCCCCAAGAGCTGTGCCCGCCCAGGGCCTGGGGCAGCTCTTCTCCTCTTGCGTACCCAGATGTGGAGCCAGAGTTTGCCAGCAGGTGGCTCCCGAAGGAAGAAGAGTGACTACGCCTGCACTGGGAGGTGCCCCGAATATTCGCTTCTCGCCTCGGACTCCAGCTCAGCTCTCATCACCCCCGCTGCAGTGGCCAGGCCATTGTGGCTGGAGATGATGGGAGTTGTCGTCCAAGAGCCTCTGGGCAGCCCCCCAGGCTGAGAAGCCCTGGCTTAAAGCAGGGCCTCGAGGATGGGGCCCATAACAACTCCTGGTCTGTCCGGTGGCCTTGGACAATAAGGTCATCAGAACCCTTCAGAGTTTAAAGGCACCTGCTTACCTGCAGGACCGCCTCTCCCGGCCAGTTCCCTCTGGTCCTGTGAGATCTTCTCAGGTTGCCCTTCTTTCGGTCCCTGGTCTCAGAGAGGTCCGTAGTACTAGGGCCCGTGGAAGGGCTTCCTCTCTTGCTGCCCCTTCATTCTGGAATCCCTCCCACCCCAATTCCATCTGCCTCCTCCCTTTCAGCCTTTAAAACCTTATTGAAGACATTTGTTTTCCACCAGGCCTTTGCCCTTTAATTTTTCTTCTTAATTTTTTGTTTGTTTTTTAAAATCTCAGATGCTGTTCTTGTTTGTACACTGACCTGAGTCGTGTGGATTGGGTGGTATATTCAATCAATCAATCAATCAAACAAACAAACAAGAAGAGTCCTGTTGAATCAGCCCCAAGGCCCATCTGCACTACGATGCCCATCATCCAGGGCCAGGGCCTCCATACCCCCTGGGGGTCCCCAAATCGTCTTGAGAGACAGAACAGGGAGTGGGGAAATAAATATGGGGATGGGGATATGTTAAGCTGCGTGTTGAAATGTTTTGGCTACTGCATAGTTGCATGAATAGACCGGTTTTATATATTCTTACATTCTTGTGAGTTCAGTTGCTGTTGTGCCCTCCAGAACCCGCCTCTTAACAGTAGTGCATGTGTCACGGTGTGTGTGTGTGTGTGGGGGGGGATGAGGCTTACCTTGCGGGGCAGGGGGGCTCCAGCAAGGTGCAGGGCCTCCAAAGGCCTTTAGCTCCAGGCTCCAAAATGACCCAAGTGCACCTCTGTCCCCAACTCCTGGCTGCTGTGACTGGACAGTTGGAGGGCTGAAGTCGGTCAGCCCTGCAAGAGCATCCCCCAGCACCTGGTATTCAGAGGTAGACTGCCCTTGACCATGGGGGTTCTACATACTAGGCAAGGTTAGACCAGTTGAGGCTGATTTGATTGAACAGGGCATTTTTCACACAATAGGCTTTACCGCAGGTTTGAAGTTGTCCCCAAAACCCTTTGCAAATAGTGGATTTTTAAAACCCTGGATACAAACCAGGCAACACTCTAACATGCAATGAAAAACCCGAATCGTGTCTGATAGCTGGCAGGGACTTTGGGGTAAATCTGGCCGATATGTGAACGCACCCCCTCCATTCTGGAGGGGATGTGGGCTAAAAGCTGGGTGTGGAAAATGCCCAGGGGATGCTCTACTCAACTCACCTGCACTACATTTCCACCCAAGCCTAACTGGAGCACTCCGTGTGGGCCCCTGTCTCCCGCCCCTATGGGGCTTTGCCCCCTCTCCCCACGCAGCAGGCTGCTTCTCCCCCCCACACACATGCATGGCTTCGGGGCTGAGCTCTGCCTGCCAGCAAGGCCCCCCCTTTCCCTGCCTCCTCTCTTGTGCGCACGCACACACACACACACCCTCCGCCTCCCTCCGCTGAGTTCTCCGCTCCTGCCAATGCAGAAGTGATCACGATTGATTGATGGCATTAACCGGAGGGGGTGGTGATTGGACACATCAGCCTAAAGAGCCAGCGCCGAGGCGGCAGGGCCGGGATTGGGGAGCAAAACCGTGATGGGCCCTGACAGCTGCCCTTGGAAGTCCAGACTGCGCCACTGCGAAGTTCCTCGAGCGCAGCCCTTGGAGGCAGCAGGGGTCGGGGGGGGGAGCAGAAAGTGCTGACGGAGGAGGCCTTTCCCCGCCTGCTGTGTGCAGAGCGAGCGCAATCCCTTCGGCAGCATGGAAGCCCTTCTCGGAAGAGGGGGGGTTGCCACGTCAGGCCGCCCATCATAGGCAGATCCCAGCACTGGTGCATCACACACACACACACACACACACACACACACACACACACACACATTCACCATCAATGGTGCCCCTCCCTTGCCTACCCAGAGATCGTGTGTGTGTGTGTGTAGGGAGAGAGAGCTCAGTGGCAGCGTGTCTGCTTTGCATGCAGAAAGTCACAGGCTCGGACTCCGGGGTGGGGGGGAGGGAGGGGAATCTGAGGAAGCATAGCTGGTGACGAGAAAGGGACCTCTGCTGGGGAGCTGCTGCCGGCCAGAGCAGGCAAGGGCTAGTGGGACCAGTGCCTGGCTTGGTCTGAGGCAGCTCCCTGTGACTGGGGAGAGAGGAGGCCCCACAGCTCAGGGCAGCAGGAGGTCTCTGAAATAGGAGCCCCCAGGGGTGCTTCCCAGACTAGACCCTGCAACGGGGTCAGGACACATCTCTGAAGTGGGCTTCCACACTTCCTGTGTCGCCGTGACACTGCAGTCCCTACGCGGGCAGCAGGGCGGTGTTCCTATTCCCCACGCCTTGCTTTTCATTTAATCGCGGCGATATGGTGCAATGGCGTCATGGATCCGGCGTAAAAAAGAAGTGGCTGTTTTTCCAGTTTCTGCGAGACTGCTCCCCCTGCTGTCTACGTTGTGAATGTGACTTGCCGGAACGGAAACATTTTGCTGCTGTTGAGCGGCTAAGCTGGAAAGCGCCCTGGCTGGCATGCTTGCACGCAGAAGGTCTCAAGTCCCCTCCCTGGCAGCAGCACCTCCAAGAGAGGGCTGGGAGAGACTCTTGTCTGCCTGCAACCTTGGAGAAGCCGCTGCCAGCCTGGGTAGACAATACTGAGCTGGACGGACCAAGGGTCTGACTGGGTAGAAGGCAGCTTCCTACGTTCCCTTATGTTCCTAGGTAATGGGAGAGGCTGCTGCCAGTCAGAGGAGACAGTACTGGAGCAGAGGAAGCAGTGGTCTGACTGCGTATCAAGCAGCTACATCTGTTGTTCACGGAGCAGGTGTGATGCTCAGGGCCTTGGCACCAGCGGCAGTTTCCTGCTGGGGGGGGCAGGGTCAAGGGGTTAAAGGTCCCCTCCGTCCCGATCTGGGCCCCTGCAGCTGGTGCTTAGCAACAAGCAGGGGCGAGGGAAGCAAGCAAGGTGTGCTTGGCTCTCAGCACTGGTCTGCCGGCTCCTTCTTCACAGGCAGGGAGCCGCAAAGCCACTGGTAGTAGGGATGGAGAGCAGCTGCATCATTCAGGCGCCCCCGCAGTTCTTTCATGTCTCCTGGCTGGACCAGCGTGGGAAGCAGCCCTGGTGGGGTCTGGGGAGGCGCCTCCCGCCCTGCCCCTGGTGTGAGTCAGCCCCAAGTGAGACCCGGGGGGGGGGCGTGACTCATGCCTCCGGGCCTTGGCCCCGCCAGGCCTTGGGGCTGGCAAGGGGGCTCCAGGAAGGGGCCTTCTCCTCCTCCGCCTTCCCTGCTTGGCTTCATCCGCCTGTCGATTCCCATCAGCGGTGGCCTTTGCCGGGGGAGCTTTTCTCGCTGCCTGTTTTCTCTCTTTAATCCTTGTCAGACAGGACTGGAGACAGCCTCGCTTCACGCCTCTCCCGCTTCTGCAGAAGCCTCTTAGAAGAGGGGTTGCTGCCAGCCTTGGGTCCCCAGATGTTGTCGGACTACAACCCCCATCATCCCCAGCCGCAATGGGAGTTGCTGAGGACCCTTGAGGCCTCCTCTCTTGGAGCATAATGCTTGGCCCCCCTAGTCCTTCAGAGACGGCAAGGAAGGCTGGAGCCCTGTGGAAACAGAGTCAAGTGCTTGGGGCATAGTGGTGAGAGTGCCGGACTAGGACCGGGGAGACCCGAGTTCAAATCCCCATTCAGCCTCATGAGTCTCGCTGGGTGACTCTGGGCCAGTCACTTCTCTCTCAGCCTAACCTACTTCACAGGGTTGTTGTGAGGAGACACTTAACTATGTACTCCTTGGAGGAAGAGTGGGATATGCATCTTTACAAACAGGGGTGTGTGTGTGTCCCCTAGTCCCAGGGCAGGGCAGAATCAGTGCAGGCGCTCCATCTTTCTTCCATTAGAACCTCTAGAAAATGGAGCGGGTCGCATGTTTTGCAGGCCTTGTGTGGGTGTGGGCAGAACAGCCAGAGCTGCTTCTCATCCAAGGTCCCGCTCAAGAGCAGCGCCTCCTCTGAACACGCTGTGCGAGGGGGCGGGGGCATCGGAGGAGGCACAGTTGCCTCCCCGGGGCTCCGTTTGCGCCTTTTGCTCCGTTTGCATTCGTTCCCACCCCATCCCGCTCCTGTGTTAATGAGAGCCATGCTGCTTGCAGGCTGGCCATTTGTCAGGTAGAGCTGCATGGTTAACCATGCAGCTCTACCTAACAAAAGGCAGCATGCATGGATCTCATTAATGCCGGGGTGAGGCAGGAGAGAGAGGAGCAAATAGAACTCTGAGAAAGAGAGGCAGATATGCCTCCTTTGCCCCCCCCCCCCGCCCCGGCTCCCTTCATCACTCCTGCTTCTAGGAGGCCATGGGTCCCACCCTGAGCATCCTCATTATGTTGGGACCAGACATACTTGCATCACCTCTTCCAATGTGACACAGAGGGAACGCCCCTGAACTTCTCAGTGGTGCTCATGCACTTTGCAAGCCTGCTTCCCTCTACTGTGATGCGCGTGGCTGAAGGTTCTTCACTGCTTGCTGGATGCCAGCTTTATGGGCCCTGATGTTGCCTTGTTCTCCACTGAGTTCAAGGCCAAGAGGGGGTTGCCTGAAGGCAACCTCTTTCAGGACAATGGTGTGTTCAGAATATACCTCTGCCACAGCAGCAGCAGCTGCAGCAGCGTGTGAAGCGCCTTAATGGTCATGCGCGTGCATTGAGGTGGGTGCACACGAGAAATAAGATGCATTCATCCCACCCAGATTTAACTTCCAGAGGAAGGGGAGGATTGGAGGATTCAATGGTAAAAGGTGGTGGCCCCTAAAGGGGCAGTTTGCCTGGGACCCTTGAAACCTGGAGCTCCCTCCGCCTCTGGGCCGCCGTTGCTTTTCGGCTGCTTTAAACCAGCAGACACTTACTTACACACAGGATCTTCTAGGGCTGCTGGTGCTGAGGATAGACTCCGAAGTGTCTAGATGTGTCTGTTGGGATCTTGGAAGCTGAAGGCAGACCGGAGCAACATTTCCAGTGCTTATTAGGGAGCAGCAGAAGCAGGAGGAATTGGATGCCAGCGGGCATCATGCTTGGAGTCCAGCATGTATCATTTGGATAGATTTCATAATGCTGTTTATGAGACACGGCACACCGTGTGTGCACAAGTGTGTTGCTGCTGCTGCTGTTTGTCTGCTGGTTGTATTTAAAAGGGCAGGGAAGACACACAGGCTTGCGCTGAGGGCGACTTGGCCCGGCTCACCACACCGGTCACACCTTGTGCATTGGCCAGCTGTTCTGTGGCTGGGGTCAAGTATGGTCAAACCATGTTCTCAGATCCGTGAAGAAGAACTGGCCTGATGCCACCTGAGCACAACTGCCTTGAAATGCCTCTTTTGCTGCTTCGTGGTTTGCTGTGACTTCACTTTATCTCGATTTCAAATTTATTTGAGAAGAGGAAGAAGAAATAATTTGTCAGTGTAGGCTGACCTGGTGTTCCAGGATAGAAGCCAAGGAGAAGAACTGATTAAATCATTCATATTTATAGAATTTAATCATTCATCGTTTGCATTTATAGAAACATTACCTAACATTGTGAAAAGTTATTCAATACATTTTTTTGAACATTGATTTCATTGGTCCAGATCCCGGCCCAACCACGGTTTGTTGGATCGGGAATGCTCCATGTTCCTGTGAATTCCATCCCCACATCCCTAACTCCTCACCCTCCTCATCTTGCCTCCCTGCTTTGAGTGCTCTCTGCAAGCCAGAATGGGAAACCACAGCCTGTTGGAGTGGGGATGTGATATCTGAGCGGGTGGTGCATTGCCTCACTATGATAGGAACGCAGGAAGCTGCCTTGTGCTGAGTCTGACCCTTGGTCCATCTAGTTCAGTATTGTCTACACAGACTGGCAGCAGCTCTCCAAGGTTTCAGGCAGGAAACCTTTCCCAACTCTACCTGGAGATGCTGCCAGGGAGGGAACCTGGGACCTTCTTTCTGCATGCCTAGCAGATGCTCTGCCACTGAGGTATGGCCCCCACTCCAAATTATAACTAACTAATTTGTTTTTGTAACTGGCATCAGTATCAAACCTGTGGATGGCAAATGTACTCCGCCTTGTTCTAATAATGTCTGTGCTTAGAAATACTGGGCTAATATTCAGCCTGTTAATGGACTCATAATAAACCAGTTCACTGCCCAACCTCAGGTTTCGCGGTGCTGGGGTGGGCGGGGGTGGGCTGGATGACCTTCAGATGCGTCTCCTCCCAGCCTTGGGATGCTGTGGTTCTGTGACTCATCATCTCGGCTCTGTGCAGCAGTGGCTAGGAAGGCTGGCTTCCCCCTGACTTGCCGTTCACCCTCTCCCTGCATGTCATTTCCAATTAAGCTGTAGCCCACCCTGTGATCTCCACCGCGGCGCTTCATGGCTTTCCTTGACTCTTGGCCTCCATTCTGGACTCTGCTTGGGGTGGGTCAGAGGCAGTTTGGAGCTGGGGCAGGAGCAAATGGGGTGGGTGGGGGGGGACTGGTCCAATTCCAAAGCACTGAAGCCTGTGCCCTTGACAACAGCTTGGTAGCGGCTAGTCCTAATGAGCCCGGGGAGGGGGCACAAAATGAGGCGTAGCCCTCTCTGGTTCCCGGCAGCTTGGTTTGCGCCCCACCCCATCTCCCACTCCATCCTGCCCTGGTGTTAAGGAGAGGCACGCTGCCTGCAGGCTGACCATTCATCAGGTAGAGCCTGTGCAGCTCTACCTGAGGAATGGCCAGGCTGCAGGCAGCACAGCTCCCGGGGGGGGGGGGTAGGATAGGAAAAAGAGGAGCAACTGGAGTGCTGGGGACCAGAAGCAGCTACGCCACACACCACTGTCTCCCCCACCCCCACCCCTTACAGCCTCTTCCTCTCCCTGTTTGCTAAGGAAATAACCAGAAGCAACTCAGCAGGCAACCCTTTGGCAGTAAGACAAAGCAGGGAGCCATCCATTAATTTGGGGAACAGAAATAAAGCCAGTGCAGCTGTCGTCGTGAGCGGTTTGAATGTGACCTAAAGCACGTTTAAGGATGCCGAGGTAATGATGACGAATCTGTCCCCCCTTCTCAAAGGTGTAAGTCACAGTGAAGAGGCTGGGCGGTCTCAGGGGTCTCTGGCCGCAGATTTTGGGTGCGGTTCAGGGTGTCGGCCTGGGAGCCAGACCAGCCTGGCCATCACGATGGGCACCGTCCTCTGGGGGAGGGTCTCCTGGGTGGCCTCTGTTGGGATGGATGATTGCACAGCCCCTCTTTACTCTAAGGAGGCTTGTGCAGGTGGGTTTCCTGCTGGATTGCTCCCCATGTGTGGTGGTGGTGGTGGTAGTAGTGGTAGTAACACTAATTAATACATTAATTTTATTTATTAGCTGCCCCGTGACAAGATGTGTGGCTCACAATAGTACAAGAACATGAAAAATACAATTAAAACACCTAAAGCAATACAGGGGGGCGGAAATTGCCTAAATAAATAAAAATGCAAAATACAAAAACATCTTTTAAAACTGTGTGTGTGTCTGTATGTGTGTGTATGCTGTATATATATATATATATATATATATATATATATATATATATATATATAACCACAACTATATTTAAAATCTGTTTTAAGAGGCCTGAGTGAACAGAAAGGTCTTTGCCCAGCATCTAAGGAACAAACAGAGGATGCCAGGCAAGCCTTCCTGGGGAGGCTCTTCCATAAACCGGCTGCCATCCTCTTTCTGATGAAAAATGCAGTCAGACCTCTGATGAAGGTGTATCAAAGCACGCGGGGTTCTCCCCTGTTATCCTCCCAACAACCCTGTGAGGTAGGTTAGGATGAGACCCAGTGAGCCTCAAGGTCCACAAACTGGACTGTCATGACTGGGAAGTGAAGAGAGCAGGATGCTGACTCACTTTGCTTAGTTTCCCCGGAGCCGGGTCTTGTGGGAGCAAACATGACTTGTCCCCTTGGCTAAGCAGGGTCTGCTCTGGTTGCATTTGAATGGGAGACTAGAAGTGTTTGCACTGGAAGATCTTCCCCCACTCAGGGGAGGGAGCCGCTCTGGGAAGAGCAGAAGGTCCCAAGTTCCCTCCCTGGCAGCAGCATCTCCAGGATAGGGCTGAGAGAGACTCCTGCCTGCCACCTTGGAGAAGCCGCTGCCAGTCTGGGTAGACAATACTGAGCTAGATAGACCAGTGGTCTGACTCAGTATCAGGCAGATTCCTCTGTTCCCCACTACAGCCAGGGCTCTCCCCCTTGGGTCCCCGATGTTGATGGGCTACAACTCCTCCTCCATCATCCACAGGCACAATGGTCTTGAGAACCCCCATACTGGTCCACTTCCAGGCTTCCCCTCTTTCAGAATCAGTTGCTCTTTGCAAGTCCAACCTTGCTCACCTCTAAAACCACCAGGGAAAGCAATTCCTCATTACTCCCCCTGTTGAATTTCTGTCCATCATTCAACTTCTCAATTTAATTTTAGCCACTTCAACTTGAAACGCAGCATTTGGGTGGGGGTGGGAGGGGGAAAAGATAGCATTGCGTCTGAAGACCCCTCCCGATGGTTACAAGAAAAGGGCAGAGCTCAGCTGCTGACTCCCCCCTCTGTCTTGGCTCTGCAGATGTGCGGGGCGGTTCCTAGCTTGCAGGGCTGAGCAGACAGGCGTCAGTCAGAAGCAGGCTGTTGACAAAAGAGGGAATTGGAGGGACTGCTTTATGTCAGGGTTTTATGGGCCATCAACCATTGATCCTGACTGGCAGGGAGTGCCCGGTGAAGGGTGGTGGAGACCGTAATAGATGATTAGCCGGCTTGACGTTTGTATGTGGAAGGAGAGCGAGAGAGCTGCCTTGCAGGCTGTGTTCTCTGCAGTGTTGCTGCCTTCAAGAAGGTTGCTGCAGAAAATTGCCTGCACCCCTGTTCCCCCTCCTCCTCCTCCTCCTCCTCCTCCTCCTCAGGTTGGGTCCCAGGACCCTTCAGAGACTTGCTGCATCTGGCAAAAATTCAACGTGGATCATAAAGAAATAGGAATTTGGAAAAATTAGTTATTGGTTTGCTGGCTTTTACTGGCAGCCCCAGGATGTGGCAGCTGAGGAGCCGTCTCTCTCTCCCTGCCTCCTGGCGGGGCCAGCTCTGTGGGCCCCAATCCCCGGGGCAGTTCTTGTGCACAAGCCTCCTTGAAATAAATGGGAGCTGCTCAAGAGTGCAAGTACGCCAGGATGCCACTAAACGTTGTCAATCGGGTCTCTGTTAACAGCAAGGTCAAGAGAGGAGAGCTGGTCTTCTGGCAGCAAGCAGGAATCGTCCCCTTTGCTAAGCAGGATCTTAAGGCCCTGGTTTGCATTTGAATGGGAGGCGATATGTGAGCACACTGAGATATTCCTCGTAGGGGATGGGGCCACGCAAGGAAGAGCACCTGCCTGCTTGCAAGAAGAAGGTTCCCAGTCCCCTCCCTGGCAGCATCTCCAAGACAGGGCTGAGAGAGAGACTCCTGCCTGCAACCCTGGAGAAGCTGCTGCCAGTCTGGGTAGATGATACTGAGCTAGGTAGACCAATGGCCTGACTCAGTATCTGGCAGCTGCCTATGCTCCAATGTTGCCTGGCCCGCTGAGGCCGAAAACCCCCGGGCAGATAGTTTTGCTTTAATACAGTTCAGTTAGTTACCAAACCATCTCAGGGGTGGAGAGTTGTGGGAAATCTGGCCAGCCCCACAGTGAGAAAGGGGGCACATTCTCCAACCCTTCAAATATACACTTGTGTCCACACATTCTGCCTCCATTCTCTAAGTGCCTGTGGCTGAAATTCTGGCCTCCTCTTCTCCTGTTACTGCTGCCTCCACTCCTCCACCCCCTTTCCTCTGGGTCACAGTTTTAGACTGTAAGCCTGTGGGGCAGGGTCCTGTCCTCTTGTACTTTGTCAAGCACCACGTGGATATGTGGCACTGTGTTAAATAAATAACCAGTTAAATATAGAATTTGCTGCTGTGCTGCAAGCTGGTTTTTTCCTCTTCTTTGCGAATGCCAGTCTTCTTGCATTGGTGTGTGTATCGGTGGGGAGGAGAATTTGGCTTGCATGTGGCCAGTGTGCGTGCGTGTGCGTGCATGCATGCGTGTGCCAGTGTGCGTCTCTCCTTCTCCGCCCGGCCCCCTCTGAGCACGGCCAGAACACAAGGCCAAAAAGGGAGGCATGCTTCTGAGCCCCGCTGGTGTCTGAGACCGGAGGCCCCCCACCAGCTTTTTGCCAACTGTCACTTTGTGTTCAGGTTGTGCTGACTTGTTCTGCCTGCAGGCCCACAGCGGCCTTCAGAACAGGTGCTGCTGCTTGCAAAAAGAAAAAGGGCAGAAGCTGCTGGGATTCCTCTTCCCGCCGGAGAGCGAGGAGGACCAGTGCGCTTGCCAGCTTCCAGAGCGATCATGGCTGTCTTGCGCGCCTGTTAGAGCACAAAGAACCAAGCTTGCTTCCTGCTGTGACACACTGATGTGAGTCATCTTTAGAGGGCCACAGGTCTCTTGGTTGCCTGGAGGTGCTGAAAGGAAAGGCTCCTCCCCATTCAGAAACGCTGAGCGCAAGGTGGACAGTGAGTGGAAGGACTGGGCGGTGGGGGGGCACTTGGACCCTTCCTTCCCAGTGGGTTCACCTGTGCAGCCTGGCAGGGGGCACATGCCTCTCTCTCATTCCGCTCTAGTGTTAATGAGAAGTGCTGCGCTGCCTGCAGGCTGGTCATTCATCATTTACCTGATGAATGGTCAGCCTGCAGGCGGCAGCAGGACTCTCATTAGCGCTGGGGTGGGGCAGGATGGGAGAGTTGGCAGCCTGCACAAAGACTTGGATATAGAAAAGGCACCTCTGTGCACATACAGAAGGCCCTTTTGCCTTGGCATAGTTGCTGCAGTGAAGCGCTGTGAACGGCCACATTCTGGCTCCGTAACTCGCAGTCTCTGAGACGGTCTCTGAGATGGCCGTCCCAGGCAAGCGGCCCATCTCTCCGCTTCTGCCTTTGGGGGGCCATAATCTCCGACTGCCTTCCAGACTGCATTTAAAGTGCTGCAGCCGAGGTGTGCCGGATATAATCTGGAATGTTTTGTTTAGTGAAGATAAGGCAGTGTGACTAGAGCGGATGGACTGATATCCCCTGGAAATACGGATGAGTGCATGTGTGTGCATGACAGACGGGTGTCTTTATTTATGTTTTAAATATCAGCGATGCCACCTTCCCCATTAGAAACTGGCTCAAGGCAGTGCAGCAAAAAATTTAAAAGGCAGCCAAAATACAAGGTGAGATACTATAACCCTTACTAAAAGAGGCAGTTAAAAACAAACTTCACTGAATTAAAAATGATATTAAAAAGAATCCCCAGCTACCTAATGGTGCAGCGGGGAAATGACTTGCCTAGCAAGCAAGAGCTTGCTGGTTCGAATTCCTGCTGGTATGTTCCCCAGAATATGGGAAGCACCTCTGTCGGGCAGCAGCAATATAGGAAGGTGCTGAAAGACATCTTCTCATACTGCGCGGGAGGAGGCAATGGTCAATCCCTCCTGTATTTTACCAAAGAAAAACCACAAGGCTCTGTGGGCACCAGGAGTCGACACCAACTCGATAGCACAACTTTATCTTTAGAAATAATCCCCAAAGAAACACTTGAAGTGTCTTTGAGTGCCACTTAAAGAGGATGCATCTTCTTGGGAGCTTCTTCCACATGTGAGGCACCACCACAGAGAAGACCCTGCCTCTCTCAGGAGCCTGCCGGATGGGACCTGGAGTTGCATGTGTGTGCACAGAGCTTGCCTTCAAGAAGGCCTCCTGGAGCATGCTTGGAGGCCTGCCTGCTAAGTGGCAAGAAGCCGCTTTCAGGTGGCTCAGTGATGAGAGCAGAGCCCTTTGCAGGCGGCTGGAGGCACTTGCCATCTTGAGCACTTGCAAGCGGGCGGCCACCAGACGTTGGCAAGAGCTTCTGGGGCCGAGCCCTGCTGCTGCCTGTCCAGGCGGCTCTGCGAGAGATGATACCAGCTGGCTGAGCTCTGCTTGGCTGCGTCTTTGGCCAGCTGCTGACCCAGTTTTGCCTGAGTGGCTGGTGCCTCCTGTGGTGCTGAGGTGGCCGGCCGCGAGCACCACCTGTCAGAGAAGTGAGCGTGAGGAAGGTGGCAGGGCAGATGGGCTGGGGCTACCTGCCAACGCCCCCCCCCCATCCTCCTGGGAGCCACAAGACCCACGGTGTCGTGCTCTGTGCTGAAGTCGATGCTCAGGACAAATGGCACAGACGTTCCTCACCAGACGAGCCCTTTTGCGCGGGGTCAGCATCTTCCCGATGGCTTTGCAGGTGTCCCCGCGTGCTCAGACAGGAAGCCGGGGGGCCTTGGGGCACAGCCGGAAGCAGCTGGCCTGGTGCCTGGCGAAGGATGCCAGTTCCTGTGAGAGATGAGGAGGGGTGGGATGATCGTGCCAGTTGGACTCAGCAGAGCTGGGTGTGTTTGGGAAGCCGGGCAAGCCGCGGCAGCAGCCCGGACAAGGCCGAACTGGAGCTGGGGTTCCAGAATGCTTCTGCATGCAGGTGTATGGTGAGCGCATTGGGACAGACCTGCTGCGTTGTAAGCACCATGGCCGCCTCGTCCTCTTCCTCTCTCTCCTGCCACTGGCCGGGCAGACAGGACCATCTGGACCAGTGGGCTCTGATGGCTGGTGGCTACTCCAAGACCTATGGAAGGAGAGCCGCTCTTGCAGTAGGAAGCATGCATGGTCCCCTTTGCTAAGCAGAGCCTGACCTGGTTTGCATTTGAATGGGAGACTACACGACGTGTGAGCCCTGCGAGGTTGTCCCCTTAAGGGGTGGGGCTGCTCTGGGATGAGCACCCGCCTGTTTGCATGCAGGAGGTTCCCAGTTCCCTCCCTGGCAGCATCTCCAAGACAGGGCTGAGAGAGATTTCTGCCTACAACCGTGCAGAGGCTGCTGCCAGTCTGTGTAAACAACACTGAGCTAGATGGACCAAGGGTCTGACTCAGTAGAAGGCAGCTTCCTATGTTCCTATGGTCCTGGACTGTGTCACACACATACACACCCCTCCCTGTCTGAGTATGGGAGTTTCTGTGGCTTGAATGGGGTCCATGAAAATCAGATTGAATTCTGGAGCTGGCTAGAAAGTTGGGCATCTGGCCAGCTGGAGCAATGGGTTAGCATCTTGGATGCTGGATTGCTGTTGATTTGGGAACGGAAGCTGTTTGGGGCTGGCATGCTCCTCCACCCCTTCTTGGCCTGTGCCCCTTCTGGGGAAACTGTCCCCGAAAAGCTGTTCTGGACCTTCCCACTGCTGGGGGAAGTGGGGAGCTGCAAAACAATATGAAATCCTAACAGAATGTCCCTGAGCATGTGCAGATAGCCCTTCTTGCTGGGATGAGGAGGCAGAGCCTCTGGGTGTGAATGCTTGGCTGGAAGGGAGTATTTTTGAGCTCTGGTACAATTATTTTTAGAAACTAGTTCCAGACAGTTCGGATCCAAAACCTGCATTTTGGGGGAGAGGAAGGAAGCTATTAAGGTGAGAGGGGAAAGGTGGAAATGGGGATTGAGCTGGAGAAGCCGTGGGAATGGAGCTCCCCACCTGATAAGACAAGTGTGTGAATGACATCTGGATAATTGTAAGTGGGCTCCATGGGGGAGCTCATTTATGCGTCCCCCCAGGCATGCCGTCTACTTAATCTTGGTGCCCTTTCTTTGGCACTCCGTTTTTAATTAATCACAGAGTTCTGGGATATCAGGGAGAGAGAGAGGAGACAAGGCAGAGAGACAGGGCTGAGTGGTTCTGCACGGGGAGCCCAGACTGAGCCTGGCAGCGGTGAGGGGCGCTTGGTGCATCCCTTGTCTGCATCTGGCGGGGTGCCCCTCCCCCTCTTCCTCCCACTGCGGGCTTCCCACATGCAGCACCTGGTGGGCTAGACAGATGGGCCTTTGGCCTGATCCAGCTGGGCTTTTTCTTAGATTCTCTGTTTTCATTATTTATTTATTTATTTATTTATTTATTTATTTATTTATTTTTATTTTTATACTGCCCCAAACTCACGTCTCTGGGTGGTTTACAACAAGCAAGCAAGCAAACAAAAAAAGTTAAAACATTAGTTAAAACAAATGACAACAGAAAACTTAAAATAGTAGTTAAAACAAACAAATGATATAGTACAAGTTAAAACATTACAACAATTTAAAATTTAAAACAACATTTTAAAATGATGTTGAAACTGTTAAAACAATATTTAATTAAAAGCCTGGGTGCATAGATGCATCTTTAAAGACTTTTTAAAAGTTGTCAGAGATGGGGAGGCTCTTCTTTCAGCAGGGAGCGTGTTCCAAAACTTTGGGGCAGCAGCGGAGAAGGCCTGTCCCTGAGTAGCCACCAGATGAGCCAGTGGCAGACGGACCTCTCCTGATGATCTCAATAGGCGGCAGGGTTCATAACGAAAAAGATGTTCTCTTAAATGCCCCGGGCCCAGGAGGCTTAGGGCTTTATAGGTGATAACAAGCACCTTGTATCTTGCCCGGAAACTTATTAGCAGCCAGTGTAGATCTTTCAATACGGGAGTAATATGGTCTCTCCAAGATGACCCAGAGACCAACCTGGCTGCCGCATTCTGTGCCAGCTGTAGTTTCCGGACAACACACAAGGGCAGCCCCACATAGAACGCATTGCAGTAGTCAAGTATGGAGGTTACCAGTATATCTACCACCATTCTGAGGTTGTTTATCTCAAGGAACGGACGCAGCTGGTGTATCAGCCAAAGCTGACAGAAGGCATTTCTGGCCACTGCCTCAACCTGGGTCACCTGGGAGAGGCTTGGATCCAGAAGCACCCCCAGGCTGCGTCTTATGAGTCCTTGTGTTCCTATGAGCCTGAGGAATGACAGCAGGAACTGGGCACCTGCAAAAGGCACAGCTAGGGCGAGAGAAGGGCCGTGGTGGAGCAGAGAGAGGGGCCTGCCACCCCACCCTGACCCTGGCAATCGGTTTTGCTGATGTGGCGACCTCCCTGTGCCCTGGGCTGTTTAATCAGGGCTGTGACATGCAGCCTGTAACATTAATCTACAGAGGCTGCCATGACAGCCATTGGGACTCTTAATGGATGATTAATTAGATGTTAATGAGACACTGGCATAGATTAATCCTGCCCAAAGGGGCCCAGTGAAGGTGGGGGGAAGAGAGATGTAGAGCAAGGAAAAGCAGCTTTAAAGTGGGGACACCTCCCCCGGGGTGGGTGGGGTGAGGATGGAAGGGCCGCACCCCAAGTGCAAAGCCAGGAGGCCGGAACTGGGGTGGGAAGGGATGTCCAGCCACTCCCCAGGAAGCAGGATCGATCCTGGTGTCTCAGCCGCTCATGGATAATTCATTCCCACCTGCTAGGCGGGGAGCCCTGCAATGAAGAGGTCAGCTGCCCCCCCCGAGTCCCGCCCCCACTTTGTCTTAGGCCTCTGTTGCCTTCGCAGAAGACCCTGCGAGCTCTCAGAACAGTCCAGCGAGCAGCTCCGCACGTGGCAGACGGGCCATTCCTTCGAAAGGGGAGAGGCGCCACCAGGGAGAGAATGCCCATGTGTGCGGACGCCGTGGGTCAGCACTGTGTGCAGCCAACACCATCGAGATGAATTCAGATGTGGCCCCAAGGAAAACCCAAACCAGCTTCCCGAGTAAGAGATGCCATGACACTAATCTGCCTGGGTTTGCCTTTGCTCTACTCTCTGCAGGTGAGGTGGGAGTGTGTGGGGCACTGTATGGAGTGCCCTCTGGAATTCGTGCATTTGAGATGTCTCCTTGGGAAGGGCTGGGAACCTTCAGTTAAAGGTATGGGCGTCCTTAAAAACCCACTGTACTTTAGATGCTGCCGCCAGTACTTTTCTTATCGCCTCCCCCCACATTATTCATTGATTGAGCTTTTGATGTTTCTTGATGAGTTCTGCCCTGCATTTCAATGTTTTGAATGAAATGCCCTGCATTTCAAGGTGTAACTTACAATGAGATTGCCATAAACTGGGTCTAGGAAAGTACAGAAACAGGTGCGGAGAATTAACGGAATGCAATTGGTCTGTGAAATGCTGAAGAGGAGGTTGCAGTGGTGAATTGGTAGTACTTGTGTGCTGCTCATCAGCTGGTGAGGATATGTTCGGGAATGTGACTGTGAAGATTAGCTGTTGTGGGAGAATGAACGGGTGGGAGGGAGGGAGGGAGGGTGGCACACCCAGCTCTCCATCCTGGCTGGCTTTGCTCTCCCCTCTTCTTCCACTTGGGACCTCTCATGCTGCTGCCTGCCTCCTCTGTTGCTTCCAGGCCTGTTAAGCATGGCAGTCTTTGCTCTTTTCCTTCCTGTGAGATGTGTTGGTTGCTTGAATACAAATAAGCCTGAGAGGATGGTGGGGATTGGTGTAATGAATGCTGATGTCACCAAGGCACCAGAGATTACCCGTCCGTGGGGGAAAGCCATGCTATTGCTATGCCCTATGCAGTTCCTAGAGGGAAGGAGTATTTTGTGTGGGGTCTCCTCTTTCCCAGAAGAAAGGTCCAAAGTTTCCCAAACACCGTCTGCTGCCTCACCTTCAGCTTTCCGAAGCGTGGGCTCATCCTGCCCATGCCAGGGAAGCAGCTCAGGAGGAGAAGGCGCATGACAGGCAGTCTTGCAGATGATAGCAGTGTTATTACAGAAGAAGGCGGGGTTTTTATTCCCTGCAAGCTGCCGGCCCCTTTCTCCAGCTCCCATGAAAGTGAATGGTGCTCCTCATACAAGCCCCCACAAACTGATTTCCCCAGAGACTCGTCCAGCCCCGAGTAGAGAGCCTGGGCTTTGATGGCTGGCTGTCAGATCTCGTCATGTCTCGGGTGAAGCTGGCCTCCCACGGTGGTGGTGGTGCTGCGTGTGGGGTGCCAGCTGTGGAGGCCTGGCCTCATCCTGACCCACTGTGTGACTCTGCTTCTCGACAGAGCAAGCATGGAGATGGGGCAGGGGGGTGAGTGTGTCGGGGCAGATGGGAATTTAGAGCTGTCGGACAAGGGAACGACCATCATCCTTGTGTGCGGGCAGTTCAGCTATCTGTCCCTCTAGAGCTTTCCTCCTAGAGAAGTTGGCAACTGTGCCTCTCCACATCTGCATTAAGGCCACACAGAGGGCTAAGGGGTCCAGCCCGTCTCCGTCCACACTATGGTCCTGGTCTGGATGCGCTCCTATTTAGAAGAAGAAACCCTCACTCCAGTAGTGGCTGGTCCTAATGAGCCACAGTGGCGTCCAGTGAGGCACAGCTGCTGCCTCTGGTTCCTGACAGCTCCGGTTGCCTCTCTCTTGCTCATCCTGCCCCAGCATTAATGAGAACCACGCTGCCTGCCGGTGGCCAGTCTCCTGGTAGAGTTGTGTGGGTGATGAAGGGCCAGCCTGCAGGCAGCATGGCGCTCATTAACACTGGGGCAGGGTGCGGTGGGGCGGGAGGCACAAACAGAGTGGCTGGGAAACAGAGGCAGTTGCAGTGGTGCTCTTTGGACTTGACTTCTGGGCGGTGGTCCAGTATAGTCCCCTGTAGGCCTGGGGGCCTCCAAATGCTGAGTGGTGGTCCACTAATTTAAGTGGCAGGATTGTCCATGCAAAATACGCTATCTCTCTGCAAGTCAGTGGGAAGTATCTTCTTCAGAATATCTTCTTTTAAAAAAAAAGAGTTTCCAGCTTTCCCTGAGCATGTTCTGGTGTAAAAAATAATGCATTGCAGCTTATCTGTTGGTAGCGGCAGGAGCAGTAGAGAGCCCTCAAAAGGCCTTTAGGTCCAGGCTCCAAAATTACCTAGGTGTACCTCTGGGCCGCTGCACCTTGTTTGACCCCCCGCCCCCGCCCCCTTAGGAGAAGCTGTTCCTGCCTCACACATATCAGCTCTATAAGTAAAGTAGCCATGTTGTCTGGGCCGACTGGAAACAAACCAGACTGAATTTTAAAAATAATAAAAATTTCCAGTTTTGACCAGTGTGGAGAGAGAAATAAGAGTGTGGAATAGAGAGGGGAAAGAATTACACGCTTCCTCAAGACAAGGGAGCCCAGGGTCATACAACCGAATTGATTAGCAGCAGCCCAGCAGAAAACAGACAGAAGCGTTTCTTCACACCCTGGGAAATTAACCTTTCATTAACCTTTGGGATTCATTGCAGCAGGAGGCAGCTGCAGATGGCATCTTAAGAGGCCAGAGATGAATGCAGGAGCAGAGCGGAGTGCCCGGTCAATTCAGCTCCATTGTTTGTTTATCTGTCTCAGAGGTTTATCCTCTGCCTTGCTGTTTAAAAACTTCCAAGACAGTTTACAAATGTGAGGATCATAACTGAAAACAAGGAAACGCATTCGAAGAGTCCGTCTTCTAAACAGCAGTTTTGAAACAAATAACTAAAAGGAACAAGGTGAGAATAAGGTGAACTGTGCCGTCGAGTCGATTCCGACTCCCGCACAGTGTGAGATGATGCCTTTCAGCATCTTCCTATATCGTTGCTGCCTGATATAGTACCAGCGGGGATTTGAACCGGCAACCTGCTTGTTAGTTAAGCGCCACTTAAGGTGAAAGCAGTCCCATGATTTTAAAAGGCCTGGGGGAGTTGTGAGGCCTCTGCCCAGCACTTAGAAGTCACCATGCCTGGTTCTTTCAGGGGGGTGATTCCATATTTTTAATTTATTTTTATTTTTTACATTTTATATCCCGCTCTTCCTCCAAGGAGCCCAGAGTGGTATACTGCATACTCAAGTTTCTCCTCACAGCAACCCTGTGAAGTAGGTTAGGCTGAGAGAGAAGTGACTGGCCCAGAGTCACCCTGCAAGTCACATGGCTGAATAGGGATTTGAACTCGGGTGCCCCCCCCAGTCCTAGTCCAGCACTCTAACCACTACACCACAGTAGGGGCTCATCCTAACAAATGAGGTGCAGCTGCCTCTGGTTTCCAGCAGTTCTGTCTGTGCCTCTCTTTCTCATCCCACCCTGGCACTAAAAGAGAGCCATGCTGTATGCAGGCTGGAAATTCATCAGGTAGTGCTCACATAGTTTTACCTGGCCAATGGCTAGCTTGCAGGCAGTGCAGTTCTCATCAATGCTGTGGCAGTGGTGGGAGGAGAGAGAGAGAGAGGTGCAGCCAGAGCTGCAAGGAGCAGCCAGAGGCGGCTGTGTCTCGATTGGCAGCCCCTGGCACCACCACTGGAAAGATGGTTTCCCTGATTGTCACCTGCTGAATGCAGTGGTGGGGAGGCAGGCAGAGGAGGGCCACCAATGATCTTAGCCGTCAGGTAGGTTCATGTGGAAGACAGTTCCTCAAGTACTCAGATCTCAAACCATACAGAACTTCCGTGGGGCGGGCCAGTGTAGGAACACTCCCAGACTGAACATGGGGCATGGTGAAGCTGGAACTTTGACATGTTCCAGTGGGAGGGAGTTCCACAGTTGTGCAGCAGCTCCTGAGAGCACCACATGGCACACACTGAACTGGTTTTGACAACGGACTGACCTCCTGTAAGAAGAAAGGAAGCTACCTTGTACTGAGTCAAGCCGTTGGGCCATCTAGCCCATCAAAATCAAATGTTACTCTTGGGATCTGCAGGAGGAGGAAGGAACCCCAGACGCCGAGATGATGTGGGAAACGTTCCGCTGAACCTTCGCTTCTCGCCAAACTGATCAGTGAACCGGCTGGATTCCAGGGTGGGGGAAACCAAGAGAGAGGGTAAGGTGCTCTAAAAAATGGGGCCACTCCCCCCTCCCCCAGTTTGAATAATGGATGAGCTTAGCACTTGTTCTGAGTGGGATTAGCTGTCCTTGGGAAGGACTTTCTCTGCTTCTCCTCAAATGCCCAGATGTGCTGGGACTAGGTTGCCCCTCTTAAGAGCGGCATTTAAACACTCTTCCGAGGGGGAGAAGCGGGGCTCGTGCTTACTCAGCAGGTCACGCTCCTGGCCCCACGTCACCCTTGAGCGTTGTGACACGTGCGAGAGGCTGCCAAGAGGGCGGAGGTGCGATGGCAAACTGCCTGGCTGGCATCCTTAAGGTGGCCTTCTTGTGAGCTGTCCCTATTGGCTGTGGGGCCGCCAGCTGTTCAACTCCTTATCCGTTAAACACGATGCACCGCTAACATTTAAAATATTTAGTCCCTGTTTCTTTCGAGCCTAGTTGAAATGTGAGTTTTGCTAGTGTTACCATTCTAACGGGTGGCTTGATATATTGTTCCTCATTTATGATTTTTGTGGGAGGCTCGCCTGAAAAGTGGTATATAAGTGCAAAAACAAACAAACAGATAGATAGATAGATAAATAATTAACTCCCCAAGGATGGCGTGGGTGTATCTGTCTGAGGGCAGATGAAGACGATGATGAATGCATGCAGGGGGTAACCTGTCACGACCACTCTTGGGCTCTATTTGGAACTGCAAGTGCATATTATTAGGCCATCCCCCCAATTAATCTTTAATCAAAAGAGCCGTCTTGGCTTTTCAGTCAGCAGCGGACAGACGGTTGCAGCGTAAATGAAGGCAGCAGGCAGAAGGCGGAGGAGAGCTTGGAGCAATGCGTCATGCGCGGGCAGTGATCTTCTTCGGTGTGGGAACTGGGCCATTACAAACCTCTCCCTCTGGTTTCATTGCATGGAGAGGCAAATCTCTGCGGGGTTGTTCAAGGTGACAGAAGGGGAGTCAGATGGGTCTGATCCAGTGGGAAGTTCTCCTGTGCAAGCCGCGCAGAAAGGAGCAGGAACTGGGCAAGCATTGCACCCCTGTTCATTGCAGGGATGCCATTTTGGTTTCCTGCCTTGGGCACCCACATGGCTGGGCCGAGCCCTGCCTAAGAATATCGGCTGCTCATGTTGCTCATGTAGGCCCAGCCGGTTCCTGTTGGCGCACACGTTGCGCACACTTGTCATCTCGTAACCTTTATGCCTCACAAGCACGTGTGGCGTTCTGGTTTCTGAGAGCGGGCTGTAAAGCGGGAGGTTCCCCCCACCCTCCTCCTCCTCCCTGAGGCTGAAGAAAACCCCATCCAAGCCAAGCCTGCTGCCTGCTCCTCCCCTTTGAAAGGTCAGAATGCCAGGAGGAGGTAGAGGAAGGAGGGGGTGGGGTGGAGAGAGAGCACAGGGTGCATTATATTTTAAAATCTCATTATTCTTTTAAGAGGCTCATGATTTTTTAAAAAGAACCCTGCATGTGACAGTTTGAGATGTAATGTTAGCATATGGGGTGGGTGGGTGGGAGGAGGAGAGGGCTTGTGGGGGGGGCAGCAGAGAGGGAACCAGTGCCTGCCCCGCCCCATAGTAGCCAGGGCTGGATCTAGGTGCTGGGTGCCAGAGAGGAGTTGCATGAGGGGTGTGACCGAGAGTGGTTTCCTTCAGAACACCACAAAAGATTTTTTTGAAAAGCGAGTCTTTGAGGATCTGTCTGGATGGGAAGGTTTGGCCAGGGTCTTGAGGAGGACGCAGTGGTGTTCCAAAGAGCCTCCGGTGTTGCGGGGAAATCCTCTGGAACCTTGCCCTCCTGTTCAGGTGTCGTTCCACAGAGATGTTTGGCATGAATGGAGGTGGCAGGTGGTAAGAATTTACAAGGGGGGTCGAACGCAAGTGAGAACAAATTCTCCCATTTTCTATTTTGGATGCTGCAAAATAAGCCCCAAAGAGATGCAAATGAGGTAAGGTGATCTCTTCTACTGGCTTCTGTTGGTTTGGGCACAAGCTGGCTTTAGAATTCCGCAGAACCCTTCATCAGATGGGTTGGGGATCTATAGCCGCCTCGCGACAAGACTTGACTCTTTCACTTTTGCCATGCCCCTAGTTGGATTGCAGTGATCCAAGCATTCCGGAAACATTCCCCTCTTACTCCAAGGAAGGCTCCTTGTGATACGCAGAAGGGCAGATGATGGGTGTTTGCATGAGTAAGGTAGAGTTCTGGCTTCTCTCCACGAGAATGGCTTTTTAGAGAGCTTCAGGGCGTGTGCACAAAGTGCTTGCTTTAATTGTGGCTGGGGGTGATAGGAGAACCCAAAGGTTCCTGCTTGGATGGGTTATCCAGGAATGTCAGGGGGATGCGGTCAAAATCTTATGTGTTTTGATGACGATGAGACCAGCCAAATTGTGCAAGCGGGTGTTTCTGGGCAGCCCACCTTGCTTCCTCTGGGAAGAAGAATGCCCTTCTCAGCTTGAAAAGGGCTCCTCAGGGCCCCGGGGCCTCCGGCAGGATAATCAGGGCCTGTGCTGAGGAAATAACAAATAAGCTATTCCTGGAGTTTAATTAAGCACAGATCTCTGCCGTTCTGGGCTCTACTGAGAGATAATTGACTGTGCCAGAGTGCCTGCGCTGGTTAATGCCCGATGCCCAAACCCACCACTGCAGTGCACTAGACAAAACAGCTGCAATCCTATATATTTACGATTGTCCTCCTTGTTATTCTCCCTTTATCATATTAATTGTACTTTGCGATCTCCCGCCCTGTGGCTTGGCTTATTTGCCTGAGTACAATTACCCTGCAATTTGCTGGGTAAGCACCTTTCGGCAGCACCCCCAGCTCTTTGCTCGGGAGCTGTGGGGGTGTCATGACCTAGGAACAGATGCCTGTTGGACTCAGGGGGGCTCTGCTTCTATAACTGACCGATCGGGAAGGCCCCCTTTTCTAGGGATCTGGTTTCACTGCAAGGAAGCCATGCGGAGTCGCGGTCCAGGGTTCCTGCGTAATCCCAACCTGCTCCCACCACCTATTTGGGAATAAGGGGCAGGGCCGCCTGGTCAGAACATCTGCTGTGGGGGCCAGCTGGGAGAGCCTCCACTCCTGCTTATTTCAGCAGTGCCCCCCCCCGCCGCACCTGTCTTCCCATTGTCCTTGTCAGCTGGGGCAAGGAAGCGTCAGTCGATGGCGGGCCGGATTAGAGGTCTCTCTTTGTGTGCCGCTTCTGAGCCCCAGAGTGGGATCATTTCGAGGTGGGCCTAATTGAGTGTCCTAGCGCGGCTGCCGCGGCTTAGCCAGGGTTCCCTCCGCCCCTGCTTTGAGGTAAGCTGCTGCTAATGAGGCTGCCTGTTCTCTGCGACTTGACAAGCCGGGGTCTGGCTGGCTCTGTTAAGAGCCGGACTTGGCGGGAGGCGTAGAATTCAATCTATATGCAAATGTGCAGCCAGGAAAATAAATAAATAAAAAATTAGCAGAGATTGGGTTGATTGGATCTGCTGTAATGTAAAGAGACAGAACACGTGTACGTGGCCGGGGGGGGGGGGGGTGAGGTGTGGAGAGGGTGGCAAAGTGAGTTCAGCCCTTGGAGTGGAAAAAGGGGAAGCCCCAGTTTGCTCTAACCAGTAGACGCTGTTTCCTTCCCCAGGAATCCAATGCTATTTCTGTTTAGGAGAGGAGAGCTGGTCTTGGGGTAGCTAGCATGACTGGTCCCCTTAGCTATGCAGGGTCTGCTCTGGCTGCAAATAAATGGGAGACTTGATGTATGATCACTGGAAGAGATTCCCCTTCTTAGGGGATGGAGCCACTCTGGGAAGAGCATCTTGGTTCCCAGTTCCCTCCCTGGCAGCGTCTCCAAGATAGAGCTGGGAGAGATTCCTGCCTGCAACCTCGGAGAAGCCGCTGCCAGTCTGTGTGGACAATACTGAGCTAGATGGACCAAGGGTCTGACTCCGTATCAGGCAGCTTCCTATGTTCCTATGTAAGGCAGCTAGATTCCCATGTAATCCGTGGTGATGTGGGCTGGAGACATGGCGTCACTGGCCCAAAGCTACCGCTTGAGACGGATGAGAGATTCATAGCCCAACATGCTTGTCCAGGACGAGCTTCTGTTGGCCTCTTATCATAATGTTGTTAGCAGCATGAACTGCAAGAAGTCAACCATCCCCTAAAGCAGAGGTGGCCAACTGGGGGAGAGGGTGTCCCCAGATGTTGTTGGACTACAACTCCCATCATCCTCAGACACAATGGCTGGCAGGGGATGATGGGAGTTGTAGTACAACAACATCTGGGGGGACCCCCCCCACAGTTGGCAATCCCTGCCCTAATGGACGTGCGGAATGGCAGTGAGTGGTTGGGCGAATATTCGTTCCCCTTTGGCATTTCCTCGGAATGTATTCTACCTGGTCCATGGTAGGAGACAAAAAGGAAGAATGGGAACCACCCTCATCCACCATGGCGGGGGATGCACTGCTGGGCGATATGGGCCTCATCCTGACCCAGCAGGGCCCTTCTTATTCTCCAGTATCAGACGGAACCAGTCTAGAGGTCAGGGTAGAAAGCAAAAATATGTCACATCTATGTAGAAAACCCACGCTAACACTGAACAACTATATATAAATCAAGGAAACAGATAAGAATGGCAAATTCTCTCCATTTGAGAGCTGAGCAAATAAAACAAGCTGATCTCCTTATCACGGTTGATACATGGTTTTGCAAGTCACAGAACAGCTTTAAGTAAAACCAGTGGATACAAAAGGCTGGAGTGATTTGCAGTTTTTAGCCATTTCCTTGATTTATATCATTGTTTAGCCTGGATAATTTTTTGTGTATATTTGAAATTGAACGATTCCAGCTTTCCACCTTTCCCTATTGGCTTCATTTATAACTTGGCTTATCTCAGAGCCTCACAATGAGAAATGCAGTGGTGTGTGTGTGTGTGTGTGTGTGTAGTAAAATATTTGGGCCACCCAGTGGCACTAAACTGCCTTCTAGGTAGTGGGTTTTAATCAATTACTTATGCCAGTGATTCCTTGACTTTGGATGCCACAGGCAGAATCTTTTTCTTGGACTAAAACTGGAGATGCACTTTATTCTTGCACTTTAAAAATGCACACACACACACACACACACACTCTAACACAAGGGCTGGGCAAGGTTGAAATACCCTGCCGTGGTCCTGGGTGGGACCCCAGGGGCTGCTCTTTCATCAGCAAAAACCAACCTACTCCCCAAACACCCAGGGCCACTGGCACATTTCAGGGAATGTGGCCTGGATCATCTGCTTTATCCAGACAGCTGGGGCTCAGGAATGGGGCTGTCCTTTTTGGACAAGAGGGGTACTTCTGGGATTCCCACCCCACCAAGCCAGCGTTTTATAGGACCTGGTTGGCCGGGATTGGTCCTTGGGGTCAGCTGACTGGATGCTCTGACAGTCTGGTACTGCATTCTGGCTCAGCAACCTTGAGTACCAAACTCAGTCTGTCCAGATTGCAGTGGAGACAGAACACTGGGGCACACAGGTGCTAAAGCTTGGCCACCTTGAGCCACAGTTTGAGCCCCAGAACCCCCCCCACCACCACCACCACTCTGGCTCCTTGCACATGCTGGGCTTACTGGTGAGCCTCCCTTGGTCTTGTCTCCAGCATCTCCTGGGCATCTTGAGTGAGAGGAGAGCTGGTCTGGTGGTAGCCAGCATGACTTGTCCCCTTTGCTAAGCAGTGTCTGCCCTGGTTACATATGAATGGGAGACCAGAAGTGTGAGCACTGGAAGAGATTCCCCACTCAGGGGATAATGGGGCTGCTCTGGGAAGAGCATCAGAAGGTTCCAAGTTCCCTCCCTGGCAGCATCTCCAAGAGAGGGCTGAGAGAGACTCCTGCTGCATGCAACCTTGGAGAAGCCGCTGCCAGTCTGTGAAGACAAGACTGAGCTAGATGGACCAAGGGTCTGACTCCGTCTATGGCACCTTCCTATGTTCCTATGCCCCTGCCCCCGGGCCTGAATCATCTCTTTCTCTGCCTGCTCTGCACCACTAGTTTCAGCCATAGCCCTTCTAGGGATTTCAGTCACAAACAGAAAACCCCCTACAAGCTTGGAAGTCTCTTTCTCCCTCCCACTCCCCACTTACTGAAACCAAAATGCCACCCTGGTGATACGTTTCAGAGAACGGGAAGGCTGACCTTTTATTATTTCCACCAGCTCTATTAAAATCCACTCAAACTGCGGGAAGCGAGAGGCTGAAACCCCCCACCTTCAGTGGGCTTCCGCAGACCCCCTGAAAACCGGAGAGGTTTTGCAGAGCAGCCCCTCTCTCTCCCACCCACCGCCCCACCTCTTCGTGGCAACAGGGATGCAGACTGAGGAACTCTAGAGGGCTTAATTTTCTCCCAGATTTGTGGAGGCCGCCATGAAGCTTGAATCTCCTCTTCCCGATCCAGTGTTCAGATCAGGGAGTGCATTGCTGGCCACCAGGGTCTTCTTGGGTCTCAGTGCCCCCTCTCCCTTTCTGCTTTTGGAAATCCAGAGAGAAAGAAACTTCGGCTCCGTTTCTACGCCAGCTTGCACTCGCTCTCGGGAAGAGACTCGGGGAGTTGGCAGCTGTCTACCGCTGTCTCCTTTGCCTCCCCTCTTGTTTGAGTGGCATGGAGCGGAAGTGTCTCAGATCTGTTCCCCTGCCAGGTATGTCTTCGAAGTGCCTCAGGCTTCCTCAAGCATTTTCATATCTGTCAGCAAAACCAGCAGGTGAAGGTGCCTGCAAATTGCATACATTGCCGGCTCTGTCTTTTGCTCTGGCTCCTCTCGTTGGGCAGGAGAGAAGAGCTGGTTTTATGGCTTGCTTCAGAGTATCCCACTGCTGACACCACTGTTGCCACTCCTCACCACTGACGGAAGAGGATTGGAATGCTGCTCCCGTCCCCAAAACGGCAGAGTCGCGGAGGAGGAGCAGAGACTGCATGTTTTGTTCTATACAGGGGCGGTTCATTCCCTGCTGGATCTCCTGCCTCTGTGTGTCCTGTCATATGGAGTTATTTATTAATATGACATAGTCCTGTGGTACAGGTGGGGAACCCGGAGGCACAGAGATATACCCTTTACCCACTGTTAACCTTGTGGGAGCCAGCCAGAAACCCTTATAGGAACATAGGCAGCTGCCATAGACTGAGTCAGACCTTTGGTTCATCTAGCTCAGCATTGTCTTCAGAGACTGGCAGCGGCTTCTCCCAGATTGCAGGCAGGAATCTCTCTCAGCTCGATCTTGGAGATGCTGCCAGGGAGGGAACTTGGAACTTTCTGCTCTTCCCAGAGCGGCTCCCTCCCCTAAGAGGGGAAGATCTTACAGAGCTCACATTTCTAGTCTCCCATGCATATGCAACCAGGGTGGACCCTGCTTAGCTCAGGGGACACGTCATGCTCCCTACCACAAGATCAGCTCTCCCCCCCCCCCACCCCATTACTTGGCTACTGCAGATCACACCGGGATTCTTATCTGCTAAAATCTTGTTTTTGGTCCTGGCCATTCCTGGCTTGAATCATGAGCTGTATCCCCAGAGCAGGACTACCCAGCTGGGGGGCCCAGATGTGTTTGGACTGCAACTTCCATCATCCCCATGGCTGATGGGAGTTGCAGTCCAACAATATCCGGGGTCTCAGG
Source organism: Hemicordylus capensis (assembly GCF_027244095.1). Taxonomy (NCBI): domain Eukaryota; kingdom Metazoa; phylum Chordata; class Lepidosauria; order Squamata; family Cordylidae; genus Hemicordylus; species Hemicordylus capensis. Next base: position 28,415,292 of record NC_069663.1, on the reverse strand, counting down.
GTTGGCCGCCCCAGCTCTGCCGAGGCCTCTCCTGCCGGCTGCTCCCGTCTCTGCCCCCCTCACTCTCCCAAGCCAAGGAGATAATTGCTGAGTTCCAAGCCGGGCTCCCTCCTCCGCCTCTCCCTCTGCCCTCCCTCCCCGTTTAATATCAGCGGCTGCACCAAGTTGGCCTCTGGGAGAGGAGCAGTGAGCGGGATTAATAACCCAGCATCCAAAGTGAGGCGCAGCGGCAAATCGGGCTGGGTTGTCTAGGAAATAGGCTGTCGGGCTGCGGGGATGGGGAGGGGAGGGGAGGGGGTGGCTCTGAGGGACCCAAATGATCCTGTATAACGCATGTCTCATTAGGAAGCTGCAGAGGACGGGAAGAATCGGCCTGTCAGTTGCTCTGGAAAAAAGAGGAGGCAACAAGCAGCACGTGCTGAGCACCGCGCTGGATCTGGGGTAGGATCTTGGTGAGGGGGCTACTGCCCTCCCCACATGCCTTCCAGCCAAGGCTTATTTTTAGTTGGGCTCCCCAGCACTTAGCCCCTGGACCCGCCTTCTGCGACCATGTTTAAATGCAAAGCACTGAGCAACAAGAGGGCTTCTGAGTCTGTGCAGAGTGCCTTTCCTTTCCCCTTCCTTCCAGGGGTGGCCTAAGTTTTTGTGGTGCCTGAGGCAAAGCCCTAAATGCTACCTTGCCCCCACTTCTCCGGGGCAGGTCAGCCCCAGTTGAAAACCTTTGCAAGCTTTGAAAGTGGCATGAGGGGGCAGGGAGGGGGGGCATCCTCCTCTCCTCTCCTTGTGCTTCTTGCAAGCTTTGCACAGAGTGGGAGGAGATGTGCTCCCCGAAAAGCTTGCCAGGGTCTGTCCAGTGGCAGTAAGCATCTTGCCACTCTGCTGGCTCCCAGGGCAACCTGCTGCCCGAGGCAACTGGCCTCACCTGGCCTCATAGAAGGGCCGCCCTGCTTAGTGCCCATGGTCGGCCTCTGCCCAGCTGGGATTAGGAAGCAGCCTCTCCTGCAGGTTTAGGAACATAGGAAGCTGCCCTATACCGAGTCAGACCATGGGTCCCTCTAGCTCAGTATTGCCTATCTAAACTGGCAGCAGCTTCTCCGAGGTTGCAGGCAGGAGTCTCTCCCAGCCCTGTCTTGGAGATGCTGCCAGGGAGGGAACCCAGAACCTTCTGCATGCAAGCAGGCAGGCGCCCCATCCCCTAAGGGGAATATCTCACAGTGCTCACAGATGTAGTCTCCCATTCAAATGCAAACCAGGGGGACCCTGCTTAGCAAGGGGGGCAAGACCAAGCTCTCTTCAACACCTTAAGTTAAGCCCCAGCACCTCTTCCTCTTCAAAGGCAAGCAGCGGAGATCACTGCTGAGTCCAGCAGCATGTCTGAAGACTCAAAGAACGAAGCAGCTCTTCATATTTGTAGCTCCTGGGAGAAGCTTGGCTTTGATGGAATTGAAATGACGGGCTGAGTGCATGGGGATTGCTGCCCACAGTGCATTTCCAGCATGTCGGGGCCTGTGAGTTCAACTTTCGTCCTGTTGCTTCCATCGCTAAGTGGCTAACGACACATCACCATCTAATATTAATCGTGGCTGCTGCAGTGGCAGAAACTGGGTGTCTCAACATTCCTGATTGTTGACATGCAATTCCACATGCAACTTATAAGGAACAGCAAAGCTGCCGGTTCAGAAATGCCAAACTGGACACCCGTCACAAAAGACTTGAGAACGCTCTCTCTGTATGTGTATGTGAGAGAAGGAGATCTCCTCTCTAATCCTAGCCATTTACAGGGCCATCTTGGCATCCAATTTGCATCTTCAAGGCATCAGTGGATTTATTTTGTGTAATCTCCAATTCACACACGCATGCAAGTGTAAGCATCTTTAAAAATGCATTTAATTTATAATTCACTAGAAAGCGCTTGGGGTGGTGAGGCCAGTTGTATGAGACAGAAGGAAAGAAGAAGATAGGAGAATAACTCTCCATATTTTAATTTTTTATTAAATGATCATTGTAGTTTAAGCCAGGGCCCCTCAATCTTGGTTCTCCAGATGTTTAACTACAACTACTGTCATCCCCTTTGGCCATTGTGGCTGGAGATCATGGGAATTGTAGTCCAGGAACATCTGGGGAACCAAGTTTGAGGGAGGCTGTTTTAAGCAAAAACTTAACAAGGCAGTTTAGTGCTGGTTTCAGTTTAGTTGGGCTTCAGGGGCAAGATTGCCTTTAAACCTGGAGGTGCTGAAGAAAACAGGAAGCCAGTTTCTCCTGCCCCATTTCGAGTGGGGTCTGCTTCCTACCTCTTCCTCGGCTGCCCAGTGCTTGGGGCCGGGGTAGACCTTCCACGAAGCCAGGTGAACAGGTAGCCTCCAGCAGTGGATTCTTAAGACATCAGCAAAGCAGAAAGATGCCTCCCGCGGCTGTTACTCGAGCGGTTCTTTGGGACCGCTCTGACCCTGGCCAGCTTTGATAGGAGAGCAGGGAGGAGAGAGAAGGCTGCTCTTTGGGAAACTTGCAAGGAGCACAAGGAAAGGCTGCTGGAAACCCCTCCTCCCTGCCCCACTTTCAAAGCTGGTGAGAGTCATTCTGAAAGGGGGCCGACCCCCACCAGGAGCATGAGGCAAGGCCGGCTTTCGTGCCTCACCTTGGGCACTGCAGTACCTTGGGCCACCTCTGTTTTGGGCAATACTGATTGCATTATGACAGTAAGCTTTTGAGTTACACAGAACCATTCCACCCCCTCCCTTTTCCCTGTTTCTGTGCCACAGACAGGTTTCGAGCAGAAGGCACTGGGAAAAAGACTCTATTAATAATCTTTGCTGAGCCAGCTGGCCCGACCTAATCCCTGGCTGGAAATGCTGACGCCCCCAAACCTTCCCAAAACTGGGTTGCAGCCACAGCCGAATCCTTTCACACTGGGAAGAAATGGCAGAGGAAGAAGAGACGCCCCCCAGCCCAGCTGTCTGGAAATACTGGGGCACAAGGAGGCTGCAGCTGCTGCTGCTGGCTGACCCCCCCCCCCCAATTTGCAGAAGCCTGGGGGTTGGGAGGAAATGGCTCTGGGGTGCTGTGCTGGTGGGGCTATTCACACATCAAATGATTTGCAAGTGTCTGTACACATGAACACATTTTCTTGTGAGGGAGCACTGGAGAAGAGTATTGCGGCATATTTTTTTATTTACAAATATGCAAGTAGAGCAGTGGTGGAGGCAAAAAGCAGGTGCCTTGAGTGGGCAAGTCCTCTCCCTCGGGACCTCTGACCACACCTCTGCAGGAGTGCATGTTCTTTGCTGCCCTTGGTTGTCCACCCCGAGAGGCTGCCTCTCTCTCTCTCTCTGCCTCTGATGATCCAGACTGCAAACTGCTGAAGCTTTTACCCTCGCACACTTTGAATGAAGCTGAAGAGGGCCTGCATTCTCCTAGACCGTCTCCTAAAAAGAGGACAATTGGACTATTCACCTGAAGGCTCAGCCCGTAGCCATGGTAATAGCCGTGGGCCAGCTTTTTCCCAGTGTCCCAGTCCCCAACTTTGGTCCCCAGGTGTGATTGGACCAGCACTCCCATCATCATCATCATCATCATCATCATCATCATCATCATCATCATCATCATCATCTCCAGCCACATGCCGGGTTTGGAACCCCTGGCCTAGGGGCTGGCTGGTGCTTCCAAACTGAAATGGGGAGGTGGGGAGAGCTGGTCCACAGCTCGCCTGTAGAGCAGCCCCGAGAATCCCGCTGGTCTCCCTCTCCTTCCCCATAGTGGCAGAGGACGGTGCAAGGCAACCCCACAAGCTAAAGCCAGGCTCTAGGGCAGAGCTTCTCAGCCTTGGGTCCCCAGGGGCAGTGTCGTTGCCCATTCCCAAGTGCAGGCACTCTGCAGGACAGCCCCCAGGGCCACGCTCACCCCAACAGTCCGAGAAACCTAGAGGCACGGCGGGCCCTCTGTCGCTGTGTGCCCCCCTCGCCACCACAACACCCCTGGTTGGGGCATAGCAAGGTTGGAGTGGGCCCAGAGACAAGATTTTAAAATGCACCCTATGTGCCACAATAGATCATCATCCTAAATTATTTTTTTTAAGGTTTCGTAAATTTGTGGACGATGCAAGTCATTTCATGGTCCTAGAGAAAGACCTGCTGTTCTGGTAGCTCCAGGTCTGAACACTCACATCAGTTTGGGAGGATGAATGCAACTGAAGGAAGCCCGGGCGGGTCATGTGACTTGCCTCTGGGGGCCCCCCAAGGCAGTGGGCCCCCAGACAACTGTCTCCCCTTGGCCTATCATAGTTACGCCCCTGCAAGAGCCCGCCCCCCCTGAGGGCTGCCCAGCTCCACCCCTCCCGATTTCCTTCATTATCTCCTTCACTGAGGGTGAACCCAGCCCTCTTACCCCGACTCCAGCCAAGGTCCAGGGCCTGCACAGCCCCTGCCTCCCCCCCATCCTCTTTAGTTTGTCCTGGGTGGTGTGGACACCTGGCCCAGGTGGGGATGCTGAATTTGCAGGGGCGTGGTGGGGCCTCCAAAGGCCTTGAGGTCGAGGCTCCAACATTACTCCGGTGCACCTCGGGAGGGAAGAGTGCCGGACCTGGCCCTAGAGGGTGAGGATAAACCCATTCCTGGGCTGAAGGGAAGCCTCCTCCTGTCTGCCCAAACATGGCCTCCTAGAAGCCCACGCGGGGAGCGTGTGTGGGAAGGCCAGAGCGCCTCGGATGCAGCTGCACCCCCGGAGCTGCTGCAGGGCTGCAAAGCATCTGCGGCTCCTCTTTGGATTTGGAAATGGGGCGGCAGCGCCGGGGGAAGGGGATGCCGCCGCGGCCTCGGGAGCCGGAGCGGGCGGGGGCGCATCTGCTGCCTCGCCTCCTCCTCACCAGCCCGGCAGCCGCCCCGCCTTCCCAGCCGGCGCAAAGGAGCGAAGCCAGGAGGAGCCGCCCTGCGCCGCCTCCCTCGCCGGCGCCACCCGCTCCTGGGCCGGCTGGAGTCGAGCCGAGGCTGGGGCGCTGCTGCGCTGAACGCGGAGCCTCCCGCATCCCGGCGAGCCCCCTCGGGAGCTGCGTCCCGCCGCATCGCCTCCCGGCACCCGGCACCCCCCTTCCTCTCTCCGGCGGCGGGCGCGGTGCCGCCGCCCTCCTCTTGGGTAGGCGTCGGGGCTGTGGCGGGCTCCCCACCGGCTCCAGCGGGCCGCCCGCCCTCTAGCGATGCCCACCGTGGGCGGGGGCCGCCCATCGCTCGGCCGCGCCTCCTCAAGCAGACGCGCCTCGGCCACATCCACCCGCCACCACCGTTGCTGCCGCTGCCGGCCCTGACTCCGGAGGAGGAGCGCTCTCTGGGAGTGGCTCCATCTCTGGCCTGGAAGGGGCGCTTCTCCTCCGGCTCGCTCGCTCGCTCGCTCGCTCGGTCTCTCTCTCTCTCTCTCTGCCGCCGAATCCGGGAGCGGCGAGTCTGCCAGGAGCGTGCAGGAGGCCGAGGGAGCCCCCCGGAGCCGCTGACCTTCGCCTGGCTGGCGGACCGAGGCCCTCCCGCCTCGCGGGGGGACCCGGCGCGCGTCCCTGGATGGCTGCGGCTGCGCCGGGCAAGCGAGGACTCCTCCCGCGCCCCGGCCGACGTTGCCGGCTGCCCACCCTGATGGAGAGGAGGGGGCCTTTCGTGCGCGACGACGACCCGAAGGGAAGCAGGAGCCGCGCTCTGGGCAGCTGGATCGATGGCTAGAGCGCAGCGAGCCCCCTAAGGAGCAACCTGCCGAAGCCGCCGCCGCCTTCCTGGCTCGGTGCAGCGTCAGCAGCGGCCGGCCGACGGACGGGAAGAAGAGTCGCCGCTTCGGGGCTGCAGCTGCTGGGGAGGCATCTTCCGCTCCGCGGCGGGGCACCTGCAGCCTCCGCCCTTTGCAGCGTGGCGGGAGCCCCCTCCGCGCGGCGGCTAGTGTGTGGCAAGCCGTGCGTTGCGCCCCACGGACGGGGGCAGCAGGAAGGGCGGGGCGAGGCGAGGCTTGTCCATGGGCCGCCGCTTGAGCCTGCCCGGCGCCGCGGCGGGGAGCAGCAGCCGGGCTGCGAGCTGGGGGCGCTCAGGAGCGGCACGGATGGCGGGGCGGCTGCTGCTGCTGCTGCCCTAGGCGCCGCGGGGCACTGCGGGGAGTGAAGTTGCCCGCTTATGGGTCCCTGCGACGGCGGCAGAGCGAGGTAGGTCGCCGGCTGGCTGGGGCGCCGAGGGGCTTGCGTTGCGCGCGGACCGAGAGACGGTTGTCTGGCATCTGCGAGGGAGCTGCTGAGTGGGTGGGTGGCGAGCGGGCGGGGGGAGGCACCATTTTATTCATGGCAGCCGCGGCTTGGCTGTGTCTGTGTGGCAGTGCCCCCGCGGGGGCCTCTTACGAAATCCGCGGCGCCCACCCCGCCAATCAAGGCATCCTCACAACGGAAATACATGGAACAAATGTGTGATTACTGCGATTAGAAGAGAAAAGGATTTGGGGGCCGCTGGAAAGGAGGACGCGAGAGAGGAGGGTGGATATAGATGCCCCTGAGTGAACTCTGCACTGTTCGAAGCTGAGAATGCCACTGGGCGTGTGCAGAGTGCCCCCCCCCCGCCGACTCGGATCAGGGCTCACCAGAGCTTGGCCTCGGAGCCGCTTTCTCATCATGCTCAGGCAGGCGAAGCTCTGCAGGGACGCGGCGAACGAAGACCAGTGCCTTGGCGTTGGTAGCTGGCCCTGAGGCAGCAGACCTGAGCGCCTCTCTCTGTCTCTCCACCTTGTGCCTTTCCAAGAGGAGCAGAGAGGGAGAGGCGGCAGCATAAGAAACAGGACAGCGGCCAAAACGCGCTGGAGAAGTTCAGGGCCATATCGCTCCCCCTCCCCGCTTTTCCTCAGACGCCCACCTCCTCCTCCTCCTCCACCCAAGCGGTGCGATGCAACCCTCTCCCTGGCACTTTGGCCCAGATCCATAAAGTTCTCCCCCACCCCCCTTCCACTCTGGGGTCGCAGCCCAAGAAACCGGGTGGTGGTGGTGGTGGGTTGAATCGTGATCACAAAGCCCATAAAGGAGCTCTAAATGGCCACGCAAGGCCGTGGCTCGTGGGTATCGTGGTCTTGCTCTCTCGATCTCCCTCCGGCTCCGTTGGCGTGCCGGCGGGCGTGGTGGTGGCTGCCTTCTGAACAAAGGGGAGCGATGGAGGAGAAGACGTTGCCCCCGAGACCCTCCCCTCCCCCGAGAAGCGGGAGATCCGAACAGGGAATGGCTCTCGTGGGCTGGCTGTGAGCATGCCCTCAGGAAAGGCAAGGCGAGGAAAGGGAGTCGGGCTAATCCAGTCTGGGCGGCCTTTCCGGGCTTGCCTCGCCCGTTACTCCGAGAACTTGGGTCTGTCTCCGCGCTGGACAGGAGGCCCTTCACGCCACAGCGCCACCTCCTCGGAGGGAGATGTCTTTTCTGCCTTGAGCCATCGTGCAGCGCGATCTGAGGGGTGCACCCCAAGACCCCTTGCTGTGCCACTGGGGGATGATGCGGGGGGGGGGCAACTTGCAGAGCAGGGCCTGCAGCCTTGCCGACACCTGCCCCGGATACCGACCAGGGAGAGCACACCTGGTTAGGATGCTGAAGGTGTTCAGCAGCATTTCAATTAACCAGCCTCACTCCCTTCCTTTCGCCCTTTGATGATGAAGCTGTTCACAACCTTGGGTCCTCCTGGTTGGACTACAGCAAGGGCTACAACGCCCATCGTCCCCCGTCACAATGGCTGGCCTTTGTGGCAGGGGATGATGGGAGCTGTAGTCCAACAACATCCGGGGACCCAAAGTTGTAAACCCCTGCCTAGTTGCTGAGGGCCTGCGTTTGATATCTTGAGCTCAGATATTGGCTCTTGCTGGCTGCAGCTTCCTTCCTCCAGCTCCAGCCCAGTTTCTCAAAAGATCCCGGCTTAATTTCTGTGCCTGGGACCTGGGGGGTTTCTGCCATAGTCATTCTGCCCGCCCCACCCAAATCCCACTAAGCACTGGGCATGGGTCGCTGGGAAGGCTGGCAAAGGGACACGAGACAGAACTGAACTGCCTGGGTTACATAAGTTTTTGGAGACAGGCTTCTTTGTTCTGTGCAGCCAGCAAGGGGTTGGGGCAGATATCTAGGGGGAGCTTGCCTCCTCCTCCTCCTCCTCCTCCTCCTCCTCCTCCTCCTCTATATCAGGTGTAGGTAGGCTTCAGGTCTGAGAGTCTAGTTTGTTTTCCTTCCCCAAAGGCCACCATCCGGGGGCGAGGCAGAAGCTGGGGCAGGGCCAGGTGAAAAAGCCGGGGCTCAGGGGATGGGGCCGCTTACCCCTTGCACCCCATGAGCGGCACCCTGGGATAGCCTGCCTAGGTAGCTACCAAGCATATCTCAGTGACTACAGATCAGGGCTCCCAGCACCAGGTCGAAGGCAACCAGGTGAGGAGCACTGAGGCTGAAGGAAAGCTGGCCGGGGCAGCGCCTGCCACCTTGGGTCCACAGATGTTGTTGGACCACAACTCCCATCATCCAGAGCCCCAGTGGCCAAGGGCTGTGCATGATGGGAGCTGGATCGGGGCCCCTAAGGAACCCTTGGCCTGTTTTAGCTGTTGATCTTATTTAACGCACTTGTAAACCGCCCTCTCTGAATTCCAGGGCAGTTTACAATTTAAGCAAACCTCTCTGGATCTCTCTCCGAGAGGTCTCTCTCCTGAGATCTGGATCTCCCCCTCCCTCCCCCTCCGCAAAAAAGATGTCATGGGGGGGAAATGCTCAAACAAAGAGAGAGGCTGTCTATACTGTCTGGGCGTCTCTCTCTGCCTTGTACACGTCTAGCACTTGGTGGCTACCAGATGGGTTTCCCCCCATGAAAGGCACTTCTGGGTTTCACATCAGCCCTGGATGGAAAGAGCAATCTTGGGGGCAGCAGCAGGAGTCATGGAGTGGCAAAGGGGTGAGAGTTCTGGCCACTGGAGCTGGGGATGATGGGAGTTGTAGTCCAACAACCGCTGAGGTTGAGAAGCTTTGCATTATGCCAAGGAGCTCATTTGAGGCCATTAGTTGGGCATCCATTAGTTTGAGCCCAGAATCTGGACCCTGGGTGCTCCAGATCAGGAGTCCCTCAGGCGCCTCATCCTCCAGCCAGGGCTTGCAGGGAAGAGCTCTCTGGCTCCCGAATAGTATAAGACCCAAAGGGGTGTGTGTGTGTGTGTGTGTGTTCCTTTGGGCTGCTTTATTTCCCTGTTCGCACATAGCTTGGCTCACTTGCTCAAGTAAGATCTCTGCACATGGTGGACTGTCTCATGGCGGGTGCCAGGCAAAAGAGCCGGAGGGAGTGGGGGGTGGGTGGGCTTGCTCTGAATTTCTTGCAGTTCTCTGGCTGAAACATCGGAATAACAAGGGATGGTGTTTTCTTTCTCCTCTGACTGGGTAGCTGATTCAGTGCCAGGCAGGGAGGGAGCTCTGTGTCTGTGTGTGGGGGTGGGGTGGGGGCGGGGAGTGAATATGGCTGATCCCTACCCCTCCTCCCAGATACACATCACCTGGACCATGGCCAGCCCCGCCTCGTTTCTGAGTCAAGTCATCAGAGAACACAGCCTGGCGCCGGTTGGATCTGAGATGAATGCCAGCGGGGTGGGTGGCCTTCAGAAGGCGCAGTGAGGAGGCTGGATCCTGAAAGAAGGAAGGGATGGCGTGCTGGAGGTGGGGGGGGGCGTGTAGTGAGTAAGAAGGGGCACAAGGAGGCCGTCCTAACAGGTGACTCAGCTCTGCACAGAATTTCCCGCAAACAGGCCAGGCTGCTGCTCAGCTGGAGGGGGAAGCTCTCCTGCCATTTCTCTGTGCCATGACCTCTGGATCCCAGGGACTGCCAATGCCAAAATCGGAGCTGCCGTAATCTTGAGGATTTTGTCTTGGCTGCTGTGCAGACTGAACACTTCGGCTCTGTGCACTGAGCTCCGCTGGGGACAGAGTTAACTGTCCAGGCTATTTCTCATCTTCTAGTGGGGCACTTATGTGTGCTGTCCCAACCTTTTAGCTCTGAGCTTATGTCTGGTTGCAGCTGTGCTGGGATGGAGGTCTCAAGGCAAATCCAAGCCCTTCCTCTCAAGTTTCTAGCCCTCAAGAGGAAAATAAAAAACACCACATAACCTGTGGAACTCTCTACCACAGGATGTGGTGATGACCATTGGCTTGGATGGCTTTAAGCAGGGCTTAGAGATATTCATGGAGGGCGGGGGCTATCAATGGCTACTAGTCTTGATGGCTATAGGTAACCTCCAGGTTCAGAGGCAGGATGCATCCGAATACTAGTTGCAGGGGAGCAACAGCAGAGAGAGGGCATTCCTTCATGTCCTGCTTGTGGGCTTCTCAGTGGCATTTGTTGGGCCACTGTGTGAAACAGGATGCTGGACTAAATGGGTTTGGGGCCTGATGGAGCGGGGCTGTGCTTATGTTCTCGCTTAAGTCTTCAGTCTTGCAAAATTTCACCCTAAATCCTCGTGTTTTTGTGTGTGTTTGGAGGGAGAGGGAGAATATCTTTGTGCGATGGGAGGAGGGGTTCTCTCATGCCTCTCTCTGGATATGAGTCCATTTTCAATGGGTGGCAAGTCCCCCAGGCCCACCAAAGGTTCCTCAACCTGGCCTTAAGATCTCCAGTCTTTCTTCCCCAGGCAATGTTTGGCAGTTCCCCCAGTCTCCAACTCGCCACATCTTAAAAATGTGCCTGTAATTAATCTCGTCCCTGCGGTTGTTAGTTCCTTCATTTAGAAGAAAAAAAGAGAGCAAGAGGCAGTATGAGCTGGAAGGAGCCAAGCGACATAACAAAAGAAAATCTGCCTCTCGCTTGAACTCCTATTGAACTTCTTGGGCCCACGGATTCCCATGCCGTCAGCAAAAGGAAAATAGCTCCTAATTACGCTCTTCATTTATTAATTAGCTGGTGATGGCTGGAGGTAGCTTGCCATCCTCCCCCAGATTTAATTCCCTACCTCATTGCTCTTAATTGTAACAAACTATGCGGAAGAGCAACACCAAAGTCATTTCCCTTTCTGGAAGCATCTTTCCCCCACTTTGGACACTCCAGTGAGACTGGCCTGTTAACCCACCTGGGCTGCAGTTGGTGCGTGAAGGGCTGATGGTCTGTGCGCGCTGCCTGGGAGAATACGTGATGAGCTGTAATAAAGGCCAGAGCATAGCAGAGCATGGGCAGAGTGCCTTTCCCTTCAACCCCCAGCAAAAGGATCACCCCACAGACCTGGGGTTTAGGGGCAGGGCTTGGAGATCTGAGGCCCGGCACCTTCCTTTTTAGTCCTGGCAGCTCCCTTTCCCTGCCTTCTCCAGAGCCGAGCGTGCTGTCTGTGTCCCACTCTTCCTTCATGGAGATCAGGTGGCAGGGTCCCCCCCCACACCTTTATCCTCACAATAACCCTGTGAGGTAGGTTGAAGTGAGATCCCTTTTAAAGAAGGAACTAGCAACTGGTTTTAACTGGGCTTCCATTTTAAAGTCACTTTTAACCAGTTTCCTAGTTTATCTTGCTTTTTTGTTTTGTTTTTTAAATGTGTGTTTTATTATTTATCAAACAATCGATAGTGACTGGGGGCAGTCACTCCCCCCGCCCTCCACTCCCCGCCCTGCCAATTGAGCCAGTCCCATTGAATTCACTGGGGCTTACTTCCAGGTAAGGGGTCCTTCCCCCCACCTCCTGCCAGTGTGGAGACTTGAACCCAGATCTCCCTGGTCTGAATTCAGCACTCTGGCCAAGAGTTTGGGGCTTGTTGGTGCTACATAGACAAGATGAAACCTTCTCAGTTTCTTCTCTTCTCTTCCTGTCTCTCTCTTTCCCGCTTACTGATGCTGAGACCCAGTTCCCAGATGCTGAGACCCAGGCTAAGCTGAAGGTGGGTGGGGAGGAGGACCTGGGCCCCCAGCTTGCCTGGAAATCACATCCTCTAGCCTGGACAATCGCTTCTACTCCCTTATCCCAAATGTGTTGAGCGAGGCTTCTGTTTTTGGCTGTTGTTGGGTTTTTAAAAATTAAACTTTGCATATGCTCAGATGCTCTCTTATCTTTAATAATATAGAGCTTGTGCAGTGGAGTGGTTAAGTGACTGCGTCATGAACCAGGAAGTCTCTGGGTTCAAATCCCACCTCAGTTACAAACTCTCTAGGTGGACTTAGACAGGTCTCATTTTGATATTGATCATGAAAGTTGCAAAGACTGTCAAGATGTTGTGTGTGCTGTGATTTGTAGATTTAAGAAAAGTGATTATAGAGATACCAAGTTGGGCTTCCATTTTTAACCGGCAGATTAATCAATTGAAACTAGAATTGATTCATTTTCTGTGCCCAATGAGGACAAGCCATGATTCCTAGACAAATGTTTATTTCTTTTTAGGCTTTATTTCTTTTTAGGATATTTTGGATCCGATGTATTAGTATAAAAGTGAATAACTAAGGAGAACATTTTAAGGCTTGCTGGTCCTTTTAACACCCAATGGCGGCGTTTTTTTGTTTTTTTTTAAAGGTTCTTTCAATTAACACTTCCTTCAATATCTATATTGAGTCTTGGTAATATGCCAAAATATTAAACATTTGTGATTCAATATTTGGTAAAACATCGTTTTTAGAGATGAATTCATATCCCAGTCTTTAATTGGGTGACATCCCTATTTATTTTTGTTATTATTTCACATGTTTTGGGGCACAGTCCTGTTGGTTGGGGGAAGAGATGCAAGGTCTTCAACTCCAGCTGAAACACTGGAATTCAGACTGAGCATCACAGGAACATAGGAAGCTGCCATGTACTGAGTCAGACCACTGGTCCATCTAGCTCAGTATTGTCCACACAGACTGGCAGCGGCTTCTCCAAGGTTGCAGGCAGGAGTCTCTCTCAGCCCTGTCTTGGAGAAGCTGCCAGGGAGGGAACCTGGAACCTTCTGCTCTCCCCAGAGCGGCTCCATCTCCTAAGGGGAATATCTTACAGGGCTCACACATCAAGTCTCCCCTTCATATGCAACCAGGGTGGACCCTGCTTAGCTAAGGGGACACGTCATGCTCGCTACCACAAGATCAGCTCTCCCCACCCCCCATTACTCAACTACTGCAGATCACACTGGGATTCTTATCTACCTTCTGCCCATCCCTGCTCTATAAAACCTGGCTGTTAAAATCTCGCTTTTGGTCCTGGCCATTCCAGACATGGTCATCCCACCCTGCTAGGCCCTTAAGAGAGGCTCCAAGGTGAGGCATCCCACAACTGGACTTCTAAGCCCTGGGCCCTAAAGCCAGATATACAGGGGGCAAGTTCTGATTATTTAGTGGTGAAGCAGGAGTGCTCTGCACATGCCTAGAGGTACTGGCTGGGATGCAAAAATCTACTTCAGGTACTTTAGTTGGAGAATTCAGCATCCTGAAAATGTTTGCTTTTATTATTATTTTTAAAGCAATCAAGCTTCTGGTCCTTAAGATTGTGGAAATGTGCTTGCAAATGTGTGAGCTCTGTCTCAGAAGCTGGTGAGTAGTCAAATTACCAGCATCCAGGGAGGGATCTATCTCCTTGTTCCCCTAAAAAAAAACAACCCCAGAGAAAAGGCTGCAAAAACAGGCAACTCTGTACAAATGCACTTAAGATGCCTTGTATGGGCTGGCCTCAGAATTCCTGGGCACAATTCTCTGAGCACAGCATGCCCCACAACCCCCTTTGTTTAGCTCGTGTCCCCCTAGGTTGGCACCTGTGTGAAATTGTGCAGTTGTGGTCGGCCTTCTGTTCTGGGGGCGTATGGGTTGATGTTTGCAACTCCGGCTGCCGGCCTTGGCACACAAGTGGAGTTGTGTCGTGTGGCTTTGTTCGGAGACCTCACATACTCCCTGCGCGCGCTCTCTTCTTTCTCGCTGGTTTTTGTACTGTCAGTGGAGACGGGGAGGGTGACAGCCATGGAGAAAGCAGAGCTGGCTGGGCAGAAGAAAAGCAGCAGCAGGGAGAGTGTCTGTGACTCAGCCGCCAGGACGGCCCAGCAGGAAGAGGGGCAAGAGGAGGGGCTGGGGGGCTGAGACTGCCAGGTGCTCTCCTCGGAGTGGGGGGGGGCAGCTGCTGCTGGATCTCAACCCTCCCTGCCCCCTTTCCTTTGCAAACCTTTTGCCTTAACTCGGCGGGTCTCAAACTGGGGTCCCCAGCTGTTGTCTGACTACAACTCCCATCACTCCCAGCCACAAGGCCACTGTGGCTGGGGATGATGGGAGTTGTAGTCCAGCAACATCTGGGGAGCCCAGTTCGAGGTCCCCTGCCGTAACTGCCTTGTCTTCGGCCCAGTTCTAACAGAGTCCAAGGGCTGCCTTGGGGACACACAAGCCCTCCGTCCCGCCTGTAAGTCAAACGCAAAACGAAATGTCTGCTTAACTGGGCTGGCTCATGCCCACCCACTGTGAATCTTGCTTCTGTGGGCTCTTCTCCCTTTGGCAGCTGTTCAAACAATCCCTTGTGACCAGGGGCCATTCTGCTGGCTCAGCTCAGCTCAGCCACTGTCCTCTGGCTTCTTCTTCCCTCTGTTAAGATGATGTTCCTTTTAGTTGTGAGAGTTGCCATTTTTCAGGACTCGGCTCCCTTCCCCAGGTTCTGTAGAAGTTGCATTTCTGGGGGGGGGGGCATGTGCATGATGCATCTTGTCTCGATGAGTGCACGTGACTGTACATACCCGGCGCATGAACACAGAGGTGCCATGCCATGCGCAGCTGCCACTCCCCACTTAGTTTGAGCTGTGGGTAACCAGTTGTGTTTTCCTAGCAAATCTTCAGTCCCCCTTGGCTTTTAAATCAGTTGAGGACACAGTGATTGCAGAGTCAACCGGGAATGAGGCTGGTGAACTGAGGCTCTTGGTAGGAGAACTGTGTTGTCCGAAGGATCTCTCTGTTTCCCTCTGCAAAATGATGGAGGGGGTCTCAAGGCAATGAGAAGGCTTCGGTCCCGGGTTGGTGCTGTGCAGAGCGCCACCTTCTGCATGATCCCCACCACATACTAAGAAGGTCATCTGGACAAGGCCATTTCCAGCTGCCACCGGTTTGTCTGGGGGCAACTCAGGATTGTGCCTTCTGCACAGCTGCTCCTGGACTGTGGAATGCATTCCCTGAAGAAATCGGAGGCTTAACAACATTGCTGACCTTCCAGAGAGCTTTTTATTTAAAGTAAGCCCTGGCCTTTCCAGGGTTTTAAAACTGTTTTAAATTATTTTATATTGTTTTAGGGTCCCTCCCTCCCTTATTTTACTGGTTTTCATTGACTATTTCTTTGCTTTATTTATTGTAAACCACCCAGAGCTAACAGATGGGGTGGTATAAAAATATGTTAAATACATTGTAAGCTTCTTGGGGCAGGGAACTTGGGAGAGGTTGCACTAGCTTATGACCCAGCAGTGCTGGTGTTTGGGTGTGACTTTCGGAAAACGGAACAGAAGAAAAGAACTGAACGCCCTTCCTCCAGTGCTTGTGTTTTTAGCAAAATTGAAACCGTTCTCTTGGCTACCGTGTCTGCTTTAAAGGTGGGGCGGATGTCACAGGACTCCTGCATCATGTTTAACCAGGAGGTCCATAGAATCCCATGCATAGGACGATTCCCTGCCCCAAGGAGCTTGCAATATAAAGTTTGATAACAGGAGAGAACGGAGGGAAGGGAAGGACAGGTTAGCAAGGGATGCAAATGATGCAAATGAGTGAATACAAGTATACCGAGTCAGATATTGGTTGTGGTTGGGGGGCGGATTAAATCTGATCATTGTTTTGAATTCAGTATTTGATATTTGGCTGTTTAAGACTCATTCCTTTTTATCATGGATATTTACTACACCCCACATTTTGTATTTGTTCACTTTTTATTTGATCATGAAAAATTCATCTCTTCTGATGCATGCTGGCATGATGTTTGTTCTTCAGCACAGGCGGTTTTGATGTTTCCATGGTTTGCGTGTGGCCCGCTCTTGAGTAGTTCAAGGCCTATCGGACGGGGTGCTTGGAAGCACCCACAAACCACAAATCTGTCTTGGTCCGGACAGGGCCGGGCGTATGGACATTGGCACCAAAGGAAAGGGAAGGCTCTTGGGCAGAGGTCTCCGGGGCCTGGGCAGGCCAGGCTGGTGGCATCATCAGGCGGCACGTCTCCGTCCTGTGCCCGGGGCTCTCCCCTTCTCTGTTCAGCCACGCGAGGACCGCTCTTCCTCTGGCAGGCTTCCGGTTGGCGGGGGTTATTAGGGGTGCACCTGCTGGCGAAGCCCGAGCCGGCTCTGGAGAATCTGTGATCGTAGAGAGGCAAACAAAGGATCAAATTAAAGCACAGCACACGTAGATCTGCAGAAAAAGAGCCGTTGGCCGACTGATTCCCCAAATCAGATCAACCCCAGCAAACGACATTAACTTGAGGTAGATGGCAGGCTGCTGGCTTAGAAACTTTGGCAGCAATGGGCTGTAATTGCTTTGACTTTGGTCTGCTAATGTAGATGCATTAAGTCTGTTTGCAGTCGGCATGCTCTGAAGGCATGAGAGGCTGAAGTGAAGAAGGGGCCGGTCCTGGGTGTGAGGCGGCCACGAAAGAAGCAGGCTCAGGGCAAAGGAAAGGAAGCTTTTCTTCACACGGCTCATCATTCATTTCTCGCAGGGTTTTCCAAACTTGGGTCCCCAGTTGTTGTTTGACTACACTTCCCATCATCCCCAGCCTTTGGTCATTGTGGCTGGGGATGGTGGGAGTTGTAATCCAGCAGCATCTGGGGATCCAAGTTTGAACCCCACCTCCCATCCCAGCTTATGCAACTCCATTGGAACAAGGTGGTCTCTAGCTTAGACCGTGTTAGAAAAGGGCAAACTGGTGGTGGAGGAGAGAGAGGTCTGTTGACAGCAATTAGCCATGATAGCTAAATAGAACCTCCACGTTCAGAAGGAGTCTACCTCTGAATGCCAATTGCTTCTTGGGTGATGGAGAACTGTGGCCTTCACTTCTGGCTTGTGAGTTTCCTGGAGGCATCTGCTGGCCACCGTAGGATGCAGGCAGCTGGACTAGGGAAACCGCTTGGCCTAGCCCAGCGGGGCCAGTGCTTGCCTTCCAATGCTTGCCATTGCAGCCGTCCCCTCTAATGTCCCGGTCCCGCTTCTCTTTGCAGTGCCTCCCTCTGACGGCGCCATGGAGCGCCTCCTGCTGTGTGCCCTGCTGTTCTGCAGCTTGGCCCGAGCCCAGGTGTGTCCCAAGCGCTGCATGTGCCAGAACCTGTCCCCCTCGCTGGCCATCCTCTGTACCAAGACGGGCCTCCTCTTCGTGCCCACCGTGATCGACCGGCGCACGGTGGAGCTGCGCCTGACCGACAACTTCATCACCGTCGTCCGCCGGAAGGACTTCACCAACATGACCAGCCTGGTGCACCTCACCCTCTCCCGCAACACCATCAGCCAGATCCTGCCCTTCGCCTTTGCCGACCTGCGTGGCCTGCGGGCCTTGCACCTCGACAACAACCGCCTCCTCTCGATCGGGAGCGACCAGCTCAAGGGCCTGCCCAACCTCCGTCACCTCATCCTCAGCAACAACCAGCTGCAGGACATCTCCCCCGGCGCTTTCGACGACTTTGCGGGCACCCTGGAGGACCTGGACCTCTCCTACAACAACCTCGTGCAGGTCCCCTGGGAGACCATCCGGCGCCTCAACAACGTCAACTCCCTCAGCCTGGACCACAACTTGATCGATTTCGTCCCGGAGGGGGTCTTCACCAACCTCCTCAAGCTGGCCCGCTTGGACATGACCTCGAACAAGCTGAAGAAGATCCCTCCCGATCCCCTCTTCCTCCGGATCCCCGTCTACGCCAAGTCCAAAGGCTCCCCGCTTTCTTCCTTGGTCCTGAGCTTTGGGGGGAACCCCTTGCATTGCAACTGTGAGTTGTTGTGGCTGCGCAGGCTCACCCGCGAAGACGACTTGGAGACCTGTGCCTCTCCACCAGACCTGCTGGGGAAATACTTCTGGACTATCCCCGAGGAGGAGTTCATCTGCGAACCTCCCGTCATCACCCGCCACTCCGGGCACCTCGTGGTGACCGAGGGCGAGGGGGCCGTCCTGCGCTGCCGCGGAGTGGGCGACCCAGAGCCCTCCATCCACTGGGTGTCCCCAGAGGGCAAAGTGGTGGCCAACACTTCGCGGACCATTTCGTACGACAACGGCACCCTCGAAATCCTCATTGCCACCGTCCAAGACACCGGGGCCTTCACGTGCATAGCCTCCAATGCTGCTGGGGACGCCACCACCTCCATCGAGCTGGTGGCTAACCCATTGCCTCACCTCTCCAACAGCACTGCCCCCAAGGTCCCCGAGGCCGCGGGGCCATCTGACATCCTTACCTCAGCCAAGGCCGCCCTTCCTGCCGGTGCCAATGAAACGGGGGCCTCTCCGGACAAGGGGGTGGTGGCTTCAGAGGTGTCGTCCTCCTCGGTGCTGATCCATTGGTATCCACAATGGCATGTCCCTGGCATCCGGATGTACCAGATCCAATACAACAGTTCCTCTGATGACACTTTAGTGTACAGGTGAGTCTCCGGATTCCAGAGTGGTGGGAGTCTTATGGGCCAAGGCGTTAAGAACATAAGAGCAGTCCTGCTGGATCAGGCCCAAGAAGGCCCATCTAGTCCAGCCTCCTGTTTCGCACAGTGGCCCACCAGATAGAAGAAGGCATTAACCCCACAGTGGCTTTAAGGGGTTTTCACGCTCCGATCTGGAGCTGGAATGAGTGATGCTTCTTCTTCTTTTAAAACCTTGTTTTACTTTAAATATCAGTATAACTTCAAACCATTTTAGCTTCAAAATCAAGAAAATATGACCATAATCAATAGCCCAGTTCAGACATGCTGTACGAGTGTACAGATGTCGGTCCATGTGTTTGTGTGAATGGCTGTACCTGTGTTCATGTTAAAAGTGAACCTGGATACAGGCCCTTCAAATGCATGGTACAGATAGGAAGTGTTCAGCATAACATGTGAGTGACTGTACCTGTGTACACTGTACACCTGTACAAGTGAACATAACGTGTGAATGAGCCTTATGTTTCACTCTGATCCACAGAAAAAGTGGCCTACAGCAATTACTATAACGACGGCATTGTTAGGATACAACAATACAATACAACAAATACTTATATACTGCTTTTCAATGCAAGTTTCCAACACGGTTTACATAAATAAATAAATGAAATGGCTCCCTGTCCCCAAAGGGGCTCACATTCTAAAAAAGCAGCATAAGGCAGACACCAGCCACAGCCCCTGGAGGGATGCTGTGCTGGGGATGGATAGGGCCAGGTGCTCTCCCCCGTTATATAAAGAGAATCACCACTTTAAAAAGGTGCCCCTTTGCTCCGTTAGCTGGATGCTGGCTGAGACGAACCTTTGGTCTCAGCTAGCAGGATGTCCTTGTGTTAGCCAAAACCAGCAGGTGAAACTTTTCGCAGTGTGGAAAAAAACACAACCTCCTCTGGCTTCTTGCCCAGAAGCAGGGTGGCCAGAGAGCAGCAGAGCAGCTGGGCTGGGGGTGGTGGGTGGGGGGTTGCCCTTGCTCCAGCTACCTCCTCCCCGCCAGCTGAAAGGCAGCAGATCCTTCCCCCTCCACAGTGTAATTTCCCCTTGACTCCCTCCACCGCGTGAGAACAAGCGACAACTCCCCATCATGCCTTGGACCCCTGGCTCCTGGCCCTTTGGAAGCAGGGCTCAGACAAAGTTGGCGTTTTGCCTTCTGCAATTCTCCCCTCCGGAGACTGAGCAGGGGAATAATTTCTAAGCTGCCGGAGCAGAGGAATCCTGCTGTGATCATTGGGAACGTGTGGAGAGGGGGCTTGGGGGTCCTTCTCATCTCGGGCGCATCCCTGTGTGGAGCTGCATTCTCCTTGCCGGAGGACTGTGTGTGCATAGTGGGGGGGCGGGGGGAGGAGAGCTGGGGGCTTGTTTGGGGCCAGCAGTGGATGTGAAGCCCCCCCGCTGGGCTGGGCATGTGCTGTGATTGTGCAGGAGCCCTGCGGAGGGAGTGTGGCTTTGGGGCCGGCATCCCGTCTTCTCAGAATCCCACCTTTCTTTTCTTAAAACCATGTTCCTAGCCCTCATGGTAGGCAGTTCGGCTTACAAATGAAATCTCAGGAGCTGGATGAGCTCTCTGGCAGTCAGGTGTGTCTGGCGGCTTTGGTCTCTCTCCCCCCCTCCCCCCCGCCTCCCGAAGGAGAATAAACGATGCAAATCAGGGGAAATCAGGCAAGCTCACTTGATTTGCATGATTTTATACAGGTCGCTGTATCCCGCGTCATCTTGTAGGACACCTTGGTGCAGGATTTTGATGGCTTTTGCTTTTTAGACTGGCCAGGAGCCTTAATGGGCCTCCTCCAAGCTGATGAATCCAGTCCCCGCTCAGCTCATCAGCCTCTGCTGCCTCCCCCTCTCATTAGCCCTTGCAGGGAGCTCTTCCCGAGAGCCCAGCAGTCGTTATGCAGGCAGAGCGCTTGTTTTTGTGGAGAGGAATTCAGGCAAGTGACACCCCCCCCCCCCCCCGGAAGCCTGATGTGGTAGAGCCCGAGAGGCGCTGTGCTGCTCTCGTGAGCCTCTTAGGTCTGTCCATCCTGACTTGGGTGGCTCTCCCCCAGCCTCAGATAGCAGAGCAGGTGCCTTCTCTCTGCATTAAGACTGGAGGAGCCCATACTTGAAACTTGAAACGTGTTCCCTTTTTAGAGGGAGGGGTTGGAGTGGTCCTCTCATTCCCAGTGCAGGGATGCAGGAGAACTTGTCAGCCTCGGAGGAGCTCAGCTTCCCCTTGGGGTCTCTGCATGAGTCTCTGAGATGCCTGCCTTCTGGTCAGGAAGCTTGCTTGTGCAGAAGAAGACGGAGGGTGGCAATCTGGATTTGGTGCAGATCCTGAGGCTGGACGGACTACCTCCAGCATTTGACTACCACATCAGATTTGCTCTTTATTTAATGCCAGCAATGGACTATGTTAGGAACATAGGAGCCTAGGAAGCTGCCGTATACTGAGTCAGACCCTTTCTCCATCTGGCTCAGTATTGTCTACCCAGACTGGCAGTGGCTTCTCTCAGGTTGCAGGCAGGAATCTCTCCCAGCCCTACCCTGGAGAAGCTGCCAGGGAGGGAACTGGGAACCAAGATGCTCTTCCCAGAGTGGCTCCATCCCCTGAGAGGAATATCTTCCAGTGCTCACACACCAAGTCTCCCATTCATCTGCAACCAGGGCGGACCCTGCTTAGCTAGGGGGGCAAGTCAGGCTTGCTGCCACCAGACCAGCTCTCCTCTGTACTGGATTTAAAACTGACCAAGCAGTCTTGGTGAGATGGCAGGATGGTGGTGGAGAGACATCGGGGGCAACGGAGGGAGTAGCCAGGGGACACTGGGGTCTTTGCCCAGGCTTGGGCAGATCTTCTCGCCTGCCCCTCCCTGCCTCTGGCGCTCCTTATTTGTAAAGATGCAGCGAGGCTGTTTGGGACAAGCCCCTTGGGTCTTCCCTGCACCCTGGCAGCTGGCCCAGAACTCGCCTGCCTGCCTGGCCAGAAAGGAAACGCTCATGTTAAGTGACCTACTTACGCTGCGGAACTTGGTGTGTGTGTGTGTGTGTTGCAGGCCTGGGAATGCAGACTCAAGGCCGTGTGATGCGAGGCAGCAGGAAAGAGGTGGGAGGAGGGAGCACACCAAGAAGAAGAAACCCCTTTCCATCCACCATGGGGTGGAGCTGGATGAAGCCTCCGGATTGCTCTTGAGAGGGCGCTCAGCCAGTAGCAGGCAGGTGCCCAAGGAGGCAGCTCAGGTGGCTCCTCTCCTTCCCACCCTCCCCGCCTGTGTGGCCACGCAGCTCTACCTGATGAATGGCCAGCCGGCAGGCAGCGTGGGAGGGAGGGCAGCCACCCAAGCGCTTCTGGGAAGCAGAGGCAGCTGTGCCTCCCGTGGCCCCCCCCCGGCTCATTAGGAGGGTCCACAGCTGGGTGCAGTCTGATCTGCCTGAGCATCTGCCCATGGAGGCTGGGGATGATGGGCGTTGTAGTCCAACAACATCTGGGGACCCTCGGGAGGATGCTGAGGCATGAGTGGGTCACGTGGCCCGTGTTCCCCAGATCTTGTTGACTACAGCTCCCATCACAACATCTGAGAATCCCTGTTCCAGGGACATTGTTTGTGGCAGCCCCAGACCTGGTAGGGAGACACCTAAGGAGAAGGGAGCTGACGGCGGGTACCTCACCGCTTCTCACTGCCACCCCCCCCCATCTCTCCTTGTTAGAATGATCCCATCATCCAGCAAAGCCTTCTTGGTGAAGGACTTGACCTCCGGGCGGGACTACAACCTGTGCGTCTTGGCGGTCTACGACGACGGGGTGACGTCCCTCACCGCCACGCGAAGCCTGGGCTGTGTCCGGTTCAGCACCCTGCAGGACGCACCCCAGTGCCACTCGCTCCACACCCAGTTCCTGGGGGGCACCATGATCATCATCATCGGGGGCATCATTGTGGCCTCCGTCCTCGTCTTCATCATCATCCTCATGATCCGCTACAAGGTCTACAGTGGCCAAGAGGAGCACAAGAAAGCCAAAGTCAGCAACGTCTACTCGCAGACCAACGGGAGCCAGCCGCCCCCCGCCGCCGCCGCTCTGGCCTGCTCGGCCTCCAAACCCGAGGGGTGGGGCATGGACAGTTCGGGGGGGCCCCGGGTCAGGAGGGACTGCAGCGTCCTGGCCCTGAGCAAGGACTGTGAGAAGGGGGCCGAGGAGGCGCCATCTCCCCGGAGGAGGAGGAGGTGGTCACGGACTCACATAGACCTCCATAACAACTGTCCCGGGCCAGGGGCAGAGCCCTGCAGGACCGAAGAGCAAGGTCGGTGTGGGTGCTTGTGGTGGAGGGAGTGGCTCCCATGGGCCAGGGAGAGGAATGGAGGAGGAGGAAGAGCTCACACCCCACAGAGCTCTCTGACCTGGACTCCTGGCAGAAAGTTCTTCTGTTTTCTCTACTGTGTGGTGGCGGGGGAGAAAAGGAGGCTTGCGACTGCCTTTGGAGGGAGGATGAGGTGGGGAGGGGGAGGGAGGGAGGAGCTGGGAGCAGAGTGGCAGAGGGCCTGCAGGACTAGAAACTTGATGTCTATGTGGCGCATAGCAGCGCAGAACTGCTTCCCAGTTTCCGGCCTGGACAAAACGCCTTCTCTGCTTGTAGAACAGGAAGAGGTTCCACAGGTGCGGTTTCTTCCCTTTCTGGGCTGCCATGCCAGAAGAATGCACCTGCAGAACACCTCCCCTGCCATGCAGCAACTGGGGGAGGAGGTCCTCCTTCAAGGGGAGGCAGCCGAGATCCCTCCTAACAGGCCTTGGTTGTTTCCACAGAGCCCCAGCTGATGCCACCTGCTGGTGAGAGGAAGAATGGCAGCGAGTGGACCGATGTCAAGATCTGAGCTCCGTTGGGGGGCCCCAGTGGGGACAAGGCGCGGCTGTCTCAGACCCCCAGGTGGGGAGCCGTCTACCTCACCCTCTTTGCATTACATGGTGGGTGGCTGGGAGCAGGAGGGGGCTGCAGCTCAGGGGCAGCCCCCCTGCTTTGCATTGCAGAAGGTTCCAGGTTCTATCCCTGGCAGCCTCTCCAGCGATGGCCTGGGAAAGAGGCCTTGGAGAGACGCTGCCAGTCCGCGCAGAGAAGACTGAGCTAGAAGAACCAATGGGCTGGCTCAGGGTAATCAGGCAGCTTCTTTTGTACTAAGGGCTTCCGACACTAACCAGAGGAAACCAGTTTGAAGGGCAGAGAGATCAGATCTGAAAGGCCTCCTAAGGAAGAGCGGGCCTCTGGGCATGTGCAGAGTGCATTGCCCTTACCAGTGAGTAACTCTAGCCAGTTCTAGGCAGCTGGGCTTAGGGCAAGCTAGCTGCATCTTGGGGAGGTTTGTGATGGGAACTCCGTCCTGCTGCCTTTTCCTTTCTCAAAAACAGGCCCCGGACTGCGGCCGTGGCCTGGGCAGAGGACGGTCCAGCCTTTCCCCTCCGGCCATGGTCCCAATCCAGATTGCGCTGCAGAGGAGAAAATGTGCAAGCGTCCTTTCCCACTGCTTGCCAAGGAAAAAGCTGTGGGGGCTTCCGATCACAAATCCCCCGCATTCATCGTGTCTCCTCTGGCTCTTGGATGCAGGCTTGAACCCCAGGCGGAGAGGCGGTTAAAAGGTCCCCTCCCTCTTCTCTCTTTCCCTCTGCAGATCGGCGCATTGGCTGGGAGCTGCAGCTAGCCCCTCCTGGGCATCCTCTGAACTCCGACCTGCCTGCCTCTGCCGGGTTGGGGCCCCTGGGAGGGCTCAGCTGGGGCTGCCAGGAGGGGCCACCAGGTGAGTTGGGACCCTGTTCCGGCCACGCGGCCTTTGTGGCAGCATCGGCACCCACAACAAACTCGGCCCCGCAAAACTAGCCCAGCCATCCCAAGACCTTCAGGGGAGAAAAGACTTGCAGACGTCACAACAGAAGTTCTTGACCTTGGGTCCCCAGATGTCGTTGGGACTACAGCTCCCATCACCCCCTGCCCTTGGCTGTGATTCTGGCTGGGGGTTTCCCCCCTCCTCCCTTAGAAACCTGCCTCTGCTCGAACATGGGCCCCACATGCCGGAGCTCCAAGGAATCTGAAGCCTTTTCTCTCTCTTTCTTGCAGGCTGAATCTCCAGGACACCCCCACGCCCCCGTGCCCCATTTCTCCACTCTCCCACCACAATGGTGCTGCCCACGACGGGGAGGGGTGGGCAGGCGCCCCCAGTCTCCCGTTTCCATGCTGCCGGGGGGGGGGGCGGGCTCTGTCTGCCGGAGTCACTGCCACTCACCTCTACCGGGCACCGTTTCTACCGGACTCCCTTGCGGGGCCCCCCCCCCGTTTTCTACAAGCTCTGTTTTTCTAACCCGTGTCTGCAGTTTTCTAATAAACAGAGTTGGAAATCAGTGGCTGCGGCCATGGGACCCGGCTCCTGCCTGACGAGGGGTGATGCGTCTGTGGGGCGTGGTGGGGCTGCTTCCTCCGGGCACTGGTGGAGGAGGCGGGCAGGGACAGGCCCCCCAAGCGTCCCAGTGCCAAACGTGAAGTCCCTCCCGTGTGTGTGTGTCTTTCCATACGGATGTGTGTGAGTCGCCCCATCCCATGGGAGTAGGGATGGTGACAAAGGCATAGAGCTGGGTCGTTCAGGGATTCTCAGGCGGGATGTTGTTGGACAGCGACTCTCCTCGCCCTCAGCGATAACGGCAGAAGGTCACTCTGGCAGTGGATGATGGGAGTTGTAGTCCAACAATATCTGCTGCCGCCACCACCGCCCTGTGTACAGAGTGGCGGAGACTAGAACACCAAGAAGAGAAAGCCGAGAAATGTTCCTCCTGCTCTCTTAATACGAGTATTATGGACCCAATGAAATTGATGAAAGGTGATTCAGGGCAACAACAACAACAACAACACATTTCAGCAAACGTTTTCATAGCGGTTTACATAGAGAAATAACAAATAAATAAAAAAGATGGCTCCCTGTCCCCGAAGGGCTCACAGTCTAAAAAGAAACACAAGACAAACACCAGCAACAGCCACTGGAGGGATGCTGGGCCGAGGGGTGGAGAGAGCCAGCTACTCTCCCCCTGCTAAGTAAAGAGAATCACCACATTAGCAAAGGTGCCTCTTTTCCCAGTGAGCAGGGGTAGCAGAGCAGACAAAAGAAGGTACTTCTTCACACAATGCATTGTGGAACTCCTTGCCACAAGAAGATGTGGTCAAGGCTTTAAAAGCAGATTTGACAAATTCTATCCATGGCTATCATGGATGTGGACTGTCTGTGCGCAGAGGTGGGGGTGTGCCTCAGCATACTAAAGGCTGGGGTGGGGGCAGGGGTGGAGGGGAGCAGTCGCCGTCCTGCCCTGCTGGTGAGCTTCTTGTAGGCAGCACCTGGCTGACCACTGTGGGAAACGGCTCAATGGACCCACCATGGTCTTGAGGCTTCTTCCTGTGTTCTTGGACATTTGGCACCAGGGCCCCAAATCCTGCTGCCTTGGCAGAGGCAGTATGTTCTGCAAAAGAATACAATACATTATGCCAATGAAGAGAAACAAAACCATTTGTAGGTTGCAGAACCTGGCTTATATGCTGGTGGAGCTCTTTTGCTTTTGCATTGCGTTAGGCTTTTGAGCACCACCATCTAAGAGCGGAGGATGGGGGCTTGGGGGGGCTTTCCCTCCAAGCCGCTTTGGAGTGGCGTGCTTCTTCCAGCTGGCTGATGCCTCCTCACCGTCTCTCCCCACCCGGTGATTCTGAGGCAGTGAACCAGCTGCAGACGCCAGAGCCCCCCCCCCCCCCGGCTCCCTGGAATGACAGGCAGGAAGTAGCGGAGATGGTGAGCAGCCCAGGAAGAAGGTCCTCCAGAGGCCGAGCTCCTCTCTGACTTGCATACAGATGGTTTTGGAACGCTGCCAGTCCGAAGGCCTGAGCTCTGCTCGGAGGTCCGGCGGCGGAAAGGCAGGGCTGCAGGGAAGGGTCTCTGGGCGCCCTGGGCTCCCACTCCAGGCTTTCCCGTCCGCTTTCTGCACCAGCAGTGAACGTGGCCGTCATCATTCGGCTTCGGAGCCCATCCCGATGGTGCAGGCCAGGGAGTACTAAAGGTGCAGCCGCCATCCATGAAAGAAGCTGGCAGGAAGCCAATGGGGAGCATCCGCAAATACGGCGATTTCTGCTGCCAGCGGAAAGCTGCTGGCACTGAGGGCAGGAGAGCTGCTTGGAGGAGAGTGATGAAGGCTTTGACGGGCCGTTGCTGGTTTCTTTCACAAAGCTGTAGAACCGGCTTCTCCATAAAGTGCCGTAACAATATCACAGCAGAGAGCAAGAGGAACGCATTCCAAACCCGAAATCAGTTTTGTGTCATATATTATTTGTATCCTGCTTCTCCTTCCTGAAGGGAGTCCAAGCTGGCTGACGACAACACGCAGGAATACGAAATGCCAGCATCCAAATCCATGGAACAGAACAGAACAATTTACCCAAAGAACAAATAAGTCCACAGTCAACGCTCCTCAACAAGCCATCTCAGCGATGCAAGCAAGCTATTAAATTTGTTTTAAAAAATCGATTCCGTAACCATTCGGAGCAACAGCCCAATTCATATCAATTAACATCCATCCAATAAATATTAGACAAATCCATGGTGAGACGTATGTATCAGATCTGCATTTCAGATTGTGACTTGCCCCCAGCCATAAAAGCAAGAGAATGGAGCCGAAGGAGAAGGAGGCTCGTGGGATGCTTAAGTGACGCAAACCTGGTGGGGAAAGGGGGGCTTTGAGGAGCTGTCTTACACTTGACCAGAGGCAGCTTCCAGTGGGTGGAGGTCGGGAGCATCAGTGCCCAGGCCCTGAAGGATGCCGAGGAGTCTGATGTAGGTCTTCCCAAGGGGGAAGAACTTGGAGCGAGGTCTTCTGGGATGATCCTGGTTAAGTGCCAGCCCAGGACGGCATAGGGTGGGGCCTAATGCTCCACCTTGACCTGTGAACTAGGAACAGCCCCCACCCACCCGCCCATTTATTGGTCTCTGCCCCACCCACCCCCACCCCAGTAAACACTATTGCTCCAAGAGGAGGAAGGGGGCGGTCACAGCTCAGTGGTAGAGACCTTGCTTTGCAGGCAGAAAGGCCCAGGTCCCATCTGTGGCATCTTGAGGCCGGTCTGGGTAAGACCCCTGGAGACGCTGCTGCCAGGCAGTGCAGACAGTGCTGGTGTGGGTGGGCCAAAGGTCTGACTCAACACACACACGCGGCACTTCATTTGTTCCCATTCTTGCTTTCTTAAACAGGAGTTTGTCTGAGTGGGAATTCTTGGGGCCCAGCTTCCTCCCAAGAATCTCTAGGACAGAGGTTCCTAACCTCGGGTGGTGCCCAGATGTTGAGGACGACTCACTTGGGGATGATGGGAGGCCTTCCAGTCCTAGGACCAAAGGAAGCGGCCTTCTCCCGAGTCCGGCCCTTGGTCCGTTCCGCTCAGTATTGTCCGCTCTGCCTGGCTGTGGCTCTCCAGGTTTCAGAGCCCGGAGTTTTTCACCAGCATCTGGGAACTCCCGAGTGGACCCATCACCGACAGCAGACGTGAACCAGAAGTGCCCCGTATTTGGATAAGAGCTGGTGTGAGCTGCCCTCAGTGGCAGTGGGTGGAGTCAGCTCTTCCCGGCCGTGCCTTGGTTCTGGCCCAGATGGCCCTCCATTGGCCATCTCGCCCCCCCCCCCCGGCCCCGGGCAAGTGGTTACTTGCAAGATAGAGCCTTTGACAAGGGTGCAGGAGGAGGCCGCAACTGTCGCCTCTGGTGGAACAGGAGCTGGCGCTGGAAGCTTCCCCAAAGCCTGTCTGCCGTGTCGGGAGTGGGAAGGTAGGATTAGCATCCCGGCCGGCAAGCAGAGCTGCTGAGGCCCTTTCAGGAGCTGCCGGCGGCGGCGGACAAGCATTATCATCTCTCTGCAGGCCTCCTCCTCCCCGGCCTGGGCCCTGGGCAGCCGGCCAGCCCCGCTCCTCCCCTCCGCCTCCTTCCCTGGCTCCAGCTCCCCCCTCTCCTTTGCATTCAGGCCACCCAGCAGCTGTTGGTGCTGGAGACGGTGTCTGGCTGGCCCGCCGGTTCGTGACCTGCTTTCAAGGAACAGCGGCTGCCGCCACTTCTCACTGGACGTGGCCCCCAGCAGCTCAGCTCTGCCTCTCCCCTCCAGGTGCATTGAAGAACAGCCCTGCTGGCTCAGGCCCAGGGAGGAGGCCTACCCTAACCCTACCTGTTTCGCACAGAGGCCCACCCGATGCCCAGGGAAGAATCTGCCTTCAGCTCCCCCCCACCCCCTGCATTGCCCCCCCAGCCCTGCCATTCAGATCTACCCCACTTCATTTCCCCTTCAAAACTATTGGCCCCAATCCTGCCTTGGAGCAAGTGTGGGTGGGCTGGCCAAACATCTCTTCCTTCAGCTTAAAAAAAACAAGAAGTCAGAATGATTGATCACTTCCCAACCTTTATTTGTTTTTCCTGGCAAATAAATTTTAATGGCATTTTTGTACTCAATAAGAATTTTGGCATCAATAGCTTCTCATCTGTCCGTTATTCATATGTCAATGTGATCTGTTGCGGCTGAAAGGAAAAAGGGGGAGCGTCAATAGACCCTGGGGCCGATACATTTACTGGTAGAGCTTGGGTGGGTTTTTTTGCGCTTGCAGAGAAATTTACAGCTGTTCTCTTCTTCCGCTGTACTGGAAGTCTGTAGATTTACTGGAGGCTGGGCAGGTAGCAGACAGAGTGATGTCCTACTCCTGGAAGGGAAGCAGATGGGTGGGTGGGAAGGAGGGAGGGAGCGAAGGCATCAAGGGGCACAATCCACCAATCTCCTCCTTGGGCCCTCTTGAAATGCAGGGGAGCAGCTCCTCAAGGGTGCATAGCAGGCGTTCCTTGTGGGGTGAGCTTTGTGGCTCTGGACGCCACAAAGAGGTATCAACGCCCTGATTCATTGTGCCCAAACCCCCACAGGTACGGAGACTTCTCTGTGTGTCTTGAGCTCGGACATCTGGCAGCAGGTCTCTGGGGTCTTCTCTCCTGCACCATCATGATGGGCCCTTAGAAGCCAGGCAGGTCAGCCCCCAGCCCCCATGAAGCAAGGGCGCCCTCTAGGGGCAAAGCTGGGCCAGGCACTGTCAGCTGACCCCTTCGTCCAATGAGGAGGCATCACACCCTATAAAAACCCTCCTCCAAGCCCTCTGTTCCTATTTGCCTGAGCTGGGACCTAGCTCTGGTCCATCCTTAGCTGCATCTCCAGTCCGCTGCTCCTTCTCATCTGCCCAGATTGGACCGCCCCACTGCAGCCTTGGCCAAGGTAGGACATCTGCTTATCCTGACCCCAAAGCCATGTGGAGAGGATGGTGCTGATTGCCTTCCTGGTCCTCCACCGATTCAGCAAGCAGACCAGGGGCTCTGAATGGGTGGCCTGGTCCAAACCAGGATTCCTGAGGGATTTGAGAAATTTCCCCAAAGCAGAAATCCTTGCTGAATTTCAGGGTTCCTCCGAAGGAGAAGTTTTGGAGATGGTTTCTCCGGGTTCTGTTAATCGCCAGAGTGTGGCCAAGTTAAGTGTGTTGCTGGGAGCAAAAACAAAGAAAGAAGTCCCAGGACACCTTAAAGGCTAGCTAATTTATGGGCTACTGGCCCATTGACCACAATTCTGCCTGTCCCCTTCTCTGCTGAGGCCCTTCCTACCAGCAGCTCTCTGTCCCTTGGCCTTGTGTCCTAACCGTGTGTGTGTATAATGAGGTCATTCACACAATCACAAACTGTGTTCCTGGGTAGCTTTTCCTTCCACACAATCTCTTCTAAACTGGTTTTCCTCCAGCCTTGCTTCCACACAACTGAAAATTGGGAGCACACACAGCTCTCAATTTGGTCTGATCTGGAGGGACACTTCGGATGTGGCCAGGCAAGACGGCCACTGAGGCATGGCTGCTTCCTCCGCCCACACCTCTCACCTGTGCGTGTAGGTTCCATCAGCCTGTTCAGAGTCTGCCATGGCGGCGGGGTGGGGGTGGGGGGCCTTTTGCCAAAGCTAACACCACACACATCGCACACGCGGCATCTCTCCACCAGGACCTGAAAAGTGCCCAGAAACCAGAGCAGATGACGGAAGGCCTCACTTGGGGGCTGCCCGGCCTGCCATTAGCGCAGCCCCCCGGGGGGCTCTCTGTTGGGGCGGCTGGCCACGCTCCGCTGCTCCCACCTCCTCTCGCCTTCTGAGTGGAGCTTTCAAGTCTGAGGGGAACCGTACAGCGGCCTGAATAATTGTGGCAGCAGCCACGTTAAGCGGCTTTTTCTGTTCTGAAGAATGCCTCCCCTGATGGGGAAAGACGGAGCAGGCCAGCAGCTGCAGCAGCGTGGCGTACACAGCACAGCTCCTCGCTTGCAGCGTTGACCTCGCTTGGTCCCCAGGCCCAGAGCTGCAGACTCCCCCCCTACCACCAGAGAATCTATGCTTATGCACCCCCACAGCCCTTGTTTCACAAGTGTTGGTTTATTTATAAAAGGCGTATAAGTTTGAACCAGTGTGCATCCAGGCAGAGACCTACAAACTAGAAAAACAGGCCCAATGCATCTCGCTGTATCTGTTTGCAAAGTCACAACATCTGCTTGGGGTAATAAAAGCTTCCAAAGAGCCCGGCTGAGTCAGATCAAAGATCCGTCTAGCTCAGGGCTTCTCAGCCTTGGTCCTCAGGTGTTGTTAACCACAACTCCCATCATCCATAGCTTTGGGCACAGTGGCTAGGTATGATGGGAGTTGTAGTCCTACAACAGCTGGTCTTGTGGTAGCAGGGAAACCTGTCCCCTTATCTAAGTAGGGTCCACCCTGGTTGCATATGAATGGGAGACTTGATGTGTGAGCACATCCCTCCCTGGCAGCATCTCCAAGAGAGGGCTGAGAGAGACTCCTGCCTGCCACCTTGGAGACGCCGCTGCCAGTCTGTGAAGACAATACTGAGCTAGATGGACCAAGGGTCTGACTCAGTATCTGGCAGCTTCCTATGCTCCTAATGCTGGGCCTCCAATTGACCCCTGGCTGGCCTTTCTTTCTCTGATTTTCCCACCCCCAGCCCTCCAACTCTGTTAGATGCCCCTCACCCCCCCCCCCAAAAAAAAAACAAAGAGAGAGAGGGAGGGAGGGAGAGAAAGCGCAATGTCATAGAAGATGTGAGCCATGGTTGCCATGGAGATCCTGATAAAAATATCTATTAAGTTGGCTGACACACTCGCGGCTTGCGAAGAGGAAATGTGCCTGGCTGCTGGATCCAGCCCACAACATGGTTCCTGGCCTGGGAAAGCTCAGCCTTGCTCTGATTCCTGGGGGGAAAGGCACTCTGTACATGCTCACAGGCACTGGCTCCCTTTCCAAGGATCGTTTCCCCTTATTCTGGGGCTGGCCCTGGAAATGGATTGCAAATGGACCATCGTCTTGGCCAATACAAAGGGCTGCTCAGTTGGGGTGCAGTAGCAATTTTCTAAAGGGGGTGGGGGTGGGGAGGGCCACCGCCTGCCTGCCTGCCTGGAAAGCCAGTCCTCCTAACCTGGGATGTGAGTGCTCATGGGTGGGCTGGGAAGCAGGGGACGGAAAAGGCACTCTGCATATGCCCAGAGGCCCAATGTCCATGTTTGCCCCCTTGAGGGTGGCCGTTCTGCAGGGGGGCGGCCAAAGAAGCCCCAAAGGGAGCTGGCTCATTCCTGAAGTCCTCTGCCTGCCCAACAGTGGGCTGGCCCCACCCTGGCAGCAGCAGCAGCAGCAGCAGCAGGCAGCCCTCCCGTGATTCCCTCCGCCTCGGGGTTTGGGGTGTTGCAAGCACAGAGGCGTGGGCTGGGCCCCGTCCCCGTCTTTGCACCTCAAACTTGGGTGGACTTGTGTGGAGAGGGAGAGCAGACACCAGGCGCCCAGCGGCCTTGGGGAGCAGGGAGACGGCAGGTTCGCCAGCCTTCTCTCCGCTGGGACTGCAAGGTGAGGGAAAGGGGCTGGAGCGCATGACCGGGGTGGGGGGCGCGGGGGGGCCTCCGCTTTGCCATCGCCGCCTGATGTCCCAGGCCGGCCGTCTCTTTTGGCCAGACGACGCCCCGCTGGCCAGGGGCTGTTAGCCGAGGGATCTGTGGTGGTGTGGCAGGTGCCGGCCGATGGAGATGGAGGATGAAGCATCTTCATTAGGCCGCTATCGATCGCAGGCTGAGCGGAGCGGCTGGCACTCGGGAGAGCTGCACGCCGACCGGACCGCTGATTGATGGGTGTCCATCAGAAACTCCACGTCCCGGGGGCCTCAGGGCTGCCTCGTTTCATTGGGGTCCGGCCGTGAATGGCAGCCACGTGTGAGGGGGATCTGCCAGCCAGCCAGCCACCCTGGACGATGCCTTTTAGTGCCTGCTGTCTCCGCTTCGTGAATGAGGAGTGAGCACTGAGGCCTAGAGACTTGAATGGCATTGGCACCACCGAGCACGGCCAGCTGGAACCGCTGCCCTGAAGCCGTGGCCTGCTGGAGTTGCCCATCTGGCAGCAGGCGGGGCTCATCCTAAGGAGCTGGGTGGGGGGAGCGGGCGCAAATGAGCAACTCTGGTTGCTCATCCCTCTCTCATACCCCCCCCCCCCGCTTTAAGGAGAGCTGTGCTGGCTGCAGCAGGCTGGCCATTTGTCAGGTAGAGCTGCAGAGGAGGCGCTTGCCTTCACGCCCCCACCTGGAAGCATCCGGCTGCTGATGAATTCCTTGCTCTGATCCAGCAGGAGAGCTTTTCCGGCCTCGCAGCGACTGGGTAATATTTCTCTGGCCGCCGTGGGGCTGGAGCTGGCCTTGGGGTTTGCTGCCACTGGCTGCGACATGCCTTGGGCCGCGCGCCTCCCTCCCTCCCCCTCTCTAGGTGGAGATGCCTGGCTGGAACATGGCGTGTGGCTCTGGCGACGGGGTGCCAGGAAGCAGATCTGAAATCTCTTCCGTGGTGGCTGGTCCTAAGGAACTGAGTGGGGGCCAGCGGAGGAGGCACAGAACGGCCTCTGCTTCCAGGCAGTTCAGGTGGCTCCTCCCTTCCCTCTCTCTCTCAGCCACACTGCCTGCCATTCGTCAGGTAGAGCTTCGTGGTGAACCGCGCAGCTCTACCTGACAAATGGGCAGGCAACGCAGCTCTTGGGTGGAGGGGGTGGGGAGCGGCTTCCTTTGACAGCCCCCTGGATCCTTAGGAGAAGCTGCTACTGAATCTATTCTGCTGTCCAGTCACTGTAGCTCTTTGGTTGTTTTTATACTTACCTCTATTTATAAAAAGTGTGTAGTTCTTTCATTCACTGACTTGTGAAACTTAGCATAAAAAATGGAGCACCAAATTATATGTCCAGTGCACAAAATGCCAAACCAGATTTAGATGTCTGATCCTGGGTGTGTCTGTGTCTGTGTGTGGGGGGGTATGTGTATGTGATTGTGGGCACCCAGTGGTGAGGGGAGAGCACTCTGCACATGCTCAAAGGCCCTGTCTCCCTTACACTTTGCCAAGAGTGGTGCAAACAAAATCCTTTCCATAGCTGGCCCTGATTAGTTATAGCTCCAGATTTTTCTCAGGGTTACCATCCTGGCTTGGTGGGGGGGGAAATTCAGGGTGGAGAGAAATAAGATGAATGGGGCTTGGTAGCCCAAATGGCTATCAAGTTCTGACTTGGTTTTACAAAACTGTCTTCTAATTTGTCAAGTGTGCAAAAATTGTGCAAAATGGAATTCTACATGAGGAAACACTGCCCTCTAGTGGAGAAGGGAGGGGAAAGAGTTGATGATGTATGTGCAACTACAGGTTTTTTTTTAAAAAAGGAACACGCAGAGAGCATTGGGGCCAAATTTGCTGCCGTGGCCCTCAACCTCTCTCTGCATTCATGTTTGCACAGGAGCGCATATGCACTTGAGCATGCATGTGAGACATATCCTGAAAGAGCAGAGCGCATGGATTGTGCATATGACTTTGCATGCAGCAAGGAGGTTGAGAGCAGTGCCAGCAGGGGCAAGTTCGACCGTGCAGCCATTCTGAGTACCTCAACGGGAGTTGATTACATGGGCCAAGCCATAGGACAGGGCTTTCCTGGGGATGCTAAATTCCCGCCCTCCCCCACCCCCAGCCCTGCACGTGTGCCTGTAATAGACGCCTGGTGCACAAAAAACAAACCTATGAAACCTTCCACATCACTTTGTCTCCATGCAGAAGCCTTGTAAGCTTCTCTGTGTCAGGCTTCTGTTCAAGTCCGAGGAGCAGAGCAAGGGAAAATGTGGCAACCCTCAGGGCCGGCCCCCTCCTGTAGTTTAACACCCTTTGCAGAAAGACAGATATGTTTGAAAACTTTTCTCTTTGATTTGAGCTGGAATGCCTAAGGAGATGTTTTAATATTTCTGAAGTTATTCCTTTTCTGAAGAGGCAATAATTCTTTATTGAATGAGCTCATAAATTTCTCTCTCTGATTTAAGAGGGAGTTGGCAAAAAGCGCCTCGTTGAGACAGCAGATTTTTTTTTTTTTTTTAAAAAACAATGTACATAAACCCCTGGAGGAAAACATAACTCTCTCCTTTCCTATTTATTCTCTTCTCTTTTCTCTCTTTTATCTTCTCTCTAGGGTCCTATAGGGAGTTTGGGGGAAAGGTTAAAAAATTGTTGAAAATTGCCCACTTGCCCATTTCTTTTGTGGGTTCGGTGATAGGTAGTACCCAACATGCCCTACCACACAACCCACTTTGGTGCCCATAAGAGCTACCCATGGGGAACAATGGGGTGTTTTGAGTTTCCCCATTGTTCCCTTATGGCTGGAACAAGCTGCACTCACAGAGTGCACACAATTTGCAATGCATTTTGCAACTCTGCCTTGAAAAACACAGTAAAAGCACACAATATAACACAGATTTCAAACATTTTATACTGTAGCTGCTTCCCTCATAGACACAAGGGAATCTTAAGCAGATTTAACTAAAGGTTTATTCAGCTACAACTCCATTTTTTCCTCCTTTTCCTCCCTTTTTCTTTTTGACTTGTTCCCCACACTCTCTACAGGACCCTCCTTGGGACAAATGTACAGACAAACTGCAAAAGATTACTGAATAGAATACAACAAAACAGTCCAAAAACAACCCAAAAAGAATCACTGACCCAGAATCCACTGCCAGTCACAGTGTCTGTGCTGTAGTAACATCATTGGCACAAGTTGCTCTCTCACACACAATTATGACTTACTTCCTAGCATTGCAACAGCTGCTACAGCAGCACCCTTAGCAGCAAGCAGAGCCATACGCTCAACTAGAGGAACTTCAGCCACATTTTGACTGAGTACGCCTTGCAATGCAGATTGCAGAGCAGGCCAGAGCAGTGAGTGAAGCATAAGTTAGTCTCAAGGCCTGACATGGAGATCATCACAGCAATCACCAAGAAATATCACACACACACCCCCTCTCTACCTGCCACTGTCCATTTCTCTCCACAACACTATCTCACAAACAAAACAAACCACAATTCAAGGAAGGCAGGCAGGCACCCAAGTTTTGCCTTAGTCAGTCTGAGATCCAACAAAACCAGATAGTTATAGCAGCGATTGCACAGCATACTCAGAGCTGAGAAAACAACAACAAAAAACCCAAGCCTTCCTTGATTCCTTTCTCCTGATGTATCCTCTTCTTCAAGAGAGGTACACAAGGGCTCTCTCTTCCTCCCAGTCCCTTTGAATACATTTGGAACCCCTCTACTTTTGTGTCCCCCTCCCTCCCCCCCAGCTAATGGGGGCACAGTTGCTCAGGTCAACACTTAATTTGTATTTATTTGTTTGTTTGTTTGTTTGTTTGTTTGATTTATATACCACCTGACTCCAGAGGCTCCAGGCAGTTCACAAAGATAAACAAGACCAGCTATTAAAAAAACTAACACATTCAGAAATTACAGCAATTAAAAAATCTAAACAGCAATAAAAAAATTAAAACTCAGAAATTACTAAAAGCCTGGCTTTAAAAAAATGTGTCTTAAGGGCTCTTTTAAAGGCTGGTAAAGATGTTAAACCATGGACGTCTATAGGGAGCTCATTCCATAGCCTAGGAGCGACTACAGAAAAGGCCCGGCTCTCCTGAATTTGTATCATATTTGAATGATAACAAGCCAATAATTAAACAAGAGGTTCGTAAGCCAGTCAGAAACCAGTGCCAGAAAACCAATCAGCTAGGGGAAGACAGGCCTCCAAAATGGTGCTCAGAACCTTTTGAATTGACAAGGGGTTGTTTTGTTCCAAGCTCCAAACAGCCCTTTATGTAAAGGGTATTTTGTTTTTGAGCCCTACTCCTGACACACTTGAAACAGCCCGTTTCAAGTCGAAACATTATGCACATTCCTACTTCTCTCTTTTTTTGTCCACCTAGCCTGTTAGATATTACAGTAAGAAAATGTAGGCGGACCACAGGAAACACTCCAAAGCGCAACAGAGATCCTAACGGCAGAAACTTAGGCATGCCTACTCAGAAACAAGCCCTGCTGAGTTCAGTGAGGCTTAATCCCAGGACCGTGTACATGGGATTGCAGCTTAGTTATAGTCCTACTCACACATTATATTCAACATCTTTTGCAGGGGGTAATTCAGGGTGAGATTCCAGTGCTTGACACCAGAGGGCACTGTGGGCTAAGATTTCACCCGGCCAATTTTATTTTGGGGATGTGGGGGAGCAGTGGGGCAGGAGGCCCTACCTGCCTTCTCCATTTCTCTGCATCTGTAATTAAAATATTAATGCTGACTTGCTGAAAATGCATTCTGCTTCTAAAAAACCTCCTTTCCCCTTCAAGTCTTCTCATGAATAATGTGCACTGTCGATTATTAATAATCTCTTGACCCTGATTCAGGACTCAACCCTGGAATTCTTGGTGCAGAAAGAGGTCCCTTGAGCATGAGCAGAGTGCCGACAGCCTACACACACGAGATTTAAGGATCGAAACTTCCCAGACAGAAGGGAAGACCTCCCAGTGATTTAGGTCTCAGCAGCTTTGTTCTAGAAATCAAAGTCTTTGCGCAACTCTTCTGCTTGGCCCTGCACATTACAAGCCCCCACTCCACACACACCCCCGCCCACCATCCTGCCCTTTCAAGCCTTCCCTTCCAGGATCTTAAAGAAAGCCTTCCTTCAAATTAAACCAAGCCCCATATGAATTTCTCCCTCCATTAATGTCACGGGTTAATTAATTTTTTTTTTTTTTTTTTAATTACAAATTATGGCTTTTAATTCTGAAGCGTTGGTTCCTCCCGAGTTGCTAGCCATCCTCTGCATGGTCCAGGGCTGCGAGAGAAATGGGCTAGTTTAGAAAGCTGGAGTCTTTCTAATAAGCAGCTGGGCTCCAGGGAGAACTGCAGATAACAAAGCTCTCAGCAGGGCCCAGTCAGAAAGGCAGGAGAAAATTGCCTTGGATATTATTTCGTGGTTGAAGTTGAGTAGAAATCAGTTCAGCTCCTGGGGAGTTCTCTCTGCTGAACACGGGGAGGAAAATAGAGGCTAGTGGTTAGTGTGGAAGGGGCAACAGAGAGGAAGATCCTGGCTCCCTTTCTTTTCTTCCGCTCAGGAAAGTATTTTGAAGTGAAGAGTTTGGGGGAAAGCAAGTTTAAGGACTGGGCATTCGGCATTACCGAATGTTGAGGGATCTGGGTGAAAGTTGGTGGGTGGAACACAGGAGGCTGCTGTATACTGAGTCAGGCCATTGGTCCATCTAGCTCAGTCTTGTCTTCACAAACTGGCAGCGGCTTCTCCAAGGTGGCAGGCAGGAATCTCTCTCAGCCCTCTCTTGGAGATGCTGCCAGGGAGGGGACTTGGGACCTTTTTCTGCTCTTCCCAGAGTGGCCCCATCATCCCCTGAGGGGAATATCTTCCAGTGCTGCTCACACTTCTAGTCTCCCCTTCATTTGCAACCAGGGTGGACCCTGCTTAGCTCAGGGAACAAGTCCTGCTTGCTACCACAAGGCCAGTGAGAGAACGGGAGAGAGCGCGAGCACTTTTTGCTCACATTTGGGCAATTCTAGCCCATGGCTTCCCAGCCTCTGTCCCCAGATGTTGTTGGACTACAACTCCCATCATCCCCGGCCACAGTGGCCTTTGGCCATCATGCTTGCGGATGATGGGAGTTGTAGTCCCACAACATCTGGGGAGCCCAACAATAGGCTCCCAAGGGGAAGTTTCCCTTGCTCCATCATTGCTGCATTTTCAGCATTCATTGGCGACAATTAATGGGCATTTTCTTGGGGCCTCTTGCAAATATTTTAACATGGCTGCTGCAGGTTTTTGTTTCACCAC
This sequence comes from Hemicordylus capensis, assembly GCF_027244095.1. Classification (NCBI taxonomy): domain Eukaryota; kingdom Metazoa; phylum Chordata; class Lepidosauria; order Squamata; family Cordylidae; genus Hemicordylus; species Hemicordylus capensis. The sequence goes on along the minus strand of NC_069663.1, from coordinate 28,376,513 downwards.
ATTAAAAAGTGCTTCTTTGCCCAGTGAGCTGCAGGGGTACTTATGGAGAGCAAGGCCGGATAATGCTCTCCATATAAATCAGTGAGACACAGGAAGCATCGGCCACACCCCACACATGGCCAGTTTCAGAATCAGGATGTTTCCAGCGTTCTGTGTTTCTCAAAGGTTGGGTTTAAGCCAGACTTGGCAGTGAGTTTCCTGCAGCAAAGTCATCCTGGCTGAGGTGAGATCGGAGTCCAGGCCTTTCCCAGCCACTTGTCCTCATGCTGGTTCACACCTGCAGCACGTAGGATTAGGGCACATCCTCTGAATGGTCCTTATTTTAGGAAATTGTAGGCCACGGTCCGGTCTGTGCCCTGTGCATGGTGATGTGGGCCCCAGTCTTGTGTGACCCTCGCCCTGGTGAGGGGAGTGGGCTTGGCATAGGAGGTGCAAAGAGGAACTTGGGAGGCTGCCATATACCGAGTCAGACCCTTGGTCCCTCTAGCTCAGTACTGTCTACACTGACCGGCAGCGGCTTCTCCAACGCTGCAGGCAGGAGTCTCTCCCAGCCCTGCCTGGAGAAGTTGCTAGATGAGAATAATTGAGTGAGAAAATCCCGAGTTTGCATCTAAGCTCGGCCATGAATTTGCTGGGTGGCCCTAGAGAAGCTGCTGCCCCCCCCCCATGTTGATCTATAGGAGGGGGAGAGTAATAGATCTTGCAGGGCTGTTGTAAGAATTATGGAGGTGATGTATGCGACGCACCTAGTGCCCTGTGTAAATACTGCTATTAATTAATGCTCTTAACTGCCACCTCGGGAGGTGGGGGGGGGGCGGCGGCGGCGGCTGTTGAATTAAATCCAGAGAGGCCCGTGGTGGGAATGCGGAGACACGGAGCTAAGGGAGCCCGGCGGATCCTGGAGATGGGCGATTAACCCGCCCCCTTGCACAAAGCAGACAGAGTGGGTCTGATTTTCCTTGTTATTTTTGTAACACCTTGGCCAGAGAGAGAGAAGGAAAAGGAAGTTTAAATCCTTTGATTTCCCTCTTCTCACTCAATCGATCTGCCGGCTATTTTAGCTGGAACAAATCAATAATTAATTAGCCCCAGTGATGGTGATGATTGGAGGAGGGCGCTGTTAGCTGGGCGGGGGAGAGAATGCGGCAGGGAGGCTGTTTCGCATTTGTGGTGCTGTCCGGAGAAAGCCCGGCCTGCTGCCACCCTCCAATGGATGAGAATATGAGCCCCAGGAGGCGTCGGAGGTCTGAGGAGGTCATGCCACGTCAAGATCACTTTGTGCCCAGGCGGGGCTACAGAGGGCACTCTGCACATGCTCAGATGCACTCTCGTCTTCTGACCATGCAGGTCCCAAGACTCATTAAGATGCAATGAGCCTGCTGGGCACAGCGAGTGATTGCTCTGGGAGTCGCCGGCAGGGGAAGGCTGGTTGGAAACGGCACCCTTGTTTGCGGCCTCCACTTGGGCAGCGATTATCCTGCAGGAAGGCAGCCCCCGTGGCTGGGAGGCAGAAGGGTCCCCAGAGGTTGTTGCTGGACGACCACCTCTCCCATGGTCCTCAGTAGCTGGGGATGATGGGAGTTGTAGTCCCGCAAGATCTGGGGTCCCGGACCGAGGGCCCTGCCCTGCCTTGGGGGTCCCAGCTTCTCTTGGGGAGCAGTGGTGTGCAGCCCCGCCTCTGCCTTGGGCGCTCAGCTGCCTGCGCAGGGCTTGCCTGTTGGGCTGCAGCCCCGGCAGCGGCGGCGCCTGGGGACAGAGGCCCTGCCTGCGTGCCTTGCCTGCCTGTGGCGTGACCGGCCGCCTGGCCCAGCTGGGCGGGGGAAACTGGAAGGGATGAGGCGCCAGAGACCTCCTCCTCCTCCTCCTCCTCCGTGTGCTGAGCAAACGCCCGCACGCAGAAGGAGCTGCGGCGGGAGCGCGCCAGCCTCTGCGGCGGAGCAGTGGAGCAGAGCCGGCCGGGAGGCTGCCAAAGCAAACACCGGCTCCTCAGCGCAGCCGGCGCCATCCGTCAGGCGAGAGGTGACAGCCGCGGCGGCTCCCAAGCTCCGCATTAAGCGCCTGGGGGGGAGAAGAGGGGCTCCCCGACCCCCTGCGCTGGGCTCCGATTCCAGCTCCCAGGCACTTGCAAGGCAATCGGATTGTGGGGAAGGAACCCAAGAGGCCCTCTAGTCTGACCCCCATTCCTTAGGCCTGAACTCTCTGTCTCATGCCCGTGGCTGGCCTTCCACTGGTGGGTCGTGAGGAACAGTCAGGCTGTGTCCAGGACGAAACGGTGTCGCTCCGTTTTTTGGTTTTGGAGGAGGGAGACGCGGAGAGAGAAATGCACAGGAAACAAAGGAATCAATGGGACGCGTGAACTCCGTGTGGCAGAGTCATTGCATTTGACCCCCCCCGCCCCCCCCCGTCTGAGGCTGTTGTAGGGCCAAGCGCAGCGCCCATCGCAACAGAGGAAATCGGGATGTCGGGAAGAAGAAGAAGCGCGCCTCTGGTCCTGCCCTTCTCTCAGATAAATATCCCCCCACCCTCCGACCTCTGGCCCAGGGTCTGAGAGCTGATCCTACTTGGTGTGAGACAGGCTTTTCCTCTCCAGGCAAGACTGGCTAGGCACCCCGCCCTCCCCCCTTCCTTTGCTGGCTCACCTTCCCACCTGATGCTTTAGCATTTCCTCCCATCTGTGCTGCTTTTTAAAAAAGAACCTCCGGATCAAGCCCACAGACTGGCCACAGCAGGCCCCTCTGAAGCCCACTCAGGGACAAGTTGGAGAGCTGGTCTGGTGGAAGCAAGCATGACTTAGCTAAGCAGGGTCCGCCCTGGTTGCATTTGAAGGGGAGACTCAAAGTGTGAGCATTGCAGGAGATTCCCCTCAGGGGAGGGAGCCACTTTGGGAAGAACATGGACGTTCCATGTTCCCTCCCTGGCAGCAGCATCTCCAGGACAGGGCTGAGAGAGATTCCTGCCGGCAACCTTGGAGAAGCCGCTGCCAGTCTGTGAAGATTATACTGACCAAGGGTCTGACTCAGTCTATGGCAGCTGCCTATGTTCCTAAGGCGGACTGGCAGTTTTGTGGGCCTTTTTAAAAAAGAAGCAGAAGAAAAGGCCAGGTCTGTGTGTGGCGCTAGGGCAGGCAGAGCTGGAAGAGTTGCTGGGAGTGTCCTGTCCTTCCAGATGCACCAGTCCCGGCTATGAGCAGAAGACAGTTTTCCTGCCCAGGCCCGGGCACTGGGATGGCTGGCAACCCTGTAGAGACTCTGGCTTCCACATTTGCTGCTCTTCCGGAAGCCCCCTCCCAATGAGTGTTTGCTCTTCTCTTGCATTGGCAATTCACAGGGAGGGAACTCACCTCTTTGTATTAGCCGGGAGGCGAGGTCCCAAACGTGCAGTAATTGAGTAGCTGAGCGTGCTGGAGAGGCAATTCTGGATCCCCCCGGGAAGGAGCAAGCAGGAGCTGTCAGACTGCGCCAGGCTGTTCCCCAGGAGCTGCTGGTGGTGTTCGGAGGTGGGGGCCCCCTCCCTGCTCCCCGCCAGGCCCACTTCTGTGGCTCCCCCCAGTCCCCCCCCCGGAGCGAGCCCCTTTCCCTCCCCATAATTCCCGGTGCCCTGGGAATGGTTCAGGGTTCGGAGTGTGTTGACACTGGAGTAATTTTTAAATAGAGTGTTAAGAGACACGGAGTGATTCAGCCGTCCCTGGAGCTCCGTGCTGGGAGGAAGCTTGTTGGAATTAATGAGAGGAAAAGAGAAAGAGAGAGTGAGTGGTGGTGGGAGGTGGGTTGCTTTGAGGGGAGGCCTACACACCGCAGCATAGCAGCAGCAGATCTCCGGCGGCCTCCCGTTCACGCATCAGGTTCTTTAGATCCGGGACAAACATTTTTGCGAGGGGAGAATCTAGTTAAACCCAATTCTACTTTTTGAAATGTATATCCTCCTTAGTTGGCACAAAGAATATCTTTACTGCTCTTCTCTTTTGTGCACACAGTGCTTAACAAAGAATGTGCCACATTCCATGCATTATGGGATGCTGCCGTTTGTTTATAGGTTTTAGGGAAAGAAGAGGTGAGGTCTTCAAGCAGGCAGATTCATACCAAACCTTCTTGCCTTACCAGAGGGAGGTGCTGGCTGTGGGATGCCAGCCTGCCAGCACTGATAGCCCACACTGCTGGAACTCTCCCGGCACGCAGGCCGAAGTGAGCAGGCAAAGTGCCTCTGAAGGAGAGAACTCTGCCCAGGCCTCGACTGCTGCTCCCGGGATGGACAGAGCCCTTTGCCCGCCTTTGGGCTGGCAGTTTCCCCCGGCTGAAGGGCCAGTTTGGATCCTGGGACCGTTCACCTTAGACCTGGTGTCTTGGTCTCTCCAAAATCCAGGGCTGCAAAGGTGTGTCCATGTCTAAAGTACGGGCCCCAGCTCAGCATGCCCTGGCTAAATGGCCTCTGAATATGCCGTTTCCATTTGGCTGTTGTGGTGGGTAATTTTCACAATAGCCAGCAACAACAAATACTTGTATATACTGGTTTCCAACAAAAGTTTCTAAAGTGGTTCACATGGAGAAATAATAAATAAATACATAAATAAGATGGCTCCCTGTCCCCAAAGGGTTCACAGTCTAAAAAGCAACCTAAGATAGACACCAGCAATAGTCACTGCAGGGGTGCTGTGCTGGGTTCGGGTTCGGGGGGAGAGGGGGCCAGTTGCTCTCTCCCTACTTACTCACTCAAGAGAATCCCCACTTTCAAAAGGTGCCTCTTGGCCCAGTTAGCAGGATGGGTTAATCTTCCTCCCCTTGAATGTCTCTAACCCTCTTTTAATAAGAGCATAAGAAAAGGATTCCTCTGGTTCAGCTTCCTGCTCCCCAGGTGGCCACCCTAGTATCCCCCAGATACTCCCAAAGGGGGATGAAGGGGGATGGCCTTCCCGTGCTCTATATCCCAACCATCCGGGATCTACAGGTAGACTGCTTCTGTCCTTGGTGCTTTCATGGCCAACAGCCATGGCAAGACCTGCTGGGAATGATCGAATCCTTTTTTGAAGCCCACCCCTGGAGTGGCTCCTTTCCTGGATTCGACTAAGGAGGGAGAATCTGGGGAGGAGAAATCCCATCTTGTGGTACAAATATATACCATATATGTACCAGCAGCAACTGTGAAAATGGCCAATTCCATGCTAGGGATCATTAGGAAGGGGATTGAAAATAAGAATGCTAATATTATTATGCCCTTAAACAAATCTATGGTGTGGCCACATTTTGGAGTACTGGGTACAGTTCTGGTCACCATATCTGAAGAAGGACAACACTGTAACTGGAGAAGGTGCAGAAGAGGGCAGCCGAGATGATCAGGGGGCAGGAGCACCTACCTTACGAGGCAAGGCTGCAAGCCCTGGGGCTCTTTAGAAAAGAGGCGACTATCGGGAGACATGATCGAGGTGTCTAAAATTATGCATGGAGTAGAGAGAGTGGACAGGGAGAAATTTCTCTCCCTCTCTCACAAGACTAGAACCAGGGGTCATCCCATGAAACTGAAGGTTGGGAAATTTAGGACCGACAAGAGGAAGTACTTTAAAGACCCTCTTTGCTTGATTTCCCTTGGCAGCTGCTGAAAGGTGACCTCTTTTTTTCAGAAAAAGAAAGTGGGGGATTAAAAAAACCCACCCCCACCCCACCCCCAAGCATCCATCTCACCCTGAGAATATTATTCAGATGGCATGGGGCAAATGACCTGCGTTCCGCAACATGCTCCATTGCTTTGATTTCCAGCACACTCCGTGAGGCGCCACGGACGTCTCTTTCCTGGTGCCTCCCTTTGGAAGCCCACTTCTGCCTCCCCCTTGCCGGCTGCTGCCTCTCTTCCAGGGTGCCCGGCATCTCCCCCCCTTGCAGCCCCCTCTGATCCTGATCTGACTGGATGGCTCCTCTTCTCCAGGGACGCGGAGGTGGCCCAGCTCCACCCCACAGGGCAAGCGAGGCTCCTGCCAGCGCGGAGTCCCTTGGTCTGGGCTGCCTCTGCTAAGATCTGATTCGATCACATTCACTGGAGCCAGTTCCTTAAAGAGCCCCCAGTCTGAGCTGCGAGGCGCTGCGGGGTCTCCCGGGCAAATGGGTGTCACTTCCCATTAGGGCGGAGTGGGGCTGGAGTCGTCCGAGTGTGTGATTGATTCTGCCAGGGGCTTTCTCCGTGGCTGCTCTGGGACAGAAGCTTCGTCAAGAACAATTACAGATGATGGTTGTTGCGGGAGAAGTGCGGGGAGGATCTGAGGGTGTCTCCGTCCAGACCCGGGAGACTGTGGGGTGGTGGTGGTGGTGGTGGAGAGAACCTACAAAGGGCCCTGTGGGTCAGCCCCAAGGTCCATCTAGACCAGCATCCTGTGTCCAACAGGGGTCAGCCAGAGGTCTCTGGGGAGCCCACAAGCAAGACATGAAGGGAATACTCTCCTACACGCTAGATGGGCCCATCTTGAGCAGGTCCCCTCTTTGTTGTCCCTCTTGAACATGTTCACATTCATTTCCTGCCACTGCAGGAACACACCAGGCGCAGAATAGCTTTGGAAAGTATCTCCAGGGCACCTGCAGCTCGCAACTTCAGCGATTTTTAACTTCCGGTTAAAAGGGATCCCTGCCAGGTAATCGGAACATCTCCTTGGATCTATTGACAGTTGGACCAAAGAGAGTGAGGGGGAGGGGCTCCCCTCTCCACGCCACAGACGGGTTGCAGGTGTGGACACCGACTTTCGGGGCAGCCCCAGGAACCGAGCGCCTGAGGTGAGGTGTCCAATGCAGTCTTGCTCCCAAGCCCTGGTGGGGCCAGCCCCCTTTAGAAGGAGTGCCGGGTCACGCAGCCTCCTCTGCTCTCCTGGTGCTTCTTGCACATTCTGGGGAGAGTGTGAGGAGACGGGCTGCTTCCGGCCAAGCCTGCCAGGGTCAGGCCAGGCCCAAAGAGCTGCTCCAATGGGGAGGGGGGGAGGCATCTTGCCACCCGGTTGCCCCCCCCCGCAATCTGCTGCCTGAGGCAATGGCCTCACCTGGCCTCATGGAAGGGCCACCCTGCTGGCTTCCCCAGGTGGGGGGACACCAACAAGGATTGTGTCCAGTGCTGGCCCGTGGTCTTTGCTTGCCTGAAGGGCAGGACTACCTGCCTCCCCACCCTACAGGCAGATTCCTCCTTGGGTTCTGTTAGGGAACCCATTTCCAAGAATCGGCACCAGTCAGTGCCAGATTCCTCAGCCAGGCCTACCTGGAGATGCTGCCCAGGATCGAACTTGGGACCTTCTGCATGCAAAGCAGATGCTCTGACCCTGGAAGCCTCATCCCAAGAGGAAAGACAGGAGATGCCCACTGAAATAATTCATCATGGCGAGGAGAATGGCTGATAAACTAATAAATAAACTTTATTTGTTAGCCGCTCCATAACAAATGGTTCTCTGGGCAGCTCACAACACAACATTAAAACAAAACAACACACACAAAAATTAAAGATATTTTTTTTAAAAAATAAAAACCCATTTTAAAAAGCCGGGGTGAACAGAAAGGGCTTCACCTGGCATCTAAAAGGGCAAAGTGATGGTGCCAGGCGGGTCTCACTGGAGAGGCTGCTCCCTAAAATGCACTGGTGGTTCCTCCCCAGTGGCCATCGGAAGGCACGGAATTTCTGAATGGCCACCGGCCATTAGCTTCAGCTCGGTCAGTCTTGGCTGCACTGACCTGCAGCGGCTTCTCCAAGATTCCAGGCAGGGGTCTTTCCCAGCCCTGCCTGCAGAGGCTCCTCCACTGAGCCAGCCCCTTGCTTGGTCTCTGGAATCCTCCTGCCGAACCCAAAGGGGATTTGTGCTCACTGAGCCCTGTCCCTTGATGCACGGCTGGCAGAGGAGGGGTGAACACAAATCCCCTTTGGGTTCGGCAGGAGGATTCCAGAGACCAAGCAAGGGGTTGGCACAGTCATGGGCCAGAAAACCTGGCGTGCCTTCATTTGTGTCTGACAGATAATACCAATTTACCCCTGCTCACTGGGCAAAGAGGCACCTTTTTAACGTGGCGATCCTCTTTACTTAGAATGGCCCCATCCACCCCTCCAGTGGCTGTTGCTGGGGTCTATCTTATATTTCTTTTTAGAATGTGAGCCCTTCGGGGGCAGGGATCCATCTTATTTATTTATTATTTCTCTCTGTCAACTGCTGTGGAAACCTTTGTTGAAAAGCGGTATATAAATATTTGATGTTGTTGTTTTGTAAAACAGAAACCTATTTTGCAAATCTCTGGAACGATTGTGTTTACTGAGATTTGATTCAGTGTCAATGCACACAGTTGTTTCCAAGTTTTGTAATATTATAAGGCTATGCCCATGACCGCCGTGCGGGCGGTGGGAGGGAGCCTGTGCCAAACGTACCTTTCCCCCGCCCCCAGACGATCCATCCTTGATGGTGGGAAGCGCGGATTGTGCTCCCACACAATCTGCTTGGGTCTGCGCATTGCCCCGGCCTCTGGATATCCCACCATGCTCTGCATGAGGAGTGCAGGGCATTGGGGGAATCCCCAGGAGTCAGGCACTAGGCAGCCAGAGAATTGCAGACTGAGCACCCACACGGCCCCGGGGTGGGAAGGAGGGTGGGGCAGGTGGGCAGCGCCGGGAGCCGTGTGGATCGGGCGCTGCTGCACACGAGCAGCCTAGCTCAGCCTGGGCTGCCCCCCTAGCTGGGAATAGGCTGCTCGTGTGAAGAGCCCTCATCATTTATTCTCAGGTTGGTTTGTGTGTGTTTGCGTAACAAAGATGAATGTTTGTTCTCTGTGTTCAGTTTTAATAGCATTATATATTTCTAAGATTTAAAAAAGTGGGTGGTGGTGGTGAGGGGCCTGTAGGAAGTGCTGGAGTGATCTTTTCTGGCAGAATATTTCCTTTCTAGGAGTACATTGGAGCTTAAGCATCATCCCCCCCCCCCCCGCCGGCTCCTTTTATAATGAAAAGCTGTTGGAGGTTTCCTGGCGGGAGAGAGGGCTGTGCAGAGTCCAGAGTTTGGGGCTGGAAAACGGAGACGTTCTGCTTAACCCATTCTGGTGCAAGGGTGGCCCACCTGGTGTTGGACTACAACTCCCATCACCCCCATGTCTGGGCATGATGGGAGTTGTAGTCCAAGAGCTGGCGAGCCTCAGGTTGGTCACTCTTGCCTGGGATCTCTGAAGCTTGTGGGCCTCGCTGCAGGAAAGGGTTGGACAAGGAGCCTGTGGTGCTGAAACGCCAAAGGACCGCCCGGGGGGCTGGGGGCGGGGCGGGGGTGGGGGGGTCTCCATGATCACAGGGGGCTCATGCGGCAATCCCCGTCCTCACAGGATGTTCTCTGTGTGAATCTAGCCTCTGGCAGGCAGAGCGCAATCAGGGATCTTGCCTCTCTTGCTCAGCCTTTTTGTATGCTAATTTTGACAGGCCATTGTATCTCTTCTGTGGGTTTATGAATGGAAATGCCGATAGGATGATGCTATAAATCCTCCCTGCTTTCCTTTGCTTCCTTCCTTTGAAATCAGGGCGGCAGCTCTGGAGGCAGCAGGAGATCCTGACTGGAGGGGACCTTCGCCCGACTTTGACCCCGAGGTCAAATCAGCCAGACGTTGACCCTTCACGTCAAGCAGGGGTTCTCGACCTGCCCCCCCCCCAGATTTGCTGGACTACAACTCCCATCATTCCCAGCCACAATAGCCAAAGGCCATTGCATCTGGGGATGACGGGAGTTGTCGTCCAACCGCAGCTGGGGCCCCCAGGCCAAGAACACCTGGCCGAACGATGGAGTGATGCTGTTCTGTTTTGCCAAGGGTCTCTCTCTGGGGGCTGCCCTGATCGGTGGCCATGGCCATTTCAGATCACCTTGGTACAAAGAGCATGCTTCTGACAGGGAACCAGCTGCCTTTTCCGCTACTCCCTCCCTTGTGGCTGCGTTTCGGGATCAGGGCCTAACGACCTGGTTGACTTCAAAACCACCGTGTGCCCGATCTGCCCCAAACCTCAACCATTTTGCCCAGGGCTGTCTGGAGGGAATCTCTGCCTTTTCCTCCACCCTGCCCCTGCGTCGCCCTGCCAGCACATGATATAGATGTGGAGTGACTCCGTCAGAGCTGGCAGCTTGGCTGTGCTTTTGCAGTGCCCTGTCTGCCTGCCTGCCTGCCAGTGGTGCGCCTAAATCCACCCCGTTTCACTCCCAGCAACGGTGGCTTTTCTCGACACCTGCGGCGCCACTGCTTCTCTCTCTGTCTCTGCTTAGACTGTTACCTTCAAGGTATTTACACCCTGGCTCCACATCCCCCAGGAGATTCCTTCCTCTGCCTCCATCTGGCAGGCTGAGCATCTCCTCCTCCTCGCCACTCATCCCAGTCTCCATAATGCCTGCTGGTTCCCGCCCCACCCCCTTCTCCGTGTGTTCTCCGTCGTGGGTTGCACCGAGCCCTTCTCAAGGCCAGCAGCTCAGCCTGGGACATTTTAGCTCAGAATGGAGGGGGTGCGTTTGCAGCACAGCAGCTGGATTCGTGAGGTGTTGGGGAGCAGGGCGCACAGGATTTGGGCCTTTCAGTACACATTCGAGCCTAGCCTGATTTATGTCTGGGGTAAACAGATCCACTTTTTGTGTTGGGTGTTTTGGACAAATTCGAACTCTCAGTCAAGCCATGCAGTAAACCCGTGGCATCGCCTGCTGTCTGGGAAAGCGGGTGCATGGAGACAAAAAGCCACATCCGGCACATTGGGTGGAGTTTGGGTGTGAAGGGCACGGAAGCCTCCAGGTCTTGGGTTTGGTTCAGGTCAGCATTTGTTAACTTCCCAGTTCAGACACCAGTTTCGAAAAATGGTCCGGTAACTGGTTCAGAGAGGACACTTTGAAAGGGTTCCAAAGTGCTTGGGATACATTTAATGCCGGCTGGTGGTGATATAAATGTGAATTTGCATATGCCAAGAAGTACCTGAAGTGGCGCAGCGGGGAAATGCTGGACTAAAGGCATCCTCTCATACTGCGTGGGAGGAGGCAATGGCAAACCCCTCCTGTATTCTACCAAAGATAACCACAAGGCTCTGTGGGCACCAGGAGTCGGAATCGACTTGACGGCACACACACACCATGCCACTTGTAGAGAAACAGACAGCAGCACTCAGATAGGAATGGAAAGGATTCCAAGAAGGTTTAACATAACAGTAGCTTTCGTGGGTGACAACCCATTTCAGGAGAGGCTGAGATGCTACTGGAGAAACCCAGGAAAGGGGGCAGCTGAAATCAGCATGGAAACAGTCTACGAGTCTTACAGGGAAAGGGGTTAAAATACATTGCGTGTGACCGGAAACCATAGCCTCTTTTTAATCCCTGTCCAATACAACCAAACTTCCTGATAAATTCTTGCTCTGCTCTTTCCCGGAAGTGTCAGTTGGTCCAGAATACGGCAGCCCCCCTGCTTATGGGCACTAGGAGATGTGATCGTGTGACACCTCTCTTGCGGCTGCTGCATTGACTATATAGCACTTTTCAACAAAGGTCCCCAAAGCGGTTTACATAGATATCAATCAATAAACGAAATGACTCCCTGGCCCCAAAGGGCACACAGTCTAAAAAAGAAATGTAAGATAGACACCAGCAATAGCCACTGGAGGGATGCTGTGCTGGGGACGGATAGGGCCAGTTGCTCTCCCCCTGCTAAATAAAGAGAATCTCCACTTTTAAAGGGGGGCCTTTTTGCTCAGTTAGCATTCTGGACCATGAGGCTTTTGAGGAACGAGGGGCTGTGACCTTCCAGGTGGTTGTTGAGACTGCTGAGTGAATCTCTGCAAAGTGGCTTGAGGCGGGAGAGAAGAGCAAAGAGTATCACCAGAGAGGATCACGCTCGGCAGCCTTGAGCCCCAGGACCTTCCTTTTCCGAGTTCATCCCTGCTCTCCTGGCCTCCCTGCTCGGGCAGGGACCCCTGGCTAGTCCTGTGAGCCCTCCAGTCAGGCTGCTGCTTGCCATCCTGCTGAGTGAGCGAGAGAGAGAAGCAAGCGGGTGGAGGCAGGAATGCCGTCTTTCCAGGGCGAATCTGTGACTACTCCTTCAGGGTTCTCTGTTGCCTTTTGGATAATGCAAACAGGACAGGGAGAGGGATGCAGACTCTACTGATCATCGCCAAAGCCTTAGCTGGGGAAGCAAAAAGATTTCTCGTTTTCACCTGACCCGGCTAATAACTGTATTTAAGAAAGCTGACAGTGAGCACAAGGACTCAATGAGACAGGAAAATGAGCTGTAATAATTTCGAAATTATAGGCTTTCAGGGTCCGTGCCAAAAAAGGCTCCTTGGATTCTTGTAATGTGCTCCCTGCATAAATACCATGACTTGGCACACCTGTCGGCATCGGCGGAGGGTGGATTTCAGCAGGGGAAGGTGGTGGGCTGTCTGTCTGGGCTGGTGGTATCCTCAAAAGAAGAGCCCTTATTCGAAAGCGAGAGGAAGCGCGCAGGACCGCGCCTTTGCTGAGCAGCAGCCGGCGAGGGAGGAGCCGAGGGGAGGGGGCAGCAGCCGGCCCGCCGGACCCAAAGGCTGCCTGGAGGGCTGCAGGTGGTGCCCCCGGCCAAATGGCCCTGGGGGCGCTTGGGCGAAAGACACGTCAGAGGACAAGGCTGTGCACTGAACGTTGGTGGGGAATCCTGGAGAAATGCTGGGCCCGGCAGAACCCAGACAACCTCTCCCAGCAGCTTCACGTACATAAGAACCTACGAACAGCCCTGCTGGGTCAGGCCCAAGGAGGCTCATCTAGTCCAGCCTCCTGTTTCGCACGGTGGCCCACCAGGGTCAGCTTGGTCAGACCACCACCTATCTAGACCAGCCTCCTGTTTCCAAAGCTGGCTAGCCAGTTGCTTCCAGGAAGGTTCTACACAGCTACCTTGCAGAGCAGGCACAGCAACAGCCCCAAATCCTTCCCAGGCATCCATGCGGAATCACGGAGCCTATTTGCAGTCTCTGACACTCAGGAAAGGAGCCCGTCCGCCAGTGGTAAATTTAATCCACATGCTTTGTTTGGATTCTCTCTCTCTCTCTCTCTCTCTCTCTCTCTCTCTCTCTCTCTCTCTCTTTTCTGCAGAACAAGCTTGGGAACTCCCTTGAGGGATGGTGATTGGGTTTTTTTTTTTAAATGTTAGTTTTTAAAATTAAAGTCAGGATGCATTTTTATTTTATTTTATTTTCCAGATCACCTTCCCCTCCTCCCCACGCCCTCCCCTGGGCTGCCTTCCTGAGCAGCTCCGAAAAGCTGTTTCCAAATACGCCCTCATAGATGATTAAGGAAGCCTAAGAAATTAATCTCGTGAAAAAGAGCCATTTGCTGGATTCCAAAGGCCACCGCTTGTATATATAATTCTTCTCCCCACAATGTCTCCCCTTCCCCCACCCCATCCTCAGCTGCATTTTTAAAATCCTGAAACGAAGATCTTTATTGAATAAGTGTGTGGGGGCGGGGGCAAGGCAGGAGACAAGGAAGATTAATTATTTTGCCAGGCCGTTAAGAAGCAGGAGTCATCTGCAGGCCTCTTGTTTTATGGCTGATGCTCTTATGGTGTCCCCGTTGGGAACGTCCTCAATGGCCCTCTGCCGGGGCCAGGAGTGGGATGGAGCTTGAAGAAGCACTTGCTGAAGAAAGGAGCAGAGGAGAGGACTGAATGGGGACGTTTGTGTATTCACCAGTTGCATTTATAGATGGCTTGGTCTACGTGGGGTGGCGCTCTCTCTAGGAACAGAAGAACAGCCCTGCTGGATCAGGCCCAAGAAGGCCCATCTAGTCCAGCCTCTCGCGTCCCACAGTGGCCCACCAGATGCCCCTAAGAAGCCCACAGGCATGCCCTCTCTCCGGCTGTGGCTCCCCTGCCGCTGGTATTTAGCAGTATCTGGCCTCTGAGGCTGGAGGTGGCCAATAGCCCTCGGACTAGCAGCAGCCATGGAGAGCCATTGTCCTCCGTGAATTTGTCTAAGCCCCTTTAAAGCCTTCCGAGCTAGTGGCCATCCCCACAGCCCATGGCAAAGATTTCCATAGATGAGTTTCGCGCGGTGTGAAGAAGTACTTCCTTTTGCCGGTCCTAAATCTCCTGGTCTTCAGTTCAGGCGTGGAGCCTGACCCCCAGCTGCCCATGTGTGGCGGTGGGAACAGCTCTGCTCACCCTGCCCCCTGCATCTGACATCAGATGCGGGGGGACTCAGTTGGAGTCCGGCCAGCGCTGCGTTCCCAGCACTGGCCATTTAACTCCCGAAGGGGCCGTGCAGCCACTTCAGGAGCTAGATTTGGGTTGGTGCTGCATTCAAAGCGTGGCCAGAAGCAGCTTTCCCCTGCCTTAAAGGTAGGGAAGAGCTGCTCCTGGCCACGCCGTGAAAGTAGCAGCCATTTAACTCCTGGAAGGGGGCCGCGCGGCCCCCGCTTGGGAGCTAAACCAGCACCCCAGTGTCTGACAGTGTTGGGGCTGTGAGGTGCGGCCCCTGATTGAGCGCGGCCTGGGTTCTTTGAACCCGTTGGCCCAATGGTGGCTCCGCCCCTGCTTCAGTTTCATGGGATGACCCCTTGTCCTAGTGTTGTGAGAGCAGGGAAAAAAGAGCGGGGGGGGGGCAAAGGGGGCACCAGCTGCCTCTGCTTCCTGGAACTCCCTTTGCTCCTCTCTGTCCCTCCCTGCACTGCCCACAGGCTGGCCATTCGTCCGGTAGAGCTGTGTGGTTAACCGTACAGCTCTACCTGATGGATGGCCAGCCTGCAGGCAGCACGTGGGCTGGGGAGGAGAGGAGCAGTCAGCGGTCTGGGAAACAGAGGCAGCTGGGCACCCGGCCCGCTCCCAGCTCATTAGGAGGAGCCACTCCTGCATCTTCATGGTGAAAATGAGTCTGGGAATCTGGCCAATCTAAGTGTGACATGAGCAGCTGTGTAGAGTGCCTGGCATCTTTTTCTTCCGTGTCAAGGCATACAGCAAATGGATGGAACCACAGTGCAGGGCAGGGTGGGGGTGGGTTTTTTTCCTAACATGCACCCCCCCATGCCATGGCTCCAATCCAAATCATCCCCTGAAGTTGTGATTTTCTGTGGAGGATAAAACTGTCCTGGGCACTGTTGTACCTTCACGTTGTCTTCTCTGCAGCCAAGAGGAGTTTCCAGGGAGGGGGAGATTTAAGGTGGGGAATGGGGTGGGGGCGGCAAAGGGTCAAGCCCCCTGCCTGAGCACAGTCTCCCCCTCCCACCCCAGTGCTTGCTCTGTGTGAAAGAAAAAGTCACCGGGAGCAACTGCTCTGCATTCCTGGAAGCTTTTCACTCCCGGCTTTTAGCACTTCACACACAATTCGGGGTTTTCCACTGTGCGCTCGAATGTAGTTCAATTTATATCCGGGGTTTTAAAAAGTCCACTTTTGTGTCGGTTTTCTGGGGCAACTTTGAACTCGCGGTGAAGCCTTGCAGAAAACCCTTGGTAAAGCCAGCTGTCTGAGAAAGCTCCCGGTCCTCTCCCACCTGGCCTTCCCCCAAGAACAGAAACCTGGTTCCACTGCCTCCAAGGAAGGAAGAATTTATGGGAGAAGCAGGGTGGGGTGCTCTTTGAAAGCCCTTCCCCCTTTCCAACAGCCTCCTTCTCTTCCTCGCCCTTTTTGCTCTGAATACCCAACCAGGACCCTCCGCCCTCCGGATTCCTCCTCTCCCCCTGCGGCCCGACTCCGTGTTGAGTGTGGCTGTAAATTTATTGACTTAGTTCTTCATAAGTGCTTCTCTCCCCCGCCCCACCCGCCCCCTGCACACCCTGCTTCTTGTTTTTCTTCCTCTTCCCTGACACCATCCGCTGAGTCAAAATTGAAATCCGTTCAAGCCTAGGATAATTTGCAATAAATCCTCCAACTCCTGCAAGGTTCCAGGGAGGAGGCATTGGGGGGACGGGATTTGAAGTGGGGGGAGCTCTGCATTTTAATTGTGTCTTGGCCCAGCCAACACCTCCCCTGGGCCAGCTCCAGACCTTTTGCTGCCTGAGGCGGATCATCTGAACGGCCACCTCCTCTACTGCTTACAGACATGGGGCATGGTCCACCAGGACTCGCCAGTGTGAGCCCCACTGAGCCCCACCGGAGCTGATCTACCCATTTCCTGCTCTGCCGTGCTCAGAAATTGCCAGCTGAGGAGGCGGCCCCACTCTGGGCCCCACAGCAAGGCTGCTTCAGTGCCGCCCATGGAGTCATCCACCTCTTCAGACCGCCATAGCATCAAGCTTTTACCCCCACCCCCAAAGTAGAATGCAGCTGGAGAGAATGGACCTGACCCCCAACTCCTGCCTCAGGGGTGGGGGGTGGGGGTTAGGCGCAAGGGAGCTGCAGCTCCACCTTCTTAAATACCAGTCTGAGGCTTGTGGGCGGGAGGAGTGAAGGTCCTATTTGTGGCAGGGATCATGGTTCAGGACCCACAGAAAGGGGTGGCGGTTTCAGGAGGGGACACACACACTACCTTTCTTCTTTCCCACCCTGTTGCAACGTCCTCCTGCTGTGCTATCTAGTGCCAAACAGCCCACTTGTGGGGCTGGCTGCCAACCCTGAGTCGGAACCTGCCCATAGCCCAGTTCAGACATTGTGCTGCTGCAGAGTGTACTGACGTCTGTACACCGGCATTCCCTCTAATCCCCCCCCCCACACACACACACACCCCGCCACCATCTGTGTGCAGAATGAGTTTTGTTCTGGGCAGCAGTATCAAGGCGGTGATACAATCCTCCAGAGTGGGGACTTCCTGATTCAACATGAGCGGAATCTAAAATTAACTGCAGATCAAAATCCTTGTGGGCACATGCGCACGCCTTAGAGGAAACAGTGCTGTACACTCATACACATGTTTGTGCGGATGACTGCACCTGTGTTTGTGTATTAACAGTGAACCTCGATACAGGGCCTTAAACTGCATAGTACAGATAGGAAGTGTACTTCTGTACCTGCATTCAGCATAACATGTGCATGGCCAGACCTGTGTATTCTGTGCACTCGTCGTATGAGTGCTGAAGATGATATGTGTGAATGATGGGCCTCTAGTTGAGCTGCATTTGGGGTTTTTATTTAATCTACAGACTTCTGTTTTCCTGCATACCTAGAGGTATGCTTGAGTCCCCCAAGTGTGGAAACCCACATTATTTTAGGGTCCTATTTTGGTTTCCAAACTGATAGGCATGGGACCACCCAAGTCTCTTATTAGAGGGGCTTGTTTTATATGTATAATTTTCAAAATCTGTTTCCTCCCATCACACAACAAAGACACAAACTATTTCCTAGGGGAAACTGAGGCCTTGAACAACCGGATCAATTTGACCACAATACTATACTAGGAGCATATGTGATGTCACTGCCTGTGAAAGTTCCCACTCACCTCCTTCACCACACTGGTCCTTCCTTGCAACCATGCTCCTTTGAACCCAAAGCACGACCTGGAAATAGTACACAGGCAGCTGCCTTTTAACCGAGACCACTGGCCCATCTCGCTCAGTCTGGTCTATCCAAACTGGCAGCAGCTTCTCCAAGCTTACAGGCAGGAGTCTCTCTCAGCCCTCCCTGGAGATGCTGCCAGGGATTGAACCTGAGAGACCTCCTGAATGCAAGCATGCAGATCGTCTTCCAATGAGCTATGGCCCCATCCCCTCAGGGGAATATCTTGCAGCGCACACAGGCAGTTTCCCATTTAAATGCAAACCAGGACAGACCGTGCTTAGCAAAGAGAACAATTCATGCTCGCTACTGCAAGACCAGCTCTCCTCTGCTAGGCTCAGCTAATCCATTTAGGGGCAAACTTGCACAAGCCATCCTGACCCAACCCAAAGGCAGGCCCCTTCGTAGGGTGGCGTTCTACTTTGCCATCTGGACCCATGGCAAGATAAGTTTGGAATAATCTAAGAAGTATGTCAACATGGTCCATCCGGCAGTCAGATCCACTTCTGATGGAGCACCCACAGATTCTTTTTCTGCCTAGTGGGCATCAAGCCAACCAAGGTCCCCGTTGTCTTGGGCTGGGCTCTCTGCCTCCCAGGGCACATCAGAGGACTCATCCCTTCAGCAGCCTGGAGAAGACTCAATGGGGGGGGGGCCTTGGGGCATGATGGCATATGGGGGGGTAGGGATTGGGGACAGAGACTTCGGGGGCGTGGGTGTCTGAGTGAGCGCCCTTCCCCCGGCTGTGCCACTCCAGTATTAGTGGTGCGTCTGCCCCCCCCCCCGCTATGGCCTTTTCCAGAAAGAAGAAAACGGGGAGGGGGTGAGGGCTGGAATGGGAAAGCCGACAGTTGCTAAGGAGACGACTTTCATGCTGTGTGTGCACCCCCAGCCCTGAAACCAGAGTATGTTGGAGGACAGAGCGGAGAGATGTTGGGAAGGACAAGTGGTGGTGGGGCGGGGGGGGGGCTGAAGGAGCTGGGAGGAGAGATGGCCAGCCCCAGGGGTGCCGTCAGAACCCCCCTTTACCACCACCACGACCCCCTACGCTAGGAAGAGGGGGGGGGAAGGCAGCCCAGGAAGAGGAATAATTGTCCTTGTTTGCAAAAAAATAGGTCTGCTTGTGAGAAGAGTTGCCACCTTTTCTCCCCTGTCAGGGCTCCTATGCACTTAACAGCTGCAGGACAGACTAAAAATGATAGGCACAGTGATAGAGAAGAGCTGTGCCTGTTGAATTGTCACCAGGAAGGTGCTTGTTAAGAAGCACAGGAGTCTTGCCAGAAAAGAGGTGGCGACGACCCTATGTATGGGCACACACACACAAGCCTTGTGTTACAAGAGCATATGAACCTTAACCCACAATTGGTGGTTACTTTCTAAAGGGAAATCTAAAGATGCTGGGACTCAAAGATGACCAGAAGCCCTCCCCGCTAGCCCTGTGAGATGAGCCAATGCTTATGCAGTGGTGTTGCACAGAAGGCACTCTGCCCATGTTCAGAAACTCTAGTTACACCATAGATTCTCCTGGGGCTCAGGTCGATCTTCTTTTATCCCCCCCACTG
This sequence comes from Hemicordylus capensis, assembly GCF_027244095.1. Classification (NCBI taxonomy): domain Eukaryota; kingdom Metazoa; phylum Chordata; class Lepidosauria; order Squamata; family Cordylidae; genus Hemicordylus; species Hemicordylus capensis. The sequence goes on along the minus strand of NC_069663.1, from coordinate 28,357,560 downwards.
AAGCTGCCGCACCCAGATTAATTTATGAGCTTCCCAATGGTGGGGGTGGGGTAGGGGGTGGGAAATGGGGTATAATTAGTAATAATAATAGACATAATAAAAAGCTTGTTAGCATAATGAGTTAATTACCACACTGCATCATTAGCATAATAACGAGCCTCTTGCCACAACAAGCTAATTGCCATAACAAGGGACTCCTTTTTGCCTGCTCATTAGCATAACAATAAGTAAATTGCCACCACAATGAGCTCATTATGAGGCCTCATTAGCATACCAATTAGCTAATTTGCATGCCAAAGTGCAAGTTGATCCTCACTGTCTTCTCACCCAAAATTTTAATTTTTCTTTTGACAAAGATTGCCACCCTCTTTGAACTCCAAGATCTGGGATGAGAAGCAGAGCCGCCCCCCCCCCCCGCCATTATGCCTGTCTTGTGACTTCATATTCCTACTGGGAAAAGGGTTTTCTTAAGAACACCATTTTCCTGCTGTGTTCCCCTTTCTTGGCACTTCTTAATATTTCTTTTTGCAGCATCAGAGGGAGGGAGGGAGGGAGGGAGCTGCTAGAGATACTATTTCCTGTGGACAGCTGCCAGGATTTCTCTGGCCAAGTTCTGAAAATGAGAGGAAACAATCTCATAATTATGAAATTTCTCAGCCCAGCCCCATTCCTCCCCACCCCCAACATCAAAGAAGACCCAGTCCGAGCCTCAACTCTGCCGCCGGCCTGCCATAGGGCCCATGGGAAGGCCATTCACTCTGTGCCTCAGTTCTCCCATCTGTAAAATGGGAAGAATGCTGACCCCAATACTAGGGCCACATACTACTGGGTTGACAGCCCTAAAAGGATCAGCCCGGAGCTGTCTTCAGAGACATATGGAGCTGCCCTAGACTGGGCCATCTCCCGCATAGCCCCGGTCACTCCTTTCGTTGCCAGCTCTGTCTGGAGCTATTCCAGGAGATCTCTCTCCCCTCAGCCCCACGCAATAGCCAGCCATTCAGATCTGCAGGTTTGCTTGCATGTGAAGATGGAGGCAGCTGACCCTGCCGCCTTCTGCATGCAAAGCAGGCCCCCTGCTGCCCCCCATGCTCTGGGGAAGGAACCAGCACGGATCAGGTGAGCTCGTGAGCTGGACTGCAGATGGCAGGTCATTATCCGACCCAGCGAAATCCTGCTCTGGGTATGTGGTTTACAGAAGCATTGCACAGAACCAGGAGACAGGAGACAGGAGAGGAAAATGGTCAGCGGCGGGAGGGACATCCGATTACTGCTCGCTCCGCTCTGCCTGATCTGGATTGGCTTCTGAATGGGGCACAAGTGCTCTGGAGAGAGAGAGAGAGAGAGAGAGCACGATTGGCAAAAGGTCAGGTCAGTGTGTGAACATCCGCTCAGTACGCGTTGAGGATCAGAAAGGGCAAAGAGGATGTTGGGAACTATTCTGAAGGAGATTGAAAATAAGAATAACATCACTTTAGAAGATGAGAACGGTCTCGCTGTATCCAGCCAAGACACCTGGTCCACTTTTCTTTGCAAGAACCCCATCAACCATCAGGTCCTAGGCGGCCCCCTATAAATTGGTCTCATCCTGCTTCCCACAGTAGCAATAGCGAACAGACAACAAGATGCCCCTGAGAAGCAGATCTCGGAGGCAATGGCAACTGATATTCAGAGGCAGACTGCCTCTGGCCATGGAGGCTCCACATGGCCCTCTTGTTTAATATCTACTGATAGGCCTGTTTTGCAAATGCTGGGAAGATGGTCTTGGGACCTGGCTAGTTCTTCCAGAGTCTTTGTTGTGAAGGAGGGCCACCATATCTCACCCCTCGCCATGCAACTCTAAGCTGCCCAGAGGTGGGCCTGGCTGATGAAAGGGGAGCTAAGAGGTGAGCCTAAATTAAGCAAGCAGTTCTAGAAGGCCAGGACTATTTAGTCTGTTCTTTAAAATCATCATCATCAGGATCAGGATTTGGCTAGGGGACAACACTTCTCTGACTGGTCACTTGGAGGCTGCCATTATTCGCCATAGGCGAACAAGGGAGCCATGACTGTAAACGGGGCTCTCAAGCCTGCTTCTCCTGATGGCTGAAGAGGCACACAAGCTTGGCTTTCCCTTGGACTCCTTTGCTGGCCATGGTTCGCCTGTCTGTCGCCCGCTTCTGCCTTTGCAGTCGCACAAAATGTGGCCCTTCCTCTCAGCCCCCCCCCCGGGCAGAAACCGCCTTCATGCCCTGCTAGCATCTTGCCTTGACTGCGGCAGCTTCTCCTCTTGGGGCTTCCATTGCCTCCCCTCATCTCGCTCTGGCTGCAAACACCATCCGCTCCTCTCACCTCGCAGTTCACGCCGCCACAGCCTCCTTCCATCCCTGTCCTGCCTTCCCGGCCAGTCCCAGAGACAGCACAAGCCTCTTGCCCTGACCTTCAGAGCCCTCTGTGGCCTGGCCTGGCCTGGCCTCTCCTCCTTCCTTCGTGTGCAGATCCTCATATATGTCTCCAGCTCTGCCACCCTCAGCTGTCTGTCCCAAGGTCTCTTGCCTTCTTTCTCAGAAGACTCTGTCCTGGAACCACCTCCCAGAGCCCCAAAGGTCCATCTCAAATGACCCTGTCCTTTCTCCACTGTTGTCCCTTAAGTCTGAAACCCCCTCCCAGAGCCACACAGACCCCCCACTCCTTCAGATGACCACACCCTTCCTCCCTTGCTGCCCCTTATGCCTGGAGCCCCCTCCTGGAGTCCTGTAACTCTTGCCCTCTCTCAGAAGACTCTGTCCTTCCTCCCTTGCTGCCCCTCATACCTGCAGCCCCCTCCCAGAGCCCCACAGATCTCCCATCCCTCCCACTCCTTTAAAAGACCAGGCTCTTTCTCCCTTGCTGCCCTTCTTGTGCCTGGGAGATTCCCTCCCATAACACCTGCGTGAAGCCTCCTCTCTTCCTGCCAGGCCCTTTCCTGCAAACCCTTTTAGTCTCCAGCTCCTTCTGTGACCCAGCCATAAGGGGAACGGATGCTTCTCCCCTCCCCTTTCTTGCCTGGGAGCCAGAGCTTAGCTCCGAAGCTCCTCGAGGCAGGGACATCATCTCCACTCCTACCTGGACATCGGTGGCGCTAGTCAGACCGGGCCAGTTCCGGGAGCGCAGAGCCCGGCGGTAACCTCGAGCCCTCCGCTCTCTTTCTGAAGAACAAAATCTACGGCTGGCCATGGCTCCAGAGGGGCACGAACTCACCCGCTCGCTCCTCTCGACTCCTGCGGCTGATGCTTCAGACCTTAGTGGTCCTCTACGTGCGTCCAGACTGCGCCTTCCCTTGAACTCGGAGTGAGCTAAAACCAGAAAGCAGACCCGGCCCACCCAGCGACACCCACAGAACAAGGACCCCGCCAGCCGCTGCTGCCCACAACACTCCTTTCCGAGGACGGATGCGCTCTCAGCAGCTGGCCCTTCTTCTGGTAATGCACCAACCCCTTTGGAAGGGAAATGGCCGATCATTAGCCGCTTACATGCCAGCGATGGCCAGCAGCTGCTCTGTGCAAGGAGGGGGCGCTGCAGCAAGAGGGTGGGCCCCTGGGCTGGGGGGAGGCAGGGAGGGGCCCGCCTCTCCCCTCGCAGATCACTTTTGGTAGCTGCCCTCATGCCGCACACAGACTTCCCAGCAGGCCTGGACTGGCTTCTCCCCTTTCAGGCAGCCCCCCTGCCCTGCTCCCATTTCACAGACACAGAGAACTGAGGCCCCAAGAGGGCAGTGCTCCTGCTAAGGACACGTGGCGATCCTTTTTGCCTGCCGCCCCATCAGTTTTTTTCTTTCTGTTTCTTAAATAGTTCGAAGCCACCTTGATCCAATTTTGAGATGGGATAGAAATAGATGAAATGAGTCAACGGACAAAGCTGACCTCCTAGCCTGTGTTTCCTGTGACAGGGATTCCCAGCTGTGGCTGACGGCAACGCCCATAAACCCCCAGGCAAAAGTCACTGCAGCTGGGGATGATGGCAGTTGTAGTCAGCAATAGCGGGGAATGCCGCGAACAGGGAACACCGCTCCCCTCTTGTCAACCCCTGCTAAGAAATATCCCCACAACTGTCCTCCCACCAAAACAGAGAATGAAAGCTCTCCCCCGTGGAATGCCTCCTCCTCTGGTGGAATGCCTCCCCGTGGAATGCCTCCTCCTCCTCCTCCTCCCTTTCACTTCCGCACACCCTGCCCTCAAATTTACCGGATTAACCAGGGGCACCTTTTTAGTTGGAATTTTTAAATAAAAAGTTAATTTGAGCCAGTGTGGTGTAGTGATTAGAGAGCAGCTTTGTACCATACAAGAGCCTGTTTTTCTGAGTGAATTCTCCAGAAGTCGTAGGGGTGGTTGCTGGCGGAAAGACTGGACTCTTGAGGAACATGCGGAGTGGTAGCATTTTGCAAAGACCGTTCTCCACTTGGAAAAAGACCTACAGCGAAATGGAGGCCAGCAGGTCACCCTTGCGGATGTCTGGACTCATTTGTTGTGTATCACATCACGCTCCACACTATGGACTTTCCCGGCCTTCCAGTGCAACTGATTTAGTTTCATTGATATGTTTTCCAAACAGTTCTGTTTGGGCTTATCTTCGACTGTAAATATTTTGAATTGGAGCACGACACCAGATCAAGTAGTCGGTTACTTTTCATTACATGGTTATTGTGCAGTTTGGTGGGGATCTTACTGATTCTTGCTGGATAAAAAGGGCTCAGCCAGGGGTCCTCAAATGTGGATGCCCAGATGTTGTTGGACTACAACACCCATCATCCCCGGCCACAATGGCCTTCGGCCTTTATATACAACATCTCAGAGCAGAAATCCCACCCTCCAAAAGGTTAAAGGCCATGAATTGGATTTGGCCATTGTGGCTGGGGATAATGGGCATCGTAGTCTAACAACATCTGGGGACCCAAGTTTGAGAACCCCTGGTAAGCAAGTCCAAGACGAAAGACGAATGCTCAGGAAATGAGTCGCCTTCAGCTTACTTTCCTTCCTCTCCTCCTGCTGCTGCGACTATGGCGTTTTTTCCTCCAGCAAAGCCCTCCCTGCAGTCCAGGGCTGTGTCATTGATTACTAGCAATGCTCACAGCATCCGTCTTTGCTGGAGTCCAACCCGGATTTCAAGGTTCCGCTATATCAGGCTTCCCAAGGCAGAACTCAAAATGTCGGAATCCATTACTGTGCCAGAAGCACACATCTGGATTATTATTATTATTGCAGACAGTGTATGTGTGTGTGTGTGGCTTCCTTTTCCATCTTTTTTTGCTATGAAAACACACCAACAGTAAAATATGAAATGAACTCCCCCTCCTTTAAGAATATTTTAATTTGCACAATTGTGTAATGGTGCAGTGATTATTTCCCCCCAATGTACTTTTAAAATCTGGGAGAGATATTTCCTTCATCCCCCCCCCCCTTTTTTTGCATTTCTTCATTTCACCCTGGTTAAGGATGCATGCACAAAACCTATTTTGACTTTCTGAAATCTTGAAGTCCTGCCAGAACTCAGTTGGCATGTGTAGTGATCAGCCATGTTCCCCCTAAAGAGTTAACCGGACGTGAACCCTGTCCTGACTGACAGGCTGATGAACTCCATGGCTCAGCTATTCAGCACACCAGGTGGGTGGGACCTAGACAGCAGGCTGGGAATGCAGAGAGGAGGACATGTGGCCATGAGAACTGGCTGCAGGAGAATGTCGCTTCTGCAGGTCCTGGGAAGCCAGGAGGGCAGGTAGTTTGAATTCTCATCCAGGATTTGGTGAGTTCAAGACAAAGGAAGCCAGGATTTTGGCTTCAGGAAGTTTAGTACAGGGAAAGTTGTATAAGTCAGATTTTGCATTAGACTTTCTGTTTCTTTTGTGTGCCCTTTATACATTCCTGATACTGGTCTATTATTGTTTATCTGCAACGTAATGTAGCTAATAAAGATTAACCTATGCCTATCCAGCCAGGGCGTTGCGAAAGACTCTGCAAGCTTCTAAAGGTGCTTTTGTATTTTCCTACATACCTGTTCCATGCAACTGGGTAACCATGATTTTAAAAGTGTGCCACCCCAACATCATTTGTGGTGCTTTTGAAGTATTCTTGTAACCTACTGAACATTTTTACCTGTAACTAAAAGCTGAGAGAGCCTCAGTCGGAAGCAGTCTGTAGCATTTGAATAAAACTGTTTTTGTTCTTTTCTTTTACAAGCCTCTCTGAGTGGGCCTTTTAACTCAGGAGAAGTGGGGGGGCTGGAAGGGGGGGTCTTACTCTGGTGCAAGCACAGCAACTACCAGTTTTCTCACCACGTGTAGGCTTGCATGTGGAGGATTTTCGTGTACTTTTCCAATAGCAAAAGAGAATTTCCACTGGGAATTCCACCCTAAGCCTAGGGAGATTGAAGCTCTGTAATAGAGAGTGGGGGTGGCAGGAGCCATTTTTGAACCTACCAGAAATTAGGAGAGCCTTTCCAAGAAAGCTCAGCAGGGATGATTCAGCATTTCCCCTTCCCCTCACATGAGCTTGCTCTAAGACAAAGGCTATAATCCCCTACAGAGTGGAATCAAAGTGCTGTCAGAATCTTGGAACAATTGCAGAATGAAACCAAGGGGCCCCTCTCAAAACCACCAGAAATCAGTACAAAGGAGTTACCTTTCATCAGTAGATTGACTAAAACTTTTGTCGATTTAGCAATGGGGAGGACCAGTTTTAATCAAAGGTGCTGCAGCTTAAGGGCATGGGAGGCTATTTTAGGTTCTCTGATGTGTGAAGAGGAAATGAAATCTATCTTACACATGGCCTTAGCATGAGCACTTATTTTTACTAACTACAATGTGAGCTTTCTCACGCTTCCTCCTGCATCCTTTCAAAAGGCACCAGCACTGTGGTTCTTCTGGTAGTATGCGAATTTATTTAAATTGATGAATCCGTTAAAAGGCAGAGGATTAAGCCACTGAAATCATCTGATTGACAGACACTCTTCAATATTTATTATTAATCATCATCATCCTCCTCCTCCTCCTTCAAAATGGTGTGTAGCTTTTTTGGGGGGTGGGATTTCTGCTGTGAAATTTTGTACGTAACTTTGATCCTCAGATGGCACTGAAGATAGGGCTTGTAGTATCTGATAAATATACCAATTACTTCTAATAAAACAAAAGGCGAATGAAGGATTCCCCCTGCGTCCTTGGCAGCTCTGTGGGCACCTCCCATGTGCCAGGCCTGCTTACAGCCCCTCCGCCCACCCCCAGCATCAGCTCTCCCTCCACACGCATGGAATTCTCCCCCTTCCTGAAATCCACCTCGGCTCCCCACCAGCCCCACCTGTAAAGAAAAACATAAGCCAGACCTGGCTGCGATTCACACACAAAAGATTTAATCACCTCCTGAAAGCAGCCGCACCCTGTTATGGAGGAAGAGGATCTGGGTGGGACTGGTAAGAACTGGGAGAGAAACGGGTGATGGGGAGATGCTAGAGCAATGGGTGGGCGCGGCAGGCACAGGTTTTTAATGTAAAAACTTGTGTTCAACACTCAAACATTGGGGTGGGGGTGGGGGCTGACCTGGAAAATGTCATGACTGAGACATGAAACTGGAAGTGCAGTGTTGGCGGGGAGAAATCGGGGTAAAGCCAGGGCAGGGTGGAAGGAGGAGAGGGAAGGAAGAGCAGGTGTGGGGGGAGAGAGCGGGGCTCTATAGGGCCGTTTGGGGGCTATGGGGAAAAGAAGAGGCAGGGAATGAGCATGTATCCCATCTGTTCATGGAGAGGTCTGGTGCTGTCAGTGTGGGGAGGCACTGACTGCTGAGAAGGTATGGCTGGGAGAGAAAGGGGTGGGGTGGGTGGGCAGCACAAAGGGAAATGGGGGGGGGATCCAGGGGTTCAAATGACTTTTCTGATAATGAACACACCAAACACAGAAATCTTTTTATCTAGACCAGCCAGATACAATAAATATAGTCACCAAATAGTCTTCTTGGGTCCCAGGGTGGGGTGGGAAAGGCGCAAGGAGGGGGCCCTTTCGCCCACTGGGCCCCCCACCCCAGTTCCACCTGGCATTCTTGCTCAGTTTCGCTCCGGAAATAAATGCACACCCATCTCCTTGTTTATTGGAACAGTTATTAATGCATAAAGAGAAAAAGGATCTTTTGTTTAATTTTGTCATCTGTGCATATGTCTCTCTTCTCGGCCGCCCCACCCTCCGTCCACTCCCCCGCCCGCAATGCCAGTGCCATGGGGCACGGCCTCCCTACCCCCTCCCCTTGTCAGTGTCCCACCCCCACCCTCGTTGGAGAAGCCAGTTTTCTGTCTGCTTCCAGAAAACCGATCCATCCTCTCTCTCACTCTCTTTGTGTGGGGTTTTCTTTTGTTTTGTTGTGGCTTGGCTAAGGCACCGCTGCAGACATTTCTGGAAACAAGCGGTTGTTTTGGGAAGAGAGTCGGGGACGTGCTGGATCCATCCCCGTCCTCTCGGACATTTTGCACAGCACACAGCCCGTTTCCTCTCCTTTCTCCCTTCCTTCCTTCCCTGGTTGCTGTGGTTGGTTGTGCACCCGGCAGTCCCTTGGTCCTCCGCGACCCCCCCTCCCCGCCCCCCGCCCCTCACACTGTGCTTTCCAGCATCCATTCTGTGCTGCTAAACGTGACCCGCCTCTCACTCAAGGGGCACTCTTCCGAGTTCAACTGGGAGGTGGACATGTGTCTTTTTGTCCGTGCCCGGCGGGGATAGCTATGACTCTGGAAGAGGGAGTAATCCCCGTCGAAGGAGTGGCGGTGGTGGTGAGTCCTTGACAGCTCACGGGGTAAGACCCCCGCCCCACTGCTGCCCAACTTGGTGCGGAGCTGCGGCCCCACGCCGGTGTCCTTGGTGAGGCACAAGGAAACCGATGAGCCGGTCATGCTGTTCTCCAAGGGCCCTTCCTCAGCAGACAAGATGGCCACAGTCTGGAGGTCCACAGCCATCCTGACTGCTCTCTTGTCCACCTCAGTCAAGGCCATGTCTTGGCAGGTGGGGCTGTCCTCCTTGATGTCTCCGCTGAGCAGGGCCTCCTTGGGGGCCACCTCCTGGAGAGTTTCATATTTGTCCTCCCCAAGCTTGGAGGCTGAGTGGGGCAGGGCGGTGGCGGCAGGGGCGGGCGGCTGGCTCCCGTTGGTCTGCGAGTAGACGTTGCTGACTTTGGCTTTCTTGTGCTCCTCTTGGCCACTGTAGACCTTGTAGCGGATCATGAGGATGATGATGAAGACGAGGACGGAGGCCACGATGATGCCCCCGATGATGATGATCATGGTGCCCCCCAGGAACTGGGTGTGGAGCGAATGGCACTGGGCGCCCTCCCCCTCGGTGGTGAACTGCACGCAGCCCACCACCCGGGTGGCTGTGAGGGACGTCACCCCGTCGTCGTAGACCGCCAAGACGCACAGGTCGTAGTCTCGGCCTGCCGCTAAGTCATTCACTAGGAAGGTCTTGCTGGAGGATGGGATCATTCTAGCAGGGAGGAGGGAAACGGGAATCAAATGAAACACTGGTTTGAAAATGCACACACGCACCATCGGATAGTGCGGCTTCTCCCTCTCTTTCGGGGACCATGGCCACATGACTTTTGACCCAATAAAACTGGCCCCTCCCTCTTGCATTTTTTTAAACAGGCTCCCTCTAGTGGCAACTGCTAGTATCAACCCCATCAAAAGCCTGGCAGTTTGTCCTGCCTTTCTCCTGATGTGCCAGATACCTGCTGCTGCCACTGGGGGGTGCTCTTGGTAGAAAGGCACCCTGCGTGAAATAAAGGGGGTGAACAATCCTCTTGGGGTCAGCTACAACAGCAGCCACACCGGGGCAGCTCATAGAATGACTGACCTAATAACCTTGCTGCTCCATAGAACTACCCTGATAACTGTGGGAAGGGCAGCTACAGCTTGACAGCCCAGCCGGATCAGCTGATCCGAGGAGACGCGAGAGACCCTGTGGCCAAATGACGGGCAGGACGGGAGCTGTAGTCCGTCCAACCACTAGCTGGGGGACCCCTGAACGAGAGAGGCTATGCACAGAGCTGGTCTGGGGGCCTTTTGCCCTCCTTCTTAGAGGAGCTGCGGTGAGGACACGCTCCGGCGGCGGCTCTTGAGGCTGTGCAGCACGCAGCGAGGAGGACGCCCGAGTGGCGGTATTGAAGGAGCTGAGGAGGGCCCATCTCAACTGGGGCCCGGGGGGGGGGGACAGCTGCCAGCAGCCGAGGCTTGAAGGAGGATGCCCCCCCCCTCCCAGGGCAACCAGGGCAGCTGCCCGAGGGAGCCCGGCCGGCCTGCTGCCTTCTCTGCTCCGCGGCCCATTGGAGCAGCTCCCCGAGCGCCTTCCTTCCTCACCCCGCCCCGCCTCTGCTGCTCAGCAGGCACCTTCCGCCCTCTTCCTGCCTTCAAGCCGCTTCTCCTGCAACCTGGGAGGACACAGCTCAGCTTTTGCACCCAGAGCCAGGCGCCAGCTGCTGCCATCCTCTCTGGCCACGCCAGTCTGGAGCATATTGGCAGCTCTACCTGATGAATAGCCAGCCTGCAGGCAGCGTGGCTCTTGGGTGCGGCAGGAGAGAGGCGCCCCCCAGCTGCTGCCAGGAAGAAAGGGCAGCGGTGCCTACTTTGCACCCCCCCCCCCGGCCCAGGCTCATTAGGACAAGCCCCTGCTGGTCACCAGTAGGGGCCAAGGGGCCGATTCAGAATCTGAGGAAGGGTCACAGAGGAATGTTTTTATGGTATGATTTTAAATGTGTGTAGTTGTTCTATGTCGAACTTGTAAATTATATTAATATACCCATTTTCAGGTACATTCTGAATTTTGGGCAGCCGTTATTACATTAGTTTCTTGTTCTGGGTTTTTGGTTGGGTTTTTTGGGGGAGGGGGCAACTACATTATTTTTTTGGAGCAGCAATACACCCTATTTTGTGTTGTGCGGATTCTGAATGGACCATGCGCCAGAGGGACCAAGGGGGTTGATTCAGCAGAAGGCATCTTCCTTCCTCTGTTCTTGTATGCTCCCCACCAGCCGTAATGATGGATTTATTTTAAAGTTGTTGTGCTGCCTTTTCATCACAACCAGTGCCCAAGGCAGTACACTACAATGTTAAAGATGATCAACAGCCAACATAATTATTATTAAGACAACCTAGCTGCTCCCTCCTGCTAAATATTAGAGAATCCACACTTTAAAAGATGCTTCTTGGCCTAGTTAGCAGGGGCAACCAGGCTTAGAGGTCCTAACCAGTGCCTTGACTCCTGCTCAGAAACCCACCAGCAACTGCCTGGTGGAAGAAATATGCTTTCTGCACCTTGTTCCTTAAGCCAGGGATTCCCAACCTCAGGTCCTCAGATGTGGTTAGATTACAGATGTCCCAACATCCCCAGCCACAATAGCCTTTGGCCTGCCCTTTGAGAGAGGTGATAACTTTCCAATAAGACCTGGAAAGTTGTTTCCGCATGCTCAGAGACACCACTGATGCCTCACACAGTGTGGGGCATCTCTGCCCTCAAGTCTGAGATGCCCTGACATAACCAAGCCTATTCTCTGGAGCGGCACCATCCTGGATACACACAGCACAACACAGCATAGCAAGCACACCTGTGCCAAGAATCCCAACCCACTGCGCTCACCTGTAAACCAGGGAGTCGTCGAGGGAACTGTTGTACTGGATCTGGTACATCCGGATGCCGGGGATGTGTCTCTCAGAGGGCCAGTGGATGATCACCGAGGTGGACGTCAGATCGGCTGCCACGATCTTCTTGTCCAGGTGGTTTTTGGTGTCATTGGCACCGGATTTGGTGGAGGTGGTGATGTCGGAGGACCCAGGATCGGGTTCTTTCATGTGGCCAGTGTTGTTGACGAGTAAGGGGAGGGGCACAATGCAGATCTCCACGGGGGCGGTGTCCTCTCCAGCGGCATTGGAGGCAATACAGGTGAAGATGCCATTGTCCTTCAAGGTGGTGATGAGGACCTCCAGGGTGCCATTGTCATAGATGGTCGTGCGGGTCGTGTTATGGATCAGCTTGCCGTCGGGTGCAATCCAATGAATGGAAGGTTCCGGGTCACCCACTGCTTTGCACTTGAGGACGACCCCTTGGCCCTCCATGATGAATGCCTTGGTAGAATATTGGCGAGTGATAAGGGGAGGTTCGCAGATGAACTCCTCCTCGGGGATTGACCAGAAATACTTATCCATCAAGTGCTCCGGGGAGGCACAAGTCTCCAGGTCATCCTCTCTCGTGAGCCTCCGGAGCCAGAGAAGCTCACAATTGCAGTGCAAGGGGTTGCCTCCAAAGCTGATCGTCAAGGTGGAAGGGTGAGTCCCTCGGACGTTGGCCAACACTTGCGCCCTCAAGAAGAGGTTGTCCGGGGGCAGCTTCTGTAGCCGGTTGGACGTCATGTCCAACCTCACCAGCTTGTGGAGCTGGGAGAAGGTGCCCTCGGCGATGTTGTCAATGAGGTTGTGATCCAGGGTAAGGGTGTTGAGGCTCACCATCTGGCCGATGGCCTCCCACGGCAGCGTCTCCAGGTTGTTGTAGGAGAGGTCGAGGTCTTCCACCGTGGAGAGGAACTCGTCAAAGGAGGAAGGCTCGATGTGGCTGATCTGGTTGTTCCCCAGGATGAGGTGCCGGAGGTTGCCCACCCCTCGAAAGTGCTCGTTCTTCAGGATGGCCAAGCGGTTGCTGTTCATGTGCAAGGCCCGTAAGGCACGCAGGTCGGCAAAGGCGAAGGGCAGGATCTGGCTGATGGTGTTGCGGGAGAGGGTGAGGTGCACCAGGTTGGTCATGTTGGAGAAGTCCTTCCGGCGGATGACGGTGATGAAGTTGTCGGTCAGGCGCAGCTCCACCGTGCGCCGGTCGATGGAGGGCGGCACGAAGAGGAGGCCCGTCTTGGCGCACAGCATGGTCAGCGTCGGGGAGATGTTCTGGCAGATGCAGCGGCCAGGGCAATGTTGAGCCTCCGCCATGGTGCCAAGCATCAGGAGGGGCAGGAAGAGCTTTTCCATGGTATTGGCACACACTGTGCCCGCCGAGGCCCTGCAGCAAGAAGGGGAGGGGGCGGTGAGCAACGTGTCCGCCAAGCAGGCCCTCTGCCCACCCCACCACCTCTAGTGCACCGTCTGAGAACCTCTCCACATTTCCCTCCTCTTCGTGTTTGATTAGTGACTATTCATGGGGTTCTTCTTGCAGACTTGTTTGTCTGGTTTCCTAAAACAAAGAGGAGAGGTTGGAACTGGAAAAGGAACTGAGTTCTCTAAAGTGGCTTCCCAGAGGACATTCGACTACAACTCCCATCACTGCCAGCCACCGGGGGGTGATGGGAGTTGTAGTCCAACAACATCTGGAGCTCCACATTTAAGAACCCCTCCTGTAAGGTAAGCACACTTCTTTTATCTCCACAAAGCCCCCTAAGAAGTTCACAGCCGAGGTGAGTTCCAGCCCAGCCCAGAGAAGTCCTGGTTTGCAGCTTGGTCTCTCTGAACCGGCTCTCACATCGAAACATCCTCTCCTGAAACAAGGGAACTTAGAAGGCTCTCCTGCATTTACCAGTACCCCAATTATGGTAATATCAGAGGGCCAGTGTTCCCTGCAATGGGGATCCCCAGATGTTACTGACACCTCCATAAATCCCCAACCAAAGGCCAGAGCAGCAGGGGGTGCTGAGAGTTGTAGTCAACAACTTCTGGGAATCCCGGTTGCATGGAGCACTGCAGGGAAGCTCCACACCTCTGACTCTATTGGCGAGAGCAGGTCAGCCGGTCCCGCCTGACCCTTCTCAGTGCTCGGGGGTGAGGTTTGCTCCACCTTCATCTTCCCTGCTCACATGGGCAGCCTCAGGCCACATGGCTAGGGTGCTCCAACTAGCCAGCACAGATTCCGTTGGTTTGCTTTGCTTCTGCCTTTCTGTGCCATACAAAGGAGGCCCCCCAGTAGGAAACGGGCTTGAAAGAGTGAATCAACAACCCAAAATGGAAACAGCCAGCCACACCAAGGAGCCCAACAGTATGAGATGTATTATGCATGCTATTTATTCTTCTAAAAAACACCTATAGACAGCTATTCATCAAAGATAGCACTGTGGGTTTAATTTAATTTAAAGCCAACAAAGAGCCACATAAATACGATAAGGTGGGGGGGGGCGGATGAAACTATAGTGCAAATAAGAAATGGAAAGCAGAAACACAAGATCTACTCCAGGGATTCTCAAACATGAGTCCCCAGATGTTGTTGGACTACAACTCCCATCATCATCAAGCCACTGGGACTGGGAATGGTGGGAGTTGTAGTCCAAGACCACCTGGGGACCCAAGTTTGAGAACCCCTGTCATACCCCAGATCTCTGGAAAACTTCCCATAGAAGTTTCATGCAGATGTTGGACAACAAGTGCAGCCAGAGGGTACGCTGAAGGACCCATAAGCCAATAGCCAGGGAGGAGAGCTGGTCTAGTGGCCGCAAGCAGGAGTTGTCCCCTTTGCTAAGCAGGGTCCACCCTGGTTTGCATTTGAAGGGGTGGCTACATGCTTGAGCACTGTAAGATATCCCCCTTAGGGGATGTGGCCACTCTGGGAAGAGCATCTCGGTTCCAAGTCCCCTCCCTGGCAGCATCTCCAAGACAGGGCTGAGACTGAGAGAGATTCCTGCCTGCCACCTTGGAGAAGCCGCTGCCAGTCTGGGTAGACAATGCAGAGCTAGATGGACCAAGGGTCTGACTCTGTCTAAGGCAGCTTCCTATGTTCCTTGACCCCCCGCCACCTGCCTGCAAAGCAGTCCCCCAAAGCTTTGCCAACCTTGAGTTCCCAGACAGCTCAGCTCCAAGGACTGCAGCCTGCATTGTGGCCTCCGAGCGGAAGAAAAGTCCCCTTCTCCGCCTGGGCAGACGCTCGGCTTTGTCTGCCTCCTTGAGAGGGTGCCGTGAGAAGCAGCGCTGGTGGCAGAGGCGTCGCCAGAGAGCCCAGACAAGGCAGGCGCGGCCTCTTTGCCTCCTACCACCCTGGCTATTCATAGGCCTCCTATTGTGCCTGTGGACGGCGGCGTTGCCTCTTGGTGCCGAGGGAGCCGCAGCGGCTGCCTCTGCAACAATGCCAGCTTGCCTTGAGCGCCATCAAGAGCCCTTCACTCACCCGCCATTACCTTGGGTGCCTTGCACAGTGCGCAGGAGGGAGCATCGTGAGGCAGGAGCTGGCGGGGGGGGCAATACAGGGGGAGGGAGGACAGCAGCCTCAGTCGCACCCAGCACCCTCCCTTGCCGCTCGGCTCCGGTCCGGGGCCCAACCAAGGCGCCCGCTTCCCAGGCTGGGCAGCTTTGTGGGCATTTCTCGGAACCACCGGGACCGTCCTGCCCCTTATGCCGGGAACCTGCTCCCAGGACACCTCCCAAAAGACCAGCTCTCCCGTCCTCCGGTTCCTAGGAAAAGAGGACGCTGCTTTCTACGGAGCTAGACGGGCCAATGGCCTGACTCGGTGGATCTCCTCGTCTTCCAAAGGGAGCAGGTGGCTGGGGTATGAGCCCGTTGGCTGGGCACCTTTCTGCCCTCTGCTTTTGAAAAGAAAGCACATGAAGAAGAGGGTGAGGATGCACATGGCGGTGCGGTGGGGGGGGCAGCATTTGGCCCCCGGGGGCCTTGAGACACCAATGCTCCTGCCTGCAGAGCAGGGGCTGTGCCACTGAGCGTGGGCCCCTCCCCACTTCTGCACCCAGCGGCTCAGAAGAACAGATGAAATGCTCACACTCTGGCTGCTGCAGAGGATGCACACGGGCTTCCACCGCACACACCCCATTTTCTGGGCACAGCCATTGCCTTGCAAAGCACCGAGGAGAATTATCCTCTGCGGAGCCATGAAAGCGAGGGAAAGCAGAGGCCAGGATTCCCCACTTGGGGCACAAAGGCAGGCCCTGCTGCGGATGAAGCGCCTCTGGGCAGAGTTGCAGCGCCAGGATTGCTGACGCAGCTGCCGTTCCAGCAGCGAGGCCTGGACGGAGCCCAGCGCCTGCCAAGACCTCCGTCCATGCTTGCGCCAGCTAGAGAGAACGCCTACCAAGCCCACCTTGAGGCTGGCGTGGGCAGCTCCGTTCTGCAGATGGCGTGCTTTAGGTAAATATCCTGATCAATCCACTGCTGGTTCTCAACCGTGGGCCCCCAGATGTTGCTGGACTACAACTCCCATTATCCCCTTTGCCCATCGGGGCAGGGGGTGATGGGAGTTGTAGTCCAACAACACCTAATCAGTGCCATGCTTTCTGGAGTGATTTGACCCTCCTGACTTTCCCTTTCAGCTTCCTTTTAACCAGTCCCCTCATTTTTGAGAAATTTCCTCTTCTGAAGTCCAACGCATCTGTCTCGGACTTCCTTGGCAGTGCTCCACTCACATGTAAGCTGTATTGGATCACACTACGGTCACTGTTCCCCAATGGTGGTTTTACAACTCTGACATTTCACACCAGAACTGGGGATCACTCAGGAGTAAGTCCAAGGCCGCCTTCTCGCTGGTTGGTTCTGTGACTAACTGTTCTAAGGCACAGTCATTTAGCATGTCTAGAAATCTGATTTCTCTTTCAGTACCTGAAGGCGAATTTACCCAGTCGATGTGTGAGTAGCTGAAGTCACCCATTATTACTGCCCTGTCTCTCTTTGACGCCTCTCTTAGTTGTTTCTCCAACTCCAGGTCTCTCTCAGCGCTTTGATCCGGCGGGCGATAGCATGTCCCTAGTAACACATTTCCTTTCAGTCCTCGCATTGTTACCCATAATGGTTCTGTGGAGGATTCTGGTCCACTTAGGTTTTCTCGCTTGTTGGATTCTATCCCTTCTTTGATATAAAGTGCTATCCCTCCCCCAACCCTCTCCTCCTTGTCCCTGCTGTAGAGTTTATATCCCGGAATAGTAGTGCCCCACTGGTTCTCACCGTTCCACCAGGTTTCTGTTATGCCCACTATATCTATGTTTTCATTAGTAACCAAGCACTCCAGCTCACCCATCTCTGCTCAGAGGCTTCTGGCACTGGTATACACTGAATCCTGGTGTGGGCATATATCATACCATACCTTTACTATAATCTGACCTTTGGGGCCAGCTGACCTGTGTTTCCTTCTGCCCAGCTCTTGGTTCTCCCCTGCCTCCTTCTGGTTTATCCGAAACGTGTGCACCCTCACACCTTAGGGGATTTTGCTTGCCGAACCAGATACCACCCAGTTCCCGTCGTCGACCCCCCAGGCATCATTTTAAAAGCTGCTCTGCGACCTTCTTGATTTTAAGTGCCAGCAGTCTGGTTCCATCTTGGTCCAGGTCCAGGTACCACTGTCTCATCCACACATTGAAACCACTCAGCTCCGCTCTGCCGCACTGGCCCTGCACATAGAAAAGGTAGCACTTCCGAGAACGCTACCCTGGGGGTCCAAAACTTCACTAGGCTACCTAGCAGCCAGCAACTGGCTCCCAGGACCTCGCAATTGCATCTCCCCACATCCTTGGTGCCGACGTGCACCACAACTGCTGACTCCTCCCAGCACCTTCCTATCTAAATGCCACGTGAAGTCTGCAACCCTCGCACCAGACAGGCGCGCGATCTACACATGGGTCACCGACCCACCTCTCTTTGCCCCAAATAGGAGGAAGGAGGCCAGGTGGTCTGCATTTCATACCATGCTCCAAAGCCGGGGCAAAGGTAGCTCGTAGCTCAGCAGTAGAGTCTGTAGTTGGCACTCAGGGTCACCCCCTGGCGGCATCTCCAGGGAGGGCCGGGAAAGACTCCTGCCTGGAACTTTGGAGAGCTGCTGCCAGTCAGTGCAGACAATACTAAGCCAGGCAGACCAAGGGCCTGACTCAGCCGAAGGCAGCTTTCTGTGTTCACCAGCCAAATATCTCAGTGATGTGTTTTATCCCTGAAAGGGAGCGGGGTGCAGAAATGAAGGAAAAGACAATGACTGCAACCCCCCCCAACATCCTTTTGCTCCCAGACTCTGTCGCAAACAAGGGCTCCGTGAGCTGACCTTCAAGTGGCCGCCAGAAATCGCGCCCCTCCCACGGCTATTGCGAGTGGCAGCCTTCTGAATGCGGATTCAGCTCTCTGGGGAGGCCGAGAGACGGAGCTGCAGGAGGGAGCAGCAGTTCGCCTCTTAGCCGCCTCCCCCCACCCAACACACAGTGGTGGTGGTGGTGGGGCATTTGGCAAAGGGGGGACTGGCCGAAGCCACCGGGGGTGGGGGGGGCACGCCAAGCCTGCATGCCGGGCCCATGGCTGGCAGGGCATGGCCAGGCACCCACCCGGGAAGTGGCAGAGGGCTTCCTCCTGGAGCCAAGAAGTGGGCTTAGCTGTCACCACGCATGAGAGGGTCTCGGAAGATCCACCGCTGAAGGGAATAAGGGTGACAGCTGTGAGGCGACTTTTCTCCCATGCAGCGGAGTGTGACATTATTTTGACCATGTCTGGGCCACTGGGTGGCAGGAGAGGAAGGGCTGGCTCTCACGCACACTCCCTGCACGCGCCCCCCCCCGCGCGCACACACACACACACACACACACACACACACGGCAGCGCTCCCCTTCTTAGCGCCAAGGCTCTAGTCCCTGAGGCAAAGGTTGGTCTGCTTGCTCTCTCCCTTTACTCTGCATAAGGAGGAGAGGTGGTCTAGCAGCAGCAAGCATGAATTGTCCCCTTTGCCAAGCAGGCTCTGCCCTGGTGTGCTTTTGAATGGGAGACTACATCTGTGAGCTGTAAGACGTGTGCTGTTCTGGGAAGAGCATCTGCCTACTTGCATGCCAAAGGTCCCAAGTTCCCTCCCTGGCAGCGTCTCCAAGATAGGGCTGAGAGAGACTCCTGCCTGCAACCTGGGAGAAGCCGCTGCCAGTCTGGGTAGACAACACTGAGCTAGATGGACCCAGCGTCTGACTCAGTATATGGCAGCTGCCTCTGTCCCTGTGCATCCCTCCCTCACCGCTCTTCCATTCTTGCAGGGGGGGGTAATCGGCAGGTTGGGTGTGCGAGAAGATTTCAAGCAACCCCCTTGCTCGGTTCTGCTTGCAGCAGCTTGCATTTCTCTCCTTGCAGCAGGCCTTTCCACAACGTCCCCCAGTCGGGATGATGGAGAAGGCAGGAGTGGGAGGGGGCCACGATTGTCTGGAACCCTGGCGAGAGGCTGCCGGTCAGAGTCCTGCGCTGGAGGGACCAAGGGGCTGACTCAGTAGGAGGCAGCTTCCTATGTACCCTAACAGGTGCTCTGCCAGTGAGCCCTGCCCCAAATCTCCAGGCGGGCAGCGGAACCTCTTGGCACCAGTGGCCAAGATCCCGCTCTGTGACCCCCTGTCCACAAAGGTGGAAGAGTGACTGGTCCTCTGATGAGTGACTATTTACGAGTCTAGGATCAAGTCCTGAATCTGCAGGATTCATCCTGAACAAAGCTGCCTCCTGGTTTATCCAAAGGACTGAAGACAGAGTTTGCTGAAGAAGCAGCCATCAAACGGGTCCAGCTGGAATCTGGAGTCGGCCTTTTGAGATGGTCCGACAGTTGTCCACAGTCCAGTGGCCCACAGAGAATGACCCACAACTGCCGGCATGGAGACCCCCCCACTCCACTTTGCCCTGACACAGGAACCAGCCACTGGGTGGTTGTGCCTCCCAGACAAGGGTGGGATGCTGCATTCTTCTTCGCAACTGGTTGGAGATCTGTGGTGCAATTACGCCCTTCCTGAAGCCGGCAGGGGAAAAGAACCTGGGAGAATTCCTTGCACTCCTTTTAAAAAGCTCACAAAACCTTGCAAGGAGGTCGTGTTTGCAGGGGTTGTGAATCAGCGGTGCTTGCTGCCACGGCCTTGCACGGAGGGGAAAAAGGGGGTTTTATGAAGATCTCTCTCTTTTCATAGCGGATCATTAGCAGCAGCTGCTTGAGTGAGTGACAGCAATTACCGGGCAGAAGGGGTTTTTTTTGGGGGGGGGGATAACAACAACAACAATAAAAAACCCACAGTGGGGAGGAAGCAAAAGAGCAGGAGTTAAACATGGCAACGGGCTCCAAACAGAAACGACATCAGGAGTGAAACCTGTGGAGGGAAACGGGCATTGCAGCACTGAGGGCCTCCCCCAGCCTTGAAGGGCTTGCAGCCCCCCCACCCCCACCCCCACCCCCACCCCCACCCCACCCCGGGCGGATTGGTGCAGTCAAGGCAGACAGCAGCAATGCCTCTCGGTCGGCTCCCCTAAAAGAGCCGCAGGAACTCACAGCAGCCTCCCAGATCAGGAGTCCCAAACTCACCTCCCCCCACATTGCTGGACGAAAACACCCATCAACCCCCTGCTACAGTGGCCTTCGGGGTGATGGGAGCTGTAGTCCAAAATCATCTGGAGACCCATCTGCGGGATCTCTCGACACACACACACACAAATACAGACACACCCATTTCCGTAGCACGAATATCATCACCATTGTAAAGACAACATTGATAATGGCTCCTCGGCCAAGGGCAGGCGGCCTGGCCTCGTCAGGAGGAAAGCTGGTCTTGTGGCGGCAAGCATGCACAACCCCCTTTGCTAAGCAGGGTCTGCCTTGGCTTGCTTTTGAATGGGAGCACGGTCAGAGATTCTCCTGGAGCGGCTCTGGGAAGAGCACCTGCCGACCGGCATGCAGAGGGTTCCAAGTTCCCTCCTTGGGAGAGACTCCTGCCTGCACCCTTGGAGAAGCTGCTGCCAGTCTGGGTAGACAATAATGAGTTAGATGGGCCAAGGGTCTGACTCAGTCTATGGCCGCTGCCTCGGTTCAACTACAACCCCCACCATGCTCGGGCACAATTTATGCTCTGCATTCAGGAACACATAAGGCTTTGGGATGCTCTCCCTGGTGAAGTGAGAGCTTCTCCATCTCTCATAACATTTAAAAAGGCGGTTAAGACACATTTGTCCACCTAGGCTTTTAATTAGATCCATGAAATTTAACATTGTTTTAAATATTAAATCATTTTAGTGTTTTAAGTTTGTTTTAAATTGTGTTGTTTCATTGCAAGCTGCCCAGAGGTGTGAGTTTTGGCCGGTATATAAATAAGTTAAATAAATAAACGAGTGCCAGATTCAAGCCCCGGCAGCAGCGTCTCCAAGCAGAACTGGGGAAGCCGCTGCCAGTCAGTGCACATTAATACTGAGCTAGCTGGACCAAGGGTCAGACTCAGCAGGAAGCAGCTTCCTGTGTTCACGTGAAGAGTGGGAGACATGAAAGAGGTCTATGCCATCATACATGGTGTGGAGAGAGTGAAGAGAGAGAAGGTTTTCTCTCTCCGCATAACGCTAGAACCAGGGGTCATCCCGTGAAACTGATTGCCAAGAAATTTAGGACTGACTAAAGGAAGTATTTTTTCACACAATGCATAATTAACCTGTGGAATTCTCTGTCACAAGATGTGATGATGGCCACCAGCTTGGTTGGCTTTAAGAGGGGCTGAGACAGATTCAAGCAGGACGGGTCTATCCATGATTACTC
This sequence comes from Hemicordylus capensis, assembly GCF_027244095.1. Taxonomy (NCBI): domain Eukaryota; kingdom Metazoa; phylum Chordata; class Lepidosauria; order Squamata; family Cordylidae; genus Hemicordylus; species Hemicordylus capensis. The sequence goes on along the minus strand of NC_069663.1, from coordinate 28,336,120 downwards.
GTCTGGTGGCTATAGGCCACCTCCAGCCTCAGAGGAAAGGGGAGCCACAGCAGGAGAGAGGGCATGCACACACCTCTTCCCTGTGGGCTTCTCAGGGGCGTCTGGTGGGCCACTGTGGGAAACAGGATGCTGGACTAGACAGGCTTCCTTGGGCCCGATCCAGCACTGCAGGACTGTTCTTGTGACCCGAAAATATCCCGAGGCCAGAGGTAGCAATGATTCTCTGCAAGGAATCCACACAAAGCAAGGATTCGAACACAGGGCTTCCAAGCCTCTATGTTCTGGACAAAGCTGCCCACCACAATAATAAAAGGGCACTGTAAATATGCCCAGAGTGAATAAAGGGGAGGGGGATAATTCTACCCCTTTTGTGACAAATTTCTGCTTTTGATCACCGGTTTAATGGTTGATGGGATTCCAACCAAGCCATTCAAAACAGCAAGTTTCTTATTCTTTTATTCTTTTCTCTCGTTAAGCAATGGGAAAAAAATCAAAAGAGAAGAGGTTTAAGAGGTTTATTAACTGGGAAAAATCAAAATTGCCTGAAGGCAGCCACGGTTGCCATTAATTGCAAACGTGCACTGTAGTCAAATGCAGGAGATGGACCAGCGTCCCTAGAGCTTAACAAAGTGGGCGGGGTAGGGGTGGGGAGCACTGGTGCATTATTCGTGCAAATGGCAGGAACTGCGTGAGAATCGTGCCATGCCATGCCGTGCTGTGCTGTGCATCCTTTGAAAAGTATAGATCCTGCATTGCATTATGTGCTGCGGACCAGACAAGTTCATGGAGCACTCACTGGACAACTTACAAAGGGTTGTTAGCCATGAGAGCTCCCTGTACACAGGCAGTCTACCAGAAACTGAGGACTAGCAACTGGGGAAGCCGTCACACCTTGCTGACTGGCTGCTGTTAAAAAGCAAAGGACAGACATTTGGGCTGCTGCAGCAATTCTTATATTTGGAAATCAATAGCAGATGACGTGAAGGTTCGGGCTACGATGGGGATTTCTCAAACTGGGGCCCTCAGATGTTACTGGACAAAGCTGGGAAGCCTTGTTCTACAGGAGCAGCGCATCCTAACGAGATTGCGGAGGGCGGGGGTGGGGTGGGGGCAGGACTAAAGGAGGCCCAGCTGCCTCTGCTTCCCGGAACTCCATTTGCTCCTCTGCATGCTGTCTGCAGGCTGGCCATTTGTCAGGCAGAGCTGTGCCTGATGCTCTACCTGATGAATGGCCAGCCTGCAGGCAGCATGGCTTTTGTTAAGGGGGTAGGATGGGAGAGAGCAGCAAACTGAGCTTCCTCTCCCTGTCTGTTGCTATGGCAGAGAACACACAGCTCAAATTAAAAAGTGGCACCTTGCTTGGCTGTGAGGGGCGTTTGCTCCCAGAAGGCCCCAGTTGCTGAATCAGGATCCATAACGCTAGAGACACGGAGGGGGTGACAGACGGGCCCCAGACTAGACTTGTGGCAGAACAGCAGCCAGGAAAACTCATCAGGGTTCATTTGCACATTTAGAATCTATTTATATTGAACCTTCAAGGGCTCTGTAGGGCTGTTCTTGGGAAACCTGGCATCAGCCTTGCAAGGCAGGCAGGCAGGCGTTATCCACGCCACGGTGGGGAAGTAGAAGGCTAAGAAAACTACTGACCCAGTGCAGATGCAACAACGCCCCACCAGGGTCTGGTGCTACATGAGCAAGCAAGGATTTGCAGGCCGCTGTGGCAGGGGCTGATGGGAGTCGTAGTCCAGCAACATCTGGGGATGCAAAGTGACAACCCCTGCCCCACACCACACTAGTTCTCACCGCTGTTCAGATTGGAAGCATCCCTACCCCAATACCAGCATGAGTGCAAATATTAAAATATCCATCCCATATTAAATTCTGAAGTTAAGGGTGTAAGGATACATTTATTTATTTATCATATTTTAATACTGCCTGATATGTAAATCTCCCAACATTAAAATCACAGGTTAAAATGCACAAAACATGATAAAAACAATATAAAACAAATGATTAAAATTATTAAAATTCTAATTAAAAGCTTGCAAGAACAGGAAAGTCTTGAGGGTCTTCCTGAAAACAAACAGAGAAGGAGATGGTGCGTGTGCATGCATGTGTGGCCTAGTGCTTAGGACCTCGAACTAGCACTGGGGAGACCCGAGTCCAAATCCCCATTCAGCCACAAAACTCACTGGGTGACTCGGGGCCAGCCACATCTCTCTCAGCCTAAACTACCTCACAGAGTTGTTGTGAGGACAACCATGACCCTGTACACTGCTCTGGGCTCCCTGGAGGAAGAGCAGGGCATTAATGCACAAACAAACAAACAATGCCAAAAGCAAAACACAGAGACAAATTGTCTAATAGGTTTGCATTAATATTGTTTAAGTTATTCAGTCATTTGAATGGTAAAAGAATTCAGTTGAAACAACATTTAATAAGAAGCATCCAAGTGCTTGTCAATCCATTCGGGGATTTGCACTCACTGGACAAGATGCCGGAAGGTGGGAGGCGTTGCCTACCTGCGCATGTGAAGCTCTGAGCATTCTAAAGCCCCCCACCACCACACCCCCCTGCCCCAGAGGCTTATTCCTACACTGAGCCAGGAACATTTTTACATTTCTATAAGTGGCGCAGCAGGGAAATGCTTGACGAACAAGCAGAAGGTGGCCGGTTCGAATCCCCACTGGTACTGTATGGGGCAGCAGTGATATAGGAAGATGCTGAAAGGCATCATCTCATACTGTGCGGGAGGAGGCAATGGAAAACCCCTCCTGGATTCTACCAAAGAAAACCACAGGGCTCTGTGTGCGCCAGGAGTCGAAATCGACCTGACGGCACACTTTACCTTTATCCTGCTCTTCCTCCGAGGAGTCCAGAGCAGTGTAGATGTTTATTTTTATCCTCACAACAACCCTGTGAGGTAGGTTAGGCTGAGAGTTAAATGACTGGCCCAGAGTCACCCAATGAGTTTCAGGGGCCTGAATGGGGACTTGAACTCTGGTCTCTCCGGTCCTAGTCTGGCACTCTCTAACCACTACACCACCACACTGGCCCTCCCCGCACTAACATGCTTGGATTCTGTCGGCTGTATTCCTTACTGAGCAGCTGGGCAAAATGCTGCGGGCAGATTTTTCCATTTGCCTCCATACCTTCAAAGACTAGAGACTTAAAAAACCCCAAAATCCCAGAAGCTGAACCTTCAAGGGAGAGGTCTGGAATATACCTAAAGGGAGCAGCAATGTGGCCTGCAACAGCCTCCCCCTCAGGACGGCAGCCGTGACCACCCTAGAAATGCAGCCCTGCCAAGCCCCCATGGTGTGGGGGGGACCCCACTCTCCGTTTTGGTGGGTGGGACCCTTCACTTGCAGGCTGGAGTGAATGCAGGTGGCCCACGAAGGGGACAGGCTCCCGGTCAGGGAAGAGGGCAAGTCAGGGTCTTCCGGAGCTTCTTTGGGGACCCGGCAGGTGCTGGGACCGAGCAGCCCACGTCAGCCTCATCCAGATGGGTGGGTGGTCTTCCAGAAGGGGCTGCTGTTTCTCCCCATTAGCTTCTCATTTAGCTGCGGGGAGATTGGTTCAGCCTCTCCGGTTCCCCCACAAAAGCAGCAGCAACGATCAACACAGCTTCTCTCTCTCTCTCCTCGTCTGAGACGGATCTGTGTCTTTTTGGAGGGAGGAGAAGGAGGGGTGGAGGGAGAGCAAGCGAGCGAGCTGGAAATCAGCAGAAATTGATGCTAAATTCCTCCAATTGTGAATCTGCCCAGCAACGGGCTCAGGAAGAGAGGAGAGAAAATGCCTTTCTAGCTCACAGAGGCCGCGTTATTTAACAGAACGGAGGAGAGGGCTGGAGACAGGACTCCTGGGTGCTCTTGAAAGGCTGCCTGAAGAAGGCTGGGTAGAGGGCATGCCCAGAGGGGCACCGAGGTCATTTTGGAGCCTGGACCGAAAGGCCTTTGGAGCCCCCCGGCTGCAAGTTAAGCCTCATCTCTTAACATGTCGGTTCTGGAGGGCACCAACCCCCAGGACAGACTGAAGGGCAGGGGTGTGGAGGCCCTGGACTTTGGCCCCGAAGCCCAGGGGTAAGAGTGCCTCTGGGCATACCACGCTTCTATTGTTGAGACTGGGTTTAAAAATATTATCGTGGCTTGGATTTGGCGAAGGGACCGGAAGATGGGAAGAATCTGGCAGGCTCTACAGGGGATGACAGATATTCATTCAGGGGGAGCGGCTGATCAATGGCCGTGAGCCACAGAGTGGAAGCTCCACGTCCAGAAGCCGGGTGCCAGGGGAATAGCCCGCGCTGGCAAATGTCAGCAGCAGCAGCAGCAGAGGGAGAAGGGCTGTTCCTTCCTGCCCTGCTTGCAGACTTTCTTCAGGCAACTGCCTGGCCGTTTTGTGAGGCAGGATGCTGGGCTAGAACAGGGTGGGGGGTCCCCAGATGCTGTTGGACTACAACTCCCAACATCCACAGCCACAACGGCCAGAGGCACACTGTGTTGTGGTCCAACAAGAGCAGGGAACCCAGTCTTGGGAATGCCTGGCCTAGCTGAGCCGGGAGTAGACTCAGCAGAGCTCTCCTTCGGTTCTTGATGAAGGCTGGGATTCCTCTCCTTTTGCTAAGCAGGGTCCACCCTGGTTTGCATTCCAATGGGAGATTACATGTGAGCACGGCAGGACATTCCCCTTAGGGGATGAGGCTGCTCTGGGAAGAGCATCTGCTTGTTTGCATGTAGAAGGTCCCAAGTTCCCTCCCTGGCAGCATCTCCAGGATATGGCTGAGAGAGATTCCTGCCTGCCACCTTGCAGAAGCCGCTGCCAGTCTGGGTAGACAACACTGAGCTAGATGGACCCAGCGTCTGACTCAGTATATGGCAGCTGCCTCTGTCCCTGTGCATCCCTCCCTCACCGCTCTTCCATTCTTGCAGGGGGGTAATCGGCAGGTTGGGTGTGCGAGAAGACTTCAAGCAACCCCCTTGCTCGGTTCTGCTTGCAGCAGCTTGCATTTCTCTCCTTGCAGCAGGCCTTTCCACAACGTCCCCAGTCGGGATGATGGAGAAGGCAGGAGTGGGAGGGGGGCCACGATTGTCTGGAACCCTGGCGAGAGGCTGCCGGTCAGAGTCCTGCACTGGAGGGACCAAGGGGCTGACTCAGTAGGAGGCAGCTTCCTATGTACCCTAACAGGTGCTCTGCCAGTGAGCCCTGCCCCAAATCTCCAGGCGGGCAGCGGAACCTCTTGGCACCAGTTGAAGCCGCTTCCTCTGTTAATGTGTCCCTGGATGGAGCTCATTATCCAGTTTGGGCTGCAAACAGGACTCTGTTGGGGTGCAGAAGTGCAGAGGCCGGGCCAGAGGTCAGTGGGGATCAAGCAGTTTCTTGGGCCCAGTCTAATGATGGGGCCTCCATGCCCTGAGCTCTCCTGCTGCTTTCTCAACCAGGCTGAAAGCCTTTCTCAGCATCCTGACTCTGCCACGTCTCCGCCCCGCCTCCCTGAGGGGCAGTCACCCCCTTCCAGCCCAGTTATCTCAGGTCAAAGCTGCGACTGGACGGGACGGAAGCAGGAGGAGGCCTGGAGCAGGACTCCTGGGTTCTCTTGGCAGGGGGCTGGGGCAGGGGAGAGGAGGCAGCAGCAGCCGCCGCCGCCTCGGAAACAGGCCGCTGCGAGGTTTCTGAGCATCAGAGGGGCTTTTCATCCGCTGTGCTGCAAGAGAGGGAGGTTTTTGTATGCCGGTACTTTTCTCCACACACAATGGTTTGGAATCCAAAGTATCTTCTCCTTTTTTCTGAGCAGGGCTGAAATCCAGCCTGTTTTGACGGCGTAATAAGAGTTGCCGGGATCAGCCATCCATCGCTTTCTGTCTCTCTTTCAAAGACGTTTATTGCTTTCCTTTCTGTTAGGTGGAAGGTGGTGGTGGTGGCGGCGGGGGGGGGGGGGGAGAACCCATCTCTTCTATTCCACTTCTCCAGAACTGCTGCTCCACCACCTGCCTATTTTCCATGTCAATCTTGCCGCCAAAGCGCCGAACGGCGACGGCCCAAGATGGCTCCTTAATTGCGTGGTTCAAGGAATCGGCATCCGGGTGGGGGCTCCCACCCCCCTCCCCCCGGCTTCCGCCTGCTGTGCTTTGGCCTCCCCCTCCCTGGCATGCCGAGCACACACGGCCCACCCTTTCCCGAAAGGATTTCTGCCCCTTCCCTCCCAGCCCGAGAGCAAAGTGCCTCCAGTTTTGTCGACCTGTCAATAAGATGCTCTTGGGAAATGGAGAGAGTCATAAATATGCTCCCAGAGAAAGTGGGGCATCTGGCCGGGAAGGTGGCCCACGGCTCGCAGGGGCACACCAGGCTGGCTCGTCCGAGGGAGTCCACGGCAGGGCACGGCTGCCTCTGCTTTCCGGAGCTCCGCTTCTTCGGCCCTTTCTCCTCTCTCTCCCATTCTGCCCTGCCACACTGCCTGCAGGCTGGCCATTCATCAGGTAGAGCTGCATGGTTCACCGCCCAGCTCTACCTGACGAATGGCTGACCTGCAGGCAGCACAGCTCTCATTAATACTGGGCTGAGGCAGGGCGGGATGGGAGAGGAGCCAACGGAGCTCCGGGAAACAGAGGCAGCTGTGCCTCCCACCCCGCGCGCCCCCCCCCCCCCCGGCTCCTTAGGGCTAGGGCACGGATCTGCAGGGCCACAGCCCCGCCCTCCCTTGAGCCACACCTCTCGGAGCACCACACGGAGCCAAAACAAGTGGCAGAACCACACAGGGACAGCGCAGGGTGGCCACCCCGAGGCTCTGCAGCTGCTGCTGGATTACAACTTTCCACACACACACACACACACACACACCTCGCCACAATTTATTCAGCACACAATGCAGAATCTGCCGGTGAGACTGACTGCCACAAGACGTGGCGACGGCCACTAGCTTAGATCGCTTTAAAAGGAGCACAGATAAATTAATGGAAGCAGGCAACGTCTAGTTGTGGCTACGAATCACGATCTAACTATGCGGAGCCTCCATGTTCAGAGGCAGCCTACCCTTCCATTTGCATGCACGGGCCAAATCAGAGTCCAAATTCCCAGCGGGGTCCTCGCACCCCTCAGCAGACCCTGCCAAGGTGGTGCCCCCCCCGGAGAGGCCACAAGGGGCTCAGAGGGTGGCACTCCGGCCTGGGCACACCCCGGGGCAGCAGCACCACTCCTGGATGCCCCTTCTGTGCTCTCCAAGGGGGAACTGGAGGGAAGCCAGCCGCTCTGGGGGTGGCTTGCTTCAGACTCCCCCTCACACAAAAGCTCTGCCTCCTCACGCCTGCCCCGAATGCCACATCTAGGACAATTAATTTTTCATCAGGGCCTAACAAGATGGGAATGGGTTGGCGGTTCTCCTCCGCAGAGCCGACACTAATCCTGTAAGCCACTTAAAGCCATAATTTAAAATGCCAGCCAGTGCTGGGATGACATCAGGGTGGTGGTGGGCACAGGAGAGGGAGCAGGAGCTGGGCCGGGGCGAGACAGACACCGTGGCCTGCACGGCCCCCATCACAACACAGACGCCGCCGCCGTGCTGCAGTATCTCTTCCATACTCGCGGGATTTGGGATGCGGCGCTTTAAAAAGCTGCCCCTAGTGGCGGCCACTGGACAGAGCGTTTTGGAGTCCCCGGCCCCATCGGAAGCCCCACACTTGCACCCCTTCTGCGGAGCAGGCTTAGCACCTCAGGCTTAACAGAGGCCTTCAGAATTGCTGTCCGGTTTGCCCCCCGCCCCCGGGTAGGAAAGAGACCCAGCCAAGTTCTCGGGAAGGCAGCCGGGCCCGCAGGAGGAGCGCTCTCCAGGGGCAGCAGAGCGCAGCGGGGTCTTGCTCCAGCAACGGTCAGCAGGGGCTGAGCAGATCCATGGGGGCCCTGCAGCCCTGCCCCCTTTGAGGAGCCTCGGCAGGGTTCCGACCCAGCAGAAGGGGCTCGCCTGGCCTTCCTCCTCCTCCTCCTCCTCCTCCCAGGCAGGGCTCCAGGTGAGGCTGCAGCACAGATTTGGGAAGAGTGTCCTGATCTCTCTCAAGCGGAGACTCTGGCATGGCCCCCTTTGCTAAGCAGGGTCTGCCTTGGTCTGCGTTTGAATGGGAAATGACCTGCGGACATACTGTCAGAGATTCCCCTCAGGGGGTGGGGCCATAGCTCTGGGAGGAGCAGAAGGTTCCCAGTCCCCTCCCTGGCAGCATCTCCAGGTTGGGCTCGGAGAGAGACTCCTGCTGCCTGCAACCTGGGAGAAGCCGCTGCCGGTCTGGGTAGACGATGCTGAGCTAGAATCTGACTCAGTAGAAGGCAGCTGCCTCCGTCCCACAATAAACTGCAGCTGGGGGTGATGGGAGTTGTAGTCCAACCAGAGCTGGGGAGCCTCAGCTGGGCTACAGACAGCTCTGCCCCTGGGCCCTGCCCCGCTGCCCGCGTTTCCTGTTCAAGGCCAGCTCCAGAGAGGCCCCTCGCAGCAGCCCTGAGGACGGCTCCATCCCTTGAGCTTGCAGAAAGGAGGGAGCGAAGCAAGCGCTGCTGCTGCCCCGCTCTCCGCTGGCCTCCCTCTGCCCTTTGAGACTCACTCCGTATTTTTAGCTCTCTCCCTCCCCTCACTGTCCGCCCCGGTTGCTTTCACACCTTCACACGGAGCCAAGAGACAGAGACTCCATGGAGATGGGGGGCACAGCGGTGGCAGGCAGCAGGCGGGAGGGCGGGCGGTGCCTTGTGCTCGGGGAGGAGCGGGGAGGAGGGGACGAGCTTGGTCTACAGGACCCCCCCCCCCGTTGTTAGCTTGGGTCCTCGGCCCCTGCAGTGGGTGCACCAGCTGGGGGATACGCTGCTGAGTAGGGAGGGGGCTACAGAACTGCAATGGGTACCTTGAAACCCAATGAATGCTGGGCCACACCACAGCTGGCCTTGCCACTAGGAGGCGCACTTGGCAGCGGACAGCTCCTTAGCTGTACCTGAAAGGGGACAAGGCTGGAATCCTGACGGGCTAGCTTTCCGTGTGCAGGGAGTCTGTACCGTACTCACCCAAACCGAAGAGGACTCAGAATTTAGGAGGATCGCCTTAAAAACTGAGGTTAACGGCAGGTTATACCTGTAATTAATACCTGTAATTACACCTGTAATTAATAAGGGAATGGGATGCTGAATTTAAGATGACACCCCCCCCCCTCATTTCTTAAATCAAATAACTTGGGGAAAGCCTAGTCTTGGATTCCAGTAAATACAGTGCAGTATTTAATCTGGGAAAGCATCATGCGGAGGTTTGAAGGATCAGGATGTCTTTTTACCCATGAAAGGCCCTGACGGGTTCTCTCCCTCACTCAAGAGCATCTAGACTGTTTGATGAAGCCTGGGAACTAAGCATTTAAGCAAGGAGGGAAACACGGAGCGGTTAGAGCACCACCATCTTCCCACCTGAGCAATCTGTCCTACATGTCTGAGAATCTGTCTGCTTTCTCAAGTCACATGGGCAGCAAGCTGTGAAAAGCTGAGGGGGAGGTAGCAGACAACGCTTGAGGAAACAGGGCTGCATCGGAAAAAGGGCAGTTTAGCCCTCCCCTCCTCTCAGCCCTATTTGCATTTGCTTGTATTCCAGCAACTAACACACCATGACAAGAAGGAAAGGAGCAAAACTTGGCAGGCCTGGCAACGACAGATGAAGCAACAGAAAAGAGACAAGGGTCCCAAGGAACTAGGAGAGAGGGGAACGAGTGGGAAAAGGGAGTCGGGGCGGGAGGAGAGGCTGGACAAAGCCGTCTGGGAGGGGAAGACTGAGCTGGCACCCACCCCCACCCTATCTTTCTGGCCACATTTCCACATATATTCCCACCATCTGGTGGGCATTTCACTAGTCAGTCATAAAAGCCAACCACATTACATTTCTTATTAAAGCACATCGATGTCCTGGCATTACACACTTCATCCAGTTCCAGGGAGAAAAGATTTCAGCTGTGCGTAGTGTCTGAATGAGTTCGTCACAAAAGCAAAATACTAATATGACAAATATTATTTATATACCACTTTCCGGCAAACATTCCCAAAGCAGTTTACATAGATATAGATAAACAAACAAACAAAATGGCTCCCGGTCACCAAGGGGCTCACAATCTAAAAAAGAAACACAAGAGAGACACACCAGCCACAGCCACTGGAGGGATGCTGTGCTGGGGATGGGCAGGGCCAGTTGCTCTCCCCCTGCTACAGAACGAGAACCACCACTTTAAAAAGGCGCCTCTGCTCAGTTAGCAAAACAAGCCCCCCCCCCCGCCATGGTCTCTGTGTTTCCTCAGGGAGAGGAGAACAAAACCTTCAGCATCCCAACGGGGCAAGCGCTCAGCAGAACGCCCCACATGCCAAACAGCAGTCAGTCGGGACTCCCCAGATCTCTCCCTTGAGACAAAGAACATTCCGGAATGGCCCAGCCTCCCACGGTAGAAGGACCGAGGCACACCCAACAGAACAAGGCTGCAGAATGGACTCCAACCCTGCAAGCCGCAGGTGGAAGGGGAGGAAAATTGCAGCCCTGAATGCTCCAGTACATGAGCAACTCCCTGCAAAAGCTTTAAAAAGACCCCAACAACAAACCAAGAAGCAGCCCCAAAGGCTGCTTTGGCCCCAAAGGCTGCTTTGGGTGACTGATCTGCTAGCCTTCTCTGTGCAGGGAGGTCCCCCCCACTTCCCGCCCATGGGGAGAAGGAACCCAAAGTGGCATGCCCCTCCCAGCGTCTGGAGTGGTATTGTCTGTTCTACCACCGCATTCTGCAGCTGCATATTTAGACCCAGCCTAAGGCTACACAGGCAAGATGAGAAAATCCCCTTCACCTGTTGCCGCCTGGGGTGCTGCCTTCTCCTTCCCTTGGCCTTTCCGTTGTCTGTAGGATCGGAGCACCTCAGCCAATGGTAATGGGGGAATCCTCTGATGGCTCCATCCCTCCGCCAATCAGAAGCCAAATCCTTGTCACCCCCCCACCCCCACCCCACAATTCCTTTAGTTAGTGCATTATGAGCCAAGGACCACCTTTATTGCACTTTACAGCTTCTCCACAAGAGGGAGACAAAGTGCTATTGTCTTTCTACCCACCACATTCCAACCAGCACAATCCCTAAATAATCTGCAGGATCTCTTCCCTCCCCACTAAAAAGGGTTTCTTTTTAAAGGAAGAAAAAAAATTGTAAACACACACACACACACACACACACGCAAAACCAAGAAGATTTTTTCACCTCTTAAAAAAACCCACCAAAAAGAGCTGTTAAAAACAGCTATATATAGCTCTTCCCCTCTGAGATATGCAAGATGGGAACGGAGCCATGCTGGAAATCTCCGAACGGGAACTAGCAGTAAAACAAACGCCACAAGTGGTGCTGGGACCAGGAAGAGTGGCACCATCTGCTCACTTGCAGAAGATTCCTGCTCGCCACAAATGGTCAGGCAGGTTTCCTAGGGCTGGGGGAAGTCTAGAAATCAGTCCTCCGATCCAAATCTTTTCAGAGGGACAGTTCTGTGGGCGACTGACCTCGGGTTTCTTCGAGTAAGTCTTTGCTCTGCACTCCAAATGTTGAGCTTAAATAATCCTATAGCACTAACCCTGTGAGGTAGGCCACGGCTACTCCCCTTTTACACTGATTCGTCCCAGGCTTGCCAGGGAGTCTGGAGTACTGGCAGGGTGTGAAAAGCGACCTCCAAGTTCGTAAGCAACACACTCTCCTCTGTTCTGCACCACCCAGTGGTTCAGTCCTGAGAGGGCCCTGGTGGCAAACTCCCAACAACAGCACACAAGGGACTGCAGGGTGCTGCCAACTCACTCTCTTGCTATGCGTTGTAAACCTGTAGGAGGAGGATCCCGAGGCTCCTCTGCATGGCAAACAGAAAGGAAGTGCGGGGAGGGAACTCCACTCCACTTCCAATGAAGGCTGCTGCCCGCTTTCCACCAAAGGTCCTTGGTCGCAATGGATCAGCATTCATTGAGAGGAGAGCTGGTCTGGTGGTCGCAAGCATGACATGTCCCCTGAGCTAAGCAGGGTCTGCCCTGGTTGCATCTGAATGGGAGACTAGAAGTGTGAGCTCTGGAAGATCTTCCCCTCTTAGGGGATGGAGCCGCTCTGGGAAGAGCAGAAAGAAGGTTCCAAGTCCCCTCCCTGGTGGCATCTCCAAGATGGGGCTGAGAGAGACTCCTGCCTGCAACCTGGGAGGAGAAGCCGCTGCCAGTCTGTGCAGACAATATTGAGCTAGTTGGACCAAGGGTCTGACTCAGCATATGGCAGCTTTCTATGGTCCTATGTTCCCCGGGCACCAGGAAGGTTCCCCCTCTGCCTCCCGCCAGCCCTCCCTCCCCCCCCCCGCTGCCTGCCTGGATGGCAAGTCTAACAGGGACCGGGGCGTGCTATCGATCGCGGCTTTGCTCCATCGGCTCCTGGATGAAGCTGCTGCTGCTGCAGGCGCTGAGCCAAGGAACAGGCCGTGATAATGCGGGTGTCTGGCGGGCGCACCCATCCCCCACCTTGCTGCACGCAGTCTGGGCAAGGAGATCGCAGAGCAGGAGGCGGGGGGGAGGGGAGCAGGCAGGCGGCGCGAGGTGGGTCCTGGCTAGGGCCTACAAGTGCAGGCCCCACAGAAAGAGTCCAGTGCACACAGGCCCCACAGGCAGTGCCCACCTAAGCCAGTAACAGGAAAGGCGGAGGAAGGCGAGCAAAGCACCCAAAGCCCACCGGGAACCCAAGAGCGGGTGTCGGATCTCCTCTACCGTCAAGGCACGCCAAGGCCCGGAACACCCCGCAGAGGGTCAAGTGCTGTCAGAGAGCAAGGCGCGGACGGCAACTCCCATCAAACCCTGCCAACGGCCAAGGAATGGGCACCCAACACAAGACGGTTCCAAGTGTCAAAATGTCAGCATTGGAAGCCGCCTTCGGCAGAGTCTGACCCTTGGTCCATCTAGCTCAGTTTGTTCTACCCAGACTCGCAGCAGCTTCTCCCAGGTTGCAGGCAGGAGTCTCTCTCAGCCCTCTCTTGGAGATGCCGCCAGGGAGGGGACTGGGAACCTTCCGTAGGCAAATGCTCTTCCCAGAGCGGCCTCATCCCCTAAGAGGAATATCTTACAGTGCTCACACATGGAGTCTCCCATTCAAATGCAAACCTGCTAAGCGGACCCTGCTTAGCAAAGGGGATAGTTCATGCTTGCTGCCACAAGACCAGCTCTCCTCCCATATTCCTAGGCATTCAACAGTCAGATCTGCAGAAGGCATTCCCAAGGAAGATTTAGCTGTTTAAAGTAGTCTACAACCCAGCATCTCTGCAAACGCAAGCAAAGCAGGTAGGAGAAATCTTGGCCAATTCCCATTTTTGTGTCGCTTTGTAAAGGGTTAGCTAAGCCAGTGGGAGAATACAGGTCTGTCAACAGCTATTAACCGTGATTGTGTAGTGAAACCTCCAGGTCCAGAGGCAGTCTATCTTTGTGCAACAGATGCTGGGAAGCAGAAGTACAGGAGGGCCTATGTGCCCTGCTTTTAAACTGCTCATGGGCATCTCAGTGGCCATGGGGGGGAAGCAGGAGCCTGGATCAGGCAGACGTTTGGTCTCTTCCAGAAGGGCAGTTTCTTAGGTTCTTGCTGGGCCTATTACCTAAATGGAACCTCAGCATTCAAAGGCAGTGTACCTTTGAATATGAATTGCTCGAGGCCAAGCGGGAGAGGGCTGTTGCCTTCAAGTCCTGCTCAAGGCCTCCCCAGAAGCATCTGGGTGGCCACTGTGAGAAGCAGGAGGCCCGACTCAACCAATCATCTGTCCATCCAGCAGGACTCTTCTAAGGTACTTTTGCATGCAAAGCAACCACTGAGCAGAGGTTCTCCTCCTCCTTCCAAGGGGGAAGCAGGACACCCACGCAGTGGTCCCTCTAATTTTCTTCATCTCTGTGCGGAATGAGTTTTGTTCTGGGCGGGACTATCAAGGCAGTGTGTGCGCACCTGCAACCAGAGTGGGGCCTTCCTGATTCAACCTGAGCGGGATCGAAAATGAACTGAGCAGACATCAGAAAACTTGTGAGCATGTGCACGCCTTAGAGGGAACAGTGCACCCCAGTCTACTCCAACCTCAACACTTTGGGCCAAGAGTGAGAGGGGCAGGCTACAAGTCCCGGGTTCAAACCTTGCCTCTACCACAAGCTCAGAGTTGGAGGCTTTATGCAAAACAGCCCAAAAGTGCCAATGCTGGTTTAAACACCCATTTTTAGTAGTTTAATAGCACCCTGGCTATGCAACGACCTTTCTGATTGTACTTGAAGAATAGTAGTTCAGTGCAACTTGAAAGCTTGCACACACACACACACACACACAGGTTATTATCATTTGCTCGGTGGGATGGACGCAGCTGCTAAGGGACACTTTAAACACAAGATCTCTCTTGTATGAAAAATACTCCTGTGCCAGAAACTGCACACCACCTCAGGCATATTGAAAGGAGAGTCTGCCTGCCGCAGACGCGATTCATTTTCTGCGGGTACACAGTGTCCATGCACAAAACCACAGGAGCAGATTGCAGGTGTGTGCAGCTCGACAGAGCTACAGTTGGTGCCTCGATGCTGCCTGTGTGTGTGTGTGTGCAGAGGAGAGACGTGCCTGCCAGCCTGCCCCATGCGGACAGCCACACTTGGGCGGCAGCTTACAAGGATGGGCTTCCCGGGGGCGAGAACAGCCCCCTCTGGCCACTTGTCCTTAATGCTGCTTTGCAGCCCGAGCAACGGCTGCCGTCTCAGGGTCCAGGCCGGGCCGCCTTTCTCCTGCTCAGCTCCCGTTTGCACTGCCTCCCCCTCCTTGCCCAAACCGCAGCTATCTTGCTGCCCGCAGGACTCCTGGCCCAGGAGGGGCTCTTGCCTGCCAGCGCCCCGAAGATGGATGGGGGGGCCTGTCGCTTGGCGGCTGCCTTATCAGCACCGCTCACTCCCCGGCTGTGTCACGCTGGAGTGGAGATTTACTCAGTTGCCACTTGGCCCGAGACGAGACACAGGGCTTGGAGCCGGGGAGGGGTCCAAAGGGCCCCTTCCCACACTCGGCTGCCCTGCTCACAGGCTGCAAAGAGGCCCCCCACCCACTTCAGGAGGGCCTGCAGGCAGGAGCCAAGGGTCCATCCATCTCACCCGTACCAGCCGCAGCAGTAGGGATAACTCTGGGTCCCTTTCCGGTGCTGCTCAGCCCCAGTTGGCTGCACGACACCCTGATGTGGATAGGAAACGCTGCCCTCCTCACCCTGGTTTGCCTTCCTGACTACATCGCAAGGGGAGAGAGCTGGTCTTGTGGCAGCATGCATTGTCCCCCTCTGCTAAGCAGGGTCCCCCCTGGTTTGCATTTGAATGGGAGACTACATGTGTGAGCATGGCAAGATATCCCCCTCAGGGGATGGGGCCGCTCTGGGAAGAGCACCTGCCTGCTTGCATGTAGAAGGTTCCAGGTTCCCTCCCTGGCATCTCCAGCATAGGGCTGAGAGAGGCTCCTGCCGGCAGCCACTGCCAGTCTGTGTAGACAATACTGAGCTAGATGGACCAGTGGGCTGACTCAGTATACGGCAGCTTCCTATGTTCCACACAGGCAATCAGATTTAGCTAGGTTACATCACCAAGCCAATTCAGAGTGAGGGCAGGAAATATCATCTGTGCTCGGCCCATCCAAAATAGCTCAGACCTGAACAAACAGGAAGTTAGATCGGCTTCCAGAGCTAGAGGGAAGATGAGGAGTGGGCCTTTGTTTTGGAGCAGGTGAAACACGGACCCAACAGGGGCCCTTTTAGCTCAGAGTTCCCTAATTCCGAAAGGCATGTCCACGCAGGAGGGGCGTGAGAAATGAGCCCCAAGGAGGCTTGCTCATCACCTCTGTTTGCTTTTGTAACCAGTACCTCTGTGTGTGTGTGTGGGGGGGGTCTTACCTTCCAGCACAGCAGAATTTTTTTGCTTTTTCAACACCCATCCCCAAAACAGAAAGCAAGAGGCTGAGGCACCATTTCCCCGCCCCACAATGCCCTGGACTGATGCAATGGCCAGGAAAAGGAGGGAAGCCAGGGAGAGCAGGAAGGATCGCCTTCTCTCTGAGCCAGCTTTGTGATGCCATCACGTAGCCAAATCTGATGGCTCCGCTGTGTTACCACAAAGCACGAATTGGGCGTTCGTCCCTTCCATCCTTATTTCCTAGCAAGGTCATTCCAACAACCTGCCGAAGACCAAAGTAGAATGTGTGAAAGCTTGGAAACTTATTTGCAAGTGAAGTAGGAGAAATTCACTCCAAAATCAGAGGCATGAGATAGCTCAGATCTAAGGTCTTGCTAATGGATCTCCCAAGACCTTAGAACTGAGCTATTTAGCTGCTCAGGTTTTGCATTCTTCAAACTCCCTAGTTAGAAGCTCTGCTAGCAAGTTATGCAGGACATCCCTAAATTAGAGTTGACAAGTGGAGCAGGAGGATGCTGGAGTTAGCTGCTCAGCCTTAAAATGAGACAGTACAAAGAATCAGGGAATCTGGGACGGGAAGATAAAAAGAGTGATGGTGACAATGGCAGTGGCAGCAAGAGCCAAGGAAATCTGGAGGCAGGGACAGCGGCCTGCTGGTAGTTCACAGGATTTATTCATGACCCACCAGTTGCCAAGGCCTAAGGCACCTCAGCACTCTCCTGGATTCCTGCACTGCACCCCAATGAGGCACCAAACACTTGCCCCATTAAACAGGGAAAATGGGTTGAATTTGGTTCTAGAAAAGGACAAAACACACACACTCCCGCCCGGGAATGAGAGGAGAGCTGGTCTTGTGGTAGCTAAGCAGGGTCTGCCCTGGTTGCATTTGAATGGGAGACTTGATGTGTGAGCACTGTAAGATACTCCCCCTCTCAGGGGATGGAGCTGCTCTGGGAAGAGCAGAAGAAGGTTCCCAGTTCCCTCCCTGGCAGCATCTCCAAGAGAGGGCTGGGAGAGATTCCTGCCTGCATCCTTGGAAAAGCCGCTGCCAGTCGGTGTAGACAGTACTGAGCTAGATGGACCAAGGGTCTGATTCAGTCTATGGCAGCTTCCTCTGTTGCGAATGTCCCCTTCCTACCCCCTCTGTCAGTCTCTCTCCCTGCCCCACCACCATCCTCAGTCAGTGCCCCTCCCACCGCCTGCCTCTCCTCCCCATGCCCGGTGATTCTTCTCCCTCCCTCCTTACTACCACACACTCATTGCCAGAACCTCCCTGGGTACCAGCCCCCCCCCCATCCCCGCCATCGCTTCCCTGGCTCAGCTCTGTCCATCTCCATCAGATCGGAGTGACAGGCTAGAAATGAGTCCAGGGCAGAGATAATAAGATGGTGTGTCTTGGCCAGACAGGTGTCAGCAGAAGGACTTCCTCCCAAGCACTGTGCGGCAGGAGCAGGCAGGAGGAGTCCCACAGCTTCCTGACACGCATGCCCCCTCGAGTTCCCCAAACAGAGCCCTTTAGCCCCAATGACAACTTTGCACATGCCCCGAGGCACTCTAGCCAAGTGCCTCCCCTTCAGCTCGGTGGCACCACCTCAGCCAGCAGCCACACATCTGGGAGGAAGGGCAGGACTACAACTCCAGAGGAACAGAGGAAGCTGCCATATACTGAGTCAGACCCTTGGTCCATCTAGCTCAGTATTGTCTACACAGACTGGCAGTGGCTTCTCCAAGGTGGCAGGCAGGAGTCTCTCTCTCAGCCCTCTCTTGGAGATGCCGCCAGGGAGGAGGGAACTTGGGACCTGGATGCTCTTCCCAGAGCGGCTCCATTATCCCCTGAGGGGAATCTCTTCCAGTGCTGCTCACACTTCTGGTCTCCCCTTCATATGCAACCAGGGCAGACCCTGCTTAGCTAAGGGACAAGTCATGCTGGCTGCCACAAGCCCACCTCTCCTCCCACCGTCTTCAACCACAACGGCCAATTGTCAGGGGTGAGGGGAGCTGAGAAGGGCTCCCAGTCTTGAGATCACGGCGGTGTCGTCCTGGGCTCCAGCGCCTCTCTCGCTTCCGCAGTGGGGCCCTGGCCACCCAGCCACTGGAAACAGCCTGCCATCGGCCAGGGCAGCCCAGCTCATGTCTATGGGGGGTGGGGGGAGAGGCCACACTTCCTCCCCAGCACCCAGGCTCAGCTCCCAAGGGGAAGAAGCAGATTAACCCAGTGGGAGGCAGCCTGCAAGAAGGGACTACAAAGGGGCTTCCAGCCCCATGCCCGCCCCCCCCAGCCCATAGATGGCAGTGAGGCTGGGGGCCGGGAGGAGGAGGCTGCCACTCCAGAGGCCAGCTAGCCCCTGCCCTGCCAAAAGGCACAGTGGCCATTCATCACCCCCTGGCACCGATCGAGACAACGCAGACCATGCTGTGCCCCCAAAGGGCAGCAGAACCACCAGAGGCATTTGCAGAGCAGACTTCAAGGGCAGCTTGCTGCCTGCCCCTCTCCCCCAGGCTTTGCTCCCAAGCCTTGGACAGTGGTTACTTATCACTGAACCGGTGGTGGGGGTGGGAGCTCAGTCCAGAGAACAAGGCATCCTGGGAGATTGAGGCTGCTGACCTTTGCCCCTCACCAGGCTTCCCATGGCTCCATGCAAAGCTTGACCAGCGACTCAAAGGTGAAAGCAGACGCCAGTTCTAAGTTGCAGGTGACCTCTGACAAAGCTCATCTTGCTCACTGCAAGTTCCCTCCTCCTCTCCTCCCCTTGTGTTTACACTTCTTTTGTGATGCCACCGGAAGCAAACGCTGCCGCTCTTTCTCCCAGATCTATCCTGACTCTGTCACACTGCCCCAACGGCAGAACTCCCTGTAATCTAAGGGGTGTGCTTCATTTGCTCTGACTACTAAATGCTCTAACCACTAAACTGCATTCCCCACTCAGAGGTGAAAGAAGAACCCAACACATTCCAATTCCTGTCATTAATTTGTTCTGCCATTTGTCTGGAGGCTCTAGTCTTAACTTGCAGGTGACCTCTGGTGAAGTTTATCCTGCTGACAGTAACCTGTCACTTGCTGTCTGGCTCACACACTTTCAGCCAGGCTTACAGCCCACATACATATACACTCTTCTGCCTTCCCAGGGCTGGGGAGGTCAGGCGTTCTATTTTGCCACAGCCTCTAGCTAGAACTTCCTCCTGGGAGCTGAAAAGAGACCCCGGGTCCCCCCTCCACATTAGCGGAAGACAGGAGAACCCAGCCCCCCTGCCCCCCTCCCTTTCTATCCCTGGCCAATCTGTCTTCCTTTTCTCACCTAGGGACAAAACAGAAAAATACCGAGCATTCTCCCTGCCTTTTGGAGAGAAACTCCCCCTCCCTTTGCCCTGGTTCTGAGTGCCTTTGAAGATTTCCCCCATCGGTGGATGATGCTTGTCTTTTCCCCAGGCGGCTGGTTGCTCCAGATGCATGCTCTATCCATGTCTTGGGCAGGATCAGGGCCCTAGGCCCTCAAGCACATACCTGCTCCCCACAAAAACCTGCTTTTCAAGTGCGAAAAGCTGTTGGGAGAAGGCACAGTCTGCTTGAAGGCCCCGGCAGCGATGACCTTGACAGAGCCACCGGAACAAAATGCTCTTTCTAGAATGCTGCTGCACAAGCCGGGCCCCACACAAAAGCCCCACGGACCTTCCCCGGCCTGGCCACCCTGGGACAAGGTGATTGGGGTGCCTCCTCCATCCCAGAATTCCCAGCTCCTTGGCACACATCCTTCTCCCCCATCACACTGACAAACCAAGAAAACTGACACAGTCAAGCATTTGCATACCTTTTCCATTCCTCCCCAATGCACATTAAAAGCAGAAACGTGACATTAAAAACACAACTGTTTCATAATGCAGCCTTATTCCCCACCCCCAGCTGCAAAGGTTTGAAGGTGACCCCTTGCAGAGTTTCATCTCGCTTCCTGCAGCTCACGGGAAGGGAAAGAGCTGCTGCAGAGGGCCGCTCTGGCCAGACCGGGCAGCTCAGCTCTTGCAAAGCCTGTCTTGCTTAGCCAACGATCACGCTGCTTTGCTCCCCTTCAGATCAGGAAAGGCACTCTGCACATGCTCAAAAACATCACCGGACGAATAAATCCTGAAGCTGAGCAGGCTCTCAGAGGGAGCCCAGGTTTGTGCCAAGCCCTGCAGAAGCCAGAGGCCCTCAAGCCCATCCCACCCACCCCTCTCACAACAAAGAAAGCCCCTCTCCTCAATCTCTGCTGCACTATGTGTGTCCTTGCGTCGATGCCTGTGGAACTGGGCAGGGGCGGGCTGCCAACCATGGTTTTGTGGTTAGGTCAGGTTTTGGCTCGACGACAACCATGTTCCTCTTGCTGTCGGGCAAGGAGCCACCCTGGCATCAAGGGCCAAAAGCCCCAAAGAATCAAGATGCCCTCTGCAAAAGGCCCCTTTGGCCCAGGAAGCGGGGAAGGGGGTGGGTGCTGAATCTCCTCCCTCCCTCCCCGTAGAGCAGGGGGTCTCAACCATGAGTCCCCAGAGATTTCTGGACTACAACACCCATCACCCCCAACTACAGTGGCCTACGGTGGGGAGTGATG
Source organism: Hemicordylus capensis (assembly GCF_027244095.1). NCBI lineage: Eukaryota > Metazoa > Chordata > Lepidosauria > Squamata > Cordylidae > Hemicordylus > Hemicordylus capensis. The sequence continues at coordinate 28,315,605 of NC_069663.1, read as the reverse complement.
GGAATTGTAGTCCAGCAACATCTGGGGACTCCCGGTGGGGAACTCCTGGTTCAAAGGAATGCCAGGTTTGTCCTGCAGTGGAAGGCAGGTTCTCCATCGACCTGCAGCACAGGACTTTTAAACCGTGCCTGGCTTTAAAGGCCAGAGGAGGGTGGTGCGACAGTCCAGGGCCAAAAGGAGAGCTCCAAAAGAGAGGGGCCGAACGGAAGGCTGCCTCTCCGCTGGCAGGCTCTGCCACGCCATCCCTTCATAGGAACATTGGAAGCTGCCATAGACTGAGTCAGACCACTGGTCTACCTAGCTCAGTATTGTCTTCACAGACCGGCAGCGGCTTCTCCAGGGTTGTGGCTAGGAATCTCTCTCAGCCCTATCTTGGAGATGCTGCCAGGGAGAGGGAACTGGGAACCTCGATGCTCTTCCCAGAGCGCCTCCATCCCCTGAGCGGAAGATCTTGCAGTGCTCACACTGCGTTGCAGTCTCCCTTTCATATGCAACCAGGGTGGACCCTGCTTAGCCCAGGGGACAAGTCCTGCTTGCTGCCACCAGACCAGCTCAGCTCTCCTCTCAGTGGGCCATAGTTAGGCAACAGCGAAAGAGCTCTGTGTGCACTCAGAGGCACACTGCATTTTCAAAAAACCCCAACCCTTCCATGTGCTCCAAATCAAGTCTTGGTGCCCTTCAAACAAGGCCGGCGCTGAACTCTGGCTGGAACGGACACCCATAGAGAGGCTCAGCTCCACCGGCATGTGATCTGGGGAGGGAAGCTCCAGCCATTAACTGTGGAGAAAGGAAGAGGGTTTAATAGGCCTAATCCATCCTCCTCAGCATCTCAGCTCTCGCTTCTCCCTGGCAAGTGAGGAGAAAGAGCTTCAAAACCTCAGCAGCAGCGTAATGTACTTTTTATTCTCTTCCAGCACTAAACCTGCAAGGCAGGGAGGCAGAGGGACGGACACGGACACGGACACACACACACAAGCATCCTCTCTAGTTTGGGGTGTATTCTCTCTCTTCTACTCATGTTCTCTGGATTTAGAATCTCCTCATCTCGAATCATCCACTGCCAAAGGCTGGCAGAAACTGGCCAGGCCGGGGGGGGGGGGGGGCTGGAGGGGATGCTCAGGGCTGGGGCTGGGGGGTCCTGCAGACAAGAAGTGCAACACCCTCCAACCAGCTGGAAATGCGGCTCCAGCAACTCAGGAGGAGGAGGTTTGCAGCTGTGGGCAGTGCTCTGTCCGTCCCCCAAATTGGTTTGTGAAGCAACAGCTGCCCAATAGAGAGCTCAAGGCAGAGGGTCCCCAGACCCTCTTAGAAGAAAGGAGGATGCCCGGCACAGGAAGCACACTGTGCCCAACGGAGGCATGCCAGGAACTGCCCTTTGCAATATCACGATTGATCTGCAGAATACACCACGGTTGATCCGCCTGCACTTTCAGGGATGAACCAAGGCCCCAGACCTCTTCCCCTGGGCAGACAGAGAAAACTGGGAACAGAGAAGAACACACACAAGACTCACATTTTACAGAAGGAAGACTGAGGCAGAGAGGCTGGCTGGCTCGGGACAAATCACTGCAAACGCCACAGCTGAGCAGAGATTGCCGCCCAGATCTGCCTCTCACCCCGTTCTGTCTTGTGCTCATCGCTCTGACTTTTCATCTTGTGAAAAATTTATTATTTACACACAGTCCAAAAGAAAATCAATGGGAGAAACATGAAAACAAAACACAAAAATCTATTTGCCAATTTGTTAAATGTGGCTTTAAAAAAAGAAATGGATTTTGCTTTCATGCTAAACCTGTGAGCTTGTTCTAGGGGCAAAGAGGCCAGAGGAGTCCGTGCTGTGGGCCAGAATTGGGGCATCCGTCTTGAGTGACAGCTGGCAGCCTCTGACTTGGCCAGAGCGGCTCCTGAAAGAGCCCGGGCAGAGGCTGCATTTCAGCCATTAGCACCTAGCCATTCTGCGGGATCCAATAAAGGTGACGTCAAAAGCTGAGCAAATGCTTTGTACCCTTGCGCCGTGATTATGAGTGATCTGCTCCAGCAACCTTCGCTTACAATTGGCAGAGAGCTGATATTAGCTACCATACCCGTTATTTTCCTGTTAGAGGTAATTATAGTGCTGAACTGGGCTGATACCCTGCCTTTGGAGCATTCCCGGGAAGGTTTTCCTTTGATTAACAGCGTGCTGAAGAGAAGTCCAAATGAGACAGAAAGTCTCTCTTTGTCAGGTTGGAAGTTGTCACACTAGACTCCAAGGTCTGAGCCTCTGTGGGATCACCTTCTCATTATCATCTTCTTCTTCATCGTCATCTATTCATATATATAGAGAGAGAGCTGCAAGTTTATTTGCAGCTCTACCTGATGAATGGCCAGCCTGTAGGCAGCACGGCTCTTGGGCGGGGCCGGAGAGACAGGAGTCACCCGAGCCGGTGCTAGGAAGCAGAGGCAGCTGCGCCTCCTTTAGTGCTGATAATGTGGTCATCCACTCACACTCATTTCGGTTCAGTTTGCTAGTTTTGCCATGGTCCCCATCCTTCCTGGGGGGCAGATCTCTGAAGCTGGTGCTGGTCACCTGTTGGGCACCATGGCCTTTGATCCATGACGTCCCACAGGGTTTGGCCTCATCCCCCCCCCAAGGCATGCACATGGATGCCCCGGGAGAGACCGTCGAGGGCAGGGGGTGGGCATTCCGAGGCTCTCCAGCTGCTCAGCAATTCCTGCCACCCCCAGCTGCAACTTCCCCATCAGCTGTGCCTGAATACCGATGGCAGGAGCGGGGCCTGCCTTCCCCTCTTGCCTGCGGGCTTCCCAGAGGCAGCCAGTGGGGGCCACTGTCGGAAACAGGAGGCTGGACTCAATGGGCCTTCTTGGGCTTGCTCCAGCAGGGCCTGTTTGTTTGGAGCACGTGACTCCATTACTGTTCAGACTGCACGGGCTTCTGGTCCATTTCCAAATGCGATTCAAAGTGCTGGTTCTTGACGCTGAAGCCCTGGATTGCTGGGGGCCACTGCGGCGTAAGGACTGCCTTGCTTGGGACGAGGCTGCCCATCCACTAGGATCCATGGTGGGGCAGGGCCTCCAGTGCGTCCCGTCACCCTCAGATGTGTGGTTGGTGGGGCACATGAGGGGTTGTCTCTATTGTGGTGCCCAACATATGGAACTCCCTGCCCCAGTAGGCTGATTGAGCCCCGGTCCGTCAGCTTTCTATTGGCTGTTTATTGATTTATGTACTGCCATATATACATCTCAGGGCGGTGTACAGACCCGCAGTTGTGCCCGAGTGTGAGGGTTTCCCACCTCTCTGCTGCACTGAATTGTATTATGCTGCTTCAGTCTACCACGTCCTTGCAGTGTGCTGCCTCGAGCGTTCTTTTTAGAACGGAAAGATGGGATAGAAATTGCTTAAATACATACATAGTCCGCAAAGGAGTTTGAAGTCCTGCAAGCTGCTTCGTATGGAGCGAAGAGCTGTTGAGCGTCTTTTCCCCTTGACATTGTACAACTTAGAAAGCCAGAAGGAAGGGGCTTTCTGCCGTGGGCCCTCAAACGCTGGACTACAACGCCCACCACCTCCGGCCTTTGGCCACTGTCACTGGGGATGATGGGAGTTGTCATCCAACAATACCGGAGGACCCAAGGCTGAGAACCATTGCCATAAAGGAAGAAATAACCCCCTCTCAAGGTGTGTGTGGGTGGGCACTCCGGGGTCCTGCAGAACCCCTTCCCCTCTCCATGGCTGACCTGCGCGATGCAACATAAGCAAATCTATGCAAAGGAACAGCCGGCAAAAGGGTCTCAGGCCGCAGAGAACGTGGCTTTCCTTGGGGCGGGGTTCAGGCTCCTAGACACGCGATCTGGAAGTGTGGGATGCAGAGAACACCCAACCCTGACAATACCAAGTGAATATAAGTCTCTGCTAATTAACACAGATCCATCATTTATTGCCGGGACAATCACCTTGAACAAAACAGGGACCAACGCCAATGGCTGACGGCAAGGCCACCCGCGTGCAGCCCCCCTCTGCTCAGGAGGCAGCCAAGATTAAAAACCCCATTTTAAAACTGCATCTTTTAATCTTCGATTAATTCATTACACTGATTGAGCTGCTGATTAATCCTATTAAAGCTCCCAATCCCGATTCCAGGAGATGCTTCTGAGGGCAGGAGGAAAGATTCCCTGATTCCACCCCAAAGGCCTGGCAAGGATCCAATTGCCCAGGAGAGCCCCCCCCCCCGCCCCAGAACCTCCAAGCCAGTCGCACATCCCTGCCTGTGGAAAGCAGCAAATGGGGCCCTTCCTTTGGGGCATGTCTTAATTGGCACATATGGCATCTAGTTAGGATAGCCAAAGTGGCAAGATCTTTTGCTGGACTTGCTGGGAGGTGGAAAGGAGAAAGGGTGTGTGTGTGTGTGTGTGTGTGTGTGTGTGTGTGTGTGTGTGTGCGCGCGCACGCGCATGTGTGCATACGCGGGTGCGGGTGGACGCGCGCGCACACACACACACACACACACACACACACAGGCAGAAGGAAATCTTGCATGCATCTCCCTTTCTGGCATGTGCGCAAGCGTGATTTTTTAATTTATTTCTGTTCCCCGTATCTGGGCAGATCTGCACAAAAAGCAAGAATGGAAATACTCTGGCACTAATCATGCCCACAGGGATCTGATCTGGCCACCCGGTCAACGCCAGTTCCCTTTCACTCTCACGGGATGGCAGAGTGAAGTTGGCTAGATTCACAGCCCCGTCCATCTCCCCTCTTTGCTTCACTTGAGGGCAGAAGAGCCCAAGGAGAGGTAGCCACACCCGGCTAGTGGGAGCATCGAGAAAACGAGTCTCGCCCCCCACAGAAGCCCGCAGGAAGGCAGGGGCCTCCCCCTCCATTGCTGCCCAGCAACTGGCACTCAGAGGTTCCATTGGATAAGAGCATGCCCAACTGATGGGTGGTACCTTGCCATTCAAGGCATTCCCATCAACTTTACGGCAAAGGGGGAAACGGAGACTGGGTTGTGAGCTCAACAACAGAAGAGCCCGGTCAAGGCCCATCTGGTCTGGCCTCCAGCTTCCCACAGTCGCCAGCCAGAAGCCTCCTGAGAGCCCCAGCCAGAGCAGGAAGGCAACTAACCTTTCGCAAAATGTATTCCCAGCATCTGCTCTGCAGAGGGACGCTGCCTCTGAACAAGGAGATGTTATAACCAGCCTGGCTCAGAGTCACTGGCAGACCTCCTTGAATTTTCTAATCTCCTTTTAAAGCCATTGAAGCTAGCGACCATCACCACACCTTGTGGCAGGGAGTTCCACTGTGTGAAGGAGGACTTCCTGCTGTCTGCCCCAACTCTCTCACCAATCAATGTCAGTGGGTGACTCAGAGATCTAGGTTATGAGAGGGAAGACACACTCTCTGCTCCCCACCACCCCCGTTCTTCACACAGGCACCCACCTCCTAATGGGACTGAAATCCCATTGTCTCTCCCCAACAAGAGGTGCTGCTGGCAGATGCAGAGCCTCTCTGCCCGCCCAAGGTGATAAATCACACACCCCTTTCCATTCCAGCTGCCTCCCGGCTGCTGCTCCAGCGTTTGCCTTGGCCTCACTCAACCTGCTGGCACTCGCCTCCGTGGGCTAATTAGGAGCAGCCTGGGCCAATCAAACCAGCCAGAGTTTCCAACAAAAACACACCACAGCCCTTATAAGCCTGCGGGGCTCTTCTTCGGCCACCAGCCTCCATTGCTCCCGATGCTGGCGCGCAGAACCCGAGGGGGCCACAGGGAAGGCCTGCTCACTCCCGTGTGAAGGAGCAAGAGGGTCCCAATCCACAAGGGGCTTTGTGAGTCCGCCGGAGATGGAGGGGGGCCGGAGCCTGCTGCAGGTGGCGGGGGGGGGGACGCAGCCTTCAGCACAGTCCTGGGCAGAGGACGGGAGCCAGGCTGCCCTTGCAACCTGTCAGGACCAGCCCTGGATGAGACCCACCACTGCCCCCAGCATCTACTCCTGGGGTGCACAACTCAAATGCCCCCGGGTGGTGCAGGGGCCAAAGTCCATCCCCAGCACATTATGACATTAACAATATTAATGAAAGAATATTCACAACCTTACTGAAAGCAATTATTAGCTGCTTAAAGATCGTCTCCTGTCAAGGGACCCATAATTTTAACCAGGGCTAGTGGCCAGAAGATTGGCCCTGCCGCTGGTTGGGTGCCAGCTCCACACAAAGGCCAAGTCCTTTCCTCTCCACCGGGCACCCTGAGCGTGCCACCTCCACATCCATCCCACCCAGAGGGGATGGCAAGGCAGGGAACTCGAAGGCCCCCGACGGGCCACCTCCTTCCGCTCCTCCCCGCCCCAAAGCTGAAGCCCCGATGAGAAGGCGCAGCCGTGTCTGGATCTCGGACCTTGCCCGTCAGAGTCGGCAGGACTGCGTTGAATGGACCGGAGCTCTGGCTGAGGAGGAGGAGGAGGAGGGAGCTTCATGGATGAGGAGGAGCACACCGGATGAGGACGTGCTTTGGGTGCAGATCCAGGGTAGAGAGCCAGCGTGGCGTAGTGGTTAGAGTGCTGGACTAGGACCGGGGAGACCTGAGTTCAAATCCCCATTCAGCCATGAAACTAGCTGGGTGACTCTGGGCCAGTCACTTCTCTCTCAGCCTAGCCTACTTCACAGGGCTGTTGTGAAAGAGAAACTCAAGTCTGTAGTACTCTGGGCTCCTTGGAGGAAGAGTGGGATATAAATGTAATAATAATAATAATAATAATAATATCCCGTCCTTAGCTTCTCTGGTTAAAAGCCTCTCAGGAAGCAGGGCTGGAAAGGACCTTGAGATTTGAGAGAGACGCTGCCAGTCAGAGAGCAGGCCATAGTGGGCCAGATGGATAGACTCAGTATGAGGCAGTTTCCTCTCGGGGAGGGGCCCTCGCTTAGTGGTAGACTGCCTGTTTAGAAAGAAGGAGGTCTGAGGTTCGGTTCCCCACATCTCCCGGCAGAACTGGGAAGGCATCCTGCCTGGAGAACTGCTGCCAGTCAGTGCAGACAAGGCGGAGCGAGAGGGACCAAGGGCCCCACTCAGCTTTGTGTGGACTCCTCTGGGTCTAAATAGGGCAAAGCAAACAGAAGGTTGGGCCTGACTGCAGAGGGAGATAGGAAGGCACCAAGAGGAGTCAGGCTGGTGTTCAAAATCTTTCGAAAACCACCAAAACAAAGCCAGCGCCAAGCTGGAGCTGAAAAGCAAGCCAGGAAAACCTGATTAAGATGAAAACCCAAACCCCATTAGGAGGATCGGGTCTCTCTGAAGCCGTCTGCAATTGTATTAATAATGAGGGGAAGGGAAGGGAGCAGGAGAGCCAGCAGAGTCCCCCTTTCCTCGTCAATCCCGCGTTTGTTGCTGGGGTCGCATCCCTCTCTTTTGCCATGAAGGTCAGAATCAGGCAGAAATCCAATTAAAAAATGAGAATTAAAAATAGCCCCAGAGCAGAGGAAAGAATTTTAATGAGTGTGTGTTTACAAATACAATGGTCCATAGAGGAAGCAGAGAAGACCAACATTTGGCGTGATGCTAATGAGCAGATTGGGGATGGATTTTGAGGGTTCATAGCACTCTGCAGCCACTGCAACAACCACCCTGTAAGGTGGGCCAGCATTCCTCCCATATTCCAGAGGGCCATGGCTGAGAAAGTTGTCCCAAAGCGAGGGTCTCACAGCAAAGATCACCCGATCTCCAGCCTGCACCCGCCTCAGTTCCTGGGAGCACCCACCTAAGGCCTCCTCAGATGACCACAGCAGATTCAAAAAGGAGGAGGCAGACCATGAAATCCCTGGTGCTGAGTCACGCGGGGGCTTTATCAGTCATCACCGAGGAAGGGTAGGATACAAATAACAATTCTAAAGCATTTTGCCATATGTAGAAGTGCATAGGAATGATCAGCAGGAGCTCCTGGGATGCAATGAAGTCCCAGAAACAGGCCAGTTTGCATTTAGAAACAGGGTCAGGCTGGATGACCTCCAATTGTCCCTTCCCAATTCCCCGATTGCATGAGGGTGCTTGGAGCTTCTGCTTCCAAGCCTCACTTACAAATGTGAGGAGGGGCAGGCCCTTCAACCGCAGGAGTTAACTCCTAATGGCTAAGAGTTAACTCAGCCACATAAAGGGGAAACGCAAGAGCCTTGTCGTAGCATTATGGCTTGCTTAAAACAAGGAACATTAAGCAAGAAATAATGACTGCAGAGTGGAGAGCCCTCATGCAAGGTAAATGCTCTGCTCAAGTAGTTTCCACTCATACTGGCGCTGCCTTGTTTTAATATTTATTGGCTACGTCTCTAGAAGGGCCCCCGTACAGAAGACGAGCTGTGAAGGAACGCAAGTTTTGCTCCTTCCATCACCTGATAACCATATTTCACTCCAGCTCCTCGACGCCTTGTTTGCCAACAACGAGATAAGGAGATCTTTGCAAGAAGACGGCATCCTTTCAGTTTCTTGCTTATTTTGTGAAACCTTCTTGGGGCCAAGGGAGCATGCCTGCAGCAGGCGGCCAAGGCACCGCCATGGCCAATCTGGGCCCACAGACAGAGCATCATGGGTATGGGGAGTCCGGGCTGGCTGATCGGGGGGAAGGTTTTCAGAAGCCTGGACTTCCCCATCAGTGCTGGAGAGGGGGCAGGGTAGGCCTGGCTGGGCCAGTGCGGCTCATGGCCAAGGCCAGGAGGAGGTGACGACACCAACCCCAGCTGATTGGGCAAAGATGAACTTCTTCCAGTGGGGTCTCTCTTCTGTTCAGCAGGGATGGGGCGGGGGCGAGATTGACTGGCCCCATTCAACCTCAGCACAGCATCCCTCCAGTGGCTGTTGCTGGCGTCCTCTCCCTGGTGTTTGGTTTGCTTTTAAGATGGTGAGTCCCTTTGGGAAGGGGAAACAATTCATGCCTTTATGATACAAACTGGTTTGAGACTTTTTGTGGAAGAATGGTATATATGTTTTCCATATAATCATCATTATCATCACCATCATCAGGTTGGCTATAACCACCGAGCTGAGAAAAAGATCAGTGGGACACAGACTGATGGTGCACGGAAAACCCACACAGTGTCAGGACCAGCCTGTACCCCAAACCAGAGCACCACACTGCCAGACCCAGCAAACCTGGCACCAAAGGAAGTTAGCATACCCGCAAGGGCACCAGAAGGCTGCTGCCTTGGAAGATGCCATCTATGGGGAGGGGAGCCCTGCAGAGTCAGGGGGGGCCCCTGTGCCCCCTGACTGGATGCTCCACACACCCCTCCATCACCCTAAGGATCCCCAGAGCAGAAATCGTGACACACCTGAGCAGGAGTCCAGTCCAGAAGCACTGAGTGCATCTGGCGGCATGAGGTCTTCCGCCACCAAACCCTACTCAGCAGGAGGAAGCAAGAGCTCAGCCATGACCTCAGTCAGGGCCCTAGTGCTGTGCCAAGAAGTCAGAAGGCCGCAAAAAACCCCGCTCACTTGCTGCCGGGTAGTGCTTAGTGCAACTCCTCTGCCTCCTGGCCAGCTGGACAGCTCCCTGCTGATTCAGCACCCTTTCCCATGGGCCAACTGAACGGCTCCCCAGCCTTTCTGGTAGGGCAGAGAACCCAAGCCACACCACATTGCCAAGGACGGGACACTTGGGCATGAGAATACTCCAGGCACCCAAACCTCTCTCCAGATATCCATGGCAGAGGCTCTGTTTGTCAGGTGCTGTCCATTGGAGTATAACTACCTTCCGATTAATAGCAGAGATGTCAATCAGGACTGGATTGGGACCGGGACCCCGTTTGGCCCCCCTTCCTCTAAGTTCACCACCCATCAAGCACTTGGGACTTCCCAGCTCTCCTGGCTGTAAACAGTGCGATGGGTTTCCACCTTGGCTTCTGCTGCAAATGCTATCATTTTGCCCCAACTTAAAGTTTAGGGTTTTCTTTCACAAAAGTGGGGCTGCCTGGAATTTGGGGCCTTCCACAATCCCAAGCCCTCCCCCACTGGTTACAGGTAGCAGTGCATCTCTTTCCACACATGCCACTGGTATCCGTGGAAGGCTCTTGCCTCAGAACTCGCAAAATGTAGCTGCAACAGAAAAGGACCTACGAGGCAAGGGCTGAGACTCTAGGAGGCCACCAAGCATTTGTGAGCATTCTGAAGGTGTCAGCAACAGAATAGAGACAAGTGACACAACTTCCGTGAGAAAAGTGAAAGGTCAGTTTGTACAGAAGGAAGAAAACCCATATGGGGCTGAGGGACAGGGGGAGATTTGTGTCGTCGATGAGTGGAAAGGCAGAGACAGGAGCACCAGGCAGGCAGGGAACCAGAGGGGGAGATGACCGAGGGATCCTCGGGACTGAGAGCAAAAGGGCAAGGGGGAGACTGAAGGAAGCAAGAGAGAGGCAAGTAATGCAGGGGCCTGAAGGAAGGATGGGAGGCTGAGGCTGGAGGGGGGAACAGTGAGGCGAGGTGAGGCATGGGGGAAAGGAGAGGCCAAGGGGGCTGTGGGGAAAGCCTCACGCTCTGCCTAGGGACAGGAATATGGTGCTTATTGGGAGGGAGGAGGCACGGGGGCAGTGAGCCAAGGCAGCAGCAAAATCAAGCCAGCGTGGAGATGAAATTCCACATATTGATTTGAGCTAAACTAGCCAAATTCCTCAAGGGGCTTCCACTCATCCTTAACCTTGACTGCTCCGGCAGCACAGTTAGCGTGAACATTTACAGTCGCCCCATACGGCCCATGGCAAGAACCCCCCCCCCAATTGCACCCCAGGCACCTGTAGCGCCTCTGGAGCCTCGCGATGAAGCATGTTGTCCAGCCCAAGGTGGAAATCATTGTGGAGGGTGGGGAGGGTGGGGGAGAGGAAAGGCCGCCCAGCCCAGCCCCAGAGCGTGCCTCGCCCGGCCCCGTTCTTCTTCCGGCTGCCTTGGTCCAGCCCTTCCACCTGTTCTCCCCAGCTACAACTGCCGGCCCCCACACGGCTGCGCCTTGGCCCTGCCCCCAGCCCACCTCAGGGGCTGCCATTTGGCAGAGACGTGCGGGACCCCTGCTGAACGGACCAACTGTCCACCTTGCTCATCCAGAATGCAAAATAGCGGCTGCATCCATATTAAGGGAGGGTGGCAATGCTCAGAGCAGCGTGCGTGAGGCCATCCCTGGGATATCAAGTGCAGCAGCTTCTCCGACGGATTGTCATCCCTCCACAGCCATTCTTCTGACTTGTGCAAAGGAGACACTCCCTCTTAATGGGACGGGCTTCTACTCAGACTCCTCACTCACATTAGAAATGCTTTTGGACAGAGGAGGATAAAGGTTAGCTGTTGCCTGCCTGCGAGCAATCTCCGCCCCCCCCCATCCGCTCCAAGCTTTTGGCCGAGCTTTTATGGCGTTGATGAAATGCTCACAAACCTTCTTACTGCTCAAGCAATCGGATGCTGACAAGAAGGCAGACCCTGCACGTAAGCCACAAAAATGCCCTATTGCTTCAGCACAAGATTTCCTGGCCTGGAGCAGAACCGTACCGATCACCGTTGCGTGCCCTGGGCACTGAGTCATATCGGGCTCCCATAGATTTCAGCCGTTTGCCAGGCATCGGCTGCATCACGTGCTGGTTTCAAGGCAGAAAAGCATGGCATCCACGCACCACAGATCACACCCAGTTTCTGCACCGCGTCAACGTTCTATCACTGACACCTTCCCCTGAGCAGCCAGAAGCGAAAGATCCACTAGGGTGGAGGGGAAAGAGCCCCCAGGGGGCTCAGAAGCAGGTGAGAAGCGCGTGGGTGCTCTTGGAGAGGGAAACGTTCTCCTGCCAGCTGATTTGCATGCCCCAAAGCTGACTAGCCAATACCATTCCAAGGGAGTGAAGGAGGAAGGCTGAATGTGGCCGGCAGGGAACTCATGGCTGCTCAGCTAGTGGTGTGTACAGAACTGGTCTGGCCAGTTGGTTTTGAATCTGGACCAGATTCGTACTGACCCGGCCCTGTGTCCACCTGAACCGGATCCAGTCTGGTTCAATCATCGAACCGGGCCGAACCAGTTCGGGGGATATACTTGTAAAGGGGAATCCGGTGAGGATCCCCCTTTACAAGGACAGGGGGTGGGGGACCCTTTCAGGGGTAAGGGGCAGCCACGCAGGGGCAGCAAACGAGTAAATAAGCTGCTTACCTGGCTGGTGCAGCTGCTCGCCCTCCCAGTGGCCTCAGACAGCGCACTCCCCCCTATTTCAACGGAGACCTGGTAAAAGATAGGGAAGCGTGCCGCTTGGGGCCACCAGAAGGGTGAGTGGAGCATCCAGCATCTGTGCTGGCCAGGTAAGCAGCTTACTTACTCACTCGCCACCACCACCTGGCCCCCTTATCATGCCAAACTGCTTCACCCGAAATCAGGCCTGGTTCCGGCCTGAACCACCGATAGTACAGTCCACGATCAAACCAGCCCCAGATCGAGGCGAACCGGTTCGGCGTGAACCATTTGTGCACACGCCTACTTGGAGGCAGGGCCCAGCCAATGCCAGCAAAGTTGTGCAAGGCATCCCAGGCTTTCTTTATAGGAATATAGGCAGCTGCCTTCTGCCGAGTCAGACCCTTGGTCCATCTAGCTCAGCATTGCCTACACAGACTGGCAGTAGCTTCTCCCAGGCTGCAGGCAGGAGTCTCTCTCAGAGCTATCTTAGAGATGCTGCCAGGGAGTGAACTCACAACCTTCTGCGTGCAAGCAGGCAGGTGATCTTCCCAGAGCAGCCCCATCCCCCAAGGAGAATGTCTTCCAGTGCTCACACATGGAGTCTCCCCTTCAAATGCAAACCAGGACAGACCCTGCTTAGCAAAGGGGACAGTTCATACTGGCTACCACAAGACCAGCTCTCCGCCCCACAAGCTGCAGATAGGAACATCGGAAGCTGCTTCCTACCGAGTCTGACTCTTGGTCCAGCTAGCTCAGTATTGCCTACACTGACCGGCAGTGGCTTCTCCAAAGGATCAGGCAAGAGTCCCGCCCAGCCCTACCTGGAGAAGCCAGAAATTGAACCCGGGACCTTCTGCATGGAAAGCAGATGCTCTACCATGGGACCATGCCCCCCGCCCCCGTTTTTTGCAAAACAGCAGCTGAAGGGCGTTGCAAGCCAAAGGAGCACAAGGGCTCTCAGTGGGTTCAAGGGCTTGGTCACAAGGGATTCCTCCACTGAGCTGGGAGGCCTCCGGCAAGCTACAGCCGAGGACAGGATGCCAGCCTAGATGCCGCTCGTGGCCTAATCCAGCAGGGCCCTTTTTCGGGGATGGGAGGAGGAACAGCTGTTTGGAGCTGCAGCAGATGGATTTTGACGGCTCAGATCTGCGGTAAGTGCTGGATCTAGGCTGCAAGACAGCGACACCCTCCCCACAGCCCCCTCCATCCACACTCAGAAAGACTCTTCCTGTAGCAGCCTCACGGGTGTGTGTGTGTGTGTGTGTGTGTGTGTGTGTGTGTGTGTTTCGTGGACAGAGTGGGAAGGAAGTGCTGGAAGCCAGAGGCACAGCCCCAGGCCTTCCCATGACCCCAATGCTGGGCTGGATATGTTGCGTCTCACCCCTTTGGTGGGGATGTGGGGAGCAGAGGGACTCAAGGTCCTAGAGCCAGCAGCCCCCTCCCCTTCTGCCTGCTGAGTTTTTGCTTCCTGAACAGCCAACACAAACGGACTGTGACATTTCACACTGGGGATCACCCACACACATGCCTGGCAGTCACACACTAGACTATAAATTCACTCTCCTAAGGAGGCACATGAGCACAGAGCGAAATTCACACTGGCACCCACCCACCCGCCCCTCGCTTTCTCCCTCCCCCCCCGTGTCTCTCCACTCATGTCACCCATCTCAAGTGGACTTCAAAGCTGGACCACCGACTACTTCTCAGCCTCACTGGGGCGAGAGGCCGTGTGAAACCAGAGATGCGGTTGGCCAGCTGGCCCAGGAGGTCGTGCCCCACGGCCAGAATGTGCCTCTTGGAAGCTACTGGATGCTTATCCCACTCTTCATCTGAGGAGCTCTGGCAGCATACATGTTACCCTCCCTTTGATCCTCACATCAACCCTGCGAGGGTTATGAGAGAGAGGGAGAGTGGCTCCAGCTCCCCCAGAAAGCGTTGTAACCAAGAATCCTGTACCACCCCAGTCAGAGACCAAAACCTCAACCACTATACCACACTGCTGTTCATCAGAGGCTAATTCGCCTTTCATAGCAGCCAGAGCTCAGAAGCCTCCGTGAGAAGCCTCAGGGGGCGGGGGGCGCTGGTGATCCTGTTCCCATGGCCAGCCACTGAGCATTCATAAACACAAATGGAGAACGTCAGTCCAGATCCAAATAAATCTGACCAAGTGTTGTGTGTAGCAGGTTGTGAAACACACATTGCTGTTCTGAGCACTCCTGTGCATGCACGCGCGCACACACACACACACACACACACACATCAGCAGCGTGCACGCACAGATAGACACAGAGGATAGTATCAAATGAATGAATGCAACACCCACACGCCCTGGCTAACGGCACTACAGTACCAGCACGGTACTGAAATAGACAAAACAAGGCTCTGACCCACGCAAGCTGGCACAGCGGAGGGCTTAGGAGAGCATGGCACGGGCAGCAAGCCTCTGGTTCAAATCTCGCCCCTGCCACGTGCTGTGCAGATGGCCTTAGACAAGCCACCTTCCTCTCAGCCACAAGTATAGCAATCACACCAGCCTACCTAGCAGGGTCATTGTAATCACTCTGAAGCACTTGAAGAAAAGGGATATTGTTGCAAACCGCCCAGCGATGTGAGTTTTAGAAGTGTGTAAAATAAATAAATAAGAACAGAACCCACACCAGCAGGACTGTGGGTGAAAAATATGACGATGTGCCCACAAGTGCCCGTGGCTTGTACCGGCGAGGAAACCCCATGGAATTCAGGCAGACTGCTTTTGAATACACAAACATCCTTCTGATCACATTGCATGAAAATGTGGTCATGTATGCCAGAGAGTCTGTGTTACAAGAAGAGTCCTGGAGGGATCACGCCCAAGTGGGCCTGTCTAGCTTACATCCTGTTTCCCAACAGTGGCTACGCAAACCCCTCCAGCAACCTTAACATGAATGTAACACACCTCCTGTGCTCTTGCCCCCTCCTGGCCACCAGCAGCTGGCATTCAGAGATATACTGCCCCTAAAGATGGAGGCTCTGTATAGTCATCGTGACTAATAGCTGGTGTCTAGATCTCTCCTCTTCCAGGAATTTGTTTAATCCTTTTCTTAAAAAACAATGGGTACACAGGCAATGAGTTTGGCTATGTGTAAGGATGTTCATGAATAAGTGTGGGAGTGGCAAAATGCCTACCTCTCTGTTGTCAGAGATTATTTCCTGGAAGTCAGAGAGCAACAGATGTGCCTCCCTTTCAATCAGATCACGGAAGGAATTTAAACTTGAGGCCTGTTTGTGTGTGGCTGGAGCAGAGAGATTAGGCAGGTCTTGGGGTATTTATCCCCTCCTTTAGCCTAGAGAGCGCAATTTACACCAAAGTTTACACACAATTTACACACCAAAACCACAGCATTCAACCTGTAACTTTTACTTCTACCTTCCCTTCTGCCAACATTTAGTTTGTAAGCAGAGACGTGTGTGTGCATGTGCATGGAGGCTTTTCTGTTGTTATTATTATTATTATTATTATTATTATTATTATTAACATACCACTTTTCAACAAAAACGTGCCTTTTGCTCACGCTCCCTCCGCGAAATGCCTCAGATGCTGCTGGTGCTCCACACATAATAACAGCAATAACGCACCTCTTTGTTGTGCATGCTTCTGGGCACATTGCTAAATGCAAGCGGGCGTGTCATTAAGGGTGCACGTTTTAATGCCTGCATACTTAAGAGTGTATCTCTCGCTGGCAGTGAGTCAAGCCGCGGAGTGTGCCTGCATTTCCATGGCTGAGCATGGAGGGAGAGCGGGAGAGCAGCCACTGCGTGTTCCATTCGGGGCTCCGTGCGCACCGTGTGCATTTGCCAGTGTGAATGTCAGTGAGCGAATGAACATCTGTCTGTCCAGGAGCATCTTTACACAGAAGCGATGAGGCGGTCAGGCGTTCAAGGAAACGAGCAAAGCTCCATTTGATGCTCTCTCTGAAAGCTGAGCATCCATCCTTCATCCCAGTTTCAAAAAAGCAGCATACATCAACCTTGAGGGCAGGAAACAGACCAACACGGAGGAGTGGAGGGAGAGAGAGAGAGAGAGGAGGCAAAACGAGGGAGAAAAACGTCACCCGTGGCTCAGTCCAGCAGCCCAGGGACCCAGGAGGCAACCGAGTCTGAAGGGCGGGGGGGGGGGGCTTGGGAGAACAACTGATGCAAGGTGTGTGGGGGGTGTGCGTAAATCACCCAGTACAGACCCACCCGGTGAGCACAATTGCCCATCCAAGCCACAGCGCTCAATCCGAGAGCCCAGAAGCGGGCATTCTTGGGCAGCTGTTGCCATGTTCTCATTTGGAAGGAGCTTAGAGCCTCTTCCAAAAATGTTAAGGAGGGGAACTGGAGGGGTTTTTTCCTGGCACTGCTCAGCTCCATAAAGGGGGCTTCCCTCGGTGTGCGTGTTTCCAGCCTCTCTGTTCTTCCTCTCCCCCGCCCCCCCATCCAGCAGAGGCGCTTTGCGATTCAGCACCAGGGACAGCAGCGCGCGGCGGCGGGCGGGGGGGGCGGCGGCTGCCGGGTTGCCTGCCAAAGGCAGAGGAGGGCACCTCTTTCCCCTGGCAGAGCTCCCCCACTTTCAAACCAGCTGCCACCCCCATAGTCTGGCAGAGGCGAGGCACAGCGTTGGGAAGCCCTCCGAGACACAGTCGGCAGCGCCAGCCCAGAGAGAGAGAGAGAGAGAGAGAGAGAGACTAGCCGAGCTGGAGCCACGGAAGCAACCTTCATGGGGAGAAACGCCCCCCCCGCGCGCATTCCAGCCCCCAGCCTCCAAGGCCAGATCTTCCTCCAAAACAAAACACAAAAAACAAAACCCCTCAGTACCCCGGATCTTTTCCACAAGGGCATGCAACGCAATGCAATCCAATTCGCGTCCCCCGCCCCGCAAACAGCTTGCAGCAAAGAGATCTATGCCGCGCCCCCCCCCACGCCCGCCACCTGCCTGCTGCCCACAGATCGCCCGACCCCATCTCTGGCACCGACTGCCATCACAGCAGCATCTTCCAAGACTGGCCCCTGCCTCCAGCACAGAAAGACCCCCGCCGGGGCAAAATGGAGCATCCAAGCGGTTCTCCCCAAACATCACCAGAAACGCCTCCCCCCACCCCGCACACTGCCAATTGCATCGACCCCGACCACGTCAGTTTCGAAAAGCCAAGCCGGCTCTGAGCCGCTGGACATGCCCCCACCTCACACACCGCTCGGACACAAGCACACACACACACACACCCCCACTTCGCCATCACAGACCTCCAATGACTGGCAAAGCTGCTCCCCCGCCTCTCCCCCAACCAGTCCAGTCACCAGAAAAGCCAAGGTCCCAGCGGTGGGACATCCCCCCCCTCCTGGCTCCAGCAACCCCCCGGAGCCCCTCCGCCAGCCGCCCCCCTCAACCTCGGACAAAGCCCTCAGCTACCATCTGGGGCATCGCACCCCCTCCCGCCCTGAGCAGGTGTCGCCCCGGCGGCGCCCTCCCCGCCTCCCCCCGGGGAAAGGGGGCAGGGCCGGGCCGCTTACCTTCGGGGGTGCTGCTGAGTCTCACCCGATGGGAGGGGTCATCCTTTCGGCGGGCTTCTCGGCGGGGTGGCTGGCTGCATCCAGGGGGCTGCGTGCGCCCTGCCCCCAGGAGCCCGGGCGGCTCGGCAGGCTTGCGGGGGCCCTCAGGGCTCCCCTCCAGGCCGGCTCCCTGCAGGCTCCATCGGCGGAATCCACAACAAAGGCGAGTCTGGCGGCGAGATCCGCAAGGAGCGGGGGGGGGGGCGGCGGGCTGTGGCCCCCGGAGCGCGCCTCCTTAGCTGGGCTCCTGCGCCATGGCCGCGCAGCGCGGGGAGCGGTCGCCGGGCGCGGAGGAGGGGGGCTGGCTGAGCTCGCCGCCGAGCCAGAGCCAGAGAGGGGCCGAGCCTCGCTCCTGCCTCGGCTTTTCCCAGCCCCGCAGAACGGAGCCGGGGCTGGGCTGGGGCTGGGGCGGGGCGGGGCGGGGGGGAATGGGAGGCGGAGCGCTCGTCGGAAGCGCCTCCCCGGAGCGGCGCGGAGAGGCCGGGAGGAGCGCGCCGGCGAGGGGCAACCTTCCTCCGGCCAGCGCGCGGGGGGAGGGGGCCGGCGAGCGGGGGCGGGGGGCTGTGGGTGGGTGGGTGGGGGGAGGGGAAGGGCCGGCCCCCTCTCTGCAGATGGGGAGGGCGGGAACAAGCCGCGGGAGGCGGAGTCAAGGAGCTCGCGCTGGAAAATCTTTAGCGTTGCAGCTGCTGCACCGGGCGGGGAGGGGCGAGGAGGAGGGAGGGAGGGAGGGAAGGAAGGAAGGAAGGAAGGGTGGAGGTGAAGGCGGTGGACGGAGAAGCTCAGCAGTCCCCCGGCGGCCGGCAGAAGGCAGGCGGGCAGGGAGGGAGGGAGGGAGGGAGGGAGGCCGGCCAGTCAGCCGTCCCTTGCGAACCTGACAGCAGCGAAGAGGGAGGAAGCTAGGAAAGATGGAAGAAATGGCCTTAGAAAACGGGGCGGGGGGGAGCAGAAGAAATGAATGGAGAAGAGACGCAAGCAAGCAAGGGTGAGAGGACAGGAGGTGGCCCCAGAGAAGCGCGCGGGGCGGGGCCCCAAACTCCAGGCAGGGTCAGGCACAGGGACTACCTGGCAGCAGCGCGTCGCCTCCTTGTCTGCCCCTTTCCCACACCAGGTTGGGCTCACCGCAGCTCACCACACTGCTGGGCATAACAGCGCATAAATACCGTTTCCGTTGATATAAAAGTCAAGTTGCCAACTGACCAGGAAAAAAAACAGCCTGGCCTGCTCCTGTGCCTTCAGCTGGATATTCTGGGAAGAGCATCTAGGTTCCAAGCTCCCTCCCTGGCAGCATCTCCAAGAGAGGGCTGAGAGAGACTCCTGCCTGCAACCTGGGAGAAGCCACTGCCAGTCTGTGAAGGCAATACTGAACTAGATAGACCAGTGGTCTGACTCAGTATGTGGCAGCTTCCTATGTTCCTTGGTTGTCAGCCTGGGCAGCTTCCTAGTTCGCCTAGTCATGGATGGGCTGCCCCGAGTTGCAGAAGCCAGATGCAAAACTGGCCGCTTTAAGCAGAAGTTGGCCAGGCAACAGCTAGTGTCTCCCCCAGTGTGACTGGGTTCTAATGGCTGGATTCCAAACCTTCAAGCAGGGGCCTGCCAGGTTATTATTGTGTTGAATGATCAGTGTGCTAGAACATGAGGGCCACTCCGCTAGAACACTCACCCATTGGACGAAGTGGGGCTTCTTTCCGAGTCCTCCATGTGCCATTGGCGTGTAGAGGGACCATGTAAGAGAGAGACAATGGCAGCATTAGCAAGCAAGCCATTGCTAGGGAAAGTCCAGCTAATGGCCAGATTCAATTGCCAGCACTGGGAGGGAAGTGAGGTATAGTGGTTAGAGGAAGAGGACTCGGGAGGCAACGGCATCATGTCAGTCTAGGGCAGGGCTGCTCAACTTCCGCCCATCTGCAGTTGCTGGCCTACAATTCCCATAATCCTGGGCTGTTGGCCACTGTGACTGGGGATGATGGAAGTTGTAGTCCAAAAACAGCTGGAGGGCCGAAGCTGAGCAGGCCTTGTCCAGGAGTTCCCCACCTTGGGTCTGCAGATGTGGTTGGCCTACAACTCCCATCATTCCCAGCCACAAAATGGTCAAATGATGGGGATGATGGGAGTTGTAGTCAAACATCATCTGCAGTCCGAAGACTGGGAAATAACAACAATAATAATAATAATTCCAAATCCAGTCCATAACATCTGGTAGACTGTGTGTAAATATCATCAATCATCATCATTATCAATAATAATAATAATAAACAAAAACTTTTTATTTGTTAGCTGCCTCGTAACAAATTGTTCTCTGAGCTGCTCACATGGAAGTCAGCTAATTGGGCTAATGACCCTTCTGCCACCAGCACGGAAGCGTCTCTGGCAAAGAGAGGCCTTCCCCATGGCTTGCCACCTGTGCTGGAAAGAAGCTGCCTGGAGACACGGCCCAGGATCATCCTTTGTATGCAAAGCACACGCCGCCCTGCCACAGATTGAGGGCCCCTCCTGACATTGGTCCGTCTGCCCAGTGCTGTGTCCACCCGGGCTGGCTGCTGCGCTCACAGTCTCAGGCAGAACAAGGCCTTTCCCACCACCCGGCTGCTCCCCGAGCCGTTTGACGGAAGAAGCCAGGGCCTGAGCCTAAGACCCCCTCTGCAGCAGCATGCAAGGGGCAACTTCTGCCTTCTGGGGGGGGCGGGTCTCCAGGGTGGCTCAAGCCCCCCAGGGGGCTTGTGCCACCCTGCTTCACACAGACATCCAGACTACTCACGCTCTCGGCAAAACAGGCTCCCTTCAGCCAGTTTCAGACAGTGTGCCAGGACACCCTGGTGTTCCCTGGAAGCGTCTCAGGGTTTCTCCATGAGAAGATCAACACAAGCAGGCAAACTTCCCTGGAAGAGAGCTTGCCCACCCCAATGGGCCTTCCCCAGAATCTCCACAGCCACGGGAGGTTCTCGGATGCATGCAGAGGGGAGGACACGATGCAGGCTCCATGCATCAGGCCTGGTGGCAAGGACCTTGCATGAAACGGGCCTGCCCTGGCCTGGAACACTTCCCAGACTCCTCTGCAGTTGGCAGGAATTCCTTGAGGGAGGGGTCCATCTGGAAAGGCTTCTCCAAAAGCAGCAAGTTTGAAAATAGCAGCAACAAAGCCAGGACACCTTCGAGATAAGGCATACGGGACAGAAGCAGATATAACCAGACCCACTCTCTCCACCCAAGACCTCATGGAACTCCTCCTGGATCTCAATGAACCTCCTAAAATAGGAATTCTCAAACTCGAGTCTCCAGATGTTGTCAGACTACAATGCCCACCATCCCCAGCCAAAGGCCATTGGGGCTGTGGATGATGGGAGTAGGAGTCTGACAACATCTAGGGACCCAGCTTGGGAACTGTCCAAAATACCTGTTAGGAGTTGGCCAATCCTAGGGATGGTAGCCCACCAAAAGCGCTTTGCTCCCCATAGCTCTCAGCTCAGGAGTGACACCCCCCACCCCAAGATGAAGTAAAGTGGGCCAGATGGTGGGAAGGGGACACCCCAGACTGCAGGGCTACACAGCTCCAGCCCTCCTGCAGATGCTGGCCTGCAACTCCCACCATCCCTGACTATTGGACATGGGGGGTGATGTGAGTTGTAGTCCACCAACAGCTGGCAGGCCCGAATTGTGCAGCCCTGTGATAGAGGGTTTATAAACTAAGGCATGGTGCAGCAAAAGTGTTTTATATTATGATTATTGTTGTTGCACAGTCAGACAGGAGTTATTGACTGGTTTATTTTATCCAGACATCGAGTCCTTCCCAAGGACCTGGGATGGCTGAATTTTATTATCAGCATTGTTGCTGTTGTTATTATTATAGGTATCATCGCAGAATATAGGCTGTTCCCAGTAAAGTTGCTTTTTGTAATTGGCTGGTGGTGATTTCTGTGGCCCCGATGGTGTTGAGGTGCTCTTCAAGGTCTTTTGGAACTGCACCCAGGGCGCCAACTACGACTAGGATTATTTTGGTTTTCTTCTGCCACAGCCTTTCAATTTCAATTTGTAGATCTTTGTATTTTGTTATTTTTTCTATTTCTTTTTCTTCTGTTCTGCATATGCAGTCACCTGGTATTGCTATGTCGATTATTTTGACTTATTTTTCTTTCTTTTCGACTACAGTTACATCTGGTGTATTGTGTGGCTGATGTTTGTCTGTATTAATTATCATCATCATCAACATCATCATCCTATTTGCACACAATCTACCAGATGTTATTGACTGGATTTGGTACTTTTGATTATCGGGCCCTTTCCAAGGGTCTAGGATAACTAAAGAAAAATTAAAGATATCTTTGTAGTATTTGTGCTGTCCCGAGTAGTTTGGCCTTCTGTACTTGATGTGTTTTAATGATGCCCAAGGTGTCAAGATGGTGCTCAAGTTCTTTGGGTCCTGCTCCACCAAGGGCACCCACAACAATTGGCACCACTATTGTTTTCTTTTTCCAGAGCCACTCAGTTTCAATCTGAAGGTCCTTGTATTTGGTTATTTTCTCCAATTGTTTTTCGTTGACTCGTCTATCCCCTGGGATTGCAATATCAATTATCAGAACCCAATTTTTCTTGATGACTGTCAGATGATGATGATGATTTTGAAAATATTTATACTCCACCCCTCCAGTGCTCTGCTGCTCAGGGCGGCTCACAACATTAATAAAATAGACACCATGCAAAGTAAAAGATGTACTTTTACTGTTGGGCCACTGTGTGGAATAGGACATAGGAACATAGGAAGCTGCCATATACTGAGTCAGACCCTTGGTCCATTCAGCTCAGTATTTTCTTCACAGACTGGCAGCGGCTTCTCCAAGGTTGTAAGCAGGAACCTCTCTAAGCCCTCTCTTAGAGATGCCGCCAGGGAGGGAACTGGGAACCTAGATGCTTTTCCCAGAGGGGCTCCATTCCCTCAGGGGACTACTGGTGCTCACACATCAAGTCTCCCATTCATATGCAGCCAGGGCGGACCCTGCTGAGCTAAGGGGACACATGCTTGCTACCACAAGACCAGCTCTCCTCTCAAGACAAGATAGGCCTTGGGCCTGAGACCAGCAGGGCTGTTCTTATGTTCTTCTTCATAAAATTAAACAGGTTAAGAGGCCAAAACTACATTTAAAATTACAAACTTTAAAAAATTTCAAATTTAAAGTTATTAATAGAAACCTAAAAATGGAGAACTAAAGAACGACGAAAGTTTAAAAAAAAAAAAGCAGCCCACCCCAAACCCCACTATTTATTGCCCTCTCAATACTAGAATGGGGTCGGAGGGCAGGGGAGGTGGAACATGAACAAAATAAAGTATTTCTTCAAACTGTGCAGAATTAGTTCATGGAATTCCCTGCCACAGGATGTGGTGCTTGCTTACTGGTTTAGTTGTCTTTAGAAAAGGACAGATTCATGGAGGAGGAAAGGCCTAAACAGCTACTGATGGTGATGGCTGTAAGAAACCTCAATGGACAGAGGCAGTATACCTCAGAATATGGGGTGCTTGGCATAAACAATATGGGTTAAGGCTCTTGCCTTCAGGCCTGCTTGTGGGGCTTTCTCAAAGCTTGTGGTGGGCCAGGGTGGGATACAGGGTGCCAGCCTGGATGGCCCTGGCCTTTGGCCTGACCCAACATGCTGCTTCTTCTGTTTGTACAGTCACCTCTGGAGAGGCAGCTTTTGTGAGCTTTTAAAAGCAGCAGAGTGGGAGAGAGATCATACCCAGAGGGGATTAAGCTCCAGACACTTCCTGTGTGGGATTGGAAAGGTATATGCCTGATGGGTTTCCTCCCAGAAAGAATGCTGTGTGATGCAAAGGCTAGCTGCCCTATTCACACACACCCCTCCCTCCTGAAGAGAAGTAGAAGAAACGTATAGATTAGTGTCTGCCAAAGTCAGAGACGAAGCGCCTTGGAATGCCACCATGCCCTCCTCGACGCCTGGGGAAAGGTGCTGCACGCCCCAATTCATAAGCCCACTAAAATAGAAGAATAGCAATCAAGCAAATGAATAATTGGGATTAATAATACAATGGGATAAGAAAACACTTGTGAGAGATTAGTAAGCAGAGCTCTCGTCAGCACAGAAGCTGTTGCCGCCAGTTTGCTTTGGGCTGGCTTGGGGTGTGTGTGTGGTGGGGGGGGTGGCTTTCCTCCCCAGAGGTTCTAGGCTGACCTCTGCTGTGTGGGGGGCACTTTGCCAGCTCTTCTTCAGCTTGGCCCATCTGTGAAAGGACCCCACGTGTGGCACCCAGGGACGTGAGGTGCACTGCCCACAGCTCAGCAGGTTGCTGCATGTGCTGCATGCTTTGGGAGGCCCCCATGGGGCAGGGGGTGCCCATACCCTGGCAGTGGTGCTCTTACCCCTGGACTTTGGGGCCAAATTCCACAACCCCTGGGGCCCCCCAAATGCTCCTGGGTGGTGTGGCTGCCGCAGGCCCGCACTGTGTCGGGCGGCTGAGTGTGAGTATGACCTGTGCTGGGTGCTTTAAAGACCGAGGAGGGAGTGGGGAGAGAAATATGTGAGATGGGAATATGTTAAGTTGTGTGTTGAAATGTTTCTGCTAAGGCAGATTTGCATGGGTATACTAATGGTGCAGCGGGGCAGTAACTTGCCTGGAGAGCAAGAGGATGCTGGTTCAAATCCCCGCCGGAATGTTTCCCCGACTATGGGGAACATCTCTGTCGAGCAGCAGCAATATAGGCAGATGCTGAAAGGCATCATCATCTCATACTGCGCAGCAGGAGGCAATGGTCAACCCCTCCTGTATGCTACCAAAGACGACCACAAGGCTCTGTGGGCACCAGCAGTCAACAGCCATCTCGACAGCACAGCTTTACCTTACCTGTTCTATATTCTTACATGCTTGTGAGTTCAGTTGCTGTTTGTGCCCTCAATAACTCACATGTTAAAAACACTGGGTTTGTCATGGGGTGTGTGTGTGCGGGGGGGGGGGGATGATGCTTAACTGGCAATGGTGGGAATGCTGGCAGGCCCCTCATTCTGATCTTCTGGAGTCGTCTTGGGTTTTCAGAGTTGCCAGCAGGATCTTGGCTGGTTGTGATCTGAGCTTAGACGAGTGGGGAGGGATTGGGAGCAGGGGGGTAGTGAGGGAGCCTCAGCCAGGAGACAGCTGGACCGAGAAGAGTTTGCCGCTGGAGCCGGAGCCAGGAAGGTCTCGGCTTCACCTCCCTTTGCCACCCCCTCTGGGGCTGCCCTCCCCTCCTCTGCCTCCCTCTGGGTCAATGCACTCACGTGCCCTGGACTAAGGAGAGACAGGCAGGGCATCTGCCAGCCACACGCAATGCTGGGGCAGGAGGAGGAATTGAAACACCCCAGCCAAGGCAAAGGAAACCACAATAGCCAAAGGATGTGAAGGAGAAGGAGGCGGAAGGAAGGATGGAGAGAGACCCCTGGGCCCCCCAGCTCCTGGACATTGCTCCTAAAACCTCACGGAGGAGAGCTGGTCTCAAGGGAGCAAGCATGAATGGTCCCTTTTCCTAGGCAGGGTCCACCCGGGTTTGCCTTTGAGTGGGGGACCACATGTGAGCGCTGGCTGCTATAAGATATCCTCTTCAGGGGATGGGGCCGTAACTCCGTGGCAGAGTGTCTGCTTGGCATGCAAAAGGTCCCAGGTTCAATCCCTGGCAGCATCTCCCGGCAGGGCTGGGAAAGATTCCTGCCTGAAACCCTGAGGGAGCCGCTGCCAGCTCGTGCAGTAGACAATACTGAGCAAGAGGGACCAAGGGTCTGACTTGGTAGAAGGCAGCTTCCTCTGTTCCTAACAGAAGGATGGTCTTGCTGGATCAGACCAAGCCCAGCCTCCTGTTTCCAAGATGCTTCCAGGAGGCCCACAAGCTGAGCATGGGGCAGCACAACCCGAGAAGCAAAGCGATGAACCCCAAGAGCAAGAAGGGCCTTCAGATGGCCTCTCCCCCCACCCCACAAGAGATGGGGCCAGCCCCCAACTGTCACATCACATGTACATTTGGCTGAGAAAGGAGGGCATTGACTGACTAAGGGGAGAGGTGAGCAGACACGCAAAAAGAATGCATGGGGGACCCATAGAGACATCCAGCCCACCCTCTTCAACCACATATCCCACTCTATTTAAGTCAGGGCTTCTTGACCTTGGTCCCCAGATGCTGCTGGATGACAGCAGGCATGCACAATGTAAGGTCTGGGGGCCGGATCCAGCCCACAGACTTTTTTGCTGACCCACAGGTAGGAATACCCTACCGTGGGAGCCATGAAAAGCTCTTGGCCTGCTTTGCTGATGGGCAGCTGCAGTTCAATGCAGTTGGTGGTTTGAGACCAGACGCCCCTGCCTCTGGGCTGGGACCCTCACCCCTCTTCCTCCTCACCGTTCCCTCCTGACTCCAATGGGGGGCTGGCATCATGCACTCAAGTGTCCCCCTAACTGAGCAGGGCCAGGGCCTATTTTCTGACCATGGTTCTTGGTTTGGGCCCCTTGATGCAAAGAAGAGACCCACAAGGAACGAATCACAGCTTCCATTAATATTTTGAATAATTGTAATGTTAATCCATGCACTGAAAATTGACCTCGGGCGAGTGCGCCAGAGTTCTTCTTCAGACTGGTTGTTAAGCAGCAAGAGTAGGGGAGAGAAAGATGTTTCAGGACATATTAGTGAGAAAGCCCTATGGTCTGAACTTTGTCAGGCGGAGAGGAGAAAGGGGTCTGCAGATGTAATTAGGTGAGGCCAGGGGTTCTCAAACATGTGTCCCCGGGTGTTGCTGAACTACAACTCCTATCACCCCCAGCCATGATCATTGTGGCCAGTGGTGATGGGCTTTGTAGTCCAACAATGTCTGGGGACCCCAGTTTGAAACCCCATGGGTCAGGCTGTAGAGGAAGAAAAGAGGAAGACACATTCCCAAGCCAGCAATGATCAGTGGTTCCCAACCTGGGAGCGGGGGGAGCTCCAGACGTTGCTGAACAACAACTCCCATCAGCCCCAACTGCAATTTACTGTGGCTGGGCATGATGGGAGTTGTAGTTCAGCATCATCTGGAGGCCCCCAGTTTGGGAACCACTGATCTAGATCTGTCTCTAGAGGTAAGCTGAAGCCCAATGGTCTGATCAGCACCACGGACAAGTCCCAAGATGTGCTGGCTTCGTCCTCTCAGTGGATTTTGGTGCTGCTTAAGGAATAATTGTCATGTTACCGTGGAGCGACATGAATGAAAGTCCCAGTGTCAGGTCCCTCTTGGGAAAATAAAAGCTGTCATTGGGGTAGGGAATCCAGAGTGAGGCACAGGGTGGAGGAAGGAGGGATGAACTCTTGTGTTCCAAAACTGATTCCCCAACTTAAAATCCTCACTGTGAATTGGGAAGGAGGAGAGAAGGAGAGCTGGTCTGATGCTAGCAAGCATGAATTGTCCTCTGTATTAAGCAAGGCCTACCCTTCCTCTATGGCCAACAGAGGTTTCAGCGGGGATCTGACTGGGGAGAAGGGCTGGATCCACGCCATGCCATGGCAGAGATCCAAATGAGGTGGAGCTAGCATTTAGTTTGATCCACAGATCTGTTTTGCACTGGTACTGTCCAACAGCCTAGTAAATTTAAACCTGCTATCCTCTGCGCACTCACTAGAGAGTAAGTCCCATTGATTTACTTCTGAGTAAACAAGCAGAGGATTGCACTGTAAATCTGCCTAACTGCTCCTGCTGCACTCCATCTTGCAAAATGCAGAGCTGGGTTTTTTCTACACTGCTCCCAAACAGTATTTTT
The DNA here is from genome assembly GCF_027244095.1 of Hemicordylus capensis. Lineage (NCBI taxonomy): Eukaryota > Metazoa > Chordata > Lepidosauria > Squamata > Cordylidae > Hemicordylus > Hemicordylus capensis. Next base: position 28,288,112 of record NC_069663.1, on the reverse strand, counting down.
CTTCCTCTTTCCTGAGGCTCCCTATTTTGTTTGTTTTTGCTTCACTTCCAGCCAGAAGAAAAGTTCTGGAGAACTCAAACACTGGCTCACTCCTCTGTGATGTTTTAGTTGGTCCTAATGTAAGGCATTACTTGATTGCTGCCTTTTGATCTTTAATCACTGTTTTGAAGAGGCAGTGTAGTTGATACATTTATTTATCGCCTTTCTGCCAAAGCACTCAAGACAGTTTTACAGTTTAAAATAACGGCTTGCAGCCGAAGAGGCAAAAAAGATACAAAAGGAATGGAGAGGAAAGAGGAAAATCGACAACATTCAGAAACTAAAACTTTTGGTCTGTTACGTAATGAAGTTACATAATGGCCAGGTGGAATAGCTGCTGATGAAGGCAGTCCTGAGAGGGGAGGAACCAAATGGAAATTGCTGCCAGCTGGGCTGAGGGAAGGTGCCTCTCCACTCAGATGCCACCACATGGAATACCAGAGGCACCCAAGCACTGTTTTCCAAACTGGGGCTCTGCCCCTTCAAGAGCAGTTCTGTTCAGCTGCTGAGGATGCAACTTGACAGTCATCAGGCCTGCTATGCTGCTTATGGGCTCAGTTGAGAGTCGGCCATAGCAACATCTCTGCCCTCCCTGGAGCTCTCCTTGGTGCTGAAGACTTAGTGCTGACTCTTCCTGCTCCCCATAGCTGCTTTCAGTGTATCACCCCAGGACTCACCCTGCTTCTCTTCAGGCCACAAGTAGTTTGCTACAGAATGCAGAAGCTTTACAGAGCAATTTGAAGCCACACAGCAACCATAACATGGGTGTTGGCCCTAAAAGAGAAGCAAGGTCGTCTCTACGTGGCTGAATGGGATTTGGACTCAGGTTCCCTATGTCGAAGACTTTATTCGATGGCCCATACTAATTCAACATGCCATACGCCCATCTGCCATTCTATATTCCATGTATTTCTATATATTCTATCTCCCATCAGCTCTCCCCCCTGCTCTCTCCCCTGATTCACCCATCCATATAACAGAAGCACGTTATCCATTCAATCGAAAGCACTCATTCTATCCATGCATCTTCACCCACTGACATTTATCTTCTCAACAACTTCATTAATGTCCCGGAGAAAATAATGGATGAATAAATTTGTTAAATGAGAGCTGGTGGTGTGCAGTGGTTAAGAGTGTGAGCTAGGAAGGTCCTGGTTCAAATCTCAGTCCACCCTCAAACTTATGGACTATCAGCTGCCATTTCAACGACAGCGCTCTCATCTGTAACGGGGGTGACACCACTCGACTACTTTACAGGGGTGCTGAATGGAGGATTATGGAGATAGTCTATATAGAGCCCATGAGCGAGTGGCTAACTATCGATTAAGCACTGCCTCTCTTAAATGCACAGACAGAACAAGCTGGGGAGGGTGCAAAGCGCAAGGTCAGAGGCCATGCTCTCTGTGCACAGAGACTCGGCTTCAGTTCCTGGGATCTCCAGTTAAAGGACAACAGCTGGATGGGAAACCTCTTGAGACCCTGGAGAGCTACTGCCAGAGTAGACCATACTGGACAGATGGACCAAAGGTCTAATTTGGCACAAGATGGCTTAATGTGGACACAAATCTCACATGGATTTCAAATAATTTAGAGGAGGGAAATGAGTGTTTGGAGTGGGACTAGCAAGACCAGTGTGCTTGTTCCTGCACCCCTACAAATACCAGCTCAGGCCAAGCATTTGTAAATAGGGGATTAGCACCCTCCTTCAGCAGAGGGTGCTCTCTCCTCCAAAGGAAACAGCCTCTGCTGAGGCTTTGTGCCATTCAGGGGACAGGGAACATGAAAGCCATCTATCTATCAATCTATCCATCCATCAATCTGCGTACATTCACCATCTGTACCAATCCATCTCAGTGTCTGATCTAGGCCAGTGGAGCAGGGAAAAGGGACGTGCTGGCCATATTTCTCTCCCCCAGGATCTGAAGGCACATGATGCAGAACCCTTGCTGAAACTAAGCAGGTCTGGGTCTGGTCAGTGCCTGGATGGGAGACCACCTGAGGAGCCCTCTCAGTACAGCCCTTTGATTTTCTTGAGAAGAGCAAGGCATAGGAAACTGCCTTCTACCGAGTCAGACCCTTGGTCCATCTGGCTCTGTGTTGCCTACTCTGACTGGCAGTAGCTTTCTGGGGTTTCAGGCAGGCGTCTTTCCCAGCCCTACCTGGAGTTGCTGCCAGGGACTGAACTGAGGACTGTCTGCATGCCAGCCACTGAGCGAAAGCCCCACAAAGCTACCATTGTGGCTGGGAATGATGGGAGTTGAATTATGAGGAGCTGGAATCAGTGGTGCACCTAGGCATTTTGGGACAGCCCCCCCCCACCGTGATCCCCCCTCCCACTTTAGGGAAAGCTGGGGGCAATTTTTTTGTGGAGCGGGGCGGGGGGGGGAGGAAGAAAGAAAGCTGCATTTCCCATGGCATGCACGTGCCACTTTCCTGTCCCCGGAGGCCTCCAGCTGCCCTGGGGGGGCTCTCCAGCAGCCCCCCACCATGCCCCCGGCCACTGTGCCAATCTTTCCTGGTTTTGCCACCATGTGCTAGGCCAGAGGGTGGGGGGTGAGAGCCGAGCGGGCCTCCCCCATGGTGGTGGTGGTGGCCCTGTCTGGGTCTGACTGAGCACAGGAGAAATGCTCCCGTGCGCATGCGCAGTCCGAGTCTTGAGCGTTGCCAACCCATGACTCCATGGACTTGCGGCGCTTGAGACTCACACTGTGCAGGTGCACAGGAGCATCTCTACTGTGCTCAGTCAGACCCAGACAAGCCCACCACCGCCAAGGGGGAGGCCCGCTCGGCTCTCACCCCCCACCCTCCGGCCTAGCACATGGCAGCAAAACCAGCGTGGTGGCACGGCAGGGGCGGAGGCAGCAGGGGGGCTTCTGGGGAGGCCCTGTCCCAGTGCTGCGGACCGGACTTTGTCCCGCTTGTAATACGCAACGCGGGGCCCGGTCTTGCAGGAAGGTGTCCGACAGCAGCCTCGCAGAAGGAAATGCGCAGGATCGTGCTCCATCTCAGTTCTCGCCCATTTCAATGGATGTTACTTGTGGTGAGTTTCTGGCTTCTCGCCAGACTGGGTCCCCTGAGGCAAGCCAGGCTCCCGCCCTGTCCTCTGTCCTTAAGGGTGTCCAGAGTCACCCGAGGCAGCCCCCTTGCCCACGTGGAAAAGAGGCCTCTGTTGGCCTCATTAATACTGCAGATTTATGAATGATGCAAGGCCGGCTGCATCCTGAGCAAAGCGGAAGGCTGCCTCCCCCCCCCCCCGGGCATCCTCCCCCTTCGCCAGCCATTAGTGTCTGATTTGTGAGGCCGTGCGTCTGGCACTTCTGTTTTAAAGGCTGTTCCTCCAGCCCCCCCAGTACCCATGAAAATCTGTTTTACGGCTCAAGAGCAGGCATCGGGCTCTTTAAAAGGGAAAGGAGCGTCCTGGATAACCAGGCAGGCTCCCCCAGATGGGACGGCTGGTGGGCCACCCTTTTCTGCCCTCACCCCCCGAGGGTGGCTCCGTTTTGGCAGGGCCTTGTGCCTCGCTGGTCCAAAAGGCTCCATGCCAGCAAGGAAGGGTATGTAAAATACCAAAAAATAAACACAAAAACAAACCCCAGCTGACTGCAATTCCACATACAAGTGCAGCAGAACCAATGTGAAGAGTTTGCCCCGCCTGGCTAGCTTAGCGCCAGGGTCAAAGAACAAAAGAGCAGCCCTGTTGGATCAGACCAGAGGCGGCCCATCTGCCCAGCCTCTTGCTTCCCACGGTGGCCATCAAGGCAAGGAGGCAAGAGACCCCTCCCCCTGCTGCCCCCAGAGCAACTGGTATTTAGGGGTAGACTGCATCTGGATGAGGAGGTTTCAAATAGCCATTATGACAAATAGCCACTGCCACTGGATGTGAGGATGGCCACTAGCTTAGATGGCTTTCAAAGGAGGTTGGTTGGGCATGTACATGGAGATGGAGGAGAGGTGACTCTCATAGGCCTAACTAGGCCTGGAGTCTGATTTAGAAGGCCTCTTCTTATGTTCTCTGCATGAATCACCTGGAGGGAGGGGGAGTAACTGCTCCCTTCCCCACCTTTCCAATAAAAACTCACCACAAGTAACTGGTGGGGGGGGGGTGGCATGCCTACTGCAGATACAAAAATGCTGAGGGAGGGAAAGTAACTGCTATCCTTATCTTCATTTGTGAATTGCATTTAGACTCATAAAAGAATATTCTCTGACAAACGTAATAGAATGGGTAGAATAATTCTCTGAAATATTCTCTCCTATGCTAAATAATACAGAAGAATATTATTTTACAAGTCTGGTTGTATCCTGACTTTCCTTCCCAAAGGAAGCCCAGATTGGTGAAAAACAATGAAAAAGAAACAATACCAGATACCAAAGCAAAATTATCACAAGCCATCATTACAGGGACAATCTGCCCGCCGCTACAATTCTGTATGATCCCCATCACACACCGAGGTCATCTGGAGAGGTCCATCTCCAGTTACTACCAGTACGTCGGGTGGCAACTCGGAACCGGGCCTTCTCTGTAGCTGCTCCTGCCTATAGAATGCACTCCCGGCAGATATCCACAGTTTAGGCTCGCGGTTGGTCTTTAAGACAACCCTAAAGACTTACTTGTTCGGCCTGGCCATTGTTTTTAAGTATTTTTAATTGTTTTTAAATTGTGTTTAAATTGTGTTCAAATTGTTTTAAGTAGTATGTTTCAAATGATGTTTGTTTTTATGTTTTTTAAACTAGTTATGCACCACCCAGAGCCTCTGGATAGGGCTGTTTATAAATGTAATAAATGAATAAATAATAAATAAATCCATTGCATTAAAACAGCATTATAAGAGCAACATTAAACAACAACAGTCACATTCATGACAAGATACACAACAGCAAATGAATAACTAGCAGTAATCCATCCAACAATGCAATTTATTTCTACTACTAATACCCCACCACCAATTTTTGCATCACAGCAATGTCTGTGCTTTGAAGGGGTGTGGGAAAGAGTCAGATCCCTACGCAGAGCTGCTGGATCTCATGTGTCCATTGCTCGGCGCTAATCACTGCCTCTTATTCTATCAGCAATTATCGATCCACTGCAGATTCCTAATTAACTGCTCCAGATAAACTGTCGGATTTGCTCATCTGGCCTGAAGACTTCCAGATTTATCTTCCATCTCATGGAATGGAAACAAGCCAACGGGCTGTCCTATTAAGCAGACTCACCCCCCAAATATCATGTATTAGCACAGCTAGTAAACACAGTTCCCGGCGGTACGAAGGTTATAATAGCAGCTGTCGCAAATCAAACACAATGAGCAAACAGGAGATGTGGTGTGTGCTTGCACAATCCAGAAAGGATTACCGACAGGAAGGCGGGGGGCGGGGACCGGAAACACGGAGAATGGAAACTGCTGCAAAAAGATGCAGAAAACACACACACACTGCAGTGGCGGCAGCAGTGATGTTCCTGCCTGACTACACAGACCTGCCTCAGAGGCCCTTTGGGGAGCTGATTGCCTTCAGAGGTAACAGGGACTGCTCAGTGGTGGCACCCTATCTCTGGAATGCACTTCCTACAGAGGTTTGACTCGCATCAGCTGGTGCAAGGCACACCTCAGTGGGGAGTGCATTCCATCGCCTCCACATCTTTCCAGTGCTAGGCAAAGACCTTTTTATTTGCTTTTTAGGTGTTTGGTTATCCTGCATTGTTTTATGTTTTATGTGGCTGTAAGTTCCTCCATCTGCCTCCCCCCCACCTCCACCCATCATAAGAACTGATTGTTGTATTTTATTAGTTTTATTGAAATCTTACATTTGCTACTCTGGGAGGCAGCCACCTGAAGAGCGAGATATAAATCCACTAAGTAGATAATGCAAGAAAAGACAATATCTTTTTATTCTTGACAAGACTGAAAGTCAAACTAAATGAAAAGTTAATGCATGCTTTTAAATTGCATCCCTTGGGTTTTTTCCTCTCTCTCTCTACATAACGGCCACATTCACACGTAACGTGGAACTGCGGGTCCAATGGATCAGTGGTTCCGGCCCCCGCCACTCTCCTGTACGAATTCGGCCGTCACAGACAGCAATCTAACTGCAGTCAGCGAGATTGCGGAGAGGAGGGGAACTGGCTGTGCAGGCTTCCTTCTGGCATGAAGGACAGCCCACACAGCCAATCACAGCCAGAGGGAGAGAGGAGCTTCTCCCCTCATCTCCAGCTACAATTAACACAGCCTGCGGCACCAAATTCAGACGACATGCAGGCTGTGTGGAACTTTGGGTTGCGGAGACGAAACTCACTACAACCCGAGGGTTCAAACTGGAGTTACAAAATTGAAACCGAAGGTGGATCGCCATGTGGATCCAGAGTTGTATGCACTTGGATGACACAGTGAGGAAACCTCTGCCCCTTAAAACTCCGGTTTCACGTTATGTGTGAATGTGGCCATTGAGGAAGCTGACCTGGATCAGACCACAATGTGGGGAAAGGTCTGATCCAGTTCAGCTTCCCAGAAATTTAATCCTTGGCCTTGGCCATGGCATGGTCCCAGCCTGGATCAGGGCCCCTGATGCTGCCATTTGATCTGGGATGGAAGGCTCCCATGGACCAGTAGGAGCTTCCTTTCCAGGGCATCTAGAGCAGGACTGAGGGAAGGACCACCGGTTGAAGCCCTCTCCCCATGCTCTGGTCCTCAACCAAACTAGACTCCCTGTGTGGCTGCTGTTTAAAGATAAAGAAAGAGACATCTAGCTGTCTCGTGTAGTCTCAGGAACAATCTTTAAAGGAAATTGTCTTTACAAAGCAGTAATTGATTTTGGCAGTCATATTATATACCATTAACTTAATCTACTGGAACAATCCAAACACTTTGCGTATGCATATGGGTTTGCTAATACCCCAGATCCTTGAAAATTAGATGGTTCTGTGACGTACAAACTATTACACTTTAAAAAACACACCAAACAACTATTCAAAACGTTAAAGTTAACACCTGCCACACAAATCTCTTTCTGTATGTGGTCTTTTTTTTTTTTTTTAAGGCAAGCTGTATTTTAAAAGGGGGCTCAAGGCCCATCCCACGGGACCCCAGGCCCTTTCGGAGTTGCTCTGCAGCTCTGCAGGGCGGACTGGGGGCACTGAGAGGGCAGTGGGATGTATGTGGGGAGGGCGCCGGGTTGTGAGCAGAATGGGTCGTTAAGGGGCGCACCGGGAAAATGCCCTGTTGCCCTGTGGGCCAGTCCAAGCCTGTCGCTCTGAAACATAATCTTCTGTCTGGAATGCACTAACGAGCCAGTGGCTGGTGCCTCACCTCTCTCCTGCCTGCTGTGTGTGCCTGCGTGTTTGTGCGCATGCGTTCATGCTCAAAAGCAAGGGGGAGCTGACAGCTCAGGAGGGCTCCGAGTCTGTCAGGCTGCCCTCGCCCTTTAACAGCAGCCTGATACACACACTGTCCTCGTGTGATGCTTTTACAGTCACTTTACCTCCCGGCCAGGTAAAGTGTCACAGCATTTCTATGCACAGTCCAGGAGCAGCTGGTTCTAAGGAGCTAGCGGTGTGTGTGTGTGGGGGGTGTGTGTGTCCTGCTGCCTCTCCTTCCTGGAGCTCCGTTTGCTCCTCTCTCACACACCCAGCCCACCCCAATGTTAATGAGAGCCGTGCTGTCTGTGTGGCAGCTCTACCTGATGAATGGCCAGCCTGCAGTCAGCATGCAGGGTGAAAGACAGGGGAGCAAGCAGAGCTCCAGGAAGGAGAAGCCGCTGTGCCTTCTTTGGTGCCACTGTGAAAAAGCACAGGAGGTAAGACAACAGCAGCAGGGCAGGAAGGGATTGTCTTCCCCTTTCTGTCCCTCCCTTGCATCAGGAACTTTTCCAAGGGTGGCTTCCTCCTGCTTCATGCTTTGCTCATGGTAGTGAGGAGTTCAGACGAGCAGCTTCAAGACTCTCAACGCAAAGCGCTGTTCATACAGCCAACGGCCTTTTTCATATGAAACCAGCACTGCAGGCTGCTCTGGCCTTTTTGCGGCACCATAGGGAGAGACCCCTGAGCTGAAGCCTGAGATGGAGGTGTGGCTGCCTGTCTGGGAGTGACTCGGCCCACTGCGCCTGAATACTGAGGTGCCATTTAGAGAGACCACTTCTCCTGCTGGTCTTCCCAGTCCTCCAAAGCAGTGGCCGTGGCCTTGCCACACTTGGAGACAGAGAACCCCATATGTCCATGGGGTGGCGGCTGCACCCCTGCTCCCAAGTATCCCCCGCTTTCCCTGGCAGGCGCTGTGCCACTTTGATTTCCTCCGAGGGAGCCCCATGCCCAGAAAAGCCACACACAGCTCCCACCACGAGGAACGGCACACAGGAGTCTCTGCACAGGAGGAGACTGGCTCGGGCCCAGCCATCTGATGCTCAGCCTCCCCTCTGGGCACCCAGGGCCATCTGCTGCCGGAGCTGCCGCCCAGCCGGTCTCTCCCTTCCCGGTTCCACCAGGCAGGGCGCCAGTCTGGAAGGGAACTGGTGCCTCTTCCTGCAACAGGGCCAGTCGGGGTGTGTGTGGCGGGGAGGGAGGGAGGGGATGCTTAGAGCACCAACCGCTCAGCTGCACCTGCCCCTGCCCTGCCCAAGTGGGCAGCCTCTTTTCTTAGTTATGATTCAACAAGTTGCCTGTTACTTAAAAAATAATCTCCCTGCAGAGCATGGCAAAACTGCACAGTAAACCAAGCCCCAGAAGGAAGCAGGAAGGATCTGCAGGGAAGGCGGAAGAGCAGAGCAGGAGGGGAAGAAGGAAGAGGGTCTGTGCTGGTTAGGATGGGGAAGCCAGCTTCACGCTCAGTTATTTTGTGCAGCATGTTCTGGTTACAGGGGGCTTCAGGGACCTGCATCCATCTCATGACTGACAAGTGGGGAACTGATCATCTGCAGCTCATCTTAATGAGCGGGGTCAGGTGTGTGTGTGTGGGGGGATGAGGCACAGCTGCCTCTGGTTCAGGCAACCCAAATGCTCCTGTTTCTGCCCGGCCCCTGTGTTAACGAGAGCTTCACTGCCTACAGGCTGGCCAGCCTGCACAGCTCTACCTGATGAATGGTCAGCCTGCAGGCAGCATGTCTCTCATTAATGCCAGGGCAGGCTGAACAGCCCTGCTGGATCAGGCCCAAGGCCGATCTAGTCCAGCATCCTGTTTCCCACAGTGGCCCGCCATCAAGAGGTGAGCTGATAATCTTGCATGCCCCCTTCTGCACCTTTCCCAGTTCTAAGAACATAAGAGCAGCCCTGCTGGATTGGGTCCAAGGAGGGCCATCTAGCCCAGCATCCTGTTTCACACAGCGGCCCACCAGATGCCTCCAAAAAGCCCACAGGCAGGGGATAAGGGCAGGCCATCTCTTCTGCTGCTGCTTCCCTGCAACTGGTACTCAGAGGGCCTATAGCCCTCCAACTAGTAGCCAATGCTAGACCTCTCCTCAAGGATAGGTCTCAGCTGAAATGGTCAGCTATTTAACTGTCCAAACAGCCTTTCTCAAGAATACGAGGGAGGGATTTGTACTTACGTGCTCTTCTCCACCGGGCTCCTTGTGATTGCAGGGGCTTGTTCCAGGCTCCCCCACACGCTTCCTGCTAAACTCCGGCAAAACTCCAACGTCCTGATTGCTACCCCTGTTCACTAAGCTCTCAGGCCTTCACCTCTTATGTAGAGAGTAGGCTTCCAACTGATAATCTTGCATGCCCCCTTCTGCACCTTTTCCGGTTCTGCAATGTCCTTCTTAAGATACGGTGACCAGAGCTGTATGCAGGACTCCAAATGCGGCCACACCCTAGAAAATGTTAGCAGTTGTTTTATTACAATGCCCTTAAACGACTCTATGAGTGGGATGGGAGAGAGAGAGGAGCTGCTGGGAAGCAGAGGCAGCTGTGCCTCGTTTGGCCCCCTCCTGGCTTGCAAGGGGGAACTGCAGCTGCAACTGGGCCCGTTCAATCTCGTTTTCATTCCACAAATGCCTTTCATTCATCAACAAAGCCAAATGTGGCCCATGTTTCTGTGGTGGCCTCCGTGGTTTCCCCACAAAGACAGTCATGAAACTCTCTGGGTGTCCTTGGGCAACTCATCACCTCTCGGCCTCGCCTACCTTACAGGGTGGTTGTGAGGATAGCAAGGGGGCGATCAGTCATGCATGGCCACCACCATCTCCTTGTAATAAAGCGGGGGGGGGGATACAAACAAGGGCATTAAGCATGACAGAGAGTTGGGTGGCAACTGCAGCATGAACCATGCCCGCAAAGCAGCCAGCCTTAGGAATCTACAGAGAGCTGCGTGAGTGTGCGCAGAGTGAAGGGCGGACAGACAGACAAACAGACAGGCGGACAGCAGGCCACGCAGGGCTATTATGCTAACAGGCGCCGGAGAAGGGAAGCTTTTGTCTGCCCGGAGCTTCATTGGAAGCGCAGCCAATTAGCATCCAATCCTCGCCTTTGGGCCGTAATTAGCAATCGAGGTCATCTCTCTTGACATATTTTATTTTCATGTTGTTCTGGAAAAAAAGGTAAGCGCTGGGCGGTGATTGGCAAAAAGACCTCCTCACGCGGAGGGAGGAGAGCATTTCGGCATCTGCCAGAGAGAGGCTGATGGAAAGCGAGCCCTCTGCCGCCGCTGCCGCCGCCGCCGCCACCATCATCATCATCCCTCGGATGCTCTTGCGTCTGGACGTGGCTTTCCAGGGCCAGCCATGCCGCTCAGCAATGTGGGGCAGCTGCCATGGGCAATGCCTCTGCAGCCCGCCATTGCCCTGGAAGCAGGCCGTCCCGGCCTTGGGTCCCCAGATGTGGGTGGACAACTCGCCCCCTCCTGTTTGGCCACTGGGGCAGGGGATGATCGGCGTTGTAGTCCAACCACATCTAGGGATCCAAGGTTGGGAATCCTTGCCCTAAGGCAGTTTTCTTCACTGTAAGGCCGGGGTGTGTGTGCAGGAGCAGCCCCCATCAACCCTAAGGGTGGCTTCCGGGTTGCTTGTTTATGGGGCCTGCCTGTGTCTGTGTGAAGCTTCGGCCCAAGCTGAATGAATCCTCTGCACAGTCCCCTTCTTGGCACCGTGCAGAGACAACCATCCCCACTGTGCAGTGCTGTGCTTTGTCCAGCATGTGTGTGGGGGGGGGTTCCTTTAAGGGAAATGGAGCCCTTGCATCATCTTCGAAAGCATGCACAGAGTGCTTGGAAGTGTAGCCCCCCCCCCAAGGGCTTTCCTCCTGGAGCTCTTAAGGGAGGGCTTCGAGAGCTGGAACTCTCCTCACTCTCCACTGTGCATGTTGATGCTGCTGGGTGTTCTCCTTGGAGACTTTGCCAAAGAGTCCAGATCTGCATTTGACATCCAATTATACCTCATTTCAGTTCGGAGGTTGATGTGGAGATCCAACACGGTGAGAGAGGTGGCAGCCCACAAGGGCACACCTAGCTGGCTGCAGCAACGGCATACAGATGGTCCCATTTTGCTCGTAAGACTCTGTCCTTAGTGGAGTTTCTATTTCTGGCTTGTGTGTGTGTGGCGGGGGGGGGGGTAGTGGTGTTCTTTTAAACATTTCAGTGAGGGCGAGATGCTAGAGTTGTCATCCTTCTGAGTTTGTTTATATTCTACTTTTCAGCCACCAGGTACTCAAAGCAGCTCAGGACACGTTAAAATGCTATTTTAACCAGGGAGTCCAGCCATTAAAAGTGTGGAGTGCTGCTCCCCAATAAGAGCCCCGTCTGGAAATGTTCCTTGTACTTGAGCTGGTTTCATTTTTCTCCTTGCTGATTTCTCAGTTTGTTTTAATGTTGTTGTTACCATATTTACCCAAATCAAAGATGACTCTGAATTTAAGATGGCCCTCTTAAAAAGTAGAGGTTCAATACAGGTAATAACAGCATTTTCTTGAAAGGAATAGGACCAGTGTTCCTTCTAACAGGGATTCCCAGATGTTGTTGACTACAACTCCCAGCATTCCCATCTGCAATGTCCTTTGGCTGGAGATTCTGGGAGTTGTAGTCAACAACATCTGGGAATTTCTGTTAGAGGGAACACTGAACAGGACTCTGAATTTAAGACCACCTCCTGATTTCTAATATACATTTAAAAAAACAACTTGGGAAAAACCTAGTCTTGGGTTCAAGCAAATACAGTATTGTTTGAATTGTTAAGGTTTGTTCTATATCTAAGGAATCTGCTGTACAGCATCTTGGGGATACAAGCTGGATCTTCAAAGGTGGAATACAAGTTGCTCAGTTAATAGATTGTTGGAAGGTGTGCGTTGACGAGAGGCCACATTGACACCCAATGAAAATAATCCAGAGACAGGAGGAAGTGGGGGTGGTCACAGCACACGCACACGCACACGCACACACACACACACACACACTCCTTTGCTTTGGGTTTAACAGCTTGAGAATATTTGCATGATCTTTGCCCTCAATTAACTTGATTTTTTTAAAGTGACACTGATGTTAACAATTCCAGCATTTTGCTCCTTTGGCTTCTTTAAAAGAGGCAACTTGCAGAAGCCCACATCCACGTTTCATTTCCCCCTCCGTTAACCAGCCTAAGCAAAGCCAGCCCTGGGGCTCTTTTGACCTCTGCAAGACCCAGAGTGCACTCGCTGCTGGGCTTCCTGGGCAGAGGAGCCAAGCCAAGGGCCCAGCTGGAGCAGACCAGAGGGAGTCCGGCTCCTGCGGCCTCCTGCTTCAGCCACCAGATGCCTCCAGGAAGCCCACAGGCAGGGCACGAAGGGCAACAGCCCACCCCTCTTGGATGCCCCCCTATGATACTCAGATATACAACCTCTATAAATGGAAGTTCCATTCCTAACTACCATGGTCCACCAGAGCAGAGGCTCCCATCTAGTGTTCCCTCTAACAGAGATTCCCGGATGTTGTTGACTACAATTCCCAGAATCTCCAGCCAAAGGACATTGTAGCTGGGAATGCTGGGAGTTGTAGTCCACAACATCTGGGAATCCCTGTTAGAGGGAACCCTGCTCCCATCTAAGAAGAAGAATCAGTAAGGAAAGCTCTCATCTGGGCAAGCAGAGATACGCGTTCCTGGCTGCTGTATCTATCTCTTTATTTTTACATTTCTTATCCTGCTCTTTCTCCAAGGAGCCCAGAGCAGCGTCCATGGTTCTGTTTATCCTCACAACAACCCTGTGGGGTAAGGGAGGCTGAGAGAGCTGTGACTGGCCCAGAGTCACCCAGTGTGAGTTCCATGGCTGAACAGGGATTTGAACTCAGACCTCCCGGGTCCCAGTCCAACACTCTTACCACAGCACCACACTGGGGCAGCAGGATGTCCCCCCTGCCCACCTATGAGCGCCCGATTCAAGAGCACAAAGGGCATCTGCTGGGATCCCCGCAGTCGGGCATTCTTCTGCCCCCAGTGCAGCTTGCCTTGCCTGGTGCTGCCCAGTCCACCCCTGCTCCTTTCGGGGGAGGGATTTCTAATAAATAAATAAATAAATATATAACGTGCAGAGCTGTGGGTGGAAAGTGCTCTGGGGCTCCCGCCTCCCCTCCTTCCAGGCCGTTTCACCTGTGCTCAAGTCGAAGCCCCCACGACAGGCCAGAGACTCCGCAGCGGCGCCCAACACAGCGCAGCCCACACCTGGGGAAGCCCCCGGTGGGCCCTGGGGCGAGCTTTCTGCAAGCAGAGCGCAGGCGGTGGGGAGCCAGGGCCTTGCCTCCGCAACCTGCTGCCCTTGTCCTGACAGCAGGCCCCTTGCCTGGGGCTGGGCGTCTCCCAGGGATGCCACAGGCAAAGCACCGCTCAAGTGGCGCCTCCCGTTTCCCTGGCGGGCGCCTGCCTGCCTCGGCTCACTCGCGCACTGTGCCACTACCTTCCAATGCAACATGACTTCTCCTTGCTATGGCCCCAGGCAAGGATGCTCGGGAGCCGGATGCCAGCCCAACCCACCGCTCTCCTGCTAGAGGAGGCCGACGCGGCGGCGAGGTGGACGGAGGGATGGCGGGTGATGCGAGAGAGGAGAGCTCAAAGCCCCACCTCCAGCAACCTTAGGCCAGGTGAAGCTGCACCTGCTGACTCCAGGAGAAAGAACCCAGCAGCAGCTCTTCCTAATAAGCCCGGGGGCGGGGCGGGGGGGGGGACCCAATACGGCACAGCTCCCTCCGGTTTTCTGGCAGCTCTGATTGCATCTCTCTGCCCCATCCTGCCCCAGAGTTAATGAGAGCCATGCTGCCTGCAGGCTGGCCATTCATCAGGTGGCACACACAGCTCTACCTGACAAATGGCCAACCTGCAGGCCATTTATGCCCAGTCATTAATGCGCAGTCAGGGTGGGATGGGAGAGAGAGGTGCACCCGAAGCTGCCACGCACCACAGGCAGCTGTGCCTTATTTGGAGCCCCCCACCGCCAGGCTTGTTAGGACGAGCCGCTGCTGAAAAAACCAGGCTGTCTGTATCCAGCTCCAACCCCCCAACCCCCAGCCTCCCCACAAGGAGGACAGAGAGTTACAGCAGCAGCAAGTGTTGCCTGTCGGTTATCATTGACTCCGAAATCGCTCAGCCAATCCACAGGGACAAGAAGATGTCATTTGAAAGCCCACGGCAGGCAGCTTTTAACTGAACAAGGATGGCCCGGGGACTTTGGCATTCCAGCCCCTCCCTGCCCCATTTAAAAGTTTTCCTCCTGGAGATCTAGGGTGTCCAGACACCAGCACTCTCCTCGCTGCCGCCGCCTGTGCCTGACACTCGGCTGCTCCAGCCGTCTGTGGTGCCAGTGTCTGCGACAGTGTTGGCAACTCAGACCCTCTGTGACCTCAGAGCAGATCAGCCAACAGCGTCAGGAGAGATGGAGCAGGCAGAGAGGTCCGAGGCCATGGGGAGACAGCAAGAACGAAGGGATTGCAATTCCAAGGACCGTCATGGGAGGTATCAAGAAGCAGCCCTCTCACTGGCTGGAAATGTGGACAGAGAAGGGAGGACGAGGCGAAACTCTCCTGGGTGGATGTTGCAAGTCGTCACCCAACTCGGTTGCTTTAAGCCCCAGACACAAATAATTGCCGGCCTTTTTGACCAGAGAATTCTGTCACCTCTTTGACTGGGTTTTGCTCTGCTTTGCAAATGGGGCCAGCAACCTGTGTCACTCTGAACTCTGCACTGCCCCCAAACTGATCTGCAGCACAGGAATCTGCCTTAGTAGAAAACCACTGGACCATCGAGGCCAGCTTTGCCTGAACTGAAATGGCAGCCCTCCGATATGTCAGTCTAAGGGACGGGGGGAGTTCCCCAAACTTGGGACCCAGAGGTTGTTGGAACAAATGGCCTCCGGGCATTGTGGCTGGGATTATGGGAGTGGAAGTCCAACAACTTCTGGGGACCCACGTGTGAGAACCCTTGGTTCCCCCAGCACCTGCTGCTTTTGTGGAGACGCTGGGATCGAACCTAGGACTGGCTGTCTACACATCTGCTGCTCTTTGCCACTGAGAGCCGTGGCCTCCTCTCCTGAGACTTCCCTCTCTGGCTTACAGGACAAGCTTGGCATGGATCTGGGAAGAGGATTAGAAGGGAGGCTTCTGCATCTCCAGCAAAGATCAGCCAGGCTCTTGGGGAGACAGGATGCTCCGCTCCTGCCTGGGTCTTCAGCTAGGCCGGGCTTGTGCGTGCCCTTGGCCCCTCCTCACGAGCAGGGCGAGGATCTCAGCAGGGACCCTGTTTCCCAAAGCTCAGATCATTCAGCTTTTGAGCTGTTGTGTTTCACGCTACCTCTGCAATTTGTTCAACCGGATAGCTGACATAAAAGAGCAGTCACTTAATCTTCTATTCACTGCGCTGTATGTTGAGAGTCGACCCACTTAAATCACAGTGCAATTCTAGATATCTATTCAGAAGTAAGTCCCACTGAGTAAGTGGGGCTTACTCCCAGGTAAGTGGGGATAGGATTGAACAGAAGACCAGCCCTGCTGGATCGGGCCCAAGGATGCCCACCTAGTCCAGCATCCTGTTTCACACAGTGGCCCGCCAGATGCCTCTAGGAAGCCCACTGGGAAGAGGGAAGGGTATGCCCTCCCTCCTGCTGTTGCTCCCCTGCAACTGGTACTCAGAGGCATCCTGCCTTGGAGGCTGGAGGTGGCCTATAGCCCTCCAACTAGTAGCTGTTGGTAGACCTCTCCTCCATGAAGTTATCCAAACCTCTCTTAAAGCCATCCAGGTTGTTGGCTGTCACCACATCTTGTGGCAGAGAATCCCACAAGATTATGCATTATGAGAAAAAGTACTTCCATTTGTTGGTCCTAGATTTCCTGGCAATCAATTTCATGGGATGACCCCTGATTCTAGTGTGACGTGAGAGGGAGAAGAATTTCTCTCTATCCACTTTCTCTGCACCATGCATGATTTATAGACCTCTATCATGTCTCCCCGCAGTCATCTTTTTTCTAAACTAAACAGCCCCAGGTGTTGTAGCCTAGCCTCATAAGAAAGGTGTTCTAGGCCCCTGATCATCTTGGTTGCCCTCTTCTGCACCTTTCCCAGGTCTACAATGTCCTTTTTTAGATGTGGTGACCAGAATTGTATGCAGTACTCCAGGTGAGGCCGCACCATAGTTTTGTAAAAGGGCATTATAATCTTAGCTGTTTTATTTTCAGTCCCCTTCCTGGAATTGGCCTTTTTCACAGCTGCCGCACATTGAGTCGACACTTCCAAGGAGCTGTCCACCACGACCCCAAGATCCATCTCCCTGTCAGTCACCGACAGCTCAGATCCCATCAGCGTAGACTTGAAGTTGGGGGTTTTCGTCCCAATGTGCATCACTTGACACTTGCCAACACTGAACCGCATTTGCCATTTTGTCGCCCACTCCCCCAGTTTGGAGAGATCCTTTGGAGTTTGGAGAGATTGGGTTCTTGTGACAGAAGCTGCTCCCCCTGCCCTCGCCACCTCAATGACTGCATCTGTCTAAGTGGGGTGTGTGACCATTGGGATGGGTGTGGCCATGGGGTGCAGCTGTCAGGGTTGGCTGGCATGGGGAGCCCTTGCATTTCGGAATCTGCCACTGCACCACTGCCGAGCCTGGCGTCATGTCATTAACTCCTGGTGCTCCTGGCTCACGTGGGCCATGCTCTCACAGCACACCATTTGAGAGTCACTGGGGTAGATCATGCTGCTTTAGACGGACCATTGGTCTAACTGGGTGGAAGGCCACTCTCTCGGCCCAGGGGAAGGAGGAGCTCGTCCGAATGACCTGGGAGGGGCAAAGGAGGCCCAGCTGCCTCTCCTGCCCGGAGCTCCCTCTGTTTGCTCCTCACTTTCCCACCCTGTGCTGCCTGCAGGCTGGCCATTCGCTAGGTAGAGCTGCACGGTTAACTGTGAAGCTCTACCTGATGAATGGCCAGCCTGCAGGCAGCACAGCTCTAGCTGGGGTGGAATGGGAGGAGCAAAGGACAGGAAGGAGATGCAGCTGGGCCTCCTTTGGCACACACACACACCCTCCACCTGGCTTGTTAGGAGGAGCCGCTCCTGCTCTGAGGCAATGACACCCCAGGATGAGGAACGCCTTTCCCGACGAGATAACAAGACCAAGGATCTCTGAATTTGCCTGACGTGGACATGCTATCTTGGCTCATAGCCTAATGCACAGAAATGTTAACCTGATGTGACAGCTACATGTCTGCTCCTTTGCCTTTTTGTTCCGAGTGAGGGGGAGGCGTAATTAATTTAAAAAGAGCAAGTGCTGCACAAGAAAGAGACCCACAGACACCCAGGTGGAGGAAAGGAGCCGATCTCAGCCAGCATCCCTGAGGCCCCTCAGCTGAAAAGGGCATTTTCTGCTATTATTCCCTTCAGATGCTCCCTCTCCCTCCCTCCCTCTCTCTCTCTCACACACACACTTGAAAAGAGGGAGAGGAAAGCACTACAATGAAAAGGACGTGCACCTTCCTTTCCGTACACCTTGCGGAAAGGAAGATGCAATAGTTCATCTCATTTGTGTGATTTGTTTTTTGCAGATCCATGACTGTGGAATGTCACCTAAGCAGAGATTCTGCCTAGCTGAGACCTCCCCCAAACTGGGGTCAGCGTTACAAGGAATTAAGTCTCTAGCCTCTAAGCATACAGAGCGGTTTCTGAAAGCATCCCTGCAGCGTTTGCAAAAAGGCCTCTGTTGTGGCAGAGAGCATCTGTGTCCTGTGTACTCACAAGCAGTGGCTCCTGCTAATGAGCTGGGCGGCAGGGGGGAGCCCCAAAGGAAACACAGCTGCCTCTGCTTCCAGGCAGCTCTCCTCTCTCCCACCCCACACTCCCCGAAGGCTGGCCATTTGCCATGGTTAACCACACAGCTCTACCTGATGAATGGCCAGGCTCCAGGCAGCGCAGCTCTCGTTAATGCCGGGTCAGGATGGGGTGGGGGGGAGAGAGCAGCAACCAGACCTGCCAGGAAGCAGAAGCAGCTACGCCTCATGTCGCCCCCCCCCCCCCGCCCAGTTTGTTAGGGAGAGCCGTGACTGGCAGAGGCAGATGCATGAGAAACAGGGTGCTGCTGAGCAGACTCAAAAGAGTCCCAGCTTCACTGGGATGCGGGGCGGGATTCTGGCAACCAGACCAAATGTCTGGGTTTTATACAAAAGATCCTGGCAACTGGCCCAGAAATTTAAAAACAAACAAACACCTACCTGGGCCATTTTTGTTCCTGTTGGTTGGCAGCCCTACCCAATATTTGGTGCGGTTGGGTTCCTGTGAATTTAACCCCCCATTCTTTCAAAATGAAGCATGTCTCTAGCTGTCATGATACTAACTCTGGATGCCCTGAAATATCTGAATCTGCATCGCACACGGGATGTCTGGCCTCCAAGAATTAGCAGGCCTCATGCAGCTGGAAGGGCTGCTGTGGAAACGTACAACAGAGAAGCTCATCCACACGTTGTGTTCAGCACTCATGCCATGAGTTTACAATGTGCACAGGTCAGTCCTTCGCTCCAGGTGTGGACTCTGCACTTCCTCTCTGCACTGTGCCTCGAGGGCCCTTGTGCCTGTGTGTAGACATCTGTACACTCGCACAAGGTGGTGTCTGACAGGGCTAGACTCGGGGCCTAAAGTGCAAACTCTGTGATTAGAATTCCTACGGAAGTCTTCTGCTTTCCTGCATGGGGAGGGTTGCTTCCATGGGAAGCATTCAAGCATGCAGTCCACACACACACACACACCCCACACACTTGCATTCTGTGGTGCTCTCAGTGCTGGATCCTCAGATGTGGCTGGACTACAGGACGTTCCCACCACCCTCCGCCACAAGGGCTTTAGAACCTCTGCTGTAGCGGTCGGAGCAGAGAGCAGCAGATCCACGCGGTTCCTCTGAAGGTGACGATCAGCATTACGGGATCCTCAAGAGCACCTCCGCACCCATCATCCCCACGGCAGAGCGACTCTCCCAGGATGCAGGCAGGTGGGGACCACCCACACACCCCCGGAACCTGGAGCTGGCCCTGCTCTCATCCTAACTGTGCATGTGTCTCGGTTTGGAGTGGGGGCGGGGGCTGTTCCGGTTCTTCTGTGCTGAAGGGAGAGCACTCGGCAGATGCTCAGATGCAGCCTGGCATCACCGTGAACGTCCTGGGTTTGCGCGCTCTGGCTGAGATGAGGCTGCGTTTCCCCGTCCCTTTGGTCCTCCTCCCCCCGCGGCAGCCTCCCTTTCCATTCTGGGGGAAAACCAACACAAGCTATTCCCATGGCAGGAAAACTGCAGCTTCCCCAACACTTTCTCACAAACGGGAGGCAAATGCCTGACCTAGATTCCGACAATATACTTGTTCGGCTCTTAACAGGCCTCTCCGGAGAAGACGGCGGGGTTGTTTTCGATATGATTCATTTATTTATTTCCATGTAGATGCTGCGCGGAGCCCAGGGAGCCCTGGGGCCTGGCAGCCTTTGTGGGAGGGGAGGCCACGCCGCTTTCCCGGGCGAGCCAGCCAGCCACTCACGCACTCCCCCTTGGTCTGGCGTCCAATCACAGGCAGCGCAGGAGCGCTCCAGCCGATTAGGAGGCTGCTCGGCGCTGGAGTCCCGCCAGAGCGCCAGAGTTAACGACCCTTTTATTGCCCAGGGTGCCGGGGGAACTTTCGGAGGCTGGGAAGGAAAGGTTGCGGCTCTGGGATGTTTGCCTTCTCCTGAAAACACAGGCTACGTGCAGCGGCCCGACAGCCCCCCCCTCAACAGGCAGTGCAGGCGGTTGGTGGGCCCTGGCGCTGGGCAGCCCTGGGAGCCCCTTGAGAGGGGAGACCCAGCACAGACCCCTGAGACAATCCGGCCTGGGGCTGGTGGGGCTCAGCACCCAGTCCTCCAATTAGGGGAGGATAGTCCGGGAAGGCTTCATGCAATCCAGAAGACCCACCCACTGATTTCAACTAGTTCAGCCCTATAATGCTGCCTAAAAAGTTCCTGGGCAAGTGGGGGGAAATAAGGGGGGCCCAGACACCCTCACCACCCTCCCTGTAATTTGAGCTGGGGGGAAAGGGGGCAAATGCCTCTCAGACTGGTAGTCTCCCCCCCCCCATTTCTGTTTCGGAAATCAAATACGTAGGACACAGTTCACCCACCCATGAATGCACTTTGCCCCTTCTGTGACCCCCCTTTTTTCTGGTGCAAATTGAGCACCCCTCTCTACTGGTGTTCATGATTCCAGCCCCACCTTCTCCCTGCACATGACACGGAGAAAGGTAGCTGCAACTGGGGAAACAAGCTACATGGAAAGAGTCTCGCTATGCGGAACCTTGTTGCAAGCCACAGAGCTTCTGGGGAGCAACAGCAGAGGCGGCCTCTGGTCTTCATGCCCTCTTGCGAGCTGCCTGGCAGCAGCATTTGGTGGGCCACTGTGGGAAGCAGAATGCTGGAACTGGGGGCGGTTCTTCTGTGAGGTGAGGTGAGACAGTCACCTCAAGTGGCAGACTATTGGGGCACGGGTGGGGTGGCAAAATACCCCTCTTTGCTGTTCCAAAAATGCCTCTGCTTTCCTGCGCCTCCATTTACAGAGCGTCTCCAGAACTGCCCTTTCCACACGTCTCTTCCTCTCTGCTCCCCTTTTCATAATCAGCCCAGTGGCACATGAGGGCAAAAGGGAAGGATGTGTGCCAGGTTAGCCAACAGCTGCCACAAAGAAGGGGGTGGCAGTGGGGGTGGACCAGCATTTGGTGCCCTGCCTCAAGCACCCATAGGTCTTGGACCCCCACTGGGCTCTTCAGAGTTGATTAAACACATTCCTAAAGGAGAGAGCTGTCCCAGGCTGTTAGGCACGATAGCTAAAGTGAACCTCCATGTCCAGAAGCAATCTACCTACCAGTGCTCCAATCAGCCATGGCTTGAGGTGACTCCATCACATCGCCTCATGGGAGGACTGCCCCCACATCCAGCCTCTTGCCTCCTCCAAGTGAGGGTTGTTGCCTCGGTGCCCTGCTTGTCCGGGACCAATATCTATCAGGCTATAAGACTGGAGAGATTATGGGGACCATAGTGGCTTGTCCTAACGAGCCAGAGGACACCCCAAAGCCTCTGGTTTGTGGCTCCTCTGGTTGCTCCTCTCCCCCCCCATCAAGGGTTGCCATGTCCCCCAGAATTTAGGGTAGCCCCCGGCTTTTGGCTCCTCCACCTGGTTGCTAAATTCCACCCAGATTCACATGGATTTCAAATCCACTGCTTGGATTGCCCGGCTTTTATTTTTATTTTACATTTTATATCCTGCGCTTCCTCCAAGGAGCCCAGAGTGGTGTACTAAATACTTAAGTTTCTTCTCACAACAACCCTGTGAAGTAGGCATCCATCTTTTACTCTGGATCCGATCACATGGGAGGGCAAAGAAGGAGGGGAAAGTATACAAATCTATCAAATAAATAAATAAAATGCAAACTAACTGCCGTCTATTTTGCATAATATGCAAATTAGACTGCACGGATTTAGGAAGCTTGAATGTGGCAAAAACCACCCCCCTGCCCATCCTGCCCTGCTCCAGCACTAACAAGACCTGCGCTGCCTGCAGGCTGGCCATTTGACAGGTAGAGCTGCCCAGGCTAAGCCAGACAAGTGGCCACCTGGAGGCCATCTGGCTCTCCTTAACACTGAGGTGGGATGGGAGAGGGAGGGGCAGCAGCTGTGCCTCCTCTGGCCCAGCTGCTGCTACTGTGCAGTGGGCAGTGGGCAGTGGGCAGTGGGGGGGGGGACACAGCTATGGGGTGGGTTTTGAAGGGAGGAGGGAGAAGACTCTTGTGCTGGATGCAGGAGTGGAGGCAAGGCTGGCATGCAAGGCTGGCAGTGGGGCCTAGTGGTGAGCCTCTGTCTCTGGGCGCCCTCAGGACCGGCTGCAGAGGAGCGAACCCCGGCTGGAGAGGCAGAGGGGAGCCCAGCAGCAGCCGCTCTCTTGCTGGGAACTGAGCCCTGCAGGCTGCAGCGGTGGTGCCCGAGGAGGAGCGAGCCTCTCCCCGGCCCCTCCGCCTGCAGGCTGAGCTCCTCCGGCTCCCCCTGGCCTTGCGCACCCCGGGCTGGCGCTCTCCTCCTCCGAAGAAGGACGGGCTCTTTTCAGCTCCGGCCGCGGTTTCCATGTCAGACAAGCTGCGCGGCGGCTTCCTGCGGGTCTCTTGGTGTGCGAGCGAAGAAGAAGAGCTGCAGCGGCGGCAGGAGGAGGAGGAGGAGGAGGAGCGGGGCGGGGGGAGGAAGGAAGGACCCTCCGCAAGAAGAGCGCTGTGTGCGCCTGGAGCTGAGGAGCCCGAGCGGCCCGGCCGCAGCGCGAGGGATGCCGCCTGGCTTGTCCTTCGGAAGGGGGAGAGGGCGGGGCGGGACGGGGCGTCCGGCGTGGCTTGCTCGGGTACTCACAGCCTGGCTGCCCCCGCTCCAAGCAAGCGGGAAGAAGCCGGGGCGGGGGGTGGCCATCTCCATTGACGGAGCAGCCGCCGCTCGGCGTGGGGAAGAAGAAGACAAGCGCACGAGTCACGACCTAGAGGTGCAGCTGCTGGTCCATTGTCTGGCTGCTGAGGCGAGGAGGAAGGCGCGGGGAGCGAGAGCCCGAGGAGGAGGAGGCTGCCCATTAAGGGCCACCAGCTGAGCGGGGCGCGGGGCGGCACAATGGCCGGCAGGGCAGCTCCAGCGAGCAAGCCAGGACCCGCCCAGCCCCAGGATGGACGCCGAGCGGAGTCGCCACTCTCACCTCCCGACCGAAGCATCCTGGCCAGGGTTTCTCCCCCCCCCCGCCCCCGCTGTTTCCACACCCAGGAAAGCCTCGCAGCAGCAGCAGCAGCAGGAGCAACAGTTGGCATCCTACACCCTGCCTGGGGCTGCCTCTTGGGACTCTGCTCTGCCGCTTCCGGGAGGCCCCCCAAAGAAAACATAGCCCCCCCCTCCGCCCCGCCCTCAAGCAACCACTTGGGGCTGCTCCTTCGGTCTGGCCCTGTGAGAGGCAGGGTTCTGTCATGCTGAGGCAGTGCTGGTCTGGGGCCAGGGAGACCTGGGTTCGAATGGCCACCTTGCCATGACCTTGGCCAGCCACTCTGCCGCAGCCTAGCCTACCCCACAAGGTGGTTGTGGGGGTAAGAAACGAGGGAGGGGGGTCCATGTCCACAGCTCTGAGAGAAAGGGCAGGATGTCCCTGAAGGAGCGAAAAGAAACACCCATCCAGCCCTGTTGGCGAGCTTTGTGAGGAGAAGAGCTTGGATTTCTTCTCAGATGGAGTGAAGGACTCGGGGGGCGGGGGGGGGGAAGCAGCCCTCCCACCCAGTTACTCAGCCCTCCCACCGAGGCCCCAACACAGCGCGACGGGCTTAATCAAGCCGCCTTCCATCCCCTCCCCAAGCAAGGCCCAGGGAAAGGAGCCTGCTTGCCTCAGCCCCTCGCTCATGAATTCAAGGCCTTCTTTGCCTTCTCTTGCCCGTCGCCCGCTTTTAAAGGGAGCTCCAGCTCCATGTTAACGCCTAACAAGAAATCCTTTGAGACTGGGTGTCTGTTTTACAGTTAGATTCCCACCCAGCCCCCGGAACAGGTGAAGCTCAGGCGAACGGGGCCTGGAGGAGGGCTGGTCTGGTGGCAGCAAGCAGGGATTGTTGGTTGCCTTGGCCAAGCAAGACCCCCCCCCCCCGGTCTGCGTTTGGGCGGGTGATGACACGGGCCGTGAGCGCTGTCTGGGGCTGCAGCTCAGTGGCGTCTGCTCAGCGTGCTGAAGAGTTCACCCCCTGGCAGCCTCTCCAGGTAGGGCTGAGCGAGGCCCCCGCTTAGAATCTGGGAGAGCTGCTGCCAGTCAGTGTAGACAAGGCTGAGTTAGATGGACTAAGGGTCTGGCTCGCTGGAAGGCAGCTCCCTCCATCCCGATGGACTAGGGGGGCGGCCATGCCTGCCTTCCCTGCAGCAAGAGGAGCACACCTCTCCCTCCCACCTCCAGGACCCACCTTGACCGCACCTGTGCGGCGTGACATTGCCATTGTGAGCAGCCTGCCTTCTGCCAGCAGGTGCAGCTGGCGGGAGCTAGGCAGGTGCCATACACCGGTCCAGGAACACGGCCGATACTCTCCTTACACCTCTCACAAGCAGGCAAATGCTGTTCCCGGATTGGCCCCATCCTCTGAAGGGAATGTCTTACAGGGCTCACACATGTAGTCCCTCATTCAAATGCAAACCAGGGCAGACCTGTTTAGCAAAAGGGACGATTCATGCTTGCTTAAGTGGCACAGTGGGGAAATGACTTGATTAGCAAGCCAGAGGATGCCAGTTCGAATCCCCGCTGACACCTATAGCAGCGATATAGGAAGATGCTGAAAGGCCTTCATCTCACACTGCGTGGGAAGAAGCCATGGTCAACCCCTCCTGTATTCTACCAAAGGCAACCACAGGGCTCTGGGGGCGCCAGGAGTCAGAATTGACTTGACGGCACACTTTTACTTTACCACAAGACCAGATCTCCTCCCATCTGAGAAAAGGAAGCACTTTTTCACACAGTGCATAATTAGCCTATGGAACTCTCTGCCATTGGATGTGGTGTCAGCCACCAGCCTGGATGGCTTTAAAAAGGGCTTGGACAAATTCATGGAGGACAGGTCTACCACTGGCTACTGGTCTGAAGGCTATAGGCCACCTCCAGCTTCAGAGGCAAGATGCCTCCCAATACCAGTTGCAGGGGAGCAACAGCAGGAGAGCGGGCATGCCCCTCTCAGCTCTTGCCTGTGGGCTTCTCGGAGGCATCAAAGTGGGAAACAGAATGCTGGACTAGATAGGCTTCCTTGGGTCTGATCCCGCAGCAGGGCTGTTCTTAGGTTCACTTCATAATCACACACCCACATACACTCCATCAGGGCTCTAAGTTCAGAAGATATGACAACACACCCGAGACACATTTGCGGGATTCATCTTCAGTGTGAGGGGACATGGACCGAGATTTTATGGAGGATACTCACTGTCAGAGACTCTTTGGCAGAGGAAGCACACACACACACACACACACACACACACACACCATTTCCCCACTTGGACAACACCCTGTTTCACCCCCCTCCCCCCACACCTTCCCCAGCAACAGCTTCTGCAAATTCCGCCATTCTCCAGACAACGTGCCGTCTCCCCAATCCCAGGCTGGTGTGCGGGAATGCAGTTTCTAATGCAGCTGGATTGACATTTTGGCTGGAAGCCAGCAGTCCCCGCCACTAGCAGGCCTGGCATTTGCATAGGCAATCGACAGCAACAGACCAGGCGAGAGCTCACCATTCCACTTATCAGGTGGCATTTTGGCTCTGCTGATGGGCCCCCTGTCTATTCTGACACACAGACAGAGAGCTGGCCCAGCTAAACATTGGATGGCCAAGAACCTGTCCACTCAAGGCCATGTTCTCCCAAAGAGCAAGTGAGAGGAAAACCCTGCTTTCTGAGGAGAGAGGAGAGCCGGTCTGGTAGTAGCAAGCAGGACCTATCCCCTTAGCTAAGCAGGGTCTGCCCTGGTTGCGTATGAATGGGAGACTAGAAGTGCGAGCCCTGGAAGAGATTCCCCTCAGGGGATGGAGCCGCTCTGGGAAGAGCACCTGAGGTTCCAAGTTCCGTCCCTGGTGGCATCTCCAAGATAGGGTTGAGAGAGACTCCTGCCTGCAACCTGGGAGGAGAAGCCACTGCCAGTCCGTGTAGACAACAATGAGCGAGATGGACCCCGGGTCTGACTCAGTATGTGGCAGCTTCCTATGTTCCTATGTAATGGCTGAAGGCTTATGGGAGCTGTAGTTAAACACCAACATCTGGGGACCCAAAGTGGCGAAACCTCAACTCAGTTATGGAATTGTCTTTGTGGAGAGTTGATGGGCAGATTTTGCTCACTCTCTGGTAGGGTTGCCACCTTTTTACCTGGTGGGCCTCCTGTGTCTGTTGTGGCTGCATAACAAGCAGAAATCCAGCAGGTGAAGCTTCCCTCAGAATCCAAGGTGATCAAAAGAAAGCTTACCTGTTGTATTCCGCTTGCTGTCACACACCCCCACATCTCCCCAAGATGCCAGGAGTGTCTTTTTCTCGGTACACATGAGCTGTTTAATCATGAGAAAAACAAGTTTTAGCGTCCCCCCCCCTTCTCCTAATTGAACTCCACACGTTCCAAGTGATCCCCAGGGCCAGCGGGCCGGCTCGAACCTTCACCTGCCTCAGTGCCAGGTAGTTAAATGCTCTCGATTTAGCTGCATTTAATTAAGCTGGGAGAAGTGTCGGCAGCGTGCAGCCATGAGGGGAGGCGATGGTGGGGTGGGGGGGAGGCTGTGTTTCAAAGTCAGGATTGGTGCCAAGACTCAGTGCTGTTTTTAAGGGCCACAGACTTCTCTCCAGCAGGCAGAAAGAGATGGAGTCAGCAGCCAAAAGGCCAGGGGGCAGCTGAGTGAAGTGTCCCCGGTTGGGGCAGGGAAGATGCTCAGCGCTGGCTGCGGCCTTTTTGCCTGTGGTGTTCACAGACCTTCGCCTCTCCCAGCCTCCCCAGCCAGCTTGCTTGGCTGGCTGGCTGGCCTTTCACACCGGTGTGGCAGGCACAAGCCTAGTCTTATTTATTGCTGCTTATAAATTTGTATGCCTCTGCCTTAACAAACCGCGGTGAGGTTTGCAGCCGCAAGCAATAAAGCAGCACTAGAAAGCAACAGCGAATCACGTGCATCTTTAAAGAGGCAAGGAGTTAATAGGACCTCGATTAAAAACACATTCCGAGAGAAGAGGCTGAGATTCCAGCCAGCACCAAGCCCATCCAAAGAGGACTCCTTTGTCCTTGCTTCAAAGAGGCAGAGAAAGGGAGAAGCCTGGGGAGGTAAAGCCTCCCTCAGTCAGAGTTCCAAAATGGGGGTCTCCCACCCAAAGGGCCCAGAAGGTATGCAAAGACCTTCTGTATGTGAGGGGGGAATCTGGGAGGAGGCATGGCTTGAGGAGGTGGCCACGGCCCAGACAGTCGGCTGCCAGTGGACCGGGGGGGGGGGGCAGCCGGGCTAGTTGGCTGGCCTAGTTGCCCCACTAGCATGGTGTTTTGCATGCCAGAGTGTCCCAACCTCTGGAGTGTAAAGATATATTTCTTTGGCATGTGGAGGTTCCATCTAACTATCGGAGAGCTACTCATTCCTCCTACATGGGTTTGTTTAATCTGGGGGCTCTCAAACTTGGCTCCCCGGATGTTGATAGACTACAACTCTCATCATCTCCCATGTCACTTTGCTAACTGAGCAGAGGCAGCTTTTTAAAGTGGTGATTCTCTTTATTTATTTAGCAGGGGGAGAGCAACTAGCCCTATCCGTCCCCAGCACAGCATCCCTCCAGTGGCTGTTGCTGGTGTCTATCACATTTCTTTTTTAGATTGTGAGCCCTTTGGGGACAGGGAGCCATCTTATTTACTGATTGATATCTATGTAAACTGCTTTGGGAACTTTGGTTGAAAAGTGGTATATGAATTTCCATCATATTCATTGTATTTGTCCTCAGGCACAATGGCTTTTCCATTGGCTGGGGATAATGGGAGTTGTGCTCCATCAACATCTGGGGACCCACGTTTGAGAACCCCTGGACTTTAATCTTTTGAAAGCCATCTTATGGAAAGAGAATGCCAGAGTGGATGGACTTTTGGTCTCGCCCCCAAAAGGCGCTTCTTACAGGACTGAGCTGGAGAGAAATATGCGTTGTGCAAAAAGAGATGGTGCTTTTGTGAATGGGTATTTGGTGGGGGTGGGGTGGGGGGACTTCGGCCAGGCCCGAAAGGGAAGCACCGTCAACAATACTGACGTGGCTGCACAGCCACATCACCATCTTAGCCACATTTCCCCATCTCCTGCGGCAACTTGAACCCCTCAGCTCTGTCTTCTGTTCCTGCTGCATAAACCATCCAGCAGATGGGCTGGAAGTACTTAGCGCCCATCTCCACTCCTGGCTGTTGGCCGGCCAGTCCTTTTGTTAGGCAGATGCTGGGAGAGGTTTCTTCTTCCATTGGAGCTAGTGGGGGAAAGAGAACCAGAGATCACAGCGGTGGTGGTGGTGGGAGGGATAAAGGTGTGTGTGTGTGTGTGTGTGTGTGTGTGTGTGTGTGTGTGTGTGTGTTGTTGGGGTCAAAGTTTATTCCAGCGTGTGCAGCCGGGCAGCGGAAGCAAAGTTTCTGTGCAGTTGAGCCTGTGGAGTTGAATAAGGGCATCGGTGGTTTCTTCAAAAGACATAGAAGAGAGAAAGAAAGCAGATGAAGCCTCTTTCCTTGCTATCTTCATTACCTCCTACAAAAAGTATCAACTGGAAAGTGCAGCTGCTAATTTGCATATGCAAAATTATTTTCAAGCCAGTTTACATAATACGCAAATTAGGCACCTGGATTTGGAAAGCCAGAATAGGGCCACCCTAACTAGGACTCTGTGCTCTTCAACAGCTTTTGCCCACCCGAAGGCCACAAGAGACTGCTGAGGGGCCCAGCCGGCCAGGTAAGGTTCAGTGCACAGGTTGCTGGTTGCCCACATGATGCCACAGGGTCCTCTGGCTCTTGTTCACAGTGGACATTCCTAGCCCTCTGGGCATCCACAGCCTCCCTCCTGCAGCCAGCACAGCACCAAGCGCAGAAGCATTTGTTACGCAGCGGCAGCAGCAGCTATAGCGATTGAGGTGAACTCCATTTATCCCTCTCTCTTTCTGCAGAAAACGGCCATCTGTCTCTTCCTTGCCATTCCCAGCTTTAAGGCTTTTCTCTCACTTTCTCACTTTCCTTCTCCTCTCTCCTCTATTCTTCTACACAGCGCCCTCAAACAACCGGCTTAATTACCAAAATTCATTAGCCAGCACTTAATTACACCCGCCATGTGCCGGCTTAGCTGAGAAGACATCTGATTAATAGCGTGTAAGTTACGCTGGGAATCGTGTTCCATAATTAACCGCAAGCCGCTCCGCTGTGTAATATTAATGAGATCTTTTTGACTATGCAAATGGGAGCATGAGGAGAGGCACGCCATTGGAGGAGGAGCCCTTGAGGGGATTGGGGAGATGCTTACTGGGTGATTAGCTTTTGATCATTCACAGTGGGACAGCTGGAATTCCTATACTGGGTTGCAGCCAGGAGGGCCCCACCTGCTGGGGGTGAGGAGGGGGGAGGACAGCAACATCCCACCCCATCCCCAGTAGTTAGCCATACATGCCAAAAAATGGAGGAAAGTGTCCTCTTGTGGTTTCCTGTTTCAGGCATCCAAACGGTGGCGGCGTCAGAACAGGCCCTGAAATAACCTCTTTCTTTGATTGATGTTCCTGCGAGCATTCCCTGCCCCGATTCCCCCTAGCATCACAAATATATTTTTGATTCATTTTATTTAGTTAACATGTTTATTTATTGAATCCGCATTCAGACTCAACCCACAAAAGTAAGAGAAAGATCAGATCAGTTTAACACTCACGCAGCACACAGAGAGCGCATAGATCGGTGTAGCACACCAGTTAGGAGTAATGGTATTAATAAACAGAATGGTAGGAGTTAGAAGCAAAGACAGCGCAGCAGTATTAGGGCTGGAAACCACGTCGCTTCTGCATGGAAGGCGGGCATTTGGGGACACTTAATGTCTGGTGGCCTTTTAAAGGTTACTTTCTCAGAGGTCATCTCTTGAAGGAGGTCACCGGGAGAGCTCTCTGCTGGATCAGACCCAAGAAGCACCAAGTTCAATGTCCTGCTTCTCACGGATGCCTCAAGGGAGCCCAGAAACCAGGGCTTCTCAAATGTGGTTGGACTTCGATTTCCATGATCCTTTGGCCACCGTGGCTGGGGATTATGGGAGTTGAAGTCCAGCAACATCTGGGGACTCAAGTTTGAGAACCCCTGCCATAAGCCATAGCTGTGCAATGTTTGAGCAACAGCACATGCAATGTAGTTTCAACTTGAACCCTAAAGACCCAGCATTTCATCCTGCCAGCAAGGGACATGGCCAATGCCCCCTCCTCCTGCTCTTTAACAAGTTGCACAAGTTGACACACTGCCTTTAAACATGGAGGCTCCACGATAGGCCTCTCCTCCTCAAGTCTTTTCTTTTCTTTAATATACTCCTGTGACTTATGCTTTTAAAAGAACAAAACCTTGGATACTGCCAGGGCCGGCCCTGGGGTCTTGTGCATCTTAGGCAAAGTTTGACTTTGGTCCCGCCGCCCCCACAGCTGAGAAATGCAGAGCCCTGGCTTTAAGTTGAGCCATGCGGGCTACTAATTTGCTGGGTCAGGGGAGAGAGCACTCAGGGGCATGCACCAAGCTAGGCAAGGTCGGCTTTGCTTGATCTTTCTCCCCACTTTGAGGGGCTGAGCAAATGGGCACTCCCGGAAAGCCAGACATTGCAATGGTTGCTCGGAGAGGAGGAAAGTAGCATCCGCCCTTGGCATCACTGATGACCACCTGAGTCTGCCGAGAGGACAGGCCAGCCTTGGACACCTGCAAGAATTAGATCAATTTGGAGCAACTCTGGGGTGCCAACAGAAGAGAAAACTTTTATCCAGCACAGAATGAAAGATTTAACCTGGTATTCCAATAACTGGTTAGACACTTCCCTTGACAAGCGAAGTTTCCTGGAGGCTCCAAGAGTCGACATCAGTTTCCAGGGTCTATTGGAAGCCATGCTGGTCATTTGAATGACTCAATATCTAAGTCAGGGTGGGGGGATTTCTAGGAACGGTTACGGTCAATGCTGGTAGCCCTAGATTAGATCCATTCTTTGTGGCAGGGCCATTTCTCATGGTAGGTCCCAGCACGATGTTCCTCTTGCCTTCTCAAGGCCCTTTTGCTCTGGCCACCTGAGGAATGCATTTCTGCCCACCACCCCACCTGCTGCCCCACCCTTGGCTCTGCTGCCCCAGCAGGGCCCAGGTGCCTTGCCCTCCCTGCCTATCTGGCAACCCATGAAGAGGCAAGTCCCTAGAAGCTGGGTGTGGGTGTCACAGAACCTGTTACCAGGAGAGCAAGCCATGGCAAGCCTTTTTTGGACAGGCATTTGGAGAAAGTGACACATCCCAGGTTCTCATCTGGCTGAAGGAGAGGCAACCTAAGGAACAGCAAGAGAATAATCAGGCATGTTGCCATGGTGATCTGTGGAACCAGCTCCATTCATAAAACTGCAGGTGCCGAGCGCACAGATGTGACCGACTGCAGGATCTCTTCCCGGCAAACCCTCCTCGCCACACCGCCTTCTTCAGGAGGGTCAAGAAGAGACAAGAGGTGAGTTGTGCAAGCCCCCCTTGCAGGGCTGTTGGACAGAGAGAGGACCAAGCTAACCAACAACTGAAAGCCCTTTGGACACTACCAGAATGCAAAGCAAACACCTGCCAGGTGTTTGATAGCTGCAGGAGAAAATTGGGGCTTTCTTCCCAGACGGAAGCTGGTGCACTGCCCTCGGCACTCAGAAAGGTCCCCCCCACCCGCCCCGAGCGGCAAGCAGGCCTCCTCCTCCTTGCAAGTAGCGGCTCCAGGACTCATGTTGCCCCCCACCCCTGCCGCCGCCCAGTTCCCTCTGCCCACCACCGTGAGGTCTGAAGGGAATGATCTCCCTCAGGGAGGCCCCGGGGTGCTTACGCTCTGGGCAGGGTCGGTCTCCGGCACTGTACAGCCCCTTGGGCACCACAGTGGACACTCGAAATGTGAGCATTAGAAGCAGCAGCAGCAGCCGCCCCTGTGTGTCCAGGCCCTGGGAGCCTCACCCTCCCAGGTGCATGCTGGCACCTTGCCAGGGATCAGGTTACCTGGAGGGGGGGTTGCAGCAGAGCCCCCCCTCCTCCCACAAGCTGCTCCTGCTCCGCCTGCCCACAGGGGAGGAAGCAGCTGGCAACTCACAGCCCCAGCAGCAGCCACACATGGCAGTCCCTGCTCCTGCCCAGTGCCATGTGGCTGGCGCTGCAGGGAAGCAGCAGCACAGATGGGCTAGGTGCCAGCTTCAGCCTCCTTGATGGGCTGGTGATCCCGCAGGGGCCTCCAGCTGGAGTGGAAGGGAGGAGGCAGGCAGGCACCAGGCAGGCTCAGGCAGGCTCCTGTCTCGCCAATGCCTTGGTCGAGTTCTCGAGGGGGGGGGATAAGAAGAAAGGGTGGAAGTGTGAGGAGGGGGCTGCATGCTGACACCTCCTGGCTGGCCGGCCTGGGTGAGCTGCAGTACACCTTCCTGGCCATGATCTGGGTGGTGCTGCAGAGCAGCAAGGGCCAGGCCAACGGAGCTGCCCCGTAAGTCTTGCTGCTGGAATCCCTGGCTCAAGTCCACTTGTGCCTTAAACACCCAGCCTGGTGGCAGCTCTCGGGATCCCTGGGATTGGGATTGTGGTGGGCCTGGAGTTGTGACCAGTCAGGGTGCATCAGATCCCCCAAATCCACAGCCTCCCCAAGCGAGGCACCTTCCAGGAAGCTGCCAACTGGAGGGTTGCTGGGATCAGCTGATTTCCCCTGCTCCCCTACACACTGGGACAAAGGGCAGAGTGCCCGGACCGAGGGAGGCTCACATAGTTCTGGCTGCAAAGATGGCTGCATAAGACACTCAGCAGCACACAGCCCGGATTTCGGACTAAATGCTTCCAGCTGTGACTTCCAGGCAGGCAGGCAGAGGCAAAAGCTTTGTGCCCCTGTCTTTTGTCTTGACTTTTCCCCCCCTGTGCTGAGAAGTGGCTCACCTGTTTTCCTCTTGGATCTGAACCTTGTTCCTCTGCCAGCCATCCCTGCTGCTCCTCTGGCCCTGCCAGTGAGAGGAGACCACACGGCCCACTTAGCTGTGCACTGCCGGATCAGAAACTTGCAGGGGAAGAGTGCTTGTCTGTTCACACTGGATCAAAGAGGCTCAGCTCTTGCTAGCACCAGGAACCTCCAACCCCGTCTGCTAAAAATTAATATCACACAACTCTGCCTTGGGTGTGCAACTCTGTTCCCTTCTTCTCCAGCAAAAAGGGGAGAGTTCACTGCCTAATAGGATTATCTGCACTTCATTACAGAGATTGTCTTCTCAGAGTCCGACCTCCTCAGCTTAAAGCAGAATCCAGTATGTGCAAAACAGCCAAGCCAGCAGGGGGTGGGGGGTGGATCCAGAAAGTCTGTTGAAATTGGTGGGGGGGGGGAGTGGCTGGGTAGTTGCGACACAATAGGAAGGGAGGGCTGCAACCTTGTGGAGTGAGTGAGCTACTTTCCCGCAACTCCAAATCAACACTTCCCAAGCAGGAAAGTCAAATTCACCTCCAGCAGAATAATTGATGCAAATTTCACTGCAATTATGCAAGTGTTATTGGCTTATTTGATCTAGTACATCAATCACATTTATTTCACTGATTTATTAGATTGTGCAGACAACGTTGGTTCAGCTTCAGCAGGAGGGAGAAAGACTTTCCTTCTACCTCCACCCTGACATTGTTAATCCTAGAAAATAGGATTAGGCTTTGTGGGCGATGGAGACAGTTCACACATGCACGTGCCCTCCCGCAATGGCTGCGATTTGTGTGCAAAGCAGCCCAGACTGAGGAGCGGAGTGTCTTGGAGTGTCTCTGAGCGCCACCCGGCTGGCTTCAGCACCTTGGACAGTGGCCGCAGCTTCTTACCACTCCAAGGAAGTGGGAGAGCCCCCCCCCCGCCCGCCCGCCCCCCCATCTCAGTACACAGATCTGGGGCACAATTAAGGTCAACTTGGTAGGAGGCAGAGCTCTGGGGTTTCTCCCATTCATTTGAAGGGGCTCTTGCAAAGAACTTGCCATGGGATTGTGTCCTACGTTGATGGGTGGGAGACTGTGCCATGTTGATGTTCTGTCTCAGGAACAATAGTGCCCTTGTCTTGGCTCCTTTCTTTTCAATGGGGCTATTGCAGGAGCTGCCTGCACCAAGACTCCTGGTCCTGGGAGGTCCTCAGCTGAGGAGAAGGAGGACCCCATCACTGGCTCCAACACAGACTGGTGCCAAAGGAGAGTTGGCGCTTCCTGGGGGTCGCCCCAAGGCTGCCCTGCTGAGAGATGCCCCACACAGGGAGACTGCAAAGTATGGGGCGGCCTGTGTCCCCTGACCAGACACCCCCCCCCAGTTCCAGACTCCCCACTGAGCTGCAGTCCAGACCAGAAGGCAGTAGCACAGGGACTTCCATCCCCTAGGCCTATCTGGGGGAAAGAAAGGCGGGCCTGAGCGTACCCTGGATCAGGCCCTGCTCATGTTCTGTGAAGGCGGGATGGGCCAGTAGAGCCAGCCATCTGGAAAACTGCTCAGCAGGGAGTTCTCCAAGCAGCAGGCTTACTGGGAGTTTTCTGCAAGGCTTTGCTGCAAACTCAGCACTATCCCAAAAAACTCGATGCAAAAATTGGATATTTTTTTTTATTTTTACCTCGGATATAAACCGGGTTGCACTTCTAGAGAGCAGTGGAAAACCCGAATCGTGTGTGAAGCGCTCCCCGAGAGCTCGCGGGGACTTCGGGGTAAATCTGCCCAAGGTGTGGATGTGCCTGCTCCATTCCGGAGGAGGTGCGGGCTAACAGCCAGTCGCGGTGCATGGTTTCATGCTGCCCAGCGCCAACCCCTCAGCCAGACAGCTCCCCTCGCCTTGGCACTGCCCTGGCCCTGCTGGGCTGCTCCCCAGCCTCTCCAGTCAGGCAGAGGGATCCAAGCTGCAGTCGCGGTTGGCGGGGATGGACCAGCTCCTCTGTCTTCTCTTCCACCACCCTCCATGGCTCTCCAAACCCACCGCCGCACTTGTCTGATGCTCGGCCTGCCTTTGCTGAGAGCCTGGACTGGTCGAAAGTGGCTGTTTCACTGCCAAACCACTAGGGAGCAGCATGGAAGTCCCCGGGGGGTGGGTGGGGGGCAGCTCAGAAGCCTCTCT
The DNA here is from genome assembly GCF_027244095.1 of Hemicordylus capensis. Lineage (NCBI taxonomy): Eukaryota > Metazoa > Chordata > Lepidosauria > Squamata > Cordylidae > Hemicordylus > Hemicordylus capensis. Next base: position 28,252,839 of record NC_069663.1, on the reverse strand, counting down.
CTTCCCTTTGGCGGCTGAGGAAGCCTGGAGAGAGCAGGGCTTGAGACAAGCCAGGGTTTGCATTCTAATGCAAGAGGCTGCCTGTTCCTCCAGGAAAGCTTGTCTGGCTGTGATTTGTTGAAGGGGGCCGTGTGGTGAGGAGCTCTTAATAGCACGGACCCACGATCTGCTCAGACCCCCCCTCCCCCCCACCTGTCTTGACCATGGGCTGTGTGTGCCCCTGGTTTCAAGGTCTCTTATCCTTGCACTGTTTAAATATTGAAGGCAGGCAGAGGAGGAGGAGGAGGAGAGACGCGCGGCTGTGGATCTGTTGAAGGCAGAGCTGGTTGGGGGAGAGCAGCACAGGCCGAAAGGCCGGAAGCAGCACTTGTGAGAAGAGGGGAGGCCCCTAATGGGAACGGTCTCCTCGTACATCAAGGCTGGGGAATACAAATGACTGTGAGGGGGTGGGCCACGGAGACAGCTCCCATCCCACACGCCAGATCCGCTTTGGCTTCCGAGAACCGCATCCACACTCGGCTGCCCCCTGGAGCCAGCAAATGCCACCTTAAGCGTGAGGCTGCCACACTGCATCGCTTTGAATGATCTTGTTCTGCATGTTTAAGCCACGTTCCAAGCCGCCCAATCCCTTTGCATGGAATCTCGCAGTAATCCTTATCGCCATGGAAGGAGTCGGCCGTGGTGCAATTGCCTCCATAATGCAGATGGGGAAGACTGAGGCCGAGACCACAGCAACTGACCCAAGGACCTCTGGCGAGCTGAGGGGTGAAGTGAACTTGGAAGTGGGCCATTTCCGACTCATCTCTGCCCCTCCTGGCCACCCCAACTGCATCGGACTCCATCTGATATGCCAGCATTTGGGTGGGATGCAGACCCCTGAGAGCAACCTTGCCTGCCCTTCACTTCTTGTCACCGTTTAAACATAGAGGTGGGGTGCCCTGTGGGGGTGCAGGGGGTCTTTGTGGCTGAGAGAAAGGGGTGGACCCATTCAGGCTCTTAGCCCCTGGGACAGGGATGGACAAACTTCAGGCATATTGGACTTTTATTTTTATTTTTATTTTTTTTACTACAACCCTCAGGTCTAACAAGGTGCAAAGGTGCAACTCTTAAAAAACAACAACTTACAGTTTTAAATGAGTTGTGTTGTCACTCTTCAGCATGATGTTCCATTTTACAGAGGGGAAACACTGAGGCTCAGAGGCGTACAGCTACCCCACTGACCGAGCACAGCCAGTAAGTGCAGAGAGGGTGGCCGGCAACCCCTTTGCTGCTCTGGTCAAACACTGACAGTTTTCATCCCCCCAGGGCCTCGTTTTTGTAAAGAGAGGGGTACAGGGGCTCAGGCCGGCCTGCTGTCCCCCCTGACCTGCAGGCTTCATCCCCTAACCCCAGACGTAGGGGGCCCAACCCTGGCCACAGAGAGAGCAGCCGTCCAGATAAGCAGCCCCCCCCTTGCACACAATGAAGGGGTGTGCCCAGAGGGTGCTGGGGCCTCTGCAGCAGACATCACAAGGGGCGCGTGCTGGTGGGTCCCCTTTCTCATGGCCTGGTGGGCCAGGAAAGGATCCTCTGAAGGACAATGGCGGGTGGAGGTGGAGGCAGAAGAGGCGTCTGCCTATTGGCCCCTCTGGCCGCTCTTCACATTTTGCCGGGCCTCTCTGGGGCTGGCGGTAGCTGTGGGGAGGGGTGTGTGAGGGGAACTCCCCCCCCCGCTTCACTCTAAAGATGCTCTGAACTAGGCCGCGGTGCCGTTCCTTAGTGTGGCGAGAGGCAGCCGCGGTTCAGAGGCAGGTGCTTCCCTGAGCCTCCTCCATGCAGCCTTGGTTTCAGGAGAGTCCCCCGCTCAGATGAAGCTCTGGTAATGGGACTGTTATTTATCAGAACCAAAATCCTTTCCCAAGTTAACGTGAAGCAGCCCATTTATCTCTCTCTGCATCTACGCCAGCTCCTACGCTCCATCATCCTCAAATGCGGCTGAGAAATAGGACTCCGGATTCCTAGTCATTTGGTCCCCTCGCTATCCTGCCTTTCTTCTCTCATGGAGCTCATCGGCGGCAGCAGCCGCTGGGCTCCCAGGCAGCCACCGCACGGGGGCCCTTCGGTCTCGGGACCGGCCTGGGACACTGGACTGGAGCAGGTCTGCTTCTTAATGGCAAGCGGGGGGGGGGCGCAGCACTAGCCCCCACCCCAGAGGGCATCCCTTCACTTGCACAGAGAGGACCTCAGGGCGGGCATTTCTCCCCAGGGCGACTGTGGCTAGCGGGGAACCTGACCCTGTGCCAGTCCAGCTTTGAACCAGATCTGAGAGGGACGGGCCCCCAGCATGGAGGGGGCCCCAGGGGAACAGGCGTGTCCCCCTTGAGACATGCCCCAAGGCTGCCACCTCCCAGGACCCCCACCCTAGCTCTAAAGCAGGGGGTGGGCATGCGTGGCCCTCCAGCGGTTGCTGAACTACCACTCCCATCGTCCTCAGCCACAACTTATGGTGACCTGTGGCAGGGAGGGGGGGAGATGGGAGTTGTAGTTCAACTGCTGGAGGGCCCGGGTTGCCCAGCCCTGCTCTAGACCCCCTCATCCCCATCATGGCCCCAGAAGCAGCCGTGGAAATGGGCCCGTGATGAAGCCCTGAGCTGGCAAATACGGCCAGACCCAACTGGCCACCCAGGACCTCCCTTCCGCCAGTCTTACTTGGGAGGAGGAGGAGGAGGAGGAGGTGGCGGCAAGTGCTGGCACCTGTTCCAGATTAGCATCCTGCCGAGACCCAGGAAGGAGGAGGAGCAGCAGCTGGGGGTGATGGGACCTGGAGTCCAACGAGAGCTGGAGAATCCAGGCTGGCCCCCTCCTCGGCACAAGAGCAGCAGCCCTGTGGGGAAACGCCTGGGCTCAGCCTGGCAGCCCAGCTCTTGGGCCCCGTGCTCTGCCAGAGAGATACCACCCCCCCCCGCCTGCTGCCCGGATCCTGCTGGACATTCCAGCCCCGTCTCCACTCCTGCCGCTCATGTCCGCCTGCCTTGCTCTGGACTGGCTGGAATGGAGTCCGGGCCCAGCGGTTGCATGGGGTGGGAGGCCCTCCCGGCGGAGAGGCTGGGTCTCACCTCCCTTGCCAGGGCCGGAGGAGGAGCGCCCAGCCAGCCGGGGCAGGAGAGCCAGGCACCCTCCAAGGGCAAGTGGGGAGAAGGAGGGGGGAGGGAGCTGGGAGCTCGGTGGGACAAGCTGCGTGGCCAGCCCACTTTCTGCCCCCAGGCACACAAGGGCCCTGCCAGCTCCCGGCTCCCTCCCGATGCCTCTCTCTCCCCTTCTCCTGCCTTGCTCTGGGAGTCAGCAGGGCTGCTGACTGGGAGTGTGCGCAGCTCTTCTGCCTGACCTGGGCGGCTCCTCCAACCCTGGTCAGGATTGCGAAAACCAGCCCCATCTGTGTCTCTGCAGAAGCACTCACATGGCACCCGCAGGCCTCCGTGAGGGATCCCGAGCCCCCCTTCACAGATCACCTCCCCAGCAGAGCAACAGGCATTGCTAGTCTTGAATCAGGCCTGAACAACGGATGACCGGGGGAGGGGGGGCTGGATCTGGCCCCTGGGTGAGGACCTTTGTGCTGGCCCTCAGGGAGGACTATCCTGCAGCAACCACAGCAGAGCCATGAAGAGTCCTCAGCCGGCCCCTCTGGCCATCTCCAGGAGCAGCAATGCAAGGTAGTTGGCTGCTGGAGACCATATGTGTCCCCCCCCCGCCCTCTCACTTGCATTGATATTGTTAATAGTTGTTAATAGTTAATTCCAAGGTAATAATCAGCGTGCTGCTGCAGATGGACCTCGACCTCTGCACACCGCTGGGGTTGCTTCCGGCCCACGAGGGCGTTTGAGTGGTGTGTGCCCCTGTCCCAGATGTTGGGAAGCCGGCCCCTGCCCTGCTGCACAGAGAGGAGGACAACTCCGCAGGAAGCAGCAGCACTCAGAGTCGGACAAAGAGGAGCCCGGGCTAGCCGGTAATGAAGGAAGCAGCAGCCGGTGTCAGGGAGGGAAGAAGCATGGAGCTCCGGCCACGTCCCCGCTGCCACTTCCCGGCCAAGAGTCCCCACAAGCAGAGTCCTCGTCTCCCGCTCAGAACAGCCTCTGGATGCTGCAGCCTGATGAGCAGAAGGCGGAAGGCCCATTAGTGGCTCCGGAGCGGAGCGAGGCCGGGCGGCACATCCTGCCATCTGCCTCTGACACGCCAGTCCCCGGAGTCCCCCAAGCCAGAGGAGTGGAAGGTGGGAAATTGGTCGAGAGAGCTAATCTCTTCCCTTCCACATAAACATGATAAATGAAGTCTGGATGGAGCTCACCGACAGAGTTAGCGGCTGAGAAGCCGGAGGGAGGGAGGGAGGGAGAGCAAGAGAGGAGGCCTGAAGAAACGCCAGAGGGAGGCCAAGAGGACAGAGGGAGGCCTCCCTGGCTGCCTGGGACCAGAGCAGGATGCGACCCAGTGCCCCACTGAGCCACACACGGAACACCAGCCACATAGGAGAGTCTTCTGGGGGCTTCAGAACCTTCCTGTGATTGCAGTTCCAGCAGGAGGGGAAATAAATAAGCAGGCTTATTGAGCTCCTGGTGGGCCACCACCACCAGACATGGTGGAGGGGCTGCTTTTAGCCTGGTGAATCTTCTAGAAAAGAAGATTGGAGGGGAGGGAAAGGAGCAGGATGGTGTAGGAGAGAGAGAAAGAGAGAGAGATTTATTTCAACGAGGGATGGTATATGCTGCTTCTAAATGTAGAGTGTTTCCAAAGCAGCATACATCCACAGCCATTAAAAAAACAAATAAATCCAGCAACAAATGAGAGTCAAAGCAAACAGCTGCAGGGAAAAAATAATTAAAAGTGGCATCAATTAGTGAAAATCATTAAAATAACAGAGAAAAACAAAATCACGGTTCACTGAAAGTGTGGGCAAATAATGATGTTATCACCTGGGGCTGAAACCTAATAGCCAAGGTGCCAGGTGGAGTGGGGCCCACCACTGGGAAGACCCTCTCCGTGGAAACAGCCAGCCTCACTTCCAAAGGTGAGGTCCAGATGAAGACCTCTCGCAAAGGTCTTAGCAGCTGAGCAGGCTTGCCTGGGAGGAGGCAGCCGGCCCTTTAGGAACCCCAAGGCAAGGTGAAAACTAGTCCTTGGAATCGCCAGGGGGACTGTTTCAGCTTTGGGATAGATTCTCTCCAGGATGATCTGTCTTCAGCTTGGCCTTTAAGGTCTCTCAGTGGAGCATTCATTGCTGTCATAATCAAGTCCATCCACCTTGCTGCTGGCTGTCCTCTTCTTCTCTTTCCTTCAACTTTCCCCAGCATGGTGGACTTCTCAAGGGAGCTGGGTCTTCACATCATGTGTCTGAAGTATGAGAGTCTGAGCCTGGTCAATTGTGCCTTTAGTGAAAATTCTGGATTGATTTCTTCTATGATCCATCGGTTTGCTTTCCTGGCTGTCCATGGTCTCCTCAAGAGTCTTCTCCAGCACCAAAGTTCAAAAGCGTCAATGCTTTTTCTGTCTTGCTTCTTCAAAGGCCAGCTTCCACCTCCATAGAGTGTCACGGGGAAAACCATGGTCATTCGGGTTTACAGAGATATAAATAAATAAAATGGCTCCCTGTCCCCAAAGGGCTTGCAGTCTAAAAAAGAAACAGAAGGTAGACAGCAGCAACAGCCCCTGGAGGGAGGCTGTGCTGGGACTGGAGAGAGAGGGCCACTTGGTCTCCAGGGCCTCGGCCTCCCAGCCGGGGTTATCCGGGCACAAGTGCCAACATGGAAACCGGCGCGTCTGCCAGAGTCTGCCGGAGGAGTGCCGGCACTTCCTTTCCCAGAGTAGCAGCAGGGAGTCCAGTACAGCCCTGAACCAAATAACAGGCCTGTCAGCTTCTCTTAGCCCCAGAAGGTGCTGATGGCCCACACAGCGGCGGGAGCGAGTGAGTGTGCACTGGGATAATGGTGACAAATAGCCGGGGACGTGTGGCTCTGAGCTGCCAGTGAGAGTTGAGTGCTGCCGTTCCTGCTGGGATCAGCCTCATTAGACACGCCGGAATATGCACACCACTCAGAGGGCTGTGTGAGCCTGCCGGAGGGCTTAAGCCGCAAGGTGAGAGGCGCAGGAGGAGGGTGGAGTCCACTCCAGGTGCCCAGAGAGCTGGCCCTGGCTTGCCAAAGAAGCTAGGGGCGAACCCCCTCCCAGGCCCAGGTGGAGTGTCGGTCCGAGCACCCCCCACCCAATCCCTGGCAATTGATAACAATTGGTGGCAAACGGGCTAGTTAGTTATGAGTAAGCACCCCTGGAATCAATGAGACAAATTAGTCATGGCCAGAACGTGAGAACAGCCCTGCTGGATCAGGCCCATGCCCCAGGCTCCTCTGCAACTGGTATTCAGAGGCATCCTGCCTCTGTGACATGAAGGTAGCTTATAGCCATCAGAATTAGTAGCCACCGATAGACCCATCCTCCATGAATTTGTCTAAGCCCCACTTAATGCCATCCAAGCCAGTGGCCATCACCACATCCTGTGGCAGAGAGTTCCATAAACTAATTATGTGCTGTGTGGGAAAGTGCTTTCTTTTGCCAGTGCTAAACTTCCAGGCCATCAGTTTCATGGGATGACCCCTGGTTCTAGAATTTCTCTCTGTCCACATTCTCCACACCATGCATAATTTTATGGACCTCTATCGTGACTAACTGCAGTCCTCTTAATTTCACGACAGTCATGATACTCCCCTTAATCACCATGATAATGAGTGATACTCCCCACTATCATCACCCTGTCCAGTCCCTTTAGCAATATTTAAAAAAACCAAATCACCAGCCTTGAGAAGACTCCCCAGCAGCTGGGAATCAGGAGGAAAGATTTGGATACCACAACACGTTCTGAAATTCTCTTCACCCTTTTCTCTAATTAGCAAGGATCCATTCCCTCCACTAACTTTATCTTCAACAGCACAATTTGTTTAGCTTCATTTAAAAGAGCACGCGCGCGCGCACACACGCACACACACACACACACACACACACACACACACTGAGAGACCAAAATCCCATTTGCAAAGCTAATGGGAGTTTATGCCTGAGTGGGACAAATTGTCACCTGGGGTAAAAGAAAGGTATTTTCACCCACCAGACAATGTGCCTGAAGTAAGGTAAAGTGTGCTGTCAAGTTGATTTCGACTCCTGGCACCCAGAGAGCCCTGTGGTTGTCTTTGGAAGAATACAGGAGGGGTTTGCCATTGCCTCCTCCCACGCAGTATGAGATGATACCTTTCAGCATCTTCCTATATCGATGCTGCCCGATATAGTGCCAGTGGGGATTCGAACCAGCAACCTTCTGCTTGGTAGTCAAGTATTTCCCCAGGGGTCAAATTCTTAAAAGTGAGCAGCACTGGGGCTCAGGACCATCTGCAATGGACAAGGAGCAGCTTCTCCCAATGAGCCCATGGGAGGCACCAAAGGGGGCTCAGGTGCCGCTGCCTCTTGACAGAAGCTCTGGTTGTCCTCTCTCTCTTCCTACTCCACCCGAGACCCACCCTTCCTACAGGCTGGCCACTTGTCAGGTAGAGCTGAGTGGTTAAATGCACAGCCCTACCTGTTGAATGGACAGCCTTCAGGCAGCAGGGGGAAGAAAGGAGTAACCCGAGCTTCCGGGAATCCACTGCAGCGGTGCCTCCTTTGGTGAACCAGCTACCACCTTCAGCTCAAGCTCCTCACTGGGTGGGTTGACCCCTTGATCATCACTGGGTTTCAGCCTGGGGTCCTCTCCCTCCTCTGGTCTCATTCAGCCCTGGATCTGGGCATGGGCGAAGGACAAAGGAAGGGGCTTGTAGGCGCCACTGAGAGCAGGCCCAGCAGTGAAGTTAAACTCTGGAGGACTTTTTGCAAGGCAACAATTCAGCTGCTGAGATCTGTTTGGTGGTTGCATAAGCCTCCCAACAGAAACCATTGTGTTGCTGGTGGTTCTGTTCTGCCTGGCTGTGCCGGGGGTGGGGGGCAGGGGGAGGAATGCCTCCAGCTAAACAAAGACCTTCTCTGCAGCCTCTTATGATCAAATAACTCAAAACCTAATTAAACAGACAATTTAAATAAGCAAAGGGGTGGGGAGACAACACCGTGCAGCCATTTTACAGTGAAAACGTCCGTGTGCTTGTCAGTGCTCCCTCAGTGGCAGCTCCGGCAGAAGCCAGCCAAGGGCCGGCGGGATCAAGAACGGGGCGGTGGGAGGGGGCTAAAGACTGAGCTGTTCACAGGGGATGGTGGCAGCTGAAGTCTCTGTCCAAAGGGAGGGGGCTCAGGGGGCAGAGGGGGCGAGAAGCAGGGAGAGGAGCCGGCAGATGCAAGCAGAAAGCGGGCAAGTCCGCTGGGCACGGCCTAGAACAGGACCGAATGAGCCAAGCCCCGCTGGATCAGAGAAGGGCTCCATCTAGCCCAGCCTCCTGCTCCCCGCCATGGCCAGCCAGATGCTTCTGGGGAGCCCACAAGTGGGGCTTCCAGCCCCCCTGGTCCTCGTGCCCAACTCTTTTGTGCACAGTCCAAATTTTGCTCAGAATCAACCGACTCCTGGTCCCAACTTGGAAGTAACGCAGCTGGCTTCTCCCAGCTTGCCGTGTCCTTAACAGAGCTGAGAGAAATTTCCTCCTGATATCACAACAACAATCCTGAGAATTCTCCTTTGCAAATAGACCTCTGCTTTCCAGAAATTATTCTCAGAACAGCTGCATAGTTGCCAGATATTCTCCATGCGTTTGAGATCTGTATTTGGCTTCCAGTGGTATCCAGGCCAAATGTCAAACATTTTCTTCCAGGATTTGACCGTGCTTGTGAGCTGACGTGCAAGATGGCCTTTAGTCTTTGACGACCATCGCATGATGTCTGGTGCTGGGTGCTGCCCTGACCTGACCGGTTAAAGCAGGGCAGAGACATCATGGACAGGCAGCCTCCCAAGGGGAGGCCAACAGGAGACAGAGGCAGCCCCAGTGAGAGGTCTGTGGGCACAGCTTGGCACCCTTGGCTTTCCGGCTGCTGATGGACTACAACTCCCAGCATCCCCAGCCACAATAAATTGCCATAGTGGTTCAACAACAGCTGGAACACTCCAGGGTGCCTGTCCCTGGGCTAGTGCTTTGCTGGGGATCCATTGCGATGAGGCGGCAGCTGTCCAAAATCAGGAGGGAGCATGGCCAAGGGGTTGCAGGATCTTGGCCAGCCCCCAGACAGCAGCCTAGTCCACATCGGTCTTTAGTCTAGTTCACAGAGAGAAGGGCTGGAGACACACACACAGCTTCCGTTTATGGCGTGAAGAGGAGCAGAGGAAGGAGGCCTGCTGGGTCAGACCCAAGTGGGCCCATCGAGCAGTAGCCAGCCAGCTGCTGCCCCCAAGAATCTGACAAGCCAGGCATGAAAGCAACAGTCCTCACCCATTGCTGCTCCCCAGCTAGAACTCAGAGGTAGACTGCTCCAAAAACTGAAGGTTCTACACAAACATCATGGCTAATAGCTATCGATAGACCTCTCCTCCTCCTCCTCCTCCTCCTCCTCCTCCTCCTCCTCCTCCTCCATGAACTTTGCCAAAAGAGTCCAAAATGTCTGCCTGTCTGTCTGTCTAGTAACCAACTTCCATTAACAGTACCTTCTTTTGCCTGTCTTGAATGTACTGCCCATCAAATTGACCTGGCCGCCACAGGCATGCATTGGCCATGGCCCTCTCTGGACGCAAAGAGCAGCATCAAGGGGTGAAAGAAGCGACTGGCAAGCAGTTGCGTTTGTCACTGGAAGTGCCCATCGGGGCTGCATTTTGGTCTCTTACCTGCTTGGTCTAGTGTGGTTCGGATGGCCAGGGCCTGCATCCTCTAGTTGCTAGGCAACCGGACAGCAGCTCTTCCATCTTCACTGTTCCCCCAAGAGTCTGGGCCTTTGAAACAGGTGTGGGGGCTGACCAGGGAGGGAGGGAGGGAGGGAGGGAGGGGAGGATGGGTCTGTCTCCCCTGCTTGTACAGTCCAGACTCTCCCTCCCTCCCTCCCTCCCTCTCTGCTTTCTGGCTCAGGGTGTCCCAAATTATTGGGCCACTTCCTTTTTGTCATGTCAGTGGAACCACTTACAGGTGAAAATGGAAATTGGTCTCATGGCAACTCAGTGTTGCTAGAACAGCTCTGAGCCACCAGGGAGGATGGCAATGCTTTTGTTCATAAATGAGCCATCTTCTGTGGGTTTCGGCTCACACCAAACGCCTAGGCTTTGTGACAGCAGCAGGGCACTGGGGAGATGCCGTCCTGCACAAGATCCCTACACAGAGATCACCTCCATCAAGCGGGTGTGTGTGTGTGTGTGCACGTGCATGCACACGTGTGTGTGTTTTCATTCTGTTTCGGAGCACAAGCTGGGAGATAAAGGAGCGCTTAAGACTACCTCATGATTTTGTGGCTGGTGCTAGATTTGAACCCAGGGCTTCCTGGCTCACAGAGTGGCAATGCTCCACTACTAGAGCCCAGGGAAGTCTGGGGACAATGGCATGGCCCAAAGAGTGCAGCCACCCAGTTCCAGCGGGCAGATGAGGAGCCAAAAGGCCTGAGGGAGGTGGCATCGCCAAAGGCAGGCCAATGGCCAGGTATCAGAGCACACAAGCAGGGCTCCCAGGGCCAGAGGCGGAGGGGGGGGCAGGGAATGTGAGCAGGGCAAGGCAAGGCAGGGCAGAGTGAGGCAAGAGCCTGGTTAGCATCTTCGCAGAGTTGCTCTGACTGGGGAGCCATGCCCAGGTCAGTTCTTCCTTGGGGCCAGCCAGGACCTCAGCAGTCTCTCCCCCCCCCCACCCGCCGCCGCAACTTGTCCGGTTCTTTTTGGACTGGCTGGCTGCAGCTCCCCTTCCTGCCACTGTTGGGGGTCTAGTGAGGGTCGGGGTGGGTGGAGAAGACAGGGACCAATGTGGCAGCGCCCGCAGTGCAGACTGGACTGAGCCAGGCAGGCGGGAGAGGAGGTTTTCAGCACCCTGGACAGCTCAGTGGGCACCTGCTCTGCTGCTGGAGCCTCAACCCCTGCGGGGTTTTGCCAGCCCTCCCGTCCTGCCCGCCCAGGGACCTGTCAGGTCCAGGCTCCGTTGGGGTTGTGCGCCTCGGTGGCTGGTGCCTGCCAGCTCTTGGGCCTGGCTGGCTCCTCCCCTCCCAAGGTCCAAGGTGGGGGTCATGACAGGAGCAGCTGACCTGAAGCCCCTAGATGGGAAACCACTGTCTCTGACACGCCAGGTGAGGGCTGCTGTGCATGCGCAGCTACCAGAGGGTAATGCCAAAGGGAACTGGTTGTTTTGAGACATGCAGTTATGCTTGGCGTGGCGGGGGGGCACTTTGGAACCTAGAGCATAACAGTGGGTTCCCCCCCCCCTTTAATTGGTTGCAACAGGGTGGGGAGGGTTAGTTATGATGTAAGGAGTTACGATTAAGGGATGCAAAAAGAGGAAAGGGTAAACCTTCACAAAGGGTCGGGGGCAGGAAAGACCGGCTGGGCGCTTTTGTTCAGAAGGAGAGTACGAAACTGGGCCACGTTTCACAGCCTGATTCAGGACAGACAGCCAGATGGTTGGCTGCAGACTCCTAGTCCAATGTGTCTTTGCTCTGAATTCCAAAGGCTTGTTCACAACAACAAACTGAAAGGGGTGTGTGAGAAGCAGCTAAAATTGTATTTTAACATATAGTGAACTGCTCTGAGGACCAACTGAGGGCCACAAAGCAGGCTGTGTATCTAAATGAAAGTAAATGTGCGAGTCTGTGTGCGTTAAATATATCTTGGCAAAGCAGGCAGCGTTCTCAGGGTGGTGTTTCTGCACATCTGGTGTGTATGAAACAAAACACATCCCAAAAGGCCGTCTCTCTGTATCTTGCTTTTCCCCCAAATGCCTGTTTGTTTTCATGAGTTTTAAGTTAAGCACCCCACGTTCTGGGTTACTGCTGCCGAGACATCTCTATCTACCCAACTAACGATCCCTGCAAAATGTCAGCCAGGCTGAGTCGATACCACCTTCGCCCTGTTAGGCAAGAGATTTTTCAGTAAGGCTTTTTATTGGCGGAGCCAGCTTGGAGAGTATTTCCAAAGATTAAAGGCAAGTTGCGCAGACTTGCGGTGTTTTGGTCTGCAAAGATCCCCTCAAAAATATTGCCAATTTAGTGTTGACCAGGAGCTGCTTTGTCGTTTCCACAAAAAGAGCCAAAATGGACATCCAGAGGCACATCATTGGTCCAGAACCGGAAACCAGCTGAGATGCCCCCAGTTCAGCCCAATGGATAGGGGAAGAGCAAGGCTTGGTTTGAGAAAGGACTCACCACTGCATAGCACAGAGAAGAGAGCTGGTCTTGTGGTCGCAAACATGACTTGTCCCCCTAGCTAAGCAGGGTCCACCCTGGTTGCATTTGAATGGGAGGCCACATGTGAGCACTGGAAGAGATTCCCCTCAGGGGATGGGGTCACTCTGGGAAGAGCAAAAGGTTCCAAGTTCCCTCCCTGGCAGCCTCTCCAAGATAGGGCTGAGAGAGACTCCTGCCTTCAACCTGGGAGAAACCACTGCCAGTCTGTGTAGGCAATACTGAGCTAGATAGACCAATGGTCTGAGTCAGTCTATGGCAGCTTCCTATGCTCCTATGGTTCCCAAACTGGGAGTCTCCAGGTGTTGCTGAACTACAGCTCCCATCATTCCCAGCCACAATGAATTGCAGCCGGGGCTGAAGGGACTTGATGTTGTAGTAGCAACATCTGGAGGCCCCCAGTCTGGGAGCCCCTGGCATAGCACTAGGCTTTCTCTCCAAGGCCTGGGCTCTGGCCTTCCAGCTCTGTCTCCAGACCCTCAGCTCATCCTCTGGCTGCTGGTTTGACAGCTGCCCGTGGCTCAGCCCTACAAGCGGCAGGGAAGCTGGAAAAGAGGAAAGATCAACATGGTCAGGAGCTGTGGAGTTAAGAACGGCTGAACGGTTGGCATAATCAGCTGGATCTTTGGCAGCAGGCCCGTGGTTAAAAGGGGGGAAAGAATACGCACTTGTAAGAAGTTATGCAAATGGCGCACATTTCAACAGTTTTGCATAATAAGCCTCAATTCTCCCAAGTGTGCAATTGCTGCATGCGTTTGGTGCAGAGTTCATACAATCCAGCAACAACTGCAGCCACTTCCATTTATTTTGTTCACCTGTGTGGATTAAAAAAACCGAAAAACTACCCCCAAACTCCCCACCTACACACAACAAAGTAAAAGCACATGGGAAAGCAAAACAATTTACTTAATAACAAGCCCTGGAGGAAGAGCCTCCCTGATTTGCCCTCTTATCTATGGGGTTAATTCATTTCCGTGAACAAAGAGGTGGGGATTGGCATATATTTATGCTTACAGGAGCTGAAGGTGCTCATTAAATCTATTTGCACTATAAATTGGAATCCACGGGAGCTCTCCGTGGTCCCCAAACCTTCAATAATCAGAGCGCTTTAATTTACTGGGGAAAGCGAGAGCTGAAGATATTTCTTGGCCACGGTAAATCCAGGGCACACGGAGGTCTTCCCAGGGACCTCCAGCCAAAGGTCTACGAAAATGATCAGGTGATTCCTCTCCGCTGCACCGCTGCCCCCGAGCTGGACTGGGCAACCCAAAAGGCCTTGCCCCAGGGGGCCTCCTCAAACATGACTACAGTCCCCATCATCCCCAGCTAAAGGCCACTGTGGCTGGGGGTGATGGGAGTTGTAGCCCAACAAAATCAGGGGACTGGGGATGATGGGAGTTGTAGTCCAACACCTGGGGACCAAAGTGTGAGAAGCTCAGTGAGTCCAGGGCATCAGGCACTGGGAAGTTCTCATGCACAAGCCCCACAGAAATGAACAGAAGCTGGTGTGCTTGTTAAAACAGTCAAGATTTTCCCTTAGAATGTTTTACAGTCAAGTTTTAAGTCAAACCATTTTTAAGGGGCACATCTTGAGTCTATAGGGCTGTTTAGTTGTGATAAAATATGCCTTCTGGGGGAGGGGTTGGGGAGGTTTATAACTTGACGCGCAGTATAGGAAAACGGGAGATTCATTGTGGCGAGTCATCAAGATTTGTTTGTTTGTTGCATTGCTACCACAAACAAGATCTTAATGGGAAATTAGGTCCAGTATAAAAGAAAAGAAGACCTTCTTCCAGTACAGGCTCAGACTCAACTCAGTTCTAATCAGCATTCTGCATGGCAGACCCATAAGTGGGGGGCCGCGTGTAATCCAGGCCAGATGCCGTGGGTGCCCACCTGATCCCACCTGATCCCACGTGGGCACACCTGATCCCACGGCATCTCCGCACCTAATCCCCCCACTCATTAAGGCAGCCCCTGCCTCCCCACCCCACCCCCATTTTAGCTCCGTTCTTCTTCTCGCCTAGCAAGACGGCTTTCTCTTCCCACCCACCTCTTTAATCCCCTCTATTTGGTGCCTACTGGAGCGTGAACTGCCTTTCTCTCTGGAATGGGGGAGTGCCTGAGAACAGGTCCTGCACACCCACCCCGCTCCCTCTCCATAGCCCAGCTTTCTTGTGCTTGCGCTCGCCTCCCTCCTCGGCATGTTTTCCACCTCCCCTGAAATCCATCTTGAGAGGAGGAAAGGAAAACGATCTGCAACCAGGACTCCGGGGTTCTCTGCGGAGACCTGGGAAAGGGAGCGAGGAGTAATGGTTAGAGGCAGGAACCGCTCTTGGGTTCCGTGGTACTGCGCTTGGAGGAGGGATGCATGGGGCAATGGATAGAGCAAGGAGGAGCTGGGGGACCAGGGCTTCTGCCCCTAGCTTTTGAGGGGGGAGCAGAGTGCAGTGGTTGGAGCAAGGCCGTGTGTAGGAGCAGAACGCGTGGATAACAGCACTAGGCTGCCCAGCCGGCGTTCCTTGTCCTTGAAGAAACCCCCTAGAATCCCTCTCTCTCCCTTGCACACGTTTTGCTCTCTCCCCCGCCCTTGTCTCTGTTCTGTAAGGGTCTGCAGGCTTCCCTGCTGGGCCAGAGCAAAGGGCTGCCAGTCTAGACCAGAGTCCTCCTGCCCACCCCCCATCATTTCAAGGGGGCTCATGCAGGACAGAGAACTCCCCACCGGATCCTTGGGCCATGTGTTCAGCAGCAGCAGCAGCAGCAGGGCAAGGAGGGTCATCATGCCATTTCTCCTTGGACACCCATGGGCACCAAAGCGCCTTGGGCTGGGCCTGTGGCCAGCCCTGCTCCCCCCACACCCCAGTTCCGGAAGGGAAATCGCCAGCCAGGCCGCAACTCTTTCCACCTCTAGGAACATAGGAAGCTGCCATATACTGAGTCAGACCACTGGTCTATCTAGCTCAGTACTGTCTTCACAGACTGGCAGCAGCTTCTCCAAGGCTGCAGGCAGGAATCTCTCTCCGCCCTATCTTGGAGATGCTGCCAGGGAGGGAATTTGGAACCTTCTGCTCTTCCTAGAGTGGCTGCATCCCCTGCTAAGGGTAATATCTTCCAGTGCTCACACATCTAGTCTCCCATTCATATGCAACCAGGGCGGATCCTGCTTAGCGAAGGGGACCAGTCCTGCTTGCTCCCACCAGAGCAGCTGCTTCGCCCTTGGCTGCCGCCCTCTGCTCCCTTCCTTGGCTTCGCCCCAAGTGGGGGTTGCGTCCTCCAGTCCTTTCTGCCACTCCCAGCTGCTGCTGCTGCTGCTCCTGCCACGTTTCCAGGCCCAGATCCGGAGTCTGCTCCTGACGCCTGGCTCTCAGCAGGCCTGGCCTCAAGCAGCCGCCCTTGGGCAAAGGCCTCCGTCGCCTGCTGGAGCTTCTGGTGGCAAGAGAAGAGGCCCTTCCTTGCTCCTGGGAGGGGGAGGCGTCCAAAGCCCCTCCCGGCGGCGCCAGCCCTGGAGAGCCTCTGCTGCAGAGAGGAGCCACTTGGCCCTTTCCCGGGCTAATCGGAAGTGCTTCGCTGGAGAGCCCTTCACTCCCCTCTAGGCTGCTGCCTCCCTCTCATTCCAGCCGGGGAGGCGTCCACTCCTGGGTGGCCTTCTAGCTCTCCAGGCAACCAGGCGGCTGGGGAGGCATCTCAGGTAGCAGAGAGCGGACGCTGCAGCTGCCCCTGCTGTCCAGGAGAGGGCCCGCTCCTGGGGAAGAGGCCCTGGCCCCCAACACTGCCTGCCCAGGGATGCTGCTGCCTGTTGGATGTTGAGAGCCGGAGTTGCTAGCCTGGCTGTGCTTCTGGAGGGCTCAGCTCCCCACCCCCCACCCCCAGCCCCTTCGCCGTGCCATCTCGGGGAGTGGGGAGGGGGCACATCTTGACTCTAGGGGGGCTCTCTAGTTCTGATCAAGTATGCCTTCTGGGGGAGGCGGTGGGGGGGGGCAGAGGAAAGGTGGAGGGAGATGCTTTCCCTCCCTTGCAGCACCAGGTGAAACTGGCTGGTGGGCGATTCAGGCCAGACCCAGTAATGGATTTCTTCATGCGGCACCTTATTAACTGGAGGACACCAGAACAGCCTTGCTGCTGGATCAGGCCCAAGGAGGCCTCTCTAGTCCAGCACCCTGTTTCCCACAGTGGCCTCTGGGCTAGGAAGCCCCCAGGCCAGAGGCGGGCCAAGCCCTCTCCCTTGCTGCTGCTGCTGCTCCCCTGACTGGTATTCAGAGGCATCTGAGGCTGGAGGTGGCCTATAGCCCTTGGACTAGTAGCCATTGATAGGCCTGTCCTCCGTGGACATGTCTAAGCCCCTTGTGGAATGTGGTGGTGGACATTGGGGGAGGAAGAGAGGTCTGTCTATGGCTATGAGCCATAATAGCTCTATGAAGCCTCCATGCTCCCGAGCACTCTACCTTCACATACTAGATGTGAGGGGCAACCATAGGGGAGTGCTGTTGCCTTCACGCCTTGCCTCTGGGCTTAACCCAGAGGCATCCAGCTGGCCACTGTAGGAAACAAGATGCTGGACTAGATGGGCCTTCGGTCTTATCCAGCAAGATTCGTCGCATGTCCATCTGTGTCCTGCACACATGGCTGTAAATTTACATTTCTGAAAATGCATGCAAATGATCATCCAGGCACCACACAGCCGACAGCCAGCCTACTGCAGCTGCTGCTCTCCTGGTTATTGAACTGTCCTTCGCATACGATGGTGTTTCTAGTGCTCCTTTTAAGCTGAAGAACAATCGAATTGCCCTCCTGGCTTTTTCAAATCAGCAGAGGGGACAGGCTGTTGCAGAGGCAGTGACTGCCACATGCAGCAGGTAGGTAGTTAAGAGCCTTCAACAATACATTAATAGTGGAGGGTGAAGTGATCCTTGGAATAAGCATTTTGGGTGTTCCAAGCACATCGTATCTGCATCTGCAAAATGCAGATCCAGGGAGGCAAGCAGAGGCACTGCTTCGGGTTTCAGTGGAGGGGCCAGAGAGATTTCGGAACCTGGGATGGAGCGGAGAGAGTTCAGACCAAGGTTCTTCTAGGATATGCCTGCTTGCCTTTCCCCAGCTTCAGCTCGTGCCCTTGCTAGATAGGTCTGACTTCGCCAGTTATCCATGCTCTGGTTGGCTCCAGACTGGGCTGCGATAATGCACCCTACACAGGGTTTTTGATTGGCAGCATCCCCAAATTAGGATTGATTCAATAGTGCCTCATCCTAACAAGTCGTGTGTGTGTGTGTGCGCGCGCGCGCGCGCGCACGTGCGCATAAAGAAAGCAGCTCTGGTTGCTCCTCTTGCTTCCTGCAGGTTGGCCATTCATCAGGTAGAGCTGTGCAGCTGTACCTAACAAAAAGCCAGCCTTTAGGCTGCATGGCTCTTGGATGGAATGGGAAAGAGAGGAACATATGAAGCTGCCATCTACTGAGTCAGGCCATTAGTCCATCTAGCTCAGTATTGTCTACCCAGACCGGCAGCGGCTTCTCCAGGGTTGCAGGCAGGAATCTCTCCCAGCCCTATCTTGGAGATGCAACCAGGGAGGGAATTTGGAATCTTTATGCTCTTCCCAGAGCAGCTCCATCCCTTAAGGGGAAGATCTGATGGTGCTCACATGTGGTCTCCCATTCAAATGCAAACCAGGGCAGACCCTGCTTAGCTAAGGGGACCAGTCGTGCTTGCTACCACCAGGCCAGCTCTCCTCTCCTCTCCTCTCCCAAGAGGGGCCACCTGAGCTGCTGCCGGGAAGCAGAGGCAGCTGTGCCTCCTTTGGCGCCCCCCTGGCTCACTAGGGCAAGCCGCTGCTGCCTCCAGTCGAGGCTTGGCAAGGCCCTGGCTGGGACAGCGGCCGGCCACCTGGGAACTGCTTGCCTGCAGCTCAGAGCTCCTTCTGGAAGAGGAGCTGCTCTGGACGCCACTGAGGAAATGAAGCTCTTGCTCTCGGTGTCTCCTGCTCCCGTTCACACTTCTCTCTTCGGCCAGATTCCAGCTCCCTCCGCTCCTGGGAACTTGGGTGCCAAAGGAGCAGCCTGCTCCCACCCTGTTTCCGGCTTCTGCCGACTCAGCCTGGTGACCTTCTGTGACTCAGCAGTTTTCTTAGCCTCTCGGGCAGCTGTGTTCCCCGAGGACTCAGAGGGACGGGGGAAGGTGTGAGCAACTCACTGGTGGTGTGGAGGCAGCGTTTGCGCCTTGCCAGTCCAGGAGGGTGATTCTTCCACTGCTCTGGGGTGGGCAGGTGGGCAGCCAAAAGGCCTCCTCCTCACTGCTGATGCTTGGCATCCGTAGCAAAGAGCCCTTGAAATCCTAGGCCTGGATCATCCCTCTCTGTGCCCAAGCACGGAACCGATGTTGCTTTGGAAGGAGGAGGGCTCTTCTTTCCCGGTCCCTGCCTCTGTCCCTGTTCGGCCTTTGGGGAGGTGTTGGTGAGGGAATGTCTCTTTAGAAATGCATCCGTGTACAGCTATATGTCCTCCCACAGGCACTGGAATCTCAGCTTCTTCCCACACCTCTAGAAGCCGTGTCTCAACTCTAGCACATCACTCTTGCTAACTGCACCCCCCACTTTTGCTTCCGGGTGAAGTTTTAGTTCAGACCAAGCCCTGCCTGTCTGTGTGTGTCCACCCATGTGTGTGTTTGTGCACACATGCGACATATCCATCCAGAGCGTGTTTCAGACAGGCTGCCAACAATGTTCTCTGCTGCCGTCTCAGGTCACTGGGAAGGTGAATCCGGACATCCCGCTCTGGCATCCTGTCTATACACTCTAAATTATCCTTTGAAAGGGGAGACTGACAGAATTCTATGGATAATTTACTCCTTTTATGAAGTCTCCAGCATACAAGTTTCAACTGCAGGTTAATTGAGTGGAAAGTGCTTGGCTGGCAATGCCACTTAAGCCCTCAGCGCTGAAGAGCTGTGCGTGCCAGAGACGCTGGGTGCAAGGAAAGACAGAGCTCTCTGTCATCTCCAGTCAGGCTGCGGGCTCTAGAGCGCCAGCTTCCGGGACCTGGAGGAGTTCGCTGGTGGTCGTCTGAGTGGGCCAGAAGCAGAGATACGGTCCAGGCCAAGTGCCAGAGCAGCAACAGAGAAGGAGAGGAGAGCTGGTCTTGTGGTAGCAAGCATGACTTGTCCCCTGAGCTAAGCAGGGTCTGCCCTGGTTTGCATTTGAATGGGGGAATAGAAGTGTGAGCATTGGAAGAGATTCCCCTGTTAGGGGATGGAGCTGCTCTGGGAAGAGCATCGAGGTTCCAAGTTCCCTCCCTGGTAGCACCTCCAAGATAGGGCTGAGAGAGACTCCTGCCTGCAACCTTGAAGATGCCACTGCCAGTCTGTGCAGACAATACTGAGCTAGCTGGACCTGTGGTCTGACTCAGTATCTGGCAGCTTCCTATGTTCTCCTATGTAAGGCCGGAGGTAAAGGCATAGTCAGCGTCAGGCAGGAGGCAAGACTGGAGGCAGCAACTCAGGAAAGAGAGCAGGGACTTGGGCAGAGTCCTCACACCAGAGACAAGTGGTTCAAACGAAGATGCCAACGCTGAGGCTCAGACTTGATAGGGCCTGGTGGTGGGCAAAGGTTGGTCACTTGGGGTCAGCAGCCCAAATGGCGCCCTCAAGCTGCAGCACCCCATCAGCTAGGCTTGCTGAAGACCTCGGAGAGGCCTGGCTCCAGCTCTCCCTTGGCGCTGTGCACCACACATTCCTTGTTGCAAGGCCCTGGGAAGAACTATGAAACTCGTAGATTATTTAAGGAGTAAAATCTTTTGAGGATTCAGATGCCTTTCAGCTCAAGCACAGCATCACCATTACAGGTTGTTATTGCCAGGGCTGTAAGCTTTAATAGGTTTAATCCACAGATATATCAATTAAAGCTTGCCTTGATGTGCTGATGGGAAGCCATCGTAATTGAAGCAGGGCACACCCTCTCAGAGGCTACTTTGGCTCCAGTCTGTTGCTCTCATCAGGCATCTTTGAGACGGCTGCGATTTCTAACTATGCGTGGCTTAGCTCTGGCTTATTCATTGACCAGGTTTCCTTCCATCACTCCAGAAAAAGCACCAAGATTGAGTTTTTGGTAATATGCAAGTGTATTTATATTTAACGGATTAATTAATCAGTTAAAAGGCAGGTGATTAATCAGCAAAAAGCTCCTCCTTCTGCTGGCAGACTAATTATTACGAGTTTTGTTTCCATCGCACTTTTAATTTGCAAAGGGCTGTGCAATCCTGATTAGGTTTGCCCTCGATGACAACCCAGTGACAGGCCCCCATTATCCCACTTCTGGATTATTGGGGGGCCACCAAACTGAGAGAGACAAGGATGACAGGAGACACTTGCCACGTGCCACTCCAGGGCATGCCCTGTTGCCTCCTTTGCCACCCTGGGCCTGGGATTCAGCAGGTGGCATCCAAGTGGGAAGTCCATTGAAAGCGGCTCAGCGCTCATCCCCTTCATGTATGTGTGGGCAGGGCAGGCACCCAAGAACTTCTCTGTGGCTAATGCTCAGATGCCCCTTTTGGAAATCAAAATCATTCACGGAACACAGAGGGCCCACCTGGGGTTTCCAGTCCTTGAAACAGATTGGCAAAAGGTCCAGGACAAAAGGAAGGACTTCTTGAGACACTGCATAATTCATCTGTGGGAGGGGTTCTCAAACTTCAGTCCCCAGATGTCGGACTACAGCTCCCATCATCCTCAGCCACAGGGGCCTTCAGTGGTGAGCTCCTGACAGAGGGGGCCAGCATCTCCATTCAGTGGGTCCAAGGTGGATTCTGATTGTCCAGTGTCTGAAATGGGCAAGTGATCTGATATTTGGAGTGGGGAGGGGAATGATATTTGGAATGGCGTAATCCCCCATTCCAAGGGCTTCTCACTGCCTTCCCACAACTGGGGGTGGGGCTCAAGTTGAGTCCCCCACCATGACAATGTGGGATGATCTCCTTTTGTTTCCCTTTTGTCTCATACGCTCTTTCACCACCTACATCCTCTGCAGATGTTTGCAGGTAAGACAGAAATTCTTTATTAAGAGAAAGGTATTTGTGCTCAAACAATAATTGCTCCCTTGTTATCTCTCTAATTACAGGCTGTCGGCCTCAGCCGGGCACGAGGTACTTTCATCGGGGGCGTTTGCTCACAACACGTCTCGGATGTGCCAGTGTGCACGAGCGGAATGGAATTGATGGTAGGAAGTGGAAGCAGCTTGGGGAGGGGGTTAGAGATTTACCCCCTCCCCATGTTGATCAAGAATGAGATAGACATAAAAGAGGGACGGGGAGGGGAGGGGGCTTCGTGTGAGATCCTCCACACTTGCCCGTGGGAACCCCTAAACAAGGCTTGGCATGTGTGCACACTGCACCCCAAAGTCCACTCAGGTACCCCAGATTCTGTTGCAAGAAAAGACGGGCTGTGTGTCCTGGAAAGCTGAGAGCCAGCATCAATCAATCAATCAATCAATCAATCAATCCCTGGGAGGGACTCCTCTACTAGCCGTACCCTGCACTGTGGCTTGTAGACCGTGTGTCCACAGCTCCCTGGGTTAAGGCTGGGAATCTGAGCGCCTGCCTGATGCTGCCGCCCCGTGTGGCAGCCGGCTGAACTGCAGCCGCCTTGCCAGGCGTGGCGCTCTGCTCTCAGGCCCTGGACGGGCCCCACCCAGCAGGGCGAACCCCTGGGCCCCTCCCGGGGAGGAGAGGGATCGGGGCCTCCTGCCTGCTGGGCTCCCTCCTTCCAGGCCTCCCCCTTGGCCCTGCTGGGTGGAGTTCCCTGAGTCAGCGTCTGCTGGGCATGGCCCGGGCTTGGGCTTGGGCTTCCTGGGGGGTGTCTGCTGGGCTTGGGTCCTGACTCCAGTCCCTGGCCTGGTCCTGGGCGGGCGTGAGGTGAGGCGAGGCGGCCGCCTCAGGCAGCAGGCGATTGGAGCGCCAGTGAAACTGCTGCCGTCCTCCTGGCCTCCGGCTCTGACCCCCCCCCCAGCAGCTGCCTGGGGTTCAGCATGGATACGGAGCTCCCCTTTGAGGAGGTCTGCTCTGAGTCCGGTGCTCCAAGATGGCAGGTCCCGACACCCACCTCTGGCCTGGCCTGGCCCACTTCCTCTCCAGGAGGTGACGCCACACAAGGAAGGAGAGCCAGCAGGCACCGCGTGCTCTGAGCACAATGGCCCGGAATTCTCCTCTGGGACTTAGGAATACAGGGGACTTATACTGAGTCAGACCCTCGGGCTATCTAGCTCAGGAGTGCCGGCACTGGCTGGCAGCAGCTCTCCAAGGTTTCAGGCAGGGGCCCTTCCCAGCCAGGAGCCGCTCGCCCTAACAAGCGGGGGGGGGGAGTGCCAAAGGCAACAGCTCAGGTTGCTGCTCTCTCTCCCACATTGCCTGCAGACTGGCCATTCATCAGGGAGAGCTGTGTGGTAGCTCTGCCTGACGAATGGCCAGCCTGCAGGCAGTGCAGCTCTCAGGAGGGGCAGGGGAGAGAAGAGCAACGCCCCCCCCCCCACACCGCAGCTCGTTAGGAGGAGCCACTTCTTCTCCCAGCCCCACCCGGAGAAGCTGCCAGGGACCGGACCTTTCTGCACATGCCGAGCAGGTGCTTGTCGACTGGGCTGCCGACCCACCCTGCACTTTAAAGAGAGGAAGTCGTCCGATCTGCGGGAAAGTGTGGTGTGGGCCCTGCAACAGCCTGCACGTCCACATGAGCAGGCCCTTCAGGGCCACGTGCTCCTTGAACGTGCATGCAGGTGAGCTGGGGGGTGTGCATGAGGAGGCTGCTTGGCTCTCTCCGTGGGCGTGCAGAGGAGTGTCCATCTGGGCAAGCCCCCAGGGGTCCACAGGCAGAAGAGGTGAGGCTGCCAGCTCCCGCCAAGCCGCAGCCGGCCTCCCCCCGGCCCCCAGTGGCGTGGCTTCCCTCCATCCCTTCCTGTGGCCGTGTGAGGTGGACTCATCAATCATGCTTAGGGCTTTCCACTCAGTGCCGCCGTTGTGCTGGGGACGTGAGTGCATTAATCATCGGAAGTGGCGTGGCGCCTCTCTGGAGAGCAGCAGGAGGCAAGGCAGCACCCGGCGCTTGGGAGCCTGGCTAGGGAGGGCTCACGGCGGGCGGAGGAGTCCGCTGCACACGGCGACACCGGGCACGGCTGGGCCAGGAAGCAGAGAGGGCAGCAGTGCAGACAGCCGGACTCTGCGGTCAGGCACAGAGACAGGCAATGGCCTGGTTCACACAGTCTTCGCGTCATAGGAAGCTGCCATATACTGAGTCAGACCCTTGGTCCATCTAGCTCAGTATTGTCTACCCAGACTGGCAGCGTTCTCCAAGGTGGCAGGCAGGAGTCTCCCTCAGCCCTATCTTGGAGATGCTGCCGGGGGTGGGGGGGACACTCGGGACCTTCTGCATGCAAGCAGGCAGGTGCTCTTCCCAGAGTGGCCCCATTATCCCCTGAGGGAATAGCTTTCAGTGCTCACAGATGCCGTCTCCCATTCAAATGCAAACCAGGACAGGTCCTGCTTAGCAAAGGGGACCGTTTATGCTTGCTCCCAGAAGATCAGCTCTCCTCCAAATCTAGGGTTAATGTGGGTTACCAACACTGAAGTGATTGTGTGAACCCATGACAAGCAGGGAATCTTGGGCCGAGAACCACGTTGACATGGGTTCACACAACCCACATTAAACCTCGATCAGGGGCCAAAAATTGTGACTGGGGATGATGGGAGCTGTAGTTCAGCCACATCTGGAGGACGGCAGGTTGGGAACCCCTGAGCTAGATTCAAACAGTTATGTGTGAACCAGGGCCAATTGTTCCAGGCAGGCTGGGGTCAGGTACCAGAGCAGCCAGGCCAGTCACAGGCATCTGTTGCACTACCCTTTGTGGCTCATTGCTGAGACTGGGGGCCTTGTACAGGGTGAGCAGGGGCCCATTTGCACACGCACACACACACACACACACACACACACACACACATACCGAGCCACTTGGTCCTTCTCTGGCAGGCTGGCTGCTGTTTCCTTTCCTGCCACTGTTGGGGGGGCGCTATGGAGCCATCCAGTCCCTCCCCTATAAGCTGTTGGTGGTCAAGTGAGGCACCAGAGATTGGCCACTGGAGGACCTTGAGGTGTAAGCACACACCCCCGCCACATGTGCAGAACATGTGGCTGGTCTTATTTAAGACAATGTGGGGGAGGTTTGCATCTGTGGATCACGTCTCTGACTCTGCTTTTAATTAAGTCCTCTGTGTAACCCACGCTGTCAGGGAACAAAGATGGCGTACAACATCACGCCTTAATAATTCAACATAAGTAACTGTGTTACATAAATTCTCACTTATTCGCGTACATTAGACATGCTAGTTTGGGTATGTAACATCCCGCAGAATACAATACAAAACATTCCCTACACCTCTTTAAAAGTACACTGCTTTCCTTCTGGATGGGTGAGTTTGAGAGGGTGAGCCCAGTTTAGAGTGCCTGCTTTTTTGCAGCAGCAAGGAAGAGCTTCACAAGATCACCTTCTCCACACCCCTGTGCCCAGACCTGAGGTCTTAGCGTCCTCCTTCACACAACACATGGTTTATTCATGGAATTTGCAGACACAGCATGTGGTGATGGCTTCGGGATTAGATGGCTTTAGAAGGGGATTAGACCAGATTTCTCAACATGGGTCCTCAGATGTTACTGGACTACAACTCCCATCATCCCCAGTCACAATGGCCTTCAGCCATTGAAACTGTAGTAGATAAATTCGTGGTGGAGGAGCAGAGACGTTCCAAGAGCTATTGATTATGATGACTAGGTGGAACCTACAGTTCCAGGAGCAGTGTACACCTTAAAACCAGGTGCTGGAGCAAACAGAGATGGGGCGGGCGAGGGAGACCTATAGCCTTCATTGTCCTCGTAAGCTTTCCAGAGTCATCAGGCTGACCACAAATGGGGAAAGGATGCTGGACCCAGCAGGGCTCCTCACAGGTGCTTATAACAGTCCTGGCCAGATGTTCCTCCATCCCTCCTTTGAGAACTTCTGTGGAAGGAGATCCCACAGCCTTCTGCAGCAGCAGCTTCTCTCCCTGAGTGGCTCCATGGCGTTCCCGCCATTGCCACTTTCCCTCTCTTCAGTGCATGGGGTGAAAAATGCATCCCCTCCTTCTTTCTGACATCTCTTTAAATATTCGGAGACTCTCCACAGATTCACCCCTTAATCTTCTGGTTTTTTCCCTCGGCTAAACATACCAAATCCCTTCAGTCTGCCCTCTTATAATTTGTCTCCTAGACACCCTCAGCATCTTTATAACTCTTCTCTGAATCGTTTCCAGTTTCCTCGCTCCCTCCTTATGTCTGGGCCTCCCTTTTGACAGCCTTGGACGCTGATTCATTCCTAGATGTCTGATCAACGGCTCCCACAGGCTGCCTCGACATCCTTGCCACGGACCTGCTCCGGGCCCTGCGAGCAAGGTGCCTCCCCGGTTTTGCCAGTCGGGTGGGAAGGGGGCATCAGTCCTTGCGGGAAGCTGAACTGGAGGGGGCATCTTACGGTTCTCTGCCAGGAACTGACTGGCCCTGAGACCTTCTCCATGCAAAACAAGTGTGTGTGTGTGGGGGGTGCCCTGCTGCTGAGCTGTGGCCCCCCCTCCGTAACTGTACTCGATTTTTTAACATTAAGGCCCAGGTTCTCAAACTTGGGTCCCCGGATACGAAAACGCATACGACAAATATTTATATCCTGCTTTTCAACAAAAGTTCCCAAAACAGTTTACATAGATATCAGTCAATAAATAAAATGGCTCCCAGTCCCCAAAAGGCTCACAATCTAAAAAAGAAACGTCAAGACAACCACCAGCAACAGCCACTGGAGGGATGCTGTGCTGGGGATGGATAGGGCTGGTTGCTCTCCCCCTGCTCAATAAAGAGAATCACTGCTTTTTAAAGGTGCCTCTTTTGTTCAGTTAGCAGGGAACTAACTTAATGATTCGGGGGGGGGGGCGCGGGAGGGACAAGGCCTTGGCATTTTCCTCTGCCAGCCTCTCCCCCCACTCCCCTCCCCTACCTTCCCTCCCCCTCTCGATGTCTCGGCTTTTCTCCAAGGCTGACATTTTGCTGAGCATCCAAATCCACAGCTGGGTTTTCTCTGTCTGGTTGTTGTCAATACCAACCAAAGTAGGTCAAGGAAGGAAGTGGCAAAGTGGATTCCACCACAACCTCTGTTTCAACCAGGGTCAGCTTTCAATTAGACACCTCCTAGCATATAAAACAAGTGTACCGTCTGAGTTCCTCATTGAGCAGCTACCTCGGCCAAAATGGGCAGACAAGTCATTCTCCGGATCCAGCCAAAGCCCCCAAGAGTTACCCCCAACAAGGCTCTCAGCACAGGCTGTCCCTCTGGGAAAGCCTTTCGGTCTGCACGACACATTTGATTCTGGTTTAGCTGCTATGAGCTCTCTCAGAGGATCGTGGGGAACGTCGTTCAGCAAGAACCCAGGGATCCTGTAGTGCTCAGACCCTACACAGAACCATTGTTCCCAGACGGCAGCCTTTGTATGGACTGGTGACCATTCAACAAACGCTTCATATAAAGGGGAGGCAGCCTACATCCTGGACCCTGCTCCTGAGAAAGAGGCAGAAGGGGCTTCAAGCCAGAGCTCACTGGCTACTGACGGCCATTGCTTAGACCAGGGATTTGGAACCTCAGAAGCTGCCTTCTACTGAGTCAGACCCTTGGTCCATCTAACTCAGGATTGTCTACGCAGACTGGCAGCGGCTTCTCCCAGGCTGCAGGCAGCAGGAGTCTCTCTCAGCCCAATCTTGGAGATGCTGCCAGGGACAGAACCTGGGACCTTCTGCATGCAGGTGCTCTTCCCAGAGCACTCCCATCCCCTCAGGCTATGCTCAAATGCCATCTCCCATTCAAATGCAACCAGGGGGGACCCTGCTTAGCAAAGGGGAGCATTCATGCTTGCGACCGCCAGCCCAGCCAGCTCCCCCCAGCCTTGGGTCCCCAGAGAGCGTTGGGATACTCTCTCTCCCATCATCCCACTCACAATGGCCAAAGGGAGCTGTAATCCCTCAGCCGGGGAGCCCTGGGACAATCAGGCAAGTCCTTTGGTCTTCAAAGGAGGGTCACAGCGGTGGGGGGAGGCACAGCTACAATCCAGGGCCAATCGCAGCAGCTCCAGTCTAAAAAAAGAAATCTCAAGCAGGGGCCTCAGCAGCATTGAGCCACGGGGCACCCTGCCCCACATCAGTTCTTTAGTGCCTGAGCCCTCTGCACTCGCTGACTTGGGTAGCTGCACAGGTGAGCAATGGCCGCAAAAAAAAGGGAGGGGGTATTGGAGCCCGTTAGAGAGCATGAGACAGTTGAATGATCAAAATGGGGCATCTGTGGGCCTGAGCAGCAGATCCTTTAGGCGTCCAGCAGGACCCCTGGATCCCGCATCACAGAACCGGCCAAAGCCCTGCCTGAGACCCTGGAGAGCACGGCCAGATAAGATGGCCTAGGCGGGCCATCGCGGCGTGACTCTCTGCGCGGGCAACTTGGTCCCTCTCGTGCATGGTCCTGGGAAGCCGGCCTCTCGTCTCTTTGCAGAGCCTGGGCTGAGCGGCTGACAGAGGGTGAGATCAAGCTGGCTGGCTGATCGGAGCCTAACCTTTCCAGGGCAGCTGCTCTCGCCCTTCTCCTGTGGGGCCCACCGGCACCTGGCTGCCAGCTCCTCCTCCCTCCCTCCCTCCCTGCCCAATCCTCCCCCTCAGCTGTTTTGCTAATGTCAGCTTGCGCCTAGCGGAGCCCATGCATCACTGCCTGTCCTCAGCCACACGGCGGCTGTTGTTGCCGCTGACCTTTCCTGGCGTGCAAAGCACTGAGGGCCTTTGCTGACTTTTGCACCAGCTTGTCTCAGCCACACCTCTGGATAAGGAGGAGGGGGGGGCTGGGGAGAGTCAATGCATCAGCCATGGGCTTCCCTGGGTTTTTCCTCCCCCGCCTATCATTAAGTGGGAGGGGAGAGAGCATGTCTGAGAATCTGCTCTTTGCTAGAGCATGCAGCTGTTAGGTGAGAGGCAGTACAGCAGAGCAGCTAGATGTGAGCCCTAGACCCAAGGAGGGGTCTGGCCATCGGAGGGCTCAGGGTCCAGCTCAGGACCTGGGTGGGTTGAGGTGGTTCCTGCCGCCGCAGTTCTCCGGGGCTTTGGACGGGGCGTTTCCCAACCCTACCTGTAGACACTGCCAGGTATTGAACCTGGGGCCTTCTGCATGCAAAGGTCTACCACTAAGCTGCCACACACACACACACCCGAAGCCCTGGGCAGCACTGCCAGTCAGTGTAGACATTACTGAACAGGAGGGACCAAGTGTCTGACTCGGGAGAAGGCAGCTTCATAGGAGCACAGGGACATAGGAAGCTGCCTTCTACTGAGTCAGACCCTTGGTCCATCTAGCTCAGTATTGTAGTATTGTCTACCCAGACGAGCAGCGGCTTCTCCAAGGCACCAGGCAGGAATCTCAGTCTCAGTCCTGTCTTGGAGATGCAGCCAGGGAGGGAACGTGGAACCTTCTGCTCTTCCCAGAGCGGCTCCATCCCCTAAGAAAGGGAATCTCTTACAATGCTCACATGTAGTCTCCCATGCAAATGCAAACCAGAATGGACTCTGCTTAGCAAAGGGGACAAGTCATTCTTGCTACCACAAGACCAGCTCTTCTCCCATTGGTATGCACTTTGAGCATGGCTCCAGGCCGCAAGAGGGCAGTGAGAGTAAGCTGAAGCCCACTGCACTGAGGGGAGACTGAGTCTCCCACTAGGAAGCCCTATGGGTTTTGCGGTGGTGGGTCTGAGACCTTGGGAGGAGCACTCCCCCCTTGCTTCTGGGAAGGGTTCTGACAGCAGCAATCGCTGGGGCCCGTCAGTCACACCTACTAGAATCAGGTCTAGGAAAGTGTCGACTCAGTGTGCGGCAGCTGTGAAAAAGGCCAATTCCATGCTAGGGATCATTAGGAAGGGGATTGAAAATAAGACTGCTGCTAATATGATAATGCCCTTATACAAAACTATGGGGCGGCCACACCTGGAGTACTGCGTACAATTCTGGTCACCACATCTAGAAAAGGACATTGCAGAACTGGAGAAGGTGCAGAAGAGGGCAACCCAGATGATCAGGGGCCTAGAGCACCTTTCTTATGAGGCCAGCGTAGTGGTTAGAGGCCAGTGTAGTGGTTAGAGTGCTGAACTAGGACCGGGGAGACCCGAGTTCAAATCCCCATACTGAGTGACTCTGAGCCAGTCACTTCTCTCTCAGCCTAACCTACTTCACAGGGTTGTTG
This sequence comes from Hemicordylus capensis, assembly GCF_027244095.1. Classification (NCBI taxonomy): domain Eukaryota; kingdom Metazoa; phylum Chordata; class Lepidosauria; order Squamata; family Cordylidae; genus Hemicordylus; species Hemicordylus capensis. The sequence goes on along the minus strand of NC_069663.1, from coordinate 28,223,189 downwards.
TGAGGAGAAACTTTATGTAGTACACCGCTCTGGGCTCCTTGGAGGAAGAGCGGGATATGAAATGTAAAAAATAAAAATAAAACACCTGGGGCTATTTAGTTTAGAAAAAATATGACTGCAGGGAGACATGATAGAAGTCTATAAAACCATGCATGGTGTGGAGAAAGTGGATAGAGAGAAATTCTTCTCCCTCTCCCATAACACTAGAACCAGGGGTCATCCCATGAAATTGATTGCCGGGAAATTTAGGAACAGCAAACGGAAGTATTTTTTCACACAACGCATAATCCACTTGTGGAATTCTCTGCCACGAGATGTGGTGACAGCCAACAACCTGGATGGCTTTAAGAGGGGTTTGGATGACTTCATGGAGGAGAGGTCTATCAACGGCTACTAGTCAGAGGGAAATAAGCCACCTCCAGCCTCAAAGGCAGGATGCCTCTGAGTACCAGTTGCTGGGGAGTCACAGCAGGAGAGGGGGCACACCCTCAACTCCTGCCTGTAGTAGGCTTCCAGCGGCATCTGGCGGGCCACTGTGTGGAACAGGATGCTGGACTAGATGGGCTTTCTTGAGCCTGATCCAACAGGACTGTTGTTCTGTTCTTATGACAATTTGCTGTGAGTCATGCAGACTCCCACACTGCAAAGTCAGGTGAAGGTCTCTCTCTGATTTATGTTGTATGCTTTTCTTCTTCTGGAGACCCTGACTCAGGACATTTATCTTCTCAGCTTCTAACATGAGAGCAGCCCTTTCTCTCTTCCCACTTGGAAACAGGGCTCACTCTAACGTAGGGGACCCACCAGGCCTTGTTCTTAGCACACTGTGCCTCTGGGCACGTTCAAAGAGCATAGGAACAGAGGCAGCAGTGAGGCTGAGCAGAAGCCCAGACTCAAAGGAGCCGTAACCATCTGGCAGCACAAGATGACCTCCCACCCCTGAGACCTGTTTGGGAGGAAGAAGCCAGAACCGACAGCTGCTTTGGAGCAGGGCTGCCTGCCGATCCTCCAGGATGGGCTGGGTCAGCAGGGCCAGGTACAAGGCCACACAGTGAGTGTCCAGCAGTTGCTGGCGCAAGGCCTCATCCGATTAAATTCCTGGGGTTGACTTAGCTGGACAGCTCCCCTACCCTTTGAGAGCCTGGGCTCCTGACCTGCTGGACAGCTCCCTGAGTTCACTGCTCTGGAACATTGGAGCATAGGAAGCGGCCATATACTGAGTCAGACCACTGGTCTATCTAGCTGGGTATTATCTACACAGACTGGCAGCGGCTTCTCCAAGGGTGCAGGCAGGAGTCTCTCTCTCAGCCCTATTTTGGAGATGCTGCCAGGGAGGGAACTTGGAACCTTCTGTTCTCCCCCAGAGCGGCTCCATCCCCTGAGGGGAAGGTCTTCCAGTGCTGCTCACACTTCTGGTCTCCCATTCATATGCAACCAGGGAGGACCCTGCTTAGCTAAGGGGTCAAGTCCTGCTTGCGACCACAAGACCAGCTCTCCTCCTTGGTGGCTCACCCTGAAGTGGGGCCTGTGGACATGGGGGAGCAGGACCTTTGGGCATTCTGGGAAGGCCGAGAATGATCCAGGATGGAGCCGGCAGTCCTAGAGGCCAGGTGGGCTCTACTAGCTCTGCAGTTCACCTGGCCCTGCTGAGCTGACTGCGACATCTGGACCCCTGCAGCAGTCCTGGCTGTAGTGCTTCAGGATAAGGGCTTGACCGTGGTTTCCGTGTCGCAGTCAGTCTGGCGCTCAGGCCCTGATGGGAGGGTCTCCCATTCATTGAGACCCTGGTGCCTGAGGCCTTCTAGGAAAAAGAACAAACCTTCCACACAGTTTTCAGCCTGAGCACCCCCCCGCCCAATCTTTAAGGACAACTCAGGTCTGCCGGAAAGCTCTATCAATATCCCTTTCCTCCAACCTCATCCAAACTTCACTAGGAATCTGTCCCACGCTTGCATAGTATCCACACTTCTATATTTTACTTGGCCTTTTGCCTCCAGTTTTAATCATCTCTTGGGTTCTGCTCATGCTGTGATCTGTTCTTTGATTTAATCTATTTTTTCCTCTTGCCTCTTTGTCATGCTTTATATGCCGGTTACTAAGATTCAACCAACCAACCCCCTGCCCCAGCCCCACAAGATTTTGTGGCTTCCTGAGTCAGTTTTACTCACCCTCTGCTCAGATTTCTGCACTGGCGGCTCAGCCTGTGTGAAGTCAGCATGGGTTGCTCGCAAGGCCTCTGGACTTGAACACAAGGCTCACAGGAAGCAGCTCCTGGGGTCTCTCCCTCTCCAGCGTGGCTCTCTCCAGACTGCAGTCACCTTCCTGACCCCAGGCAAAAGGGCAGCGGATTAAACTCTCCTTGCCCCCACCAGGAACAGCCCGCCTGCTGGTCTCGTGCTTGGTGCCCATAGTCCCCATGCAAAGCACAGCTCCAGCCAGCAGAGCAACCTTTGGCCCTTGCAGAGGCCGGTGCCTTCATCCAAGACAGACCACTGGTCCATCTAGCGCAGGACTGTCTGCTCTGACTGGCAGCAGCCCTTCGGAGAAGGGTCCTTCCCAGCCCTGCTTGAGACTGGACCAGGAGCCTTCTGCATGCAAAGCAGATGCCCAGCCACAGAGCGCCAGCCTCATCCCTTACCACCCTTGCCAAGGGTTGTCTGCCCTTCTTCCCAGAGGAGGGGGAAAGTGCGGTGTTGCATTCACACCTCTGCTTTTTCAGGATGCCTAGTGTGCACCCCCACATTAACTTCTGCACAGCTCCACTGGCTGCTTCAGTAGAGCTGAAAGGGCCATTGTGCCTTCCTGCTGCACCCCAGGAGGCAGCTGTTTTTGAGGAAAGGTGGATGGAGGCGGCTGCTTTTGCAACCAGCCCTCAGTCTCGGCAACTCTTTCTGCCCAGCCCAGGAGGACCAAAGCTGTTCAACTCTCCCCCAGAACCATCTCTCTGTCATCTCTTTTTCAAGCAGCCCGGCAGCCAACAATTCCCAGATTTCAGGGTAATATTTACAAATGACCACTAGTCTGGTGCAAACACTGCATCTGCTAGAGAGAATCCCAGCAGGAAATGGCTTGAATGCTTCAACAACAACAACAACAACAACAACAACCAGGCCTTTTGATTGCAAGTAGATTTGCATGCTGTATATTTGGGGGGGGGGGAGGAGTGGGACAACTAGAGGCACAGATGCTCTGCACCCACGCCAGCTAGTTATACTTATTTCTCCAGTCCTTCTGCCTAGGTGAGCTGTAGGCAATACAGGCACTCCCCCAGTTACAAACATCCGTTCATACACACAAAGTGCCATAACATACTACCTTAAGGAAGTCCTCCCCTTACCAACACCAACCCACAGAACCACCAAACAAGTAGTGACTCTTGGGAGCCATCCGCATCCTGACTTATGGCCATCCGACTTGCAAGCCAACTTTTGGAACACAACCCATTGCTAAGTCGTGGAGGACTTCCTGGACCCTCCTTTCCTCTGCAAGCAGCAAGCAATAGATACTTGCATGACGGGAAGCAACGGGGTGTGTGCTGCTGTTCTCTCACCCATCTACCAGGAGGAGCCAAAGCATCTTGGAGGGTCAAAAACGGCCCCGTGGGAGAGCTGGGTCAAACACCATCAAAACAACCCTTTCTCCCCATCTCCTTTGGAAGGCTAGAAGACAGAAAGAAACGGTGTCCGTGAGTGACAACTGCTGGAAGAGACGGATATTAAGAGAGACGTGTGGCCACCAGGAAGAATTATCCACTCAGACTTGGCCGGGCTCCATATTTGGCTCCCGAGGGAAGGCAGGACCTCGTGGTGTTGCACACAAGCACCCATCTTTCCACCTCAGGCACCACCCTCACCCCCATTCTCCAAGCTCGCAGCCCTCATGTCCCACACCTGGCACTGACCCCCCCTGCCCCGCCCCAAATCCCTGTGGGGCAACCTGAGGGGACAGGAGCACCAAGCAGGAGAAATGGATGGATGCAGTGGTTTTTAAGTAGGCCTGCCTGCCAGCCGGTTTCCATGGGAACCAGCTGTGGTGGCAAGGCTCTCTGTAAGGGGGGAAAGAGGTGGATTTGGGAAGGGAGGTTTGCAGTGTGTGTGTGTGTGTGTGTGTGTGTGTGTGTGTGTGTGTGAGTGTGTCTGGGGCTGGGGCTGGGGCTGGGTTTCTTCTTCATCCCCAAATGAAGAAAGGAAGGCTGATAAACTGACCCACTGGAAGGAACAGACATAGCTACTTTGAATGGGGGTGGGGGGGCAGGATGTTGCTGGCCCCCGAGATGGGGGCCCACTGTTTGGGTGACAGCTTGCACTTTGTTCTCCCCTGCATGCCTCTCTGGGAAAAGAGAGAGGAGCCATCTTCACGTTTTGTGCCAGGGTCTACTCCAACCTCGCTACGCCCCTGGCAAGATAACCCTAGACCCCCGAAGCTGGATTTGGCTAGTCCCAAATTCCTGTTGATTTGGCACCTGCCACTCTACCAGCAGCTTCTTGGGGTGGAAGGACTCTATGGAGAGTACCGCAGTAACGTAGCATTTGTCGTGGGGAGGTGGGCCCCACCACTGCCTCTTTGGGCAGGTGATGCTCCACTCCTCGCAGTGGTGCACTGATGATTTTGAATCCGGAACCGGAGCCTGGCTCTGCCGGATGATCCAGTCCTGGCAGTATCTTGCCAAATAGCAAACTGCCGCTGAGTGCAGTAATAATAGGGTGCCTTTGAGCATGCGCAAAGTACTTTCTCCTAAACATTGAGCCACTGAAGACAACTCTCATGCATCTAGCACAGGAGTGGCCAACCTGAGGCTCTCCAGCTGCTGCTGGACTACAATTCCCATCATCCACAGCCTCCATTTGGAAACAATATCGGGAAAGCCCCTGGATGACATGAAAGGAGAGGATTCCCATCTGCTCCAATTGTACTGATTTTTGTCCCTGACCAATCCCTATTTTTATCTTTTGGAGATGTGTCGGTGGTCCATGTTTAGTTCTTCAGGGTTCAGCTCCTTCCCCAGCATCTCTGGAAGCTAAACCTCGGGCAGGGGGAATGATGCATTTTGTGTGTCATGCACATGGACACTAAGGCATCACACAGTATGCAACCCACCATTTCACACATTGCAGCTGCTGAAGTGCATTTTGCAATGACAGCCTATCTGCAGGACAATTATGCTTTGCAAATGTATCTTTGTGGCTTTTAAATCAGTGGGAGATGGACTGTCATGGAGGAAATGAACACGGCCTGCATCAAGTGGAGAGACCTCTCAGCAACATGTAGCAGTGTGGGGAAGTGTGGACATGGGGGTGCCAGAGTTGACCCTTCAGTCCCATCCTCCCCACCTCACAGTTTGTCTGCCGCACACATTTCCCCCCTTCCAGCAATCAGCTCTGGCCTGATTATTGCCCATGGGGGAGGGCTCTCTGGAATCTTGTGTACTGAAAACCACACGTTCAGCATCCGAACTGAAATGGATATTTTATTCTCTCAAGCGATTGCTAAGCAGGCATGACAGTTAAGCATGATGGTGATGGTGATGGTGATGTATTTAATGTCCTGTGTGGTGTGGCCCGTAGTTTGTACTTCATCTCTCTTTTCTAAACAGATGCTGGTGCTTCAGGACTCATGTCACATCCACTGGCGAAGTGGGATTCCTCTCTTCCCCACAACTGGCACATTTCAGATTTCTGAGTGTGAGACACACAATAGGCTTAAATGGGTTTGTTGTTCTCGCTCCCCATAGAACCTTGGGAACTGTAGTTCAGTGAAGGATGGGCGTGGGCAGGACTACCCATCTCGCATCCCCAGATGTTGCATTACAGTTGTTGGGCCCCCTTGCTGTTGGATGGATTTTGTCACAATGGACTAACACAGCTATGGGGAAAAGCTACAGCAGAGGCCCCAGTCTGGAGTCCAGACATTGTGAGACCACAACTCTCATCACCCCAGCCACCATGGCCTCTGGTCATTGCAGCTGCGGATATTGTAGTTCAGCATCATCTGGGGACCCAGGCTTGGGAATCTGACAATTATCAGCACTCTCTCCAAACTAGGACTCCCCGGATAAGACTGGTATAAAACATGTATCTGTGTGTAGTGCGGACAGGTGCCCACCCACTACACCTTTCCTCGGTGCTGAAGGGTGACACTTTGCCCCTACCTCTGCTGGTAGCAATTATGACATCACCTGTGGTTTCTCTGTTATGATGTGCTTATTGTCTCCTTGGTGATGGCTAAAACTCAACAGTCTCAGTGGTGTGGTGGATGCAGGAGGAGAAGCAGCAGCATTTCACAGGGGCGGCTTGGTTCTCCTCCTCCTATCCCAAGAATAGACGAGCAAAGCTGTTGTGCTCCTTTTAAATTTACAAATGAGTGGTAAGGCTACTGGGCAAGAAGTATCTTTCTGTTCTAGAAGAGGAATTTGTAACAGCTGGAGGCGGTTTGAAACCAAGCAATCCAGAGATGAGGCAAGTATTTCAGCATCTCTAAATGCTAAAATTCTTTTGCTTCCTTTCTTTGTTTGGCTCTGTAAATAACCTTTGCAAAGGCTTAATTCTAGGGACAGTAGGGGGAAAGGTACTACAGTGCTTGGAGAAGTACCTTCACCTTGGAAAGAGAGCAACTTGAACGGGAAATTACAGACAAAAAGACAAAAATAAGATAACCTTCATTTTGGAAATCATCTGGAAAAACTTTTTAAAAACATAAATTCTGCCAATTTTAAGAAAATAAACTCATAACAAAAGGTGTGATGCATGGTAAAGAATGATACAACATAAGGAACATAACTTGCTGCACTGTTTCTGAAAAAGGGAAGTAAAAAACTCCAAATATTAACATTACCAACACAGAGATTAGTGCTTTATTGCTAAAGAAAACAGCCATTTGGTTTCTTTCCTAGAGAAGCAACACCATCACAATGTGCTTTATTAGCAGGAAGGGCTTGGCTTGAAATGCATGGTTTTCAATCAGTTTAAGAAAACAACATCATAAAAAGTCTGATGATACACGTCATTGCACTGTTTCAGGAAGGAAGAAGTGTAAAAGATCACAGATGGTCACCACCAACATGAAGATAAGTACCTAAGAGGTAAGTCACTTCTTGCCAATGGCTACTTGGTTTTTTTCCTAGCCCACTGACCTTTTCAAACCAAACACAGAAGACATCTATCACGGTTAAACGGTGATCTGACTATTTTGATTACTGTTTTGCAGAATGAAAAACAATTTTTCAGTGTACAAGGAACTGCAATCTAGCTGTTCTCCCTGGAGAAAAAGAGATACTTCTCCAAGATAAGTAAAAAAAATACATGGGAACAGACTTCTGCAGAGAACTGGAAGGGGGTAATCTTTATTTGCAGGAAATGCTTGGCTTGAAAAGTGTAACTCAATTCATGGTTTCCCAAAAGCCTAAAAAAGGAACAAACTCATGATGAAAATTTTAGTGTGAGGAAAGGAACATCAAAATTGTTGCTTTGCTTCAGAAAGAAGGATGCAAAACACCACCAATGTGGAAATAGACCATAATGAAGTAAGTGCTTTATTGCTAACAGAAGTGACTACCTGTTTTCATTTCTGGCCCACTGGCCTTTTCAGACCAATTACTGGAGACATCTATCATGGTTAAACATTGAACTGATCATTTTGATTACTATTTTGTAGACTGAAAGACAATTTACAGGGAACTGCAATCTATCTATTCTCTTGAGAGAGAAAGATACTTCTCCAAGAAAGTGAAAAGGACACCTTTGCCTTGCAAACGTAGAGACTGGTACAGAGAACTGGATGAAGAGCATTCTTTACTTGCAGGAAATGGCTTGGCTTGAAAAGTGTAAATCAATTCATGGTTTCCCATAAGCTCCAGAAAGCAACACATAACAAAAAATCTGGTGTGAGATAAGAAACATCAACAATGTTACTTTGCTTCAGGAAAAAGGAAATGTGAAACATCACCAACATAGAAATAGACCCTTAAGAAGTCAGTCCTTTTTTGCTAATGAAACCTATCATTGAAACATCTATGATGGTTAAACATCTATTTGATCATTTTGGTGTCTTTTTTTTTCTGTTCTTCTTTTCTTTTTTGCAGATTGAAAAAGAATTTTTAAGTTAAAAAGAGTTGTTCATTCTCTAAATATGATATTGCTATAAGTGGTTACTCTTCAACAGATAAGTAGCTGGATGAAAAATACCACCTTTTAAAACCGTGTACAATCTATAAAACCAATCTTTCTTATGAAGCCAAGCAGTATTTCCTCTGCATTCCACTCATTCAGAAAATGAATGCACACCCCTACGGTTTCTGCATGGTGATTTTCCATGAAGGACAGCAGTACAGCCTGCAGGACCCCAGTCAGCCATTGCAGTGGGCTGAGGGAGCACTTGCTTAGGTTCTTGCTTATATGCCCAGGATAGTAATGACTGCCACTTTGGGGATTAGGAAGGAATTTTCCTCCAGGGTAGATTGGTCAAGATCCTGGAGGATTTTTGCCTTTCTCTGGACATCTAGCAGGGGTCACTTGCTAGGTTATTTGACATACCATTAAAATATCTTTAACAGGAGTTCTCAAATTCAGATCCCCAAATGTTGCCAAACTACAACCCACATTATCTCCAGCCATAATGGACAAGGGCATAGTAGTTGGGGGTGATGGAAATTGTAGTCCAACAACATCTGCTTTGAGAACTCTTGGTACAAAAGGATTTTTTTGGGGGGGGGGAATCAAGTTTCAACAAACATTAACATAAATCTATTGATTAAAACTTCTTTTTGTCTCCTTTGTCCTTTTCATTGATATACTGAGTACAAATTCAGAGCTTGTCCACAGTACAGATCTAACCTTCATCCTGAATAGTGACATTTTGCTCACAAGTAGGACTTCTTTTTCTCCTGAGTATTTATTTATTTTTGTTTTGTTTTATTTTTGACATTTTATATCCCGCTCTTCCTCCAAGGAGCCCAGAGATGCCCCCCCCACAACGTTTCCAGACCATGGAACCTACAATAATTATATATTTCGCTTCAGGGGAATGCAGCAGTGACCCCCAGCCCCAAGCATGGCACCCTGTACGAAGACTGTGTCTCCATTTTCATCTGAGCAGTGTTAGAAGGCATGGATTCTTGGGACAGTGAGTGTCACCCCCAGGCAGCTTTGAGCCAAGAGACAGGAAAGGAAATGGGGGAGGAAGCCTCTTGGTGGGGGAGGCATGGGGGCTAGACACAAAAGTGGCAGTATTCTGCCAGGGTGCTGGGGAAATTAGGTCCTCAGGAGCAAAAAGGGGAAGAATTATTAGAATGCAAAGGGGTGGGGGAGCCAAAGAGAGAGGAGGACGAGCAGGAAGAAGCCTTGCACTGTACAAGGCTGAGTGACAGGAGAGGCTAGGGGGCCATGTTGGATGATATGTGGATGCAAAAGAACCCACCTCTTCTCTTGGCCCTGCAGTGAGAGGGGGCAGGACACAGAGAAGCAGGAAGGGCAGCAGGAGGGACAGGTTGGCTGGGAGGAGTTGAATAATCACACAATCCATTGGAACTACTCAGCCAAGCCTCTGGCTTTGGAAATTAAGCACCGCCCATCCCCCCCCCCAAAATCTGTAGGAGATAGGCAGGGAATGAGGCGCAGAAAGAAATGGGAGAGAACTGGCTACTGGGAAAGGACAGGAGACATTTAAGATGGCTTGAGCCACCATCACGAGTGAACCTGTTTCCATGGAGATTAAAAAGAAGTAAGGCATGGGTGGGAAGAGAGAGAGGAGTGAGGAAGCATAAGTAGGTTCTGGAGACAAGGAGGCAGACACAGGTTTGGAGAAAGGGGAGATTCCCTTGGCTGGGGTGGGGGTGGGTCTTTCCAGGGAGGGAAACAAACATCCCCCCCGCCACATCACATAAACGGCCTTCCCTTTGCACCTGAGCACTTGGAAAGAGACATCCAACTAATTACCCCAAATCAGAAAAAATGCTGCAGTGGTGGGGGGGAGAAAGAGATGGGCAAGCATGATGAGGACCATGTAGACACACAGAAGCGAGGGTTTCCAGGATCTTGTCCTTGCAGCTGCCCTCTAGCTCTAGTAACAGACCCGAGGGTGGGAGCTTAGGCCCTGCTCAGCCATCTTGGGCCTTACCCCACTGCACTTGGTTCCTTGGAAACTCAAGGGGTCCAACTCTTCGCTCTGTCCTTGGCTCGGACTTGGGTCCTGCAACAGTGTCTGACAGTATCCTGAAGTCAGAGAGGCCTGTGGAAACTTTGCTAGTGCACACCTGTGTCCGTGCTGGGCATGGCCTGTGTCGCTGCTGATGGAAAGAGGGTCCCTGGCATTGCCATGGAGTGGATGCATTTACGTGCATGCATTTGGATGTGTCCCAGTGAAGGGCACTGGCTAGTTTGGAGGGGTGCCCAGGTCAATTGCTCTGGTGAGGGCTTGTGGCTTGGTATCAGGCCAAACCAGATGGGAAGTGGAAGATCATGGCTAGAACTCTTGATGTCCCTTTCTTGTTCAAACTGCATCTACGGTGAGAGGCTGATTTGGACCAGGGCTGTAGCATTGGGGGAGGGGGGCTTTCATGGATCAATTCCCTGACTTCAGTCCCTCGCTCTGAAGCTATGATTAACCATGGAGGAGGAAGCTTACGGCACAGGTAGTAGTAGCTGGGGAGGGCAATTTGGGTTGGGTTTGTGGAGCGACTGAAGAATGGAACCCGTCACCATGGCCTCAATATAAATCTCCCTCAGACTGCTTTTTGAACAAGAAACAGACATCCAGCATTCCAGTCATGAAACTCCCGTGTTTCATTTCATTCTGCCCTGAATGGTTGGAGTCAGCTGGTGTTCTTGCTGTGTTTTCCTCATCCAGCTGTTTCTCTGCTTATGGTCCATTGTGGACTAGAACACTTTGGTCTTTACTAAACAAGACCAAAGTGTTCTAGTTGCTTTGCTAGCAACCAGCTGCTCCTTCTGAGGATCCAGGCCAGAGGAACCTCACTGGCCTTTGTTTATCTTGGCTACTAGAGAGCTGATCAACTGCAGTACCTCCTTCTGGCCATTTCCATTGGTGGTGCCCGAGTGCAGTCAATAGCAAGCTAATAGCTCGTTCTTCTACCACAGTGCAATGGAGACTACAGCTGATAGAGCACCTAGTTTGAGACCTCTGCGACCTTACCACCGTCAGCCATTGTAGCTGGGGATTATGGGAGTTGTAGTCCAACAACATCTGGGAGCCCAAGTTTGAAAACTCCTGGCTTAGGCTTTATTGAAGATTGTAGAAGAGGATTGCAGACGAGGTGGAAATGCCAGCAATTGGTTTCGGGTGCCTTGTCTCCATGCACACATCCAGTTTTGTTTTGTTTTAATTATCTGATTTTCATGAGCACCTTTGCTCTTGCAAGTGTGTGTATGTGTACACACCTGTGCATGTGCAAGTGTGTGTGCATCCATTTCCAGGCTTTTCATAGTGCATTTGCAAAAGTGGATGGTGCATGCTATGAGCATCTCTGAAAAGTACTATGCACACTGAAGGTGCCCATGAATCTGGGTGCACATGTCCCACGCCTTAAGTCTAGTGGCTTAGAGTACGGTTGCCAACTAGGGACTTATAGAGAACATGCAACTATTGGGGGACCAAATGACTTTTTCTTTTCTTTTTTGCATTAGGATGAATAGAGACTATTTTGGGGACCTAACTACTTTTTGCATGTGTTGCGGTGTCCAAAGTTCTGGGGAGCAGCTGGAACATTTTGTTCATTCAGAACACTAAATGGCATCTTCTCTTCCTGGATCTCTTTCCGCTTCCTACTGACCATCCATCCATCCAATGGGGAAGCCAGAATGGAGTTTCTGCTTCGTTGGCAGGTTGCAGAGCCATGTGATGCAGGAGCACGGATAGGTGGGCCCAGCTGGTGCTGCTGGCTTCCTCATGTGGTGGTGGTGAGAAGTTAGTAATTCGCTAACTAACTTTACTCCGCAGTTACACATGCAAATTTTATGCAGAATGGAGACTATTTTGTGTGTGAAAAGCATCGTCTATTTCCACTTTGGGGGTGATGGATATCAATTTCTTCCACCATCTGGACCTGGCAACCCTAGCTGAGAGTGCGAGCTGTTCCTGGTTCAAATCCTCACCAATACACTCCCCTTAGGCAAGCCCCCTCGCCTCCCCCAGCACTGGTAATATGAAGATGATGATAACCATCCTAATGACACATCTTCCAAGCAGGCCTAATCTTCCGCCGCTTTCTTTTTAGAAATGAGACGCTGCTCCGTGCGTTGGCTTCTAGCAAATAACCATGTCCTTAATTCCTCTCCTTTTCCTCCACGTTGGAAAAATAATCATAACCATAAACATGAAGCCCAACCCCCTCCCTGCAAACCCGAGCACAGCAGCACAGTGCCCTCTGCTGCCCAGATCTAGGAACTGCAAATCCCCAGCTCCCTTCTGCGGAGAGACAGAGGCTGCCGCCTGGGTCTTCTGCACATCTTGCCAAGAGCAAACCCGTGTCCAGGAAGCCCATCAGAACTCTCCAGCAAATCTCCCCCTTGCTCCCATCAGCCTGAACTTCACACTTCAAGAAGAACTCCACCTCCCTAGGGGGTGCATTCATACTTCTATGCCGCCCAAATCCCCACCCGGAAACCCTCACTGCTCCCTCTGTTTCCTTCAGAGCCTAATTTAAACCCAAATTCAGCAGGAGAATATGCAGAGTAAAACATGGCAGCTGCAGCTGAAGTGGATTTATCTTAAGATTGTCCAGCATCTACCCATACAGGAGCTGGGGGTCTGGGGTAATAAGCTTGCAAGGGAAATGGAGGAACCGTCCAGATAGGAAGAGAACTCTCCAGCAAATGTTCCACTTGCTTCCATCGTCCTAACCTGAATTTATCCAAACCTGGATGGCTTTAAGAGGAGTTTGGATAAATTCATGGAGAAGTGTATCAACAGTTACTAGTCTGGTGGCTATGGGCCACCTCCAGCCTCAGAGGCAAGATGCCTCCAAATACCAGTTGCAGGGGAGCAATAGCAGGAGAGAGGGCAGGAGTAAGTGGCCCTATCCAGAGGGAGAGTAACTGGCCCTCTCCACCCCCAGCACAGGACCTCCAATGACTGTTGCTGGTGTCTATCTTATGTTTCTTTTAGATTGTGAGCCCTTTGGGGACAGGGAGCCATCTTATTTATTTATTATTTCTCTGTGTAAATCACCCTGAGCCAATTTTGGAAGGGCAGTATAGAAATCTGATGATGATGATGATGATGATGATGATGCCCTCAGCTCTTGCCTGTGGGCTTCTTGGAGGCATCTGGTGGGCCACTGTGGGAACTGAGGTGAACTGAGGCTGGACTAAGTGGGCTTCCTTGGGCCTGATCCAGCAGGGCTGTTCTTGTGAGAAGTTAGCACTGGGTCCAGAGTCTAGGATGCAGCTGCGGAATCCACAAGGGCTCTGGGATACCCAGCAAGGAGCTGGGCAGGAAATGTGCTGCCCACCAGCACCAGCCAAGCAGCAAAGGAGGGTGCTTATAGCAGGCCCTGCGTCCCACCCTTCCTGATGCATTTGTGGAGGCCCTGATCCTGGAAGCGCTGGCCAGTGCTGTCCTTCCAGATCAGTGCTTAGGAAAGGAAAGCCTCTTGCTGCCAGGCAGGTGAGTACACTGCCTTCCAGTGGTGGATTCTTTCCCAGTTTGTCACAATCTTTCTTCTTGGGGTCTAGGAGGCGATTGTAGAGGTCCCTGTGGCATAGGAGAGCCGATGGAAATGGCAGGAGCCGAAGACCTATCCTCCAGGGACTCAGTCAGAGTCCAAGTGGGGGGTGTCCTCCTAGGTGCTGTCCTGAGGTCCCCACCACGGGTGCGGACTCCTCCTGGTCTCAGCATGCCCTGCTCCGGGTTTGGTTGCAGGAAGCTCTCTTTCCAAGGGGGCTCTCATCCAGGGGCGGCCTTCATGAAGCCAGAGAAGGCCATTGCCTCGAGCAACAGATTTGGGGCACCAGCAGGGCAGCAAGATTTCTCCCCACCCTGCTGCCACCACCACGGGAGCAGCTCTTTGGGACCCATCTGGAGGAGAGAAGAGGCTGCAGGCGACTTCCCCTCCTCCCTGCCCCAGAGGCTCTTCCAAAGCTTCCCAGGGTGGGTTTTGGAAGGAGGCTAGCCCCCACCAGCGGCATGGGGCAGGCAAGGAGCCTTTTGTGAGCCTTGGGCCGCCCTTGGTCCGATTGGAGCCTGGGAACTGGCAGGGCCTTCCGGAATCTGGGGTCCGGTTTGATGTTGTTACCATGGCATCAAGTCTGGCTCAGTTCTCCAGGCAAGCTCTGAAGGCAGGCTCCTGCAGCTTTACGAAGTGAGCGAAGAAGGGTGATGGTCCATGGCCTCGGTCCTCTCCGCTCCTGGCTTTGCTGTTCAGAGAGCTGAACTCTGCCTCTCTCCTCCTCTGCTGCTGCTGCTGCCCCATCCCTCTCTCTGCCTTCCAGTTTGATTTGAAAGCTTCACGTTATGCTGTCTGGGTGTAAAACTAGCTTGCAAATTGATTTTTGTTTCTCATGAAAGAAGACCTGACTTGGAGCACTAACTCCTGCCTGTGCTGCTGCCTTTTGGGCAAGAGTGGAACTATTCTAAGGAACCAGGGCCGGGGGTGGGGGCACAAAAGGAGGCCCAGCCACCTCTCCTTCCTGGAGTTCCATTTGCAACTCTCCCCCCCACCCATACACTGCCTGCAGGCTGGCCATTCATCAGGTAGAGCTGTGTGGTTAACCAGGCAGCTCTACCTGATGAATGACCAGCCTGCAGGCAGCACAGGATGGGCGATAGCGAAGCAAAGGGAGCTCTGGGAAGGAGAGGCATCTGGGCCTCCTTTGGCACCCCCTGGCTTGTTCGGACCAGCCTCTCCCGCTTTTGGAATGCATGGATGGTGAGGAGGCATTCTGCTGCTCAGTCAGAGTCATGCTGGAGTCCCAGAGTTCTCCATTGTTTCCTTGGCATTTCTCACCTCTACCCCGCACACAGCAGAGTGGGGAAACATGGTGTTTAAAGTGGCCAGGAAGCCCCAGCTGCAAACCACAGAACTGCAAAAGTCTCTGCCTCCAAATGCCATTTTCTCCTCGCCTCTCTAGTTCAGGATCTTTGTGCTGAAATATTTCCCTTCCAGCTGCATATTGCAGGTGGAAACTGCATATATGCGGAAGGCTGCAAATTATCCAGGAGACACCCTCACATGCCCAGATGGAGTGTGTGAGACACTTGGAAATCCCCCCCCCCGCCACGATGAAGCCCGAGAGCCTAAATGCTGTTCTGCCAGACAAAACGTCCTACTTCTCAACACTCCCCCTCAAAAAACCTGGCCTCCGGTAAGCTCCAACATAGATTTTTCAGACTATGTTTACCACATTGGATTATACACTGAAAAGACGCAGCATGCTAAAAAATGTCGTGACACCTCCAGCAAGACGGGCAGAAGAGAGATTAGGATCTAGCAGGACATGTCTGGGTGATGATCAGGAAGGTCTTCTGACTCCCCATAGTTTAATAGCAGCCACAACTTTTCTAAATTCTGCAGCTGAAACAACAGAAGCTTGAGGGATGGGGCAGAGAGCAGGAGAGGATTTTGCGTGGAAGGAATGTGGACTCAGATCGGACACTGAAACTGAATTCCTGGACTGAGCGTGTATTTAGAGGAGCCCCGTGTAGGGAGCTTGTCCTCATGATCAAAACCAGGCTTGGAGGAGCACCCAGCCAGGGCTGAGGAGAGGAGAGCTGGTCTGGTGGTAGCAAGCATGATTTGTCACCTTAGCTAAGCAGGGTCCACCCTGGTTGCCTATGAATGGGAGACTTGATGTGTAAGCCCTGGAAGAGATTCCCCTCAGGGGATGGAGCCGCTCTGGGAAGAGCATCTAGGTCCCAAGTTCCCTACCTGGCAGCAGCATCTCCAAGAGAGGGCTGAGAGAGATTCCTGCCTGCAACCTGGGAGAAGCCGCTGCCAGTCTGTGAAGACAATACCCAGCTAGGTGGACCAATGGTCTGACTAAATATATGGCAGCTTCCTTTGTTCCTATGTCGGAGAGCCAAGCGCCCGCCCTCCTCCTGGAGATCATGTGTTTGCAAAGAAAGATCAAGGAAGGAGGAGGGGAGAGTGATCATGTGGGAGCTGGGAAGAGCTGGGTAGGACAGGCATGGCCACCACACATTCTGTCCTGTCCTACCTGTCTCCCCCCCCCACATGATCACTCTCCCCTCCTCCTTCGTTGATCTTTGCAAACACACGACAGCCGATTGGGAGCATGCATGGATCTCCTACACCGACTAGGCGCTCTTCCGAGAACAGCCCTGGTGCCTGCCTGCCCCTTCAAGCCACTGTTTTGCACTTGGCTCTGGCTGGTGGACCTCAGGGTTCAAAAGAGATCCTGCAGGCCTGACATCTGCCTGCCCTCAGTGTAAACAATGCACTCTGGAGCAAAATGCCCTCTTGGAATATTAATCAAATTGCCCAGATAGCTTCTTCATTTGTGGACGGCTCCCTCTGATTCCCAGCAGATTCCCTAGTGCATCTCTCTCCCTCATATCTTGCCCTTCCTCAGCAAGGAGAAACACTTGCCTGCAGGCTGGCCATTCATCAGGTAGAGCTGTGCATGCAGGACAAGAAATTGTTCCGAGCACTTGCAACTTGGCTGCCATTTTGGAAAGTGTTCCATACATGACATAGACTGGGATGCTGTGTTCCTTCTAAGAGAGATTCCCAGATGTTGTTGACTACAACTCCCATAATCCCCACGCAAAAGCCATTGCAGCTGGGGATTGTGGAAATTGTGGTCAACAACATCTGGGAATTTCTCTTAGAGGGAACACTGATGGGATACATGAGAGAGGTAGAATGTGTGGTACCAACATTGGCAGGAGTGTGTGAACCCATGCCAAGGTGGTTTATGGCCCGAGATGAATCGGAGATTTCCAACTTGGCGTGGGTTCACACAATCACACTAATGTCAGTAACCCACATTAAACCTAGATTCAAACAACTGTGCGAACAAGGCTATTATGGTGTAGGCATGGTTGAAATGGGGAGGTGTTGCCTAGTATAAAGACAGATCCTTCTGTTGGCTGTACAATGCCTTTTGAAGCTTTCTTTCACACCCTTCAGGTCTAGAAACATGATGCCCTTTGATGAAAAGTGTTCCAGGATTCTGAGCACAATACAATTGTGGATTCTGTGTGAACTTCTAGACTGCTCCATTTATTCACCAGTAGGAGCCATGTCCCCACCCAGTAATGCCTGACCAGTTGTACTTCTCTCCTCTTCCCACCCCCTCCTTGCCATCCACGCTTTTGTCCTTCCAAGAGCCATCTCAGCAGAAGCACTTTCCATGGCAGGCTGCTTAATCGCACTGCAGATTAATCTAGCGAGTAGATGGGGGAAGCTCACGCCATCTATATAAATGAAGCAATAATTAGCCCCAATCTCCAGAGGATATGAATCCCTCTGGGTACAATTGCTCTCCCTCGGTGAAGTCTCTGGGGGATGATCAATCTCTAAAGTGCAATGTTTCCCTGTCGGGCACAATCCATCTCCCGTCTTTTTGGGCAGTAATGGCACCACAGTGGTTTAATAACTCTCCCCAATCTAATATTTCTCCTTAAAATCTTTCTCCTTAAACTCATCTCTCTTTTTCTCTTCACTTTTCTATCTGCCGGTTCCCATAAAATCTGGTTTAGTCTAGCACCACTGTCCCCACTGGAGCAGCCATTCAGACACCCCCACCCCCAGGAAGCTCACAAGCAGAGCATGGTGTGGTGAAGATTGCCTTTCCCCGTCAGCCATCAAGGTGAACCGTCGTAGGGCCCCAGGCAGCCACAGAGAAAGAATCAAGGTGAGAGGCCAGAAGCATGACTCCCTGGACCTGGAGGGAAGCCCAGCTCATGTTGAGTTGAGGGGGAGCAGTAGAGGCAAGCCCTTATACATATGCCTGGACTAGATGGGCCTTGGGCCTGATCCAGCAGGGCTGTTCTTATGTTCTTACATTCTAACTAAGCCTAAGTTCACATAACCAAAATAATGACATATTCTTCCCTTCATCAACACGTCCTCCTCTCTTAATGGTTTTTAAAGAAGGCTCCAACTTCTTAAGCCATCTTCTTCCTCCTACCCATTTTAGTTGTTTGTATCTTCTGGATCCCCTTCAACATTAATCCATTCGCCTTGGGCAGACTGCACTTTCTCAGCCTCGGTTCCCCATCTGTAAAATGGGAATAATAGTGACCAACCTCACAGAGCTGTTACAAGGACAGAGAGAACACGAAGACTTATATGACAAAGAATATGAGCAAGGTCCTTCAAGTTTTTTCCTGGAAGGCACCTTCTCTTGGCATTGCAGCCCAACATGGAAACCTGAACAGGAAGTATCTCACATAACAAGAGATACTTCCTAGGGCGGGCTTGGCACCAGCTGGTCTGATGCTACTATTT
This sequence comes from Hemicordylus capensis, assembly GCF_027244095.1. Classification (NCBI taxonomy): domain Eukaryota; kingdom Metazoa; phylum Chordata; class Lepidosauria; order Squamata; family Cordylidae; genus Hemicordylus; species Hemicordylus capensis. The sequence continues at coordinate 28,204,768 of NC_069663.1, read as the reverse complement.
CTGTGCCAGCCAAGATGATCCAACAACAAGCCTGCTGAGAACATTCCAGCTGGCGCATCTTGTCAACCACACTGCTGCAGATGTTCGGAAGAACTGCACCTGCTGAAATGCCTTCTCCTGCCCAGCTATTCAAGACACGAGAGGCCTCCTGTTGAAAGGCTGCCTGTGCCTGACATAACAGAACTGGACAGGGAACATCTGTCCCATTCTATCCTGTCAACACCCATCCACTGGGCGAAAGGCACCACCAGGTGGGGATGAAAGTACACATTTGAAATACAGCACTCAAGAATCGCCTGGCTGGATAAGACGCAAGGGCTGTGTAGTCTCCCCAGCACTACTGGTTCCCACCATTGCTCTTTTCTCTGGGATCACCACAATATCTTCATTCACCTTTTATGGAAAATCCGGAGCACCATTGTTGAATGAATGTATTCCACTGCTGTGTGGCCTCCCCATGTGTATTCCAGACACGGTTTGTAGCAACTGGAGGAGCATTCCTGGCCCTGTGAGCTAAGCCTCGGGGACTCCATTGCAGCTGGACCTGAGCTCCTGACCCTTGCCCAGCCCCTCTGCAGCAGCATTTCCAACAGTCACCACTGATAGATGGGGGTGTCTACTGTGGGAGAAGCTGTGCAAGTCAGGACGAAAGTATATGGGCGTGTATAAACATAAATAAGCATAAACTGGAGTAAATCTGGGCTGTTTACATTGCTGTTTTTTACTGTATTTGATTATGGTTTGTTACAGTTTTCCAAAGCTTGGCTTGTTCATACAGCAGGCTTCTTCCCATCCATCCCACCCATTTCTGGCCAATGCGGTTGCGGAGGAGGCGGAGCATCCTGCCTCCAGCTTCCTATTGGTGCATTCAGCTGTGCTCAGGTAGACAAGGAGTGAGTGTGCATGCATGCGTGGTTTCTGGTTATTTATTTATTTTTATAGTTAAATTTAATTTTTCCCCTCCCAGTGCTCTTGTGCAACTACATCTGCACAGGAGCACAATCCAATGTTCATATTCCCTTTACTGTCATGAAGCACTGCTTCAACTTTGGGGCTCTCACAGGGAGGGGATGGGAAGCCCTTGTATGTGTTCTGTGCATGTGTACTTCCCAGGGATTTCCCCACATTTGTTTTATTTTATTTTTTCCCCAGTGTGCTCTTGCACACCCCTACTATTGCAAAAAGGAAGGGAAAAGCCAGAAGTCCATTTGAAGTAGCACAGTTGTGCAAGAACACTTTCGAAGAAGAAGGGGGGGGTGGCTTTCCCCCAGCCATCTGTGGGGAAATGAGAAAGAGTTCAGAACATGGTCCTGGCTGGACAAAGAGCTCTGAAAACTGGCACACATGCAGTAGAGGCTGTCAGGACTCTGTGTATTTAATTTAAAGCTAATCAGTCAATCAGTTTAATGGTTTCTTTAAAGATTAAGCCAAAATGGCACATCAGAGAATCATGACAAAAATGACTTCACATCTAAGAATCACTGAATTTTTTAAAATGCAAGGCCTAATGAACAAAAACTGTACACAATGCTGCTACCAGCTTCTGAGGAGAAACTCCCAGTCATTTTATTTTACTTTCATTCACTGGGGGAAAGCTGCTGGTGGTCATGGATATGGCGCGCACACCCCTCTTGGTGAAGACAGGACATGGGACTGCAGGACGTGCTGTGGGAGGGGAGGTAACTGAAGGTGGAGCCCGCCAGGATTATGCCATCCACTAGCGGAAAAAGGCCAGGCGTTCCCTCAGCCACTGCTCCGTCATATCCTCTGTGGACCGGATCTCAAAGACCTGAGTGAAAGAGAACAGGAGGAGGAGTCCAGGCTGAGAACGTGGCCAGTAACCCTGCCCTGCCTTTCCCAAGCAGCAAAAGAGAGGGGATGGATATGGATGTCCTCTTAGGGAAAAGGTAGGTTTCATCTAGGCAGGAGCTATTACAAGGCTGCTAGCTGGTTTGGAGGATTATAGACCACTGAGCTGACAGACTAGAGAGGATCAGATGGTGCCCATGAGCCTCAGGGTGGGGAACAGGCAGTATGATGGCTTGTTCAAAATGTTACAAGTCAATAACATAAAGAATTGCCAAAAGCTACCAAGAGACATTGTGCATGTTAAAGGCTGGATTGTGGGATAAGCTTTTGTGGACTAAGGCAGAAGTTCTCAATCTTGGATCCCCAGTCATCATTGGATTACAATCTCCATCATCCCCGGACACAATGGCCATTGTGGTTGGGGATTATGGGGGCTGAAGTGCAGCAACACCTGGGGACCCATGTTTTGAGAATCACTGGACTGAGGCACCTGATGAAATGACTTCTAGTTCAAGGAAGCTCATGCCACATTCAGGCTGTAATCCTAAACACACTTACTCGCGGAAACTCAGTTGAGATCAACGTGAGTAAACATGTTTAGGATTACACTGTCAACTGTTGAGCTTTCAGAAGCCACAGGACTCTTTGTTGTGTTTGCTGCAACAGACTAATGTGGCTACCCCACTGGAAGCTGTGAATATGTACTACCAGTGTCCATTCCATGTGCTATGGAGCTGCTATGGAGCTGCTAAAACAATACCCACTGTATTCTGGAATTCAGGGCGATCTCTTAAATTAAGAGACATCTGCTAACCCTAAAATAAGCGGGGGGTTCAGATGGATTTAGGGACTGTCAAGAAAGAGTGGCTGTGAAAAGACAGTGGGGGTAACTCCTGGGAGTACAGACTGAGGAGGAGGGGTCATGTCAGGCAATATCTAGCATTTACTTTATTTTTAAAAAAATATATTCCACCTGCTAGCTGTAGTTCTTGAGGGCTGCTGCCTGGTTGCAACTTAGCAAACGTGCCTTCTTAAATCGGCTGATGTAGCAAGAAGCAGCTGCATCTCCTCCTACTACTCATTCCATCTTGTGATCCTTTTGTCTGTTCTCCTCCCCCACCTGCAGCAGTGAGTGAGCAGGACTCTCTAGTTTCTTTCCCAGGGCAAGGGAAGAGGGCAGAGGAATGGACAAGGGCACGTGGGGAAGGAACATGGAAGAGAAGCCACAGCTGCCTGGTCTGTCCCCTGTTTCACTGCAGAGTTCAGCCATCTACATGTTCTCTGAGTTGCATCCTGGCAACCTACCTCACACTATGGGAGAAGATTCTGGAGTGAGACAAAGAGGCACTACAGGAGTTCCAGAAGGCTAGGTGGGAGCTCTGGCAGAATGAAGAGCAAAAACAATCCCACAGGATATGGGGCAAGAAGAACACAGGTGCTCAGGTGTACCTGAGCTGGAATACCTTGGTGAGCTCCGCAGCCTGCACCAGCCTGTTCTTGCTCCCGGCATACATCATCTGCTGCTCTGGCTTGCACCCTGGGGAAGAAAGAGGAGAGTTGCTTATTTGTTTACAACTAGCACCAAACCATTCATCCATCTAGCCTAGTGTTGTCTACTACTCCAGCTGGCAGCATCTCTCCAAGGGCTCAGGCAGAGAGGGGCCTTTCTCATTTTGCTGCCCAAGATCCTTTCTCACTAGTGATGCTACAGACTGATCATGGCAGAAGCCAGACTCAAACAGGGGCTTCTCAGCTTGCACTCTTGGCCGCTTCACTACACTAACATAATAAATTGCACTATAAACTGATAATCTTCAGTGATTCTCATGAAATTGTCATGATTCTCCAGGTGAAAACCCAGCCAGGTCCTGTTAGAACCCAGTCTTGCAAACCCCTACCATCTCCTTCAAAACTTCCCCTTTTGTTTCTATCAAACCCCATCACAATACTGGGGACAGAAGCCAGGAATCCTGACCCCCCATCAAACCCTGTTCAGAAAGCGACTGGTTCTCACCGACTGGGCTGGAGAAGATGAAGCAGAACGGGTAAGAGATCCGACCATCGTCATGGACATATTTATAGCTGTAGACCACAAATGTAAGCTCTCCAGTCAAGGTGGCAACTGGACATCTGATGGCAAGCTGGAGAGCTGGGCAGAGGGGACTTGGCAGAGGGGACTTGAGGGTTGACTGGTCAGTGACAATGAAACACCCTGAGAGCCACCAGTCATTTTAGGAACAAATTCACACATTACATTTTTGAGAAGTGCCCCAAGGTTTTTGTAAGGATACACTTCAAAAATGTAATGTATAAATGAGGTAAACATATATATTGTATAGGGACACTCCTCAGAGAGCCAGAATTGGCTGAAGCTTCCTATCAAGTGTATCCTTCATTGCATTCCGAGCTTTGCCGTCACCTAATGCAGGGTTAGGAACCGAGGAACACAGGCAGCCGCCATATGCCCTATAGAGCGCTGCCACAGACCCTTGGTCCATCTAGCTCAGTATTGTCTACCCAGACTGGCAGTGGCAGCTTCTCCAAGGTTGCAGGCAGGAGTCTCTCTCTCAGCCCTATCTTGGAGATGCTGCCAGGGAGGGAACTGGGAACCTTCTGCATGCAAGCGCTTTTCCCAGAGCGGCCCCATCCACTAAGGGGAATATCTTACAATTCTCTCACATGGAGTCTGCCATTCAAATGCAACCAGGGCAGGCCCTGATTAGCAAAGGGGACCATTCATGCTTGCTACCACAAGTCAGCTCTTCATTACAAGGCCTGTGAGCCAGTGGTGGCTGCCTAATTATTTATTAGACCTGTGTGAAGCTTTGGCCTGATGCCAAACAGTCTGCACAGTCCCCTTGGCACTGTACAGAGGGGACTATTTCCAGGTCCAGCACCAGTGGGCTTCTTTATGGGAAAGGGAGCCCTCTCAGGCTCCAGCACCATCTTGGATGATCGCCTTCCCCATAGAGTCCTATGAAAAAATCTCTGGGAAGGATGACACTTCCCAGCACTCCATGCCCACCTTCCAAGATGGTGCTGGGCTCAACAGGGTTCGGTTTCTCTTAAAGGGCCCCTTACCAGCTCTGAGAAAAGCACAGCACTGCACGGAGGCCAGTGCAGTAGGAAATGGCTCTGACACTGAAGGGTTTTTTTCCGCCAAAATGGCCCCCACTTGAAAAAGAATGAAGATCATTGTGTGTGAAAAGCTCTCCAAAGAAAAAGCACCGAGTCATCCAGGACTGAGCTTGCTAGGAGGAGAACAACAGTTCAGGCACGGTTCAAGTATGGCGAAGTTCTCCTGCTACTGCAATTGTTCTGCAACCTCGTGAGGGAGAGGGAGATTCTTTCCTGGTGCCTCTGATGCTTTAACTCCTCCTCCCCTTCCCCCTTCCCTGCAATACAAACTACATCGCCCTCAAAGGCTTGGGCAATGATGTTCACTCCTGACTGGATGGCTGTGTTCTTCTTTACACACAGAAGAGAATGACTGAGGTATGTAAGGGAAGAGCCTGGCCTAAGTCTTTGTTGCTGTTCTTGCTGATGAGAACGGAAGGCAGTTAAAGAATCTTTTTGGGCTTCGAAGCCAAAAAACTGAGAACAAAGGACTCTTCAACTGCCTCCTGCCCAGCAAGTGGGGGATGCTGGCCCTGGGGGGCATTTGTCCAGTTGAGAAAATGTCTTGTTAGTCACCAACTAGGGTCCATAAGAAGAGCCCTGCTGGATCAAACCAAAGCAGTCCCTCTAGTCTGCTTTCCACAGTAGCCAACCAAATGCCTCTGGGAAGCCCACAAGCTGGGCATGAAGGCAATAACTGGTTCTTGTTGTTTGCCCCCCTCCAGCAACTAGTATTTAGAGCTATACTGCTGCTGAACATGGAAGTTCCATATGACCATCATGTCTAACAGCTATGGATAGACCTCTCTTCCTCATCTGGGAATTTGCCTAATCCTCTTTGAAATCTATCTAAGACAGTGGCTAATCTCAAACTTTGTGGCAGCAAATCTGATAAATCAGTTATGTGTTGTGCAAGGAAGTAAAATCTTGATTGCCAGGGAACAGAGGCATGGGTACTGCCCCATCCTTGGCAACCCTGCCATGCACGCCAGTCACATCCCTTGCATGTGATGTCATGTACACGTGGCCCAATCACCGGCAGGCCTGCGTGAGCCCTCCAGAGCACAGGGAGAGGAAGGAAAATAAATGCATCCAGCCAGCAAGTGCTGGATGGCTTGCATGGCCCTTCCATGGCTTGTGGCCGGGTTCTTTGAACCCATCTGCTCAATGGTGGCTCCGCCCATCTCTGTTTAGCCACACATAAAAAACTTCATCAGGCCAATTAATAACTATAGATGGCTGCAGAAGCATGTATGGCAATTAAATCAAGATCAACAGGTTTCTGTCTCAATAGCAGAGGGAAGGATATCGAGGCTGGCGCTCCGGTAGCTCACTTCTCAGCTCTTCTGGAGAGATGTCCTATAGGCAAAGAATGCAAAAAAAAAAAAAGTATAATTTAATTATCAACAACAACAACAACAACAAGCCTTGCCAACTGTGGGCACTTGGGTCGTGGTTGGCATGACTGGTCACAATTTCCCATTTGTGGATACTTAAAACTGTGGTTGGCGAGGGTTGACTGTACTCTGAGAGTTGCCACTGTAGCAGGGCACTACACCATATGAAGACTGTACTTCAGATAGTAAGACATTCAATGCCACCTTGGCTCAGTGCCCAAATACAATTGCAACTTGTAGGCAATCACTTTCCATCCTCCAACCAGGATTTCCCCCTCACACACATAAAATCATTTTTCAGGTGCATACTGCTCCTTGGACTGACTTTGCGATCATCACAACCCAGCCTACAGCTACGACCCCTGTGAGGTCAGGCTGAGAGAAGGTGTCTGAACTGAGGCTACTTTAGGAGTTTTGCCGCAGAGCAGGGACCTGAACCCACCAGCGCTCTCTCTGGCACATCACACTGGCTGGCTTCTGTCAACGGTGGGGCTCAGCTGCTTTGACAGTGTGCAGCTTGCAAGGGGCGTGTGGGAGACAGGTGTCACATCAGTCACATCAAGTGCGAACAATGATTTAAGGTTGGCACTCAGCACAGAGTTTGCTCTCTGCAATCCAGGCAGCTGCAACCAGACTGACTCCAAAACGCTGAAGCTTGCTTGTGTCACTTCTTAGTCCTGACAGTGCCAGAAGGGAGGAAGCACTGCCTCTGCTTCTTCTCCCAGCATGCCAAGTTCCTGCCTCCTTTGTGGGAGCAGGGGAAGGGAAAGGCCCTTGAGGTGTCATCAGAAGGTACAGACTTGGGCACAGGAATGGGAGAAAAGCAGGGAAGGCTCTCTCATGCTCTGCCGCAGTGAAAGTTGCTGCTCCCCACTGCCTCTTGGGCTGACTGCTGTGTGGCTACAGAAGGGGCTTGTGAGTTTTCCCCTTCCATTTTAGTCCATTATCTAATCCTCTTTGATTAACCAAAAAGGCACTAGGCACCAGTGGTAGCTGGTGACTCCTGGGACTGGGTGGGTGCCAAGCAAGCCAAGTGATGGGTGGAGCCAAAGTGGGCGGTGCCAATGGTGGTGGGTGGAGCTGCAAGTGGGGCATTGCTAAACCCCTTCCTCCCTAAAAAAACAAAAGCAATATAAGCACTGTAGCAAAAGCTGCAGCCAATGGGCTCTCTCCTGCGGCTTTTGAAGCAACCAAGCTTGAATATCAAAACAAGACTCTAGTGGAGGAGCGGGAGGTGGACAAGAACAATCTTCAGTCTCGGTCCCGGAGATGAATGACCACATACTATAAAAGCTGGAAACTATACTCAAAAAAGTTCCCAACATGACCATGTGTTTTACAGACATGGCAAACAAGGCCAAGACATCCACGTGAGCCACGTGGGGAGGGGACCAAAAAATGGGGGGAAGAACTCCCAAAGTGCTGGTAGATTTATGTATTGGTAAACTTTTCATAAAATTAGTTTAATGTTGCTTTATGCATTTTGAGGTAGTGCTCTTCTTCAGAGGTAATTCTTAGGTAGGTAAAATGAATCACAGTATTTGTTTTTCTAGAGTTATCTCCCTGCACCACCAAGAGTATTTATGTCTTTCTTTCAAAAGCAACCCTCTAAAACCTGTTTTAAAGCAGACACCTGTAGTTAATATGTTGTTCTAGAGTGCTCTGACTGAAGGAGTGACTGATCAAAAGGAGTATCAGGAGTGTCTTTTTATCTTGATTGTTTTAAAAGGGACGGGAGACATAGAACCTATTCCCATGATCACTAGAAAGCGGGCTAAGGGAGTCTAGCCCACTTTCTAGAGATCATCGGAACCACCAGGCTCACAGACGAGCTTGGTGGTTCCAAGGTGGCTAGCCCACCTAATTTTCCCTCCCATTAAACAGGGTTAATGGAGCGAGCGGTCTGTTAACCTTAGGGGTTTTTTTAATCCTGTGCCACTGCAGCGCGGGGCGACACACAAGTAGACCCCTGACAGGGATGGTACAAGCAGCCTCCCGGTGTCAGAGGTCCCCCCAGAATGTCCCACGCATTTGCGCCGGGCATCCTGGGACTTCCGGGGGCAAGGCGGCCCCTGATCCCCACATGTCCTGTAGAAGGTGCCAATGCTGATGAGTGTTTTTAAAAGGCTATACTCACAGAGTCAAAGGTCAAACTGCAAACCACAGATCTGGGTGTAGATTTTGGATTTTTAACCCCAAGTATCAATCATCTTTATTACGATCATATACCCTAAGCAGTTCTTTCCTGTTTGTGGTAAGAGCTTTGTTTTTGGCAGCTTTTATTGTCTCCCTTGGATAAACTCTTGCTAATTTGGTTTCCAACTTTTCTGCTTCCAACAGGAAATGGGAACTTTCAGAACAATTCCTTCTGAAATGTAAAAAACTGACCATAGGGCAAATTGTTTCTTATGTGTTTAGGATGTGAATGATCATATCACAAATATGTATTTCTGTCCATGGACTTCCTATAAATAGTGGTGTTTAGACTTCCTTCCTCTTTATATTCAAGAACATCCAAATGGTTCATACATCTTAAATCATATTGCATCTCAAACATCAAATTAGTATTTCTATTATTGAGCCAACTATTGAAATCTCTTAATTAGTCCACAATGCCCCACCATAAAACAAGCACATCATCTATATAGCGCCACCAAAGAATCAAAAAGTTCTGATATGGATTCTGCAAGCAGTGGATTCTGCGAGAATGTGATGTGTTTACTCTCAAAGTTATCCATATATAAATTTGCCACTTCTGGTGCCATGGTGGATTCTTTTGGATTGCAAATACTATTTACCATTACAAGATAAATAGTTTTGAAATAACACCATCTCTGCCAAAGACATAATGAAATCAGTAGGTGGATATATTTTGTCTGTTAAGCATAATTTCAATGGTCACAAGTGCCTCATGTTGTAGAATACACGTATATAAAGATTTTATATCTAAAGTGACCAAAATGTCCTCTTCCTGTGCATGAGTAATTGTGGATAATTTATTGATAAAATCTGCCAAACCTTGTATATATGATCTCATTAGTGGTACAAAAGATTTTACGAAATAGTTCACATATTGGAAGAGTGGTTCCAAAACAGAATTATTGGCAGATATTATAAGACGCCCTGGTGGTGGAAACCCAGGTTTGTGAATCTTAGGTAAAAATATACAACACTGGGGTTCTTGGCTTATCATTATACAAAAATTCATATCCGTGTATTGTGATATATCCCATTCCTAGACCTTCCTCTAGAATTTAGACTGTATAGAAACTAATGGAATTTTGCCACATGATTTATATGTAGTTCAATCGGATGATACACCTTTTTCATCATTTGACCTGTTAAGTATCATTATGGCTCCACCCTTGTCTGCTTCTTTTATAATTTTATCGGAGTCTGTGGATAATTTATGAAGTACATTCATTCCATCTTACTGATATTGTGCCATGTTTAGGTACAATCTCTTTCCAACAATTCTAATTCTTTGAAAATCCTTTCCTCAAGCAGTTGAATCCCAGGATGAGAAGGTCCTGGTGGCACAAAAGGGAGGTTTGAAAGGAGTAAACGATGTTGTACAAGATTCTGTCTGGTTCTAGAAAAAATGTTTCAACTTGAGTGTTCTAATGAGTTTGAAAAGGTCCAAATGTATTTGTACAAGATCATGTTCAAGAGTTGGGACATACAATAGCCTTCTTTCTAAAATCTGCTCTTCAAATGTCAATGTTCTGTTTGATAAATTAATCACTATTCTCTCCTTCGGGTCCTCTGGTAGAATTCTGAGTTTATATTTCGCCTTTCTTCCCTTTTGGATATGAGTATGCTGTGTGTGGGTCGTCAGGTTTCTTTTTTTAAAAAAAACCCTGCTATTTGTAGAGGAAAAGCTGTAATTGTTGTTTTCTTCAGCGTTGGATGAAGCATTTGTCAAGAACAAAGGATACCTTCTTAGTTTTATAGAGCGGTTTCTTATCCACAAAGGATATATCCTGTTACTATCATAATCTCCTTTGTCTCTCAACAATTGTGTTCCATTTAATCCTTGAACTGTTTTAGAGCTTTGACCAATTGTGCTACTTTGGTATCAATTTCTTTGGTATTGTACATCTTTGTAATGGTTAATGTTTATCCAGTTCTTATATATATACATACACACACACACCCCTTGTAGTAATGTGTACATTATTTTGCAGAATTGCCTCTGAAGAAGAGCACTGCCTCAAAATGTGTAAGGCAACGCTGAACCAATTTTATGAAAGCATACCAATAAAAACATCTGAGTAAATCTACCAGCACCTTTTTGATCTCTCAAGAAGCACAGAAAGGAAGGTGTGGTGTCAGAAGGGTCCACAGCAAGGAGAGCAGAAATGATCCAGAATCCAGACACCAGGAAAAGGCAGCACTTGCAGTTAATCACCATGGTGCCGTGCAATGGTCGGCAGATGGCTATGTAGCAATCATAAGCTATGCATGCCAGAAGGAAGCTGTCTGTGTTGCCAAAAGTCAAGAAGAAATACATCTGGGTCAAACACCCACTGTAGGAGATGGTTTTGCTCAGAGACATAACGTTCGCCAGTATTTTAGGAACAGTAGTGGAAACAAACAACATCAGCCAGTGAGAGAAGTGCATTGGGGTGCCAAGGAGATGGCCATCCAAGTGGATGAACAGGATAATCAGCAGGTTTCCCAGCAGGGTCAACAGGTAGATGGACAGAAAAGACAGGAAGAGAAGACTCTGGTGTTTGGGTTGGGTGGAGATATCCAAAAGGACCATTTCAAAGATGGCCGTTTGGTTAGATAAACTTTATTACAGTCTTTGACCAGTACAGAGACATGAAGAGAAGAACACAGTGTCACACCCATGCAACAATATCGTTTTATGAATATACCGTGACATAGTTTGGTTCTCCCTGGCCATTTTACAGCTGTAATCCATTAACTCTAAAAACATCAAGTTAAAGGAATGTAACACACTCTTCATTTAAGCCTAGCCAAAACAATCAGGCTCCTCATGTAACCTCTGTGGAGCCAAAGTGTTCAATTCTAAAACGCACCATGCTTCTCTCTTAAATAGAGCTTTATCATTTCCATGTATAATTTTTTCAGTTGCCCCGATCTGTACATCCCTAAAGGAATTTCTCTTCTTTAAGGGGCACCTTAAAGGGCATGTGAAAGGGGCACCTTTCACATTACTCAGATGTTTGATAAGTCTTTTCAAAGGTCTAGATATCTTACCAACTCCCCCTTATGTTTATTGCACAACTCAAACTTCAATATGGACTGTTTGGATCCTGCAAGACCAGCAAATGTTGCTGAGGCCTCAATTTGAGTGAGCAAAACTCACAAAGAACCCATCTGATATTTTAAGAAAAGGGGGGTTCTCTGGTGAATCGCTCTGCCAGAGTGCCTGCTTTGCTAAAACACAGTGGACTGGAGATCCCATTTGATTAACATTTCACTAAAGCGCACAAAGGTTGTATAACGTATTGAATTAAATATGAAAGCAAATGACGCCATCAGCACATTGCTCCCCTGAGATATTAAATTTGATCTGAAATTCAATTTGCTTTTAGCCCAGCCTTGTAATTTCCAACATACTGGCAGCATTTATGTCAAGAATGCAGGAATGTGGAAAGGAGGAGTTGATGCGATTTCTTTTGGGAAAAAGTGATGTCGCTTTATGTCAGATCCAGGCAGTTGCTCAAAGTGCTGGGAATTTAGTCTTTGGTGTGTGAAAGAAGAGAAGTGGAAAGTGTGCATGAGTTGGGGGGGTAGAACAATGAAGAGACAGGTTGATTACAGTTCCCTCCCCAGTAATGTTCCCTCCCCGCTAGTTCCTCCAGTACTACAAAGACAGTAACCTGCAGAGAGAGAAATGGGAAGAGAGAGATGCTGATTACAGTTCCTGAAAAAGACAGTGGCCTGGTTCACACCATCATTGAAATCTAGGTTTAATGTGGGTTACCAACATATTAGCATTATTGTGTGAATTCATGCCAAGGTGGTTTATGACCCTAGAGGAATCTGAGACTCCCACCTTGGCATTAGTTCACACAACCACACTCATGTTGGTAGCCCACATTAAACCTCGATTCCACTGATTATGTGAACCAAGCAGTGGCCATGTGTGGGTTCAGACAAGTTTTACTACTAGCAGAAGTTTGGCCCTCACCCTGAACACAAGGGGCAGGAATTTGCAGCTTCTATTCACGGTTTTCAGCAACCCATTATTTGCCCCATTGGACAAAGGACCTTGGAAAAGCCTTGGTCCTTGGACCTTGAAGCCTTGGACCTTGGAGAAGCCGCTGCCAGTCTGTGAAGACAATACTGAGCTAGATAGACCAATGGTTGCTCGGTATATGGCAGCTTCCTATGTTCCTATGTCATTATGTCCAAACCCAGCAAATTCTGGATTGTTGAACCACTAAAGGAAAGCAGCACATGGTCCATCTCATGTGTAAGCCAAGCAAGGCTCATGCCAGTAATCACTATATAATCACAATATTTCTGAACCTCCCCTGTGTGTTAGGCATCATTACTACCCCTCTTCTACAACAAGACTGGGTCCCAGAGCATGGTTGGAGGACACATGATACAGTCACCTCACTGAAGCTAAGTAGGTCCTGGTGTGGTTAGTGCCTGGATGGGAGACCTATGTATGCCAGCTCTGGAGATGGGGCCATAGCTCAGTGGTAGAGCATCTGCTTTGCAAATTCAATCTTTGCAGATTCAATCCATGGCAGCATCTCCAGGTAGGGCTGGAAGAGACACCTGCCTGAAGCCTTGAAGCTGCTGCTACCAACCAGGGCTGCCCAACATCAGTCCTCCTGCAGATGTTGGCCTACAACTCCCATAACTCTGTTGTGAACTGATAGCCCAGCTAACCCTACAGGATTTACAACCCTATGAAAGTAAACAGAAAGCAGCAACAAAACTGGATGAAGAAAAATAAAAGGCTCGCAAAGAAAACAGTAAATGAATAAAGTCCCTTGAACTGAAACTAGGTACCCCCTTCTAACAATAACTGAGTAATAAGTGGAAGGAAAAAACAAAACAAGGAATGAAACAAGTGAAGGACACTGAACAAGGAATTAAGAGAACAATGCAGGGAAGTACAGACAAGACAAACTGGAACACAGAAAATATATAATATGCAAGAGCACACTATAAGCTACCAGCAAAGTTGCAAACAGCAACTCAGCCATGAGAGACTGTTGAATATATATGGTTCCACAGAACCAGCAACCAATCAGGCTTCCCTGAGTCAGCAGTTTAGCTTGCTTTCTTGTGATCTCCTGCACCTGCATGAGTCCCACTGAGCCTGCCTCTTGATACGTCTCAATACAGGGGAAATCCCAGGCTCTTCCTCATCAGAAACCATGTCTGGCAGCTGTTGAGAATCTTCAGCTCCAGAGCCTGGTTTCTCTGCCAATTCTTGTTGCTGTGGCTCACTAGCAGGCGAATCCTCCTGCTCTGATTCTTCTGATTCTGAAGTCTGAGCCATGACAAACCCCGGCTATTGGTCACTGTGACTGGGGATTATTGGAGATGTCCAAAAACAGCTGGGGAGCCAAAGTTGAGCAGGCCTGGTGTAGACAATACTGAGCTAGATGGACCAATGGTCTGTCTCGATATAAAGCAGCTTCCTATGTACCTATACACACCAGATATTACTTCAAGCATGTGATTAGGGCTAGAAAGTCAGCTTTTTTACTTGGTAAACAGCATCTGGGTTGAGCCTTGTGGAATGGAACCTTGGCATGGGGGGAGGAACTTTAAGTGCCCCCGCCAACCACATGCTTAAAATAAAATCTAGATTGAGCCTGCACTGTGGCAAAGGAGCTTGTTCATGCATTATACTTGTAGTAATATGTTTTTGATGGTTATGTTTTTCTACCGAGAAGTCAATGGTTTCTCTGTAATGTCCTAACTTTATATTTGTCACAATGTTTGCAACGCAGTTCCTTTCTGACTTCCCAGAATCCGTCATGGTCATTATAAACACCAGTTGCGGGATGCGGGGGGGACCACAAGTTTTTGTAATGTATGAACACAGTGGATACAGGGTTAAATAACTAACACTAAGTTAGTTTCAAGCTTTCCCATGCTCAGACCCTAACTAATCATCATGTTCTGAGTTCAGGAGAAATTTCTCCTAATTCATATTGGCTAGTGACCCTGGTTCGAATCCCCGCTGGTATGTTTCCCAGACTATGGGAGACACCTATATTGGGCAGAAGCGATATAGGAAGATGCTGAAAGGCATCATCTCATACTGCATGGGAGGAGGCAATGTTAAACTCCTTCTGTATTCTACCAAAGACAACCACAGGGCTCTGTGGGCACCAGGAGTCTAAATTGACTTGACGGCACACTTTACCTTAGTGACCCTGAAGGACTGCTAAACTTGCCCTGCACTGTATGCTCCAGCTCAATTGTGTGAGTCATTTGCATCCGCTTGCACAGGTCTGTACGAGTATACCTCCTCTGTGCTGTGGTCTGCACTGCACAGCAAATACACATTATAGGTGTTTCAGCCCTCCAGTAGTTCTACATTACTCCAATCCATGACTAATCTGACAGTCTGAATATGCCTTCTATACATCTGTGGATTTATAAATATGGACTTTTTTTTCTTCAACCTGCTTGGACTCAGGGTTCTTTAATGGGAAAATGATCCTCATTTTAAGTAAAAAATAGGAAGTACATATTCTGCCTACCTGATATTCTTCCTCTAGCACCACCAATTGCTTGTCTTTGTCAACTTTCACTAGGATAGAAGAGGCAGAACTCTTATCAGTGTTTTTTCATCACCATCCCTTGAGAGATCTTGCAGTCTCCGCAACCCAAAGATCTTTGGCATTCTCAACTCTTTCAGCACCCCATTGTGTGAAAGGGGTGGGACCACAGGACATGAAGGCTGAAATCCTGACTCCAATTCAGTTTAAGCAGTCTTGTGAGCAGGATTGCAACAAGAACTCTCTTTGCATCTTCTTCACATTTATCAAAGTGGTGGCGGGTTAACTGGAGCTAGCATTTGTCTGTAAGGTGTCAAACTTCTGTTGACACCTGTACAGGCAAATGTTAACTCCGGTTAACCCACCGCCACTTTGATAAATGTGAAGAACAGAAGTTCAGTAAGTATCAAAGCTAGATTAATACAAGGTACTCAAATCCCAACACATTTCAAGCTCGTATGCCTCAGGCTTCTCCAGCTGGAAAACACAAACATGGCTCTGTTGAAGAACTAAGTTATTTTTCTTTTCTTTTAAAAAATATTTCAGTGAAACATGGACGCTTGAAATGCACCAGGATTTGGGTACTGCCTTGTGTTAAACCATTTTTTATGCTTATTTATTGAACTTCCCTTCTTGCTTGTGACAAGTGGGCCATGCCACCTGGCTTGCATTGACTGATGTGCTAGCCACAATATACTGTAGCCCCACCCCCATCCAAGGAAAAATTGGGGACAGCTTTAGGAGGAAGGGGCATGCAGGATAGCAACGCACTCATTATAGCCGCATTATTCGTCTCCTTCCGGAATCGGAATTTCTTCAGTTTCTCCAACAGCTCTGGGTCCACATCACACACGACCAGAGAATCTGACTGCAAAGCAAACAGTAGTCTGTTTTTTCTCCTCTGCTCAGGAATGTCATTCTCCCCATTGCTTCATTGTCTTTAGGAATCTGAACTAGTCCAGACCAGGGGTGACCAACTGAGGCTCTCCAGCTGTTAGTGGACTACAACTCCCATCATCAATAAATTACCACAATAAATGGTGATTGGGGATGATAAGAGTCATAGCCCAACAACAGCTGGAGCGTCTCAGGTTGGCTCCCTTTGGATTAGACTAATCTCCTCTAGAACTTACATTGTTCGGTTTGGCTGGATTTCAGAGCTTGCCCTAAATTTGATTTGGAGTTTAACTCCAGTTACAGAACACTTGCCCAAAGGGAAAGGTTTCACATTGTTTCTGAAAGATACTTAGAGGCTTTTCTGCTTTGAAGGTTGTGCCTCGGTCACGTTTGTTTAAAAAAAAATTAGTGAACATTCAAGTCCCTCTTCAAAATGACTTTTTCTGCATGGCCTCTTTATCCACATGCCCAACTATAACCAAATTTTAAGTATGTGTAATGGCAGCTGCTTATTCTTCCTTCTTTCCCCTTTTCTCTCCCTTTCCCCCCACCCTGTTTCCCCACCTCTGTTTTAATTCTGTAAGGCACTATGTATACTGCTGAGGCAATATGTTTGAATAAATAAATAGGTTTACAAATTTCAGACTGGGTTTGTGTGCAGGTCTTGGATGAAAATGTTGGGGGGGGGTTGCTACTGTTGAATCATATTCAAGGCCCCTGTGGCCCTTTTACCCACTTGTCAAACTCCTTGCAATGATGTGGAAAGCCTCAATACAACCTGATTGGCTAAAAATAAATATTTGAGTCAAGAGTATTCTACACATTATTTTACTAATTACATTTTTTATCTGGCCCTTCCTACTGAGCTGAGGACAGCATATGTGCTTCTCCTCCTACCATTTTATTCTCACAACAACCTTTTAAGGTGGGTTAATACTGAGAGTGAGTGCCTAGCCCAAAGTCATCTAGTGAGCTTCATGGCTGATCAGAGATCTGAACATGATCCTCCCTGCTCCTAATCTAACCATTGCTCCACACTGGGTCTCTGCATGCAATGACAGCTGATCTGGTACAGCTATTCTCACTTTTATCTTTTTTTTGTTTGTTTGTTTATTGTTAAATTTATATACCGCCTTTCATTAAAACAATCAAGGTGGTTTACAGCAAAATTAAAAAACAAGATTGTAAAAAAGACACAATGCCTAGATGTACCAGACTGCACATGACATTCAACACATGTGTAGCAGAATGCACATACTCTGAGGGGCCCAGTCCAGTGTTCCCTCTAAGGCAAGCATGTGTGTGCGTGCTCACACAATTTTTGATGACCGCTCAGTTAATTTTAGATCCCGCTCAGGTTGAATCAGGAAGGCCCCACTCGGAATGCAAGTGCACACACATTGCTTTGATACTGCCGCCCGGAACAAACCTTGTTCCGCACACTGTTGATAAAAAATGGAGAGAACTTCCCCAGCTTAACTTTTTAAATGAACACATGCAGGGTCAATCCATACAAAAATATGTACACACATACAACATCTATACATGTGCACAGTGTGAATAAGCCCTTATGACCAAATCCAAGGGTTCCCAATCTTTGGTCCAGTGTCCCCCGTAACAGGGACTCCCAGATCTTGTTGACTACAACTCCCATAATCCCCAACCACAATGGCCTTTGCAATTGCTCAGTTGACCTAAGTAATCCTCTGACCTAAGCAATTGCTCAATGATCATACAATCTATAAGGGTTGGAAAGCTGACGCCAGGCACAGCTCCCTGCCCTAAAGCAGGCTTTCTCCTCCCTGAAATCCATCCCTGACAGAAACTGGCCCAGCCTCTTCCTGAATATTTTGATAGAAGAAGATTCTGTATCCTCTCCCTAGGCATCTCATTCTGTTGTTGAACGAGTCAACATCTTTTCTCTGTTCATACTCAACATCTTTTCTCCTAATGCACAATCACAAACTGTCTTCCTGCCATTTTAAACCTATCACTCCTCTTTAAACACGACCCTGCTCCAAAGTCTCCCTTCATTTTGAAATTTTGATTTGGCAACTCGATTTACACGCCACACAGGAAGTCAATATTGTCTAACTGTCAATGTGTGGCTGCCAGCTTGGGCCAAGCCACAACTGTCTCTCTCTGTAGGTTTGAAGATACGGGCTGCCTCTTGGAGCAAGACAAGGCTAGGGAGTAGGGACTCCACAGCTTGGGAAGTGACCCCACTTCAGATATTTTCAAAATTACAATGACCAATGAGACAGTGGCAAAGAACTAGTATGATTTTTTTAAAGAATTCAAAGTAGCTGGTACAGTGCAGGTATGGGACAAAATCTGTCCACCACAGCCCACCCTACTTCTGATCTCAATTAGGAATTGCTTAACCTGACCATTCTGTCTTGGGTCTCTCCAGTCGAATGTCCCCGTCCAGTGAAATCCTCTAGCTCTGGGTTCAACGTTCTTGCTTCTGACAGGATGTGCAGAGCTCAGCTTCTTTGCTAAGGACACTCTGACAGCTGAAAATGAAAGACAGCTAGAGAGGAAGTCTAGACTGCTAGAGAGAACAGGGTGGAGCATCGAGAGAGATGCAGAAGGTTTGCATTATCCACTGCAAAAAGGGAAGTGCAGGCAGAAAACAATAGAGATGTCATTGTTCTTCCAGAGCAGAGCCGCTCACCCCTGGACTTCGGGGCCGAGGTCTGGCGCCTCCACAGCCCCTGGGGGCCTCAAATCCTCTTTAGTCTGTCCCGGGTGGTGTAGTTGCCCGGTGGAGCATGATGATGCTTAATTTTCGGGGGGGGGGGCTCCAAAGGCCTCTAGGTCCAGGATCCAAAATTACCTAGGTGCCCCTCTGCTTCACGGTTCAGGAGTCACACATAACCTGTACCTTTCAACACGAGGACTGACACAAGCAGACAAGAGGAGCACATAGGGAGACTCAAATATTGTCCAGAAATAGTTTGACAAATCAATCCTGGTGTCTCAAGCAAGTATGTCAAGGTACTTGCTTAGGGAAAGGCAAAACCTCTACTACAGAATTAAAATGTTTTGCAACAAATTGTTCAGACTTTTTTTTCTTTGCAATTGCTGACTTATGGTTTCTAAATCGCCAGATTACCATCTGGGTAATCGGTCCTCTTTCACAGGTGTGTTCTGTGGTGACCCAGGACAGGGATTTTTTGCAGAAGCTTCTAAGCTGTGTGATGCTGTCCCCTTGGAGCTTCGTCAGACTCCTTCACTGGCCATCTTTCCCCATTGAGTGAAAACATTCTTGTTTCAGCACGAGGCATGCATTTTTGAGCTAAATTGGTGTTTAAACTGCGGTTTATTAGTTTTAGGCTGTGATGTTGCTTGTGTTTTATTGCTGTTTTGTATTACAGGCTTTAATTGGTTGTTTTAACGGTGTTTTACTGGGTTTCTATTTTTGTACACTGCTTTGAGCCTTTTAAGAAAAAACCGTTTATAAATTCAATTAATTAATTAATTAATTAATTTAAAAAATCAATTGTGTATGAAGGGCTACTGTTGTTTTTCCAGCTTACTGAATATGCCATCCTAGGGTGCTTGCATTCTGTAACCTAAATTACATTGATGGACTTACAAGTGATTGTTCTGCTTTATCTCAAAGGGTTTTACCAGTTTGGGCACAGCGGGGAAATGCCTTGACTAGCAAGCCAGAGGTTGCCGGTTCGAATTCCCGCTGGTATGAAACACCTCTATTGGGCAGCATCGATATAGGAAGATGCTGAAAGGCATCATCTCATACTGCATGGGAGATGGCCATGGTCAACCCCTCCTGTATGCTACCAAAGAGAAGACAACCACAGGGCTCTGTGGGCACCAGGAGTCGACACTGACTCGACGGCACACTTTTCCTTTACCTGGTTTTGAAAGTGACCATTTCTCTAAGGTAAGTCGCCAATAATGCAACAGCTGTGGATTCAGTGATGTGATCCTGGATTGATGACGGGTGATTGTATTTCAGCTCTCACAAATCTTCTGCACAGATTAAGAGACTGTCAGAAGGCAGTGAGAGGAGACTTGGTGGTGGATTTAGCAGGGCATGATGAGTTGGCTACCAAGGGACAGCTTGATCTCCTTGTAATCACGCAGAGAAGCTGGATGGAAGCCGACCACACAGGGGATACCCTCCTGTTCTTTCTTGAATTCTCCTTTTGCGGGGAGGGGTGGTTTTATAGACTTCTCAAGGGAGCTGGGTCTTCGCATAATGTGTCCGAAGTAGGATAGTTTGATCCTGGTCATTTGTGCATCGAGTGAAAATTCTGGATTGATTTGTTGTATAGTGGGTAGCTTCTGCCTTTTAGGATCGACCATCAACAGTCAAAGATCCAGCAGTCAAGAAATACGCCGCAGACCAGCACGTGGTAGGGTTGCAATGAAGGCCTTGGAAAGGAGATTTAGATGTTGTGACGTGTCTACGCCTACTAAGATTAGAATCATTTGGACAACGGTTTTCCCCGTGATGCTCTAAGCATGCACAAGCTGGACTCTGAAGAAGCAAGATAGAAAAAGCATTGAGCTTTTGAACTTTGGTGTTGGAGAAGACTTTTGAGGAGACCATGGACAGCCAGGAAAACAAACCAATGGATGATAAAACAAATCAATCCAGAATGTTCACTAGAGACACGAATGACCAGGTTCAAACTATACTACTTTGGACACATTATGGGAAGACCCGGCTCCCTTGAAAAGTCCATCATGCTGGGGAAGGTTGAAGGAAAGAGAAGAAGAGGACGGCCAGCAGCAAGGTGGAAGGACTCTATGAGGACAGCCATGAATGCACCACTGAGAGACCTTCAAGGCCAAGTGGAAAACAGATCATCCTGGAGGGAATCTATATCTGGGGTTGCTAATAGTTAGCTCCGACTTGACAGCGCTTAATCAATCTATCTATCTATCTATCTATCTATCTATCTATCTATCTCTTCTCCATTACTGTACTTCTGAAGTTTGAAGTTTCTCTGAGGAAATTATTGTGGTGTTTGAAGAAACATATATAGGAAGATAACATAATAGGGATTTATATGTATTGCTTAGACACATTTCAATGACCAACGTTATCTGTGCGTTGCCACAAAATATATTACTTTCTGGGGGCCATTAAAAGAATTTAGATGAAATCGGATGCCGATTGTCAGCGAGGCGCTGCCGCAGCGTGAGGCAACTATTTGGGCGGGAAAAGAGAACACTGGGGCGCGACCAAAATTGTAGGGCGGGAGCGACCTCTCTCAGACCTCGCCCCCTGCTCGCCGCTGCCTCGCGCTCCGGCTCCCTCTCCTTTCATTGGTTGCTCGGGATGTCCTCGCGCGTTGTTCTCCCCAATCAGGCGGGGCGGGAGAGTGATGAGGCGGGACTAAAGCGGAAGTCTCTCCAGGGCGGGTCTTTTAGGGGAGGTTAATATCGCCCGCGAGGGGGAGGGAGGAGAAAAATACTAAACCTTTCGTTGGCTTACATAGACGTCAGTCGAGCCCTCCCCTCCAATGGGAAGGGCAGAAAGGTCTGTTGACGTAGAGAAGGGGGAGGGGCGGAGAGGGCCAGGCGCGTGCGTGGCCGCGTCGTGCGCTGACGCGAGCCGTGCGTTGTGACGTCGCGCGCCGCCCTCAGGAGTGTGTGTGGTGGCTGGAGCGGTGTGTGTCTGCCTGCTCGCCCGCCCGTGACTGGCTCTGGCGGGGGCTGGAGTGGGCCGCGGTGACGGTGAGTGCGGCAGCGGGGCCCGGAGGGGAGCGCGCGGCGAGTGGCGGGGCCCCCTAGGGCCCCCCCACCCCCGAGCCCCTCAGAAGGGGGAGGAGGCCCCGCCCGCAGTTGGAGTTGGGGGAGGGGAAGACACGCCCCTTCGCCGGACCTGGGCTGGCCGCCCCTCCCCCCGCGCTCCTGCAGACCCACCCCGGGTCCCACCTAGGCCCCTCGGCGGGGGAGGGGTGGGGCGACGCCTCCCCCCCACCCTGCCACCCAAGTCCCATCTTCTCCTGCCCCACACTTTCCTCCGCATGCCTCCCTTTGCTCTACCCCAGCTGGGCTCAGCAGCCTGGTTTCTCTTCCCACCCACCCGGCTCTGAGAATGGCTTTGGAAGAGGACTGGAGACCTACGAGGGTGGGGGGAGCTATTCGGCCGGGTGGCTCCGTGGAGCCTCCATGTCCAGAGGCAGTATGCCCCCGAGGACCAGTTGCCGGGAGTGGGGGGCGCACGGCTGTGGCCTCCCTCTCCTTCCTGCGGGTTTTCCCCAGAGGCCCCTGGAAGCGGGCTGCTGTACTAGAGAGCCCTTTGCTCTGATTCAGGAGAGATGTTCTTGTGTTCACCAAACCCACCCAAAAGTTAAGGTGATGTTTGCAGATAGGTAATTGGACTTAAGAGGAGTGAGAGCAGAGCCTTGTTTTGCGTCTTATGCTTTAGGCATGCAAAGAGTGGAGAGCTGGTCTTGTGGAAAGGTACAGGTGAATTGTGCCATCAAGTTGATTTTGAGGCCTGGTGCCCACAGAGCCCTGTGGTTTTCTTTGGTAGAATACAGAAGGGATTTACCATTGCTGCCTCCTGCACAGTATGAGATGATGCCTTTCAGCATCTTCCTATATCACTGCTGCATGATGTAGGTGTTTCCCATAGTCTGGATAACATACCAGTGGAGATTTGAATCAGCAGCTTTCTGCCTGTTAGTCAAGCATTTCCCTGCTGGGCCACTTGCTTTTCTCAGAGGTATCCTGTAATGTTTGTCTTTAGTGGTGTCCATTCAAACCTACCTCTTTCCCCCCCAGACTATCTGGATGTGCTGTCCAGGTTTTATCTCCTTTATCAGTGGGTTTGGAATGTTGAGGTGGCTGGGCGCATGCTGGCTTGGTCCCATGTCCTTGCCAGGCCCCTTTTTGTATTGGGTCTCTTGCCACAGTCAAGTGTTGGACACAGCAAGTAAAAATGAAGACTAGAGCTGCAATCTCATTTATCGAAGAGTAGTGTACTCCACATGGGGCTGCTTTTGAAGATGTTTCAGCTGGTTCAGAATGCTGCAGCAAGACTGCTTGCGAGTGCTAGTTGCTGCACAGGTATTACACATCCTGTGACAGCTTCACTGGATGTCGGTTTGCTTCTGGGCCACATTCAAAGTGCTGGTCTTCACCTTCAAAGCTTAGGACTGCAGCATCTGTCAGACTGCATCATGAATCATCCAGGATCCTCCTCATCTTCTCAGATCCTGTTCTTGGCCCTGCTGCTGTCAAACATTTGGTTGGCGGGAACTAGGGACAGGGCTTTTTCAATAGGGGTCCCCTGTCTTGGGTGGCTTTAAAAGGGGCTTAGATAAATTAATGAAGGGCAGGTATATCAATGGCTACTAGTATTGATGGCTGTAGGCTACCTCCAGGCTCAGATCTGAACACCAGGTGCAAGGGAGCAACAGCAGAAGAGAGGGCATGCCTTCATCTCTTGCCTGTGGGCTTCCCAAAAGCATCTGGTGGACCACTGGGAAACGGGATGCTGGACTAGAAGGGCCTTGGGCCTGATCCAGCAGGGTGGTGGTTATTTCTGTGGAATGCCTTTCCAGAGGTGTTTCATCGGTCTCCTGCCTTGGTTAGTTTTTAAATGAATCTGAAACACCTCCTTTTTAAAGAAGCATTTTAAAACTGGTTTTAGTTGGGTTTTAGTCCTGTCTGCGATTTTATCTTACTGCTTGGTTTTTATGTTTTTAACATAATTGATCATGTCTCTATTGTAATCTGCCCCAAGCAGCAGTGTGTTAAAGGGGCAGGATAGACATATTTTAAAAAATAAATATTGAACACTGGGACTAACTTCTGAATAAACATGCTTAGGATTGTCCTGTAGGTGGACTTCCCCTCTCCACCGCTCTGTTTTGGGCATTAACTATTAACCTGATTGTTCAGGCATTGATTATCTTATCTAGCTGCTTAACTCTCTTCTGCTCCAGGAATTTTCCATATTCTCTAACCCCTACCCCCACAGTCAATGCCTCTCATCTTCTGCCATGTGGGACATGACTTTAAGGATCTTGAAGACACCTTTTGGCCTCTTGCTTCCTCCAACCCTGCTTCCCAAGTACCAAACAGGCTTCATTATTATGCCCCTGAGCCCACAGCTGACCCGAGAATCCTATTGGGAAGTTAGTTCCACCCAGGTCAGCATGCTCCTGTGAGTTTTGGAAGGCTTTCCAACAGAGAGCTGAGAGATTCCTGGGACTGGGCACAAGCAAAGGATGTTTTGACCACAAGTTTATTCAGCTTGTTCCATTGTGACCCATCTTGCCCCTTGCTCAAATATAGAAATCCTCTTGACAGCTTTTGTGGCACCTGTACCTGAAGTTGGGAACATCCCAAGTGTTTAGGCATCTGACATTTTTTATCATCTTCACCAGCCTGATGTTTACACTTGGAGCTGACTCTTAAAACACTTTAATTTTTGTCCTTAGCAATAGGAAATAGATTTATATCCCTGCCTAAATGACTTGCTTGCAGATAGAAATGGAGTGACAGTTTTGTCTGTCCTGAGTGGTCATTTAGACACATGTGGATCTGGATGCTCAGGAGGGAGGGCTGAGCCATCTTGGGCTGGATTCTAACCAGCTAGCGCTCTTGCTTCCTTTCGGCACGTGTGCAGTCTGTGTGACATGAGGGCTGCTTTCCATCTTGGGTACCTTGTTCACTTATGACCCACAGTCGTCATCCTTATGGCTCACAATAGTTGCATGACTGCCTCTCATGCACCTTGCTGGGAAACTCCATTTTCATTTTGGTTCTCTGTGTCTTAAACTGACTAACTTATTACCGGTACCTTGTTGTTGCAGCTCCTGTTATGACTTGGCTTTGGGTTCTCCCTGTTCTGTTTTTGCTCTCCTTTCTGGAATGTACCATTAGTTCATTTTGCACAGGTGTTGCTAAAAATTGCTTCTCAGCAGGCTGAAATTTGTTGCTTTTATTTCTTTAGCTTGCCTTTATGGATTTACTGGGGCTTTCCATTATCATATGTTCCGCCTTCAGAAAGTAGTTGCCCACTGCTGTTCTGTTGGCCTGCTGACTACCCTTCTGCTGCTCCTCATTTTGGATTTAGGAGTATACTGGTCTGGGGTATGTCTACCACTTTTGCTGGAGCAGCTGTACATATGAATGAGAGGGGAAAGAAGCTGGGCCTTGCATTTGGTAGGCCTAGTGCTGCTCTGTGGTGGTTATATGTGCAACTCTACTTCTTTGTCTTCTAACAGGGTGGGTTCAGGTCCTCTGGGGCAGAGGAGAGCATAATGCATGTATAGCAGTGTATATTTTTTTTTGGGGGGGGGGCATTGGGTTGCCTGCTTCTGGCACTCGGTGAGGTACCATTTATGAAGCTACACATGTTGGGCCTTCATCCTGCCTTTCTGTCCACTACTTGTTCTCCTGCATGCCATTCCCCCATCCGATATCTGTTCCACATATGTTGTTTGCTTCCTTTCTTTTGTCAGTTCTAGTGTCCAGCTGAGCTGATACCATATCCTCAATGCATAGAATGATTGTTCTTCCAAGTGTGCAATGTCTTTCACCCCTGAGTTGGACTGGAGGGGGGAGGTCACTGATGCTCCCTTTGACTCTCTGCAAAGGGCCTTTTCCTTCATAGCCAAGTCACTGGAACAAGGCTAACATGTCCTGCATTTTAGCCCTGGATTGTCTTTTGGTAAGTTCAGATGATCTTACAAATCATGAGTGGATCCCAATTTGGAGAGCTCACTCAAACCATAGTTTGCTGGTTCAGGAGCAACTTCAAACTATGGTTCAATCAAACCAGGATATATTTCAGTAAACTGATTCTGCAAGCAAACAGGAGAAGGCATGCAAACACCAAGGTTTGGAGAATCATCTGAATGGAAACAGCTTTTCATCCCTGGGGGAAACTCTAATATCTGTATCAAAGTTTTAGAAGCCATTTCTGTACAAGAGGAAAATGCCAAAAAGCTAGAGTATATCACTCATATTTCTGGTAACGTGGAATTCGTCTGGCACTGTTTGGCTTGTCCCATCTCAGACCTAGTTGGATCAGAATAAAGTTTCCTGTGGGTGAAAAGTGTCTGTGTAGTGCTACTAGTCTCCAGCTTTGCTTTCTTTCTCTTAGCCCAGGGAGTTGTCAAACATGGGTCCTCATTGTGGCTGGGAATGATGCGAGTTGCAGGCCCATACCATTTGGGGACCAAAGTTTGAGAAATTGAGAATCCTTCTCTTTAGTCATTTACACAGTCCAAGCATGCCCCTGATTCCCTACCTGTAGAGCAGAGCATCTCTCTTCTCCACACACAGCTTCAGATAGCATTCCTTTCTAAGGTATAATTAGAGCCAGCTGCCTTGCTGTGGCTGCTCCAGACTTCTCCTGACTGTTTTCTTCGGGGAGCATGCTTGCTTTGGTTGGCTTTAATTATAGTGTCCAGAGAATAGAGGGACTCAGGCAGCCTCTGCCTTAGTCGTCTTTCTTTTTTTATAGACAGATGCTCTCCTTTTTTTTTTTTTTTTACAAGGACTTCATAGCAACATTGTGTTAAGAGCTCTTTCTTGTTGTCCTCCATCAAGGGTTGATGGCTTTCTAAACTATGGCAGTATTCAGCGGGCTGCTATAGCTGGACTATACTCGTTAATACAGTATTTTCTTCAGTTGATTCTTTTCCCTGCAGTAATGGGCAGGAGGGGATCAGCTAAGGAAGCCCCATCTAGCAATAAACACACTATCTTTAATCCCCAATTCTTCAATCACATCCTGTTAGGGAGCTGAAGAGGTAGGGAAAGGATTTTGCATTTATTTTCCAAATAACCTGTTGTGTCTGTTGAGCTTGCTTCTCTTTGTAGTTGTGGGCAAATCTTTTAGACTTTTTTTCAGATGTTAATGTTTCTTGAACATGGGTGAATGTATGAAGCTGTCTTATACCAGCAGACCACTGGGCCATCTAGCCCATAATGTCTGCTCTGCTGAGCAGAGAATATTTCCCCATCACCTGCTACCTGATCTTTTGAGCTGGAGATGCCAGAAATTGATCC
This sequence comes from Hemicordylus capensis, assembly GCF_027244095.1. Lineage (NCBI taxonomy): Eukaryota > Metazoa > Chordata > Lepidosauria > Squamata > Cordylidae > Hemicordylus > Hemicordylus capensis. The sequence continues at coordinate 28,177,800 of NC_069663.1, read as the reverse complement.
GGGGACCTTCTGCATGGCAAGGCAGGGGCTCTGCCCTCCTACAAATGGGAGTATTTACATCATCAATATGCCTGACACTTTAGAGTGACATAAGCAAGAAAGATGGGTCTCTGTCCTGATGAGCTTACAATCTCAATGTCCACAGTGCAGGGGAAACACAAGAAGATGGGCAGTAGTAATGAGGGATTAGTATGCACTGTTATGTATACATGGGTGGGCATGACGACTGCTACTGTATGTGCAGGATTTTCTCTGTGTTCCCTTTAAACAAAAGGCTGGGCTGGAAAAATGTTGCTGCTAGCGGCCAGCCTCAAGTGACTGGGAGTCTGTGTCAAAAGAAGTTTCTAAAAAGTTGTCCTTTGGGAAAGAACAATTCAGAGGTGGAGCATTTGGTGAATGAAGTAAAGGTGAATGAAGGAAATTATTGTGAAGCACCCCACACTGTTGGGTACATTGTCTGTTGGCATATTGCAGATGGAAAAAAGAGTTCATTGTGAATGGTCTGAGGCCCTTGTCCTTGCATTCCTACTCCTACAGGGACTCCCCTAATCATGGGTTTGAACTTGGATCTTCCAGTCCCAAGTCTAGCATTTAGGAAGAGATAAAATTCTGTTCCTGGATCCTAGGCTGTTCCCTTGTTGCTGCACTGTAAGGCTGCTGAAGCAAGAGGTTCAGGCTGATCTTCTGTCAAAGCATGGTGGTGTTTGTTCTCAGTGTTAAAACCCTGAGGTGCAGAGTGATGCAAAGCGGTGTCGAGATGTATGTATTAATTATTTATTTATTGAGTTTTTATACTGCCTTTCAAGGCATCCCAGGGCAGTTTACAAAAGTTAAAATACAATAACACTCCATTAAAAAATCACATTTAAAACCTTAAAATCAGTTAAATAGTAAAAACCATAGAGCACAAAAAACAACAGCTGAGAGTCCTGGCAGCCCCTAAGAGGTAAAAGACCAAACAAATTAAAAGGTCTTTAGTTTTTTAAAAGTAGTCACAGATGTCAAAAAGCAGCCATTCACTGGGAGAGTATTCTAGAGCCTGGGGGCAACAACGGTGAAGGCCCTGTCTGTGTGCAGGGTAATTTAGCCTCTCTCAACGTCGGCACACAGAGCAAAGGCCCCTCTGATGACCTTGTTGGGTGGGCAGAAACCTTTGTGTGCAGGCAGGTATCCAGGGCCCAAACTGTTAAGGGCTTTAAAGGTAATAATCAGCACCTTGAATTGGATTTGGAAGCTAATTGGCAGCCCGTGCAGCTCTTTTGAAATAGGTGTAATATGTTCTGAGCGAGTAGTTCCAGAGAGAACCCTGGCAGCTGCATTCTGCACCAACAGAAGTTTCCCAATGTCTTCAAGGACAGTCCCACGTAAAATGCATTGTAATAATCCAGCCACGACATGACTAAGGCATGGGTTATCATGGCTAGATCTGCCTTCTCAAGAAAGGGGCACAGCTGGCACACTAGCTGAAGTTGGGCAAAGGCACTCCTGACTGCCAACTTCACCTGAGCATCCAAAAGTAGAGCTGGGTCCAGCAACACCCTCAAGCTGTTCACTTGCTCTTTCAAGGAGAGTACAACCCCATCCAAAGCTGGTTGAATCACCTTACCCCAAGTGGTTTTTCTTCTGACCTGCAGCAGCACCTCTGTCTTGTCTCGATTTAACCTCAGTTTGCTCGCCCACATCCAGCCCCCGGTTCATTACATCCACTGCTTCCCTAGGATCTGATGTCAGAGAATGGTAAAGCTGAATGTCATCTACATATTGATGACACTTCAGTCCGACCCTCCTGATGAACCTCTCCCACTAGTTTCATGTAGATGTTAAACAGCATGGGGGACAATACTGAGCCTTGAAGGACCCAAGAGGCCAAGAAGTCAAGCAGAAGTCCCCCAGCACCACCTTCTGGAACCTCCCGCAAAGAAAGAACCAGAACCACTCCTGTGCACCACCACCCCGATTCTAACGTTTTGTGTTCATTCTCTCTTTTAGGGGAATCTGAACCTCCCTGCTAAAGAGGAACAACCCAAAAAGGTGTAAAGAGAGAGCCAGCCCTTTGCAACAGCAAAGCCTCCCTTTCCATGCCATCTTGTTCGTTTATTGACGGGAAAATAGGCGTTTTGGTTGGCACCCTTGTGCTGGACTCCCAGACTTGAAGTTGAAACCATGTGAGGGGTGTTCCCCTCCCCACTGTGATTCTTTTGACTCCCCTGGTTGTGGGCAAGTTGCTGTTGAGCCCAAGGTGCTAGCCACCATGATGTTCCGGGACCAGGTGGGCATCCTTGCTGGCTGGTTCAAAGGCTGGAATGAATGTGAGCAGACAGTAGCCCTGCTGTCCCTCCTCAAGCGCATCTCTCGCACCCAAGCTCGCTTTCTGCAGCTGTGCCTGGAGCACTCGCTGGCTGACTGCACCGAGATCCATGTCCTGGAGTCTGAGGCCAATAGTGCAGGTAAGTTGGCTGGCTGTTTGTACCTGATGCCTCAGAGTAGACTCTAGCAACTCTTCCACACAGTGATTCTTGCATGCCACCATGGACTTGGGACTGCTTGTTGCAAGGAACTTGTGGGTGGGTGTATGCAAGGCATTGACCCAGAGTGTAAAATAGTGTCAGGCCCATGATGAGAACCTGGTGGTGGGGCTTTGCCATCTCAGTCCTGCAAGGTTTCTAAATCTCCAAGAAGATGCTGTTTCAATCCTCTGTACTTGGGGCCATTTCATAAGAACCGAAGGAGAGCCCTACTGGATCAGACCAAAGGTTCAGCATCCTGTTTCCAACAGGGCCCCATGGCATGCTTCCAGGAAACCCATAAGCAGCTCATGAAGGCAGCAGCCCACCCCACACAACAGGTATTCCGAGGTATGCTGCCTCTGGATGTGTCTGCATTGATAGCTCGTGGCTAATAGCCACTGAGATCTCCCCTCCATGAATTTTCCTAATCCTTTTTAAAAGCCGTCTGAACTAGTGACTATTGCTGCATCTTGTGCAGTGAATGCCATAAATTAATTATGCTTTGTGTGTGAAGTCCTTTCTTCTTGACCTGAGCCTGCTGCCAGTCAGTTTCATTGGGTGAGCCCAAGTTCTAGTAGTACAAAAGAGGAAAATATTTTTCTATCCTGTTAATAACTTTATAATCCCTAATGTGTTAATCTTTATTGTGGTGTGTGCCTTCACACAGTTTTGCGCACTATATGTGACCGAAAACCTCCTAAGCTTTATTCTTGGTTACAGCCAGTCCTGGTGTGTTTTAGCATCTCTGATTGAAGCACGTGCTTGCAAATAACATATTTATCCAGATTCTTGTTGTACGCTTTAGGGGTACATCCTGTGTTAAACATCTCTTCTTTAAAGGTAAAGTGTGCCGTCAGGTCGATTTCGACTCCTGGCGCCCACATAGCCCTGTGGTTTTCTTAGGTAGAATACTGGAGGGCTTTACCATCGCCTCCTCCCGGGCAGTATGAGATGATGCCTTTCAGCATCTTCCTATATCACTGCTGCCCAATATAGTACCAGCGGGGATTTGAACCAGCAACCTTCTGCTTGTTAGTCAAGTGTTTCCTCCTCACTGAATGCAAGGAAGAAATAGCTCTGCTACAAGCAGTCCCACAGCAGCTTCCAGATTGTGACATGCACACACACTTTGGGGGTGATTACCCTGTGGCATCTGCCACCTCTCAACGAGCAGTTAGTAAAGATCAAGTGTCCTCATAAGTTCAGTCCAATTTCAGTAATCTGTGTGTGAACTCTGAACTACTTGGTTACACTCTATCCACCATCTCTCAGACTGCCCCCTCCACATCCTGGAGCTTACAGATCCAGGCTTCTCCCTTTTTGTAGAGAAAGCAACCTCTATAGCTCTCAGACAACCACCTCACTCAAGCGTTAAGATGGCTGTGAATTTTCAGAGGCAACCATCACAAAGCCAGTAGCATTATGGTGGCTTGGAGACCCTAAAGCAACTTCTGGTTTGAGCCTTAAAGGCCTTGTATATACTACTGAGCACTCCTCTCCAGTATTCCCTGTAACAGAGATTCCCAGATATTGTTGACTGCATCTCTCATAATCTCCAGCCAAAGGCCATTGCAGGTTAAAATGCTGGAAGCTGTAGGCAACAGTATCTGGGAATCTTTTTCATCCCCACCCAACAGCATTGTCTTGAAAAACTGATTCCAGTGCAGATTCAAATGGCCCTATTGCATATCCACACAGCCTGGCCCCTGACTCTTAATCTGGATCTCACCCACATGCCTAGTCCAGGGATTCTTAAACTGGGGTCCCCAGATGTTGTTGAACTACAACACCCATCATCACTAAAACACCATGATGGTTGTTGTAGTCTGAGGACCCCAGTTTGAAAACCTCTGGCCTAGCCTAATCCAGTGGGTTTTGAAAGTGTGAGCATCCTGCAGTCCCCTCTCAGAATGTCTTGACTGGGCCAGGATCCAGATTGGGGGCAGCATTAGAGTGGCAGAGAGAGGGTGCCCTGGCGGAAACTGTATTTTTCAAAGCCACATCCTTAAATAATGTTTGGCCCCAAGTGACCAGCTTGTTCTCATTTTGAATTGGTCCCATCAACAATGACGTGCAGAGCAAATGACCTTGCATTCAGGGGATAGTGACTTCCATAATTTGGGGGAGGGTGAGTGGGTTAGAAAAGGGGGCAGGCACCGCACCAGTGCAGAAACAACAGGAGAGGAATCCTCAAAGGTGCCCTGGAAATGTGGTCTGTTAGGCCTATAGTGTCTGCGCAGATATTTTTCTCCAGAGATGCTGAATTACATCGAGATAATGCAGAAGTCTGCCCTGCTTTATCGGTGCCCCCAAGAGAAGAATGTCCACTTGAAACGTGTTGGGCCAAATGTTTAAAAATAATTTCCAGTTCACGAATCTTTGCAGTCTTTGGCTCTCCCTCCCTTCCTTCTGTTACCTCTTCCACTGTCAAAATTTAAACTAACCTCCTCAAGCCAGGACCTTTGCTCCTGCTGGCTGATGTTTCTCTGTGTGGCACTGTGTATTATTCTAGCCTAGGTGGCCTTAATGTGCCGCTAAACTGTTCATAGTGCCTTGGAGGCTACGACTTCCCTGCAGAGGGGCTTGGATGGGAGGACTCCTGACCCTCCAGGGTATGTGGTGCTGGTCTGACTCCTCTGTTTCCTTCCTCCAACAGCCATCATCAGTCAGTGGCACCAAGAGCCAAAGGACAAAGTCGTCTCCCTGCTCCTCTCCCACCTGCCCCTTCTCCAGCCTGGCAATGCGGATGCCAAGTCAGAGTACATGAAGCTCTTGCAGAAGGTGCTGGCTTACTCCATCGAGAGCAACCTTTTCATTGAGGAGAGCAGGCAGCTTCTCTCCTACGCGCTCATCCATCCAGCCACCACACTGGACGACCGCAACTCCTTGGCCCTTTGGCTCAACCACCTCGAGGAACGCCTCTCCAGCGGCTACTCCGGCCAAGGCAGGGGCCGATCCGACACAGCCTACCACTCGCGACAAGGTTCGGATGAGTGGCAAGGTCCGGTGGATGCTGGCCTTGGGGACCTGGGACACAGCTGGCAGGAGAAGCCGCCTCGGGAAAATGGACACATGTCCTTCCACTCCTCTGGCTCGGTGCCATCGGCCATCAACAGTATTGGGAGCAACGCAAACACAGGTTTGGAAAGTGCGGGAGGTGGGTAGGGACTAAAATGGGCACATCCTGCCTCCTTTGGTTCACACTGCTATGGCATTCCCTAGTGGGTTCTCTTCAAGTCTCAGAGTTTGTTTTGGAGAACATCCCTCCCCCCGCCCCCCTTTATTATCTCAGGATAATAAAGAGCACAATCTTCTAGGAAGTTCTTCTGTGTCAGGCCCAATGTGTTGGGCAGAACTGCAACTTGTGCAGTAGCACTTCCCAGAGGATTGAGCCTCGGAGTCTATCTTTTACCAGCCTGGCTTTCTTGTGAGAATGCAGTGAACTGCTTTGTTTGTGTCCCACCCCCTTGCATTATCCAGTATGCTTGCATTGTGTGGCCTTGCTGCATTTTGAAGAAGCAGCTCAAAGGAAGTCCGCTTGGACAATGGAGCAAGCAGTCTTATTCCCTGGGAACAGTCTTAGTAAACTTCATTTACCTGAGAGTGTAGTTTGTTGCCTCTGAAGTCTCAGCCACCACAAACTCAAGTCTGCTGCTACAGGTTAATGATCATGGGACCCTTTCTGGAATGTTTCTTGTCCTAGTCAGAACTAGAAAAATGTTTCATTTGTGGGCTCTGGGCAGCTTTGGGGAATCATGGTCAGAATTTGTTGGGCAACAGCCCTCCATAGGGTTGTATAACATCTTGGAATTCCTCAGTACCAGATGTTCTTTGCACCTGTTATCCAGAGGGTTTGGGGGCTCCAGCCCTGCCTTGAGAGCTTCACATTGTGTTCCGGCCCAAAGCCCCACCCAGTCAGTGCCACTGGATGAACCCAAATTCTGGAATGTACAGAGAATTCATTTTTATCTGTCCCTCCCTCTGCGCAGCTCCTAATTTCAGAATTTTGTCATGCTTTCCTGTAGTAGTAGTAGTAGTACATAGCAAAAGAATAGTACAGAGAAAGTGGTTCCCTGTCCCCAAAGGGGGGCTCACAGTCTAAAGAGAAACACAAGATAAACACCAGCAATGGCCACTGGAGGGATGCTGTGCTGGGGCTGAATGGGGATAGCTTTGTGGTAAAGAGACTTTACCACAAAGTCTCACCTTATCTTAAGCTAGAAGTCCCCAGCTGCTTAAGTCTTCCATCATAAGGAAAATGCTCCACCCTGCTGCTGATTTCATGATCTTTAGCAGGCCTCATTCATCCATGTCTGTGTCTCTCTCTGTCTCTCTACAGCTCTCCCCTGCCAAATCCACCCCAGCCCGCTGAAGCGCTCCATGTCCCTCATCCCCACCAGCCAGCAGGTCCCCAGTGAGTGGATGAGTGTGGATGAGATGGGTGCCCGGCCAGCCTTCATCCCCAGCGGAGAGCACGCACCCCTCTCGCCCCAGAGCAGCGTGGCCTCCTCAGGCAGCGAGCAGACGGAGGAGCAATCCGGCAGTCGCAACACCTTCCAGGAGGATGGCAGTGGCATGAAAGGTGCCCTGAGCGTCAAGCAAGGAGGGTCAGAGATGGTGGCTGCTCTTTGGGTGGATTGGAGCCATTTCCAAGGCCACAAAGCAGTTTGGGCAATGAGTGCTAATTCCAGCTTAGGGGACACGACTCCGTTCTGCCTAACTTGCAGAATTCCATCTTGCCTCCCCTGCTTGAGCACAAACTAGAAATGTCGGGGAATGAGCCCAGCTCTGCCCCTTAGCGATGCCTCTTCTGCCTTGTTGAAGCTTCTAGCTGGAGGCTAAATCACTGGGAGTCCAAAGGGGGAAACCTGCTGCATGGTGGCCAGTATCAACACAGGAGTAGGATTTGGAGATGTATTTTGAGGTTCCTTGTAGCCCTCTGGCATGAAAGCTCCCACAACTCCCCCAGCTTATGGTGGCCACTTCTGAACTCTTTCGCAGATCAATTTCAGAGATGTCCTGCCTGGTGCAGAGCTTCACCCCTCTTGCTTCTCTGCTTGAGTCACAGGCTAGCTCAAGAGTCATGTGTCACAATTTCTCCTGGACAGCTGGCTGCCCCAGAAGGTGTCTTAACTCTCGGTCCCCTCTATGCAGATGTTCCCTCATGGCTGAAGAGCCTCCGCCTCCACAAATATGCAGCCCTCTTCTCCCAAATGACCTATGAAGAGATGATGACCCTCACAGAGCAGCACCTAGAATCGCAGGTACTGCATAAGAGTCTTCTGTGTAGCTGGGGTTGGGTAGAGGAGCAGTCTTAAGAGGCTGCTGTTTAGAACCAAGAGACTGGGGGTGGGGTGGGCACAGGGGAGTGTCTGTCCCTTGATAGTTTGAAGACATTATACTGAGCCTCTTCTGGTTTCTGCTAGTAGATAATGCACATGTGTCTTCCACATCTCTTGTCAAAACGTTAAGGGCTAGAAACTTGATCCCCCAAATGAAAATGTAAAGGCTACTGTATGGTATGGTGCAGTGATTGTAATGTCTGTTTCAGACACATGTGGACACCTTCTGTGGCTGTTCCTTAGTGGAAGAGGCATACTTGCATATCATGCATTCGTAGAGAGGGGAGCTTTGTCTATTTAAACACTACCACCCACTCCTCTGAAGGCTAGGGAGAGCAGAGGCACCCATTAATATCTCTTTCAGCTCCCTCTCTTTACCAATCTTTCCTGAATAGAATGTGACCAAAGGAGCAAGGCACAAAATAGCCTTGAGTATCCAGAAGCTGCGGGAAAGACAGAGTGTCCTGAAGTCTCTGGAGAAGGTAAGGGAGCCTCTCTCGAGCAAGTTAGCTGCCAGCTTTGCCAAAAAGAGACAGAACTGGTGTTCCGGAGATCTCGAAAGTATTCTTCTAGGATGGCCAACCCTGAACGGGGGCCCCCAAGTGAGTCTCTCTTTGAGGACTGCAGAATGTAAGAATTGTCATGTTGGGTCTCAACTGTAGCCCAGCAGGAGTCTGCTAGGTGCCCTGAGGCAGGGTCCCCAACCTTGGGTCCCCACATGCACATTTACTGCAAATATGTATATACTGCTTTGCAACACCTTCTCACATTTGTATCTGAGTCACAGGCTGGCTCAAGTTTCTTCTGGGCAAGAAGTCCCCTCCCTGTTCTTTGCAGCCGGTGAAGAGAGCCAGTGCTGTTGGGTGAATGGTCTTGCCATGTGGCCGAGGTTTTGGGCTCCTGAATATACCCTTTAATTTTATTAGATCTATATATTACATTTTCATTGGCTTGTTCAGTGCAGCAAAACATTACCACTACAGCAGACCTAGGGATCACAATATTTTGTTCTGTATGTGTTTATTTAGAAAGCATTTATGGTGCCTGTGTGTGCACTAGTGCTCAAAGTGGCTTAAAAAAAACAAATGTGTTCACTAATGTCATAAAAACACACATACAAACTGCCGAGTAGCAGCAGTTTTAAAAGAACATGCTAGTATACAGGATATAATGCAGAGAACAGCTATTAAGCAATTCACAAGTTAATCCCCTGTGAAAACCAACTTCATAACCTAAACCAAATAACCAAGTCAAAAAACAGTTAACTCAGGGATTCTCAGACTGGATCCCCAGATGTTGCGGACTACAATTCTCATCATCCTCACTCAGCCTTCAGCCATTGTGGCTGGGGATGATGGGAGTTGTAAAACAACATCTGGCATCCCAAGTCTGAGTCTCCCCAAGTTAACCAGCAAAAGCCCAGAAAAATGTGGAAATAGTTCTTGATGGAGAAGAGGAGAGCTGCCCTGGCCCTTCCCTTGGTTGACTGAGGGTCTTCACCGGCTCTCTGTAGAGTTCACAGATGATCTGGAAGGCAGAATTGGGGCACACACCCCAATGCCCCAGGGTGCCAGAGGGCACCCCCACACACACACTTCATGGCTTCTTCCTCTTCTCCCCCTTTTCTTCAGGATGTCCTAGAAGGCGGGAACTTGTGGAATGCCCTCCAGGAACTGCAGCAGATCATCATCACGCCCATCAAGGCCTTCCATGCCCTGCAGGCTACAGTCGCATCCAAGGAGGGCCAGCAGCTGGGGGCTGAGCAGCGCGGTGCTCCCAAGCTGGGCCTGGACAAGACCAGCAACGGTGCTGAGGACAAGGCACCAACGGCTGACACCTTCCCACCCCCATCAGGCTCACCGTGCGATGGGGAGTCAGGAGCAGCACCTGTCGCCGAAGGGGACATCGCAGGACAGTTCACCCGGGTGATGGGCAAAGGTGAGGATTCCAGGCTGGCAGCACTACTTTTGCAGCTGAATGGCACGCTCTCTTGGCTCGGCTCCCTTTTGAACTCTTATGTTGACAGTAACCCCGAGAGAAACTGGACACACTGGAGTGCTTTTTAAGATAACTATTTTGAAAAATATGAACCCTACTGACTGGGCACAGAGACCCTTTTCCGCAGTTGTCTGAGGTCATCCTTCATACTGGGTTGTGTGCCAGTCATGCCTCAGGAGACAAGAAGTAGAATTTAAAGCTGTTGCCCATATCCGGTAATGAGGCAGGAAGCGCCCAAACCCCCAATTCAGTTCCTATCTTGCCTCAGGCAACATCGTTTTGAGAGAGTTCTGATTTTCTTCATGACCAGGCTTGTTCCTTCTTCCTTTGCTTTGGGAGAGCAACTGTGTTGATAGTGCATCATGTCCCTCGTTCCTTTTGCTACGTCAAAGGGATAGCTGGGAACTCTTTTGTTGAAAATATGCGCGCGCGCGCGCACACACACACACACACACACTCATTTATTCATTCATTTAGAAAACTTGGCACACCATGCTTGATTTCTAGAACCATGACTCTTGTGTAATTCAATGTTGCCTTCTGTGAACCAGGAACAAGCCCACCCCTCAGAAATGCTGTGTTAAGTATTTGAAGCGCTCCAATTTCTCTTCCCATCCTCCCCCCTCTGGTCCATGCATGAATTATGTCACCATCTCCCCTCTCTCTCTCTCTGTAGTGTGTACGCAGTTGCTGGTGTCCCGGCCAGATGAGGAGAACATCACCAGTTACCTCCAGCTGATAGAGAAGTGCCTGATGCACGAGGTAGGTGTGAGCGCTAGTCCTGCAGGAGAGTTAACGCACCAAAAGTGCCAAACCTGCCCATCCCAACTCAGCTGCCTTCTCCTTCCAGGCCTTCACAGAGACACAGAAAAAGAGGCTCTTGTCCTGGAAGCAGCAAGTGCTGAAGCTACTCCGGACATTTCCGAGGAAGGCCGTGCTGGATATTGGTTACCGCCCACAGAAGGGGTAGGTGTGTGGGAATAGCAGGTCCTAGGACTTGGTGAAGCCAGTACATCTGGAACAACCCAAGCAGAAAGCCCGGGGTGCCCACTGTGACAAATGGGCCAGAACTGGGGTAGGGAGTGTTCATTGATGGGTTGGCGCGAGACTAGAAAGTTGGTTGATCTGCAGGTTTAAACAGCTGGCATTAAGCAGGCATTGGGTTAGTTTTAGGGGAAGAAGCCATCGTTCAATGGTTGAGCACATGGCTGGCGTATGGAAGATCCCAGTTCAACCTCCAGGTTAAAAGGATCCTACTGGGAAAGGCCCCTCTGCTGGAAGGCTGCTGCCAGTCGAGAGGAGGCAATACTGGGCTGAACATGCCAATGATCCGGCTCTATGGAAGGCTACTCCATTTGTGTTCAGTGTTGGTTTAGTCTGGTATTCCCTATTTGTTAGCTGTTGCTCACTCTGAGCCCTTGGGAAGGGGCAGGAAGGGAACTGAACTGGTAATATGAAGCATGCCACTTACTGGGGAAACCCCAGGTCGTGTAGAACTAGCTGCTCTTGTGCTCCCAAAACCAGTTTGCTTTTAAGCAAAGGAGAATGTTGGAGGAGGGGGTGGGACTCTGCAAGCATCAGCCACACTTGTGCCTTTTGAGTGGCTGTTGTCATACCAGCAAATATTGTGACAAAACACATACCTCTCATAATGGCATTGCCAGGCTGTGTGCATCTGCCTGCTATTAAAGTGATGGCAAAAGAATCCTTGCTGATGAGAAGAGAGCTGTAATGCTCTCAGCTTAAGCCATCTGGGAAGTTGCTGTTTAAACTTGGGTTTCTCAGTTCTATTGTCCTCAGTGAGAGGGTTGGCAGGCATTATTGCCTGCATAATGAATTTCATGAAAACAATATAAATTGCTTTCCATCCTCTTAAAAATGAGTGGCAGCTTCTTTTTTGTTGTTAAATCAGCTCAAGGGAGTTTTTAAGGGAAGCTACCGCTTCAATCACAATCCTCACAAAAGCATCTCCTATTGCATTGCAAAATGTAAATTTTAGATGTCTGGCTTTTAACTGATCATTTTAACAAACAAAAAAGCATGGATCTGTTGACAACCCTATTCAGAACGGAAGTTGGGTGGGCTGGCTTGCTGCTTTGCAGGCTGGGCCCTGCTTGGCTGGTTCTCCTTCTCCCTCCAGGACCACTTTCTGTCAGGGAAACTGAAAGCCTTTGCAGAAGGAGAAGAGCTCAGACACCTTTGGATCCTTTTTTTTTTAAAAATGGTTTCATGTCCAAGTCTTTCTCAAGGGTCTCATGTTGAATGCTTCTGTGGTGGTGACAGCCCTGCCTCAGAGCACTAGCTAGAGCAGGCTCCTGAATGGACTCCACCCCCTGTAGATCATGTTGACAATAATACAGCCTTTGTAAAATTGGGGGAGAGAGGTCTGATGAGGTGGCCATGCCAGGTCAGTGGGTGGTTAGCAACATAGGAACCCTAGGAAGCTGGCTTCTACCGAGTCAGATCACTGGTCCATCTAGCTCAGTATGAATTACATTGACTGGCAGCAGCTTCTTCAAGGTTGCAGGCAGGATTCTCTCCCAGTCCTGTCTTCGAAATGCCAGGGAGGGAACTTGTAACCTTCTGCTCTTCCCAGAGCAGCTCCATCCCCTAGGGGGAAGTTCTTACAGTGCTCACACATGTGGTCTCCCATTCAAATGCAACCAGGGTGGATCCTGCTTATCAAAGGGGACAATTCATGCTTGCTACCACAAGACCAGCTTGCATCCGAGTTCTTTCCACCAACCTAGGAGAGGCCAGTTGAGCTGATTCATAGGCCTTTGGGTCGCTTATACTAGGCCACAGGTGCAGGAGCTAGAAGGCCCTTTTAATGGCTCCTGAGACACTCCTGATTGCACTTGCTCGTTTTGCCTACTGTTCTTCCTCTTGTTTTGTGTTAATTTTTGCTTTAATGTCCTGCTGTAAGCTACCTTGATGAGGTGAGGTGGAAATCTTGCACACAGTGGCCCGTGCTTCAGCCTGTATCTCTCCTGCACTGCCTCTTCTGCAGCTTGGAAGGACAGAGGCAAAAACTACCCCAGTACATGGGGGCGGGGGTTGGCCTGTCACTCACACGGGAGCAGCACAGTCCCATACTCTGAACCTGACTTGTGGCACATCTTGCCCCAAAGGTTGGCCGCTACAGGGCTTGAGGATTTGCCACTGCTGCAAGAAATGGGGGAGGGCAGGATTCTTGTGGCACAGCGTGGCCCGTCTTTCACCCAAGTGGTGGCTACAATGGGGGCTGACTTCTTCCCTCCCCTCCCCCCTTGATACTCTTCCAGATGGGCCTTTGGTTCCAACTCTCTCCCCATAGCTGGATCTGTGGGGGTGGGGGTGGCGCGCAGAGGACAGCGGCAGTTCCAGATGCCTCCTCGTGCCATTCCTCCAAGCCGCATGGGGATCCTGAGTCCTGCGGGGATCGGTGGCGTCTCCCCTCGGCATGCTCTGGCCAGTCCAAACCTGGGGAGCCAAGGACGGCAGGTAAGGGGGTGCTGCACAGCGGGAAGACCCGTCCATTGAGGCCTGCATGGCCATGTCTGGGTGAACCTGCAAGTGGGGGGGCTTCACCTTGACAGGTTAGTTTCAGTTCGCACAAGTCAGCAGTGAGGCTTAATTAGCTCTGTGACTTTGTCCCACCTGGAAGACGCTGGGGGCATCAAGGGAGGATTTTGCTTTTCAGATAGTCTCTTGTTTACACCAGTTTTTCTCTCTCTCTCTCTTTCCCCAAGAATCTGTGGTTTGCCAACCCTGGGGGCAGTAACAGCATGCCCGGTCAGAGCCGAAGTTCGGTCCAGCGAACCCATTCGCTCCCTGTCCACACATCCCCACAGGCCATCCTCATGTTCCCACAAGGTGAGTAAGCTGGCTGCTTAACACAGGGTGGCGAGAGTGAGGCTGTAAATATAGGAAACAATCAGCAAGGAGGAAGCGGGTGCTGGCTGAGATAATGAGAGGAGCAGCAAAAACAGCCCTTTTCATTTAAACTGTGCCAGAAGCCTGTAGCCCTGGAGCATTAATCATACGGCTGTCACCAGGCATGTGCAGAGTGCCTTTCCCTCCCCTTTGCGTAACCACCATCAGTCTGAGATTGTGGAGCATAGGAGTTTGGGGCATGCAGTGAGCCACAAGTCTTGTAATGGCGCTCGAACATCAGAAAGAAATAGGTCCCTAGCAGAGCAAGGGGCTGGGGCAGAACTGGCAGTGGCCACCCATGATTGATGCATCCACCTGACTGACCTCCCTCCCTCCTCCCCCTCCCCAGATTGCCAGCTCCCTGGAACAGACCTGGAGATCAATCCCACGCTGGAGTCGCTGTGCCTCAGCATGACGGAGCACGCGCTGGGCGGTGAGCAACTGGGGGAACAGCCTGGCTTCTCAGAGGCAGGCCTAAGATGGGCTGGCAGCACAAACACATCCCCTCCCTGATATCAGGGCAGCTGACTAGGACAGGGCCCAACAGCTTCTTTGAGCTGCTGCAGGAGTGTAGGTGAGAGGGGGCCGTTTGCCTGCCCCTGCTGCCCTAAATGCATGGTTGAAGGCAAGTGGAGAAGTTTGAACACATGCTTTGCTTGCCAAAGATCCCAGGTTCATTCCCTGGCATCTCCAAAAAGTCTCTGGAAGCTGGACTGGGAAAAGACTCTGGCTGAAGTCTGGGAAAGGCAGGACCAGTCCCAAGGCAGGTGGATCCATGGACTGACTCAGTATAAGGTGGTTTCATGTGTTCCAAGTTTGGAGGGGGCAGGAAGGGCTCAGATGCAGCCTTGGTGGTTATTTAAAACTAGGAAGTGTGGCTCATTGTTGACCGGGCAAAGTCATTTTGCATAGCTTACACTTCTTGGAAAGTTGAGTAACTGAAATATAGGTCATAGAGAGTTTTATTAGTGTGCTTGCAAAAGGGAAGTAAAAGAACAGTTTTAAGCTTGAAGGATTTCAACTTAAAACATCATTTGTTTTACTGAATGATTTACCACACATAGTAAACCTGAATCGTATTAAATTTGAAACTGAGAAAGATCTTTTGCTTCCCTTGGGCATGATGTTGTTTTGGAGTTGTTGAACTGATTGAGTCCTAAAAAAATCAGTTTGAGAACAACAATTAAAATACAATCATTATGTTCAGCATTTCTGCTTTACCAAAAAAAAAAAAAAAAAAAAAATTTAAGACTGTCACCCAGCATATTCTGGTGAAAATGTGGCGGGACTGGTATCTGAAAGTAATTTGGAAGTATGACTTTATTTTGCATAAACAAATCCAGAAACAAACTGTTCAAAACATATCTGAGATTTCTCTACTACTACTACTTTGAAGGCCTTCAAGGCTACTGGATATGCCTGGCCTCTCTTTACCATCACCTCCTCTGATTTTGTGCGCTCTCTCTCTCTTTTTCTGCAGATGGCACCGACAAAACTTCCACCATCTGAAAGAAGCTGAATCTGCTGGTTTTCCTGAGAAGCTTTCGGTGGCTGTTTTTTTTTTAATTTTATTTTTTCCCTTTTTTGTGTTAGCCCCTTTTCCCTTAGGGGTGTGTTGCTGTGAGGGTGGGTGAATCACTTTTCCCCCTGCCCCTCTCCAAACCACCTCCGGCATTCCCCAGCAGCCGGAGATACCAGGGGAGAAAAAGCTGTCACTACAATCTTACCATCTTATTGTGTTCTAATATTTTTCTACTTTTTATTATTATTATAACTTCAGCTATTGGTTTAATATTTTGATGTACACGGGAGTTGGCAGAGACTCCCGGAAAGATTCAACATTCAAAGGCAGGAGGCAGAGTTGTTTGGGCCATACGATTCCCTTTCCTGTTGGACGTTGCTCCCTGCACGTATATGAAGGACAGGGGGAACCTTGAAGCCAAGAGAGGGGAGGCAAGAAGCAGGCAGCTGAGCTCTCCCACCTTGGCAGACTGGGGAGGGCCCTGGAACCGAACATCCCCTCAGCACTGGGACACAGGAGGGCACGTTGGGATTAACCAGGCGAGCTGGTTCCGTCTGGACTAACCCAGCTGCTGGCTCCCTGTACCTGACCTTGGAGGGGAAGGGGCCATGGGGTGGGTGGGGAGATGGTCCTGCAGATGACTGAAAGAGTTTTAAAAGTGCCTCTAATGCTTCCTCCTACCAAAAGCAGCTGGGGGGTGGCTCAGCGCATGTTGGATGCCCAGCAACAGGTTTGCAAGCTGGTTCCCTCGGTTTTGTGTTTTAATGAAGCGGATGGGGCTCAAGGGGAGAGATCCCTTGGCCATCTCCCCACCCCGAGGGAACAAGAAGGGTATGGCTTGAGTGTGGGGGTTCTTTGTTTTTCAACCCCTTAAGTCTCTGCCTCCTGGGAGTGTGTTGAAATGGAAATCAGTCCCATTTTGTTGAAGCTGTTCAGATGGGTTTTGCAGATCAGTCAGCAGTTTGACGTTCAGGAGCAAAGTTCTCAGTTGAGCTGGCATGAGTTCCTTGTAGACAGGCAAGATTTGGTTCTCCCTCCCCATAATGGCAAGTTGTGGGGGTCAGACCAGTGAGGAAAAGAAGCAGTTCTGTCATGTTCTTGAAAGCTCAGATTAATTTTCTCTAGTTCTTTAGTGGTTTGGGGGTGCACAGTTGTCTGTCTTCCTAGGGGCAGGAGTGGTCAGGGAGGAGGGTATAGTCGGGCAAACCCCTGCTACCCTCAAAATCCAGGGGTTCTCCCCCACCAGCTCTGTGGCAGTTTCTGATGCAGTGACTGATGAATGAGTCTGTGGGTTAGTGGTGCTAATTAATTGGCAGGGGCAAGCTGGTGTCCAGGGAAAGGGGAATCCAGTTGGTGGGTGTGATCCTAGGAACAGATTGCCTCCCCCAGTGGGGGTGGGGAGGGAAAGAGGGACTCCTAGACATGAATCCAAGTGGACCAGTCTTCTTGCGGGGGGGGGGGGTGGAATGGGGGCGGGCCAGTGCTTGCTTTGCTATGCTTGCATTTACACAAACACTACAGGTGAGTGGGTGGATTCCCCTGTCCTCCTGCCCACCCCCCAAACAATTCTGGAGCCAGCCTTTGCATTTGCTCTGACCCTCCCTTGGCTTTTATGTATAGCTTTATTGTCACAGAAGTGATGGGGAGGGGGACGACGATGAGATTGCCCCCTCCCCTCTTCGGCTTTTGAGATTGAGGCAGCCCCAGGATTTGTTTTTTTTTAAAGACAAAAACAGGCCAGGGCCCATGCCTGTCTGTGTCCGAAGCAGTAGTGGCACATCCTAACAAGCCACAGTGGCACCAAAGGAGGCGCAGCTGCCTCTGCTTCCTGGCAGCAGTTCAGATGGCTCCTCTCTTTCTCCCTCTCCCCCTTGCTCTGCCCAGTAGCTGTGCTGTTCATCAGGTGGAGCTGTACAGTTAACCTGATGAATGGCTAGCCTGCAGGCAGCACAGCTCTTGGACGGAGCAGGAGAGAGAGGAACTACCTGAGCTGCTGGGAAGCAGAGGCAGCTGCACCTCCTCTGGTGCCACCACGGTTCAAGAGAAGCGGGTACTGTTCGGGAGAGCACAAGCAGGGGCCCACGCCAAAGCCTTCCGTGCCAGCATATATGCAGGTTCCTAAGGGCATTCCACAAGGATCAAAGTGGGATACCAAGTTTGGCAGGCTTGGGCTTTGGTGGGGGAGAGGCTGGCAGCATGCCTCCTGCCTCTGTGTCTGCTTGGCTTGTGCATGTGTGTGCACGCCCCCTTGTGGTTATGAATGCTCCGTATTGTGTCGTCCCATGACAGGCGACACACACACACACACCCTCGCCTCTCCCCAAAGGCTGACCTCGGCAGGCTCTTAGGTACAGAAAACTCTTCCTCCCCCACCCTCGAGAACTGTTTTAAAATAGAAAGGCCTTTTTTCCAAAGTATATACTGAACAGTAGCATACAAAAAGGGGGGGGGGAGCCAACTGAAAGAACTATTTCTAAAAAGTAGAGAAAGACAAGGTTCCTGTTTCAGATAGAAATGTTATTTTAGATACATTTTATTATGAATAACTTTTGTTATGACAATGGCTGGTAACCATGAATACGTTATTTAAAAAAAAAAAACCTCACAAAACATTTTACAAAAAAAAAATCCAAAATTCTGACTTTAGATTGCTTTGTTGGACTCCTTTGCTGCTTTTTCCCTTCCAGTTTTTGCTTTGTAAAAGGCATCGAGAATTTAAGTATTAGCCCTTTTTTTATTAACCTCTATGATAAAGCTGTGCTTATTTTGTATTACTTTCTTTTTATATGCTTGGTTTATTTTATTTATTTTGATTTTGTTTGGGTGGTTTACGGTTTGACACACAACTGAAATGCCTGTTGACATTGCAAATGTCATATCAGAGAGAAGAGCTGTATCATTGCTGTTGCCACTAGCTGCAAGGCAGTGGGACTCCAGTGAGGAGTGTTCATGTGAAGGGAGATAAGCCGCGTCGTGGGCTGATCAAGCAGGCGCACCTTGCTGGAGTCTCAATCTTGAGAGCGAGGGTTCAGCCAGAAGCAGCTTCTTCCTGTAAGGATGCCCTAGAGGACCATGGCCCTGTCCCACATTGTGTGCCTTTGCACAGCTTCCAGTGTGTTCAGTTGAGCTTCTGCAGGAGACCTTGCTGGTGGGTTGTGCCTCCTTCGATTTTCCATCTTGTGGCAGGCTCACCCTGCCCCCAGACATGTTCAGAGAGGCCATGGGAGAATGTCTCAGCACTCTGCACTCTTTCTCAAGATTTTCCCCCTTCTCTGTTTGGACAGGAAAGGGGAGATTCTCTCTTCTGCTCCCCCAACCCAGTGATTCCCTCTTAAGCTTGCAGATGGACTGAGAAGGACTTAACGCTTTTGCGGGAGTAGAAACTAGGAAGTGGAGAATCTGGGCCAAAAGAATGAAGAGTGCGGAGGTATTGCTTTGCAGACTCTCCCAGGGAACCTTGTGTGAGAGGGAGGGCAATTCTTTTCAGTGAGGAGTCCACCAATGATAGACCAGCTTCCCTGCCCTGCTCAGACACAGGTGAGCATGTGGACTCTCTTCACCCCAGCCCCAGTGGGTCTCCTGGACCAGAGGAGCTCAAGCAGAGGGAGACCCTCTACTTCTGCTTTGTTTAGATTTGGTCTCCTGCCCATCAGCCATCAGGGCTTTGGAGACACCCCCCCCCCCAGCTGCTTTCAGGTGCACCCTGCATGAATGACTGGTGGTAGTGTTTTCCTTGAGGAAGGGAGGAACAGAGAGGAGGAGGCTCCTGAACGACAAAGGGGTCCAGCCTGGCATTCTCCACCCTTCTCAGGCAGTCCCTGCACAGCCTGTGGGGTGCTCTCTGCCTGTGACTTCCAACCAGCCCCCCTTCCCTGTGCTTTTCTTTGTGCCTAATAGTGGGCCCCAAAGCGGGAATGGGTGGGTGGGTGTGGGGTGGCCTGAGGGGTAGTGGCACCTCATCGAGGTTTGCAGGTCATGTTCCCTTTTCCCAGGTGCCACCGCCACCCCTTGAGCTAGCCCTGCGTGTCAGGGTTGCAGCAGGTGGGAGGGACCATGTGGGCCTGTCCCTTAGTGGTGTATTTCCTGCATCTGCAGTTGGGCCGCTTTGGTGCCAGAGGCAGACTCGCCCTGGGCAGAGTCACTAGCACAAGAGAGGGGAGGCCCTTAACGGTCCTTGTCCCAGCAAGGCAGGCAAAGGTCCTGGAGGCTGCACTTCTACCCCAAGGCCCTTGGCCAGAGCGGCCAGCTTCTGTTTCCTTGGCTCTAGCAGGGCCCCTGGGTCGTGCCCACATCCTTGTTATGATGCTTAACGACTAGAGGAAAAAGTCAACTGCAAGCATTTTTAGATACACACCAAAAAAGGTTGCTCTTTAATCACACACACACACACACAGAGAGCAGCAGCAAATTACTGAGAAAGTCTCCTGGCAGTAGTAACTGGGGGAGGAGGAAGATAGTGCTAAAGCCCACCCACCCAAAGACCCCGCTGTGGCAACTTGCTCTCATCAGCAGGGCCATCTAAATAAGACCAGTGTGTTCGCCCTCACCAAGCAGTAGCAAAGGGTCTGTGGGGAGGAGGCAAGGAAACGGAGGTCCAGAGGACAGAGTTCTGAATCCTCATTCCCCAAACGTTTGTGTGTGTTCATGACTTGGAAGCCAACACTGCCTCCTCTCCTCCACCCCCCCGCCCTGCATCGTTGTGCTTTTTGTTCCCGGTGCCCACAATGGCAGCCTGCCGGCCCATCAGGCTCTGGTGTGACCTTGGGAATGGAAATGAGTCTGTGAGGCCCAAGGGATCATGCAATGTGGAGAAAACCAGACTTGGGGGTGGAAGGCCTGTGGAGAATGCCTGCCCCAAGCTGCTGCTGCAGCCTGCATCAATAATACTGCGGAGGGATGGGTGGGGATGGTGAGTGTCTGGCCTAACCCAGGGACAGGCGCTGGGCTCCTTCAGGATGGCGCAGAGGCAGCTGGGGCGTGCCCTGGGGCTTGTGCGGGCTCCAGCCGCCTGCCCACCTGGCTTGAACCGTCCTCTCTCCAGACGCTTTTGGCTCCCCTTCTGGTGACAAAGGCTTCAAGTGTGCTCAGCAGCCCTGGAGAGCCACATGAGACACGATTCTGCATCTGGAATCAGAGCCGGTGCTTAGGGACGCACAGGTTCACAACCCTGGAGAAATGGGGGGGTGGGAAAGCCCCCGGGCATGCCAGGAAAGAGACCAGGAGCTTGGGGGCTGGCAGTTGGTGATCGGGGCAAAGGTCCCGGGTCAGCTCCACCAGGTGTCCAGGTGCCGGACTCTCACCCTTTGCTTATAGTGGTACTCTTTGAGGTACTCCTTCAGGGCGCTGGGGATGGGCAGGTGCCCAATGCCATCGTAAGTGGTGCAGCAGGTCACCACGGCCCGGCAGAGGTGCTGCAGGCCAAAGGGGAAAGTGCGGTTGACTGGGATGGAGAGCAGGGGCTCAAAGAACATGCAGACGCTGGGGTCCTTGTAGTGCTCCAGCAGCCCCGTCACAGTGGGCGCGTGGAAGACACTTGGGTCGTGCACGTCGAAGCTGAAGTTGTGGTTCCACTGCTCGATGCGGGCGTGGAGGGAGCGTCCGTACCGCCGGAAGCTCACGGAGAAGAGGTAGTCCTCCTGGGCAGAGTCCCGCAGGAGGAAGGTGCCTTCCGGCTTGCCCTCCAGCAAGGCCTCGGCCTCATAGCGGTCCATCACGCCCCAGTAGCAGGGCAGCTGCGTCAGCTGCAAGAGGTCCGGCACCAGGCAGTGAATGTAGTCTATCTGTGTGTGGACCCGTAACCCCTCCCTGATGTCCGGCAGCACGGCGGAGGCCTCCTCTTCGTCTTCGTCCTCCTCCTCGTCCTCCTCACCTTCATCCGCAGTTGCCAACAGGGCCCGGCCGGGCCCGGCCAGCTCGTTCATCCCATGCGCAAGCTTGGGCCCCAGCTTGTAGAGGGGATTGATCTGAGCAGTGACCTCGAAAGTGTGGATTAAAGCATCTGGGGGTGGCTCCACCCCTTGCTCGATGCTGATCCGGCGGCGCTCCCGCAGGCGGTCGTCTTCGTCTTCTGGGGGAGGCGGGGCCAAGGCCTCGTGCTCCGAGACAGGCGCCGTGTGCTGCTTGATGAGATTCCATGTGCGGGCCAGATCCGAGCCTGGCGGGAAGGGGCAAGTGTCCAGCATCAGCTCCCGGAGGTGGATCTTGCGTTGGGAAGAGAGGTCGGGCGAGCGCGGGACGCTCTTGATGGGGAAGCACTGGCCCACAGCCGCCTGCAACTTCTGCCGTAAGGAACGACCCGTCGCTTTGCTGGGCTCTGCACCTGCTGGGCTCCCGCCTGCCCCGCTCGGCTCCTCCAGCGACGGCGGCTGGCTGTGCCTCTCCACTCTAGCCTTCCAGCGACCGCTGTGCCGCCCGCCACCCCCACCAGCGTCTGGCTTCACTTTCGGGCGGGCTCCACCGTCCTGCGACATCGTCCTCTGGGTGGAGTCGCAGCTAGAGCCACAGAGCGGCGTCTGGGTGCAGAGCAAGGCGGCCATGGCGGGGCCCAGGGAAGCGCATGATGCAAGGTGGCTGCTCAGACCTGGCGTGGAGAGAAGGAGAGGGCACAGTACCATCAGCCTCTCCCTTCACTGCTTAGCCCAGCTAAGAACCATCTCCTCCCTCTACCCTCAGCTGCCACCTTTTAAGTAGTTAGACAAAGGTGTTTTGGGGTTTTTTTAAAGAACGAATTTGGGTTGATTAGAGGCGCTTTGATGATTGAGCCAATTTTTTTTAAAAAGAGTTGTATTTCAAAATAAGTGCTTATAATAGTATGCATACCATCTTAGAAGAGGTATCTTGCTCCTCTGCCCAGACAGGAGGGAATGCCTCTTGGGCAATGACACACCTAGCATCCAAAAACAAAGAGGATGTGGGGTTTTTTTCTGCTACAGAACTTGTTTTTCCTCTTGGGCAAACAAAGTGGATTGATCACCTAAAAGCCACGCACAACTGACTAAAATATCTTTAATTGGGGTGAACCGAACCTCAACCCATAGGACAGTGTTCTTAGTGTAAGGCCTGGGTACTAGCAGCAGCCCCCGTCAGCCCGAACTACAGCCCCCTGACGAATATAGTTCATTGGCTCTCGTGAACTTTTGTCCCAAGCCGAATCCGCTGCACAGTCCCCCTTCCTGGCGCCATGTGGAAGTGAACATTCCCAGCAGGCAGTGCTGTGTCCAGCAGGGGGTGGGGTGGGGGGCGCTCCCTTAAGGGATACGGAGCCCTCTTGAGCCCCCGCCCCATCTTGGAACTGGTAGGGGCAGCCCTTCCCAGGGCTTTCCCTGCAGAGCTCTTGAGGGGGGGGCTCCTCCATCTCCTTTTAAGGGCCCTCCCAGCACTGAGGATTGGGAAACGGCTCTTGCACTGAAACCCTTTTTTTTTGCCCAAGGGGGGCCCTTGCTTGGAAAAGAGTGGAGGGCCAGAAGTGGAGGCACAGGGCAGGCCCAGCTCTGTGCCCAGGAAACCTGAAGTGCCACCGTTTAGCAAAGCCAAAGCAAAGCGATGGCCCGAGTTGCTGTCAGCCACAGGAGAGGCAAAGAACTGCAGGGCCCGGGGGCCTCCCACACCTCGCCGAGGGGCTTCCCCGCCCGAGCTGCGCACTCACAGCCTCAAGCGGGGCTTTGGGGCTGGTCAACTCATCCGTCAACCACGGGGGGGGGGGGCAGGAAGGGGCACTGGCTCCTGGGCCACACGCGTCGCACCTGAGCAGGAGGACAGCACCGACCTTGCTAAGCGGGACCACCCCCTGCCCCCTGCCCTTGACTGTATTAATGCACATACAAGTTTTTTCTCCTGCCTTCCCTCCAATCAGCTTCAGGGTTGGGGTTTCTCTTCTGCCCCCTTTTGCTCTGACGACAACCCTGGGTGGCAGGTGACTGTTCCGAGTCACCTGTGCATGGCTGGGGTGTGTGTTGTGTGTTGTGTGTTTGTGTTGTGTGTTTGTGTTCTGAAATGGCTTTCAGTCTAATGAAGGGATTCCCAACCCTGGGGATGATGGGAGTTAAGTAACAGTCCAACAACAGCTGGGGACCCCTAATCTAAAAGACCCCAGGGATGGGGGTAAGGCCAGGTGCTGCCACTTACCTAAGAGTAACTGGCATCCACTTCCTCCAGTCCCCTGTGTTTGGATGACCCTGGAGCGCAGTGCCAGAGCAAGGAGAAGCAATCTTTAAAAGCCCGTAAATCAGCCTGGCGTGGGTGAGCAGTCGGGCCTCTAGGCATGTACAGAGTGGCTAACCTCCGCCAGCCGTTCTCCCCAGATTAGGACGGGGCTGTCTTAAGGCAGGCACGGCCCTTATTTGGCACCGGGCCCACTAAGGTCACCCCAAAGGCACACCCCGAAACCCAACGCCTCTCTCGCCCACACCCCGCATTCCTCGCCCGCTGGTTCCCGGCCTCCCCCCTTCAGCAGCGGGGCCCGTGCCTAAAGGAAGGGAGCCCCCGGCAGCCACGCCCTCCTTCCTCCTCGTGGCACGCGGGGCTAGGAGGACCACTCTGCACATGCTCAGGGAAGCTACCCCGGGCAGGAGGAGACAGGTGCTGGGGCGAGACAGGGCGCCGGTTTCCAGCCCCGCCGCGACTCCCCTCCCGGCTCCCTCGGCTGCCCAGGCCTCGCCATCCGGCACTGCGCAGCAGCAGCAGCAAGGGCCACTCCGGCCCCCGACCACGCGCCTGAGCCCCCCTCCCTCCCTCCCTCCCCCCCCCCAAGGGCTCAAGGAGGCCTCCCACCGCTCCCTCCAACCTGGTGGCTGCGCGGGGGCTCCTTTCCCTCGCCCCCCCCCAGCTGTGCCCCAGCAGCGAGGGCGGGCCCCCAAGCGCGCCGCCGCCGGGGACCCCGCGGAAGCCCCCCGGCCCCTGCAGGGCTCTCCTCCCAACCCTGGGGAGCCCCGACGCACCGCTCCAAGATGCCGCCGCCGCCGCCGCCGCGCTCCAGTCTGGGGCCGGGCCGGGCGGAGAAGGAGCGAGGAGGCCACTTCCTGGGTGGTGGCTGGAACCGACGCCGAGGAGAGGAAGCGAGCAGAGAGGGCCGCCCCCTCGCCGAGCCCTCGCCGCGCAGCGCCGCCAGCCGCCGGAGGGGCAGCCCGGGCAGACGGCCCCGGCTGGGTGTCCTCCTGGCCTCGGCGGCGCCCGCCCGCCCGCGCGCTGCCTCCTCGCCCTCTTCCGAGCGGGGGGCTGGGCTGGGCTGGGCTCCCGCGCTGGGGCCGCCGCCAGGAAGGGAGCCAGGCGCTCCGCACGGCCGCCCGCGCAGCGCCCGGCCTCACGACGCCCCGTTGCTGAGCAGGGAGCCGAAGGGCCTTCCGAAGCGCGAGCGGGGTGGCCCCGGAGCCAGCCCAGGAAAGGAGAACCCCGGAGTGCCGGCTCTGCGCGCACCCCACCGACATTCTGAAACACACACACGCGCGCGCGCACCCCGCCTATATGGAGTTCAGGGGTCTCCCCCATTTGGCAGCAGCCCCCCCCCCCGCCCCGCCGCCTTTTCAGGCGCACCACAAGTTGACACCCAAGTAGACGCAGACAGTGCTTCGGGTTGCGCGTGACTCCGGAGCGGAGCCAGCAGAGGGAGCCATAAGCAGGACAGCCGGTCGTTGCTTTCCAGGAATCCCCTTTCCCAGGACCCCTCCAGCCAGAGGAAGGGCGAGACCCCCCCCCCCGCTCCCAAGCAGCCCGTGGGAGGCAGCGGCTTAGGCCAGGTCAACGGTGGGGCTCCCACCATCTCCAGCCTGCTCCGCCCAGCCCTGAGATTCAGCTTGATGAGATTCACCCGGCTAGCTGGGCAAAGAGGCACCTTATAACGTGGTGATTCTCTTTATTGAGCAGGGGGAGAGTAACTAGCCCTATCCACCCCCAGTACAGCATCCCTCCTGGCTGTTAGTGTCTACCTTAGTTTGGTTTTTAGATTGTGAGCCCCTTTAGGGACAGGGTTCCATCCATCTTATTTGTTTGTTGTTTCTCTGTGTAAACAACCCTGAACCATTTTTGGAGGGGCGGTATAGAAATCAAATAATAATAATGAAGAGTTGTGTGGGACACAGAAGCTTGTATTCTCCTCCGTCAATGCAATCATCATTTGACTTGCTTGACCTACAACCACATATCCATACAATGCAAGCAGGGGCACTCATTTCCATCCCACATTCCCTTCAACACAACCCAGGGAAACTCAATATTGAGACAGGCCCCCAACACAAAGAGACCCTAGATTCATGGGAGAAAACAAAAGAAATCCCATCTTTATTGCAAAAAGGTGAGCTGCGATAGCACACATTATGTACAGCAGGGAACAGAAAACACAACAAAAAGGACAGCAAGAGCACTAACACACACACTCACTCTCACTCCTGTGGGGGGGACCCCATCTTTCTGCACTAGGAACCTGGCAATAGTTCTGTGCCAGCACTGAGGGGAGTGGAGGGAGGGGATCCTGGCATCTGCTCCTTGAGCTCCCCAAACTGAACAAGGACTGGCAGCATCGCCAGCTCCGATCAGCAGCAAGTCATTCCCAGGCAAGGGGTCCACTCATACTCCGCCGCAGGGCGTCTGATGCTGCCGAACACGGGCTGCTGTTCAGTCGCTGTCGCTGCCCTCCTCGCTGGACTCCGAAGCCGCCTCGCTCGCACTGACCTCCCCCTCTTCCTCGTCTTCATCCTCGTGGTTAGAGCGGTCGCTGCCGCTGAGGAGAGGGCTGCGGCTGCCACGGCGCTGCTGGCGCCGGCTCCCTCTCCCCGCGTTGTCCTCCTCCTCCTCCTCTTCCTCACTGCCACTCTCCTCTTCTCCCTCCGGCTGGCCGCCCTCTAGCTCAGAGTCCTCCTCCTCGTCGTCGTCGCTGCCAAAGATCTCCTCCTTGTCTCGGGCCGCCCGCTCATCCTCCTCGCTCTCCTCGCCGCCCGCGACCTCCCCTTCGCTGGCCTCCCTCTCGCTCTCGCTGGCCGAGCGGCCTTCCTCCTCCTCTTCCTCCTCCTCCTCCTCTTCCTCCGCTTCGCTGGGCTCCTTCTCACTCTCGCTGCCTTTCTCCTGCTCTTCGTCTGGGGCGAGAGAAAAGTGGACACAGGGATCAAATGAGACCCCAGAGGCAGCCAGGTTTCAGAGGGGCAGGGGGCACAGCGCGCCTGTCCCCACTTGCAGGGAGGGCACATCCTTCCCCTACGTCTCCCCCACCCCATTTCCCTCCTTGTCAGCTCCAGACTAGCCAATGATGACAGGGGAAGGGGAAGGCAGGAACACCCCCTTTAAGAAAAAGGATCTGGGAGAGGGTGCAGCAATTTCGGAATGTACCACCTGAGACCCAAAGTGGAGGGCATCCTTCAAAGCAGTTCGCCCCCGCCATGCCTAGTAGCAGGATTAAACCTAGCTAGTGCCAGAACTTGAGAAAGTGGGCGGGGGGGGCGGGGAGGAGGAGGCAGGTGCTCCACAGAAGAAGACTCTCCCCCACCCCCAGCAGGTACCTGATCCTTGTGCCTCTTTGCCCAAGTCCATCTCTTCCTCCTCCTCTTCCTCTGGCTCATGGTTCTCCAGCTGAGCTTTCCGGGCTTCCTACAGGGGAGGGAGGAGAGACCCAAGGCTCAGAGGGCACGCAAAGCTCGGAAGGAAGGTTAAGAAGCCACTCAAATCCCACCCCCACATCCCTGAACCCCAGTACCCCATTCCTGTGTTCTGATCCACCTAAAAAACGGCCTATCAGCTTAGACTGAGGAACATCGATCTAGCCCAGCACACCCCCCACCCTGCCAACAGTGGCCACCAAGAGACCTCCGGCTGTCCGTTAAGTACCACAAGATGGAGAGGGCCTTCTCCCAATACCTGGTACTCTGGGTATGCTGTCTGGGAACCTGGAGGTTCCACACAGTCATCATGGCCGGGGTGCCAGAAATATTTCCAAAACGTTGCAGCCAAGGAGAGATGGGGCTCAGAGGGCGCCAGGGGAAGGAGGGGCCCTGTTCTTCTCAGTGCACGCTGGCCTGTTCCACCTCCGAGACCCCGCTTTGTTCTCAGCACATGAACTTTTGTGTCCCCGCCCAGGGCTAGCAGCCACTGTAAGACTTCTCCCCCATGAATCCGTCTAACCCTTTATCTTGTGGCTTTTTTTAAACAGTTCCCCATTTCTAGCTGCAGGGAGGGAGTTGGTTCCAGTGGCCTGGAGTGGGAGAAGCTCTCGGCCCAGACTCCTGGATTCTCCTCTTCCTCCATCCATCCATCCAGGGAGTTGCCCACCCCTTGAAGCGCTTGGGCTGCCCGCTGGGCCTTCCCGCCAGCCATACCTGCGCCTCCAGCTCCTTCTCATTCATGTCTCTGTGCTTCACCACCAGCACAGCGTTGGTACCCGACTGCACGCCAGCCTTGGCACGCCGCTTGCTCAGACGCACCCTGAGAGGGAAGATGAGCACCGGGTTAGGGAGAAGCAGCCGCCCGCCCTCCCCTCCTCGCCAGGGTGGCGCTCCCAAGTTGCTGAATGTGCGCCTGGAGAACAGGGGCAGCCGGACCTGGAAGCCAACTCCTGGTGAGGATGGCCAGCCATAAGGAAGGAGCCGTTTCCCATGCTGCTGACGTCCGCACAGTCCTGCACTGTTCTCAGTGCTGGGAGGGCCCTTTAAGAGGGACAGGAGAGCCCTCCCTTAAGGGCTCCAGGAGGAAAGCGTGCTGGGGTGGGAGTGGGGTGGGCCACCCCTCCCAGCACGCCATGCTTGCCTGCCAAGGTGGGGCAGGGGCTCAAGAGCGCTTATGCCCCTTAAAGGAGCCCCCTCAGGGTTGGGCAAAGAACAGCATGGCATGCTGGAAACGGTCACATTCAGCTTTGCAGAGGCCCCATAAAGTGAGGGGTTAGTTAGAGTAAGTTAAGAGCACTTGCCTGGTGCCGACTCTCCTTAGAGCCGAGGGCGACGTGACCAGTCCGGGCATCACTGTCCCCACCCCAACAAAGCCCCCCAAGCCCAAGCCCCCCTCCTCCTCACCTGGTCTCCAGCTCGTTGTAATAGACGCCATCGCCCTCGCGGAAAATGAAGAAGTAGTTCTCCTCGTAGCCTTTGCTGGCCTTGTTCTTCACGTTCCAGTTGTACTCGCGGGCAATCTTATATTCATACCTGGCGGGGAGGAAGAGGAAGATGAGTGCCCCACAGACACCTGCCTGGAAGAGGAGGAGTCCTCCTGGAACCCTTCTCACACATTTTACTTATTCAATAGATGTAGAGGTGATTGAATACATTCAATATAGGTTTATTGAATACGTTAAAACATGCCTTCCGACAGGTTTGTGTAGAGGGACTCTCAATACGAGAGTCCCCACTGGGCCTCTGAAGTGATACAGCCCACAAACAAGGTGACCACCCTGGTCGGGAACGAAGCTGCAAGGCTTGGGCTCCCTAGGGCTGGCGGGGACACTCCTTTTTAGGCTTTGCCCAGACCACCGCCCACCCTCACCCCTGACACCACGTACACATCCTCGGGGGCATAATCCATCTCCTCCTCTTGGTCACGTTTCCGTTTCCGCATCGTGTCATCCACAGGAAGGAAATATGCCACAAACTGGTTCCCTTCCTCGTCCATCATGCCCCTGCAGAGGGAGAGGAGGACAGGCTGTTAGTGGCCGGAATGGAACGGGTTGTCCGGGGCAGAGCATGGGCTCTGGACGTGCAGGCGACCAACCAGGCTCAAACCCAAACGTTGCCCACTCAAGAGGCTCTCCCACCACAGAGCCGGGAAAGGACACTCTTTACCCGAGACCCCGGAGTTTCGGGCCAGAAGGAACCACGGTGTGAGGCAGCTGCACAGGCTGCTCATGCATGGCCAGAAATGTCTGGGTCTGGGGTTCCCAAGCTTGGAACCACTGGCCGTGATCAACAAGCACGGTCTCCATGGGCTTGGGTGTGTCCATCACCCTCCGTGGCTCGGCATTCCCTGCAGGCTTTTCAGACATATGGCAACAAACCTGATCATAGCCTGAGACATCATCTCGAGGGCGGCTGAACCACTGGTGTCCTTGGGTGCTGGGTCAGAGTCAAAGATGACCTGAGCACAGGGGTTGATCCACATCTGGAGAAAGGGGACAAGAGGAGGCGCTGAGAGCAGAAGAAGCAACCCCAACGTGCATACAGGGGTTCCATCCCACCCAGTGCAACCCCCCCTTTTCCATCACACTCAGGTTTCAGCTTTAATTGGCTTTAAACAGTTTTTAATTGCTCTTTTAATTATGTTGTATTTGTTGTAAGCCACCCAAAGAGGTGGGATTGGGGTGAGAACTGGTTTTGTGGTAGCAAGCATGACTTGTCCCCTAAGCTAAACAGGGTCCACCCTGGTTGCATATGAATGGGAGACTAGAAGTGTGAGCAGTAGAAGAGATTCCCCTTAGGGGATGGAGCTGCTCTGGGAAGGTTCCAAGTTCCCTGACTGGCAGCATCTCCAAGAAAGGGCTGAGAAAGATTCCTGCCTGCAACCTTGGAGAAGCTGCTGCCAGTCTGGGTATCCAATACTGAGCTAGATGGAGCAAGGGTCTGGCTCAGTATACGGCAGTTTCCTATGTTCCTAAGTCAATAAAGCACATCTTGGGTTCCATCTAGAAGGGCTCTTATTAGGTTCTCAGGAGCTTTGGAAACACCAGAATGCTGGTCTTTTCTACACACCACCTGCTCCGCTCCTCTTCTGGTCTCAGGGTTAAGGCTAAGCTGCCCTTACCACCAATCATGGTCACAGCATCCCAAACCTGTAGCTGTGGGGCAGCCCCCTGCCACCCTCCCTGAAGTCCTGCTTCTCCAGATCCACCACAACACATGATGCATGCATCAGCCCAGCTCAGTCAGTTCCCCCATCTTTATGGAAACGCGCCTCAATTTCATCCTACCTTGAAGTCAGGGAATACAGGCATGACTTCCACTGGGGTAACCCGAGGTTTGCTGTAATGCTGAGAGATCTGGAGACAGAAATCCTCATGGTGAATAAATGGTGCCACCCAGTGAAATAAGACTTTGTGGATTATGGCTTGTAAGTTTTAGTAAGTAGCTAATGGCTAGGAGTGTGCATGGACACTCCACAGTTTACCACAGTTCATTCCAAATTCAGACTGAAACACAGGTCCCTGAACTGGTTTGGTCGAACCCACCAGGCCGGTCAGGTCGACAAACCAGCTCGAACCGCAATCGAACCTGCCTAGTTCACAGCAGACCAGTTTGTGGTCGAACTGGTTCTGCACATCCCAACTAATGACCAGAAGCAAACAATATTCCTGAAGCAAAAATCATTCTATCTTGCTTTGAGAAAAGGCATATAAGCATCACAGCAGGAGATGCATTTCCTCCTATATGAGAGAAATGGGAGAAGTCCTCTTCCTAAGGAAGTATTTGCCAACTGCAGTCTTTCTATTAAAGGCAATAACATATTTTAAAATATCTGCTGCCTACTGTCAGAAACACCATTTTAAGTCCCTGAGGCTAAGGCAAGGGTGTCCCTCACATCTGGGGGCCCAAGGCTGAAAATCCCTGGGCTAAGGACACAGAGAGTCTCTTTAACATCTATCCTCAAGTATGCAGCGCACAAACAAAGACCCCCAAAGCAGCAGCTGGCTTTCGTATCCACAAAACGACCTTTTTCCTGAGGGGTGGCAGTCTGAAGCCAAGAACACGGGTAAAATCTGTTCCTCTCACAAACATGTAAACTTTGCAGTTAGGGGCTGAAATGTCCCCACTCCCAATACCCAA
Source organism: Hemicordylus capensis (assembly GCF_027244095.1). Classification (NCBI taxonomy): domain Eukaryota; kingdom Metazoa; phylum Chordata; class Lepidosauria; order Squamata; family Cordylidae; genus Hemicordylus; species Hemicordylus capensis. Next base: position 28,146,794 of record NC_069663.1, on the reverse strand, counting down.
CCCCAAGAGTTCCTTCTTTAAACCTTATAAATGCACAAAATTGAGACATTTCAAAATACAGGGCGGGGGCACCCCACGTGAACTCACCGATTTCTGGGCATCCTCAAAGGTCTTTTCAATGGCTGCGATCTGGCTGTCTCGGTCTTTGTAGATTTCCTCCTCTGTGAACTGTTGCTTGACAGACACACCAATCCTGATTGGGACAGGAAAAGTAGAAAGAAAGAAAGAAGCCTAACTTATCCAGGCAAAAGAGGAGGATGAGAGCCCTCACGAGGGACTTGGGAAGCCACTTTCACAGGCACTTGCAGAAGTGATGGCAGCCACGGTCCAACGGTGCACTGCCCTCTAGGTTTTCTACAAGAAAAGCCACGTAACGGTATACATACAGCTAAAACATCACCCAAAGCACTGAACGCTTCTACTTACTTAACCTCTGGCTTCTCATTGGAGACACCGTAGCGGTTGAACTCTGTGGAGATGTATTCAGTCTTCCTCATCCATGGCACCACCTTGGCGTGCTGCTGGGATCTGCGAGGGCAAAGAGAGAGAAATGGCAAGCATCTGTGTGGGTCTCCACCTCCCTCCAGAGGCACCTCTGAGCACCGCCACCCTCGAACTGCCAGAGCCAGCACTGTGCAAGGACAGCCCTCAACAAACGCAAATATCATCTCAGTAGCCAGGACGTATCCCTCTCTCAACACCAGCAGAAGTCAAATTATACAAATAACTCGATTTCTACTAAAGAAGGAGAATGATGCATTCGCATAATTCAAAATAGACTGCAGAGTTTCGTAGCACAGAACAGTTGTGTGGGTTTTCCCAGTATACCCCACTCTGACTACTATCTTTAATGCTAGTACTATTTAAAGCCTGTTTAGTGTCAGGTGCTGGACAGAATACAGAGGCAACAGACAAAATCTGCAAAGGCCTGAGGGATATGGTTCTCCCAAGAGAAAGACGGTGACGGAGGGTGCGTGGCAAAGGGATCCAAAAGAGGTTTCCTTGTGGGTGTCTGCAGCCAGAGGGTGCTGTGGCATTTGGAGTGACAACAGGTGAGAGCATTACCTCTTGGAGCTGGTTGGCGCTTGGATCTCCTCCTCCAGTAACTTCTCATCAGCTGGATCCAGGAGAACTGCAAGAGGAGCCCATGGTCACACCAGCTTGCTGCCCACATTCACACACACTCAGAACCCCCTGGGTACTGTAGTGACACTGTTGCAACTGGCTCAGGTCATGAGGAACATATGAAACTGCTCCCTCTAGTTCAGTATTGTCTTTTTATTATTTAAACAAATGTTAGGTTGGTTGGTTTTGCATTCTTAATGCAAGGGATTATCCACCAATGAGACACATCTAATCAGAACCTCATCATGCACCATTATTAACCTTGCCGCATGCACAGACCCCTTTCCACCATTCCCTTACCATTGGGGTCGATGCGGTACGTATCGGGGTTGATCAGATCTATGGTGACCCCCAGGTCGGGCTCAGTCAGCAGGTCGTGCTTGTGTTGCTTCTCCAGAGAGGTGGCTTTGTACTGGACAAACCTGGAAAAGATGTCGCATTGGGTTAAAAACCCAACAGCAACTATTCCAAAATAAGCAAACTCATTCCAGTTGTGTATCATGGGCCTGATCGACTATGCTTGGTCTATCACCCAATTTTTTAAAAAGTCTCCATTAACTAATAAAGTGACCAATTAAATCTTCATAAAAATGCATCTGAACAAAACAAAGACTTCTGAAGGGGAGGGGAAAACCACACCACTTTGTTTTTAGACAACACTTGCAGGATATTGCATTCCACCTCTAGTTTCTCAAGTACTTGCATTAAAAAGATAAATATTTTAGAAGTCTGCAGCCCAATTAGTCTGGGATACCTTTTTAATTGATATAATTGTTTTTGATTGGTTAATCTAAGTGATTAAATCTAAGCGATCAATCTACTAAGCAATGAAGTCCTAAATATATGTTATTATATATACACAAACAAGACACATAAGCTTTCCATTTATACTTTAATACTAGTCTAGACAGACACAATTTTCTCCACCCAGTATGGCTAGCTTTGTTTCTTTCGGCTCTAAAAGGTTTCACCGTGCTTGTGTGTAGAGATGTGCACGGAATTGGGTGGGGGTGGTTTGAAGGTGAGGGGTGTCAGACTTTAAGGGCAGAGGAGGGTGCACTTACCCCTCCCTCCATTTTTCCCCTGCCAGCGCTGTTTTCGTAAAGTCCTTTGGGGCGGCAGCATACCTCCCTACCACCCCTTCCCCTCTTCGGCCGGAAGTGGCCAGAAGTACCTGGCGGGTGCAGGAGGACGAATGCACATCTCGCACCAGATACTTTTGGGCCAGCCAAAGTGGGGACGGAGCGGCAGGGAGGTGCATTGTAGCCCCAAAGGACTTTACAAAAACCAAGCACAGGCAGGGGGAAATGCACCCTCCCCCACCCTTAAAGTCCGACACTCCCCTGCCTTTGAACCTCCCAGTGTTCAAACCTGTTCGGAGGCCCGTAAAAGGGCCTCCAAACAGGTTCGTACACATCCCTACTTGTGTGTACACATGCATAAAGACAAACAAACTCTATTTGCAATCTTTTCTTTGCTCACCTGTTCTGGTCAAACGGGTATGTGATGAATTTGGGGTCAAAAGGGATATCAGGAAGACTATTACAATACTTGACACGGCACACCACCCCTGATCTACAAAGAAAGGAGGGAGATATCAGTCCGCCGGTCCTGAGCAGAAGCACAGAAGAGAGAGACAGAGTAGACTAGGAGTGTCTTACCTCTCCGGAAGCGTCCGGTGAGAATTGGGCCTGCAAAAAGATAAAAGAACATGGTGTGTGTATTATACACAATAGCAGTCGTCAAGCACATAAGAGAGAGAGGCTGATTACAAGTATGTAAGACACAAAAAGTGAGCTGGTGTTGCATAGGGGCAAAGAAAAGGTACAAATCAGCAAGGCCCCCTGCCGGAAAGTCACGAGGCAGCCCTAGGGGAGGCACTGTCACCCTCGCCCCCAGCCATCTGCAATGAAGAGGGTGGTAGTAACACTTGTGACCTACTGTACAAGGTAAAGAATGACAAGAAGTGCCAAAGTTCCAGATGGACACTGTTGTGCTGTTGTTAGTATTGCCGTTATGAGGAAGAAGATATTTATTATTATTATTATTATTATTGCCTTACGATCAGCCAACTCAGGAGCCTGCCCAAGACCATTCTCCACACTACATGCTCATTTCAGAGGGCAACCTCCTCGGGGCAGGGACTTGGACTTTTGCAAAGGGCCATGCACACGGAGGAATCCACTTATTTATAGCTCTACAATCATAATCATAATCATAATCATCTTAGGAGGGAGCCCAGGAACCTCCTGCGTTAGGGAAAGGCAACGCACCTGCTGCTTGGGAACCCAGGAGTCCGGGCTCGGTGGTCTCCTCCACCGCTTGAGGGAGAGACGGGGAGGAGAGACAGGCCCACCCGCGGCCCCTCCCCTTCCCCCTTCCCCAGGGGACCCAGGCGTCCGGGGGCGGAGGGGGCGACGACGCCCGTACCTGTGGCCCGCCTCCTCCCGCTGCGCCTGAGTCTGGATGGTGGGCGCCATGGCGATCCCGGGAAGGAACAGCGACAGGTGGGCGGAGCTTACGGGTCACTTCCGGACGAGCCCCAGAAGCTTCTGGGAAACGCAGTTCCAACCGCAGGCGCACACAGTTCTACTTCCGGTCTCCCGGACAAACAGAAGTGGTACCTGTGCATGGACAGCAGGAGGGGGAGCGCGCTTCCTGTAAGAACACCGCAGAGACTTTCTGTGGGAGCGAGCAAACTTTTTACGGCGGGGGGAAAGACCTCAAGGATGATGAGGGGGCCAAGCATCCCGGGAGCTCCCCGCGCAATGCATACTGGGAAAGGCAGTCCGTGGCTTCCATGAGGCTTGCGCAGTGCATGCTGGGATCCCCCCCTCCTATGCCTCCCTTGCCCGCAAGGCACGCTGGGAATTGTAGTGTGGGGTCGCCGCTCTCTTTCGGGCGGCCGCGTTGCATGCCGGAAGCGGTAGTCTCCTGGGGTGGAAGCCGGGAGGGAAGATGGCGGCGCCTCAGCAGCAACAGCAACAGCAGCAGCCACCGCCTGCCTCCCAGCTGGCTCTACACCAGGCCCAGGCGACGACCTCCCCGGCCGCAGGGGTGGTCGCCGGGCAGCAGGCGGCGGCGGCGGCGGCTGCTGCTGCTCAGGTAGCGGCGGCGGCGGGCGCAGCGCCCCTGCAGGTGGGCCAGTCTCCATCCGGGCTGCAAGTGGCCGCGCAGGCGCTGGAGTTCGACCCTGTCCAGCGGTTCCGCTACTTGCTGCCGCAGCTGAAAGAAAGCCTGCAGGTAGGCGGGGCCTGGTTTCCAGGGAGACGGGAGCTAGGGAGGCGGTTGGCTGCGCGGCGGGGAGGTTTCCATGGTGACCGCAGGGGACAAACTGGGCCTGCGCGGGGCTTGAGAGCGTTGTTTTCATTGGCTGATGGTCCCTAAGGGGTTCCCAAACCTGCACACTTCCCCTCCTAGATGTTGCTGGACTACAACTCCCATCATCCCCAGCCAGATGTTGATGGACTACAACTCCCATCATCAGCAACATCTGGGGGAGTGCAGGTTTGAGAACCTCTGTCCTAAGCTAAGATCCCGCTGGGCGGTTCCCAAAGCCCATCCGGGCTACCATCCTTTCCCAACTCGGTTTCCCGGGGAAGCCCCCAAATGGGTAGGGAGGCCCTTGCCCCTTGTTTCAGCTGGTGTGGAAAGATAGAGTGCCTCTGAACATGGAGGCTCCCTTTAAGCTGTCATAGTCCATAGTGGACAGCCTTCCTTTTCTGAGAACTTTCCTAATCTGCGCTTAGGGCTGTCTAAACAGGTGTGCATTTCCACACCCCATGGCAGTGAGTTGTGCATTGTGTGACATTGTCCGAGGTCAACCGAGCAAGCATGCCTCTGAGTTTTCAGCCTCCACTCGTGTTCCCGTTCTCACCCGTGAATCCTCTTTAAAATCTATTGAAGCGAGTGCCCATCGCGACATATTGTTCCATCAGCTAATTGCATGAGGAAGGGCTTCCTTTGGCTTATGCGAAGTCTGCTAGTCACTTTCACTGCGTGAAAGTGAGTGACCCTCTAAGGAGAAAAAATTCTCTTTCTTTGAACCGGGCATACATTTATAGCCCTTCCTCATGTTCTTGCTTGCTCATTTCCCCCCCTCAAGCCCCAAATACTTCATCCTTTCCTCCAGTCATGGCTTGTCCTAACAAGCCAGGGTGGAACCCAAGGAGGCAACTCGGGTTGGTCCTCCCTCATGCATGTGCTGCCCACAGGCTGGCCATTCATCAGGTAGAGCTGCGCAGCTAACCACGCAACTCTGCCTGACAAATGGCCAGCCTGCAGAAAGCACAACTCTTAAGTGGGACAGGAGAGAGAGGAGCAACCCTGGCTGCCTCTTTTGGTGCCCCACTGAATGTTTGACTTGGGGCACTTTGCCTACGAAAAAGGTATGCATATTCTCTCACTCTAGCCCTGGCTTCCAAGAGCCAATCTGAGTAAAAGCAACCCTCATTTTATTTATTATTTATTTATTGTTCGACTGATACACCGCTTTTCATTAAAATAATCTCAGAGCGGTTTAGAATATAATTAAAACAATACATAATTAAAATACAAAACGTACAGTAAATATAAATATAAATATAAAATCTCTATTTAGAAATTTTAAAATCTATCAAAAATAATAATACGCAGAATAAAGCAGCAGCAGGAAAAACAATACTTTCATTCAAAAGCCTGGGTGAAGAGCCACATCTTTACTTGTTTCCTAAAAACTCTCATGGAAGCTGAGGAGCGGATGCCAGCTGGGAGAGCTTTCCAAAGCCTGGGGGCAATGACTGAGAAGGCCTTGTCCCGCGTGCTCGACAGCTGAGCCTCTCTCACCATCAGTATGCAAAGCAGAGCCCCCTCTGATGATCTTGTCAAGTGGGCAGAAACCGTTAGGAGCAGGGAGTCCTGCAGATGTCCAGGGCCCAAACCATTGAGGGCTTTAAAGGTCAAAACCAGGAGCTTGAATTGGACCCGGAGACAAATTGTTAGCCAGTGCAGCTCTTTCAGAATGGGTGTAATATTATTCCAAACGGGCAGCTCCAGATACAGTCATTTGCACTAGCTTCCCGCAGACGGGATCATCGGAGGGGGCTGTGCTCCACGTGTCGACAGTGAGAGAAGCTCAGCTGTTAAGCACGCAGGGCAGGGCCTTTGGTATGTTCATGTACCAAAGGTGTGCTAAGACACTTTCTCATTATATATTCTCTCTGAATATAGAAAGAGAGAGAGGGAGAGAGAATACAAACAAACTACATCTGCTTTATAGTTTGCTTTGTATTTGCTAGCGTTTTATTTAGAAATTGGTTTTGTTTTGGGATTTTTTTCCATTTCCCCCAAATGTTTTTGTTGACTGGCTTGTTGTATAAAATAATGTTTCCTTGCTGGATATCTTTGTTCCTCGGAAGGGGAAACAAAAACAAGCAAAGAGATACATTTTAATCTAACTTTATCATTAGCCCATTGGTTTGGATTCTTCAGAAGATGTTGAATCCCTAGAAATAAACAGAGAAATATTTAAAAATGCACACAAAAATTGTGGCTTAGACCGACTAGGGAAGCAGCTGGAATGAAACCAGTCTGGCAGTCTTGCAGACAAGGGAAGCCCAAGAGAGAAGTAACTTACTCAAGGCCACAGGAGGAGTCTGTGGCAGAGGAGGGACCTGAAGCCAGGTCTCTCATATCCAGACAGCTCTTTCTACACATGTCATTTCAAGAAATCTAGTCCTTGGTTGACAAGTTAATGCATGTACATTATCATGAAACCTAACCCTAATATTCATATTAGGCCTCTTTGCACATCATGTTGCACACATGTGTACAGGCACCTGTAAACACATGTTCATGATAATGTACATGCAGTAACTTGTCAACCAAGGACTAGATTTCTTGAAATGACATGTGTTGACCAAAACATGTGAATAACTGTGCACATGTACAGATAAACAGTTGTGTACACAAGCACACAATAAGTGTGTTGAACATAACATCTACAGTAAATAAGGCTACTGTCTCTTGCCATTTTGGAGTAGATTGCAGCCTCCTCTTGAAAGACTGCCACTCTGACCCTTACACTTCACTCCCCTCTTGAAGCTGGGATGCAAGCCCAAAATATCTGGATTGCCAGTCTTCTCTGGCTGAGCCAAGCTGACTCTTTCACAACGCAGCCCTTTCCTCCTCCTCTAACAAACATGTGGTTTTTCTCTAAAGCCATTTCCAAGTGTTTTATTTTTAACAGCACTTTAAAAACAAACAAACCTCTAAGCCGTTGACTCCTTCCAAAGGAATGAAGCATCATTTTTTGCCTAAATATATCATATGCTGAACCATAACTTTCTGTGGCAGGGGTGAGCGAAGGGGAAGCAAACAGGAATCCCGTGGTGGGGTGTGGAATGGATGCTTCACCAGCAGGCCCAGAGCCAGGGCTTCTGGTAAACGACTCAGCATGGCAGGCAGAGTGGGCGGCCGGCTGGATCGCAGTCCTGGTATCTTCAAAGCCTTCAAACTGAAACGGAAGAGAACTGCACACTGCCAAGAGCCTGACTGGTTCTGGCCTCTGATTTCCTGTCCTTTCGGGATCCGGGAAATGAAGCCGTGCCTCTCGGAACCTGTGTGTGTGTCTGTCCGCACGCTCTATTTGTGCATTAGCTCTATGTGATCTTGAGGGTGGGTGGCCGGCCGGCCTGCCCGCCCTGGGCTTGTCTCCACCCTCTATGGAATTGGGGGAGGGGGGCAGCAGAGTGACACTGAGATTTCATCTAGCCACACTTTTTGTCTGCCCCAGGTTCTGTTCTGAATGTCAGGCCCACACCTCCACCCCAGAACAGGCAACACCATCATCGGAGATTCCCACCCCTCCTCTTTCGGTGCTTGGAGGTCCACCGCTCCCCTTTGAGAACTTGGAAATAAATATTTCCAGCTCTGGCAACATGCAGGGTGCCCCTCTCAGCATTCAGTAACCTCCGAGGTGAAAGGAATCCATTCAGAAGGCTTGAACCCATTTCCCACTCCAAAGAGCGTGCTTGTGGAGTTAGGAAAGGGAGACCTCTGGGGCAGGGTTGTTTGTTATGTGGTTGTCCTGCCCTCCCTCCAGCCTCTCCCATTTTATCCTTGCAACAGCCCTGTGAGGTCGGTGAGACTGAGAGAGAGCGAGCACAACTTGCATTGCATAATTTAAGAAACTGCTGACATCCCATATGATCACCAGAGCCACTTTTGTGCCCAGGCAGGTGCCCAGTCGCCAGTGGGGAAGGAAAAAGCCTGTCCACGGTACCCACCACAGAGTGTGGAGCTTCTCTCTTCCACACCAGCTCTACCCTCCATTCCAATCAAATGTGTGGTCTTTTGAGCCAATGTGCTTCTCTTTATTTCTCCCCCGCCCCGCACCTTCCAGAACCTGATGAAAGTGGCTGCTCAGAACTTCGTTCAGAATACCAACATCGACAGCGGACAGTGAGTTTCTGCCCCAGCATCTGGTTCTCTTCCCACCCCCCACCACCCCAAGTTGTTGTTGTCTTCTCCCCAGTTAAAAGCGGGCTTCCTTCCCATTCCAGGAAAAGTAATGATGGGGCCGTGCAGAGGGTTGACAAGAGCCTGGAGGAGTTCTACGCCTTGTGTGATCAGCTGGAGCTTTGCCTGGTGAGCCTCCCTAGACAAATAACAACAGCAACAAATATTTATATACTGCCTTTCAACAAAAGTTTCAGAAGCGGTTTACATAGAGAAATAACAAATAAATAAATAAGGTGGATCCCTGTCCCCAAAGGGCTCACAGTCTAAAAAGAAACATCAGAGAGACACCAGCAACAGTCACTGGAGGTCCTGTGTTGGGGGTGGAGAGGGCCAGTTACTCTGCCCCTGCTAAATAAAGAGAATCACCACGTTAAAAAGGTGCCTCTTTCTCACAGTCCCTCTGCACTGGCAGCACTTTGGGCTAAGGGAATGTCCCCTGGTTTGGCTGTGGGGTGGAGGCATGGGGTTTTTTTGGGGGGAGGGGGTTGGGTCACCTTTTTACACAATGCATAATTAATGGGTGGTCCTTGCTGCCAGAAGATGAGGCGATGACCACCAGTTCACATTCATGGAGGAGCGGCCTGCCAGTGTCAGCGGTGATAGCTAAATGGAGCCTCCATGTTCAGCAGCAGTCTACCTCTGAATTGCTGCTGCTGCTGTGGTTGAGGGGCATGCCGTAGGGGAGAGTTGTTGTCTTTGGGCTCCCCAAAGTTGCCCGATGGGCCACTGGCCTGACCTGCCAAGGCCGTCACCCAGGCGCACTCATGTCTTCTCCTTCTCCCCACCTCTTCCCAGCGCCTGGCCTACGAGTGCCTCTCCCAGAGCTTCGACAGCGCCAAGCATTCCCCCACGCTTGTGCCGACAGCAACCAAGCCGGATGCGGTCCAGGCAGAGAGCCTGCCCTACACTCAGTACCTCAGCATGATCAAGTCCCAGATTTCTTGCGCCAAAGACATCCACAATGCCCTGCTGGAGTGCTCAAACAAGATCACCGGCAAGGTGCCCTCTCAGGGTGTGCTGTAGCTCCTGGCACCTCCGGGACACTCCTGGCCAGAAACTGCGCGTTCCGACTGGGGGCTGGGAGGCCAGTCCCTGACTTGGCCAGAAGGGGGCGGTCCTGCCATCACACACAGGCCCTTGATCCCATCCCTTCCTCCCTTTCCTCTCACTCATCTGTTTCTCCCCCCCCCTCCAACTTTTGTATTATTTAAACATTAAATTGAGAAATTTGCATACAGAAAGGTTCTCAGCCAAATTGCTGATTCCAGTATACCCCCGCAACCCCTCCCATTTGAGGGAGATGGCTGGTCAATAGAGTTTCTCCATTGTGTCCCATAAATGGTATGTCAGTCTGTCCACCCCAAGAGTCTCTGCTTTTAATGAGGGATAGACATACCGACTTCTCCGCCTGCTGCGGCTTCAAGCGTTACCATTCATTTCTTGCATCCCCTCTCAGTCCCTCTTCTTCTAACCTCTCCTCCGCCTCAATGCCTAGAACTGTTTCCCCACATCCTGTCCTAAAGACCATGACGTGAGTCCTCCTGGATGCCTTTGCAGTTCCTGAAGAGGATTTGGGTCCATCGGGGTCCATGGTGCTTTTGTGAACTGCACCGGAGCGCTCCCATGCCCTGGAATTCTCAAGACGGCCAGCCAGTTTTCCCCTCTTGCATCAGTGGGACTGACTCTTCAGGGCCATCTCGTAATTGGAGAAGCAGACCACTGCCAGCTTCACTCCCTGTGCTCAAAATGGGGGCTCCCAATGCTTTGCCTGCTGATTTTCTGCACACAGACACACGGACCCAAAATCAATGCTGTGGAGCATCAGAAACCAATCTCCCTGGAAGGCAGCAGGAGAAAGGGTGTCCGTTTCGATCCAGCTCTCCTTTAAGTCTTGTACCTTTGGCTTCATTTCTAGGGGTCGGGGGCTGTATAGACTATATATATATATTGATTGTGCTTATCATTATAAAGGAAAGGCTTCCTGGGAGTGGTGCGGGCTGCCAGATTTGGATCTTCCTTTCCCAACCATCCTTGGGCGTGTGAATTCAAAGTCCTTGCAGTGCGGTGGAATCTGTCCCAGGTGTCTTTGTTCGGCTCTTCTCCCCACCCTGCCAGTTCTTGGTGGGTTTTCTCACCTGCTTACTGCGGGAGAAGAAACCTATGAACAGATCGTTGGGGAAAGCTGATCCTAAAAGCAGTGCTCTTTGAAACGGGTGGAATCGGCTGATAAAGGACAGGAGAGCTTGGGCTGAGACCAGCACATGAGCAGCGTGCGTGCACACACACTTGAATGGGGACACCATCTGCTGAGTCGCCCAGCAGTGTTATTCCTCCTCCTCCTCCTTGCAAGGCTGAGGTGTTTGTCTTCCCCCCTGTTTGTGTCTCCTCCTCCGTTTCTCACTCGCTTTGCTACCTGCTTTTTTGTTTGAGCGCCTGAACTGGAAATCGGAAACTGAGGGGCAGCCCAGAAGGAAATGTGTCACGGCTGAGAAGAGATGACACGTTCCCTTGTTGTTCTTTAATCCTGTTATGCAAGACTTTCATAGTTACTGGCTTTGTTTATGTTGAGTGTGTGTGCGTGTGTCTTAATTAGTACAGGGAGAGGAACATTGCCTTTTTCGGAAGTTTGGATTCCTCTTATGCCAGCACTATGGTGCTATCTGTTTGTACAAGGATGTTCCTGGAGGGGCACACACACAAAAGAAATTAAAGGTGGAAAGTTCTCATTTTGCCTCGTATACCCCCTTCTGTTACAAACCTTCACCTCAGATACCTCAGAATGGAGATTGTGTGTACCTGTGTACACAGAGATTTAAATGTCACAGTTATGAAACAGGCTACTCCACTTACTGATTTACCTCCAGACTGTTCCTCATTAATTTATTTTATTATTTATTTATTATTGAATTTCTATACCACCTAGTATAAAACTCTCTAGGCGGTTTAATGAGCCAGCTTCACTGGTTTCTTAATTTCAGTGAGACTGCTTATGGGTAACTTAGTCCGGGTGTATGCCAGTGACGGGAGTAGCCGTTCTTATAACGATTAACCTTCAACTAACCATTGTTAAATAACTACACTATTAAACTATAATACATAAATCTGTGTGTGTATGTATACACACACATATATCCATTTAAGCACACAAATTTAAGTGTTACAGCTGTTCCAACCACTGGCCAACCTCAAGTTACTTTTAAGGAGTCTTGTTGAATTTAATGGGACAAGGTTAATTCTGTTAATTTCCGTGGGCGCACTTGGTGCTAACGTTCTGAGCCCTGTCAGTCAGGCTGAGGGGGAGGGGTCTGCTGAGGTTCAGCATGTAGCCAACCAATCGGGTCATCTTGGTCATATTCTTCACCCTCCCCTTCTGCAGCAGACATGTAGCTGAGGACCCGTCAGCTTCGAACCCGCATTCCTCAGATGGGGAACAAACAGCACGGCTGCAGTGTGGGGCAGTAGGAAGACTCAGAGGACCCCCTGGGAGCCTGTCAAGTACCCTTGTTGGGAACCCATTCCTTGCTGGATCAGACCCAAGTCAATTTATTCTAGCAGTGAGCAGGCAGAAGCTCACAAGCACAGCACGAGGGAGATGCCCTGCATCCGGTAGTGAGGTATCCTACCCCTAAACATGAAGGAGGCTCGGGTTAGATACTGTCCCTAATGGTGGTTGATAGATCTCTCTTTCCTAGTCTCTTAGCACCCTTCCACACACGCACCCGTCATCTGCCTTAGTAGTTTTGCCCTCCAAGCCCAACAGGGCGATACACACATGAATTTGGATCCAGGGTGTGGACCAGCAGGAGGCTCAGCAGCTGAGAAGCCCAGATCTGGCAGAAGGCACCACTGTGCTGACGTGGGAAATGACTCCTGCCTTTCGCAACTCACGCTAAGCCCTTGCAAAGACTTGGTGTCATCTCCAGCTGAGACAGGCGGCTGGTCTGTCTCTCTCCGCATGTTCTACTCTGACAGGCGGCAGTCTTCACCTGACGTCTCTGCTGCCTCTTGCTCCTTGAAATCCTTGAGCTGGAGAATGAACTGGCCCCTTCTCTGGGCAAAGGATGTGCTCTGCCACTGAACTGCAGCCTGTCCCCAAAGATAAAATCAAGACAAGGCCTGCTTTTTAATCTGTAGCAGGGGTTCAGCACCTTGGGTCCCCAGATGTTGCTGGACTACAGCTGCCAGCATCCCCTGCTAACTGAGCAAAGAGGCACCTTCTTAAAAGTGGCGATTTTCTTTATTTAGCAGGAGGAGAGCAACTGGCCTTCTCTATCCCCAGCACAGCATCCCTCTAGTGGCTGTTGCTGGTGTCTTGTGTTGCTTTTTTAGATTGTGAGCCCTTTGGGGACCGGGGACCTTTCTGTTTCTTTCTTTCTCCGTGTAAACCGCTTTGGGAACTTTGGTTGAATAGCAGTATATAAATATCAATTGCATTCGTATCATATTCGTATCGCTTCCCTTGGAAGGCAGGTGTGAGCCAACAACATATGTGGACCCAAGAGGCTGAGAACCCCTGCGGGAAGCAGGCATGGAGAGGGGAGAACTGCCAAGATCGGGGGGGGGGGGTTGCTGCTCAGCTGTGGCTTCTTGAAAGGGGTGAGGACTCTGGATCGGGGACAGTGGGGAAAAGTGAGCCCCAGTTAGAGGGTGCAACTAATGAAAAGGGCGGAAAACAAGTGGTGGTGATGGTGTGAAGAGACGGTTGCTTCAGGATGGTCGGAGCAGGTTGTGTTGTCAAGAAAGCCACGGCGGGAGGTGGGTAGCCTGCAGGTCCATGGGAAGGGCTGCTTCTGTGGGTTGGGGGCTCTCTCGGCATCAGTCAGCCCCCTGGAAGTCGGACTAGCCTGCTGCCCCGGGAGGAACTGTCCTGCTGCACACACCAACGTGGCCTCCTCCTCCTCCTCCTCCTCCGATCCCTCTTGGTGGCTTTCTAACTGGCTTCGTCTCTGGGAGCCAGGGCAGAGAAGGCGGCTGAGAAGAATGTGCCCAGAGTGGAGCCCAGAGAGGGGCCCGGGCCCTCCAGCTCTGCCGTCTAGCCCCAGCAAGGAGAGGAGCGAGGGGAAGGCTCAGCCCGAGAAGATTTGCTCCTGGGGTTGGCAAGAGGGGAGGGGCACACGGCCAGCCTGTGTTCCCTCCCCAGGCTGTGTCATCGGCAGATCTTCGATCTCCACGGGAGAGCCTGTTGCAATCTTTTTTCCAGGCGGGGAAGGGGAGAAGGGGACGTTCCGTGCTCTGCAGGGCCTGTGGCCGGAAAGGCACCCTCCTTGCATCAGAGGAGGCTCCTGCTCTGTGTGTGTGTGTTTAATGCTCCCGTTCCCCCAGAAATTGGCCCTGTGAAAGACTCCCTGGAAAAGGCCCTTGGATCTATTCCCCAGGAGGCCCGTCGCGTCTAGTGCTTGGGGGTGGGCAGAGGAAGCCGCAGCACGGCAAGAGAACAGCCTGTCCTGAGTGCTTTGGCTGCTGCCCCGGCTTCAAGCGCTGGCCTGCCAGCCAAGAAGAGGCAGTGAGATATTGGAAAAACCAGCCCTCTGCCAAACCGCAGGCCTCGAGCTGTGTCAGCAGCCAGCCACAGTGGGGGGGGGGGGGGACGGGGACACAGCCCCTTCGCGCCTGAAGCGGAGCTCCAGCTTGACCAGCGCAGGCCTGTTTTTGTGCTGAGGAGCCCTGCCAGGCGGGAGTCAAGCCGGCTCTTTGCTTCCCCCAAGTGCTGGCTTGGATCATGCTGTGCGGACCTGAAAGATGCGAAGCGGGGGGGGGGTGCTCTTGCCGGTCTCCCAGTGGCTCACGTGCAGAACAAGCTCTCTCTGGTCCATCTGGCTCGGAGGGGGTGTGATGCCCCTGAACACCAGATGCTAGGGAGAAGCACCAATGGGAAGGGGCATGGCCCTCTTTCCCCCACTTGCAGGCTTCCCAGATGCCCCTGGCTGGCCTTGGCCTGATCCAGCAGGGTTTTTCTGATGTTCTAAAGTGAAGGTAGCCACCCCCTGTCACTTGTCCCCAGCATCTATCTAAGCAAAGCAGCCATCATCACCACGTCTTGTGGCAGGGAGTTCCGCAAGTATAAGCGCCACCTTCAGCAAAGAATTCCTTTTTGTCAGTCCTAAACTGACTGCCAATCAATTTCAATATGTGACACACACACACACACACACACACACACACCAAGTGTTACAAAAGAGAGGAAGACCAATGTCTCTGTGCTCTCTCCATCTCATTTATGACTTGATAGACCCATCCCCTCATGCTCACCGTTTTTTCCCTAAAGGGAGACATCGTCAGCCAGCCATGGTTCGTCCTAATGAACCAAGGGGGGTGCCCAACGAAGCGCAGTTGCCCCCAGTTCCTGGCAGCTCCAGTGGCTCTTTTCTCTCCTGCTCCATCCTTCCCTGGCGTTAACCAAAGCCACGCTGTCTGCAGGCTGGTCATTCATCAGGTAGAGCAGCATGGGCTCTACCTGACAGATGGCCAGCCTGCAGGCAACGCGGCTCTCCTTAACGCCAGGGCAGGGGAGAGAGGTGCCGCCAGATTGGCTGGGAAGGAAGCAGAGGCAGTTGTGCCTCGTCTTGACGCCCCTCTTGGCTCATCATTGGGACATGCCACTGCTGTCCCTCCCAAGCAGTGTGGGGAGGCCGAGGCCGGGGGTGGCTTCTGAAGCCAGCGTCCCCCCACCCCAGTAACGGGCCCCATTCCTGAGCTCTTGCACGGGGGGGGGGGCGCTGGGAGCCAGACCTGTCAGGGAGCCATTTCCCTCCTCCTCGGAGGGGGCCCTGCCGGAGCCTTGAGGCTGCCTTTCCTGGGGAGAACGTAGACAAAGCCGACTGCCTGGTGGTCCATCTTCTCTCTTTGGGAAACAAAACTGCAGGTGTGATCCTGGCGCAGAATGTGGGGGGGAGTCTGCTGTGGCCAGCCCCTCCTGGGCTGCCTGGGCCACGCTGCCCCCTAAAAGAACTTCTCCTGGCGGAAGTGCTTGACGCGCTCTTCGGCGGCAGCCACCCACGGCTCAACCGGAGGAGGAGAAGGGGAAGCTGCACTCTGCCCCAGCCTGGCCAGCCCCCATGGGCAGTCAGCTCTCGCCCCACTCCTCCTCACCCAGCCCCACGGGCCAGCTCCGGAAGCAAGGAGGGACGGCCCAAAGAGCTCAGCTCCGGCGTTCGCACTTTGCCGGGACGAGAAAACAGGGACTCTCCCAGGCCAGCAGGGACCATGGGAGTGTTTGCAATGGCCTTCCCTTCAATGTTGGAGGAGGAGGAGGAGGAGAGCTGGTATTTTGTGGTAGCGAGCATGAATTGTCCCCTTGGCTCAGCAGGGTCCACCCTGGTTTGCATTTGGATGGGAGACTACAAGTGAGCATTGCCAGATGTTTCCCTTAGGGCAGGAGGCCGCTCTGGGAAGAGCATCCATAAGCTTGCCTGCAGAAGGTTCCAAGTTCCCTCCCTGGCAGCATCTCCAAGATAAAGCTGAGAGAGACTCCTGCCTGCAACCTTGGAGGAGCCGCTGCCAGTCTGTGTACACAACACTGAGCTAGGTGGATCAGTGGTCTGACTCAGTAGAAGGCAGCTTCCTATGTTTCTCTGTCTGTCTCCCTGTGTGTTTGGAGAAGTTCCTGTGCTGATGTTCCCTGTGCACTCAATTCACTGCTTCCTTCACTCTTTGGCAGAGTTATCTGGAGCTGACAGGGACCCCAGACCTTGAGGCAGGGCCTGTACTGTGGTGGCACCAAGAACCATATGAAACCTGCTCCCTAGAGCAGGGATTCTCAATGTTGGGTCCCCAGATGTTAGTGGACTTCAACTCCCATAATCCCCAGCCCCAGGGGCCTTTAGTTGGGAGGTTATGGGAGTTGAAGTCCAATAACACCTGGGGACCCAACATTGAGAATCCCTGCCCTAGAGCAGGAGTTCCCAGCCTCCCTTGGCTCCCTGGATGTTGTCGGGCTATGACTCTCAAAGGCTGGGGTGATGGGAGTTGTAGTCCAGCAATATTGGGGACCCAGTGTGGGTGACTCTGCCCTAGAGAGTTTATTCTCTCTTATTTCCTGGAAAAAGAATTCCTGGAATAAAAATGGAGTGGGGGTGGGAGGGAGGAGCGCTGCCGAGCCAGTTTGATTCCAGGAATGTTTAGAGCTGTGCAATGATGCATTCTGCCCTCCAGGTGCTGATCGTATTGACTGTGTTTCGTCATATGGTTTCAGTTTCTTTTTAGTCTCTATTGGGTTGAGACTAGACCGGGTAGGAAATTACTGTTATCTAGGGGAAAACTTTTATCACGATAACAACCAAACAAAAGCAACCCGAAGCCACACAGGACAAGCAAGAACGAAATTTAACCAAATGAAGATCTTCCTCTGTGAGTGTAAACTAGATTTGCAACTCAGAATCACAATGGTGAAATGCTGCACAGTGGCAGAGGGAGGCCAGCAGCGGCCTGGGTTCAGCCCACCGCCACTGTGGCCCCCCTACCCCCCCCCGTCAGATGTCAGCATCTGACCTCAGATGCAGAGGGCATCGTTTAGCTCGCAAATGGGGTCACAGCTATACCACGCCCCCCATGTCTGGTGTCAGATGCAGGAGGCATGGCTGGGATGCGAGGCGCGGCCCCTGAAGGGCGGCGGCCCGGGCTCTTTGAACAGTTGACTCTCCTCCTTCGGTCAACTCCTTTTGCCTCTGCCCCTTGCTAGCATTGTCATCCCAGGTTGTCTTTATCTGCAGGAACAAAATCATTCCAGATTGATTGACTCAGTCACCCTCTTGGCTCATCTGCAGGTGCTTTTGTGATTCTCCAGGGAGCTGCGGACTCCACCCTCCCAAGGTAACAATCCCACTATTGTTTCATGGGGAAGAAAGGCAGCCCCCACCCCACCCCACGTCTCACCAGCCAGGGCTCAGAGCTCTTTTTGGTTCCTTGCATTTTAACATTCGAGTGAAACCAGATTCATCCCCCGGGAGAAGCAGACCTTGGTGCCCTCCTCCCCGCCCCTTCCTTTTAGAAGTCCAGCAGCTGAGCAGAATGCCTGATTCACATGCTCAGAGACTCTCTTGTCTTAATGATTTGTTTCACAAATTTCAAGACTCAAGCAAGCCTTCTGCATTCATAGTTTACTGAGTTCCCATTTGCTGTTTCAGGGAGCAGATCTCCTCTTGACCTGCAGGGGGCAGCACCAGAACTGCAAAGGCTATGTGCATTTCCCCATTTCTGCTCCTTTGGACTTCATTAAACGTTCAGGGAGGAGCTCACACACCGAATTGCATTCAGGCCCCACCCTCTCTTGGGACAAAACGAAGGGACCTTCCTAAGCAGAGCTCTTGATAGATGCTGCTTTTCTGCAGGGCCCTCTCTGGTCCACGGTGCATGCTGTTCCTGGGGTCGGGTCAATTTGTAGGGCACTGGGAGACCCGGGAAGGGTGGGCCTGATAACCGTCCCGTGCCCTCACTCCTTTGACTCCATGGATGCAAATGGCCAATTTCCACTGTATGCAGCAATGTTTCATTTTAAACAATTATGTTCCAGCTTCAGCTGCAGCAATTCCTAACAAACCAGAGCAACCTAGCAAGCCACCCCGCCCCAGCATCAGCGAGAGCCACTCTGCCTGCAGGCCGGCCATTCGTCAGGTAGAGCCTGTGCTGCTCTACCTGGCGAATGGCCAGCATGCAGGCAGTGCAGGGGTGGGGAGAGAACCAGAGTGCCTCTCTGTGTGCTCCCCCTCCATCCCCGGCTTGTTAGGGCAAGAAGCCACTGCTGTATTAGGGCAAAGGTGTGTTTTTCTTTTCACCTGGTACACCCAGTTCTTCCAAGGGCTGATTTTGGGGGGGGGGGCAGCCCCACGCATGCCCAGCTGAGCAAGGGTTGAGGACCATGGCGAGAGGAAGGTGCTCGATTGACTGTGGCTGTCCCCTGAGATGGCGGCGGCGGCTGCTGCCGCCCATGGGGAGAGGCAGGGCTCCTTCTTGGTGAATCTGTATCTCCTCGCTTGGGCTGGGCCTGAATGCCAGGCACCACGGCGCTCAGGGCAGTCAGTTCTTCCCTTCTGCACTTCCTGATTAGCAAAAAGAAGACACCCACACTGACAAACCAGCGAGGCTCTGATTGCAGGATGTGTCAGCCTGGGAGAAACGAGGACAGCATGTTGTTAATATAAACTCAGTGCCCCGGTTACTTAATATCTGCAGCCGCCATTACAATGGTAATTAGTAATTTAATAAACAAGCCATTCCTAATACTGTTAGTCATCATCACACTGAATAACATCAGCCAGGCTGCTGTTCCCAGGCCTGGGGAGGCAGCCGATTTCGTGGTGGTTGGCGACTGTGACGGATTTCTGAACCTTCTGTGGGGCCTTAAGAACATAAGAACAGCCCAGCTGGATCAGGCCCAAGGAGGACCATCTAGTCCAGCATCCTGTTTCGCACAGTGGCCCACCAGATGCCGCTGGAAGCCACAGGCAGGAGTTGAGGGCGTGCCCTCTCTCCTGCTGTGACTCCCCTGCAACTGGTACTCAGAGGCATCCTGCCTTTGGGGCTGGAGGTGGCCCACAGCCCTGGGACAGGTGGCCATTGATAGACCCCTCCTCCATGAAGTTATCCAAACCCCTCTTAAAGCCATCCAGGTTGTTGGCTGTCACCACATCTTGTGGCAGAGAGTTCCACAAGTGGAACAAGTGGCCTTCGGCTCTTGGTTTCCTTGCTGAATGAGTGAGCACTGGTTGTGGATGTGCTCAGAGGCACTCTTGCCTCGCTCACTACAGGGTCTGACCCTGGTTTGAATGAGGAGCGTGTGGCAGCCTAGGCTTGCTTCTGGCTTTATAGAACCCATTAAGTATATAAAACCCATTAAGGGCTTTATAGGTAATCACCAGCACTTTATTTTGCCCGGAAACCTATTTGGTAGCCAGTGTAGTTCTTCTAAAACCAGAGTAATATGGTCTCTTCAGGACAACCTGGAGACCAATCTGGCAGCAGCATTCTGCACCAATTGCAGTTTCCGGACTATGTACAAAGGTAGCCCCATGTAGGATGCATTGCAGTAGTCAAGCCTGGAGATTACCAGCATGTGCACCATAAGGTCATTCACTTCCAGGAAAGAATGCTGTTGGTGAACCAGCCAAAGCTGAAAGAAAGAATTCCTGGCCGCCACCGCCACCTGAGGTATCAGAGAGAGGGTTGGGTACAGAACTACTCCCAAACTGTGGACCTGTTCCTTCCGAGGGAGTGTAACCCCATTTAGAACTGGCAGGTCTATCCCATTTCCTGAATTGTGGCTTCTTACAATGAGCACCTCCATCTTGTTTGGATTCAGTCTCTTTGTTATCCCTCATCCAGCCCATTACTGCCTCAAGACAAGCATTTGGGGAAGTTATGCCATTGCCTGATGAAGCAGATATGGAGAAATAGATTTGGGTGTCATCAGTGTACTGATAACACCCTGCACCAAATCCCCTGATGATCCCTCCCAGCAGTTTCATGTAGATCTTAAAAAGCACTGGAGACAGAATAGAGTCCTGAGGGACAGCACACAAAAGCTCTCTCTTCATAGAGCAACAGTCTCCAAGTAACACCTTCTGGAATCTGTGCAAGAGGTATGAGCAGAACTACTGCAAAGCAGTGTCTCCTATGCCCAGTCCCCTCAGGTGATCCAGAAGGATACCATAGTCAATGGTATCGAAAGCCGCCGAGAGATCCAAAAGGACCAACAGAGTCACACTTCCTCTGTCAATTCCCGTTTGGAGATAATCCATTAGGCCAACCAAGGCAGCCTCCACCCGAAAGCCCACCCGAAAACCAGTCTGAAATGGGTCTAGAAATCTGTTTCATCCAAGACTGTCTGGAGTTGAGAAGCCACCACCTTCTCAATCAGATTGGGAACAGGCCTATAATTGCTCAACTCTGAGGGATCCAATGTAGGTTTCTTCAAGAGAGGTCTAATAATCACCTTCTTTAAACAAGGAAGCATCCTACCTTCCCTCAGAGGAGCATTTATGATCTCAGCCAGGCTCTCTTCAACAATCTCCCTGCTTGATAATACAAGACATATCGGACAAGGATCAAGAGGGCAGTTGGGAGGACACACAGTTCCAAGCAGCTTGTTCACGTCCTCAGGAGTCACAAATTGAAATGGATCCAATATAATCGCACAAGAGGAGTTACTGGATACCCCCTCTAAAGTCTCTGCACCAACAATGGAATCCAGGTCAGCTCAAAAACAAGTGATTTTGTCCACAAAAACTCATTAACAGCTTCACAGCGGCTAGCTGATGGTTCCAAAGCCAGAGCAGAAGGGGCCTATATAAGTTCCCTCACCACCCTCAACAATTCCACTGGACCCAAACCTGCGGACGCAATACACACAGCAAAGAATCACTTTTTTGCCACACATATTGCCAAAGCAGAGGTCTTCTTCAATTGTGCTCTGTGCTGTAATCCGTCAGATTCAAGCCGAGCCTCTCCACTTGTGCTCTAGTCGTCTACCTAGCCGCTTCAGCCACCGTAGTTCTTCCATATACCATGGAGCTAATTTAGAAGTGGGTCGGAGAGGACACTTAGGAGCTATCAAGTCTACCACCCTGTACATTAAAAGGTACAGACTCAATCTTCCATAATTATGAACACAACACAAATGATCATCTTACAATTCAGGGGAAAAAACCCCACAAATATAAATATCTATATTATACTGAGACCTCTAGTAATCAGCCAAGGGCTGCCACTCAGTATAAAACTTAGGTTTAGTCTGACTCTCATCATGCAAACAAACTCTGTCAACTTTCTTTTTCTCTGTTTCTGTCTTTTTTTTCTGGCCTGCGAACGTGTGTGATGAGGCTGTTCTTATGAGTCATACACACACACCTATTCCACTCTCAGCACGGGTCTGTGTTTGCTTTGTTCGGGTCTTGAAACCAGCAGGGGTGAGTCAGTGCCTTCCTTTACACACACAGACACACAAACACACACATCAGTCTCTGTCTCAGCAAGAACGTGACTTCAAATCCTTCACGCACACATTTACGCGCAGTGGCGCCTTCACAGCAAAACCCCATTCACAGCAGCTGCCTTACTAGGCACAGTCAGATCTAAAATGCTGATCTGGAGATAAAAGTGTGTGGATTTTTAAAAAAACAAAAAACAAAAAAACCCCAGATACTAGCTCTCGAGCCTGCTACCCCACAGGATCACTACCTTCACTGTCTCTGGTGTTAAATCCCTGATAGTAATTTCTTGCACAATTTCCCTCCTGTTTGAAATGTCTATAGTGTAGATAAGAACAGCCCTTCCTACAGTGGCCCACCAGATGCCTGGGCGGGGGGGGGGGGTGGCCCACAGGCAAGAGCTGAGAGGGGCCTGCCCTCCCTCCTGCAGTTGCTCCCCTGCAATTGGGATTCAGAGGCATCTTGCTTCTGAGGCTGGAGGTGGCTTAGAGCCCTCAGACTAGTAGCCATGGATAGGCCATGGATTTATCCAAACCCCTCTTAAAGCCACTCAGGTGGTTGGTTGCCACCACATCCTGTGGCAGAGAATTCCAATTGTGCTTTGCCGAATCACCAGAGCAAAGAGGTCCCTAATTCTGAGCTTGGATCCCAATTTAGATTGGAATCTAGATTTAGGCAATTTGTGGAAGGGTAGGGCAGAATGGTAGGAACAGGGAGGGAGGGTTGTAAGCCCCCCCCCCCCCAGTGACAGCACTTCCTCCAAATCCTGGAAGTTCTGCCCCACAAGGAGATTCCAAAAGTGACCTCTTGGAGAAGGAGGAGCCGTGTCGGCTGGCAGTGTGTCAGACCAGCCAGGTTTCTTTGGACACGGCCGAAGCTGGCCCTAGTGGCCCCTTCATAAGGAGAGCAGAAACTGGGCTTATAGATCAAACCAAAACTGTCTACCGGAGTGCCCCTGCCCCCCAAGCAAACGCTGCTCAGCCTGGGCTGCTGGATAGCTGAGCTCTTGGCATGAAGCCTTTCTGGAGGATAAAGTCTGGGAATGGAACCTTTGCAGCCTGTGCCCGACTCTGGATTTCTGGAGGAAATCTGTAACTGTAACTTTCACCTGCCGACCCTGACCCTCCACTCCCGTCATCCCATGAATTTCATTGCCGCGAAATTTAGGACCAACCAACAGAAGCACTTTTTCACACACCACATAATCAGCTTGTGGAATTCTCTGCCACAAGACGTGGTGACAGCCAACAACCTGGATGGCTTGAAGAGGGGTTTGGATCACATCATGGAGGAGAGGTCTATCAAGGGCTACTAGTCGGAGGGCTACAGGCCACCTCCAGCCTCCAAGGCAGGATGCCTCTGAGTCCCAGTTGCAGGGGAGCAACAGCAGGAGAGGGGGCCTGCCCTTATCCCCTGCCTGTGGGCTTTTGGGAGGCATCTGGTGAGCCACTGTGTGAAACAGGATGCCGGGCTAGATGGCCCTCCTTGGGGGCCTGATCCAGCAGGGCTGTTCTGATGTCTTTCTTTCTGGCTAAGCCCTTCCTATTGATTCAGAGTCTCAAGTTTATTCTAGAGGAGTGGAAAATCAGATTTCCTTCCCCCCCCCACCCCCGTTTCTATTTTTTGAGAGCTTTCATCACAAACAATGGGCCCCTTTTTGCCTCCCCGTTGCCCAGTTCAGTTTCCATCGAAACATTTCACCAGAATAGCCCCCAGAAGCATTTCCCGCCATGCAGCCGCCCTCTGGCAGTGCAACCCTAGCCAAGCAGGACGGGATGAGTCAGTTCTGTCTCAGGAAGGCCCAGACGCTGCTGCTGCTGCCGCCGCCGCCGCCATCGCTGCCATTTGCACAGAAGTCCCTCGTTCTTGTGGGTGCTTTCCCAGCATGGCTAAACCAGGTGGCAAGAGGGAGGTGGGCATGGGAAACGGCCTTCCGGTCATGCCTTGGCGGGAGAGGAGGGCAGGCTTAATTAGGCAAGGGGGGATTCTCACGGGATCTTTGAGGGAGAGCTGGGCACTCTCTTTGGCACGGCCATTCTGATCTCATGTGATCATGGGGAAATCTCTCCAAATGCCCTCTGAGACAGGCATTTGTCTGAGGCGGTCCCACCACCCTCCCGTTGGGGGGGCCTGCCAAATGTCAAGGTTTGGGCTTCATTTGTGAAAACAGAGAGGAAGAGGTTCCAGGGCCCCAAGCCTGCCCAGAAGTCCCATGCTCTGGCCATTTTGTAAGAGGATTAGGCCAAGTTGACAGAGGATCGGTCAGAAGCTTTTGCTCATCGTATGGAAAGAAGTGGAGCCCCCATGATCAGACGGAGTCTACCTTCGAGTATCAGATGCTGGGGAGAAACACCAGTGGAAGGCTTTCCCTTTCACATGCCCAGCATGTGAGCTTCCGCTGTGTCTGGCTGGCTGCTGGACCTTCACCTGAGCCAGCGGTATTGCAAATGAGTTTTGGGTCTTCCCCACTGGTGAGAGGAAAGCACTTAGCAGACGTCTGGCTCCGAGGATAACACTTCCGAAACTCTGGCTCAATGGATGGGAGAGCCCCACCGGGCGACAGGAGGGCCCGTGATTGTGGCCGCACAGTGGTGCACCCGTTCAGATCCAGGGCAGGCTGCCCCATAGGCATTCCTGTGCGGCCAGGCATGTGGTTCCAGAAGCACAACCCTATCGCCTTGGGAGTCCACCCTGTGAGCGTGTGGCTGCCCTGATCTCTGAATCAACGTGTCCCACCTTCCACAAGCCCTTCTTTGCTCTGTGCGACACGGGCTGGCAGTGTTTGGAAAGTTTGTTTTGTTTTGTTGAAGTCTCCCGGAGTTCAAGCGGTTTGCTGGGCTCCGAAAGTGGCGCATCTATGCACGCTCTTGCCGAGGTGAGCACCGTTTCCTGTTGCGCAAGAGCAGCTTCCTCACTCGCTGGCAGAGGAAGTCAACAACGACCTTCTTGCGGGACATTCCCTCCTCCTGCCCTCCCACCACTCGCTCGCCCAATTCTCCGCGCTGACATTTAGAAGCCTTTATGCAACCAGCCGAAACGAGAAGTGAGCAGGGTGAGCAGAGGAACTGACTGTCCGCTTCCCAGCCGCCCGCTGGGCCTTTCCCCAGAATCCTCTGGAGGGCATTCCAGAGGCAGCCAGGCCTTTCACTTCCCAGAATCTTCCAGCGACCCAGTGCTTGGCAGCAGAGGCGTAACTATAGGGCGGCAGGGGGGGCACGTGCCCCGGGCGCCATCTTTTCTGGTCACGTGGGGGGCGCCGCAATGACAAAAAAAATATATTTTTAATTTTTTAAATTTTTTTTTGGTAGTACAAATGTTTCCTGCTCAGTGCAGCAGCGCTGCAGCAGTCAAGGGAGCGCGTCGCCCCCCCCCCCCGAGCGGTCCCTTCCGTGCTGCCCGCGCCCCCCCCCATTGCTTTGCTGGCGCCTGGCGGCCAGTCAGTGGCCTGGCTTGGCGGCGGCGGGCGCTTCTGAGGAAAAACCTAAGTATAATGTAGTATGTTGGGGGGGCGGGGGGGGCACCATTTCAGTGCTTGCCCCAGGCGTCGTTTTCCCTAGTTACGCCTCTGCTTGGCAGGTGCTGGTCACACAGAGTGGCCAGGTTTGGCCTGTGGGGTTGACCCGAATGCTTTCGTTTGCTCTATAGCCCACCCCAGCGCAACGGCTCAGGGCCAGGAGCGTGTTCATCTGACAGCTGCCATGATTGGTCCCTCATCCTGCACTTTCCCAGACAGTCTTCCAGCCCCGCAAAAGCCAACTTGAGGAGCTGGTCTTGTGGTAGCAAGCACGAATTGCCCCTTTGGCTAAGCAGGGTCCACCCTGGTTTGCATTTGCATGGCAGTCTACATGTGTGAGCACTGCAAGCTATTCCCCTTAGGGCAGGGCCTCCCAGCCAAGGGTGCGCCAGATGTTGCTGGACTACAGCTCCCATCATCCCCAGGCACAATCCATTGTAGCTCAGAGCCAGGATACCTCTGAATCCCAGGTGCAAGGGAGCAACAGCAGGAGGGAGGGTGTGCCCTTGCCTCCTCTTGCCTGTGGCTTCCTTCTCCAAGGCCTCTGGTGGGCCACTGTGGGCAACAGGATGCTGGACTAGAGAGGTCTTCTTGGGCCTGGGGGTGGGGGGCGGGGAGGTGTAGTTTAGCAACATCTGGAGTACCGCTGGTTGGGAACCCCTGCCTTGGGGGAAGGTGGGAACTTTTGCCTGTTATCAAAACCTCTCCCAGGAAAGGGCCTTCTTGCATGCAGAAAGCCCCGGGCTCAACTCCTGGCAGCATCTCCAGCTGCAGCCTTGGAGAAGCCGCTGCCAGTCTGTGCAGACAATACAGAGCTAGATGGACCAGTGGTCTGCCTTGGTAAAAGGCAGCTTCCTATGGAATAAAAATCTGGCAGAAGGCACAGGGCCAGGAACCAGGCCAAGGGGGCAAGGGACGGGTGATGGCGGTGGTAACCAAGCAGGGCCAGACTGTGAATAGCCCAGGGGGTCATAACTGTGTCAGTAACCCAGCACTTGCTCACAGTGTGACAGCGGGTTGCACACCCTGGGTTGTGTAAGCTCTTCGCAAACAGGCCGGCCTCTCTTGGGAAGCGGCAGCATCTCTGGCGGGAGTCACGGGCCGGCCTTGCTTCTCTCTGGGTCTCGCACATCCCTGCTCAGTGGTACAAGGCAGCCCCTAAGGCCAGCTGTGTTTCTTGGCACACCAGTGAGGTCGCTCCACGTCTGTGAAGTGCGCCCTCGTGGGGTTGCCTCGGACCCGGTGCCCACTCCGGTTTCTTCTTCGGTGCCCTTAAAATACTGTTTGGGTTGCCTGGGCACTTCTCAGCGGGCAGGCGGAAACCCTCCGGCAAACCCTCCAGTCTCCGATTTCCTTGCCAATCTTGTGCAACTTCAACCCTTCATGTTTCCATTGATGAATGTGGTTAAAACGGAAGGGTCTGAGAAGAGCAGGCGCTGGTCGTCATAGGCGCTTGCCAAGGGCTGCATTTGGCCTGTTTGCATCCCACATTTGCAAACGGAAAAATAATAGTGACCAACTTTATAAGACCGTGGAGAGGGCAAAAGCAATAAAGTTTAGAGATCACTCTCCAAATTCAAAATCAGAACTATACATTATGTGAACTAGGCAATAAGGTATAAGCGGTTTGATCGACAGGCTGGCATTAGGAGAATGCAAACCTTCGAGCTTCACAGAACTCTGTGCTGAAGTGTTTGATGGAACTCAAATTGTTGCGTACTCCTGGACCAACTTAAGATGCTCCAGTAATGAGGATCACACCTTTTGTGGGGTGGATTATTCCGTGAAATGTTTGATTCATTCATCGGTGAGGGCCCATTTTAAGCTCTGCGGGGAGGCCATTTCTGTTCCACTGCATAGCAGGGAATGGCAAGAAGATTCTTCACGGTGTCTTCAACATTTTCGTTTCCATCAATGTCTCAGCAAGGCCCTTCCTGGTGGAGGTTAGCGTAATATGCAGTCTGATTTAAACTTAATGAATCGATGCAAAGGCAGATGGTGGGAGAATCTGAGCTGGTGAATGACAGGCCGCCGCACTGGCTTCCGAGAGTCTCCTCATCTCCCGCTTCCGTGGAGATCTCCCAAAGGCACCTGCGCGAGGACCGGGGGATGTGCAGATGCATTCCGTTTTCACCCGATAACGGCTTGCCAGGCAGGTGATTAACCGGCCCAAACTTCTTGAAGGGGGGGGGTGACACCCCCCTTCTTCTCCTCCCTCCCCCCGCTGCTGAAGGGCGGGAAGCGAGCCTGAGCAGCAGCAGCAGCAGCAGCAAAGAGCCCCCTCGCCGGCGCGACCACAAACTGGAGCAGGCAATCCCCGGCCAAAGATCCCCGTTCGCCGGCGGGCGCAGCGGCAGGCACCTCCCAGCGCCGCCCGCCGAGGGGTATTTCCAGGCCGGCGGCCTCCCCGCCCGGCGGCGCAGCTCCCGGCTGCTGCTGCTGCTGCCGCCGCTGCCAGGGATTTCCCCAGAAGAGCCAGCCTGTCCTGCGGCGGCGGAGGCTCCACTTGCGCTGCCCGCCGCCTTCTGCCCCAGCCGCGCCGATTCCTGGCAGAAGCCCTCATGCTGGAAAAGGCCCTCCTCCGCCCGCGCCTTGGCTGGCAGGCGAGCCCGAAGCGACCGGGCGGCCTCGCCTCTCTGGGAAGCCGGCGTGGGATCCGGATCCCGGGCGGAGCAGGGAGAGGCGCCCTGCTCTCACCCCCGCTGGCTGCCTCTCCGCCTCCTTCCCGGAAAGCGCAGCCCTCCTCGGGCCTGGATCTCTAGCGGCTGCTGCGGGCATCCCCGCCTGCCCAGCCGGCCTGGAGTTGTGCCCCAGAAGGAGCGCCCCCCACCCCGCCCCGCTGCCCCAGGTGCGCGGCTCTGTGCCCGGCTGGTGGTTGCGCCCTGGGACACCGAGCCGCCTGCAGCAGCCCCTGGACAGAGGCCTGCTGCTTGGCAGGCAGAAAGTCCCCCGGGCAGGCAGCCTCTCCAGGCAGGGCTGCTTGCGGTGGTTGGCTCAGAGCTCTGCTGCTGCAGCCCCGGAATGGTTTGCATGAAAGATGCCCCCCCCCCCCCCACACACACACACACTCCAGGGCCAGCGTGGCTCTCAGGCGTAACAAGGCCTGCGCCCACACCTCCCGGCACTTTCCAGCTGCAGCTGCTCTCCAGCACAGCTGCATTCCGCCAGGCCTCGCCAAAGCAGCCCAAGGGAGAAGGCTGGCCTGGGATTCTTGCTCTATGTAGGGCGGCCCTTGAAGAGGATTCAGAAACTGCAGAGCAGCTCGGCTGGCGTCTGGAGCTGCCCGCAGCCCACCCTGGTGCCTGTCTTGGAAATGCTGCCCTGGCTGCCAGTCTGCTCCGGGGTGCAAGTCAAGCCCCAAACAACTGGGAGTGGGGGGCAGGCACCTTAAGGACTGCCCCCTCCCGGCTGACTCTAGGTCAGCTGGGAGGACTCTCAGGCTTGTTGGTCGAGCAGGGCAGGGCCTTTGGGGTGGCTGCCCCAGGCTGTGGACCTGGGTCTCCGATGAAATCCTCAGAGCTCTCTCACTCCCAGTCTTTCAGAGGCCACTGGGGACTGGCCAAAGGCCAGTGAGTAGCCCTCTGATTGCCGCCTAGTTGGTTGTAGCTGTGTGTCTTCATTCTGGGGGGGTGTGGTTTGAGGGAGCTGCCTTATAGCCCTTGGTCCATCCAGCTGGTTTTGTCTAACTTGTGGAGACTCCGCAGTGTCTTTCATGGCTTGCTGCTGCTGACCTCTTGCAAAGCTTATCTTGGCTGGCAAAAGAAGCTCTTGCAAGGTGCTCTGGTTCAAGCTACTAGGCTGGATGGGTTTAAAAGGGGCTTGGACAAATTCATGGAGGACAGGTCTGTCAGTGGCTCCCAGTCCTGATGGCTATGGGCCGCCTCCAGGCTCAGAGACAGGACGCCTCCAAATCCCAGCTGCAGGGGAGCCACAGCAGGAGAGAGGGCATGCACAGACCTCCTGCCTGTGGGCTCCCCAGAGGCATCTGATGGGCCACTGTGGGAAACAGCGTGCTGGACTGGATGGGTCTTCTTGGGCCTGATGCAGCAGGACTGTTCTTACTTTCTTATGACCGCCACATTCCCAGTGACACCGTTTCCGTGGCTGCTGTGGTGTGTGTGTGTGTGTGTGTGTGTGTGTAGTGGAGCTGACCAGTCTGTGTTTAAAGGGTACTGATTCCCACTGAAGTCAGGGTGAATACTCCTTTTTGATCAGGATTAAAAACAATAATGGTGACCACAAAGGGTGAGGGAGATCGATACGCAAGAAAGGAATCTCGAGTGGGAAGCCAAGCGGTCTTCAACGGCTGGGGTGGCTGCAGGTGCCGCCGTGGGTCTGTCTGGTCTGGGCCATGACTCACCCGCTTCTGGCCCGTTGGGGGGGGGCACGAAGGGCAGCAGCAGGGAGTTTCAGCAGGGAAGTGAATCTCTCCTTCCAGCTGTGACAGGCAACTGAGATGCTGCCGTGATGTGGGGGTCTGCCCACGCCTTTGACGGGAGTCTGGAACGGTACTTGGCGTGTGCATGAGAGAGGGCTTGCTAGCCCCTCTCATGAGCCCAAAGCCACATCCCAGGTTGCCCCAGAACATGTGGGGCTGGGGACGAGGGGCTGCACTCCTTGCCGGTCTGCTGAACCTTGGCTGCTGGTTCAGGCTGCAGGGCAGGGATGCCAAGCCATCTGGGTTACCTACAAGGTTATATCCCACTACCTCTGTTCTTCCATCGTGGTGGCTATAGGCCACCTCCAGGCCCAGGGGCAGGGGAGCAACAGCGGCGGCAGGGGGGCACCCCTTCACCTCCTGCCTGTGGGCTTCCCAGCGGCATCTGGTGGGCCACCGTGGGAAACTGGATGTCCGACTGGAGAGGGCTTCTTGGGCCTGATCCGGCAAGGCACTTCTTCCGATGTTCTCACCTGGCAGAGTTCCTGACCAAGGCCTGCAGCAGGCTGCGCTGCCCTTCGGGGAATATTGCACAGTTAACTCGTCCGGCTGGTTCACACGATTCTTAATGGGGTAGGACAGGCCTCCTCTCCGAGCTTGGGGGCTTGTCTGTGCTCCCGGTTTGTGACCCTACATTTTAAAGACACAAGGCTGGAGGTGGGGGAAGCAATCACCCACCAGGCTTTCCCTCCAACGTCCTTCAGCAGCTGGGTACAGGTGCTGGGGAGGACGGAGCCCCCCTGCCCAGCGGGAGCCTCGCACACAGCTCCCGACCGACCGGGGTAGGCGGAGGCTTTGAGAGATGGCGTGGACCAGCTCCTTGTGGCTGCTGGCTCCCTCTCTCTGGGAGCTGGGAAGGTTCGGCAGATGGCTTTCTCAGGGCGCAGACTGACTGGTGACTGACCTCAGCTAGTTCTTGGTGGGCGGGCAGGCGGGGGTGGGGGGTGGGGAGAGGGATTTTCTTTCCAGTTGTTGTCTGACTCATTGGCTTGAGCCCTCTGGGGCAAAGTGGCCGGCCGGCCGTCTGTTCTCTGCTTGCAGGGGCACCTTGGCTCGCCCTGCTGGACGGGCCACCCTTTGGCTTCTCCCGAGGTGGGCAGGAGCCACAATGAGAACTAGCAGCATGATCCGAGGAAAGAGAAACAGGCCGAGGCCGCTGGCCAACGGGGCTCCCGTGCCCAAGGATGCCTCTGCAGCAGCATCCCAGGCGCGGCTAACAGCCACCCCGAGAGACTGGCGTGGCTTGTGGGAAGCCGTGTCAGCGGGTTCCTGTCCCCGGGACAGACATTCTGTGGGCTGGGACATTCCCGTGATCAATTCCCGGCTTGAGAAAACCTGTCTGGGCCCATCGGGGCAGTCGGCAGGCAGGCAGGCCGGCCTCTGTGTGCGTGTGCAGAGTCTGCTCCGCCGCTCCGAGGCCAGTTAGTTGCTGGCTAAGCGGCTTTTCACGTAGTAGACGGGACTGAGGCTTCCCCAGAGAGGCTCACCCCTCCAGAGAAACCGGTCGGAGCCAGGCACGTCCCCTCCTCCATGGCGGTGTGTTCAGGTGTCGCGAGCTTCCGGTTACCTGGCAACTGGGAGCAGGTCGCACAGACAGATCCGGCTTTGGTGTGCCCAGACCTACCAGCGCCACAATGGGGTGGGAATCAGCCAGCGCAGAACACCCTGGGCTCTGTTGATAGACCTTGACCCACAACTAGCAAGACCTGCCCCACTGGGTGTCTCTGCTTCCTCTCCCCCCGCCCCCCAACAAGGGCCATTTTGCCCCAGAAAAGCCCTGGGAACCACACACTCTGGGCCAGGGGTTGTTGCACTTGGGTCCCCAGATGTTGGATTGCCACGCCCATCATCCCCAGCCATTGAGGGGGGTGGTGATGGGAGTTGTAGTCCAACAACGTCCAGGGACCCAAGCCTGAGAACCCCTGGTGTCAGCTCTCAAAGCGAAGTTCTTCTGCTGAAGCAAAGCCCCTCCGTGCATCAGGTGCCTTTCGCCTATCGCCCAGGAGAAGCCACAGCACCCTGCCGAGGATCCTGTGGCGGATGCTCGGGGGGTCCCCAGTCCCTGCTGTGCCTGGGTGTGTGTTTGCACACAGAATCCATCCCCTGTCATTCAAAATGTGCCTTCCCAAGGGCTTCAGCATTCAGTATGAAGAAGACAACCCCAGCAGCCTTGTCCCCCCCCGGTCTCCACCGTGCTTCTGTCCCAGAGAGAGGGGGGAGCAGCAGCAGCCATGCTGTGTCGGCGCCTAGAGTCCAAGAGGGCCACCCCACCATCCTAGAGTCCAAGAGGGCCACCCCACCATCCTCTGGAACGCCAGAGAGACCTCCAGCCGCACCCAGCTTCCTTGATGCAGCCCCTGGGAAACAGCTACACTAAGTGGCCGTCTCTGCTGCTGCATAACTTCACTCTTGCCACATTCATGAAGTCCATGCTTCTGAGCATGTGCAGAGTGTTTACCCTCCCTGCTGCCTGGTAACCAAAACCAACTGCTGTAGATCTGGGGACAAGTGAAGGTGCTTGTGACTCCAGGCAGCCTTAAACTCCCCTCTTCTCTTCTCTTCTCTTCTCTTCTCTTCTCTTCTCTTCTCTTCTCTTCTCTTCTCTTCTCTTTTTGAAAAAGTTAAGCAGCCAGAACTTTCCCCATTCGCCTCTGGTTCAGAATCAACAACCAAGGGGCACAGGATTTTGGCCTTTAGCTCTTGCAGTTTCCAGCCGCTGGATCTCCCACATCCCAGAGACTTTTCAGGTGGGGGCTGAAGGGAGCAGTCGGTGCTGTTTTGGCTAGATGTGGGGGGAAATCCCCACAGCCCCATGGGGCTCCTCCTTATCAGATGCAAAGGGCGGCAAAGGAGGCTTCATGCCTCCGAGATCCTTGCCAGGGGATTTCCCGCATTCTTCCACTCGACTCTGAGCAGGTTCCTACCTTCAGTTGAGCAAACGCGGGGAATGGCACTGAGACTGCCAAAGAAAAGCCCCTCGGGCAGCTCCCTTGCATTCGTGTTCGGCCCAGAATCCCGGCATGGTGTGCAGATGGTCTCCGGTTCAGTCTCTGGCCAGCATCTCTGGGCAGGGCTGGGGAATGGGATGCGGTGGATGGCTTGAAAGGGGGCTGAGGCAAATCCACGGCGGGCAGGTCTCTCCATGGCTGCCAGTCTGGTGGCTGTAGGCCCCCTCCAGCCTCAGAGGCACCATGCCTCTCTGTACCAGCTGCAGGGGAGCAACCGCAGCAGGAGAGAGGGCATGCACAGACCTCTTGCCTGTGGGCTTCTCAGGGGCATCTGGTGGGCCACTGTGGGCAATGGGATGCTGGACTAGATGGGCCTCCTTGGGCCTGATCCAGTTGGGCTGCTGGCAGGAGAGCTGGTCTGGTGGTAGCAAGCATGACTTGCCCCCTTAGCTAAGCAGGGTTCACCCTGGTTGCTTATGAATGGGAGACTTGATGTGTGAGCACTGGAAGATACAAGACATGCCTTAGGGGATGGAGCCGCTCTGGGAAGAGCATCTCGGTCCCAAGTTCCCTCCCTGGCAGCATCTCCAAGATAGGGCTGAGAGAGAGATTCCTGCCTGCAACCTTGGAGAAGCTGCTGCCAGTCTGGGTAGATAATACTGAGCTAGATGGACCTATGGTCTGACTTGGTATATGGCAGCTTCCGATGTTCTTAAATACTCTTCTCTGTCTGAAATCCTGCACACCTGCTGCTGGCCAGCATTGTCTCAAGTCAGAGGGACCAAGAGGTTCACTCAATATACACCAGTTCCCTGGGTTCAAACTTGATGCCACAAGAGTTTTTGAATTAAAATCAGCGCGATCGTTCCTTCTACCACCCCAAAAGCCTCCCTCCAAGACAGGGGTTCTCAAACGTGGGTCCCCAGACGCTGTTGGGCTCCCATCAGGTAGAGCTGTGTGGTGGGGCGGGAAGGCAACTGTACCAGAGGAATCGCCAGCCTGCAGGCAGCATAGCTCTCATTAATGCCGGGACGGGATGGGGGGGAGAGGAGCAACCAGAGCTGCCAGGAACTGCCAGAGGCAGCTGTGCTTCGTTTGGTTCCCCCACACCCCCGCTTGTTAGGACAAGACGCTGTTGCCTTTGGCTATGTCATGGGCCTGGCCGTAGCTGTGGCAGTCAGGGCAGCGACTCTGCATGTAGAAGCCCACCCACCCACCCCGCTGGACATTCTGGAAATTCACCAGAAAGAAACCCATGCATTTCAATGATGCTTCTCTATTGCTCATTTTGGTGTGTCCCGAAATAGCATGGCAAGAGAAGCAAGGGGCCTAGTCCTATGACAAAGAAGGAAGGCGATAGTTCACCACACCAAGAATAACAAACTTAGCAGTGCTAAGTTAATTATTCTATGATGTGATCAACATGACTGGATCTTATTTGTTTAGGGATCATGATACTCTCAAACTGTGGAAATACCCCTACAGACATGTGGAAATGCACAAAAGAAGGGTTAAACGACAGCTAAGGCCCCCAGGACAATGAACCCCTTTTGATCTGATCAGTTCATAATCTGAGAAACTGGCCTTATGCAAGCTTTTGAGTTCCACAAAACTCTTCCTCATTTGATGGAGAGAGAGAGAGAGAGAAGGAGTTCTGTGCCATTCAAAAGCTTGCTATCTTCCCCAACCAGTGGAAGCAGGTTGGTTCCTCCCAAAGGTATTGTTCTCATATCTTCTTGACTCTGGGGCTCTCTCTGGCAAGAGGCTGGAAGAAAAATGCAATCTTCTCCGGCTCCCCCCACCCCACCCCTGGGGATCCAGCTGGCTTTTCCCCTCCCACCCCAGTGGTGCCGCCAACCCAGCAGGTAAACAGCTCACCTGAGCCTCTCAGCAGCAGCCCCACGGTGAGCTCACTGTTTGTCCCTGGCCATGCAAACTCCCTCCGCAGCCAGGAGCCATTAACCCCTTCCTAGCAGCTGGCTGGGCCCGCAGTGCTCTGTGGCCACTGCTTCACATTCCTGAGTCTGTCTCCCTTTCATGACAAACTCCATAGAAATGGCTTTCTGTGGGCTGAGTCATCCAGGCTGCAGGCCCTCCTCTGGTTTGTTTCCTTGGACATGTCAGATGCACCCCATCCATCCCGGTGTGCAGAATCTTCCTCGGCTTGGAGCAAACCTTGGTGGGTGATAAGGCTGCCGCTCAGGTGGGAGAATAGCAAGAGATGGGGCCAGAGCTCAGTGAGGGAACAAGGGCTGTGCACACAGAAGGCCCCCGGTTCCCTCCCTGGCAGCATCTCCAGGCAGGGCTGAGAAAGAAAGACTCCTGCCTGAAACCTTGGAGAAGCTGCTGCCGGTCAGTGTAGTCGACAGTACTGAGCTAGAGGGACCAAGGGCTGGACTCGGTGGTTGAAGGCAGCTTCCGATGTGCCTAAGGGAGCAGGAACGAAGCGGCAGGGATTTATTTATTTATTAGCATGCATTTTAAAGACGCTCTGTCTATGCACAGAAGTGCTCTCTCCCCTTTAACGTGGCGGCAACTCCTCTGCTTAGTTTGAGAAGTCAAGGCAGGTTCCAGAGCTGGACGCTGGTAAGCATGAAGAAGTTCAGTTCTGCGGGTATCTGCCCCGTGGCACTCAGGCATTAACCACGACTTTGCCCCGGCACCTGACTTCAAAGCTGGGGCTGAGTGAGTCCTGTGGAGTTATGCTTCCGGACAAGAGCACTGCTGAGCATCCTCTGACTGGATTGCCCTCGGTACTAAGAGGCCAGAACCGAACCCACCATCTGCCTTCACACACATGCAGAGTCAGGGCCTGCAACATCCAGTCAGGCTCAAGGCTGAGCACCTCCTCTTTGAGCATGTGGCACCATCAAAGGAAGCTGCAAACCGTTGGTCCATCCAGCTCAGTATTGTCTACCCAGACGGGCAGCGGCTTCTCCCGGGTTGCAGGCAGGAGCCTCGCTCAGCCCTATCCTGGAGATGCAGCCGGAGAGGGAATTTGGAGCCTTCCGATGCTCCTCGCAGAGCAGCCCCATCATCCCCTGAGGGGAATATCTTCCAGGGCTCACCCATGTGGTCTCCCATCCAAATGCAAGCCAGGGTGGAGCCTGCTTAGCGAAGGGAACAATCCCTGCTTGTTCTTGCAAGACCAGCTACCACACAGCCTCTGAGCCGAGGCCTCGTTCTCACAAGCAGCAGAGGGGGAGGTGGCGCATGCAACCCTACATCTGCACGGCAGAGCAGGGTCCCCAGGATGGAATGCTCCTCCGCACGCACTGGTAGCGGCCCCTCCTAATGAGCGGGGGGGGGGCACCAGGTGAGGTGCAGCTGCCTCTGCTTCCAGGCAGCCCGGCTGCCTGTTTCTCCCCCCCCCCCGCCCTGGCATTAACGAGAGCCGCGCCGCCTGCAGGTGGGCCATTCATCAGGTAGAGCTGTTCTGCCCGATGAATGGCCCACCTGCAGGCAGTTCATGCCGCCGGGGCAGGGCAGGAGGGGTGCAAGAGGCACAGCCGGGCTGCCCGGAACCAGAGGGGTATTCTGCCCCCCCCCGCCCGCCACAGGAGCCTCTGCCAGCCTCAGCAGGGCAGCCCCAACTCCCGGTTTTCCGCCTCCACGGGGCCGTTTCCGAGAAGGAGGCCTGGAGGGAAGAGGAGAGAGAGAGAGAGAGAGAGGAGGGTCTGGAAAAGGAAAGGGAAACTTGGGAGTCTCCTCCCTGGCTGACGCAGCTGGGCCCCCAGGCAGGCAGGCAGGCAGGCAGCAGCCGCGGGGGAGAAGCAGCAGGCCGGTGGTGGTTCTGGGAAGAGGCTGAGCCTTACATAACCCGCTGCTGCTGCTGCTGCGCAGAGGGAGGGAGCACCCGGAGGCTTCCTCTTCCACATGCTGGGTGACCTCATCCCCACATGATGCCGGGCGGGCGGGCGGGCGGCCACACACCCCTCCCATCCATCGGCAGGAGGAGGCAAACAGGCTCTCCCCATTGCCACAGAAACCTGGTCCCAAGCAACGGAGTCATCTCTGCCCAGCCCAGGGACCCGGCTGGGTGTGGGAACCAGGGAGCTGCTGGCAGCAGGCGAGGCTTGGAGGCCAAGTGTCTGCAGCAGCAGCAGGAGGAGGCAGAGGCGGCACTGCCCTGCAGCGGAGGCCAAATGATCACGTCCCCGCTGCTCCCCTGCGCGGCCTCAAGCAAGCTCCTGCCAGACCAGGCGGGCAACAAGATTCTCATAGGAGCCTGCTGCCACCTACGGAGTCTGGCCACTCACGGGTCCACCTAGCTCAGGGTTGTCAACCCAGACTGGCAGCGGCCCCTCCGAGGCGGCAGGCAGGAGTCTCTCTCAGGCCTCTCTTGGAGATGCTGCCAGGGAAGGAACCTGGGACCTTCTGCAGGCCAGCACAGATGCTCAGAGCGGCCCCAGCCCCTCAGGGGAGTCTCTCGTAGTCTGCCATTCAAAAGCCAAGGGGCCAATTCCTGCTGGCTGCCACAAGACCCGCTCTCCTCCAGCACCCTGACCGTTTGGGTCAGACCCTTGGTCCGTCTCACTCACTATTGCCTGCTCTGACTGGCAGCAGCACTCTAAGGCTTTGTGCAGCAGCGAAGGGTCTTTCCCAGCCCTGAGCCTGGGGTCTTCTGCATGCCAAGCAGGTGCTCTGCTGCCGCCGAGGGATGGCCCTTGAGCCAAGCACTTGACTGCTCCTGACCATGGAAGTTCTGTCTAGACATCATTGTGGATACCTGCTGAGAGACCTCCTTTCCTGCTCCGTGAATTGGCCTGGTTGCCTTAAATGCCCCCCCCCACCTAGTTGCCACATCTTATACCAGGGAATGGTACATGAGGGAACACTGCACGTTGCGTGAAGCAATCCACCCCCTTCTCTGTCCTGAATCTCCTTCCCTTTGGGCAGGGGCGTAGCAAGACCCCCAGGGGCCAGGAGACAAAGTCTTATTAGCTGCCCCTTGCTGCCCCCTTTCCAGCCCTACAGTATCATTCCAGGGGCGACCAGCTCTGGCCGGGGTCCATGGAGTCCAGCAGCTTGCTCCCGGAAGCTCACCAGCATGAAGGGGACCACCTTCTTCTGTCCTGTTTCTGGGGCGACAGAAGAACTCCTTCTGTGGTGTGGGCCCTGCTTGTTCACTGTGGGGGAGAAGGTGCTTGTGCCAAGGGGGTGCCCACAACAGAGTGGGCGCTCTGTGGGGAGGCTGGCCCACCCTCCTCTAGCCCCCAACCCAGCAGGTTTTTGGAAAGGAGGCTGTACAGACACCTAGGAACATTGGAAGCTGCCTTCTACTGAGTCCAACCCTTGGTCCATCTAGCCGTCAGGATTGTCTTCACAGACTGGCAGCGGCTTCTCCCCGGTAGCAGGCAGGAGTCTCTCTCAGCCCTCTCTTGGAGGTGCCACCAGGAGCTGAGCCCGAGACCTTCTCCTTGCAAGCAGGCAGCCGGTGCTTTTCCCAGAGCGGCCCCATCCCTGAAGGGGACTCTCTTGCAGGGCTCACACATGGAGTCCTCCATCCCAATGCAAAGCAGGGTGGGCCCTGCTTCGCCAAGGGGAGAGTGCTTGCTGCCACAAGACCAGCTCTCCTCCTCTCTGTCCTGGCTTGGCATCAGGGGAGATCCCAGGGAGCCACTGGATCCCTTCCAGGTGCGTGCAAGTGAGCCTCTGGAGGTTCCAGGCACCCGATGGGCAACAGAGCTGTCTGTGTCATGAGAAGCCCTCGGCGGATTCTCCGGAGACAAAGGTGCCATCCCCGGCGGAGTGAGGTTGCACCCATCCCAGCTCGGGCCAGCCTGAACTGGTTTTGCTCTCCGAGCTTCTTGGCAGGCCTCGGCACCCAGGCATGGCCGGGAAGGCAGGCTGGTCGGTCAGGAAGTGCCAGGGAAGGTGTGCTTGTGTGTGGCAGCTTGCCAGCCGCTGGGCAGGCAGCAACGGGGACACCCCGCTGGCTGCAGCAGACACCGACGGGTGCTCCTCCTGCTCCTGCCCAAGGATTCTGCCCCCGCCCCCCAAGACCTGGGCCAGATCAGGCCAGGGCTTCCCACCAGCGGCTGGCTCCTCTCTCTCCTGCCCCGCCCAGAGAGCAGGCCACGTGGCGGCTGGGGTCAAGCCCCACACGGGCGGGCAGCCTTCAGGCACAACAGCTCTCCAGCGAGGCAGGAGGAAACAGAGCCACCTGAGCTGCTGGTGGGAAGCAGAGGCCGCTGGGCCTCCTTTGGCCCCGATGCTGCTCCTGCTGACCCCAAGGCCTGCCGGGAATGGGTGGGCTGGCTCTTCGGGCTCAGGGGGGAGGGTTCCTGCCCCCTCCCTGCAGACTCCGCTGCCCGTTCATGGCACAGGGCCACCTCTCCTGGCGGGGTTAATCTCCCTGCCTCGCCCCACACACACAACACACACACACACCCTGCAGCCCGCTAAGCCCAGAGCAGGTGGCTTCCGTCCTGTGTGTCCCCCCCCCCAGCTGGGGACTCTTGCCCGCCCCCCCCAGGCCTCAGGCCACATGCAGACCTCCTGTGGCCAAGATGACAGCTCCAGCTCCCTCCATCGGCGGACGGCAGCCACATTCATGCCATGAGCTCCGTGACAATTGGGAATGAATTCTTTGGTTAGGCAGGCCCTCTGGGTCTGTCTTCTGGTTCAGCCACTGGAACGGGCCACATACGCTGACCCTCACCAGATGGGCCGGCACCATCTCATTCCATCTCCCCTGAGAGACTCGTAGGATCGTAGGAAGCTGCCTTACACTGAATCAGACCCTTGGTCCATCTAGCTCAAGATTGTCTAAAGGGAGGAGAGCTGGTCTGGTGGCAGCAAGCATGACTTGTCCCCTTAGCTAAGCAGGGTCCACCCTGGTTTGAATTTGAATGGGAGACTAGAATTGTGAGCACTGCAAGATCTTCCCCTCAGGGGATGGAGCCACTCTGGGAAGAGCATCTCAGTCCCAAGTTCCCTCCCTGGCAGCATCTCCAAGAGAGGGCTGAGAGAGACTCCTGCCTGCAGCCTTGGAGAAGCCGCTGCCAGTCTGTGAAGACAAGACTGAGCTAGATGGACCAAGGCTCTGACTCAGTCTATGGCAGCTTCCTATGTTCCTATGAAACCATGTTGGACTACAACTCTCATCATCCCCATCCACAATAGCCTTTGGCCATTGATGGGAGTTATAGTCGGACAACATCTGGGGGCCCAAGGCTGAGAACCCCTGACTGGCAGTGGCTCTCCCAGGTTCCAGGCAGGAGTCTTTCCCAGCCCTACCTGGAGATGCTGCCAGGGATGGAAGCTGGGACCACCGTCTGCATGCCCAGCAGGGGCTCTGCCACTGAGCCCCACCCCCAGGGTTTCGGGCTTGGGCCTCTCTGCTCTGAGCACACAGTGACACATCCTCTCTGGGCTTCTGCTGACACACCGTGATGGCTGCGTTCACAGGACTTTGCCCTGCCGGTTAGGACGCGGCTGGGCTCCCTGTGACCTGAGCATTCTTTGTTGTGCTGGCATTTCCTCAAAGCTGTTCCTGGCTGCAAAGGGGAACTGCTGCTGCCCAAGAGCTAGTCCCTGCAGTCGAACCAGAACACCGTGTGAGAGCTTAGGAGCTCCTCTGCAGTTCAGCTGAGAAAACCTGGGATGAGGCAGAGCAGCTGTGCAAGAGCTCAGCTGCTAGGTCATGCAAGAGCCTCGCTTCACTGTTCAGTCTTGCAGATATGGTGGTGACTATGAGATGCGCGAGGCGTCCCTCCTCCACTGCACTCAGCCACCTCCCCACCAGCGTTCCCTGTAACAGCGGTTCCCAGATGTCCTGACTACAACTCTCATAATCCCCAGCTGCAGTGAAAATTCTGGATTGATTTGTTCTATGAGCCATTGGTTTGTTTTCCTGGCTGTCCATGGTCTCCTCAAAAGTCATCTCCAGCACCCAAGTTCAAAAGTGTCAATGCTTTTTCTATCTTGCTTCCTCAAGGTCCAGCTTTCGCAACCATAGAGTGTCACGGGGCGGGGGGGGGGAACCATTGTCCAAAGGATTCTAATCTTTGTAGGTGTTGACTCATCACGGCCTCTCAATCTCCTTTCCAAGGCCTTCACTGCAACCCTACCAAGTGCTAGTTTGCAGCGTCTTTCTGGACTGCTGGATCCTTGACAGTTGATGGCTGTTGATCCTAAAAGGCAGAAGCTACCCACCACTTCGACCAAGGATAGTGGTCAGGAAATAGGCCCTTCCCCTGCTCAGTCAGTGGGGCACCGGGAGTGCTTGCCAGCCCCAAATAAATGCCACCTCTCCTCTCCCCAAATTGCTGTGGCTTTCAGGTTGCAATCCTAGACATGTTGACTTGGGAGTAAGCCTCGCTGTGGAAACCATGGGATGTATCTCCAAGTAAACATACATATGATGGTGCTGTAAGGCAGTTTCTGGAGAGGATGCCCTCCTCCCAGGGAAGAGGGAACTGATTGAGACCCTCTGTCTTTCTGGGGCAAGATGCTCTGGGCACAGCTAGGGGAGGGAGGGGGTCACCTCATCGGGAATGTGGGAGCTGGATGGTGGCCACATTGGAGGGTGTGCAGAGGTGGAGGTCACCCTTCACAAGATCAACTCAACACACACGTTTGAAACTGTATTCCAATCAGACAACTCAGTTAATTCCTAAAGAGAGGGGTTCTCAACCCGGGGTCCCACTCCCCAGGTGTTGTTGGACTATAACTCCCATCATCCTGGTCTGACCAGTGTGGCTGGGGATGATGGGAGTTATTTATTTATTTACTTACTTACTTACTCACTCATTCATTCATTCGATTTCGGGAGTTGTAGTCCAACATCTGGGGACCCAGGGTTGAGAAACCCTGCCTAAAGAGAAATACTCCAGCATCTGAGCTGGGCTGCATTGAGACCAAGTTACTCTTCCCGACTGCTTCAAAACTGGTTTAGCGTTCATAAAGAAGGGTGCACCTAAGCATGTGCAGAATACTCCGTCATCACTGAGCAGCCACTGCTGCCCCCCACACCCTGAGGGACAGGCAGGCCGGAGGGTATGGTTTGAGTCCCAGTGCCTTTATTCTCCTTCCTAGAACTTGCTTCCCACTAATCAGTTCCTTTGGTGGCACATGGAATATCTTTCAAGAATGAACACTCGGGATGCTTCCGGCTCCTTTTATGGCTGATAATTGCCCTTCCTCAGGGCTGATTTTCTGCCAGATTTCTCAGCCCCGCTATCTGGATCTTGGTGTCATTCTGATGAGGGAGAGGGACTAGGAGAGGGGGAGAGAGAAATATTAACTCAGGCGGCCAGGCGTGGCTCTCCTTCTTCCAAAACAGCCATGGCGAAACAAAATTCCCCCAGACAACGTACTCTGTGCACACCACGTCACGTGAACAAGGCAGTGGGACGGGGGGGGGGGGGTTGGCTTCCATGAGTCACTGATATATATTTGGCTTTTGCTGCGTCAGGACTTTCCACCTTCCTTGCCCCTTCCCCCTCCATCCATCTCTTCCTTTTCCTTATGCCAGATTTGTGAGAACTTTCTGATTCATCCCAGAACTATCTGGAGAAGGCACAAACAGTGGATGTTCTGGCTTCTTTTGCTTAGCAGAGGGGAAATAACCCCCGGGCCCCAAACCAGTTTCCCAAATCATCACTCTCATCCACCCCACAAGAATATCTTCAGTCTGACTTCCTGCCACCCGCAGGTTACACAAGATGGTTCTTTCCATTTCCCCAAAAATGCTTCTGCTCCGTGGGGTCATGACTGAAAATTCCCATCCTGAGAATA
Source organism: Hemicordylus capensis (assembly GCF_027244095.1). Taxonomy (NCBI): domain Eukaryota; kingdom Metazoa; phylum Chordata; class Lepidosauria; order Squamata; family Cordylidae; genus Hemicordylus; species Hemicordylus capensis. The sequence continues at coordinate 28,104,605 of NC_069663.1, read as the reverse complement.
ACATTTTACCCTAATTGGTGCTTTCTGGCCTATCAGCCCTACAGACCTACATCCCATGTTCACCACTCTCACCACTGTCATGGCCTCCCCACACCCACTCACCCCAAGGACCTCTCACTAGAGGTTCCCAAGACCAGTGTGCCAAGACCAATGTGTTGCTGGCAGATACCACCCCGGACAAGTGACCAGCCCTCCTCTGCTAGGGTCTCAGCCCCCACAGGCTGAGCCCTGAGGCAGTGGAAGTGGTGCTAAAGGACAAAGTGCCTCTGAGCATATCCAGAGTGCCCTTCTGCCTGTGGGGCATCTGCCAAGTGGTTTGGGCGAGGGATTTCATTTCTGTTTCCGTAGCTTAGCAGGACGCAAGCTTGGGATGTGAATGTGGGTGACTCACTGGGCAAGTTTGTTTGGAGTGTGTCTCCTTGGCGAAAGCATCTCCGCCTCTCACAGGGGCATTTCAGGAGACGCTGCAAAGATGCAAGGCCTTCTCTGGTGGGGTGGGGGTGGGAAAGTACATGCTTCAGGACTGCACACCATGGTTCCCTGCATTCTGGGGTCGGGGGGTTGTTTGTTTGTTTGTTTGTTTGTTTAAGGGGTGTTTCCTTCCTATCTTTTCTTTGGAGTATAGACAAAAATCCATCTTCGCAAATGCCAGCCAAATAGCTGTCACCTCTTTTATTAATTGAAACAAAAATGTTACACAGCTCAGGAAATTCCTAGTTTGAAACAGCCGTCCTGGCTTTCTGGGAAATGTGCTGTGAGGAGGAGAGAGGACAGAAGAGACCCTTTGCCACTTAGCGTCTGGGGCCTGCTTCATTCACCAGGCCAGCATTGGCTGGCTTCCAAGGGGGCGATAGTCAGCAGGCAGCAGACGCAGCAAAGCCAGGTCTCCAAGGGGTGGGCCTAGGCAGCACACCGGTGTTTCCAAGCACCACACACACCCCCCCCCCGGTTCCCAGCAGCTCCAGTTGCAGGGTTGCTGGGAAGGAGGGCTGAGGAGGCGTTGAGCTGGCCACAGTGGCTTTGCCCAGCTTCAGGTGGCTCGCCAGGGGTGCCCCGCCATCCTTCTGATGGTTTGTTACTTTGGCTGCTGTTCTTGCTTTGCCCCTTTCACGTCCTTTGTGCTTTTCCAAGAATGAGAGAGCAGGCCCCTCCCCAAGGGCCTTGCAATTGAGAAAAGGCAACGTGTGAGCGGAATGCTTAGATTGCCCAAAGACTCGGCGGTGCATACATGAGGATAGAGACGGGCTGTATAGATTCGGACACAGATATGCATGCTTCGGATGATCTGTCACCTTCGGTTGTGGCCTAGGAAGAGCATCTAGTGAGGGTCACACAAACAGGATCAGGCAATATTCCTAGTGTTGTTGGGTGTCCCCAAAAGGCAGTGGGACAAGTTTGGCCCTCAGCCCAAGGGTCAACAGCCACGGCCCCCCTCGGCATACCCCGGATTTTCTCCCATACGGGAGCAGCCTTTCCTACAGGGAGACATTCTTGTGCTCCACAAGGGGGTCTCAGGACCTGTTGCAAAAAAGCAGCTGCTCCTCCTCCTTTTTCATCTGGCCTTGTTTGCATACCTTAGAGCTAGAGGTTTCCTTGCTCAGCAGCTGACACCGCAGGCAGGAGTCCCAGCTGGCCAGCCAGAGCGAAGTGACAAATTGACACCTCTCTCTTGGCACCTGGCTGAGGCTTGCTCAGCGGGGCTTCCCAGTTTCCAGAGAACGGCACCCCTTCCCTGCTCCACTCCCCTTTCCTCTCCATCTCCAATATCAGATGTCTGTGGAATGCCCAGAGGTCTGGCCCTGGGTCTCCACCGTCCATTATAGCAAGGTCCCCACATGATCCCAGTTTCTCCATCTGCTTATCCTTGCTTAGGAAGAGTCAGCAATGTGGCCAGCTGGTTCCAAGTGACAGAATCAGGCTCACCTTCTAACCAGCCAAGGAAACCGTGAAAGGCCTCTCCGGTCCCTCCAGAACCAACAGTACTAGATCGGGCTCGGCTTCTTAAATCAGCATTCTGTGTTTTGACTAGCACCCCCAAAGCAGCTCACAACATTTATTTGAAGCAGAGGTTCTCAAACGTGGGTCCTCCCCAGATGTTGTTGGACTACAACTCCCATCATCCCCAGCCACAATGGCCTTTATTGTAGCCCACCACATCTGAGGATCCAAGTTTGAGAATTCAATAAAGTTCTCAAACCTACAACAACAATAAAGTGGATCCTTAAACACCACTTCAGGCTGGTTTACAAGAGAAAAACAACAACAATAACAGCACACCTTAGAAGCAAACAAACTACAGACTCTTAAAAGCAGCAGCAAACTGAACACTTTAAAAGCCTGGGGGAATAAAAAGTTTCCAACTGGCAATGAAAATATAACAATGTGGGTGCCAGGCAAGCCTCTCTGGGGAGGAAAGTTCAGCCAGCCGAACTGGTTTGCTTTTGGCATGATTTGGTCTGAATTTGGACCACACCGTGCCAAACATTCTGTGCACACCCCTAGGGAATTCTACAAATGGGATGCCTTGCATTTTTAACTACTTCCTGTCAGAGGGGGAAAGGCATTCTGCACATGCTCAAAGCGACTTCCTGAGAGAGTCGGGGGAAGGCACTTTTGAAAGGTATTTTTTTCTTAAGAGTTTTTAAATCTACAAATTCACACCTATCAGGGGAAGGTCACTATGCATGTCCATCGGGGCAATAAGGTATCTCAAAAATGCCAGAATGTTAGATAGGAAGGAATGGTGACACTACGTTTAACCCCTGCTAACTGGGCCCAGAGGCACAAAGGCGGAGGCTCTTTTCTGTTTAGCAGGGGGAGAGCAACTGGCCCTGTCCAGCCGCACACAACCTGCTTTCCAGTGGCTGCTGCTGCTGCTTCACTTGTCTGTTATTAGGCCGTGAACCCCTTTGGTGATGGGCAAGTACTCGGGCAACTGTGGGGGGGGAGCAGTTGCAACCCCCAGAGTGAGGCAGTCCCATTGAATTCAAGGGGGCTTACTCCCAGATAAGTGGGTCTAGGACTGCATTTTTTGCACACACACACACGCACACCCTGGAAAAGGTCCTCCTAGGGATGCCCTTGGTCAGCTGTCTCTTTTCGATGCAAACCACTTTGAGAACTTTCCCTGTTGAAAAGCAGTGTACAAATAAATAAGCATCAATGAAGGGAATGCAAACAAGTAAAGAGAGCGGAGAGATCCCTCTGGTCCCGCCTGCCTGTAATTCAAGCCATTTCTCCCCAGTTGTTTGGCAGGCACTCCCTCTGTGTTTCCCTGGACTTTACCCTTGTCATGATGAGAGGAGTTATTTCTGGGCCGGAGGTCCGTTCCAGTGGGGAGGGAGTCGAGGGGTGGGAGGAAACAGCCTGGTTGGCCAAGGGGCTGCAGAGCGAGACCTCGGTGGCCTGTGGCTTGTGGCCCTTTGCTGCAGAGTCATGGCAGGAGAATCAGCTGACCCACCCGCAGGCCGTGGGGGTGGAAAGTGAGGGGGGCTGGAAAGGTGCAGAGTCCAAGGGAGGGAGCAACGTCACCCCTGCCGGGGAGCAAACAGCTGCACGTCCGGCTTGGCAGCCAGAGCAGGGCGGGGGGCCGGCCACGAGAGCTAATTATAGCCCACCCCCTCGCTTCATCTGAGCTCTAGCCAGCCACAGAGGCGGAAGAAACATGTGTGCACCTAGCAGGAAGGAGAAAGGGCTCAAGAGGCGGGGGGGCACATGCGCAGCCGAGGGGAGGGCCTGTGAGTGCATGCACGAGCGAGAGAGCAGGTGACCACCTGAGGCGGGAAATCCACAGGCGCTCACCCTCCCACCAGTGGACGTGGGGCACAGTCCCCGGGGTGGGGCCTTTGTCCTGTGCAGGCCCCATTGAAATGAATGGGAGATGTGCAGGAAGATATGCCCATGCGCATCCCCTGTTCCTTCCCGTGGGGCCGGAGCAGAACCAGGTCCCCCTGGATTCTGCCTTACAGCACAGGTGTGCGCTTCACGCTCTGCCGGCTTGACTGCCCCCTCCCCAAACAGGTCGTGTTTCTGTCATTGCAGCCAGGTGTCAGGTGTCTAATCCGCCCCCGCCCGCAAGACACACCCTCTGGCGGCCTTCTTCCCGGCAAAAGGTAAGGCAGAAGCCAAAGAACTCTGCACATGCTCCCTAACCTAGCACCCCAAAATGGGGCCAGATCCTTGGAAGCTGGGGTTGCAGCTGAGCTGGCTGCTTGGCCAGTTTACATCAAGGCGAGGAAAGGGGTCGAAACCCAGCAGGCGGCGGGCCAGAGGCGGCACGCAGCGGCCGCCTTGCCTTCCCCTCTGCCGTTTGCCCCCTGCGAGCAGGCCCTGGGGGTGAACATGGCAGCAACTGGCCCCGGCCTCTCACCCTCCAGCCAAGCCCCGAAGCCGCCACACCCCCCACCCCTCGTAGGGCTGGTCACTTTACATTTTCTGGCCATGCATGTGGCAGTTGTGAGCACTCAGGGAAAGGGCCGGGCAGCCTCCCAGGATCTTCTGGGAGCCCAATCGGCGGGGCGGGGAGTGGGGGGGCTGCAGCAGCTGCAGCCGAGGAAGCCAGGAGGAGGCAGGCAGCTCTTCCGCGGCAGAAGGAGACGTGCCAGAGCTCCAGGAGTCTGCCGGGAAGCCATGCCCGCTTCCGCCCCCAAAGCCCTTGCTCCCCATCCCAGATGTTCCAGCTCTGGGAACTCAGTGGGGAAGGGAAAGACACTTTGCACATGCTCAGAAACACTCTTGGTGGTGGTTTACTTCCCGTTCCCCCAGAGCTCAGCGCTAGCGTGAACACATCAGGGAGCCTTAACAGTGGTGCATGTGCTTGGGATGCAGAAAAGAAGGCTCAAGCCCCAACATCTCCAGTGAGAAGAGGAGTCGGGTAGCCAGCAGTGTCGCCTCGAACCGGGATTCCCAGAGGTTGTTGACTGCCGCCATATGGGGGAAAGGTCTCCACCTGTACCTTGAAGAGATGCACAGATGAGCAAATTTCAGCAGGCACAGGTTTGTCTGTCTGTCTGTCTGTCTGTTTATTTATTTATACATTTATATCCCGCTCTTCCTCCAAGGAGCCCAGAACGGTGTGCTACATACTTAAGTTTCTCCTCACAGCAACCCTGTGAAGTAGGTTAGGCTGAGAGAGAAGTGAGTGGCCCAGAGTCACCCAGCAAGTCTCATGGCTGGATGGGGATTTGAACTCGGGTCTCCCCAGTCCTAGTCCAGCACTCTAACCACTACACCACGCTGAGTAAGGAAAAGCTCACCTGCTGGAACTGTCCTTTTCTGTGCATCTCTTCAAGATCCAGGAGGCCCGTCTTCTTGGGAGGCAAGCCTTAGCCGCCACCTCCCTTGCGAGTTCCCTCCTGCCTGTGAACATCCAACAGAATAACACCCTGATGGTTGGCTGCCCTCCCAGGGTACCTCCAGTTCTGCCACCTGAGGCAGGCCACCCCTCCCTGCCTAACAGCAGGGCCGGCCCTTCTGAGAACTATGAAAGCAGAGGCTGCCCTACCCCGAGGCCAGGGGAGGTGGTTGCCCCAAACCATGAGTTCTGAGACCCGGGTAAGTGGGCCCAACTCCTTCTGTGCTCCAGCACAGCTCCCAGGCCTTTCAGAAGAGCTCACACAGCAGCATCTTCCTGGTGCATCGGGCCCCTTGCCTTCATTTGAGAGGCAGCCATTTGGAGTTCTCGTTCCAGCATGAAAACGTGTTGGGCCAGGTTTGTGTGCAACTCACTTATTGACTGACTGACTGACTGATTGATTGGATTTAATTAACATACACTATAAATTTATATGCAGTCACCATAAGTGGTGCGGCAGGGAAATGATTGACTAACAAGCAGAAGGTTGCTGGTTCGAACCCCTGCTGGTATGTTTCCCAGAAACATCTGTATCAGGCAGCAGCGATCTAGGAAGGTGCTGAAAGGCATCATCATCTCATACTGTGTGGGAGGCGGCAATGGCAAACCCTTCCTGTATTCTGCCAAAGAAAACCACAGGGTTCTGTGAGCGTCAGGAGTTGAAATCGACTTGACGGCACACTTCACTTTTATAAAAATATATATATTTATAATCCATAGAACACACAATCGTATAATATGCACAATTAAAATGATATCAAGAGAGGCAACATAACAACAAACTTCATTTTTTAGCTGTCCCACAACAGGTTGTCCCCATAACATCACAGAAGCTGGGTTTGAAAACCCAAAATGTTGAGGTTCCAGGGAAAGAAGGAGGTCTTTGCCTGACATGCGAAAGAGAGGCTGGTTGCAGACGAGCCTCCCTGGGTGGGCATTCCAAAGGCAGGGGACCAGAACCAAGGAAGACCCCCTCCTTGGCTGCCACCACCAAGGGAGAACGGTTGGTTTCCAAGGCAGGCTCCGTGTGTGGACTTTCCTACGAAGACCCAGCAAAGTCCAGGCCTGAGTGATTTCCCCTCCCAGAAGTTCCTTGTCTTGAACTGGCTGTTTTGAGCAGCTGCGGGGTAGTCTGACTATGTAGACCAGGAGAGCACAAACTTGGGCCCCTAGATGTAGTTGGACAAAAGGCCCTTGTGGCGGTGAGTGATGGGGGTTGTAGTCCAACCACATCGGGGGACTCCAGTTTGAGCACCCCGATATATAGAATTAAATCCTGCTGGTGTTGATGTGTTGCTGTTTTCACTCTTGATTCCCCACCAGAGCGGGTTTCAGGGATGGGCCAGCCTGGAATTCACTGTGGATGGACAAGTGCATGATGGACAAGTGAATGGTCTCCTTGGGTGCCATCATCCGGCTTGCCAATATCCTGTGGGTTGGCTGGGAGCAAAGGGACGCTGGGATTGGTTTCCCTGGCTCCAGCACAATAACAAAAACTAAGCTGCCGTGATTGAAGAGGGGGGTTTCTAGCCGAGAGAGGAGCAGGCCGCCCAGTTCCACAGAAGTGCTGGAATGAGTCACCCCAGAAGACCAAAGCCCTGAGTCAGAAGCTGACTGAAACAGAAAGGCTTTGTGAAGCGAACCCGTTAAGGAAGGGATCATCCAGTGAAGGCAAAGGCCACCACCACCTGTTCCGCTCCCCTCACTGGGGCGATTGGAAATCGCCCGATTGGCCCAGATTCTGGAATCTGCCCCAAAGCACTGTGGGGGAATCTCTCCCTATAGTCGATGCAGGAGGCCAGTCTTACATAGGAAGCTGCCTTCTACCGAGTCAGACCCTTGGTCCATCTAGCTCAATACTGCCTACCCAGGCTGGCAGCGGCTTCACCAAGGTGGCAGGCAGGAGTCTCTCTCAGCCCTATCTTGGAGATGCTGCCAGGGAGGGAACCTGGAACCTTCTGCATGGAAGCTTATGGATGCTCTTCCCAGAGCAGCCTCCATCCCCTGAGGGGAATCTCTTACAGGGCTCACACATGGAGTCTCCCATCCAAATGCAAACCGGGGCAGACCTTGCTTAGCAAAGAAGGCAATTCATGCTTGCTACCACTAGACCAGCTCTCCTCCCTAAGTCCTGAAGCATCCTTTAGAATAGAGATACAGACAATGCTATTTTCCCCCACTTTGCATGCTTTGTGCGGCCCTGGTGGGCGGGCAGCCAGCCAGCCTCAGTTCCAGCAGGCTCCTCCAGAGCTGTGGGGTTGTTTTTGGTTTTCCCCATCCAGAAGCTCCAGTCAGTGGGTATCTTTCCCCGCATCGATCCCCCCCGCCCCGCCTCCCCCCCGCCCCTGCCTGTTCTAGCTCGTTCTCTTTGGCTGGGGGCTCTGTGGAGTGTCTGCATGTTTCATCCTGTCCAGATGTGCCCAGATGCTTCCGCAGGGTTCCTGAAACATTTTCCCGATGGGGAGATGTTGCAAACCCATTTATGGCTGCTTTGGGTCAGGAACGCATGAAGTCAAGTGGCTGCAAACAGGCCCTCCCCAGAGCTGACGGCAAGGTTCTGCACATTCCAGGAAGCCAAAAGAAAAGAAGCAGAAGCAACACACACCACACACGTCATGCCCTCCGTTCCTTGAACATGCCATTTCTCCTCAGACTGGGGAAAGCCATTTTATAGGAGCGGGGGAACCATCTGGGGATGCTGGGAACGTGGGTGAGGAGGCTCTGCCTGCCGCAGAAGGGGTCCCAGCCTGTCTCCACCGGTGGCCTTTTTTAATAGTGAAGGACATCAGTGGGGTTCACTGGGGAGTTGGCATACGTGGGTCTTGCTGATGGTGGGAGACTGTAAGCAAGGGGCAGTGACATCACACACTGAGCTCTTCAGTCCCACAAGGAGGGGGCGTTGCTCAGAGGCCGAGCTGCTGCTTGGCATCCCCTAAGCCCCAGATTCAATTTCCGGCAGCATCTCCAAGTCATGTGGGGGGAAATCCCTTTCTGGAAACCTGGAGTGCAGCTGCCAGCCAGTGTAGGCAATACTGACCGAGATAGATCAGCAGTCTGACTGACTCAGTCGGAAGCACCTTCATAGGTCTCAGGATCTATAGATCCAGCATTTCGTAACTCTTTCCTTAGCAGACGTGGCCCTCTAGGAGTGTATGTATTATGCTAGATTTTGATTTCTAGTCACCGGCGGAGGGGAATTCTCTCCCGGGTATGTAGAACGATTGCTGACTTGGATATAAGCATTAAGCCTCTCAGGGAAAAGGGGAAAGAGATTCAGGGAGGGATAAACTCAAAAGTGTCTGGAGATGAGTCTGGAAATTGATACAGTCGTCCCTTCCCAACCACAGTTTTACGAACTGCAGTTTTGAGTATATGCGGATGGGAAATTGTGACCAGTCTTGCCAAAGGCGACCTGGGTATCCGCAGCTGGTGAGATTTTTTAGTGATAGGGGTTTTTTTTTTTAGCGATTTGGGGGAGGTTCCGAGGTTCGGTCTGCTCTTTCCTCTTGGTGACCCTTGCTGACTTTGCTGTCCCTTGCCAATTTAAAATGTCTTTGAGTGATTTGGGGAGGTTCAAAAAATTTCCAGAGGTTTGATCTACTCATCCTTCTTGGTGACTCTTGGCAATATTGCTGGATTTTTCAGTAATTTTTTTAGGGTTCCCCCCCCCTTATGTTTAGGTCTTTTTAGGTCTTTTCCCCCAACCCTGCTTCCCATAGATTTTAATGCCATTCCAATGGCGAGGTTTTGCCAGAATGGAACCCCAGCAGTTGGCGAGGGATGATGGTATTTCAGTCCAGGAGAGGCTCCTCCTAAGGAGTCAGAGGGGCACCAAACGAGACGCAGCTGCCTCTGGTTCCCAGCAGCTCCTCTCTCTCCCAGCCTGCCCTGGTGTTAACAAGAGCTGCACTGCTTGCAGGCTGGCCATCCGTCAGGTAGAGCTGTGCATACAAAATGATGGTGCGGCCACACCTGGAGTACTGTGTACAATTCTGGTCACCACATCTAAAGGAGGACATTGTAGAACTGGAAAAGGTGCAGAAGAGGGCAACCCAGATGATCAGGGGCTTGGAGCACCTTCCTGATGAGGCAAGGCTACAACACCTGGGGCTGTTTAGTTTAGGGGGGAAAGACGACTGCGGGGAGACATGATCGAGGTCTATAGAATCGTGCATGGTGTGGAGAAAGTAGATAGAGAGACATTTCTCTCCCTCTCACAAAACGCTAGAACCAGGGGTCATCCCATGAAATTGATTTGCAGGAAATCTAGGACCAACAAACGGAAGTACTTTTTCACACTACGCATAATCGGCTTGTGGAATTCTCTGCCACAAGATGTGGTGACAGCCAACAACCTGGATGGCTTCAAGAGGGGTTTGGATGACTTCATGGAGGAGAGGTCTATCAACGGTTACTAGTCGGAGGGCTACGGGCCACCTCCAGCCTCAAAGGCAGGATGCCTCTGAGTACCAGTTGCAGGGGAGTAACTGCAGGAGAGAGGGCATGCCCTCAACTCCTGCCTGTAAGCTTCCAGTGGCATCTGGTAGGCCACTGTGCAAAACAGGATGCTGGACTAGATAGGCCTCCTTGGGCCTGATCCAGCAGGGCTGTTCTTATGTTCAGGTTGGTGAATCATGGACCAGCCTCACAAATGGCCAGCCTGCAAGCAGTGCAGCTCCTGTTAACACTGGGGGTGGGGGGGGGAGCAACTGGATCTGCTAGGAACCAAAGGCACCACAACTGCCTCCAGCTCCCTTATGCGTGAACTAGCCATTGCTAGGCAGGGCTTGTTGAAGGGCTCTTACAGCCCAATTGCTGTGGAGGTTTCAAAGACTGCAGCGCACTTACCTTCAGAGTGTGTGTTTTTCCTTTCTGTTGTGTTTGTTTATTTGAGGAGGGAGGAGGAGGGCAATTGCTAATTTTTTCCATATAAATCTATAGGCCCATTACACCTTATGATCAACGCTCGTACACATTCACATGTTATGCTGAATGCAGGGACAAAAATGCACTTCCCTCCATTTTGAAGGGCCTTTATCCAGTCATTCACACAAACATTCACACTGTATGAGTGTACAGACAGCCGTACACACTGATGCAGGGTAACATCAGAATTGGGTTTATGTCTCTGCTGTGCTTTAATCTGACACTTCTTTTGACTCTCTGTAGTTCTAGTAATAGGTGCTCTGAGAAATCACCCAAAGCTGGTTTCCCCTTTGCAAGAAGATCTATAGGTGTGATCACTCAGCAGAATTTCTCCATTTCTAGATGAGCTGATATTCCTCTGATCTTGTGATTGTGTGTGCGTGGAATAGAGCACTTGTGTGTGCAATTGCTGAGTCATCTTAGGGTGACTTTGGAGGGAGATGGCTGGCTGCGAAAGTAATCTATAGCTTGGAGGCTATAGAAACTCTGTCGTCAATGATTCCGCATCAGGCACACCGAGGAAACATTGCTATCTGGGAAACAACAAATAAACAGCCGGGCCCTGGCATCTCTCCGCAGCAACTCTTGCTTTCGGTTCCATCTGGCCTTCCACCTTTACAGTTAAACTTATGCAAACACAAGAGGGGGAAGGTTCAAGAGGCCTTCTTCTCTGAAAACGCTGATCTCCAGGATTGGGGTGGACCTTACAGGAAGCCCTCGGGAGGGCGCTGATGATGACTCACGTCCCAGTCACCTGAGAAAAAGAAATCAAAACACGCTCCACCAGCAGTTTCCAAACTGAAAGTTTTCTCCACGCTTTTTCAAGTCAAGCTGGACTTGGGGGCATGCAGGATAGGAGCCAAATTTTAAATTTAAATTTTTTAAAATTGTGATCTGATTGTAACTCACTCTTTAAAATGTTTTTAAAATTGTATTTGTGTTGAATTTTGTATTTTCTTCCCACCCCCATTGTGTTATGATTTAATGTGTGTTTTTATCTCATGTTTTTATGTTGTGTTGTGAGCCGCCCAGAGAACAATTTGTTATAAATAAAGTTTATGATGTTCTTATTTATTATTATTTATTGTTTACACAGTCAGACAGGAGTTATTGACTGGTTTGTTTTATCCAGACATCAAGTCCTTCCCAAGGACCTGGGATGGCTGAATTTTATTATCAGTATCATTGTTGTTGTTATGATTATAGGGATCATCGTAGAATATAGGCTGTTCCCAGTAAAGTTGCTTTTTGTAATTGGCTGATGGTGATTTCTGTGGCCCCGATGGTGTTGAGGTGCTCTTCAAGGTCTTTTGGAACTGCATCCAGGGCGCCAATTACCACTGGGATTATTTTGGTCTTCTTCTGCCACAGCCTTTCCATTTCAATTTGTAGATCTTTGTATTCTGTTCTTTTTTTCTATTTCTTTCTCTTCTGTTCTGCTATCCCCTGGTATCGCTATGTTGATTATTTTAACTTGTTTTTCATCATCCTCATCCTCATCAATCTGGGAAGAGGACAGAACTGCTCCCATGCTGGGGCAGGTGGCTTATCCTAAGGAGCCAGGAGGACGCCAAAGGAGGCAGCTTGGAGAGCTCCTCTCTCTCCCACCCCGCCCAGGAGCCATGCGGCCTGCAGGCGGGCCATTCATCCGGTGGAACTGCAGCCCCACGCATGACATCAGGGTGCATAACAGTAATCCAGGCGAGAGGTCATGAGGGCATCGGCAGCCATGGCTAGAGCTGGCTGGGACAGGCACAGGTGCAGCTAGCCTGCCAGCCCAAGCTGGGCAAAGGGCCCCAGGGCCAGGGCCGCCACCTGGACTTCCAGGGGCAAGTTGGGTCCAAAAGGAGCGCCATGCTCATGCTGCAGCCCTGCCCGCCCATGCCTGCAGCCTTCCATCTCCTCCTTCCCCGGGCCTCGGCCTGACCAGCCCTCCTGCGACGTCTGAACGGCCCACTCGCCACAGGCCCTCTGGTGCATGCATTGCAATGGGTGCTTTTCCTCTTCCTTGGGGTCCCTTCCAGTCACATCTTGTTCCCCAAATGTGGCAGCTGCAAAGCGGGAAATGCCAGGGGATGCAGGGAGGGGCCCTGGTCCCCCGGAGGGTCCGTGGCAGCCACGCCCGCCCTGCTGGCCCAGCAGAGCCCAAGCCCAGCCGCGGGCGTGTGTCTCAGGGGCCTCCATCGCGCCCAAGGTGAGACACAGCGAGGCTGACCTGCTCCCGGCCACCCTGACATGCACACAGCCTGCCGTGAAGGGCGCCAGGTTCCCCTTTGGCCTCCGGAGGAGAGGCGCTGCTCCCTCTGTTGGGTGGCCCAGGGATTGGCCAGGGGAGGGATCGCCACAGTCCCCAGCAGGCAGCAACCCTGGCTGAGCTTCTGCCCTTGTGCCGGGATCATTCCGCCCAGGGCTGCTGGCCCAGCGCCACCAGCAGCCTGGAGGGCAGCAGCAGAGCTTCCTGGGCACCAGCAAAGCAGCCGCCGGCAAGCCCAGCTGTGCCAAGAAGAGGGATCCCTTGCGCCCTGGCAGAGCATGATGCGCCAGCTCACGCTGCCCGAGGAGTCACACCCAAGCAAGCAACCCATCCTGCAACAGCTGCTGGGCAAAGGGGGCTGCAGCATGCCCCTTAGGAACAGAGGAAGCTGCCATAGACTGAGTCAGGCCCTTGGTCTACCTAGCTCAGTACTGTCTTCACAGACTGGCAGCAGCCTCTCCGGGGTTGCAGGCAGGAGTCTCTCTCAGCCCTGTCTTGGAGATGCCGCCAGGGAGGGAACTTGGAAGCTTCCGCTCTTCCCAGAGCGCCTCCATCCCTTGAGGGGAAGATCTTCCAGTGCTGCTCACACTTCTAGTCTCCCTTTTGTATGCAACCAGGGTGGACCCTGCTTAGCTAAGGGGACAAGTCAGGCTTGCAACCACCAGCCCAGCTCTCCTCTCCCTGAGATCGTGTGCCGCTGCAGCCACTTGGGCCGGCCACGTGTGATCGGCCCCTCCTTTGAGTGGCATGGGGGGCACCACCCGGATGTGCAGCCAGGTGGGCAAGAGCCCTGGCAGCTTTCGCTCCCTCCCCCTCCCCCAGAGGACAACCCAGGGGGAAGGTGGTCTCTCCTGTGCCTCCCATCCAGGTCTCTCCCAGGCAGAGGCCTGATCAGCTTCAGGGATGCCATCCAGCTCTGGCATGGTGCCCAATGCCCATGTGCTCTGGGCACAGGTTAAGCTGCCGATAGCCCACTCCAGGATGCAGCACCCTTCCTCCCTTCGAAAGCCCTCCACAGATTAGGCCCGGCGTTCTCAAACCTGGGTCTGTGCAGATGTTCCTGGACTACATCTCCCATCACCCGAAGGCCATCGAAGCGGGGGGTGATTGGCACTGTAGCCCATCTGGGGGGCCCCAGTTTGAGAACCCCGGGCTCAGACCCTCCAAGGACCAGCTCCTCCAACACAGCCTCCTCACACACTTCCAGCAAGAGGCCTTGATCCAGCAGGGCCTTTCCTGTGGCTGCACCTAGACTCTGGAACTCCCCACCTAGGGAGGCCAGTCTTGCTCTCTCCCTGCCTTTTTCCAACTGGGCCTTTTCATCCATTTGATTGTCTCATCAATGTTTTTTATTCCCAAGCTGATTTTATCCCCCCGCCCATCCTCACCCCATGTATTGGAGGAGCCACTATCATCTAATTTCTCTCTCCCCCCCCCCCCCCGCCGCCTCTTTGAATGGCCTTGCCCTTTGAAGATATTTTCAAACACTTGCAAGCTTTGTTTCAAACAAAGAAGCTGCACATTTTTAAATGAATGAATATGAAAACCACAGCTTCTCTCCTCCCCATTTTGTAATTTGAATCTAAAACCAGCATCACATTTAAAAACATCTGCACTGAGACAACACAGAATAACAACCTTAATACAGGCATACAAATAGCAGAGGTGATGCTCAAAGGTGCTTTTCGACATTAGGGCCATGGACCAATTCAAGAATGTCTGCATTTCATCCAATTAATCAATTACAATTAATTATATTTGCATACTAGCACAACACCAGCAAAGGCGTCTCCTTGAGATACCAAAGGAGGATGTATGAGAAAACCTACAGTCTCATAAGCAAAAGCTACCCAACCCGTTACTGGAAAGAAAAATCATCTTCCAGTTTTCCCTTTTTGCATTCTCTGTTATCATACACAAGAAACAAAACAGCCTCAGAAAAATAAAGAAAGGTGCCCTTCACCCTCTCTCACTTAGATGACTTTAAGGAAGGACTGGACAAGTTCAGGGTCTCTTAACCATGATAGGTAACCAGAACTTCCATTTACAGAGGCAGTCTACCACAGAGCTCAAGGTGCTAGGCTCATTCACATGACTGCTGGCAGGTAGGAGAAGCGCCCAGCCTGGATAGTCCCCATTTTCAGTTGTGTGCTTGCAAACCTTCCAGTGGGAGGCAGAGAGAGTGATCCTGTGTGAGGCGGCAGATGAGTTGGACAGCTTTCCCTCCTAAAGGTAAAGTGTGCCCTCGGGTCGGCCTCAACTCCTGGCGCCCACAGCGCCCTGTGGTTGTCCTTGGTAGAATACAGGAGGGGTTTGCCACTGCCATCTCCCACACAGTATGAGATGATGCCTTGCAACACCTTCCTATATAGCTGCTGCCCAATATAGGTGATGCCCGTAGTCTGGGAAACAAACATACCTCATGACTGCTTCCCTCCTACCTCTAAAAAGCCGGGGATGGCATCTGGGTAGCCCCCACCCCTGCCCCGCAGCTGCTGCCTGGCACATGAACATTCTCCCCGTCCTCTGCCTTAACATTTACAAGCACATGACTGAAAATCAGGGGCACACCCAGCTCTCCTTCCCGGGGAGGGGGGGCACTTCTCCGACCCTGCTGGTGCCCTGTGGTCATGTGAACAAGCCGACTTTGTACGGAAAAGAAGGAGGAGCCATCATCTCCAGAGGGGTAGCTGTGAGCGAGCCAGTGTGGGGTCACGGATGGAGTTTTGGACATGGGGACCCAGAGTCAAAGCTCACGCTCCGCCACAGAGCTCAGTGGGTGGCCTTGGGCCAATCGCCATCTCTCAGCCTCACCTCACAGAATTGCTGTGAGGATAACAGCCGCCTGAGCTCTTGGACCAGCGCCAGGCCCTGCTGTCTGGGCCGCTGTGAACTGAGGCCCATGTGGCAGATCCCCAAGGCAGGGCCTTCTTGGTCGTAGCACCACTGCTGAGGGACTCCCCTTGCCCCCAGAGAGAGAGACAGATCACTGACTCGTCCTTTGGCGTGTGTGAGAGTGACTGAGGACATTTGTGTTGGCCAGAGATCCTTTTCCTCCTGCCCTCTTTGAGGGTCAAATCCTGAGCCCTCTTCAGATATTATGTTGTAGGAGTGTACAGATGTCTGTACCTTGAACTCCTGTTTGTTTGTATGTATGACTGTAGCCCTCTTCGGACCGAACAGAGTGAGCAGCGCCACACCTTGCTTGCGGGTCAAGGAAACGCAGGTGACCTTGCTCAGGGGCGCACCCCCTTCACACAAAGAGTGTCCGGCGCGGGGTGGGGGGCGATGAGCTTCCTCCTCCCCGCGGTAAGGAGGCCTTGCCCGCCCGGCATTTATCTCGGAAGCAAGCTTGGGGACAGGCCCTTCGGGTCCAAGTGGGCTGCTGTGCCCGTGTCCAGCGTGCCTTGGGCACTGGCTGGAGGCAGGGCTGGAGCCGTAATGGAGCGGGTGGGTTCAAAGAACCGCCCCCCCCCAGTAGGAAGCTCCACCACCCCTCCCTATTTCCTTCGTCACCCTCCGAGGGGCCGCCAGAGAAAGTGGGGAACCCGGGCGGGCCCCTCTCCCCGAGCCAGCTACGTCCCGTGTTGGAAACGTGTTGGGCATCACGTGTGGATCGGGCCCTGCCCAAAGCTGCCGCCGCCGCTCACGCTACTTTGACGGGCTGCTCTTCATTCTCTCGCCAGCAGGCCGGGCAGCCTTTCTGAGGGGGGGGGCGCTGCGAGGGGGCCTCTCTTTCGGGGCGGGGGGCGCCTCGCCTCGCCTCGCCTCCCCTGTCCGCTGCCTGCGGCTCCGCCCTCCTCCGCCAGCAGCCGCGCCGTTTCCCGGCCGCTCCCTCCGCCGGCCGCCGATGAGTCATCGGGGGACGGAGCGTTCTTTATATAAGGAGCGTCGGGGCCGCTGCGCTTCTCAGTGCTGCTGCAGCTGGAGTTGCGAGAGAGTTGCGCGCAGGCGGAAGAGCCGCGCTCCGGTCACAGTCGCGTCGCCAGCCGCTCAGGCAGCCGCCACAGCCCCGCTCCAGCTCGCCCGCCCGCCCCGAGCCGTCGCCATGAGCTCCATCCTGGACCTCTCCACCCTCTACGAGGTAAGGGGCCTCCCCACTCCCCGGCCAGCTGCTGCTGCGCCCCAGCGCGAGGCGCTCCTCCTCCCTCCTCGCCGCCGCCTTTGTCTCGGTCTTTTCCGCCCGGGCCGGGACGCCTTCCCGAAGGAGAGGCTGGCAAGCGGGGCTTCGGCGAGCCCAATGCGGCTCGGCTGGCTGCTGGTGCCTTGGGTGCCGGAGCCACCCACCGCTGGCCTCCTCCGAGGCGCAATGCTCGCTAGCGCCGCTTGGCCCCCGGGCCGCGAGACTCCCGCCCGCATAGTCCCGGCGCTCTATTCGGATGGTGCTGCCGCCCCAGACGTGCGTCTCGCGGGTAGGTGGGCAGCCCTGGCGGACCTGGGAAGATCCGCCGCCTCCTCCTTCTGCCCCGCCACTGCCCAAGGCTGGCCGAGGAGGGAGGGTGTGCGCGGCGGCGCGCTCTTGCCCAGCCTCGGGGCAGCCCGCGCCCCGCTCTGTGCCCAGGCAGGCCGGCGGCGAGCAGCTCTCCCGCGGCTGCCGAGAACGCGTCGGCTTCGCTAGCCCGGGGCCTCCTGGGCTTGTCGGGGGGCGGGGCGGGGCGGGGCGGGGGCGAGGTCGATCTTGCCGGGCTTGGCGCTCTCCGCTCCTCGCCAGCCCCGACGTGGCCCATCTTGGAGGCCCCCGCCCGGGCGGCTGGCATAAAAAGGGGCCCGGCCGCAGTGCCGCCACGTTGCTTTTCTGCTTCTCGCTCGTCGCCGGATTCTCTCTCGAACTTGCGCAAGCTCTAGTTCAGAGCGGAGGCAAAGGGTGGTGTTTAGCGGGGCGGGCGGGGGGCTCTCTTCATACCCAGAGCTGCACTGGCAGGCAGCCCCCTAGCGCTGTAGGGCTTCCTTCTGCCCTCCACAGCCTTCCCTTGCGCCGTCGTCTGTTTGGTACAAGCTGCTGTTGTTGTTGCTGCGTTTATCCTGGAGAACGATAAATACCCAGCGCCCGCCAACACACTGTAGCGAACATCTGTTGCATAGATGTGCAAGCTTCTGACTTCCACAGAGCTCTGTGCTTCTAAGGGGCCTGGCTCAGAGTTGTTGAAATTCAGGGAGTGGCAGGAAGGGTTTTGTGTGGGTAGCAGACAGTTTAAAACACCCCCCCCCTCCGTGATTCTGCTCTCTAAAACTTATATCATTCAAGCCAAGCCTCACCCTTCAGCTGTAAAGTTTTACATATGCTACTCAGAAAACTTGACCAGCTTCAGGTTCTGAGAAAATAGATATTTAGGAATTTAAATATATAGGGGTGTGTGTGTTTTTAAAAGAAACACCCTTTCTTGTCTCCTTGAAACATTCAAACAAGTCAAGGTCAAGTTGACATGTCAGTCACATATAATGAATTTCTGTAGCACTGTGGGACTGGAATGCTGTTTAGTCCCTGGGTGCATTTGCAAAAGACTTAAAATAATGTAAACTTTTCACTTAGGAGCTGGTTATTCCCAGGGAAACTAAAATTGATTTATGAATCTGTAGATGTTAAAAGAAGAGAAAACTTGGATACATTGCAAATCCAGTTGCCTTTCTAGATTAAAAACAGGCCTAAACGTCATAGCAGGACAAATGCAGCTTCTTGCTTTATAGGAAAACGTTGACAGTTAGTTGTGCTTCTGCCCTGCCCTACACCCCCACCCCACCCCGCCTCCTTTCCTCTTTTCTGCGATGATAAGCGGCACAAACAGGAATGCTGAGCTGGTGCTTCCTGGAGTGACACTTTCTGGGTCAAAAGCTGCATTTCTTGCACACGCTGAGAATCAAGCCAGACTTCATGTGTCTGGTGACAGAGACATTTTGGCCTTGAGTTCTCAAATCCTCTTGTTGCTTACAAGGAGGAGTCACAATCCACTAGAATTTTGCGTCAGGAATGTGTCTTGCACAGAACTGATCCAACTTGGAGGAAGTTTGGGGAAGGATCCAAAAGGCTTAGATAGTACTGGACTAGGCCGCTTCTCAGCCATGAAACTTCATGTCCTCTGGCCAGTGACGGTCTTTGACTACCCTACCTCTTGGGGTGTATATTTTTATTTGGGATAAAACTCTATGCATACATAGCCAGGTGTGAAAGATGAGACCTCCTCCCAAATACTTGTCTGTGTTTCCCAGGGTCAGGCACAGCGGCCTCAACAGGATAGTTCAATGGCCCCATGAGGGTGCCGCGTGCTGTAAGAAGCCACTCTGCTTAGAGCCAGGTTAGTTCAGTTGCAAGCCCTAACCAGACAGTTTTGCCAAGGTTGGGGACCTGGTTGCTTCCTATTGGTTCAGTTTTTAGACTTTTTAATGTAAGCGTTGAGTTGCACAGAACTCCTCGGGCAGATTGTCGTGTAGGTAAAACTCAGTAACAACACAAGGTGGACTACCAAAGAGAGAGCTTCAGTTCTGGTTCCCATTGGATTCTTGGCACAATCCAATCGGCAGATGCTTCTCTGCCTCTTCTTAAAAAGAGAGGCAAATGGACCTGTGTAGTACTGGAGATTCCAGTGCTTTGAGCCACCTGCAAATGGATACCTGTAACTAAAGAGGTGTTTCCATTTAAGAATCTGTCTATGAGACCTTCTTTATTTAAACAAAAGATTCTGCCTGGTTAAAAAGCATCAGCCCACCCTCCTCACCCATTCCGGAGCCCTCGGAAGCACCCTGGCAGTCTTGCTCAAGCGAAAAAGGCCGCACCCCTCCCAGGAGACACGCAGCACGTAAAGAGGCCTCCAGTCTTAGGCAGGCATCAGCTAGGCTCCATTTCAACAGCACTTGTTCTGGTCTCTTCTCAACTGAATTCAAGAGCTTCCCCCTTTAAGTATTTCCTTAAAACTCCAGTTTTCTGCTCATCTGACTCACTGGACTGATGCACAGAAAGTTGAGAAATGGAGCAGCCCAAGTTGACGCGTCTTGGGCTGTGGGGCAGCCTTAAGACTGGCGTGGTAAACCCAAGGACACTCAAGCCTGGGCCCTCTCAGGTGTTGGACTACAACTCCTATCATCCCCTGTCACCGTGGCTGAGTATGGCTGAGGCTGATGGGCACTGTAGTTTCACATCCAAGGGCCCAATCTTTGGGTTCAGGGGCCATTTGAAGTTTAGCAGGGTGGAGGAAATGTAGCAAAACCAAGAGTGTTTAAGTTGCTAGCTGGTCCTTGTTGAATACTTTGGGGTGGTGTTTGGTTGTGAGGGAAGGCTACTCCACACATGCCCAGAGGCACCCTCTTCTCTGGCCACTTCACTTGCTGCTTTCAGATTTCAGCCCATGAGTTCCAGGACTGAGCCCTGGAGCATATATAGGCTGGCTTTTCACCCATGGTTTTGGACAAAGCCCTGTGAGGCCTGCCTGGACATGTGAAAGCAAAATACACTGTAGCAATTTTTGACTGGGTTTAAATAATTCCATCATTCTGGAACTTGGTCACTATTACTATCTTTAGTGGGAAAAGAATGAACAGTTGACCCCTGGAAAAGCCACGTATTTGTCTTTAAACATCAGATGTAAGTTCAGCCGGACACCTTAATTTGGTGTTCAGTCCTCCCTTGATTTGTCATTCACAAAGAGCTCTGGAGGGCCGTAGCTTCCTGTTGGAGCTGTACACCCTGCTGGCCGTCCAGGAAGTCGTGGGTGGCTTTTTTTCCTGTGGGTGGCTAGATGCCCTCTCCATTCCTTTCTTGCCTTCACGCCCCTCTCTGTACAGCAAGATGTTTGTGCCAGATGAGGAAAACTCTGTGTGTGTGGGTATTCGATGCCAGAAGCGTGGAGGGGCTATGACTGACGTTCCAAAACATGGGTCATCTTTTCAGATCAAGAGGCCTGCCTTGAAGAGCAGCCATTTTGCATAATGCAGTCATTTTGCTGATTTGGGGGTGGGGGGAAGGGAGCTCGTCTGACGGAGGAGATCAGGAGCAAACAAAAAAAAGTAGGAAATGAAACTTAACAGTCCTATAGCACTGACTTTCTGTTGGATTGATTAAGTGTAATCAAGTCTGT
Source organism: Hemicordylus capensis (assembly GCF_027244095.1). Taxonomy (NCBI): domain Eukaryota; kingdom Metazoa; phylum Chordata; class Lepidosauria; order Squamata; family Cordylidae; genus Hemicordylus; species Hemicordylus capensis. The sequence goes on along the minus strand of NC_069663.1, from coordinate 28,084,006 downwards.
GTCGACTCTTAGCGACCCAACTAGATAGATTCTCTCCAGGATGATCTGTCTTCAACTTGGTCTTTAAGGTCTCTCTGTGGTGCATTCATTGCCGTCGCAGACTTTCTGTTGCTTGGCCTTAATTTCAAGTTTCTAGTCCTTATGGCAGGGGTTCTCAAACCCGAGTCCCAGATATGGCTGGTCTACAACTGCCAATCTTCCCCAGCCACAATGGCATCCACGTTTGAGCCTTGGGGCTCTTTAAAGTCTCCTGTTTCTCTCTTCCTTTTTTGTTCGTCACAATCTCATTCCCTTGACTCGCCTCCTTTTTCACAGGCCTCCTCCTGCTTTTTTGTGAAATCGCCCCTGCCTGTCCTCTTTCTTCGACCCCTTCTTGTCCATCAAGGGCTCCCCTTTCTCAGCTTCCCCTCCTCGACTCCTCCCCTTCTTGGCCGCTTCTTCACTGTCACTTCTCTCTTCCCTTCGCCTCCATCTTGACCCCTCTTGTCTCCTCCCATCTAAGATGGTATCTTTTCTGGGGCAGGGACTCTGCTGCATGTGTTTCTTTCACAAACACCACGCAAATGTCCAGATTCCTGCCCTGGGGGAAACCAAGACAACCTTCCACTTGGATTTTATTCATTTGAGTTCACATGACTGTGTGATGTAGAACACCCAAGACTTTGGGCAGGGCTCAAAACTTGTTTTGTTCCGATTTTTTCCTCCCACTCATAAAACACTACCATTAACTTCCACCAAATATGATTTTAAAGAATAATAGATAAAACTATTGATGGCCATTTGCCCCATAAATATTTTTCTTCAAGCTTGGCCAGTTTCAAGAAACCCCTGGGAAGTTCTCTTGCACAAGTCTAAAGGAAATCTAAAACTCTCTGCCCAGTTCCTGTTCGTGAGATTCATGCAAGGGAATCACACCTTAGAATTAAGAGGCAAGACACTTTATTTATTTGATGCATTTATATACCTCCCATTAGGGAAGTCTCAAGGCGGTTTACAAAAAACAAAAACAACCCGACGTTTATAAACATGTGTTTAGTGTTGCTGTCATGAGGATATTAAAATAGCCAATTAAAAATACACAAAACAGTAATGTGAGTCTCGTGGAACACCCACCCCAACCCTGGTGTTTCGCTCTGCAGCCCCAGAGCAGCTGATCTGCCTCCAGCTCTCGCCCAGCCCCACCTCATGTAAAAATAGCTCCGGCCCAGCCCACCAAGGCTATATCCGTCCGTCTGACGTCACGGTTCTGCTGCTTGCCGTGGCCCGGATTGCTTTCCGAGCCTCTTGTTAGTCCTTCCTCGACTTCCCCAGTATCAAGAACATTCGGGGGGAGTCAGGCAGCTGAACTGGGATGTCACTCTTCTTTTAAAACAAAAACACCTCTTGGAGAGAGACCCACTTTTCTGGAGGGTGATGGCGACCCCCACCTGCTGCACGCATGGACACACCCTAGACATGTTGAAGTGCAGAGGAGACCTTAGTCTGTGGCCCCAAGTGATGCTCCGTCCACACATGAGAGCGGGTGTCACAGATGAGGCTTCCGGGGCTGTGCTCAGTGCTTTCGGCCGCAGGCTGCTAGTTCTTCAGGCCGGCTTCACACGATTCAGGGGTCCATCAGGCCGTGCTGCATGCTCAGTGGCTTAGCTGACGGGCTCCGTCAAGAAGTTCGAGGCAGAACAAAAGTGTGCGCTGTGGGGTTGGAGCAGCTGCTCACGCTGTGGATCCTTCCCAAATACCTCTCTGGTCCTGAAGTGTGAAGCAGGCCCGTGTGTGTGTGTGTGTGTGTGTACACCAGAGAGTTGTGTCTATGCAGCAAGTGGTGGGGAGGTGGAATGAGGGAGGGGCCGGAGATGCGAGTCAGGCTTCCAAGGGGGCTGCCATTCTAGAGGTTCTGGGTGGTGTGTAAAGAGGGGATAAGTGTCAACAGCCACTTATTGGCCGGGGGTGTGTGTGTTATGGGTCACCGGAGACTCAAGGGGGGGGTGCCATGTGCTGCGACCCTTACGAAGGGGATGTGGCTGCTCCGTTCTCACTAACCCCTCTTTCTCCCCCTCCCCCCGCCCCCCTTGCAGAATCTCTACAACCTGTCTCTGAGCGAAGACCACGAAGAGTCTCTCCCCCGCCTCTCCCGGCGCCATTCCACCTCCTCGTCGGACTACAGCAGTGGGGACCCCTCCCCAGTGTGGCCCCTGCGCAGCCTCTGGAGCCCGACGGCCGAGCAGCTCCGGCCGCTGGGCGAACCGGGGCAGCGCCCCCCGCTGCGGCCCGACCGCTCGGTCAGCCTCATTGAGGGGAGGGCGCTCCCGCCCCCGCCTCCGGGCTTCCCTCCGCTCAAGCTGCCGCCGCAGGCCCCGGGCGTGCCGTCCCGCTACAAGACGGAGCTCTGCCGCACCTTCAGCGAGACGGGCAAGTGCCGCTACGGGGCCAAGTGCCAGTTCGCCCACGGCACCGCCGAGCTGCGGACAGTGAGCCGCCACCCCAAGTACAAGACGGAGCTGTGCCACAAGTTCTACCTCCACGGGGACTGCCCCTACGGCTCGCGCTGCCACTTCATCCACGCCCCCGGAGAGGCCCAGAGCCGCTCTGCGTCCACCGGCTCCTCGCCTCAGCTCTTGCGCCAGAGCGTCAGCTACTCCGGGGTGCCGGCCGGCCGCCGGGCGTCTCCCTTGCTCAGCGTCGCCGACCCCGCCTCCTTTGCCCGGGCTCCCTCGGTCTCGCCGCCGCCGGCCTCCACCGACCTCTTCTCTCCGAGCTTCGGCCAGCTGGCCTCGGACCCCGTCTCTCGCGTCTCCACCTTGGGGGAGCCCCTCGCCTCCTCCGCCCCTGAAGGATGCTGCTCGTGCCGTTGTGGGAAGTCCGCCAGCCTCGGCAGCCCTTCCCAGGCCTCGCGGGATTACTTCCCCAGCTTCTCCGCCACCCCTGGGACCCCCACCTCCTCCACAGCCTCCCACCTGCCCCGAACCGCCTCCAGCAACTCCCTCTCCGACCCGGAGTGCTACAGCAGCTCCAGCAGCCTGAGTGGGTCCTACTCGCCCGTCTTTGATCTGCAGACCCCCGGCGGGCCCGTGGGGAGCTCTCACCGACTGCCCATCTTCAACCGCTTCTCTGTCTCCGAGTGAGCAGCCTGCACCTGCCCTTGGTGTGCTTAAAATTCGCTTTGGGTTGTAATGCGGGGAGTGATTTGTCAGTGCATCTCTATGGATGACTTTCCCTTGCAGGGCGGGCTGGGCTCTCCTCACCCTCTAGTCCAGGGCCCCGAAACAAGGTGGCCTTTTCGGAGCAGCTGTGCTCCAGAGGCTGAAGCTGAGGCAAGGCCCGAGGCCCCCTCCCAGGGTGCAAGTGGGTCCTTGCAGATGATGTGGAGCAAGAGGCCGGGACTCCCTCCCGCTTGCTTTCCTGCCTTATAGAATCCGAGTGTGCCTGGAAAACGAGCTGCCTTCCGAGGCAGAAATCCCAATGGGTCCCCATCTGTTCTGTTCCCCCACAAGTGCCTTAAACAGGCTTGGAAGGGTCCCCGTGGCGGAAGGAGGCGGCTCTCTGCTTGCGCTGGCTAGTGACCCCAGCAGCCAGATGACCAAACGGACCTTGACCCAGAGGCAGGGGGCCAAGTTCCCCCCACCCTCCTCACTTCTGTATTCTTTGCCTGCCCCCCCCACACTCACCGTGAGCCCCCTCCTTGTTTCCACACACACACACACACACACACACACACTCACACTGCAGTTCAAAATGAACCGTGTGTCATGTGTAAACAGCCCTCTCTTGTGCAGGGATACCTGCTTTTTTCTCTCGTCCTGTGAAATCCTCCGTGTTGGGCCAAGGGGAAACCTCTGCCCTTCCTTGCCCCATCTTATGCCCCCCCGCCCCCCGCTTCAGTGCCTGAGCATTGCACAAGCAGACTCTCACCTCTCCTAGAGGATTCTGGCAGGAGCTAGGCTTGTTTCCCTGTATGTAGCAGGTGTCTATCCTTTCGCCTGGGAAGGGCAAGAGATTGCACCTTGGAGGAGACAGCTTGGTGGCTGGTTTGTTTGTGTCTTTTAAAAAGCTTTTAAAAACTGTCTTGTTTCTGATATCATACTGTGAACAACCCCCAAGCTAATCCTCTGATACTAGGGGGTTGAGAACTGGGAGCTGGGGAGCTGAGCTTCCGTTTTCTCCCATTTTGCTGTCTTTCTCCTCCTCCCCCCCCGCCCCCCCACAAAGGTCTGGGAACATTTGTCCAACATTCAGGATGACTCTTGGATCCAGGTCTTTGGTCCACAGTAGATGGTGGCGTCTGTCTCCACCCCTGAGAATATGGGCTGTCCCCACCTAGCACTGGGTAGATCTCGAATGCCAGGAGAGAATAGATTTGACGAGGGTGGGTGAGGGTTGAAAATTGACAGGGATGGGGTTATGACCCTCCTATGGGATATGTGGGTCTGCATTTGTGACAGGGTGTGAATGAAAACATTTTCACCAAACAACTCAAGCTCCCCTCCTTGCTCATCCTGGCACTTGCCAGACACACAGTCTCTCAGCCTGAGAGAATAACATCCTTGACTCTTCGTTTCCATCTGTTACTTGTTTACATGGCTGAAGGTTTAATCAGAGGTTGGGATGAGTTGGAAAGATGGGGAAAGAGCCCCCTGATTCTTAGGGACTCTTGATTGGCAACATTAGGTCTGACTGTGTCAGACAAAAATGTCTTTTGTGATACCAACCCAGATTGCTGGCCTAAGGACATAATCTTGTCCATGTTGTCTTGGAAGTAAGTCCTACTGTAGCCAGTGGAGCCTACTTTGAGGAGAACATACATGGGATTGAAGCCTTAATTAGACAGCCACATTATTTGTTGGTTCACCAGCGGCAAAAAAAAATAGGGAAACCTGCAGAGACCAGAGCAGGGCGGGGGGGGGCGGGGGGAGTATTTGTTCTTTTATGAATCAATGTTGAGGCTGACCACCTGCATATAATTATTGTTTTGTGTGTTTTTAAAAAAACCCTCTGTTTACTTTGTAATGATGCGCTAAACCAAAACTATTTATAGACTTATTTATTCAAAAGAATTTTATATTGTATTTATCTTTTTGTAATATTCCAAAATAATAATATATATATATATATGGTGTTTGAAGAAAGCAAAAGAAGAGAGACATTGTGTGAAAACTGTATAAAATGTTTGCTATTAGAGTATTTCCTTTCTGAACTTCAAAAAGAAATTAATAATGGTGCAACAAATAATTACATTATTAATAATAAATTCAAAGATTAGGAGGTCTATGTCTCTGATCTTTTCTTGTGCAAGAATAGAGAAGATGTTTCTTCTGAAGAAGATATATCGCTTTTTACGGCATATTCCAGCAGAAAGGTTCTCTACAGTTTCTAACACACTTTATTTTCATTCACCAACCAGTCATCAGGTGTACTTTTCTGACGTTAAAACTTTGAGTGGGGTGGGGGCACAAAATGCACCAGGGAAGACTAGTCTGCAGGGGGGTGAACATGATGCAAACTTGATACTTTGCATAGAAGGGTTTCTGTTGGATCATCTTGCCCTGGCAGAACCAGAAGCTGGCTCTGGGCAACCCAAGGAAACTGCTCCCTTCAGCCGCTGCCAACTTGGTAGACTTGAAACTAGACTCAGCCAGACTCTTGGTTCCTCTAGGCCAGTATCGTCTACACTGACTGGCAGCTGCTCTCAGTCCAACTTGGAAGACCCAGGGGTTAAACCTGGGACCTTCTGAATGCAACGCTTGTTCTCTACCACTGAGCGGAAGCTTCTCCCCACATTCTATTAGTGGAATAAGTGGTTAGCTAGTTCCTCTCTCGAAAAGGCGTGCACGCTCTAAAAAGGCAGAGACATTTTGTGACCAATACCTACCCAATTTGGCCCACGTCTGAAATTATGAGGCTTTTCACCTCTACCTGTCCCCAGAAAAGCAGGAGCCCAACTTTGCTCACGCAAGTTTCCTTCGATTTCGTGGTCACCAGCAGAAGTAGGCTTTCCCGTGGCCAACTGACTGCAAGATCTCTGCTGGGGGAGGTGTACGCACACACACACACAGCTTGCGTTCCATGGAGACACTGAAGAGAGGCAAGAATGAATAGTTGGGAACATGAATGCTTCTCATGGACATGTTCACTAGGAGGACAGATTTGCCAGAGGATGTTAAGTGTCCAGAGGGGCTTGAAGGCAGAGCTCTCTGGTTCAAAAAAAATGGACACTTGTGCTATTGGCACTGTGGGTAATAGGGAGGGGCTGGGGGAGCTCTACAGTGCCCTCCTCCCGGGTGTCTCCTGGATGACTGGCAGCTGGGGGGAGCTACCAGCCGCCACCACCACCCTTCTAGGCTTCCTGCCAGCCTGCCCTGCCGGTCCTTCCTGCCCCCCAAGAGGGGGCCTTGCTAGCACTTGACCCAGGGCATCTGATAGGCCTTCACTGCCTGCTTTCCTGCTGCCCCAACTGGGGTTTTGCCTAAGGGTTCCAGGTAGCTTCCCATCAAAGAACTGACCTGCTTCAGCCGGGTGGCTGCAGTCAGGAGCCGATGCCCGCAGGCCAACTGCACAGTTGCTCAGAAGCCGGGGAGGAACTCTGAGTCTTGGGACATCCCAGCTGATGCAACTCTGAGCCAAGGAATCTTGCTTGTTCTTTTTCCTGTAAGGGAAACTCCCAGGATCACAGTACACCTGAGGGCCACAGTGTTATGGCTGCACAGCTTCGGCCCTCCAGATGTTCTTGGACTACAACTCCCATCATCCCCAGCCAATAGTCAGGAATGACTGGAGTTGTAGTCAACATCTGCAAGAGGGCTGAAGTTCCACACCTCTGGTGTAAAACAGGCTTCAGATTATTGCCGTGGCAATCACACATGAGATAAAGTCACCAGAAGCCAACTCAAACAGAAAAAGTGTTGAGAATATGTTCCAAAGGCTCCGTTTCTGACTCTGGTGAGCCTCCCCAGCCCAGCCTGGAAGGGAGGGGTTCCCACAGCTATGAATGCAGAGAGCTCCTCCCCAGTTCTCCTGTCCTGAGCAGCTCTGGTTTTTGTTGAGCACGGAAGACTCCCTGGTGCAGAGAGAGCCAGGGATGTCCGTGCAAATAGTGTTTGCACAACTGACTTGCAGGCTCATGAAACCCCAGAGGGGTGAAACTCCACACCTGGGAACTGGCGGTGCTGTGGAGCTCGCTTGGTGCCTGCGTCAGTGCTGACGCTGTGTGGGGTGTGGTCTGCTCACATTCCAGCGGCTTGCAATGCACCAGTGAGTGGCTTTTAGTGGGCACACCCATGCTATCACCCGAACTCTACCTAGACTGGAAGAACTCGCTGTTCGACGGCCCTGCCCGGCTGCCTGACGCTCTTGATAAGCCATTCGGGCCATGGAGTGCAAAGGCACAGGGAAGCAGCTAACTCCAGAGGCGAGAAAAGGCAGCATTGAGTTGGGTCTTTGGGTGGGTTCTGATGCCAGGCTTTACTCCTAGCTTGTCAAGGCACCAGCATGGACAGTTCAGAGAAGTGGCAAACTCCACCCAGAAAGGATTTGTGCCTCAGTGCCTTGCAAGCAAGATCCTGGCCTCCTGCTGTTCCCTCCAGCAGCATTGAGCTGCGTCTTGTATGCTGCATGCAGGAAAAGGCAACCCTCTCCCTTGGAGATGGTGGCAGTAGGGTACTCTGGGCAGGACAGCAGGGCTTCATTGGGCAGTTCTGTGAAAAGCTCTTTGAATGGTGAACCAGCTCTTGGTGGCCTCACCTGCCGGTCTTGGGCAGAAGCCCGTGACTCTCACCCGGCTGCCAACCGTTCAGATCTGTAGGGTGGAAGGTAGAGAAAGACAGGATGTTTCGCTGATTCCTACTCGAGCAAAAGGACCCAACTCCTCTCACCCAGTTATTTCTCATCTACACAACAGATATAAGCCAGACTGAAGCTACCGTGGATGGTATCTTTTGGAAGGGGAACTCTACAGCTGCTTGAAGACTCTCTGTCCTCAAGGAAAACAAACACTCCACATATGCCCAGAAGCGCTTTGCCCTCAAGTATTCTTTTTTAATTGTTCCACCCAGGAGGAAAGCGTGCCACACATGCTCAGAGGCACTCTCTTGGAGGTGCCAGAGTATTTGAAAACAAAGCTCGCCATTCTAGGCCCAATTGTACATTTTGCCGTGACAGTTTGCCATAGGTCTAGTGGCAGGGAGTTCCGCTGTATCCTCCGCCGTGGTGCGAGCAGGACCGCCAGGCTCGTTGCCCCTCCCAGCCCTCGTCTACCCTTAGGGTGGTGCTGACCAAAGTCTCCGGCAGCAGAGGCAGCAGCTGGACAAAGGCTGCTGCTTGTTGCCTGTGCTGACTTGGCTGCTTCTGTCTGTGCAGGCCCAGCAAGAGGCAGCACCCAGCAGCGACTGGGCAAGCCCCGACACGGGCAGTGTTGGTGCGGGAGCAAAGCTCGGGCAGGGGGCAAGGGGCATGATGCAGGCTGAGGCTGCCGTCCGTCCCCTGCTGCCTCTGGTGAGCTGTTTTGACGGCCGCTGGCTTCGCTCTTCGTTCCCCCTTTCACTTCTCTCCATCCTAGCGCTTCCCTGCGACCTCTGAGCTCAGCTGCAGCAGCAGCCTCCAGAAGTCTCCCCCCCACCCCACTGCCAGGCTTTCACAGATGAAAAGGGGCGGGGGGGGGTCAGCCTGGCAGGACCCCAGTTCCCAAGACAGTCTCAAAGCACACCCCTCCGCTCCTCTCATGGTCCCCTCGTGGCCAAACGTTCGGCTCTGCCTGGCGGAATGTGGGGGGTCCTTTGCTCTGCAGCTGCCTGAAACCCCCCACCCCAGATTCACACACCAACCTATAGGCCCCCTCCAGCCTCCAAGGCAGGATGCCTCTGAGTCCCAGTTGCTGCAGGGGAGTCACCGCAGGAGAGGGGGCAGGCCCCTTTCAACTCCTGCCTGTGGGCTTCCCAGAAGCATCTGGGGGGCCACTGTGTGAAGCAGGAGGCGGGACTAGCTGGGCCTTCTTGGGCCTGATCCAGCAGGGCTGCTCTTATGTTTGGTTACGGATTTGCTTGAAAAACAGCACTATCCTTGCCTTAAGGTGGGGGGCTCCCAAGCTTGGATCCGTGGAGGTTCTTGGACTACAGCTCCCATCACCCCCATCCACAACGACTCAAGAATGAGGATGATGCAGTCCAACCATATCGGGGAACTCTAGCTTAGGGGCCCTGCATCATCAGCGGATGGCCTTGAACCCCAGCAGTAGCAGTAGCAGCAGCAGCAGCAGCAGCAGTTCACCTGAATGGACCCAGAGAGCGCCAAGGGGGGCAACGTGGGCAACTCCTCTCTCTCCTGCGCTGCCTGCAGGCTGGCCATGTGTCAGGTGGAGCTGAAGCTCTACCTGACGAATGGCCAGCCTGCAGGCAGCACGGCTCTTGGGCAGGGCAGGAGGAAGTAAGCTGGTGTTACCTGCAAGTGTCCATTTGATGTAAACAATTGATTCCACACACACACACACCCCGCCCTCTACCCATGCGTTCCTGTTTCACTGTCCCACCCACTTTCACTGTGATTTGGGCCTCTGAAAGTGTCTGGCGATCTATTTTAGGGTGCAGCACTTGACAGTTCAGTGCTCCTAACCCCCCGCCCCCCGCACACTCACTCCACGCCTGCCATCACCCCTCCCCCAACGCCCCACGGTTTCTAGAAAAGGGGGCTGCTTCTCACACCCTCACTGTCCTCGGTTCCTCATTTTGTGCCGCAGGGCTCTCAGAGGCCACAGAGAAGTCTCTTCCCTCCCGCCCCCACAACGCGAAATCCCCTCCTCGGTAAAGAAACGGGGGTAGGCGGGCCGAGGAGGGCTTGAGGAACTCAAGACACCCAGGGAAGAAGAAGAAGCAGCGCTGCAGTTCCTGGCCCAAGGGTGGGTGTGCCCTTCCATGAGCAGAGGGAGGGGGCGTCTCAGTGGAGCACCGGGGCCTTCCCAGATTGCTTGCCCCCCCCCCAGGCCAGATAAGCTAGTTGCAGGTTGGAGCTGCTAGCTAGGGCCGCCTGCCTTCCAGGACTGGACTGGCATCTCCCAGCCTTGGCATTAGGGGGGTGGCTTTTGAAAGGACCCTGGAGATCTAAACGGCTTGATGCGGTGAAAAACACTGGGGACCTCTAAAAACCTCCAGAAATAGCTTCAGTCAGAGTTGGCGGCTGTCAGTGTCCTGCCCTGGCTGGAAAGGCGCAGAAGAGGGCAAGCGAAATGGTCAGGGGGCTGAGATGCTTCCCATGTGAGGGGGGCTCTTTAGCTTAGACTAGGAGTCCACCAGCACCTGGGGACCCCCACGGTTGAAAGCCTCGGTGTAGAAAACAGGCCCCAGAAACAGGGCCTGGAGTCAGACGTGTCTTGATCAAGAGGCCTCTGACCTCCTCCTCTCCCAGGCTGGTGGTCCCCTGTGTGCCGGGTGGGGGGGGGAGCTCCCCTTTGCTGAGAAAAGGTGGCAGTGAGTTGCAAAGGTTTTGCTAGGGCTCTGGTTCACAGGCCCAGAGAGGAGCAGGTGGCACAGATCTCCTTCGAGGCGGAAACTTGGTGACCACAAAGCACGTTGCATCACGGGTCGGAAAATATGTGAGCGGCTGAGCGGAAAGGGTGGGGGACCTGGCAACTGGCGAGCCCCAGTTTGAGAAGTGGAGGTGTGCAGCAGCAGCAGCAGCAGCTGCCTTCGGCTGAGTCAGACCCTTGGTCCATCTGGCTCAGAACTATCTACACTGACTGGCAGCAGCAGGCTCCAGGGTTTCAGGCGAGGGCAGGGGGTGTTCCTGGGTCCACGTGGAGACGCTTCCAAAGGGGACTAGACCCAGGACCCTCTGCACACAAAGCAGAGGCTCTACCAGTGAGCTAAGCAGCCCCTCCCCCCCAAAAAAACCCCACAGCTTTTGTAGAGCTTCTCTGTTTGGTTTCTTGCCTGCCATGTTAATTAGGCTTTTAAGCAATCGTGCCTTTTATTCCTTTTGTCCTTTTTATGCCTGTTTAGGCCTGTTAATGCTATTTTGATGCCCCATTTTGTGCCTAAATGCCTTTTAATGTAGCACTGTCCTTCACTCTGCCTGGAATCATCTCCTGTGTCTTATGCTGGTCAATGACTAACAAAGATGATTGATTGGTTGCTGCCACAGGTAGCCAAAGGCAAGCAGCCTCCTCTCCGCTCTTCCCCCAAGTTTCTATTTCTCTGTTCCACCTGCAGCCCCTTCCACCACCTGCCTCCATGCATGGCCTGCATGTGTGCTGCTTTGTCCTGTCAGAACAGTGAATTTGCACAGGCCGGCCTGCATTTCTTCCGGCGGCAAATAAGCAAGTAAGCTCACATGTGTTTCCTCCTCGAGGCTTGCAGGTCCAAACCGTGGGTCCCCTGAGCTTGTCGGGCTGCGGCTGCCTCCACGGCCTGGGAAACCAGCTGGGTCTGCTCTCAGGCCAGAGGGGCGCAGGATGGAAGCCTGGAGCCCCGGGCAACGACCAGCCTCCGACCCCGACCCCCCGCCCCGAGTCTCCAAGGAAAGGAGAAAGGATGAGGGGGCAGCAGCAGCATCCAAGGGCATCCCCTGCTTAGCTTTGGGGGAACATGCAGAAGGCGCTGGGTGGGGCTCAATCGCTGGCATCTTCAGGGAGGGCGGGGGCTCCCGCCTGAAGCTCTGGAGAGCCGCTGCCAGTCAGAGTAGACACGACCGAGCTAGACGGGACAACAGCCTGACCCAGAAGACAGCCCTATGTCCCGATTTGCTCGGTGCCTCCCTTCAGCGCTGTGCCGCATCATCGGGCCCAAGTGGAGGCCAGGCTCTTCGGCCAGGACAGGGCGGCAGGGTGTCCTCTTCGGCCCGCCCGCCAAGCCCCGCCCCTGCTGGACCAAGCTCCCCCCGCCCCCCGAGCTTTCACGGCGCTCCAGACTCCCGAGCCCAGGCAGGCAGCCCTGCGAACAGGTGCAGTTCCCAGGGCTCCCAACCAGCCACAGCTGGGCAGGGGGAGGCCCCCTCACTCCACCGCCCCCACCCCTTTCCCGGGCCTAGACCGGGTAGGGCGCAATGCTGGTGGTGCCCCGTGGAAAGTAGTACCGAGCTCAGTCAGGGGGATTCGCTCGCCCCGCCCCGCCGCGACCCCAGCAGCGGCGCTGCCCTCCTGCTCCGGGGTTGTTGCATCAGGAGCTCCTCCAGCCCCCCCCCCCACTTCCGACACAGCGCAGCGCGGCCCTTAAAAGGAAATGCGTGGAGGAGACGGAACACTCCGCAGTGACGTGGGAGGAGGAGGGAGGGAGGGAGCGAGCAAGCGGGGGGCCTTGGGGGCTGCTGCCGGGCAGGCGAGGAGGGAGAGGCGGCGGCGGCGGCTCGGGTTTCAGGGCTGCCTGCCCGCACCAGGGAGACCCCCAGGCAGGAGAGCGCCCAGCCAGGCCCCCTTGTCTCCAGGCCCTCGGCGGGGGTGGGAGGGTGGTGCATGCAGGCCTTTCGGGGCACCACCAAACCCCCCCTCTGACCCCCTTGCAGCAATCGAGTAACAAGAGAAGCGCCTCCTGCGCCCCCCCACCACCGCCGTCCCTGGGAATTTCCCTTCCGTTGCCTTTCCGGCTGGGGAATTTCGCATCCAGTTGGAGCCAAGGGGGGTTGTCGCGCCGCCTCCTTTTGTCGCTCGTGGACTTGTCAGCTCACCAGCAGCAGCAGCAGCGGGGGCCAGCTTCTAACCAGAGGGGCCCCAGGGGGTATGGGGGCCCTGGGCGTCCGCCCGGAAGTCCGGGGTAGGAGTGCCTCTGCTCAGAGCCTCAGTCCTGATCATTCGAAAGAGTGCCCAGGATTTAGGCATGAGCCGCTTGGGCTCAGATGGAGCCCCACAGGGACAGGGAGAGGTAGTCTGCAAATGGCTACTACACAAGGGTGGATATGCCAGGGCTGCCACATCATGGTCCTTAGAACAACTGCCAGCTCGGTTTATTGGCAGCCAGGCATGACATTTTCCCATCCAGACTCATCGTTTGTAGGGACTGGGCACACTGACCTTTTCGCCACCCAAAACCTGGGAGGAGGACATGACCTGGGGTGCCATCGTGACACATTCTGACTCCACTCCCCTGGAGTCACTACCACACTATCATGAGTTCCCCCAAAAGGCCAAGGACTCCAGTCCTCCAGGTCATAGGTTAATGGCTAGAAGTCCCCCCCCCTTTTTTTTTTACTCCTCCGGAAAGTAGACCACAGAGACCAAAAGGGACTCTGACCAATGGTCGACTCTGTATATGGCAACTTCCTCTGTTCCCATGTCTTAGAGGACTAGCATTCTTGGCTGAGGACCTTTGCTCATTACAGCCGGGATGAAGAGGAAAGGATGCCGCTTCCAGGCCGGCTTCAGCCCAAGCACATTCCCTACAAGGAAAGGCTAAAGGGTTTGAAGCTTTGGGGTTTGTGAGAGTGGGCGTGGGAGATAGAACTAAAAGGCTTATAGGATTCTGTACTGTGTGGAAAGATGATTTTTCCTTCTCTCATAATCCTAGGGAACATGAGGGTCACCCTATTAGCCTGACTAGCAGTAGATGCAGAAGAGATACAAGGAAACATTTGTCCCCACAGCATATAATTAACCTTTGGAACATGCTGCCACCACAAGATGTGGTTGACAGCCACAGGACTGGGGAAATGAATGGAGGTGGAGAAGTCTATGACCTAGTCGTCACAATGGCTAAATGAGCTTCCATATTCAGAGGCAGTATACCACTGCACACTAATTGCTGGGGAGCAAACGGGGGAAAGGGAGGGCTACTTGGAGGCTTCCCAGAGGCTTAACTGGCTGGCTCTCGTGAGAAACCAGACGGACCTTTGCTGTGATCTAGGGCTCTGCTTCTTGTTATGGCGAAAAGGAATCTCCAGGGCCGGAGGAAGTCAACCGCCGGAGCTCAAATGCTGGGAATGAGCCACAGGGCAGGGAGCGACGCCGCCGTGGTGCCCTGCGTGTGGATTTCCTGGAAGAGGGTGCTTGGCCACAGGTGGGAAGCGGATGCTGACGGCCGCGATGGACCTTTGGTCTGATCCAGCCGGGTGCTTTGCACGAACTTTGGCCTGTGACCCAGTAAAACGAGGCTTCTGTCCTTTCTCAGAACTAGAGCTCTTGGCAGGAAAAACGCAGTGGGGAGAATCATCGGGAGCACGCCCAAGCCAGGCCCGGGTGAAGCGGCAGCTGCCAAGAGCAGCCTCGGAGTCCAGCGTGTGCTGAAGGAAGGGAGGAGGCTAGGCCAAGGCTGGCTGCAGCCCCGATGCAGGGGAGGTGGGGCAGGAAGAGCCAGCCCAGCCGGTCTTGCGTCAGCGCTGCAGCCGCCTCCCAGCCGCCTGCGGAATGTGACTGGGGTCAAGAGCAGCGGAGGGAAGAGCAGCTCGCTCGCTCTCTCGCAGGAGGCAAACAGCTGGAGTGCTGACGCAGCAGCAGCAGCCGCCACCCCTGGTGGCAGGGGACGGCTCGGGCCCAGCGGCCAGCAGCGCCACAGACAGGCCCTCCCGCCTTAGCTGTAAGTGCCACACGCGCAGCAGGGCAGGACAGCCAGCCTCCTCCCTACCCCCACCCCGAGCTCCTTCAGTGTCGGCTGCTCAGGCATGGTCCCTTGGCTTGGTTTTGGAAGGAAACCCAGCCAGACCTGCTGTTGCTGCTTCTCCAAGGTGGCAGGCAGGAGTCTCTCCCAGCCCTCTCTTGGAGATGCTGCCAGGGAGGGGACTTGGGACCTTCTGCTCTTCCCAGAGGAGCTCCATCCCCTAAGAAGGGGAATCTCTTCCAGTGATCACACATTAAGTCTCCCACTTATATGCAACCAGGGTGGACCCTGCTTAGCTAAGGCTAAGGCTCTCACTCTCTCACAGTGCTAGAACCAGAGCCAACCCATGAAACTGATTGCGAGGAAATTTAGGACCCACAAAAGGAAGTACTTCTCCATGCTGCACATTATCCATCTGTGGAACTATCTGCCAGGGGATGTGGTGGCGGCTATCAGCTTGGATGACTTTAAGTGGGGCTTAGACAAATGCATGGGGAGCAGGCCCACCAGAAGCTACTAATCCTGATGGCTATAGGCTGCCTCCAGGCTCAGAGGCAAGATGCCTCCGACTACCAGTTGCAGAGGAGCAATGGCAGGAGAGAGGGCATGCACAGACCTCTTGCCTGTGGGCTTCTCAGGGGCATCTGGTGGGCCACAGTGTGAGGACAGGATGCTGGACTAGATGGGTCTTGAGCCTGATGCAGCAGGGCTCTTCTTCTGTTCTTTTGTTGAAACTTGGGTTAGGAATATGAGCCCTTTAGGGAAACTGAGGCAAGGGCCCAGCAAACTGTGCTAAAAGTAGCAGGGCAAAACATAGCACTGAGCTGAAGTCCTCGAAGTGGGCAAAAACAGGCGGTTTAGGGAAGTGGAAGTATAAACAAAGAATGGAGCTTCCACTATGAAAGAGGAGATCAGCAGTGGGGGAGTATAAGACTTTGACCAGCAACCCGCAGCTAGGAGAGGCCAGTTAAGTGCCTCTGGGAAGCTGCCCAGCAGATGGAAACCACTCTTCCTTGTAGCTTGTCCCCAGCACCTGATAGTCCAAGGCAGACTGCCTCTCTACATGGAGGTTCTATGCTGTGCTTTTTAAATGCTTTATTTTATTGATTTTTAAACTTGTTCCCTGCTCTCCAACCCTCTGCTGCCTCTCACGGTCATCACAGCTAATCGCTACCACAACTTCTCCTCCATATATTTCTCTAATCAGTTCTGAAAATGCCGTACTTACCCAAATCAGAGTTTGAATTTAAGAGGACCCCCTTAAAAAGCAGAGACTAAATACCGGTTATTCCATACCTACATTTACTCAAAATGAAGAGGACTCTGAATTTAAGATGGCCTTCCAATTTCTAATATCAAAAATACTGTAAATCCTGTATGCATGCTCACATTAGGATGTGGCTGTCACAACATCCTGTGACAACCAGTTCCATGGGCTAATTACATGTTCTGTGAAGGATTTTCCTCCGGTTGCCATTAGCCCAGGAAAGGGCAGACAGGTGTCTCTCTTGGAAATACTTCTTTTCCTCCCATTTTCCCAACAGACATTAGCCAACCTTTCTTTGTCTTTAGTGGCCTGGACCAGATGCCGTTAGACTACAACTCCTATCATCCCCAGTGATGGCCTTTGGCCACTGTTGCTGGGGGTGATGGGAACAGTACTGGGGACTCAAGGCTGGGAACCCCGATATAATATATTTTCTTAGGGCTCCAGTTAAAAAAAGAGAAAAAACAAGAGCCATCTTGGACGGTAAATGATGTTTTCGGAAGCTACCTTTGATGATGAATGTAAGTTTCCATGGACCACTTGCAGCCACCCTACGGACCCCAGGTTAAGGACCTGTGTCCTAAGGGTGCGGCACCCAAGATGGCCTGAGCCTCAGAGCAGTTTACTTTCAGTAGCGCACTGTGTATTTGCTGTGTGATCTTTGCTTTCAGGGGCCCCAGAACAGCTGGGCAGAGGAGGCCTTGGGGCCATCAGGCTTTCAGAGCCAGGAAAAGCAGATCTGGATGGATGTACCTCAGCCCGTCTCCTTGGATACAGGCCCTTGTTGCCGAGGTATGGGTGACGGTTGCCCGGTGACCCTGGTCTCTCCGTATCAACCGCCTGCTTCCAGGGGCATAAATCTGCAGTTAAATGGCTCTGGAGAAGCTAGCGTCTCTTTCCAGCCTGTTGCTTGCAACCCATCTCTGGGTTAGGAAACAACACAGGCGAGACAGCAGGCCTTCCACAACGGCCTGGAGAAGATCTACAGTTGCCAACTCCTCCCCCCACCCTGCTCCTATGCCTTTATAGTTGCCTAGTAAGCAGACATTTAACCAGTGAAGCTTCTCCCTGCACTGAGTGCCTTCCACAAAGCCCCTAAAAAGCTTCACCTGCTTGATTCCAGGTCGCTTTTAAAAGCACAAGAGCGTAGGCAATTTAAAAAGGTGGCCATCCCTGGCAACTACTTTCTATAGCGGAGGCACTGGTGTACGTGTTGACCATAATGGTGTGTTGCCCAGCATTTCTGCCAAAAGCAAAAACAAACAAACAAAAAATGGTTCCAGAGGTATAATTTTCGCTTAAATTCTTCTTGTGTGTGTTGAAATCCAGTTCTTGAAGTTTGAAATTCAAACACAGATCGTTTTAAAAACTTCGTAATGTTCATATTTTGTTAAGTCTTGTCTTCGAACCCCAGCTGTTCCTCACACAACCCTTGAGTGATCTCTGAAAAACAAATAGTGTTCCAGCCTGGGTGGGTGTCCACCCTAGCATGCGACACATGGTTTTTGTGTTGACTGTCTGACTCATGGGCACCCAAAGTGAGCAGAAAGTGCACGTTATTTCCCCAGAATCGGCAGCTCGTTGTGCAATACTTGGATCATTTTGTCCTGATGTTTCTCAGATTGTTTAGGCTAGTCAGGGTGAAGGATGGTTGGAGAATCTGCCTTAGAATAGTCAGTTTTATTTCCTGTCGGGGTCCCATGCTAGTCAGCTGCCTGACTGGCAGAAATCCATCTGGTAAAGCTTTTCCCAGTCTGTGCATTAAGTTCTGGGGAGAGCTTGAGCTGCTGGACTTCAACCCGTTTCTGTTGTTCTTAAAGGTGTTGGAGCCCTGCCAGTCAGAAAGGTGGTGATCTTATCTTGCTTTTGCTTGGGATGGGGAGGTGGGGAGGCTGGATCAGGTGGGACTTTCCCTTTTCCATCTCTGGTTAACGTGTTGTTTTTTGTTTGTTTGTTGGTGTAAGAGTGCTATGAGTTGCCAGCTTTTTACTGGTCTTTGCTCCTGTGTCTTTAACAGCTTCTTGATGTGCTTGTAAATAACTAGGTAGCACTCGGAGACTAACTGAAGAGATTATGTGATGGTTTAATATAATATAATGTTTCATGGGTGACAAACCACTTCTTCAAATGCTGGGTAATTACTGGAGAAATAAACAGGGCAGTTGAAATCACAG
The DNA here is from genome assembly GCF_027244095.1 of Hemicordylus capensis. Taxonomy (NCBI): domain Eukaryota; kingdom Metazoa; phylum Chordata; class Lepidosauria; order Squamata; family Cordylidae; genus Hemicordylus; species Hemicordylus capensis. The sequence continues at coordinate 28,066,067 of NC_069663.1, read as the reverse complement.
GAGGGGAACGTTTTATGATTCTTGAAGGGACAGGAGTTAAAATACATCCGATATAATCCTTGTAGTGCGACAAGAAACATTTTCTGTGCAGAGTTTAGCAGGTGATGACTCTGTTCTTGGTGGCCTGAAGGTCCCCACCTGCTCATTCCAGTTGATCAAACTGTTGTTAGCGAGGTGGGCCTTTTCCCCCTAGTCAGTTGGCAATCCTGTGTTGCCACATATCGGAATTCCCAGCTTCATTAACTGGATGTCCACTTAAAGCTTGCTCAAGTGAGTCTTGAACAAAGGCACAATTATGCTTTGTAATGGATTAACAACAACAACAACATCTGCCTTGTATCACTGTATTTTTCTATGCAGTTTGTCCCAAGTGTTGAAATCTGTATTTTTAATAGGTTGGGAGTCTGTGTTTAAAAAGGGGCACAGACTCTCAACCCATTAAAAATAGCCACATAATGAGTAGAAATCAACAGGTGATGCCTCTTTCACCAGCAAGCTTCACCTGTTGAATTTCTGCCCCTCATGCAGCTGTTAAAGGCCTGGAAGGCCTGTCTCCTGCAGTCACCAGAGTCTCCATCCAGCGCCAGCAAGCAGCTTTGCCTTGGGCCTGTGCTAACCTTTGATTCTGGTTTCTAAGAAATCTGTGGCAAGGATCAACAGAGACCTCTCCACTGCAGGTCATGATTCATCATCACGTGGACGGTGTATCTCCCTGATGAACTTGGCCAGCAAAAGGTGGAACAAACTGTTTTGACCTGCACGGTCAGGGCCTGCCGCAGGATCCGGCCAGCTCAGCCAGGGGCCCAGGACCACCCCAGGGCTGAGCCCTGAGACCCTGGTGGGGAAAGGTGGTGTTGCCACACTCCATGCCATATTTCTTTGCCTAGAAAAGAAATAGGGGGTGGCCAGCCCCCTCCAGCAGTTGGCAGGAGATGATGGGAGTTGTAGTCTCACAACTGCTGGAGAACCTCCGGCTGGCCACCCCAGCTACTGTATAAAGCTGCTCCTCACCGGTGCACAGGGACCCAGTGGCAGGGGGCTGCGTCAGAGGTCACAGCCAAATATGGCAGACGGGACACCGGCACCATTTCCCCACCTCCACTGCTGGGGGGGGGGCTGTGGAGAGACTGGTCCAAGGGGCCCCACAAACCTGGCACTGGCAGGGTGTGTGGGTGTGTGGGTGTGATTTTTCAAAAACAACTCTCTTTTTTAACCAAAGAAACAGGATTGAAACAAAAGGTTGTGGCAGGTTACAGCCCCCCCCCCCCCGGAAATCCTGAGTGCAGCGAGAGCAAGGTCCAATAAAAAGCAAAGCAGCCATCAATGGCAGGATGGGTCCCTGCAGGCCTTGTCAATGCTGCCCTCCGCTGGAGCAAAAGCAGCACTACATCACTTGTGCATGGACATACTGTGGCCGAGACCTTCATTCAGACATGCGTGTAGCCAGTGAGTGTGTGGGGGGGGGGGGGATACTCATGCTGATTTTTGACAAGGTTTGCTCCCTTAGAAATGGAAGAGAGGTGATCGCATTGCAGGGCTTTCCACTTTCAGTGTGTTCAGTCAATCAATCAACTTTATTTGGTACCAATGGCCAAAATCTGTGGGCCCAACTCATGGACTAATATTTATTTTTTTATTATTTATTTAACGTATTTCTATACCACCCAAAACTTACGTCTCTGGGCAGTTTACAACAAAGCAAAGGAAGTTCCTTTATGCTCAACCTTGGATGTTGGACTACAACTCCCATCATGCGCGGCCACAATGGCCAAAGGGCTGAGAACCCTCGGCATAAGGACCCAAGGCTGAGAATCCGTGACCATCAGACCTTGGGCTTGCAGTTCTCGAAATGGTGGCACACCCCAGATTTGCGTTATCATGTTCTCTGTTTGGATTTCCAGTCCTTTTGCTAAGCATCCCCAGCCTGAAACCCTGTGACACGGGAGGAAAGACACCGACCGCAAGAACCCTCCTCTTCCCTTCCTTGGTTGTAAAAGCCATCAGTCGCGGGTGTGGATGTTTCTTGTTTGTCTTAAGTGAGCATCAGACAGTGCCTAGTGGGACCTTAGGCATAAATGAACAATCATGATAGTAACCCAGGATGAAGGCTGGACATTTTGCAGGCAGACAGTGTGACCCCCACCTGCCTTCCTAGCAGGCAAAGAGGTGTGTGTGGAATCACAAGCACAAACAATATCGGACGAAAAGCACAGTTGTGCGAGGGAATGCAAGGAGCCACCCGTCAGCACACGATCAGGGAGCGGTTCACAGACTCACAGATGTCCCACTACAGATCCAGAGGGCTTCTTTTACTGGCTTAAGGAGGGGACCCCCCCCCCTTGCTGATCCCCCACCCCTACCCCACCCGCCTCCTGACGGAGATGCCACAACCACAGGGCCCGACACAGCAGGAACCCCAATGATTAATGCACACAGGGCCATCTGCTGCCCGGCCTGGATCAAAAACAAGCCCCCCTCCCCAGCTCTGCTTTGCAGCCAGAGGCAGCTGTGCACAGAATGGCTGCATTGTTGCACTGGGGTGTGTGGGAATCCGCCAGGCCCAGCCTCGGGAAGGAGCAGAAGATGCGTGGGCGTGGGGGGGGGAGGGAGAAGCAGCCAGGAGAGAACTGGATCTTGATTCAGGATTGTTTGTGTGGGTTATAAGCCCATTATGGACACTTGTGGAGGACACAAAGGACTAAATATATATTTCCAGTCAAACGTGGGTTTTGTGGGTCTTTAAAGCATCCCTGAAGGATAATTGTTTCTGAGGGGATAATTCCTTTGCCAGCAGAGACTCATCCTGACAAGCCAGGGAGGGCCCCCCCCCCCAATGAGACACAGTTGCCCCTGGTTGCTGTCAGCTCTGTGGGCACCTCCCTCTCTCACCCTGCCCGGGTGTTAGCAAGAGCTGTGTTGCACTGCCTGCAGGCTGGCCATTCATCTGGTAGAGCTGCACGGGCTCTACCTGACGGATGGCCAGCCTGCAGGCAGCACGGCTCTGATTAACGGCAGGGCAGGGGGCGGGGAGAGGAACAACCTGAGCGGCTAGGAAGCAGAGAAAGCGGTGCCTCACTTGCACCCCAGCCCCACCAACTCATTAGGACGAGTTGCTACTGCATAAGTTCAAGCTGCCTGCAGCCCAGTTTCCTGTTTTCGTTGGTGGGCAGTCGGATCCTCCCAGGAAGCTCCCAAGCAGGGCATGAAGACAGGAGGACTCCCCTCTTGTTTGTTGCCAGCAGTTGGTCTCCAGAAATAGACTGCCTCTGTACATGGAAGTTCTCTTTAGCTGTTGTGCCCCCAAACTGGTGTTAGACCTCTCCTACCTTGAATGTATCTAATTCTTTTTCAAAGCTGCCTCCACCCACTACAGCACGGGTTCTCAACCTTGGGTTTCCGGATGTCGTGGGGCTACAACAGCTATCGCCCCTTCCCAGCTGCTGCTGCTGCAGGGGGTGATGGGAGTTGTAGTCCAACCGCATCTTGCAAACCCCTGCACTAGAGAATGCAGCTCTGCTGTGACCTGGTCACTGCTCCTGATCCCGGAGCTCCCAGAGGGAGCCAAACCCCACCTAGCCCACTTCAGCATCTTCCAGCCCTGGATTCACTCCTCAAATGTGTGTAAACCAGTCTAAAAGAAGGCAGTGCTGCTGCAGCAGCTCCAACTTCCCTGGATGCCAGCAGGCCCCTGAGCTGATGTCCAGGCCCCTAATTAATCCATTGTGATGATGTCAGCAGGGTCAGTGCACAAGTTGGCCCTTCACGGAGTAACGGGCAAGAGAGGTCCTTGCCCCAAGGAGCTTACAATTGCAGTTTCAGCAGCAGGAGGCAGCAACAACAGAAGCGGGAGAGGCTAAGCACGAGATGAAATGGCAACAAGAGAGGCACTCAGGGCAAGGCAAAGCGTACCCTGCACGTGCTCAGAAACAGCATTGCCTTGTTACTTCCTGCACCTGTCCCAAGCACCTCTGGCAATGAAATCAGGTCCTCCTGGAGGCAAATGTGTATGTCCTGGCCCCAAACTGAGTCTTGAAGCTCTCTAAACGTGAGGGCTACTTCCCAGAGCGTGAGCTGTTGGCAAAAGCCGCCAAGAGTCTTGTGGCAGATGAAGACTCACACCTGTAATGTGGCAGAAGCATTCATGGAACAGAGCCCTCTTCATCAGCTGCAGTAAGCATTATTCTCGTGAGAAATGTCTCATTAACCCTTCCCAGGAAGTGGCCAGGCTACAGGAGGGGCTTTCACTCTGTGCTTTGCAAGGCCCCAGGTTCGAGTCCTGCCAACAACTTGCCAATGAACTACGATCATGGGTAAAGTGTGCCGTCAAGTCAATTCCAACTCCTGGCGCCCACAGAGCCCTGTGGTTTTCTTTTGGTACAACAGAGAAGGGGTTGGCCATGGCCTCCTCCCGTGCAGTGTGAGGTGATGCCTTTCAGCATCTTCCTATATCGCTGTTGCCCGATATAGCAGCAGTGGGGATTCGAACTGGCAACCTTCTGCTTGTTAGTCAAGCATTTCCCCGCTGCACCCCTTAAGGTGGCTGAATGATCATGGGTACTCGGACCTATTTATTTATTTATTCATTTGATTTATATACTGCCCTTCCAAAAATGACGTGTGAGAGACCCCCACCTGGGACCCTGGAGTGCTGCTGCCAGTCCGAGCAGAAAGCACTGAACTAGGTGGACCCAGGGTTTGACTCAGTAGGAAGCAGTTGCAATGATTTTGCCTCCATTTGCAAAATGCAACTTTGGAAGGAGCAACTGAGACTATAGCGGGGGGGGGGGGAGAGGAGGGGGTTAAACCCTCCCTGCCCCACACCACAATGCCCCTGACCCAGAATGGGGCACCCCCATGGCCGCTGTTTAAGGAAGAAAAATCGAGCCTGCTAGAGCCAGTCGTGATGCATACAGCGTTGCTGGCTCTCTGTAGCACGGCTGCTCACATTTTTGCGTGAGGAAGGCCCTGGCCGGGGCCTGGTCTCCGGTAAGAGGGCAGGAGAAGAGAGAGGCTCATTTCGGCTGGAGGCCCTGGAGAGCGGCTACATATCAGAGCAGGCCACCCTGGGCTGGGCGGGCCAAGGTCTGACTCGGGAGGAGCAGGCAGCCTTCTTTGCCCAAGGAGTGGCCCAGGATTCACAGGCGCGTCTGTTGCTCCTGGGTTTCCTGCACACTGAATGAAACGGCCCTTTGGTGGTTCTTGCCAAACCCACAGCAACTGCTGTTTCGTGGGCAATGCCCACAGGAGACACCTGGCTGGGCAGCCCAGCAAGACCCCCTCCCCCCACTTTCCCTCATCGTCTCCATCCAGTAGCAGCTTGTCCTAAGGAGCGGGGGGGACACACCAAATGAGACCTAGCTCCCCCCCCATCCCACCTTGACGTGAACGAGATGTGCTGCACTGCCTGCAGGCTGGCCATGTGTCAGGTAGAGCTGCCTGTGCAGGCTCAGGCCCCGTCAGTGCTGGAGATATCAAGGCTTCCTTCTGAACACAGACACTCTTCTGCACATCAACGAGCAACGAGGAGAAAGCCTGTTTTACTCGTATTTTCCTGGGCCACGGCATGGCTCAGGAGTCCTCTGTCTGGGGCTGCAATGCCTGCCATCCTTGTTCTTCCGAGATGCCCTCTTCACACTGACCCTTCAGGGGCGTAACTATATTAGGGCAAGGGGAGACTGTTGTCTGGGGGCCCACTGCCTTGGGGGGGCCCCCAGAGGCAAGTCACATGACTGACTTGCCCAGCCACAGCCACACACACACACACACACACACACCCCGGGCTTCCTTCAGTTGTATTCATTCTCCGAAATCGATGTGGGTCATGTGAACTGAGGCCTCTTATTCATACTTCCAGGTCAGATGCCTGGCAATCAAAATACCTGTAGTTCCCGGGGTTTGGCCAAACAAAACCCAGGTGCTTGTTTCTTTGCACCAACTTTTCCCTGCCTTTCCCCTTCCCCAAAATGTCCAAGGGCTACGCAGCCATTCAAACCGCGTAACCCACGGCCTTCCCCTCAAACCCCCATCCCAGCTTTGTCTTCTGAAAACCACAAGGGCTTTATGTCAGATCGATTGTTTCTGTGGGTCCAGGATCACCAGCCTTCTGTTTGTGCAGGGAACTTCTTTACACAGAAGACTTTCTAGTGCCCTTCGGTTCTGGCCACCAATAAGTGGGCTTTCCTTCTAGGGCAAGAGTTTAACCACAGACGTCTGCTTTCTGTCAAGAAAACCAGGAGCTCAATAGCAGCACCTAAACCCCCAAGATCTGGGGAGAAACTCCTGGGAACGGAGATCTCCAGCAAGCGAAGCAAAATATGAAATGGTATTAGCAAAAGGACTCTGGAAGTGATGATGGAATTTGCCATCTGCGTTGGGGAGGCCAAGAGAGGAGTAGATTACGCCAATGGGGAAGCCCCACCCCCACCCCCATTTCATAGCGATTAGGGACAGACAAGCCAAGGAGTGCTTGGCCCCATATGTCCTCTGAAACCGACAAAAGGAAGCCCAGGCCCCCCTGATGACCTCTCCGCCATAGCCACTGGTTCCCTGGGCAACCGCTGAGCTGGAGTCTGTTAAAGGGCTTATTGTCGCTCCTTCAAAAGGGGCTGGGGGGCCGCAGGAGAGGAGCAGCTGGAGGGGAACCACACGCTGGGGCCTCAGGCCGCCTCCATCCTCCTCCTCTTCCCCTTCCAGCAGCCCCTTGGCTCTTTGCCAAGGTTGGGGGGGGTTCCCCACCTTGGGCCCCCAGATGTTGCTGGGCTACCCAGCATCAGCCCCTGTGGCTGGGGGTTGTTGATGGGAGTTGTAGTCCGACCACATCTGGGGACCTTGTGCGACCTCGAGTGTTCTGGGCGGGAGGGGCTGGCCAGAGTGGCATGTTGTGTGCCAGGCGTGGCTGCCCCATAGATTTGTCTGTGGGGACTAAACCTCTGGAAGGGCCAGGCCTTGGGTGAGTGGCAGAGAGTCTGGGAGCCCGCTGCAAGGCGCCATGAGTCGAGGTCTGGTGCTGCGGGCCTCGCCTGGGTTGTCTCCAGAGCACGTGGTGGGTGGGTGTGGAAGAGAGCAACCGGAGAGGAAGGGCCCGGCCTGCGGCGGGTGCTCAGAGGGCCTGATATGGCCTCACCCCTGGGAGGGCTGTGAGCAGAAGCGATGCAGGCGGGTGTGGCGGTGGGGCTGAAAGCACTCTCCCTCCCTCCCTCCCTCCCTCCCTGGGGCGGCCAGTGGAAGCCAGCCAGCCAGCCAGCATCTGAGGCCTAACCTCTGGCCAGGAGGAGTATTTCCCCTAGTGATGGAACTTGGCTTATCTTAAGCCAGATTTGGGGTTACGGCCCATTTGACCCGCGAGTATACCCCTTAGGTTCTGGCATCACTGCCTCTCTCTGGTACTGGCTCTCCAGTCCAGGGACGGAGTCGTCACCGAGGTCTAGTGTTGTCACCAGACCGGTGCCCAAGGCTGCTGCTGGCAGGATTTGGATCGGCCTGCTGCCCTTTCTAACCAGCCCTGTCTCTACGCCTGGAGAAGCAGCCCGGCGAGCTTCTCCTGATCAATTTCTAAATTGTCATTGCCGCAATCCTGCCAACCTGCAACGCAACTGTTTTTGAAGCACCTGACCAGGCAGTGCCCTTTTTGAAGCCAAGTGTTTGTGTGCCTAACCCAGATGGAGCTCTGTGTGGCTGCCAGCCAGTTCTTTACCCGTCCCTTCGGCCTCCTGAAGAGTCCTGTGTAATCCAAAGGCCTGCCTACTGCTTGTATGACAAAGCGGAGCTCCCCTCGGGCCGCCTCCGCCTCCCTCCTCCAGCCCCCCACCCCCCGTTCAGTTCCTCTCCCCGAGCCTGGCTCTCCGCATGTCAATGGCGCCCCAGGCGACCGCAGGCCCCGCCCCGCCCCTCCAACCACGCCCACCTGGACCAGAAGGTGTTGCCCCCCCCCCCGCCCCACAAGTCTCTGAACTGGAAGCAGAAGGTACTTAAAGAGCGGCCTGAGAGCCCTTCAGGTTCCAGCAGGGACCCCCCAGGGGAATGCGATGAGTCGAGGCTGCTGCTGCTGCTGCTGGGCCTCTGCGAAGCCCCAAGAGCCAAGCACGAAAGAAGATGCCCTCAGACTTCCTGAGTCCTTTCGTCGAGCTGGAGGATGCTCTGTGCAAGGTGGGTCCAGCTGGCCTGATGCGAAGAACGGGGCGCAGCTGCGCGGGGCGCGCCTTCCCCGGCGAAATGGGCAACTTCGGCTCGCTCCGGAGGAGAGTGGAGAAGTCCGCTTTGCCGGCGCCTCCAACTCTTTAGCACTTCTCTCTCCCAGCCGGGTGGCGGGTGATTTCTCTCCCCACCCCACCATCTGAAAACTGCAACACGTGGCGGGGAGCGGGGGGAGTCCCTGCGCGTGCAGCGCGACTTCCAGCCCAAACTTTTGCTCCTAAAAGGAGCCGCTTGGAAACCCAGGCGGCGGCCCAGAGGTTGCTCGGGCATCCAGCCCACCTGTTGCGTGTGAAGACGGGGTTTGTTTCTGTGTGCGCAGCAAGGAATCTTGTCCTCTTCTCCGCCCGCCTGGAGGGCCCTTGAAGGATATCGGTCACCATTTACTGCGCAAAAGGGAAAGGTGTCTCGCAGGCGAGCTCTTCCCCAGCTGCCCCCCACCCCTGAATTGCGCGGTCTGCCGCTGCCGGCTGCCCCACTCCTTCAGTGGGGTGTGTGTAAGCATTTCCTTCGTGTGTTTCGCTTCCTATGTGCTGTGGATGGCCTTGTGTGTGGCCAGTTTCTTGGCGTCGCGGTGTTGTTTTTTTAGACAGCAGGTTGTGTTGTGGAGGGGGTTGTGTGTGTGCCCCTCATTCCGACGCGGGGGGTCTCCTCTGCGCTGGCCTCTGCCAAACACGCGTCCTACCCTGGGCTTAACGAGAGGAGAGCCAGAGCCGTGCTGCCTGCAGACTGGACGCCATTCATCAGGTAGCGCGCAGCTCCACTGGCCCAATGGCTGCAGGCAGTGCAACTCCTGTTAACCTCGCGGCAGGGTGAGGGAGAGAGGGACAAGCAGAGCTGCCTGGGACGACCAGAGGCACCCCTCTCTGCCCCCTTTGCTGCTGCCCCACCCCACCCCGCTCGTTGGGACGGGCTGCTGCCTGTTGTGCCAAGTTGCAAACCTTTCGCTAAAGCAGAACATCGACTCTTTGGAAGCCCCTCCCCCCTTGCAGGCCTGTTTGCCTGCTGCCTTCTTGTGACCTCTCCTGGGCCCTCTCTCAGCATCCCATTCACCTGGCTTCTGACCTCCAAGTGGGTCTTGGTGCTGCAGGGTGGACACTGCTGTTTCTCCTGGGTGGGAGGAGAACCTGTGAACTTCCAGGGTGACATTTCTGAGACCTTTAGATTGAAGAGGAAGAAGAGCAGATGGGGTCTCAAGGAAGGGCAGGCCACTGCATTCACCGCCATGTGCACAGGCACCTCCGGGGGGGTAAGCACCCCCAAGCAAATAAAGCATTCCCCCTTGATTCTAACTGAGCAGAGGCACCTTTTAAAAGTGGTGATTCCGTTTGTTGAGCAAGGGGAGAGCAACTGGCCTTATCCGTCCCCAGCACAGCATCCCTCCAGTGGCTGTTTCTGGGCTCTCTCTTATGGTTCTTTTTTTAGACTGTGAGTCCTTTGGGGATAGGGGAGCCAACTGCTGGAGGTTCCACGGTGGGCATGCCAAGCAGAAGAGTTGCCTGCAGTTTCTGCTGTTGTGTGCCTGTGTCTAGTTGTAAGTTGCCTGAGCTGTACACAGGCACACGGCGAAGCCGAGAATCACAACAGGCTGAGTTTCCAAAACAAAACAAAACAAAACATCTTGTTGCTTATCTTGTCGCTTATCGGAGTGTTTAACGTACAGGAAATATTAGCAGCAAAGGGAGGAAGTCCTTGTGGTCTGCTGCTGCTGCTGCTGCCGCCTTTGAGGAGGGGGTCGGAGGCTCCTCCGGTGTGTGCTGGCATTCAGCACCCAGCATGGAAATTTCCATCATCCAAGTTGGCGATGACTTGGAGGAGCGGCCAGGGAGCGGGGCTGTGAGATTCCAGCCTCATTTTGTCCCTGCTGCTGTCTATTTCCCTGGCAACCAGAGTATTGACCGGCAGCATATGGCCGCCTACGGGGTGAAGCCATGATCTCCCAGGCAGAGATTGTTCCCAGGCCACACTTGTGTCTTGGCTCCATCTGGGTTTGTGAGCTGCTCCCGAGCACCGACTTGTTCCCTACACCGAAGTTGCACACGGGGCCTGCTCTGAGGATTGGTGCCGGTGCCGTGCTTTGGGCCGGCTGGATGGCCCGCTCCTCTGCAAGGAGTTAAATGCCACTTTGAGGGACAGGGGAGGGAGGAGAGCCCAGGACCTTATCAGCCCCCACTCTGCCCAGGGGCAGCCAGCACGGGCGGGCCCCCTCAACCAGCCCTCCTTTACCTGCTGGGAAAGCTTCTGGCCTAGCTAGCCCTTGGGCCCGATCTCGCAGGGCCCCTTCTTAAGTTCTTGACCATCAAGATACCAGTTTACTAAACTGGAATTAGTAGTAGTAGCACCTCATCAGGTAGCATAAGAAAAGAGGACAGGGGTCCCTGCCCTGGAGAACCTATCATCATCCATAGTTCACAACTGGGGAAGACAGTGGAGGGACAGGGTGGGGGGGGAACGTGAGCAAGTGCAGACATGCGAGGCTGAACTTTGTGGCTGCGGGGGTCAGGCTTCACATCTCTGCAGTCGGTCGCTTGATTTCGCTCAGCCCCTGTGAATGGACCTTCCCGATCAGATCCCACCAGTACAAATTCCAGCTCACGCCAGACACAGTGCTTCCCAATGGAGAGGGTTCGCACGTCGCCAACAACAAACGAGGTGGTGGCAGCCGTAACCGGACCTCTTCAGATGCTCTTAATAGGGTTCGCGACAGAGAAGGCGCTCTCTGAAGTACCCAGGACCCCGATTAGGGGTGTTGCTATAATTGAGTGGGTGGGTTCAAAGAGCCCACCCACCCACGCCAGTTCCTGAGGGCCCCCCAGTTCCACCCCTCCCTCTCTCCTTCATTATCTGCCTCACTCCGAGGGTCCTCCAGGGAGAGGGGTGAACACGGCCCCCCCACACCTAGTTATGCCCCAGCCCAGAAGATGTTCACGAAAGCCACTCACCGTGGACCGCACAGACGTGCCTTTAGCTAATAGCTCCCTCCTTAGGCAAGAGGCCCCCGTTCTGGGATCTGTGCGAGGGATGGGGGGTGGTCCCTCCTTTCTCCTGGTTAGAAGCCAGGAAAGGACCAGAGCCTCCTGCTTTGCCAAGGTGAATGATGGACACTGCAGCCCAGTCCATTAGGCCGTGGGGAGAGCCAGGCGGGGCCTGCAAAAGGCTCCCCCGCTCTCTGGACCACTTAAGGAGAGAGAGGATCTCTGCTCCCTGGAGGTCGCTCTGTGAACTGAGAAGGCCTTTGGACACTGAGAAATGCAGGGTAGAATCATGGCTGTGCTGGGGGTTTCCAGGGACTGTCTCCCTGCAGCCAGAAAAACCCAGGAGGCCTTTCCACCGAGCTGAGGGATGATCAGGAGTGCTTTTCCTCGCTCAAGTGCCCATCCCATGGGTCAGGATCTAAATGAAGTTACTCATGGCCAAGCACCACTGAGTTAGGCTGGATCCCACCCCATGTTGATCTCTCCCCACGTTTGCACTGGGCTAGGAGAGGAGAGCTGGTCTTGTGGTAGCAAGCATGACTTGTCCCCATAGCTAAGCAGGGTCTGCCCTGGTTGCATAGGAATGGGAGACTAGAAGTGTGAGCCCTGGAAGAGATTCTCCTTCTTAGGGGATGGAGCTGCTCTGGGAAGAGCAGAAGGTTTCAAGTTCCCTCCCTGGCAGCATCTCCAAGATAGCCTGCAAGATAACCTGCCTGCAATCTTGGAGAAGCCACTGCCAGTCTGTGAAGACAATACTGAGCTAGATAGACCAAGGGTCTGACTCAGTATATGGCAGTTTCCTATGTTCCTATGTTCCTAGACCTGAAACGGTTTGTGGCTTTTGCATGGAGCTCGGGGAAGGATTCTCATTCAGAAAGTCAAGGCTGCAGGTGACCAAGCTGAGGCTCCCCGACTGTTGCTGGACTACAACTCCCATCATCCCTAGTTGCTGGGGAGCCTCAGGTTGGCCCCTCCTGGTCTAGAGGCTGCAACGGTGGGACTTGCTCCAGGGCGGTCTTCCCAGGGACCAGGCCCTCCTCACTTTCGAAGTGGCGGGCACGGCCTGCTTGAATGGAAAGGCTTTACCAGGAATGCATCTGCTTTCTCCCCTCCACCCCTGCAGGCATTTCTGGGCCTGGATGTGCGTGACCCTGGCCGCACGGAAGCAAGGAGCCCCCCGGCATTCCAGCGCACCTGCTCGGCCTGCCCCATGGCCCTCTCCGTCTCCGGCGCCTGTGACGCTGGGCGCCGGGATGCTGCCGCTGCCCCCCAGACCACGGCGGGCCCTGGGTGGCCCCTCCCGGGGGGGCCGTGGCAGCGGCGCCCCGAGTTGCCCCCCACCAGCCTGCAGCACATCCCCTTCCGGGCGGACCGCTCCGTCAGCATGATCGAGGGCGGCGGCGGCGGCGGGGGCGGGGAGGCCAAGTCGCTCTCGTCGCGCTACAAGACGGAGCTGTGCCGCACCTTCGAGGAAAGCGGCACCTGCAAGTACGGGGCCAAGTGCCAGTTTGCTCACGGCCCCGGGGAGCTGCGCGGGCTGAGCCGCCACCCCAAGTACAAGACGGAGCCTTGCCGCACCTTCCACACCTCCGGCCTCTGCCCCTACGGGGCCCGCTGCCACTTCATCCACAACGCCGAGGAGCGCCGCCGCCCTCTGCCGCGACATGCCCCGCTGCTCCACCACAGCCTCAGCTCGGGGGCCCACGCCGCGGAGGCCCTGCCCGCTGCCTCCCACCGCAGCCTCCGCCTCTCCGAGAGCTTCTTCCCATGTGACGCCCCCGGCCGCCAGGCGCCTCTCGGCGGCTCACTCTGCAGCCTCTGTTCCGGCAAGGCTGCGCTGGCGTCGCCCGGCCCGCTGGCCTTCCCGGGCCTGCTGGTGCTTCAGAAGAGCCTCTCGGCCGACTCCCTCTCCGACCCGGAAGACTCCGGCAGCTCAGGAGGCAGCAGCAGCGGCTCCGAGTCCCCGGGCTTGGGCCCCCTGGGCCGTCGGCTCCCCATCTTCAGCCGCCTGTCCGTTTCCGAGGACTGAAGGGGCCCGTTGGATTTGGGCGGGGTGGTGGGAACAGCGAAGGCTGGAGACAGACGGGACCTCCTTGCTGAAGGAGGCACAAAGCCGTTGGCAAGGAGGGGGCTTCTCCCCACGTGCACCCTCCTCCCAGGTTCGCCTTTCGTAAACAGGTGCTGTAGGTTTGCATTGCGTCGAAAGCCTGCAGGGCCTGTTGGATCAGAGGCAGCCGTGATGCAGAAGGCATTGGGCCTGTGCGTGTGTGTGGGCCCACGGCGAGAAGTGAAACCTCTCTCCAACCACTTTCACTTCCCTCTCCGAAATGACTGCCTGCCTCCAGCCTTTGACAGTACCTTGGTTTTCTGTTAGTAGAGTAGAAGGGATGAAAGCAGCTTTGAAACTTTCTGGGGCTCATTTCTGTGCTGTTCAGTACTGGGTATATTATAGTTAAACACTGACATTTCTCCAGCGATTGAATTATGAGCTGACCAACCTCTAGGCTGTTGCTGCCAACGCTTTATCCACCTGAGGAGTGAATAGAGATGGACAGACACCCAGAACAGTTAGGAACATAGGAAGCTGCCATATGCTGAGTCAGACCCTTGGTCCATCTCACTTAGGATTGTCTACCCAGACTGGCAGCGGCTTCTCCAAGGTTGCAGGCAGGAATCTCTCTCAGCTCTGTCTGGAGATGCTGCCAAGAAGGGAACCTGGAACCTCAGATGCTCTTCCCAGAGCAGCTCCATCCCCTCAGGGGCATATCTTACAGTGCTTACACAGGTCTCTCATTCAAATGCAAACCAGGTTCCCCACAGATGTTGGCCTGTGATGGGAGTTGTGGTCCAACAGTTTGGGAACCACTGGCTTAGGGGATTTCCAGGGAAAACGGGAAGTGACCATGTCCAGTCTGTATTAAATTAAAAGAAAAAGAAAAAAACAAGCCCAGAACCTGTTTGTCCCAATGTCGACACTCAGCGGTTTCCAAAAAGGGGATGGAGAAAATCTGTGCCCCACACCCACACTTCTCTTTTAAAGGGTACAACATCCTCTGTTTAAAAAGCATTAGGCAAAGGGTTCTCAAACTTGTGTCCCCAGATGTCGTTGGACTACAACTTCCATTATCCCCAGCCACATTGTGGAGTCCCAAGTGTGAGAAGCCCTGCATCAGGCGAAGGGCATGTCTTGCAAGATTTCAGCTGTGGATCTTTTAGTCTGCAAAACATTTCCTGTTATGTCTTGAAGCAGATGCTTAGACTGCTGATGGGCGCAGCTCAGGGGAGTCGAACTGACGAGAGAGAAACTGAAACCGTGTGAAGTCCCTCTGCTGGGGAGAAACTGGCCAGAGCAGAGGTCAAGGGCATGTTTGAAGACCGGGCAGACTGCCCCAAGAGGCTTCCGACCTTGCCTTTGAGGCACGCAGTCGTGGAAAGAATCTATGTGTTTGATTCGAAGGCAGATTTCTGAATGTCTCGGCATCCTTCAGCTCCCAGGATGGAGAGAGTGTGAATTGGGGATGGGGGCTGTGTTTTCTCAGGCCAAACACCCAAGTGCTACTTAATGGGGAGGCGGGGGGGGCGGGGTGAGGGGTTGCAAGAGCAAATGCCACTGTGTGGCAGCGGCTGCAACCAGGATCTGGTAGAAGCCCCTGCTCACACAGAAGAGGGAAGCTTGGCCACTTGCCAGGATTTCAGTAGTGCTAGCCCAAGGCTCCCCAAGCGTGGCACCTCAGATGTGGTGGGGGGCTACAACTCCCACCATCCCCTGCCACAGCGGCTGAAGGACACTGCAGCAGGGGGGTGATGGGAGGTGTAGTCCAACCAGGCCTGTAATTTTGTAGCATGATGCTGAAGAGATGTGGAGGTGCTTTGGCCACACCTGGCTGCTTTGGATGGAAACAAAATGGCAGAGTCCGGTGCTCTTCTTCTCTCCCGATGGCGAGGGTGTGACTCGTGAGAAATGCCCAGATCGCACCCTGCAGCAACCCCGAGTGTTTCAAGTGCGTTGTTCAGGCGGCCAACTTGGCAATCAGGTCTTTGTTGGATGGGCAGACTGAAGTGGGGAAGCCCATCTGGTGGCCTCCTAGTCCTTTGGAGAGCAGGGGGGGGCGGGTTGGCTTTCCTTGCTGGGATGGGCACATTTTGTGACCCTGCTTCAAAGCAGGCCTTGCGGGATGGAGGCGCCACACAGAAGCCTGCAGAACCACCTGTCCCGCCAGGCGTGATCCTGAGCTGCCTTGGCTGTGTGCCAGCAGCATTGCCTGCACTTCCGAAGTGGCCCTCGGCTCTTGTAAAGAAAACCAGGGTCTGTCTCGAGCCTTAATCAGCCCCGCCTCCCCTTATTCCCCACCCCGTCCTGATAAACAGCCAGAGCACCTGTGCCCCCAGCAGCCCCTGCTCTGGGATGCAAAGCTTTCCCCTTCTTTGATGGGGATGGGTTACCACCCAGGGTTTTCCCAGCAGCTGCAGCTCCACCTGACAATTGGCCAGCCAGGCAGGAGAGAAAGTCACACTTTTGAAGTGTAGCTTTGCAGGGAATTCTTCCTTTTTGTTTTGTTTTCCTTTGCAGGTTAGGGTGATTTGGATGGGAGAGAGAGAGAGAGAGAGAGAGAGATCTCAGATGCTAGTTCCCTTCCCAGACCCAGACCCATTACTGTCGCACTTCTAGAGAGGACAGCAAGAGCTTAATTGCAGAAGGGAGTGGAGCTCGTCCCCGCCTGGGATCTTTGGGCATTTGTGGCTGCATTCAGACAGCACAGTCCTTAATCTCAATTTGTTAGCGCCAGTTTGTTCCAGGCACTTCCCCCCTGGATGTTGATGTGACAGATAGAGCAGCAAAGTAAGTCACCTTAGACCTTTGGGAATTCGCACATGAAGAGATACTTCAGAGCATTGTACCTTGCTGTGCATGCAGGAATATTTCACAGTCAACATCAATTAATTTTCTCTTTTTCCTTTGAAAGGGCAAGTCTTCAAAAAGAACTTCTGATTTGCCCTGGTGGTTACAATAAATATGAGGCCTATGGAACCCTCCAATGTAACAGAGTCCAAACTTCTGGATTCAGTGAATTTAAATCTTATTCAGAGTAGTTCTGCAAAATAACAGCCTGAATTCTTAATATATTGTAAGCTATTTATTGACTTAAAAAAAAACCAAACCAAACTTTATTTCTGATATTTGGAACTGATTTTGTTTTCTTTTAATAGAAGTGTATAAATTGTTCATAGTTTATTAGCTGACTGTGGGGCGAGGGGAGCCAAAATCTGCCTTAATTTGCTTTGGGGTTTAATATACTGTATTAACTTATTGCTGGTCTTATTTATAGTCCTGTCTCTTTTGTTAATGGATTTCAAAGCGAATCAACGTGACTTTGTAAATGGGTTTGTGTCTCTACTTCAGCTTGTCCCAAGTGTAATAAAGTTCCTTTCCTAATGTTGGTGCCTTGTTGCTTACAAATTCTTGGATTTTAATTAAGATCCCTTGAAGTCTGGTGTTGAGCTGTGAGGTGGTTTCTGAGCCTTTAAAGGAAACCTTGGCAAAAGTAAGTGGGGTGTGTGTGTGTGATAAGTGGGGGGGGTGTGTGTGATGGACCTGTGCAAACTGATGAGCTGACCTCTCCGCATTTGGAACAGAGCGCCTTGCCATCCCACTGGGGGTCAGACTGGATGACCTTCAGGCCCCGCTCCGGCCTCTCGCTGACTTCCATGAATGCCACTGGTCCTTTCCCAACTCCCATTGTTTGTCCTCCTAGAGTCCAGGCAAGCCCTGCTTAAGGGGATAAGTGGTCTGGGGCAGGGGAGGGGGCGGGCTGTGGGCTTTAACCCCTCCTCTCCCAGGCTGGGGGGCTTTGTGGGTTTTGACTGTTCCCATGGAATTATGCATGCGGGGGGGGGCGGCGTTGAGGGGCTCTCAGCAGCCTGGCAGTGTGCATCCCAGGGCTGGGGGTCTTTCTGCTTTCCTTTCCTTTCAAGCGCCCTTTTGTTGCTGCCAAGGGGAGCAGGGGGGCTGGCTGGCTGGCTGGGAAGCCCCCTCCCCCCTCCGCATCCCCCTCCCCAGCATCTGTTCGGGATTCAAAGAAGCAGCAGCCCTTCAGGCCTGGCTTGGGCTGCACGTGTGCCCCGTGTCTGGCAGCATAATCGGGGGGGGGGGTGAGTGAGACACACTCAGAGCAAATGAGAATTCTGGTATATGTGCAAGCCAGCCCTGCCGTCTGCACATGCTCAGAGGCTGTGGGCTGGAACCAACTAATGCAGCAGCATATTGCTGGATGGTGGAGGTTGATGTCCAGTCTGAGCTCTGGTGGAAGCAGACCCATCCTGCAGGCTGCTCAGCTCCCACAGACGGCAATTGGCTGTGTGGGGCGCGCAATATGGCAGAAGGGCCCCAAGACCATCAAGCACATGATGTGCTTGTAAAAGGGTGGCCGCTTCTGCTCTTTTTTTCAAAGCATGTGCCCTTGGCACACAACGCTCTGGGGCCCCAGCCTAGAGGCAGACCACGGGATGGGTCTCCCCATAACTTCATGGTAAATCCTGCTGTGTGTAAAAGTCCCAGAGGACCAGACCCAAGCGTGGGAAGCAAGGAACCCTGTTCTGGAAGCCGAGGGCTCAGATCCCGGAGCTCTGCGTGGACGCCCCCTGCTGTTGACATGAAGATATTCCCTAGCCTTGAACTATCCTCTTGAGAGTGATCCAAGGAGAAAATCCGGAAGGAGGCATCGGAAATGTGAATGGCCCCTTGCTGGCAGCGCAGAGACTGCGATGCCGAAACACAGGCCGTGCAGAAGCACACTTAACAGACACGTGGTGACACTGTTGTTGTAGTGTGTAATCTGGCAAGAGCGTGTTTCCATGCCCGCCCCAGCTCCCTTGTCTCGGCAGAGCCCTGTGGCATGCTCTCTGCCCAGGAAATGGTTCTTGTTTGCCTGAGAACGTTTTTGGCTTAGCAGGCCTCAGACTACAGGGTGGTGGGTCTTGTGGGCTCTTCTCTTAATTATTGCAAATAACTCAGACGCTGCTTCTCAGCCAAAAAGAGAGTTCTCAAAGCAGTTTGCACAGCCCGAAGGTATGAGCGAATCGTTTCCTGCGCCCAAAGGCCGTGCAACCTAGTTGTGTGTTGGCCTTTTGCTCTTCCTGCTGCTGCTCTGCTGGGTCTCTCTGACGTCTCTTGCGATGCATTTGGTTTTGTGTTTCATTTTTAAAATTGTTGTGGTGAGCCTTCTCCAGCGGTTCAAGTGTCAACCAGAAGGCAGAGCAGAAATATTTGTCAAGTGAGACATCCACGATCATCTGCTCTTCTAATGCAGCACAGAAGCCATTGCTGGATGGATTGCACCTGATGTGATGAACACCTCACCAGTTTTTTGCGTGCCACAAAAGACCCTTCATGTAAACAAGGATCCATGGGCCAGGGAATTAGCAACTTATTGGGACAATTTTCCCCACATTACTCCCCCCCCCCCACAACAAAGTCAGATGGGGCTGCAGCTTAGTGATAGCATACCAGCTTTGCATGCAGAAGGCCCTGGTTTCAGACCCTGGCAACCCTGCTGCTGCCAGTCAGTGTAGATGATCATTGAGCTAAATGGACCGAGGGTCAGACTCAGCAGAAAGCAGCTCCCGTGAATAAAAAGAAGGGAGTGGGATTGGGTTGGCCACCCAGCCCCTCCTGCACTGCAGGGAGTTGACTGAGAGGCACACCAGCTGTGTGTTGTCACAGATTCTGTTTGGACACACCTGGGCCCACCCCCTCCGCTTGCTCAGGCAGACTCTTAAAGGCCCCCCACTCCTAGGGTGCCAGGCACATGGAAAGTCGAATGGGCTCAGCAGGGTGCATGGCTGGACTACAACTTCCATCACCCCCTGCCCCGCCCGCCACCCTGGCCTCTGTTTTGAGAAAGGAAACGGCTTGCTTTGGCCATGGTGACTAGAGAGGGGAGCCGGAGCTGAAATCCAACGACATCTGGGCACTCAAGTCTGAGAACCCTGCTGAGCCCATCTTCCCCAGCCCCTGTGGCCAGGGATGATGGGAGTTGTAGTCAACAGCTGCTTCAGGCTTGGTGCTGTGCAGCCCTGCTACAGCGTGGGGGCCCTCGGCCTCAGGCCTGCAGATTTTGTGGGACTACAATGCCCATCACCCCCAACTACAGTGGCCTTTTAGCCTGTAGTTACAACGGAAAGGAATCGTATTTTTAATGGCGGGATGTGGGGTAAAAATGTCCAGGAATAGCTTCAGTCTGAGTGGGCAGCCCTAGGGTGCCATTTTGCAGAACACAGCTGGGCCGGATCCTGGGGATTATTGCACACCCTTCATTGATCTCGCCCATCCTGCATGGTGCTGAAGGTGGGGCTTTTCCTGTTTTACCCCCCACAACAACAACCTTGTGAGGTAGATGAGGTCAAGAGCTCAGGATTCAGGGCCAAGTTCAAGCAGTGAGCCGGGCGGCTGGCAGGGGGATCCGAACCCGGGACCCCCACACCAAATCCAACGCGCTGTCCATTATACCTGAGCGGCTCAGAGCTGTCGGGGAGTCCCAGCTCCTCCCATTCTTTCACCAGGTCCCTAACCTTGCAGGGAGGAGAGAGAAGGGCTTGAGTTCTTGGCAGTGGGATGGACTCCAGCCGGCAGGTGAGGAGGGTGGCACCCCTTCTCCCCACTCACCCCAAGAGGCCGCTCAGTCCTCTGTCAGTGCAAACTTCGGGAAGGGCTTGTCTTTGGGCTTCCAGGCTTCGTCCAGCCGGAGCCGGAGTGCGTTGCAGATGACCAGCTTCTCCAGCAGAAGGGAGCCCACGAACCAGAAGAGGCCGTACTCCAGGGTGACCAGGCCCAGGAGGTGGTAGCGGAACCCGCTGTAGTCCCAGGGGCAGGCGCCGAAGAGGCGGAGGACGGAGCCCGTGGAGAACTCCCAGAGGTAAATGCAGAGGGTGTAGACCAGGCAGCGGGTCAGGAGGCACCACTTCTCCCGCAGCCGGAGGTAGATGCGTTCCAGGGCCAAGCCGCACGTCCCGTAGACGACGAGGGAGAGCAAGCTGGTCGCCGCCCGGAAGGTCCAGGCCTGGTCCAGGACGAAGGTCGTGAAGAGCATCTCCGAGAAATAGCCGTGGATGGCGTAGATGTACCCCCGGCCCAGTCGGCTCAGGGGCTCAGCGGCGCTCCCCATGGCGTGCGACCTGCAGGCGGGAAGAGATTGTAGGGCTCATGCAGTGGTGGGAAGGGGGTCTTCTCAGCAGCCGGGCCATGTCGGGAAGCATTTGCGTACGTCTTTAGCCCACCCGTCCTCAAGGTGTGGGAGAGCTGGTCTGGTGGGAGCAAGCAAGCTAAGCAGGGTCCACCCTGGTTTGTATTTGGATGGGAGACTCCATGTGTGAACACTGGAAGATCTTCCCCTCAGGGGATGGAGCCGCTCGGGGAAGAGCAGACGTTTCCAAGTCCCCTCCCTGGCAGCATCTCCAAGACAGGGCTGGGAGAGATTCCTGCCTGCAGCCTTGGAGAAGCCGCTGCCAGTCTGTGAAGATGGACCAATGGTCTGACTCCGTATACGGCAGCTTCCTATGTTCCTATGGTGCGCAGGTGGCTCAGTAGCCGGGTTTTAGTTGTTTAAGCCATGGCTTCTATCTCAACTTAGGGGGTCACCAGCTGTTGTTAGATTCCAATTCCCATCACCCCCAGCTACGATAGCCCAAGGGTGAGAATGATGGGAACCATGTTCCCTCTAACAGGGATTCCCAGATGTTGTTGACTACAGCTCCCAGAATCCCCAGCTCTCATGGCTTTGGTGTGGGGATTCTGGGAGTTGTCTTCAACAACATCTGGGGATCCCTGACAGAGGGGAAGCTGGATGGGAGCGACAGTCCAGCAAAATCTGGGGACCCAAGTTTGACTCTCCCTGGCTGACAAAACTCTCTTCCATCCAACTCCTTATGAAAACTGAGCATGGCAACTGCCCTCTAAGGAAAGGCAAGTGTGCCCCCTGTGATCACAGCCCCTTTGAAGCGGAAACGGGATTGGCTAAGCCAGTTCAGAGCCGTGGCATGCTTAGACTCTGTATTTGCTCTGTCAGTTCTCTGTATTTTCCTCCAGCTGTGTTTCCAAAGGGGATCAAGCCAGGGGTTTGTCTGGGCTGGGAGTCCCCAGCTGTTGCTGGACTTGGACTACCCCTCCCATCATCCCCAGGCACAATGGTCAGATGAGGATTATGGGGGCTGTAGTCCAGCAACATGTGGGGACCCAAGGTTAGGAATTCTTGGTCTAGGCCAGCATTTTCTTTCAAAACAGCAGGCAGCCAAATGCCTGATCTGGAAAGTCCAGAAGTAGGGCACAACAGCAACCACTCTTTGTCCCCAACCCATTCAGAGGCATACTGCCTCTGAACATGGA
Source organism: Hemicordylus capensis (assembly GCF_027244095.1). Taxonomy (NCBI): domain Eukaryota; kingdom Metazoa; phylum Chordata; class Lepidosauria; order Squamata; family Cordylidae; genus Hemicordylus; species Hemicordylus capensis. The sequence goes on along the minus strand of NC_069663.1, from coordinate 28,044,524 downwards.
GGCTCCATGTAATTATCACAACAGATGAACCTCTCCCCCACACTCCTCCTCCTTGAATTTGTCTGACCCCCTTTTAAAACCATCTAAGCCAGTAGCATCTCCACACCTTGTGACACTGAGTTCCACCAGTTAATGATGCACTGTGTGGAGAAAATATGCATGAATTAATGATGCCATGAGTGGAGAGAGACTTCATTATGTCTGTCCCACACCACCTGCCCACAGATGTTGTCGGGTAGTAACCCCGATCCTAAATGAGGATATCAATACCCACGCTGCTTAGAACTTATATTCACTTTTTAAAATTTCTTGTGCTTTCTTTTTGCTTCAATATCTCAATTCCTCTTATTCACACATGTGTACAGGCAGCATGTCAGAAAAGCTGGACATTACTTTTAGCAAAATGTGTAAAGATTCCTTAAAGCTGGGCTTCTCAAACTTGGGTCCCCAGCTCTTGTTGGACTACAATTCCCATCATCCACAGCCACAATGGCCAAGGAAATTATGGAAGTTGTAGTCTGACATCTGGGGACCCAAGTTTGAGAACCCCAGCCTTCGGAGATTTCATGCATTACCCATCCCAAACCCTGTCCTTTATTTTATTTTATTTTTTTAGTATGTTGTGCTATGCCTGGACCGGACGTGGTGGCACAACAGGTGGGAGGAAAAGTCTCTGCCCCGAGAGGTTCGCCATCTGAAAATACAAGGGGGACATCAGAGGAAGAAACGGGAAAAGACCACGAAATGATTTCATGCCCCTGTACTTAGGCTCAGCCGCAGTAAGGTACAGGAATTCTAGGCTACCTCCCATGCAAACAGGGCAAAAATGAGCGACTTACCCTGGAATGACTGCTACCACTTCCCCCGCAACCTGCCTTTTATTCACTAGGCGAACCGCAGGGGCTTTGAAGGAATGAACCAGAGGATAAAGGAAGGGAGACGGGAAGGCCGAGCGCTCCTGCCGCTTCACAGCTCTGGAAGGGAATGGTGCCTAGTGGTGGGAGCTCAAGGAGTGGATTTCCGGCACCACTCCCTGTTATGTGGGTGAGTCACGTTCTCCCTGAATCTCTTTGAGGCGTCTTAATGACAGTGCACTCCTGTGTTTTCAGGTCGGGGTAATAATTAGACAATGTTTAGGGAGTACGATTTCCATCCTACTTCCTTTTGTTTCCGCTGCATTCTTGTGAACAAACCAGAACATCAGTAAAAAGCCAGAAGAGGCCTAGATCCCGGGAAGGTCCAAACCTCTGTGCATGGTCTGAGACAGGAAGCCCTCTTGGGAAACAGGGTAGACCAGGATTCTCAACCTTTGGTCCCCAGATGCTGTTGGACTACAACTCCCATCATCCCCAGCTACCATATAGTTCTAGTTGGTGTCTTGGAGTTGTAGTTCACCAAGAGCTGGCAAGCCAAGGTTGCCTACCCCTGCTCTGCAGGAAACCTTGACACAGGAGTAAGAGTCCATGGCTCTAGGAGAACTAGTAGGCTGCCTCTTGGCATTTGGAACGGGGCGCCTTGCCGTCCCACTGGGGGTCAGACTGGATGGCCTTCAGGCCCCGCTCCGGCCTCTCGCTGACTTCCATGAATGCCACTGGTCCTTCCCAAACTCCCATTGTTTGTCCTCCTAGAGTCCAGGCAAGCCCTGCTTAAGGGGATAAGTGGTCTGGGGCAGGGGAGGGGGCGGGCTGTGGGCTTTAACCCCTCCTCTCCCAGGCTGGGGGGCTTTGTGGGTTTTGACTGTTCCCATGGAATTATGCATGCGGGGGGGGGGGGCGTTGAGGGGCCCTCAGCAGCCTGGCAGTGTGCATCCCAGGGCTGGGGGTCTTTCTGCTTTCCTTTCCTTTCAAGCGCCCTTTTGTTGCTGCCAAGGGGAGCAGGGGGGCTGGCTGGCTGGCTGGGAAGCCCCCTCCCCCCTCCGCATCCCCCTCCCCAGCATCTGTTCGGGATTCAAAGAAGCAGCAGCCCTTCAGGCCTGGCTTGGGCTGCACGTGTGCCCCGTGTCTGGCAGCATAATCAGGGGGGTGAGCAAATGAGAATTCTGGTATATGTGCAAGCCAGCCCTGCCGTCTGCACATGCTCAGAGGCTGGGGCAAACACAGGTGGAAATGAACTGACATTTATCAGAAATGAACAAGTTCTTCTGGTAAGAACTCATCTGCTTACTTCCCTTGGCTTGCACTATAAGCTTAATTGATCATTACCATCTTCGCAAATTAGCCCACCGCGGCCTTAAACATTCACACGTCCACCATCCTGAACTGACGTCTCCCTTTGTGTCCCTCACTACAACAGTACCACATTGGCTCCAAAGCGGTCTGCCTTCTTTCCTTTCTCTTAATGGGACTCTTAACTGAGAATTACCATCTTCACCAGTCAGCCCACTTGCGCCACAAATGTCCACACACCCGCCATCTTGAATCGGGGTGGACAACATCATCATGAACTACGCCTTTGCCCCTTCTCTCTGTGTCCCTACAACTGCACCAAGCTGGTCCAGGCCTTACAAGGCTGATAGCGGGGACACACACACACACACAGAGACTGCCAAGTGATCTCAGAAGTGTTTTTTCCCTGAAGGAAAGTAGGCTAACAAGCGTCTCCGTGTCTATTTATTTTTATTATATATTATTTTATTTATTATTTACACTTCTATCCTGCTCTTCCTCCGAGGAGCTCAGAGAGGTGTACATGGTTATTTTTATCCTCACAACAACCCTGTGAGGTAGGTTAGGCTGAGAGATGCGTGACTGGCCCAGAGTTTCATGGCTGAATGGGGATTCGAACCTGGGTCTTCCCGGTCCTAGTGCAACACTCTAACCACTACGCTATGCTGGCTCTCTAGGCCTGATCCCTTGGCCAAGATGAAGCTCCAGATTGAGCTCCAGGAGCCTAGGTGGAGAAGGGGACGATGGCTCAGAGGACCATGCATGGAACGGCCTGTTGCGGGTGAGCCTTGTCCTCGCCGCCACCTTCTCCTGAGTGAGGCTGCTCAACATGCCACTCACTCAGCCGTGGATTTGCTGCGGCTTGTCTTGGCAGGGAACATGCTGGCAGCGTTGTACACACATTTCTGACACAGAGGCTGGAATCAGGCTGGGCCGGTTTGGGGACTGATCTCTCAGCAACAGGGCCTGGGTGTCTGGGAGCGAAAAGCCTGCCAGGCTCTCTCGCGGGCTGAGCTCTGCGCTGCTGCTGCTGGTCCCCTCTGCTGGCTAGGCTGGCACTTTCCTTAGAACCGGGGTTGCCAACCTTGGGTCCCTTGCTGGACTACAACTCCCATCTTCCCCAGCCACAATGGCCAAAGGCTGCCGGAGGGAGCTGGAGTCCAACAGCATTCTGGAGGCCCAAATTCAGGAGCTCCTACCCAGGGCTGGTGCCAGACTATTTTATGCCCTAGGCAAGGCTAAGTACTTGCACACACACACACGCACACACACGCACACACACACACACACAAATGCAACTTCAATTTTTTAAAAAAAGAAGTTTTGTAGAAAAAATGAAAGGCACAAAACTTGAAACTGCTAAATTTATTTTAAGTTGCAAGAATAGGTAATCCATCAATTTTTGATTATCTTTCTCAAATACCAAAGAAAATAGGTTGGCACACAAATCATTTTGATTGATTTGATACACTCTGCGCCCCTCTGAGATCTGTGCCCTAGGTGGCTGCCCAGCTGTCCGAATGGCCCTGCTCCCACCTAGAAGAAGTTCTGCAAAAGGACTTGGTGGCTTTCGGTAATCAATCCTCATGCTTTAAAGTACAGCTGCAGAGTCCTCTGCTGGTCACAGAAAGGAATGCATGAGTGGCCACAGAAGAGCCTGAAATAAGTGCACCCCAAAAGGTAAGGTAAAGTTGTGCCGTCGAGTGGGGGTTGACTCCTGCAGGTGAGCACAGGGCCCTGTGGTGGTCTTTGGTAGAATACAGGAGGGGTTGAACATTGCCTCCTCCCTCACAGTATGAGATGATGCCTTTCAGCATCTTCCTAGATCGCTGCTACCCGATAGAGGGGTTTCCCATACAGGCATATAAACATTGTACTGTATACGAATATACCCCTATTAACTAGGCAAAGAGGCACCTTTTTAACGTGGTGATTCTCTTTATTTATCAGGGGGAGAGTAACTGGCCCTACCCACCCCCAGCACAGGACCTCCAGTGACTGTTGCTGGTGTCTGTCTTGTGTTTCTTTTTAGATTGTGAGCCCTTTGGGGACAGGGAGCCACCTTATTTATTTATTATTTCTCTGAGTAATCTGCCCTGAGCCATTTTTGGAAGCGCGGTATAGAAATCGAATAAACAAACAAATATACACGGTGTATTTCAAAGGCGGTGCAATCATGCTCTCCATCTCTGTTGTCTTGGGTGCAACTTAAGCTTCCCCGCCCCCTCCCCAAATGCACTAAGCCTGGCCCAGCCTCATTCAGTCTGTGTTATGTTGCCCCCATTTCCAAAGAGGGTGGGGGGCTACAAAGAGGGGGAGGCAGGTGGCTACAGTAAGTCTGTTGCAGCCAGAACAGCAAAGAGGCTTGTGGCACCTTGGAAACCTGACAGCTTTATTGTTACAGACGCTGCCAGAGACCTGAGGTGACTTCAGCAGATGCATGAGGTGCACATGTGGGGAAGAGACTGCAAACATCAGGGCAGGGCAGGGCAGCGGGAGACAGCTGGGAAACGAAGACGCTGTTATCAGCCCTGCCGGCTGCTCTGAACTCTCTCTCTCTCTGCTTCTCTTCCCTCCATTTCAGGGCCGCCTTGAAGGGCCCGTCCAGATGGTGGTTTCGTCTAACAGGAGGACCACTTTGCGGAGGCTTCTCAGCAAGGCGGAGGCCTCTCGTCTCTCCCGACCGTGCCCTTCGGAAAGCTACAGCGCCCTGCAAAAGGCGGAGGGGGCCTAGCCTGAGCCTGCCCGGTTTACTCGTGTGCCGCTTTCCCAGAAGCGATTGTGCGGCTTAGCAACTACACCACGAAATAACCATGGAAACAGCACACAAGGACATGGAGATGGCAGCATCTCAGGATAGCCCCTGATAGGCGCTTGGGCCGTCTGGGCAGCCCCCACCTCTTCACTGAGAACGTGAGGAGGGGCAGCTACCCTGTGCCTGCTGGCCATGCCCCCCCCCGCCCCCACCAACATTTGGAGACCCAAGGCTGGAAACACCTCGGCTGGAGGATTGGTTTTATTTGGTACCTTTTCAAAAGTACATCTCTGGACAGGATCCACAGGCTAAAATGGCCCACAAACCTTTACCCTAAAGTCCGTCACTGTGATCAGACCGGGGTGGACATTCCTGGGTCCTAACTCACTGCCTTTGATCTATTCTCCCCTGCAGGGCTGACTCTGTGGACTAACCTGTAAGTGCTAAAATTGGATGGTGTTGGAAGAAGTGGGGAAATCAAGGAAGCAACCAACGGAGCCAACTATCACCCCCTATCGTAGGAATAGGGCAGCTCTCTGGGAGCACATCCAGCCCTGAAGAACATCTCGGCCATGATGCAGCGGGACATCCAAGCCTTCTTGTCCACCACTCTCTGATGCACCTGTGAGGGATTAAAGACCATGTGGAGGTACCAGGCATGCCCACCCTTCAAAACCAAGCAATAACAGAAATCCCCTGAATTTTACTGCCACCCCTTTGGTATGCAAATAGGTCTCCCAGTTGCCTGATCAAAGCCCCTGAGAAAGAATAAGCCGGAACCCCCAAAGTGAGAGGGGTGCCAGAAACTTCAGCGTGGCCTTGGTGTGGAGTGGGCAGGCAGAGTGGCACTCGTCCTCAGAGACACAAGCCTGCGATTAAAAAGCAAACTTGCCTTTATTTGAGGAAGTCAGCGTTTGCACAGCATTTTTAAAAGGAAGGAGAAGTTTAAAATCATGGCCTGCACCCAGGGGCATTGCTTGGCTGGGTGCTTAAAAGGTTGGGGGCCCAGGCCCACATCCCCCTTTGGATAACTAAACACAGTCATAGTGGGGGGCCCTGAATAATTAAGCCTGTGTTTCTCTTGCTGCTGTTGTTGTTTTGAGTCTCTAATATGACCTATGGAGGGGGGAGCAGCGGAGAGCAAGGTGAGGCTGGGAGCTCTCTCCCCTGCTCTGGGCAGGTGCTTCCATTCTGGAAGAGGCCACCAAGGCGAGAGGGGCCCTCACCAGCCCACTTCTGGGAGTGGGGCTGATGACGAGCAATTCACTGGGGATCCGTGCCCTGCCCCATGGGCCACCCCTTAATGAGGCCCCTGCTCTGACCTCCAAGAGGGGCACTCAGGATTAAGCTCCTTGGTTTGTGTTTGGGACCCTGAGGCCACCCATTTTCCTCCTGGGCATGCAGCTCTGCCCCCTGGGGTTTGCACCAGTTGGTCCCATTTCTGCCTGGCCAAAGCAGCAGCAGCAGGGCACTCCCTTCATCTTGCCTCTCAACTTGGATCATCTAAATCCAAGCCCACACTGTTTGTTTGTTTCTCCTTTTAATTATTATCGCGGGGGAAAGGGTGAAGGAGACATGTCCACATAGCCTGGCCTTATAGTGTGGGCGAAGCTTTAGATGGTGGCCGCTGCTTCCAGATCAGAACACGGAGCAGCCTTCGGCTTTGACGCAGAGCTGTAGCTGAGACCTTCGTTACCAGGGACCAGAGAGCCAGCCCTTGGCTCCGGGCCCTATTTTACCACCGTTGTATCCCACCCACTTTCAAAGGAGATTAGGGCGGGATGTAGGGTTTTTCCAGTGTTCTCCTCACAACAACCCTGTGAGGTAGGCTAGACTAGCAAGGACTTGGCAAAGGCCACTCTGTAGATTTCATGGCCGAGTGGGGAGTTGAACCCGAGTCTCCAGTGCCCATTGCTCTCCATTGCCAGCGTAGCCCTATAGTGTTCCTGTGCATGTGCAGAGGATGAAGGCCCTCACCACACACTTCATGGCCACACACCAGTGGTTCAGGACAAGCGGTTTCCAGGCCAGGCTGTGTGCCATCCAGGCAGAGCTGGGATTCATCGCGTCGTCGTTTAGAAAGTGATTCATGCCTGGCAAAAGGTTTTAGCTACTCCCACAATGCAAATCTGAGGCATGGCCGCTTCCACGGGGCATTCTCGAAGGAGGCATCCCTCTTCTCTTCACATGCCTGCGAGGTGGCAACAGCACCAGGAGAACCTGGCTCACAAACCCAAACTTGCCATATGGCACTGGTGGGCACGATCCCCAGGCGTGCAGTGCAGGCCTCCGAGCCACAACGGCTGGAAGCAAAGGGGCAGAGCTGGCCCCGTGACGGGATGCATCTGGGAAGACACACCTGCTCCTGAGGAGATGGCCCGAAGCAGGACCGCCCACCCTCGCCGACACCCCCACCCTTCCTCCGGGCGGCGCTTGTGGCTTCTAATGGAAAAGGAAGACCTGAAGAGGTCAGAACTTACATGGCATTTAAAAATGGCAAGAAACCTTCAAAACACAGTCTAAACTTCCCACACAGCTGGAGGAAGATGTTGTCTCACCCACTGGGCCCTCCCATACTTGGCTGTATGGCTGTAAGTAGCCGGGGATGATGGGGACTGTAGTCCAACGACATCTGGGGAGCCAACATCAAGAATATCCGGTTTAATCCATCTCTTAAGATGGAAATCGGGCTGTGGTTTGTCAAATGTACGTGCACTCACACTCACACTCCAAGTCAAGAGACAGGTATTTTCTTAGGCACAGGAGAAAAACTCTTGCCATGGCTCTCTCTCAGTCTTATCCTCATGACAACCCTGTGAGGTAGGTGCATCTGCGAGAGAAGAGTTGGCCCAAAGTCGCCCACAGAGTTTCGTAGCTACTAGTGGGGATTTGAGGGCAGGTCTCCCACCCTGGTCCTAATCCAACACGTGCTTTGAGGCCATCTCAGGGGCTTATACAGACAGGAAGCTGTAAAATGTCTTTACTCCCAGCTGTCAGGAATTTGTCCCCAACCCTGTAAGGAGAGCGAGACGGGTTTGGGCATTAATAATCCACGAAATGGAAGGGTTCGCTGCGGCGGCAGCAGGAGGGGTCCAAAAGAAAGAGGTCGATGCCCCCCTCGGCGCGCTCCGCCTTTCTCCAATATCCCAAGAGGCTGCTCAGTCGTCTTTAAGTGCAAACCTCGGGAAGAGGTTGTCCTCAGGCTTCCAGGCCGCCTCCTCCAGCCGGAGCCGGAGTGCGTTGCAGATGACCAGCTTCTCCAGCAGAAGGGAGCCCACGAACCAGAAGAGGCCGTACTCCAGGGTGACCAGGCCCAGGAGGTGGTAGCGGAACCCGCTGTAGTCCCAGGGGCAGGCGCCAAAGAGGCGGAGGACAGAGCCTGTGGAGAACTCCCAGAGGTAAATGCAGAGGGTGTAGACCAGGCAGCGGGTCAGGAGGCACCACTTCTCCCTCTGCTGGAGGTAGATGCGTTCCAGGATGAAGCCGCACGTCCCGTAGATGAAGAATGCCCACACGCTGGTCACCCCCCGGAACCTCCAGTCCTGGTCCTCCATGAAGTCCCAGGCGGCCGTGAACATCACCTCTGTGAAGTAGCCGTGGATGGCGTAGATGTACCACCGGCACAGGGGACTCAGGGGCGTCGTGCTGCTCCCCATGGCGTGTGGTCTGCATGCGGGAAGAGAGTCCAGGGTTCAGCTGGGAATAGTCTCCCCTCTAGCATGGACTCCCAGTTGTTGTTGACTACAACTCCCAGAATCCTCGGCCAAAAGCCACTGCAGTTGGGATGGCTGGGAGTGGTAGTCAACAACATCTGGGACTCCCTGTTACAGGGAACACAGGTTGGGAAGCGTGTGCTCTAAAATATCTAAAAGCCCTTACTTGCGTCAAGCCAGGGGTTCCCAGCCGGTGGAACTCCCAGCCACAATTTACTGTAGGTCAGCAAAACGTCTGGAGCACCACAGGCTGGGAGCCCCCGGCGTAAGCTTCTATCCCTGTCATCACCAAGGAGCTCACAGACAAAGCTGCTTCCTTCTACTCAGCCAGGATCTGGCTCAGAATCGTCAGCACTGACTGGCGGCAGCCCCCGCAGGGTCCCTGGCAGGAAAAGATCTCTCCCTGCCCCACCTGGAGATGCTGCCGGGGGCTGAAGCTGGGACCTTCGGCACGCAAAGCACCCGGCGGCAATGCCACTGAGCTGAAGTCCATTCTCACAGCTGGCAGCAGCAGCGTTCCCTCTAACAGGGATTCCCAGATGTTGTTGATGACAACTCCCAGAATCCCCAAGCAAAAGCCATTGAAGCTGGGAATTCTGGGAGTTGTAGTCCATGACATCTGGGAATCCCTGTTAGCGGGAACGCTGTTGGGCAGCATGCCATTCTCCCTTTTTGATCTTCACAACAACCCTGTGAGGCGCGTTAGGATCGCCTGGTGAACTTTCTGGCTGCGCAGGGACCCAGATCCCACCCACCCAAGCCCAGCAGCAGTCCAGCCACGGAGCCAGAGTTCAGGGTTGGGACATCCATTGGTGCTTTTAAGGCACCACAGATCTGGTGGTGGGAGTTGTAATCCAACAATACCTCTGGACCCAAGGATGGGAAACGCCTGCTCTAGGCTAGGTCCGGTATGACTAGTAGAAAAGCGAGGTACTTACCCCCGAATTGCTGCTTCTGTTTCCCCGCTCAGAGCACTTTTGTGCACAATGATGGACCTTGGTGGTATTCAGCAAATGAAGAATGCAGGACTGAAAGACACAAGTTCTAGAAGGGAATTGTGTCTAGTGGTTGGAGCCGATCCTGAAACTCTACCTCTAGCCCTGGGGGAGAAACAGCCTTAATAGGTACCAGGAATGCTCAAGACAGGTATTTCTTGTTTAAAAGGCAGGTATTTCCTTCCATCAAAGCCTCAGTTTCCCCATCTCTTTAAGGCATGTTGATGGTCTGCCGAGGCTGCAGTAATTAGCAGGTGTTGCAGGAAGAACCATTTCCGTGTCCTGCTCTACATGGCATACACAAACATACACAAACATTTCACAAACTGAATCCCCAATTGAAATGTAAAAAGGGAAGGAAAAAGGCCAGAGACACGAGTTCCAAGAAGATGTAAACTCTGGTGCCTCTTTTATCCTTCGTACCAGGGTAGTGGTGGTTTTTGTTATCTCCGCTCTGCAGATTCTCCATCAGCAAGGAAGAGGCCCCGGGGGTGGTCACATTGGCTCTTTGATCTCCCCAGTGCCAGCATGCCAAACAGAATAGCCTGCAGATTCTGCTGGCACAGCTTCCCTAGAGGAAAGTCTCAGCCTAATAACTTCTTAGGAGCTGCACAGCATAAGGCCCGGGGGCCGGATTTGGCCCACAGTGACTATTGGACTGGCCCCCAGGTATCCTGCAGCTGGAAACTGCCTTCTAGTGTCATCCTGTGCCTGCTTTCTCAGAAATACGCTCCATTGGTGTGCCCAGTGAGGCTGACTCCCGTGTAAGCATGCCTAGCATTGCAGACTGAAAGCAACAACAATTTAGGAAGAGGAAAGGACTTGGCATTTGTTTGGGGCTGGCATGCACTCCAAGGGCCCCACTGATTGAGCAGGGACAGGGCCTATTCTGTGGCCACTATCCTTGGTTGAAACCATGGGTCCATTGAAAGGGGGAATAGATCCACAGGTAACTAATAATATTTTTAATTTTAATGTAATAATGTGCTAAAAATTGACCTCGGCTCCTGGATGCCAAGTTGTGGATGGTTGCGACTCACCAGGGCATTTGAGTTGTTCAGCCCTGACTTAGCTTTCGGAGTTGCAACCGGGAAACGAAGGTGCCACCCCAAGGAAAGAGAGCGGGCAGGTGGTCTTCAAGGAGGGGGCAGATTTGCAGGTCTGCTCAAGAGCCAGCTTGAAATGCAGGGTGGGAGCGAAACAGAGGTGCACCTAGGTAATGTTGCAGCCTGGACCTCAAGGCCTTTGGAGGTCCCCCCTCCCCTGCAAATTAAGCATCCTCATGCTCTGCCGGGCAACCACACCACCCAGGACAGACTAAAGAGAATGGGGGGGCAGGTGATGTGGAGGGGGCCCTGGACTTCAGCCCCGAAGTCCAGGAGTAAGAGCTCCTCTGGAGCTAGATGTGGATTTATTTATTTATTTATTTATTTATTTCAAGTATTTATACCCCCCTGATTATTGCTAAAAGGGTTGGGACGGTTTTGCAAAATTCAGACTTTGCAATTACAAGTTTGATTCAGAAATCTGACATGAGAAATCGCCATGGAAGGAAGTGGATAGAAGTTCTGGATTTCCCTCCCACCTGCTCACAAGACATTTCCATATTTGTTTAGAAAGAATGAAGTTACTGTGAATTTGACTGAAGCTGCGTATAGCTGCAGAATCAATGGTTGTCAAACATTGATGCCAAATATTTGTTCATCTAATGGTGAGAAATGACCACAATTTGCAAATAATAGTTTCTGCAAACATACTGCTGCTCCATTCTCAAAACATCTCCGCATCTTTCCTTTTGAGAAATTTGTCTCCGCCAACAGACAGTTGCATGAGTCCTTTGCACCAAAGAAACCCAGGTTTGTTTGTTTTTAAAAAATCTCAGATTATTCTGAACACTCAGATTCATTGCTTATTTCATCCTGCTTTTACAGCTACAAGGAAGAGAGATGTGTAGAACACAGATCCCCTCTATCACCGATCTCTGCTCCTCCTCCTGGCCTTTTAATTCCTGCTGTTGCTGCTGCTACTACTATTACAAATATTTATTTTCCGCTCTTCAACAACATTCTCAAAGCAGTTCACATAGAAAAATAACACATAAATAAGATGGTCCCCAAAGGGCTCACAATCTAAAAAGAAACATAAGGAAGATACCAGCAACAGCCACTGGAGGGATGCTGTGCTGGGGTTGGATAGGGCCAGTTGCTCTCCCCCTGCTAAATGTAAGATAATCACCACTTTTAAAGATTCTCTTTGCTCAGTTAGCAGGGGTTTGACTAGTATATAGCATATATGCTAGTCATATGTGCTCAAAAGTTATGATCTGGCCCATTTAAAATCACAAGATGAACTGGTTGATCCAAAGTTCATGCAGTGAAGCTAGGGCGTTCCAGCTAGGAAGTTCAGATCTGTGCAGCATTGTTTGTTTGTTTGTTATCAAATTTGTACACTGCCCCAAACTTTCGTCTCTGCATGGTTAACAATAACATGCAACAAGTTAAAACATACATAAAACATAAAAACAATTTAAAAATTGTTAAAAGTCAAAACAGATTAAAACCTACACATTTAAAAAGCCAAAAAACCTTGGGTGAAGAGGTGGGTTTTCAGATGCTTTTTTAAAATTGCCAGAGACGGGGAGGAACATAGGAAGCGGCCATATACTGAGTCAGACCACTGGTCTATCTAGCTCAATATTGTCTTCACAGACTGGCAGCGGCTTTTCCCAGGTTGCAGGCAGGAGTCTCTCTCAGCTCTATCTTGGAGATGCTGCCAGGGAGGGAACTGGGAACCTTCTGCTGCTCTTCCCAGAGCGGCTCCATCCCCTGAGGGGATATCTTACTGTGCTCACACAGAGTCTCCCATTCAAATGCAACCCGGGTGGACCCTGCTGAGCTCAGGGGACCAGTCCTGCTTGCTCCCACCAGGCCAGCTCCCCTCTCCATTCTGCATGCCCGCAGAGCAACGAACTCCAGCTCCAGACACCCTCATCTGACCCCTCTGCTGCCCCTCTGCCCCCGCCAAAGAGCGCTCCCTCCCTCTGACTTACTGGCAGCTTTGGTGAGCCCTTTGGGTGACCTGGAGGAGGAGGAGGAGGAGGAGGAAGCCGCCAAGCCGAGGAGCCCGCTAGGACTGCCGCCCCTGCCCCTGCCGGGAGGTGTCTGGCTGTCCAGAAGGGTCCCTTGGCCTTAGGCTGGCCTGCCTCCCACACTTGAGCATCAAGGGCCAGGGAGGGAGGCGCTCCTTGAGTCAGGAGGACGTTGCCAGCTCCATCCATCCAGGACTCATCTGAGCCAGGGAGGAGGGCAAAGTGGCGAAAGCAGGAGGACCCTTGAGGAGGCCCTTGAGGGAGCAAGAAGAGGCTTGCTTTGCAGCAGAGATGGAAGGGGTGCCAGGGCTGGCATCTTCCGAGGGCAATGGTCACGCCCTCCTTGCTGGCGAGGAAAGCTGGGTTAGGTGGCCGCGCCAGCAGCAGGACCCTTCTCGCGCACAGGGCTTTCTGTTACTTCCAATCTCCCTGGAAGGCAGTGTGTGTGCTTTCATGCTTCGGCCAGATTCTCGCTGTGAGATCTTTGGGAGCATTTCACACACAACTCGGATTTTGCCTTCCGCATTTAAGCTTAGCCTGTCCGGGGTTAAAACCCCCAAACACTTGGTAGTTCAGTCGCTTTTTCGGGATAAAGCCAAAGCGGCTGCCAGTCAAGCTTTTGAGAGGCGAAGAGGAAGCTGCTCCTTCTGTAATGCCGAGATTCTTGTGCTTATTCAAAGAGTGGCTTCGCTCCTGGCACACTCCAAGAGCTAAAGCACGGTGCGGAAAACTCTCCCCCGCCCCCGAAGATCGTGAGCAGCTGAACCATTCAGAGAGCGAGCCACACTCTTCAACCTGGGTTCCCCCTCCTTTAGCCCCAGATATGTTGTTGTGAGATACAACTTGTGATTATTCAGTGGCATGGGAAAGGCACTCTGCCTGTGCTCAGAGGGCCTTTCTCTTTTGCATGTGGCTGGTTCCTAAATATTCCTGGTTCTTTTTAAAGCTCTGGACATATCCAAACTCCTAGTCCAGGGGTTCCCAACCTTGGGCCCCCAGATGTTGTTGGACTACAGGTCCCATCATCCCTGGCCACAATGGCCGGATGGGACCTGTAGTCCAACACCATCTAGGGACCCAAGGTTGGGAACCCCTGAACCAGAGCATCGATGCACCTGTTATTTATCCAGCCACATCCCCGTATGCCTCAAGAACAAGCCATTCCTTTTGTGCCCATTTCACAGAGAAGGAAAACGGAGCCACAAAGATACTAACTAGTTTGCCCTACAGCTTAGCAAAGGTAAGTGGGTGTGGTGGGGGTGGCTGTTTCTTTCGAATCATGGTATTGTAATAGCTGGCATGTATATTGTGCTTTTCCGTAGGTGCTCAGCAAGCTCCTCTGCACCCGGCTTCAGCTCGACGCACAGGCAGCTGCTGCTTCTTGTCCTCGCACATGTCTTGTCAGAAACACACACCCCTCATCCCTCCTCTTCTGCCCAGCGCACAGACCCTTTGCCTGGTGATGGGCCACGTTTCCTGCACACGCACCCCTCCAGCGTGTAGAAGCTCAGCGCCTGCACGCAATCCCACCTTCTCACATGCACATGCCTACGCGTGTTCCCTGCCCGGCGCTTGCTTGGTGCATCTCGCTCCCTTGCCAGCCCCCAGCAGCAGCTGCTCACCTTGCTAAAGTGCCACCACAGGCAACGATGGTCCAGCACAGCCAGCGCCCAGCTGTTCTCTTCTGACTTCCAGCTGTTAGAGAAGTTCCCACCACCTGTCATGCTACCGGCCCTTTAAGGAACGGTACACCCTCCAAATGATGTCATTACGCACGTGCGTCCGGCTACTTCTCCTGGTGCCATCTTCGGAGTGGCAGGAGTGTGGCATTTGATGAACAAGGTGGTCCTTGCTCCAGGTAGGGATCTGTGCAAGGCTCTCTCCCCCCCCCCCCGTTTTCTTTTCTTGGCTGCATTTTCCCACCTCACTCTTATTTATCTACCCTTCTGTTTTCAGCAGTCAAGCATGTAATTTATCTTTGGGACTTGGAATTATCATAATTATCTATGTCATTGTTTGTTCCTTGCAGTTTGTTGCATGTTTGCAGCAGGGGTGGTGGGAAAATCTTTACTGGCCAGAAATCTATCTCTTGGCCAATTCTTCTCAGACTCTTACTCTATTAGTCTCTAGCGCTGCCTCCGGGTTTCCACTTGAATTCATCTGGGTGGGTGTTCTCCCCCCTCCCTTTCTTTCTTCAAACAGGCGAAGTCACGAGTTCAAAAGCCACGTTTCAATTTTCTCTCCCCTCTTGAATTTGTTCTTCTTGTTGACTCTGACCCCAGCTCTCCTGAAGAAGACTCTTGGCCATCAAGAAGAGGCTGTGAAGAGGGCCTTAGGAGTGCAACTTGCGAGGGAAATGTTCTGGTTTGAACAGCTAAGAGCATCAAGTTTGTACAGTGAGACAAAAGTGTTCAGTTGCAAAAGAGCTGAGGCCGACACTTCAGAACGGCTGAGGAGCTGCGTGCATGCCACCCTCATTGTGAAATGGAGACGTGTCACGAAGTTCTCCTGACTCAGAAAGAGAGAGAGAGAGAGGATTGCAGGCAACTCCGAGGCTGCTTTCTCAAGATCACATAATGCAGATTGCTTAATAGCCTTTAGCCCCTCTGATATAAGGGCTCTCACACCACCAAATATTTGGCTATAACCCCTGCTCTTCAAGAATTCCAAGAACCTTTTCTTGGTTACTAAGTCTTGCAAACCATGAGAACTAGCTACTTGGTACTTCTAAAACACACACACCCCAGAACATACTTTCCACATCTTACAGTCTGATGCCTTAATCATACAGTCTGATGTAGGATGCTTTTGCAATGTTAGGTCTTTCATGCAGATCTGATATTCTGTAGCTTGCCTGGGTGCTTTCCAGATGGCGGCTTAAAATTGCTTTGCAGCATATAGGCTTGGTGTGCGTTCGTAAGCTCTGGGTTTTGACACCATCTTCCATACAGGGACAGCAAGGTGCCATTCGCACAGCCACAGCTTGCCTTTGGCTCTTCTTGATGTTTCAGGTTTAAAGTGTTACGTATGCTTGAGAAAATAGTAGTGGGTTTGTTTTGGTTTTGTTTTTTGGCAGGCTTGCTCCATTCCCCCCACCCCCAATCTCTTCCTCTCAGCTGAAACCAGACTTTTAAAAAAAAATCCCCGCTGTTCATGCACAAAGCAACCAGCCACTGCAATTGGCTTTAAAAATAAATCCCAGTGCTGCTCTTGATCAACGGTACCAGCAGTACCTCTTGGGTGCAATCGGACCGTTTATTTTTTTAAAAGAGCCTGGTGCTCCTACACAAATTCACCTGGGATGGGAGGGGAGGGCCTCACGTTACCCTCCTCCTCCTCCTCCTCTTCTCTCTGTCTCTGAAAGCGCCCAGCGTGTGGGTCCAGGGGGAGTGGGGTTTGCTCTCTCTCCTCCTCCTCCTTTCTGCTCTCTCCCCTCACAGCCTCAGTGGTGTAAATCCAACTCGGCTCCGCTGACTGGCTTCAAAACAGTAGGGTTAACCATAGGATTCTGCACCACTTCCTCCCCTGCAGTCTGGAAGACACCCTGGGGCTTGATGTAGTTTTTGAAGAAGACTATTAATCATCAGGAGAGGAGGCAGGGATGATGATATCCCAGCTAGCTTGTTTGTGGTGATACCATAGGAGTTGTCACCATTCTGAGTAATTCTGTGTCATCTGCAGACTTGCCCACCTGACTGCTGTGATTCCAGATCATTTGTGAGCAAGTTACATAGTACCTGTCCCCACCGGAAGAACTGACTGTATCCTCCCACACATGCAGTTCACATGCAGTCTCCCACCCAAAAGCAAACCAGGACAGACCCTGCTTAGGAAAGGGGACCATTTATGCTCACTGCCACAAGACCAGCTCTCCTGCCCAGAGGACTAACAGCACAGTCCTCTGGATGTGTGCTTGGAAGCCAGCCCTACTGGGTTCAGTGGGGTTTACTCCAGGAAAATTTGCATGGGACTTCATTAGAGTAGGCCCTGCGAGGCAAAAAACAGGTTTCATTTAGCAAAGCCTAGGGAACTGCTCAGACAAAGACACGGTCACGGCTGTCCCCCCATCAGGTGTCTGGGGGAAATGCAAAATCTGGCAGATGCTTGGATTCCTCTCTAGCTGCTGTGAGTACTAAGGGGAATACCAATGGACCAGCACGGATCCCGATGGATTTCCTGGGAACTGTAGTCCTGCAAGAGGGCTGGGCATGCTTTGTGGGAGATCCCTGGGAAACGAAAGCAGCCTATTGAAGCAGTCTGTGGCACAGAGACACCAGCTGCAGGCCAGTGTAGATGCCTTCATGTTCCACTAGAGGTCGCTGCAGCACTTTGGACCAAATTTTGACAAAAACCAGCCTCCTGGCAAATTTGGTATTGCTTCTGCGGAAAGTAAGAGGGGTGTCTGCCCAGTGAGTGAAAAAGTTTGCGTATCCCCCCCCACCCCCCTGCAAACACCCCCCCTCCGAAACCTGTTCCCTGAGACACTAATTTTCTATTGCTGTAGGAACAGTGTTATAATTGTATTCAGCTGTGTATTGTCTTTCTGTTGTGGAACTGGAACACGTGCAGAAGAGGGCAACCAAGAAGATCAGGGGCCAAGACCCCCTTCCTTGCGAGGAAAGGCTGCAGCATTTGGGGCTTGTTCGCTTAGAAAAAAGGCGACTGAGAGGAGACATGTAGAGGTCTCTAAAATCATGCATGGTGTGGAGAGAGAGAAAAAAGTTTTCCCCTCTCTCTCACCAGGGGTCATCCCATGAAACTGCTTGCCAGGAAATTTAGAACTGACAAAGGGAATTGTCAATCTGTGTGAACTTTTTCACACAGCACATATGGAATTCTCTGCCACTGCCACAGGACGTGGCAGTGGCCACCAGCTTGGGTGGCTTTAAGCAGGGCTCAGAGAAATTCACGGAGGGCAAATCTGGCAGTGGCGACTGGCCCTGTGGTCTGTGGGCGGCTTCCAGATTCCAAGGTGGGACGCCTTTGCATAGCAGTTGCAGGGGAACAGCGGAGACAGGAGAGAGGGCATGCCTCAGCTCCTGCCTGTGGGCCTCCCAGCGGCATCTGGTGGGCCACTGTGGGAAACAGGAGGCTGGACTAGATGGGCCTCCTTGGGCCTGATCCAGCAGGGCTCTGGTGTTCAGGGAAAGCTTTTGGACGTAGGAGTGTTCAGTCCTGGGGCCCTCCCTTGTGTTGTGACATGGTGCAGCCCCTGGACACGTATTCCGTGCCTCATTCTGTGTTACATTCAGCATTTGCGGGATTGTATCTCCAGTGTACACATTCTCACTTTTGAATGACATGTTTATTCTTTTTTAAAAATAAATAAATAAATAAATCTGTTATAGATTTATTTATTTGTTATGGATGCAAAGAAAATCAACATCTGAGTGGAATACATGGTTGGTCTTGTCTCTCCAAGAGACATCCTAATAAGTGTCTGTGCATAATTTGTATTTGTGGATGATCATAATAATATTAATAATCTTTTTTTAACGACAATGTCTAATGCTAGTTAGACAGCAGTTACAGTTTCACTGATTGCATTATTTCAAAGTGGCATCTGTTTGTTTGTTTGTTTGTTTGTTTGTTTGTTTAACATATTTCTATGCTGCCCAAAACTTGTGTGTCACATTAATCCTTTGTTACTTATCATCCATCCTGCTCTTCCTTCTTTTTTCTATTCACAGTCAAGTTCTGGGTTGTAAGCCCTTTGGGTTGGAGACCTTGTCAATTCAGAGCATGCATCCCTGTAAGGGTGTCCTTTTATACCAGGGTTTCTTAACCTTGGGCCCCCAGATGATGTTGGACTACAACTCCCATCATCCTCAGCCACAAAGACCATGTCTGGGGATGATGGGAGTTGTAGTCCATCAGCATCTGGGGGCCCAAGGTTAAGAAACCCTGCTTTATACTGCTGGCACTGTATGTATGTATGTATGCATAAATAAACAAACAAACAAACAAACTCACTGGCAGCTGCACTGCATGAGGATGAAATCAGTATAGCACTTCCAAAGCTAGGGGAAAGATGGGAGTTGTAGTCCAACAGTAACTGCCCTCACATTTGTGCAGTGTGATTTAATGCATGTTTACTTGGCACTAAGCCAAGTTCAGTGGGGCTTACTCCCAGGTAGGAATGCACAGGATTGCATTGTTAATCTAGCCTTATTCACATGTGGTGTAAATCAAGCAGTTGTTCACACATTATGTTCAACTCATGTGCAATTGTGCACTTCCTACCTGTACCTGGCATTTCAGGAGGGCCTTTACCCAGGCGTGCTTTCGGAATAAATGCATGCACAGTCAGTCCTACAACAATGTGCGCATGTGCAGCCCCCTGCCTGCCTGGGGGTCCTGGCATGGCGTTGCGGAGCAGAGAGCCTCTGAGGGGCCAGGGCCCTGCTCAAGGCAGACCTACGCATGGAAGGACATGCTCTCCAGCCCAGCATCGATGCGCCCGTCTCTCTTCCCGCGTCTGCTGTTCTCTCTCCCATCTTGAAGCCAAGTCTGGGACCAAAATAATTCCTTTGTGTGTATATTTCTGTGAGCCTTTTAGCTTCTCTGCTTGTAAACTGGCCTTTTTTTCTTCTTTCCATACCAAACTTGGAAATGTCCAGCGGACATCAAGGAGGACCTCTGCGCTGCCCGCTTTCCAGCTTTCTCAGGGCCAGCAGCTTTGCCCTCTTTCATGCAGGGTCACTGGAGCAAGCAGGTAACGCATTAGGAATGTCGACATTTACAGAGAAAAAGGACAGACTTCTGTGACCACACCAGGTTTGGGAACGGCCGTGGCAGACTCCTGAGCTGTTTCTGCAGGGCTTTCCCAAACTGTTGTCCTGCTTACCAGAAACACGGTTTTGAAAAATATGCCGTGTTGCATAATTTGTTCTCATTCCACAGTCTAGTTTTTCTGGATTTTGGAACTGCCAAGTTTAGTTTGCTGCTGAAGTACAGATGCGAGGATGGGGCTTATAGGTGGCTCCTGCATCTCACACCCAGTTCCTCGGAGGCTCTCCAGCTGTCATTGGACTACAACTCCCATCACCCCCACTGCAGTGTGCCTGGGGGTTATGGGAATTGTAGTCCAGGGCTCAGTTCTGGACACTGAGCTTGGTATCGTGCTAACAGGTCTCCTCCTGTACAAAAAGGCAGAATGCCAGAATGAGGCTTTCCCCCTTTGCTGTTTCTCTGTGTTGTGAAGGGAAGCTTCACCTGTTGGTTTTCTGTCTGTCATGCAGCTGTTGTTAAAATCACAAGAGGCTGGCTGGAGAAATATATAGGTGCCAAGCTTAGTCTCAGAGCTAAGAATGGGGCCAGGAATGTGTGGAGGACTAAAAGAAGAGAGTTTATCTGAGCATATGAAAAGTGATTCCTCTCTTAACCGAGCAACCACAGATCTGGGACTAAGACAGAGCAACCTTCTGTACTGAGGGACACAGGTGTCAGTCCCAGATGCCCAGCACCTTTCATTTCAGAAATTTAGCAACAGCAATAGCACTTACATTTATATACCGCTCTATACCTGGAAGCTCTCTACGCGGTTTACAATGATTTTAGCATATTGCCCCCAACATTCTGGGTACTCATTTTACCAACCTCGGAAGGATGGAAGGCTGAGTCAACCTTGAGCCCTTGGTCAGGATCGAACTTGTAACCTTCTGGTTACAGGGCGGCAGTTTTACCACTGCCCTTCTCTTAAAGTATGGCAGACCCTGCCTTTTAAAACTAGAATCCCTTCAGTCCACCACTGGTATGTGTTAAATTTGCACATTCAGAGTGCATAATCGGGATCTGGTCAGCCCAGGGGACCAACAGGATGTGGGACTTACTATAAATTATTATTTTCAGCTAAGAGGTTCTTAAAGTGGTTTACCTAACACAAGAAAATGGAAGATTTCCTGCCCGCAAAAGGCTCACAATCTCAAAACAAAGCGATGCCAGGGAAACCCAGGCAACAGCCACTGGAGAGACGCTCTGTGGACTGAACAGATTGGACTACGGCAATGCGTTCTATGTGGGGCTGCCCTTGAAGACTGTTCGGAAGCTTCAGCTGGTTCAGAACGCTGCCGCAAGGATGCTCGTGGGTGCAAGTCACTTCATGAGTATTACACCCATCCTGCGGCAGCTTCATTGGCTACCAGTCCGCTTCCGAGCTAGATTCAAGGTGCTGGTATTGACCTTTAAAGCCCTACATGGCTTGGGGTCAGGGTACCTGCCGATCTGCATTTGCCTATATAAATCTGCCAGGGCCCTCCCCTCATCTTATTGTTGTGAGCCGCCCCAAGCAGTAGTGCACTGGAGGGGGTGGGTATAAATTTTTCAAATAATAATAGTTTATTTATTACAGTTCCTCTCCCACTCCTAAGCAGAAGAGTGTCCCCACTTTGAAAGGTGTAGGCCTTTCACTGGCAGGACTCTGCTTATGTTCTCTGCCCACTGAGCTATGGCCCTTTCTTCACTGATGAGAAAGCCCTCTGCACATGCTCGGAGGTGTTCTCCATTATTTAGCATTCCACATGTTCACGAGTAGTTTAAATAGGTTCCTTGGCTGAGCCTTGGTGAGTCCCGTCGCTGGACTCATGTGAACCCTCCAGGGGACAAGCAGAGGATGTTGAGGGGGGCTGTGGGGCGGTGGGTGGGTGGGGAGCAGTGGCTGAGGCTTTGGTTCCCATGACACTGGGACGGAGAGTGAGTCACCTCTCCCAGCCCTGCCTTAAAAAGGCAAAACATGCCTCTGGCCCCAGATGGAGAGGGGGATTGAGTCAAATTTTGGTAGCTGGAAAATAGCTTCCTCGCTAGGGTGGGAGCCCGAGATGATTATTTTTTCTCCAAACTTTGAACAAAAGAAAAGCCGATATGGAGGGAAAGTAATCTAAGTCTCCAAAGTTTTCAGAACTCTTTCAGGAACGCCAAAAAATCTCTACCCTTTTGTGACACTTTTTAGGTGTGTGAAAAAATGTGATACTTGGAGAGTTTGGGGTTTGTTTGTTTGTTTTTTGTTTTAAAGTGTGCTAAAAATAAACCAGGGTGAGTTTCTGATTCCCAGCAGTGATCTGATTTCTTTTCTTCTTCTAAAATAAGGCGTTGGAACCCAGAGCAGAAATAGACTTGAAACCCCACAATTCTTATTTTTAACAAGCAAGAAGGAGACCGTCCTGAAGGAACTCCCACCATGTTCTCTCTTAAAGAGGATAGTTTAAATTTCATGAACAGTGGGTCCGTTGAGGCAGAGGCAATGGCACACAAAGCCAGTTGATTGCAGGAGAGCCGGTCAGTCATTGGGGAGTTTCTGGTTACAGTTGATTTTTGGGAAAGGAGAGCAGATAGAGTTGAAATAGATACTTCCATTTTGCAAAAATAAAATTTTATCTTGGGGATAGTCGAAACTAGAGGTTGGGGAAAGTTCACAGGCATCCAAAATCTGGGGGGCTTCTAACTTGTGATTTCCAACATTTGTTTCAGTAGGGCCTTGCAATAACTATTGCCCTGGAAATAACGAATCCATGCTGAAGCCTGATTAGCCCAGACTTCTTTGTTTTTAAATTATGCATCTGCTTAGAAGAGGCATTCTCAACTGTGTGAGAGTCCAAGAAGGATATGCCTCTTCTAAGACAGTAGGATCAGTTGCCTGTAGCTCAGAGGTAGACCCTGGCAGCATCTCCAGGAAGCGTTTCACACGGGGCTTTTGAAGCCCTTTCACTCGCATCTCCTCCAGAATGGAGGGGGTACGTCCACATATCGACTAGATTTACCCTGAAGTCCCTGCAAGTTATCAGGGAGCCACTCACCACAATTCGGGTTTTTTGCTAACCCTAATGCTACACATTAGAGTGTAACCCGATTTATATCCAGGGTAAAAAAAATCCACTATTTGTGTTGGTTTTGGGGGGACAACTTTGAGTTCGCAGCAAAGCCTCCCGTAAATTCATGGTAAAACCTGCTGGGCGTGAAAGCCCCAGCCAGGAGGGTAAAGCCCTGTAGAGTAGACGATTCTGAGTGAGATGAACCAAGGGTCTGACTCGGTAAAAGTTAACTTCCTATGTATCAGGGACGTGGCTATAATTGGACAAGGGGGACAAATGCCTCGGGAGGGGTCCCATTAAAGGGGCCTTCACGGCTGGGTGGTAGCTTGCTTTGTGCTCTGCCCCTCCTGCCTCTCTGAATTGGGGAGAGGGCAAGGGCCTATCTTCACATTTTGTCCCAGACCCTGCTCCAACCTTGCAACGTACACACACACACACACACACACCCGCTGCACCCGGGTGATGTGTCTCTGGCTATTCAGAGCGCTTGTGGCAAAAGCGTTGTTCCGTTCTCTGAAGAGCTGATGCCCAAGTAACTGGTGACTCTGATTCAGGTGTGTTTGGACTACAACTCCCCGTCGTCCTCAACCCCAGGGGCCAAAGGCTCTGCTGAAATGAATGCACCCAGCCACGCACACAGGAGTACAGGAGGGGCTTTGGTGCGGGTCGTTCCCTGTGTAGCTGAATTGGAACCCTGCATGCCCCCCCTCCCCGATTCTCTCTTTCTTTCCAGCTGCTTCTGTTCCCTTCCCTTTTGGCTCCCGAGGATTTGGGCAACACGTGTTTTCTTTCAAAGAGAATAATTACTTTTTTAAGGGAAGCAAAAGACGGCCCCATTGCATTCCTGAGCAGTGACTTCACAGTAAAACACAAGAGAGTGTACAAGACGGCGGGATCCTGTTTTTGAGGTCACCGACTCGGTGGGTTTCTCTTTCCCCTCTTCTTCGGTTCTTTCTTCCTGGGCAGTGAGTTCAGGCTTCTCTCCTTGCAACGCATTGCTTGAAATCCTGAAGAGCGCAAGGCATGGATCGGGGATTCCCAGCCTTCGGTCTCCAGATGTTGTCCGACTATAACTCTCATCACCCACAGACATTGTTGTTGTGGATGATGGGTGTTGTAGTCCAACCACATCTGGGGAACCCAAGTTGGCAGCTCCTGGCTTAGGCTAGTGATTCCTCAGATGAAAGTGTGAGTCGGGAGATTTAAAACAACAAACCAACCAACAACCCCCCTGCCACCTAGTATATTTAGGAGGCAGAAAATTCTGCCTGGAATATCGGCCGAGAGCCACAGGGACTCTCCTCCCTTGAGCTAATGAATCCCAAGGGCAGTGAGCAAAAGACGGGGCTCCTGGCAAAAGCAACACTGCCAAAGCGATCTATAAACTGTTCTGAACAATGAGCAAATTTCCTGGGAACCACACCCCCTCGCCCCAGTGCAGGCCAGCCCAGCGGTGACCACACCAGGAGTCAGGACAGACTAGAGAGAAATTTGGGGCACCCCGGAGGTGTGTGTGTGTGTGTGGAGGCCCCAAAGTCCAGGGCTAAGAGCGTCACTGTCTGTCCCTCCTGGGCGGGCACCGCACAGGTTGCTGGTCACTGCATCCTCTGCATTTTCTAGGGCCACGTAACCAGCCCCGAGACCAGCTCTCCTCTTTCCTTGGAAGCCAGGAGCTCAACTGCTTCCTCAGCTCTCACCACTATGCCCTTCTTCCTTCCCGAAACTGGCGACGGGGACCCACCAAGGTTGTGTAAGCCTGCACCAACCAGGGACAAGAGGACCTTGTGCTCAGTGAGGGGAAAGGTGTTTCCAGCCATGAATTGGGCCTTTGTGCTGCGGCTGCTGCCGCTGGCCAGGCCGTGCCAGCCGGGAAGCACTGGGGAGTTGCTAGGCAATGGGGCAGCTGCCTGAGCCATCGGGGCCCTGGCAGAGACGGTCCGGCCCTTTCCCAGCTTGCCACAGAGCCCCGCAAGACACCAAGCCGAGGGAGGGCTCCGTGGGCTCCAGCAGGGGGGCTCTTCTGGTGACCCTTCCTGCTGGCCCCGTGCTCTGTCTCGTGCCAGTGGGACTCCTTGAGGGGGGGGACCTGCTGGGAGCCCCCTGGCAGGCACCACCTGGAAGGTAGCACCAGAGCTCTGTGGGGAAGGACTGCGGGTCCAGTTGCTCCTCCAGGCCTGCCTTCCCAGATGGCGCTGCTGGGGCTGGACAAGGCTCCGTCTCTCTTAACGGGGCCTCCCAGCCGAGGGGAAGTGCACACTGGCCGGAGGCCGCCCGCCTGCTGGGAGATGATGGCTCCCGTATTGAAGGGCGGGGGGGGGTTGCCACGTGGCCCCCGCTTGAGAAATAGAGATCACCCGGTCTGGTCCCTAAGAGTGCCGGCCAAGAGGGCCGAGCCATGCAGAGGGAGGTGCTTTCCAAACCGGGGGCGGGAAGCATGCAACTCTTGTCATCTCCATATCTTGACCACTGTGGCTGGGAATGATGGGAGCTGCAGTCCCACAGCATGATGGGAGCTGTCATCCCCTGCCCTAGCCCTAGGCCCGGGTTGGGAGGCGACCGGGGAACTGTCGTCCACTGGGTTGGGTTATTGTGAGGCCAACGTGCCATCCCGTTTGGAGAGCAGTGCTGGCAGCGGCAGCGGCAACGTGGAGGACGAGGGATGGCCAGCTCCAAGACACCCCTGGGCGCTTTCCCGGCCTCTGCCTTGAATCTGCCGGCTCCAGAGCTGGGAAGGGAAGCCCAGAGCTCGGGCCAGGCGCTCCCTTGCTTTGTTTGCTGTGGCTCCGCTCACCAGCGCGCACTGGGTCTTCTCCCACGCAGTGTCCGTGTGCACACAAGCAAGCGAGCGAAGGAGATGGGCCCAGAGAGCGGCGCATCCCCTGGCCATGCATCTGGAATGTATTTGTTTTTTGTTCTGCCGCAGCAGAGGCCTGTTAACGGCTGTTGCCTTGCAGAGAGCGCGGGGGGGGGGGGACGGGTGCTGCCCCAGCCTTGCTCGGCTTTGCCGTGCCTCGACCCAAAGAGCCATTGAGAGGCGCACGCAAGGGGCTGGGGCCAGCCCCAGGGAGGGTCCTGGGCCCCTTGCCGCCCTTCCAACTCCAGACACTGCCAGTTTCAAATGAGGCTCTCCGTTTGGCATGGAGGAGCTGCATCCCCCCCCCGCCGCCTTCCTCAGGCAGGAGGAGTCAGAAGCCTCCTTCGGCCAGGCTGCCAAAGGAATTCTTCAGGGCAAGTCGGAAAGTTCTCCCCTCCGGGAGAGACTCAGAAGTGCCGCATGGGCTGATAGAACCTGCCCACGCAGGGCAGAGGAGAGAGAAACACCCCAACACAGGGCCTGTTTCTCCTGCCCCTTCTACAAGGGTTCCCCGCACAAGACATATTTCCCCTCTATGGCAGGAGCACCCAGACGGACTGGAGGGGAGAGCATCGTAGGCTTAGGCTACACTACCAGGCACGGGGGGTTCTGCCGTAGTCTACACAGGAAAAGTGGCTTTTGAGTGGGAGGGGAACAGAGAGAAGTGGTGTCACATGGAGGTGTTCTGGGAGGGGGGTCCAGGCATGGGGGGGGGGGCAGCAAGGGAGGTGGAGAGCTGGTCTGGTGGTGGCAGGCATGACTTGCCTCCTTTGCTAAGCAGGGTCCACCCTAGTTGCATTTGAATGGGAGACTACACGTGAGCGCTGGGAGATGTTCCCCTTGCGGGGGATGCGATGGAGCGCTCTGGGAAGAGCCTCTCGGTCCCAAGCCCCCCTCCCTGCCTGGCAGCCTCTCCAAGGTCGGGTTGCGAGAGATCCCTGCCGAGCCTGCAGCCTTGGAGAAGCCGCCGCCGGTCTGGGGAGACGACCCTGAGCTAGACGGACCCGGGTCTGACTCAGGACACGGCAGCTTCCCAGTGACTGGAGGGAGCCCGGGGCCTTTGGGCGGCAAGCCGCCGCAGGTGGCGGGTGGGACGAGCTTGAAGGCCGGCAAGCCAGCGGTTTCCATGGGTCCCCGCCGCCGGCCGCAGCCTGGGAGAAGACAGGCAGCAGCAGCAGCAGCAGCAGCGCCTCTTGCCAGAGGGGAGCGGCGCTTTCCCCGCTCTGGCCAGTGAGGAGTTAAAGCGGCCGCCCCCCCGCCGCCCCCCCCCACCCCCCCCCCCCCGCGCGGCGCATCTGCCTGCGAACAGGAAACTGTCCAGCAGCCGCCGCCGCCGCCGCCCCAGCAGGGGGGAGTGCGAGAGCCCCTCTGCCTCCCCCCGCCCCGCATTTCCCCTCGCCTCCCCCCGCCCCCAGCGCGCGGCCCCTCCCGCGCCGGGATTTCGGCTGCTCTCGACGGCGCGCTTGCTGCTGCTGCTGCTGCTGCTGCCGCCGCCTCTTCAAGGACCTCCCAGCCTCGCCCCCCACCCCGAGGACATCTCAAACCAAGGCGAAAGTCTGCTGCCGGGGCGGGCCGGCGGGCCTGGCCTGGGAGGGGCCCGGCGCGGGCGGAGGCCTGCGGGGGGCGGGGGCCCTGCCCGTGCGCGCGCCTCGCCAGCAGCCGTGCAGTGGTGGTAGTGGCGGGGGCCGGAGGCTGGATCGGGCTCGCCCGCCGGCTCCCCAGTGAGGATGGCTTGGACGGGGAGGCCCGGAGGAGCTGCCTGCTCGCGCCGGCCGCGACGCCGACCCCCGCCGCCCCGCTGAGGAGGAGCCCCGCGGAGTGGACGCCGAGGCACCCGCGGGAAGGTAAGGAGGGGCCCTCTCGGTCCGGGGCTGGATGCCAGGGGGCTGCTCGGGCTTTCCGGACCTCCCCGGCGCGCTTCCTCGGGAGTAAGGCGGCGACTCGCGTGCGGGGAACTTGCTCCCGGGCAGCCGACTTCGGAGGGAGGCACAGCTGGGGCTGGCGGCGCAGAGGACTCATGGCGGGTGGGTGGGGGGCTGCAGACCGCCCCCCGCCTACGCACTCTGCTGCTAACCGCCGGTTCCGACCCACAGGGGTTCCCCAAGCTTGGATCTCCAGCTGTTGCCGGACTACAACTCCCATCACCCCCCGCCACAATGGAAGAGCATCTGCACGCTTGCAGGCAGAAGCCAGGTCCCAAGTTAAATCCCTGGGCAGCATCTCCAGGCAGGAAGGGCTGGGAGAGACTCCTGCTGGAAACCTGGAGAACCGCTGCCCGCCAGTGTAGACAGACAGCACTGAGCTCGATGGACCAAGGGTCTGACTGTATGAGGCAGGGGCCCCAAGCCTGAGAGCCCCACCGATGAGAACCGAATTGGCTGGGAACTCCGAGCAGACTTGAGCTTCTGCTCACCTTCTTTTTAATTCTGTGTATGCCTTTTTATTATCTTTATTTATTTGTATTACAAAACAGAGCCCTGATTGTTCTGACACAAAGGAACTGGCTCTGTCCAGTATTGGTCTAGAACCTGGTGAGGATAAGGCACTCTGCGCATGCTTTAGCAGGCATGCAGCTGGCCCTGTGCCTCATTTCCCTGGGCGGTGCTGATGGAATAGGGTGGGGGAGCTGTGAACCCCAGCATAGGTCACCCGGAAAATTTGAAAGCACTCTGGGTGTGAGTGTGGCCAATGGCTTTCTCTGTATTGGCCATCCCTTTGAACAATGGTGCAGTTCCTTGAAATAATGGCTGCTCCTGCTGGGCTTTGGCTTTTGGGGCAAGGCCTTGGCTCTGAAAGATTGCTTCGTCTCTGGGACCAGGATCCCATCAGCCTTCCTTGGAAGTCACACCCCTTGTTCGGCGAGCTCATAATCAAGCTCATAACCTTTTTCAGGGGCAGCTGGGCCCTGGCTCAACATACTGGTGGCAGAGAGGGCCTCTGTACATGGTCAGAGGCATCTGTTTTGCTTCCCCCATACAGAGAGATCAGTTTTGCAAGACAACCCAGCTGGGTGCACTCCATGTGGGTCCATTCCTCCTCCATGCTTTGGGGCTGCTCTGTTAAATTTAGTAGGACTTACTCCCAAGTCAGCATGCTGAGGGATCAGGCAGTTTAAGTTAACAGCCCTGCTCTTCTGCAAATCAGTGGTAGGAATGATGGATTTCCGCATCTGTGGGTCAGGTGCTGTTTCTGAGCCACATTTGTGTCTTTGAAAGGGGTCAGTAGCTCTGGACTTGTTAATCCAAAGTAAAAAAAAGTTGTGATTGTGATATGCTTGCAGGCCCATTAAGGATTACGCTGGGGCAGTTACTTCAGAGGACGTAACTCCCCTCCCATTTCTCTGAATGGTTAACCCAGGGGCTGTCATTTCTGGGGCCCCAGCCATTAACCCCTGTAACAGGGATTCCCAGATATTGACTACAACTGCCGTCACCCCCAGCTGCAGTGACCTTTGGTGGGGGGTGATGGGAGTTGTAGTCCAACAACTTCTGGGGAGTGATGAGTTGGGGACCCAAGTTTGACAGCTCCTGGGTTAATGTGCAGTGATGATTCTCACACCTCCTCCAGGGGCGTAGCTAGGGGAGAGGGGGCCCGTGTTCACCCCACTCCTTGGAGGCCCCTTGGAGTGTGGGAGATAATGAAGAAAATAGGGATGGGTGGAGCTGCCCCCCCCCCCGGTTCTTTGAACTCATCCGCTCAATTATAGCTACTCCCTGACTTCCACCTTGCTTCCTCACTCACCAGAGGAACAATCAGGGTTAAAAAAAAGAAATCGAGTGGGAAAAGGCTGGTGTTGTGAGCTGGAGGGAGGAGAGTGTGTGTGAACACCTCATGGCTTAGCTCCTGAAGGGGGAGCGAGCAGTGCACAGATTGGGCACCTTCCGTGATTTGGGTGTCGTTTCCGGATGGGGGATTTCTTACAGGAAGAGGGTGTGGGAGGGCTGGAGTTCTCCGAGCTGCCTTAATCTCTGGGAATGGAAAGTCCCTCCGGATCAATGGCCTGTAAACTTGCTGGTCTTGGGGGAAAAAATGTAGGGAGAGAAGATCTAGTACCTACAGAGTATCAGGGAATTGGGGTGGGGGGGCTACTTTGGAGCAATTGCAGCAAAGGGGGAAAGAGCCGGGATGGAATTCCTCACCAAGGAGGATTTTTCATGTGCTCTAGCAAATAGTTGTGTTGCAGCTGAGTGCTTTGGGTGGGGGGTGTCTTTCTGGCCAGGGTGTGCATTCTCCTGCGGGTGGGGGGGTGGGCATCACCAATCGGAAAGAAAACAAAGACCATAAGGGAGCTTGTTTCTGCAATGGGGAAAGCAGGAGGCTGTGTGGCGTGAGCCATGAGGGGGCTGGCAAAACCTGGAACTGGGAAGCAGGAGGAGCGTTTGCATCTCACGTTGGGAAGGGGCTGCAGAAGCTGGGAGGCTGCCGGCCCGGGTCCAGCAAGCCGCAGATGCCCCTGCAGTCTCTGGTGGCTCCTGGGTCTCCATCCTGCCCACCCGGGATTGCCTTTAGTCAGTATAGTCTGCATCTCGCTGCACAGACATCCTGCTCTTGCACATACATGGGTGAGTCCCACTCTGTTCAGTGGAACATATTCCCAAGTCCATGTGCATAGAGAGGATTGCAGCCTTCCCTTTCTAGAGGGGGGGGGGTTTATGCCTGCTGGAAGCCTTTGTTAAACCCTTTCCCTGCAAGATCCAGTGGGTGGGGAACAGCCAGGACACTCTGCGTGTGCCCAGAGGCACTCATCTGTGTTTCACATCACTGAAGAGTGTGCAGCAGTTCATTTCTGCAGGTGCTGGGATTCACGCCACCTAGGAAGTTGTATTCTTTGACATGGAAGACCCGCCCCTCCCCAACCCCAGATGACTGGGCATAAATAGTGATGGGGGAAAGGTCATCTGTACATGCTCAGAGACACTCCTTTATTCATGATTCATCTCTGAGTTTCAGCATTGGAAACTGGGTCCGAGCTCCAGTGGAGCGCGTTTGTAGCTCTGGACGGGTGTGTTTCTCCCTTTTTGGACGCACGAGCGCAGAGCCTCTGCTTCCCCCGGGTGCTCAGCCTTGGATCCCCAGATACAACCGGGGGACCACAACTACCCCCACCCCTGCATGAGGCTGAAATTCTAGAGGCTGGATTTTGGTCTTGGTCCAAAGAACAAAGGAAAGCCAGGAGGCGGCGGATACGAAAGCTGGGAAAGGGACCGTTGGCCAGGAAAGATCCCCAGAGCAGTGATGCTGGCTTTTGGATGTGCCTGCGGGGGTCACGTTTCAGCGCCGAGGCCTCTGGCCCTGCTGGGATCTGGTGTGTGTAGCAGCCACTGTGGGTTTGTGGTGCGCGGCCAGGAACGGTGTGGTTGGACGAAGACTTTGGGTGGTGAGATGAACTCGGCCAGGGCCAGCTGGACTCTGCTCGCGTGGCCAGAAGGCTCGGGTGGCTGTGTGCCTTTCACTGCCTCCCCAAAGAATTAAGCTTTCGGGAGTTGCTTCCTGCCTGTACCAGGGATTAATTTTTAAAACAAGGAAGCAGCAGGGTTCCTGGGTCTCCAAACTGATGTGGGGAGGTTGCTCCCTGATCCCCGTCATCACATGCACTCTGCACATGTTTAGAGGCCCTTTCCCCCCTTGTTCCTGAGACTGAAAACGAGGCCTGAGGCCTGGCTCTGCTGAAGAGCAGGAGGTGTGGATGCAGCTGGCTGAGGATACATACAGCTGGCCTCCTTGCTGCACCAGTGGCTCGTCCCAATGGGCTGGGGCGTGGGCGCCAGATGAGGTGCAGCTGCCTCTGGTTACTGGCAATCCTGGTTGCTCCTCTCCCCCCCCCCCAGCCTTAATGAGAGTCACACTGCCTGCAGGCTGGCTATTCATCTGTAGTTCCTCTACAGATGCAGAGTGTCCTGTGTGGGCTGCTTAATCATTGACCAGCCTGTGCAGCTCTACCTGATGAATGGCCAGTCTGCAGGCAGCGCAGTTCTCATTAATGCCAGGGTGGGCTGGAAGAGAGAGGCACAAACAGAGCTGCTGAGAACCAGAGGCAGCTGTGCCTCCTTCGGAGCACCCCCGGCCCGTTGGGAGGAGCCGCTCTTGCCTTGGAGCACGTCGCCTGCCTTGAGAGCTTCTGGGATGTCCCTCCTGCCTGCCGGATGAGCCAAAGCAAACCAGGTTCGTCCTAGGACAGCTCCGCCTTTGCAACAGCAGCCTGCTGGATATGGGAGGAAAGGAATCTCTCTGAGCATCGCCTCCCCCCCCCCTCTCTCTCTCGCTCCAGCCTGGATACCAACTGTGAGGAGTTGCTCTCCTCCTCCTCGGGGCTGGGCAGGGCTGGTGGAGTGTCTGTGTGAGGAGAGAAGGCTGTGCAGATGGGGAGGGGGGGACCGGAGGGGGGGTCCGGGATGGAGCAGCTCGAGTTTCCTCCGAGAAGCTGCAGACTTCCAAAACTCCTCGGATCAGAGGAACATCTCTGTGCAGGGACAGGAGGAGAGCTGGTCTTGAGGCAGTGGTTGTGCCGTCAAGTAAGTGTCGACTCCTGGCACCCACAGAGCCCTGTGGTTGTCTTTGGTGGAATACAGGAGAGGTTGACCATGGCCTCCTCCCACACAGGATGAGATGATGATGCCTTTCAGCATCTTCCTATGTCGCTGCTGCTGCCCGATAGAGGTGGGAAGCAGACCAGCGGGGATTCGAACCAGCAGCGTCTTGCTCCCTAGGCAAGTTACTTCCCTGCTGTGCCATTAGGTGGCTTGTGGTAGCAAGCATGAATTGCCCCCTCTGCTAAGAAGAGTCTGCACTGGTTTGCATATGAATGGGAGACTAGATGTGTGAGCCCTGTAAGATATTCCCCTTAGTGGGGGATGAAGCTGCTCTGGGAAGAGCAGAAGGTCCCAAGTTCCCTCCCTGCCAGGCAGCATCTCCAAGATATGGCTGAGAGAGAGAGACTCCTGCCCGCAACCTTGGAGAAGCCGCTGCCAGCCTGGGTAGACAATACTGGGCTAGATAGACCAGTGGACTGACTCAGTATATGGCAGCTTCCTATGTCCTTATGACAATCTAGCTCTGAATACCAGGATGCTGGAAACAAACATCAGGGGAAGGACATCCTCTTCATGCCCTGCTTGTGAGCTTCCATGCGGAGTCACCTGGTTGCCCCTTCTTGCTGCTGAAAAGAGGACACTGAACCAGGGATTCTCAACCTTGGCTCCCCGGACATGGTTGGACTACAGCGCCCGTCCTCCCCAGCCACTATAATTAAATTCCGGGTTAACCATCGCCTCCCTTGCTGGCCTTTTAGGCAAGTTGTCATCCCTCAGCCTCACTCCCCACCCCGACCCCTTAAAGTGAGACCTCAAAGCCATAAAGGAATGACCTTAGTTGACTGCTCAGTTTCCATAGTTGTCCTCCAAGACAGTAAAGTGGGCTAGAGTGTCTCTTGAGCCAGCGTGATGTAGTGGTTAGAGTGCTGGACTAGGACCGGGGAGACCCGAGTTCAAATCCCAATCCAGCCATGAGACTTGCTGGCTGACTCTGGGCCAGTCACTTCTCTCTCAGTCTAACCTACTTCACAGGGTTGTTGTGAGGAGGAACTTAAGTATGTGGTACACCGCTCTGGGCTCCTTGGAGGAAGAGCGGGATAGAAAATGTAAAATAATAATAATAATAACAACTCACATGTGCTCTTTGAGGCTGTTCTGGGGATTCTAGCCAGGGGCAGATTAAGCTTTTTTGTTGTCCATAGGCAGAAATGCTTTTGCTGCCCTTTTACCTTAAAGGGGAAAGGGTTGCCTTTAAAAAAAAACACCAAGGTAAAACCAGGGGTCCTTTCTCCTCTCTCACTCCACCCTTGCTGCAGCAGCCGCTGCCCACAGAGTGGGGCAACAGAATTTGAGGAGGGGCGAGATTTGCTGCCCCTCAGATTTTGCCGCCCTAGGCAAATGCCTACGCTGCCTCCCTGTTAACCCACCACTGATCCTAGTCCTGACAAGCAGGATGCATGGAGAGCAATATGCTAGGTACTGCTGACAGTCAATGCATCTCACACACAACCAAAGGAGCAGCTGTCATTTCTCCGGGAATGCCCTGGAAGTTTGGCCATTCGCCTTGAAAGCCGCAGGGATGAGAGTGGAGACCTACCTGCTGTCTGGTGAGCAAGCATCCCCCCCACCACACACACACTCCTGTTTAGAGAAGTGAAGCGGCAGAGATCTTAGCTGCCCTGCAGTGGCTCTCCTGCTGGGAGGCCGGATGACTCCGAGGAGAGAGCAGAACAGGAGGGAGCCGTTTATAGGGGCCCGAGAGGAGGGGGATGCCAGAAAGCTGCTCTCACTGGCCTGCGCCTCTCATCCATCCTTGCCCTCCAGGACGGCTCCTCCTGAGGCATGAAATCTGAAGCTGTCCCAGGCCGACCAGCATTTGAAAATGCAGAAGCAGGAGACTTGATGCCACATGGACATAGAATCACTGGGCGGCTTTGCGGGGCGCTTGTGTTTGCAGTGAAGGACGTGAAACGCTCCTGCGCTGCTGAAATGTTCTTTGTACGGAGATTTAAAGGACACCGGAAGAGCCCTGCTGCGTTCGACCCTGAGCTCCAGTATTGTGTAGAATTTAGAGGCGGGGCCGGGGAGGTCCTTTAATCCAGCCCCCGCTTTCTGCATCGGAGTTTTCTTACCCGAATGCAGGTCT
This sequence comes from Hemicordylus capensis, assembly GCF_027244095.1. Lineage (NCBI taxonomy): Eukaryota > Metazoa > Chordata > Lepidosauria > Squamata > Cordylidae > Hemicordylus > Hemicordylus capensis. The sequence continues at coordinate 28,010,472 of NC_069663.1, read as the reverse complement.
TTGCCTTCATCTCTGCTGAACTTCATCGGGTTGGTTTTGCCCAATGTCCAGACCATTTTGAATCTTGATTCTGTATGAATATTTATATACCACTTTTCAGGAAAAGTTCCCCAAGTAGTTTACAGAGAAATAAATAAAATGGCTCCCTGTCCCCCAAAAGGCTTACAATCTAAAAAAGAAACATGAGAGACACCAGCAAATGTCACTGGAGGGATGCTGTGCTGGGGACGGAGAGGGCCAGTTGCTCGCCCCCTGCTCGATAAACAGAACCACCACTTTGAAAAGGTGCCTCTTTGCCCAGTTAGCAGGGGTTCTCAGCCTTGGGTCCCCGGTCTTAGACTACAAGTCCCATCATCCCAAGCCTCAAGGGCTGAAGGCTGGGGATGATGGGATTTGTACTCCAAGAAGATTTGGGGTCCCAAGGCTGAGAACCCCTGTCTTCAGTGACAGCTAGCACAGATGAAAGAGCCATCTATCACTCTAGAGACAGACCTCTTGCATTGCCACCTTCACAATGGGTTCCCAAAGCAACAGAAACACCCACTCATATAACCGAGGGGCACATCTTCCTTTCTCCATGTGGGTGGAAGGAAATAATATTTACCCTTTGCGCCCACTCAGAGCTGCCTCTTTCCTGCTGCCCAGAAGATGCTACCTGAAGCAGAGACACCCCAGGACGACCAGGATGCTCAGTGAAGAGAATCGTCACTTCTAAAAAGATGCTTCTTTGTTCAGTTAAGCAGGGGGTCTTCTACGGTGTAAGCCAGTGTTTCTCAACTGCCGGTCCGAGAGGTGCTCTGTGAGGCATAACTAATAGAAATCACCCACCCAAAAAAAAAACAATTTTAGGCTTGGGGGGGGGAATGCTGCTGGGAGCTCTCTGAAGCTTATTTCCAGGCAGCCCTCACTGCTGGATAATGTTCATTTTGAGGAAGCGAACTGAATGTTATCCAGCCGGGAGGGCTGCCTGCCTCAAAATGAGCTCTGGAGAGCTCACCGTGGGTTCCGTGGACCCTGGGCCCCACCCACTTTGCACGTGACATCACTGGGGGTAGGGGTGGGGGTGAGTGGGTTAATCCCTTTATTAACCGCTGGTCCAGGAAACTGCGCATGAAGAATGTACCGGTCCAGGACTCCAAAAATGGTTGAGAAACAGTGGTGTAAGCTATCCAGCTCCCCAGTTTGGTGCGGATTTGAGAAGCATCCCCTATACTTCCTCATCCAAGTCATTGCAAAGAGCCCAGGACAGAGCCCTATAGTACTCCACTCCCCCCACCCCCAAGTTAAGGTGGAGCCATTAATGAGCACCCTCTGGGAGTGGTGGTCCATCCACTTGTGACCCCACCTACCAGCAGCCTCCTCTTGTCAACAAAGATATCGCGGGAGACTGTCGGGTGCTTTGCTGGTCTCAAGATCTGCTGCGTCCTCCCATATCCACAGTCTCCTAAACTACCTCTGTCAAAAAAGGAGAAGTTTAGTCTGGCCTGACTTGTTCCTGAGGAAGCCAGGCCGGCTCCTGGTAACCACCAGATTCTTTTCGACGTGCTCACAGGCAGACTGCTTCGTAATCTCTCCTAGGAGCGTGCCAGGAATCGATGTCACGCTGACCAGTCTGTCGCCTCCTGGCGCTTCCAGCTTTCCCCCCTTCTTGAAGGCAGGACGCTGGTTGCTCCTCTCCAGTCTTCTGGGACCTCATCCCTTCTCCAGGGGTCCTCAGAGATGACAGATCACCCCTGCAAGTTCCTTCAGTACCTGGGCATGTAATCCATCTGGCCCCAAAGCAGGGGTGGGCCCTCCACCTGTTGCTGAACTACAACTCCCGTCTTCCTCAGCCCCAATAAGTTGTAGTTAGCAGCAGAGGGAGGGGCAGGAGGAGGCCGCCTCTGCATCCCAGTTGCAGGGGGACATAGGAACCTAGGAAGCTGCCAGATACTGAGTCAGACCACGGGTCCACCTAGCTCAGTATTGTCTTCACAGATTGGCAGCGGCTTTTCCAAGGTTGCAGACAGGAATCTCTCTCGGCCCTATCTTGGAGATGCTGCCAGGGAGGGAACCTGGAACCTAGATGCTCTTCCCAGAGTGGCTCCATCCCCTGAGTGGGGGAATATCTTGCCGTGCTCGCACATCAAGTCTCCCATTCATATGCAACCAGGGCAGATCCTGCTTAGCTAATGGGACAAGTCATGCTGGCTACCACAAGACCAGCTCTCCTCTCCCAATAGCAGGAGAGGGGGCCTGCCTTTGTCTCCTGCGTGCAACTTAATCTGAAGGCATCCGGTGGTGGGCCACTCTGGGAAACAGGATGCTGGATGGAAGAGGCCTTGAGCACGATCCTGCAGGGCTGTTCTTAGGTCCTTTGTGCTCTTCAAAGGCTTGGAGGCCTGCCCTATGGAAGAGGCCAGAGGCGGCTTCTCTTCTGCACCAGAGAGGGCAGGACTAAATCTCTGGGGCTCATGTTTTAAGAGGGGAAAGTTCGGAAAAGTTTCTTTACACCGGGAACAGTTGGACAATGCGTCTGGTCACCGAAGCTGGTGGGCGCTTCAAGCAGAGGCTGCAGAGCCATCTCTTGGGGGTGCTCTAGCTCTGGACTTCCAGCATGGAGTAGTGGGTGGACTAGATGGTCTCCAGAGTACCCTCCAGTTCTAGGATTTGTTTTCAGTACCAGCACTCAGCTCACAGCCATTTGTACAAAAATCCACTCCGGGTTTTCTTCCAAGCTTTTTGTCTCAGTGGACCAATTTAGAAGTGTGTGTGTGGTGGGGGTGGGGGGGGGCATTTTAGTTGTTGCTGTTAAATCACTAGGAGTCAGATCACCCACAGATTCACCAGCATGCCTTAGTTAAGAACTACCTTCTGCCCACTTCTGTTCTGGAGCTTCCCAGAGAAGTTTAACCATTGCCTGCCTGATTCCCCAGACGGCAGTTTCAACCAGTCCCTTCTTTCTGAAACGTTGATGATTTGGCAAGCCGTACCGAGTGACCAGCTGCCGCCTTAATTCCGGAATGTAACATTTGCCCGACGTGCACCAGATTGGGTTTTTGGAAAGACAACCGGCAGCTCTTGAGATGCTTCTTCACATAATGTCCCTTCTCCTCCTCCTCCTCTTCCTCCTCCCCCTCCCAGCTGCCTTTCTGCTTTCAAAGAGTGGTGTTCTTTTAAAAAACCAACAACATTCCAGCAAATTCCATTTTCAGTGGAATTAACTTTATGCCAAGGCTGCTGTACCCTGCGTATACTGTTCCAAGGATCCACACTCCCAATAAGGCTGGGATCTAGTCTGACACAACAGAGTGACTCCTAAATCGCTTCAAGCAATACGGTTGAAACCTTGACTTGCAGGTGTAAACAAACACCTGGCTGTCGCTCATCATATGTTGCCGGACCATCCTTCTCTCTTTGCCTAGTCAGTCGCTGAACTAGTATGGATGATGGGGGTGCTGGGGGGGACGGGATATTTTTGCAAGCATTCCAACTGCTCGGCGTGCTCGAGCCAACCTTAGAATGTTAACAAGAACAGTGCCAATTGGGACGCCTTCGAAATAAGAGGAAGGTCAAGGAAGCTTTTAAGTGAAAGGTTAGTTTGGGCTGCAGCAAAAGCTTCTCGCGGTCTCTGGGGTCCTGAGAGGCTGTTTGGCAGGTGAATCTAAAAACCGAGGTTAAGGTGCGAAGAAGTAAGAGTTCCCTTTTCCATGTTGAAAAAATGCTAGTAGCTTGTAATCTGTGCATTGGGAAGGGATGCAGTTTCTTTTTATGTAAAACACGCGTATGCTGCTTTTCTCATGTGCCAGGCAGTTTGCATTTGTATGCTGCAAACCTTTTGGAGAGAGAAGCCACAAAAGGAGAAGCTCCCCTGATCCACCCAGACAATCCGGGCCTCCTCAGAAGTGACTCCTGAGATCACAAGGGCTGGAAAGAAGCCAAGAGCTTCCCTGGCAAGGAGGAGCTAGGCTGCTTGCAGAGGGGCCCAGATGCTTCCAAGGAAGGCTGGCCTGGTGGGCCTTCGCTTGCAGAGAGACGCAGAATTCTTGCTTGCAGGGAGAGCTGACCTAAGCTGGTGACTGAGCCAACTTTTGTCATGCTATCGATTAGTCAGATCAAGCTTTAACCGGAGGTCTAAGCTTGCCCCTTGTTAACTATGTATTCAGATTAGCTGTGCTCCCTCCCTCCCTAGTGATCCTAGGACTGGTCCTTCAGTACTCGGGGTGTGCTTTGCAGTGGGCCTGCCTTCCCCCCCACTTCCAAAAAGAGAAGGAGGCTGCATCCAAGAAGGTGGGGCTGAGCAGAGGGAGGCTGGGCTAGTGCTGTTGATTTGGCTCCTTCCGGCTGAGAAGAATCAAGGGAAATGGAAACCCCACTGGTGGATCAAAGGATCTTTCTTTCTTTCTTTCTTTCTTTCTCCCCAGTCTGGCTCCTGCCTGCCTGTCACCAGCTACGCAAATCTGCCAGATTTCCTTGCTTCCAGTCCCAACTTCCTCCAGGTCTGGCTTAGCCAGAGGGGGTGGAAGGGAGAAGATTGTGCCCAAGCTGCTCTGTCAGACAGGCACCAAGGTGCCCAGGGCAGGCCCATGGCATCTAGCATGTTCAGTCTGAGGCCCAATACGCGCCGTGCTGCAATGTGACATGGAAGCATGAAATCTGGATTGGTTTCTGGGGCTCCCGTGTGCGGATTTCTTCCCTAAGGTTCCCAAAACAAGCCCCTTTTAGGGTGAGTGTTTTCAAGAGCTCTGTTACCAGCTGTCCTAGATTAAAGCAGACCGCATTGCAAGGGCTCAGCTGCTCTCTCAGCAGATTTGTGGACTGTATGCAAGATCAACTGTGCCAGAGATCAGCTGCTAGATTAAGGTTGAGTTCCTTGAAAGAGCTCAGTTCCTCTGCAGATTATGGCATATACATTCGGATCCGCCACGTGGGGTTTACAGACTGAGAATTTAACAGGTTAGACGAATAGTGGAATGTACTTCTGCCATGGAAAGATGGCTTGTTGCGTTCTCACGTTCGACGTCCAGTCAGAAATTAGTTGGCATACTTGCTGTATTTGGGGGGGGTGGACGACACAGGAGGGGGTCACAGATAACCCTCGAGCGGCTCCACTGATCTGGTCTGTGCTTTCTTGTATCCGGCGGGGCAAACGCTGCTGCTTCTGAGCTCCCTGCTTGCCAATGGAGGGCTGCCACTGGACGCCAGGAAACGCTGCCGCCTCCTGCTCTGCTCCTGTGCCTTCCGCCTAGCTTGGCTTTGCCAGGAGGAGCAGGCCGCGCTTTTCCTGAGAGCAACCCCCTCGCCCGCACAGCCAGTGCTGCAGAGCCGGTGCCTCTTCTAAAGGCCTCGCTTTGCGGGGGGGGGTCCAGTTCAAAGGCTGACCACCCCCCGGGTTGCTCCCTCCGCCCCGGCCCCTCTGCTCCTGCTGCCAGATGACCCGCGAAGCCCAGAAGCCGGCATGGCTCCGTCGCCCTCGCCCTTGCCCGGCTCCTGCTTGGGAAGCAGCTGTACCTGCCCCCCTGGCTGCCCCCCTCCCCAGCCCTCACAGCTGTGTCTGCTTGGGGGAAAGGGCCGTGGAGGCGAAAGGAAGCGATTGAGTTGCAAAATGTTCTTTGTCTCACCCTTGGCGCGCGAGCCGGATTCTCCAGGGAGCAGGAGCGTGGGAACTGCCTGGGCCTGCCCTTTGGACGGGCTCTGCCGAATCTGCCCCAGAACGGCGTTTCGATGCTGGGCGGGGAGGGTCACCTCTGGGGAGAGGCGGGTGTGACTCATAAAAAGGAGAGTGTCTGAGTGTGTGCAGAGTGTGCGCCTCGCTCCCCTGAAGAAGGCCCCCCACGCAGAAGGGCTTAGGCCTCTGTAGATATTCTACCCCGTGGCTTCCCAAGCTTAGGTCCCCAGATGCTGTTGGACTACAACTCCCATGGTCCCCCAACCACAGTGTCCAAAAGGATGATGCAGGCTGTAGTCCAGCGGTGTTTGGGGACCCAAGCTTGGTGTAAGGCAACGTCTTATCTTCACATATGTAACTACCATCTCCACTGGGAGAGGAGAGCCGGTCTTGTAGCAAGCATGACTTGTCCCCGTAGCTAAGCAGGGTCCGCCCTGGTTGCATTTTAGGGAGACTAGAAGCATGAGCACTGTCGGATATTCCCCTCAGGGGATGGAGCCACTCTGGGAAGAGCAAGAGGTTCCGAGTTCCCTCCCTGGCAGCATCTCCGGATAGGGCTGAGAAAGATTCTTGTCTGCAACCTGGGAGAAGCTGCTGCCAGTCTGTGAAGACAATACTGAGCTAGATGGCCCAATGGTCTGACTCAGTATCTGGCAGCTTCCTATGTCCCTATGTTCCACTGCTTGTCTGAAGAAACAAAGGATCTTCACCACGCTTGAACCATGCACAGTACTTAATTCTGGGACTACAACTGATCCCCCTTCCAGCCTTCTCTTAAAGATTAAGGCCGAGCTCCTTGAAAAATCTCAGCTCCTCTGTCCGCAGATTCATGGACTATACGGACTGTAAGCAAGACAGACTGTGCTAGAGATCAGCTGTAAGATTAAGGCTGAGTTCCCTGAAAGAGCTCTGCTTTTCTGTCATTAGGTTCCAGCCTTCTCTTGAAGGAGCAGCCAGTTTGCCTTGAGCTGTGAGGAGATATTCGAAGGATCCTGGGAACCAGTTTAGAAACCAAATATGTTGGTTTCTAAACATATTTTTAAAAAGATGTGTTAGAGTTCTGGTTTGTCTGGAAACGCCATTCTCTGACTGAGCAGGCTTGTTCCCCAAAGGTGTGGAAAGGGCTGTGACAACTCCAGAGTGTAATAGCAATGCACTCTGCGCTTGCTCAGAGTGAGACGTTCTCTGGATCATTGCTTAGTCTCTTGCGTTGCAAATGAGGTTTGGGTGCTCCGCTTTAAGGGCTTAGTATAATGGCCTACAGTGAATGAGTTAATAATAATAAACAAACAAACTTTATTTGTTAGCCGGCCTATAACAAATTGTTCTCTGGGCAGCTCACAACACAACATTTTAAAACATCCAGTCAAAACACACAAAACACAGCAAACAAATCACAAACAAAAAAAACAAAACAAAAATACAACGTGCAATACAAAGCATTTTAAAAACTTTCCTTGAAAAAAACAAAATCAATTTTAAAAATCAGTTTCTAATAGGAGTCAAGCGGACCCTATTTTTTATTTCTGTAAAGCATGGATTATTTTCTTGCTCTTCCTCTAATTGAACCCTAACACAGTTTGAGAAAGGATTGGGCTTCAGCAGGCCCTCTGCTCTGTAGCATATGTAGCCTCCGCCTCCTTCATCCGGCCCTGGTACTTAGCTCTGGTCCAGAGCGCCAGGTTGCCTTCCCATGCTCTTCCCCAAGGTATGGTTAAAAGTTCTCATATGGTGGTGGGGGGGGAGGAGGGCCCTCCCCTTCCCTCTGACCTGCGGCTGCTCCTGAATGAGTGCATTGTTCCCCAGACGGAGCGACCTTTCGGCCTCCCCTCTCCAGGATGGAGTGACGCATCCCTTTGGTTTACCCGACCCGCTCTGGTTTTTACAAGACTTCCAGGGGACAGGGCGGGAACAAAGGCCTTTGTGTGGGGAGGACATGCAGGGCGATCCAAGGAACTGGTGGTTTAGCCCGGAGCCGCTGGCTGGAAAGAGAAGCCTCCGATGGCCATGACCCTCGTCAGTGGTTGCTCCCCTCTCTCCCACCCTGTGCTGCCTGCAGGCTGGCCATTTGTCAGGTTAACTGTGCAGCTCTACCAGGTGAATGCCAGCCTGCAGCAGCACAGCTCTCGGGCAGGGCGGGGGAGAGAGGAGCAACCTGAATCCCGCCCCCCCCCCTGCACTCGATGGGACCAGCCGCTACTGATGTGATGCACTCTGCACATCTCTTTGGGTTGGGGCATTTCCTCACAGGATGAGATCAAAAGGTTGCTCTGCCTCTGCATTCTGTTTCCAGCAGTGGGCAGCCCAGTGTCCGCGGAAAACTCTTCAGCAGGGCATGGAGCTGTTGGCCCATTCCCTGATATTTGTCCTCCAGACTGGGTTATATTTCGCTATCATAGCTGCACCAATTTTATACCAGCCTGTCACGGCTTCCCATGGAGGACCTTGGGAACTGCAGTTCGGTGAGGGTGTAGGGTTGCCGTATTCAAGATTCCCAAATCTGGGTGGCCTAACTTGCATATTATGTAAATTATGTGGCAACTAACTTGCATTTTATTTATTTATTTGACAGATTTGTATACTTTCCCCTCCTTCTCTTCCCTCCCATCTGATCGGATCCAGAGTAAAATCTGGGCAGCACACTTGAAATCCATGTAAATCCAGGTGGAATTTAGCAGCCGGGTGGAGGAGCCCAAATCTGGGGGCGACCCTAAATTCTGGGGGACAGGGCAAGGCTATGAGGGTGCAAAGGACCCTTCCCTGAGGACCCCTCATCTGCCTTTGAGCTTGCCTTCACGGAGCTGTCAAAGGGGAGAGGAAGGCTAGCCAAATGATTTCCGCTTATGAGGCCCTCGTGGAGTTCAAAGTGATGTGCTCATGTGTTCAAATGTGCTGATGGAGTTAAAAATGAAGGCCAGTTTGAAGCCCCGTGCATTGTTGTTGGTGATCTTGTGCCACCGTTTCATTGAGTTTTAAATCTTTGTAAGCTGCCTTGAGCCGTTCCGTTTTTGGACCTCGCAAGTGGAGGCGGGGGGAGTGAGGATTCACCGATGAAGAAAGCGGGGGGTGGGGCTGGCTCTAGGTTGATGGAAAGGCCATGTTTCCTTGCGGACGTCTGTCTCCCCTCTCTCCTGCCTTGCCCGAGAGCCCCGCTGCCTGTGGGCTGGCCATGCGTCGGATAGAGCAGCGTGGTTAATCGTGCAGCTCTACCTGATGAATGGGCAGCCTGCAGGGAGTGTGGCTCTTGGGGCAAGGTGGGAGCAACCTTTGGCACTCCCTGCCTGCAGAGCAGTGGAAGCCTGAAGGGCCTTCTCCCTTCACATGTGGGGTCGGTGGGTGGGGAAGAGCCCCACCCCGGTGGAGAAAGGGGGCAGCTTTGGTCAAGGGCCAGCGTAAGTTTCCCTTCCTTCCTTCCTTGCAGGACGGGTGCTGGAGAGTGCATCACCATGCCAGAGGGAGCCCGCAGGGGCAGCACCAAGGAAGGAGGCAAGGCAGGTGGGTACCGTACCGGGGGCATTCGAAGCTCCCCCCCCCCCAACACCACCACAAGCGGCCGCCAGCCCACTACCCGCTCGGTGGCATCTCTACGTGCTCTGCCTGAGTAGACACCCATATGAGTCGATGCACGCTTTAATTACTCGTCGAGTAATTAGTCCCGTAGCAGAAGGGCGTTCCGGAGATGGAAAGGAAATTTTTCGCCTTCATTTCCGGTTTCTGTTTAACCATTTCGTTTTTTCTCACCCACTTATTTTTAGGAAACAGCCTAGTTCTTGTTAAACCCCTTTTGCCCAGCTGCACGGAAACTTATTTCAGCCTGCACAAAAAGCCCCTGGTGCCTCTCTGCCTTGAAAGGAAGCTGGTGGAGACCGGTGGGCCCTATAAGCGGGGTTCCCAGATGTTGTTGACGACAACTCCCATAATCCCCAGCCAGAGGCCACTGCAGCTGGGGATGCTGGGAGGTGTAGTCAACGAGGTCTGGGAATCCCTGTCGGAGGGAACACTTGTCTGTAAGGGCCTCCCTCTTTAAGCAGAGACACGCAGGCTGACAGCTGGAGACCCTCGGGGACCGAGTATCTGCTTTGCATGCAGAAGGCGCCAAGTTCCGTCTCCGGCAGAATCTCCCAGTGGCGCAGGGAAACACCCCGGTTTGAAACCTTGGAGAGCTGCTCCCAGTCCGTCTATCCGGCACGGGATGGACCAATGGTCTGGCTTAACGTTGTGCAATACCCTCCTCTCTCCCCGGATTGTGGCGGTTTGCGTCCAGGAGGCCTCAGATCCTGCAGGTTCGGGCCCCATTCCCAAGTTTGCAGACGTCCAGCAGCTGCTGGTTTTTTGTCTGAGCCCCCTCTTCCCCCCCCCCCCCGCGAGCTGCAAAGCTTTAGATGTAGGACTGAGATGGGGGAGGGAGGGAGGGAGAGAGGTGGAGACCGGAGAAGGTGCACAGCCTTTTCTTCACACACTGCCTCCTCCCAGAATGCACCGCGCCCGGCAGAAACCACAGCTTCAAAAGGTGAGAAGAAGCCACAAAGGATGTTGGAGAGGCAGGCAGGCGGTTTTTAAGATCAGAAAGCAAGGGAGGGCGGAAGCAGAAGGCTTTGTGGGGGGCGGGCGGGGATCTAGCCACGGCCCCCATCCCTCCTGAACTGGCTCTTTGAATATGGACGTCAAGATGTGGGTCTGGTGGTGGGGGTCCTCTTTGGAGTGAGTAGGGGCCTTTTCTTTGCACAATCTGTGGGTCTCTAACTTCTGCCCCCCTCCCCAGCCACGCCCAGGCCCTCATCTGTCTCCTCCCTGGGTGGGATTGGCTCCAGCATGGCGTCCGACCCCATTCTGGGAAGCTGCACCTCTGTGAACACCGTGTGTTCGGACAGCGACCGCCCCGTCAGCCTCAGCTCCTCGGCCTCCTCGGCCTCCCTGCAGGACAGCCAGAGTGCCTTCAGCGGCGGCAGCGGACTGGGGAGTTGCCCGGCGTCCTGCCCGCACCAGAATGGCAGCGACATCAGCCTGGACCTCACCCCAGTGGCCTTTCTGGACGGGCCGGGGGAGGCCCCCCGGGGCTCCAAGCACTGCAGCTGGTCTCCGAGCCCGGGCCGCTCCAAAGAACGCCGGCTGAAGCTCTCGCATCTGGACCGGGTGGTGCTGGAGATCGTGGAGACGGAGCAGACCTATGTGAGGGACCTCCGGAGCATTGTGGAGGTAAGCGGCACGGGGCAGCACCAAGGGCGTCTGATGTGGCTTGTTCCTGCCTCTTGATCCTGCCGTTCCGCCGGGGATCTTGCTCATGTCCCTGTCGGCATCTGCGCTGCGGGCCTTGCCCAGTCGGCTTCCTGGCAAAGGGGGGTCCGAACCTGGTTTCTCCAGTCCAGCTCCGGCCTTCGGTTCACTAAGATCAGCTCTGGGGATGCTTCGTAAAGCAGCAAAGACTGGCGAAAGGCATTCTTTCTGCCCTTTCGGTCTCGGAAGCGCCAACCTCTGCAGTCGAAAGGCTTCTTGACTCCCCTCTGTTTGGGTGCCTGGCCCAGTGGAGCGTTGCTTTGGGTTTGCTTTTCAGCCCACTGCAGCGGCGTAATTTAACCGAGTGCGTCTCTCCTCTAATGTTTGAGCAGAGATGGCGAGAGAGCCCCTGCTTCTCCGTTCTCCATCCACGTGTGCGTTTTGCACAGTCCTTCACCGCGGGCCTGCTCATCGTGACCCAGCAACAGGTGCTGCCAGCCGCCAGGAAAGGGCTGTTGCTTTCACGAGCCACTTGCCGGCTTCCTGGAGGCAGCTGAGTGGCCGCTGCTGGCAGCCGGGTGCTGCATCGGTTGGGGTGCGGACGGGGCACGCTGTTGTTCAGGACTGCTAAATGGAACCTCACTGTCCTGAGGCAGTCTACCTCTTGAGTCCCAGTCACTGGGGGGTAGGGGTGGGGTGGACACACAGAACAGGATTGCTGCCGTCACGGCTGGCTCGAGTCAGGGGCTTCCCAGGTACGTCTCTCTGACCACTGTGGAGAGCAGGATGCTGGCCGAGATGGGCTCGCCTTGGCCGGATCCAGCAGGGCTTTCCGTTTGGGCCCTTAAGCAGGGTGCTGGCCCATGCGCTTTCCCCCAGAGACCTTTCCGTTTGGGCTGGCCTTCTTTCCCGTCGGTGTCAAGACCGTTCTGAAATGGATCCGTCCCGAGGTGGGGCTGGACCACGTGCTTTGCCTGGAGATGTAGATTTGGCTTTAAGCCAGCGACTCCTAAGCTTGGGTCTCCAGATGTGGTTGGGTTACATCTCCGATCGTCCCCGGCCTCAAGGCCTTCTGCGGCTGGGGGCGGTGGGAGTTGTCGTTCCCCCAAGATCTGGGTCCCCAAGTTTGCGAACCCGTGCTCTGGTCTGTCCTTTGCTCTATCCACTATACCCAACTCCCTCCCCAAGGCAAAAATAGAACTCTGGCAGGCTCTCGCGATAGCACTGAGTTCAGTTGACGTTTAGTCGACTCGAGGATGGAAGCAGCGATCAGAGACGGCCCTTTGCGGTTCCTCTCCCCCCCCCCACTGGGCCCCTTCCCCCAGCCCCTGCCTGTCTTACTGCTGGAATTTCTGGAATCCTCTCTGTGTCTCCTGGGACCACTGGAGGGGGAGAGCCCCGCAGACGGGGTCTGTCTGGCCCGAGGAACGGCATCTCTCTCTCTCTCTCTCTCCTGTTTCACAACGGCAAAAAGGAGCAGACCAGGCCGCCTCTTTCGCAGATGCATGTCCAAGGTACGCGGCTGTCCCAGTCACACGCTGCATTTTTCATACAGTGCCGGACTTCTACAGGGCTCTTTCCAGACCAGACCCTGCAACGGGGTCATGGCGGATCTCGGAAGTGTGCTTCCACGCTTCCTGTGCCGTGACACCGCAGTCCCGACGCGGACAGCAGGGTGCCGCTCACGTTTCTGATGCCTTGTTTCGGGTTTAATCGCTGCGATAGAGAGCTAGGACGTCGTATGTCCGGCGTAAGGAAGTTGCTGTTTTTTCGGGTGGTTAGTTTCCACGAGACGGCTCCTCCTGCTCGGCACTTTGCTGTTTGCGTTTCGAATGCGATTGGCCTGAACGGAGGCATTTTGCTGCTGTTGAGCAGCTAGTCTGGAAAGCGCCCAGGCGTGCTTTGGGGACATGACAGTCTCTCCGTTGTTATGTCTGCAAGCGTTCAGGGCAGGGGTCCCACGTGGTCCCACGCCTCTGACCCACCCACGCCTCTGAGCCTCACATCAACTTCGTGAAGGTACATAGGAAGCTGCCTGCTCCTGAGTTGAACCCTTGGTTCCGCCAGCTCACTCGTGTCTGCTCTTACTGGCAGCAGCGCTCCAGCGTTTCGGACAGGAATCCTTCCCTGCCCTGTCTGGAGGTGTTGCCAGGGGTTGAACCCAGGGCCTTCTGCATGCAGAGCAGATGCTCTAGCACAGCTCTATGGCCTCTGGTAGGTTGAGACTGTGAGATCCACAGTCACCCAGGCATTTTCGGCTGAATGGGGATTTGAACCCAGGCCTCCCAGGTCTTGCCCAACACTCTAACCATTATGCCACATGGCTGTCAATGCAGCACCCCTCTGCCGCAGAAACCACTGTTGTCCCCTTGCTAACGGGAACCATAGTAACTTCTGCCTCAAGCCTCCAGGAAGGCCCCAAGCAGGTCACAAAGACAAGAGCCCTCCCCTACTTTTTTGTCTCCCAGCACCTGGTAATTCAGGGTAGACTACCCCTGAACATGGAGGTTCGATTTAGCCATCATGACTGCACTGCGGCCATTGATAGACTTCTCTGCCTCAATGAAAATTAGTCTGATCCCTTTTATAAGAGCCATCTAAGGCTGGCGGCCAATCGCCCATCTGGTGGCAGTGGGTTCCGCAAGCTAATTGCGTGTCGTGAGAAAGACGGTGGTCTGCCTGCCTTATATGTTTCCTTATCCTCAGTCACCCTCTGAGTTCTAGTCTATATATGAGAGGCAGCACCGCATTTCTGTCCACACTTTCTCCGCTCTTGCTCTTAACAATGGACGGGAAGGAACCATGTCAGGGCAGGATCCTCTTTGTCGTGGTGGGGTGACCTGGTGTGTTCACCCTGAGGCGGCCGCCTTGCTGATCTCCCCCCTTCTCTGTTGCAGGATTACCTGGGCTGCATCATAGACTGTGGTCAGCTGCCACTGAGACCTGAACAGGTCAGCGCTTTGTTCTGCAATATCGAGGACATCTACGAGTTCAACAGGTGAGTCCTCTCACTTGCTCACACCTGGCCTGGGGGAAGGAAGGCGTAGGGGGCTCGGCGGAAGGGGTTTCGGAAATCAGGGTGGCCGGTCTGCAGCCCCGTCTGCTCTGAGCCTGCTGTGCTTTTACGGTTGTTATAAGTAGAGTTATATATACCGCTTTCCAGAGGGAAAGCAAAAGATTCTCAGAGCTGTTTATGTAGCAAAATAAAAAAATTTAAAAGGTGGTTCTCTGTCTCAGAGGCCTCACAATCTTCAAAATAAAAACCACAAAGGAAACCCAGCAGTGGTCACTGGAGGGGATGCTGTGCTGGGGTTGGATAGGGCCAGTTGCTCTCCCCCTGCTAAATACTTATTTATTGCATTTATATACCATCCTATCCACAGGCTCTGGGCAGTGCACAGCATGTACAAAAAACAAAAACAAACGGCTTAAAACAATATAAAACAAATTTAGAACAGTTCAGAACCATTTTAAACCAATGAAAAATATTTAAGACCAATTCAAAAACCTTGGAAGGCCAGGCCGAACAAATAAACTTTTAGAGCTCCTTGAAAATTAGTCTAATCCCTTTCTAAGAGCCATCTAAGGCTGGCGGCCAACCGCCCATCTTGTGGCAGTGAGTTCCGCAAGTTAATTGCATGTTGTGGGAAGATCGGTGGTCTCTCTTATATGTTTCCCCAGTCACCCCCTGTGTTGTAGTTTGCAGTGAAGCATTTCTGTCTGCACTTTCTCCACTCTTGTTCTTATCAATGGATGGGAAGAAACCATGTCAGGACAGGACAGGATCCTCTTATCAGAGAGGAACCCCTTTCAAAGGTGCCTCCTGGTGTGTGTGTGGGGGGGGTGTTGATCAGTGAATTGACTGAATCTGCATACATTTGCATGTGTGACTAAAATCATCGCTTTGAGGGAAACAAGCGTGAGTTTCCCTGGGGGTTTTTTTTTGAGGGCTCCTCTGTGGCACCTCCTGACTTGGGCTTCCCACTCTCAATTATGGCTTCAACTAACTAATGCCAGCTTCTTGTTTGCGTATGCCAATTAATGCTCGGACGGGCCAAGTGGCAGGCCTTCCTTTCACGGGAGCTCTGTCTCCAGGCCTGGCTGCTGCTCCAGGAGCTGGTTTTGCAGCCTTTCTTTGCATGGTGGGTGGGGGGACGAGGGGGTGGGGTGTCTCCGAAAGGAAATGCTTCTCCTCTTGGAATTTGCTGAGCCTGTAACTTGAGCGGGGTGAGGGGCTTGGAAGGGGGCGGGGCGTTTTGGAGGGATGGGGAAGGCGGAGGAACGTTCCCCTGAGCGAAGGGATCCTGGCGCGGTTGGGTTGGCCTTTGAGGAGAGGGGGAAACTGGCCCACGGTTTTCTCAAGAGAGAGGAGAAAACGGGGTGGGGGAGGGGGTGGGGGGGAAATCCCTTTGTTCTGCCTGTTCCAGACTTGACACAGGAAGTAGTAAATAAAGAGGGGTGAGAGAGAGAGAGTACTTCTGACCATGTCCAGAGTGCATTTCCACCCCCACTAGATTAATGGTCTGGATTCCTGGGCTCTGTCTTCAGCTTCACCCATTCATTCATTCATTCATTCATTCACTGTCCCTAGCCAGCCCAGCAGTCTCTGCTCTTTTCCAAGCAGGGACACCTTGGGGGCAAAAAAAAAAACCCCTTCCGCATGAGACCCAGGCTACTGACCTCTGCCCAGTCCTGCACTTTCCTCAGGGCTGGGAGGGCCCTCTGAGAGAGACGGAGGAGCCCTCCCTTAAGAGCTCTGCGGGGAAAGTCCTGGGCAGTCCGTGCACCCCTTCCAAGATGGGGTGGGGGCTCAAGAGGGCTCCCTTAAAGGAGGGCCCCCCCCTGCACTGTGCTGGACACAGCACTGCCTGCTGGGAATGTTCACTTCCACATGCTGCCAGGAGGGGAACTGTGCAGCGGATTCGGCTTGGGCCAAAACTTCACAACAAACAATTCATCAAGAGCCCCACTTGGGGTTGATGGGGGTGGTGGCTACCATTGACCCCCTTTCAGTGAAGAACACTGAGCTAGCCTGAGCTTGGTTTGGGTCAGCCCTGAAACCTTTTGTTGGATTCAGAAGGTGTGAAGGGTGCCTCTGAGCTTTTGCAAAGTGCTTTTCCTTTGTGGCTAAGAGAGGGCTACCGATGGCTCTCGTGTGTGTAGGATTAGGGAGAAGCCTTCCAGGTTAGTGAAGGTGGGGCCAACCAGAGTCTGGAACCCTAACGCTTGGGTCCTCAGATGACATTGGACTACAACTCCCATCATCCCCAGCCGCAAGGCCTTCTGTGGCTGGTGATGCTGGGAGTTGTAGTCCAGCAATATCGGGAGCCCCAAGCCAGGAACACCAGTATTCCGGTCACGCAAGTAAATCCACCCAGCAGTTTTACTAGCCCTGAACTATTTTGTACTGGCCTGTTGACCTCTATGAATCATCTGTGTCGTAATGCAAAAGGGGAGGAAAGGTGCTTGCTGTGCTTGCTTGTGGTCTGCAAGGGATTCTTCCTGGTGACAGGTGAACAGGCAGGTATCTGTTCACCCCCTGATGATCCCGCAGCGCCTTGTCCTTAACAAGCTGCGGGGCGGAGCGTCAAACGAGGCGCAGCTGCCTCTGTCTCCCATCCCGGCATTGGCAGGAGCCGCGCTGCCTGCAGGCTGGCCATTGGTCAGGTAGCCCGCACAGCTGTACCTGACGAATGGCCAGCCTGCAGGAAGTGCCGCACTCGGGAGCCAGGGGTGCAAACAGAGCAGCTTGGAGCAGCCAGGGGCAGCTGTGCCTCGTTTGCCGCCCCCCGGCTCATTAGGACGAGCCGCTGCTGCCGTGAGCTCATGAGCTGAAACGGTGCCCTCTGGCTCAGTTTGGCCGGGCAGGAAATGGGTCCACGGGCCGCCATTCAGAGGTTCCGAGCGGACACGTTTCCACCCGCAAATGGGAAAGCTGCACCTGTCGCTACTGGGGCTTTTTGCAGGGGGTTAAATTTCCGACACTTGTTGAGCCCTGGCAGTGGAGGAAGTCCCCTAGGAGTGGCAGTAGAGGATGGAGCTTCAGGGCCCGGCAGCAGCGAACACCGGCTTCTTGGGGCTGGCAGCCACCTCTGCGTTGCTCACCACCGGCCCTCCCTCCGTCCCTCCCTCCCCTGCTGCGTTTGCTTTTCCACGGCTTGGTCCTCCATGGACCAACCTGGCCTTCCATCTGGGTCTGTTTAAGCGCCAGAGCAAAAACCAGTGGGGGGGGGATGTGGGGGAGGCTGGAGGGAAAGTGGGGGCTGGTCTGTGCCCAGCGTGATCCCTCCTTCCAAGATGCAGCGCAGTTAACCCTTTAGGGCAGGCGCAGGCAGCGACATGCGGCTCCCCAAATGTTGCTGAACTACAACTCCCATCATCCCCAGCTGCAATAAATCCCCTCAGTAAATTTCGGGAAAGGACTCTCGCCCGCCCCATCCTGTCGAGAGGGGCCGCCACCGGAGCTAATAAAAACGAGAATCCTTCCGTCTTCCCGTCATGCTTTTGCCATAGGCTCAGAGTGCTGCACCTGCATGAGCGCAGTTGTCTTTACAACAGCCTTGCGAGGTAGGCCAGGACGGCTACATAGGCGATCCAGGGTTGGTAGATAGGGGGCCTGTGAAAGCGCTCTGCAAGCCGCCTTGGACACAACGTGATGTCTGTCGTCACAATGGTGCATTTCTCTCTCCCTGAACAGCGAGCTCCTAGAAGACATGGAGAGGGACCCCAGTGCTCGTGCGGTTGCAGAGTGCTTTGTTCAGAGGGTAAGGCTTTCTCTCCGTCGACTGTTCCTGCCATTTATACCTGTTCGCTCCACCCTGAGTGTTTGATTTCATCTGCATAAGATTGACTTCTTCATGTTCTAGCATCCCCGAGTCCAGGGTGGTCAAGCAAAAGCTCTCCAGCTGTTGCTGGACTACAACTCCCATCACCCCCGGCTGCAACGGATGATGGGAGTTGTAGTCCAGCAACAGCTGGAGAGTCTTCGCTTGACCACCCCTGCCACAGTATGTTTGGGAAAGTGTTCAGAAGCATAGTCTGGCTCTGGATACAGAGGCCAACTTGGATTTGCGATGGGAAGGAATCCTCTTTCTCTAGTACCTCCAGATCTTCACTGGCTTCCAGTTTGTTTCCAGTTCCAAGTGCTGGTTTTAAGCTAGAAAGACCTAACTGGTGTCTGACCAAGGAGTCCATTCTGGGTTTGGCCATCAAACCGGATATCTTTCCAAGGGGATTAGACGAATTCAGGAGAAGCAGCAGCCCGTCAACATCTGTTGGCCATGATGGAGCCTCCATGTGCCAAGGCAGTGTGCTGCTGAATACTAGTTGCTGAGGAGGCCAACACTGGGCAGGAGCTGCTGCTTCCATGCTCTGCTTGGGGGCTTACCAAAGGGTTTGTCCCTCAGTCGTTAAGAAGATGAGCTTTGCCCTGTAGAGTGAGCAGGGAGAGAACCAACCGCCCACCCCGGCTTCTCCTGGAACCAAGGTCCTGCTTGGCAGTGGAAACTGGAATGATCCACAATAATTGCCCGAGTATTAAGTCAAGCAACAGCACCACCTGCTGGCAGTCAGACAAATAAGACCTGTGTGCGCTTCAGTGCGCGTTTGATGCTGTTCCATTAACCCTTGCAGAGTGAAGAGTTTGACATCTACACCTTGTACTGCATGAACTACCCTAAGTAAGTATGGATTTCAGGCTCACGCCTGCTCAGCACACTTTCCAGGCCCTTCCGTCATTTCCACTAGAACTCCCCTGAATGGAGAATTCACCCCCAAACTGCCATTCTTCTTTCAAGCCCCTCTTCAAGAGTAACATAGGAAGCTGCCTTCTACCGAGTCAGACCCTTGGTCCATCTAGCTCAGTATTGTCTACACAGACTGGCAGCGGCTTCTCCAAGGTTGCAGGCAGCAGTCTCTCTCAGCCCTCTCTTGGAGATGCTGCCAGGGAGGGAACTTGGAACATGCAGATGCTCTTCCCAGATTGGCCCCATCTCCTAAGGGGAATATCTGACAGTGCTCACACATGTAGTCTCCCATTCAAATGCAAAACAGGGTGGATCCTTCTTAGCAGGGCTATACTCAGAAAGCTCTGGCAGGGTGCAGGGACTGGGGCTAATCAGCCGGTGCAGGACCCCTTCCAGTTAGTTTTAATGGGGGCTAAAAGAGCGGGGGGGCCCAGCCCTAACGACAGCCCTGCTGTTTCACAAAGGGGACAACTCCTGCTTGTGGCCACCAGACCAGCTCTCCTCCCTGCTGAAGCTACTCTTTCAGCAAAACCTTTCCAAAACTACCTTTCTGGCCCTGTAGTTTTAGGTTCAGTAACAAGAGGCTTTGGAACAACTCTGCACCTGTGTGATATTCAGGTGTTCTCCTTTGTTATTTTCATAAGGACTGGCAACATGCATATTTTCTCTTT
Organism: Hemicordylus capensis; assembly: GCF_027244095.1. Lineage (NCBI taxonomy): Eukaryota > Metazoa > Chordata > Lepidosauria > Squamata > Cordylidae > Hemicordylus > Hemicordylus capensis. The sequence goes on along the minus strand of NC_069663.1, from coordinate 27,991,195 downwards.
AACATGAACCGGGGTGAAAGTCAAGGTGCTCTCAGCACAGCAAAAGCCTAGATGTGTAGGGCAGCGCTCTGCCTTCACTGCCGCTTCTTCCCCCCTTCTTTTCTCCCCCCTTCACTGTCTCTTGAAGAGAATAACCATCTCACCTCCCCACCCCACCTGCAGCTCCGTCTCTGTGCTGCGGGAATGCATGGAGAACGACTCGCTGGCCAGATTCTTCCGGGAGAGGCAAGCCACCCTCTCCCACTCGCTGCCCCTGGAGACGTATCTCCTGAAGCCCGTCCAGCGCATCCTGAAATACCATCTCCTGCTGCAGGTCAGCAGCCCCTCCATGGTTTCTGGGCCGGGTGGGCACGTTCCTGGTTGGGGGAGAGGCGGGGAGGGAGGGATGGGAAGGCCCAGGGGCAGTGCTGGGCGGCCAACGTGACTCTCTAGTTAGTGGGGGAGCGACTCGAAGCAGGAGTCGCCAAGTGGAGGCTTTTCGGCCGTTGCTGGAATACAACTGCGGTAAATTTATTGTGGCAGGGGATGATGGGAATTGTAGTCCAACGGCTACTGGAGAGTCTCCGCCCCTAAAGGATGCTTCTGCTGAGCTCTTCTGCAATCTCCTGGAAGTGGCATTAAAGCAGCAGCGCTTCATATAGGGCTGTGTGCGCCATGACGGTTGCAAAGCACCCATCCCCATGGGCAAGCGCCTGCGTATGTTTTCTCAGAAGACCGACCCATTCATCAAAGGGTCCTGCCTGGGGAATTAAATGCTTTCTCCTTGCCGCACCTTTGAGGCTCTCAGGGTTCCTTGTTCTGTTTTGTTTTCTTGTATGGTGAAATAGCCCCATAACAACATGTCTTTGGGCTCTATGGCCGTGGCTGACAGCCAGACTGTTGGGCAGCATCACCGCTTAAGAGCAACTTTCAATGGCACTTCTGTTGAGTAACATGGGAAGCTGCCAGATACTGAGTCAGACCATTGGCCTGTCTAGCTCAGTATTGTCTACCCAGACTGGCAGCAGCTTCTCCCAGGTTGTAGGCGGGAGTCTCTCTCTCAGCCCTATCTTGGAGATGCTGCCAGGGAGGGAACTGGGAACCTTCTTCTGCTCTTCCCAGAGCGGCTCCATCCCCTGAGGGGAATCTCTTACAGTCCTCACAGGTGGTCTCCCATTCACATGCAGCCAGGGCGGACCCTGCTTAGCTAAGGGGACAAGTCCTGCTTGCTTGCTACCACAAGGCCAGCTCTCCTTGCCACAGTCTATAAGCCTCTTTGGTTGAACTGTGGATCTACCAAACCACTTGACAATGGGCCTTTACCAGAAGCTGCTAGCCTGTTTTCAGACTCCTCCCTGCCCCCACCACCGCCAAGAGGACTAGAAGCACGGTACTGTTTAAACCAAACTGCAGTTTGTCAGAAGCTAGGGTATTTGTAGTTAGAAGCCTTGTAGTGTGATGCCAGTGCTGCAGATTTCTGTGCTGACTGAATATTATTTCCTCCACACACACCCCCAACCCACCTTCCCTCCATTCTGCTAGGAGCTAGCCAAGCACTATGACAAAAGCAGCCCTGGCTATGATGCTGTGGAAGAGGCTAGCATCACCATGACCGCTGTGGCTTGGTACATCAACGACATGAAGCGCAAGCAGGAACATGCCACTCGGCTGCAGGTACGAGGAGACTCAACGGCACCCTGAAATAAACCAGCAGGGGATTGTCCTAGTGAACTGGGGGCGGGGGGGCGGGGATAAAGGAGGCACAGCTTCCTCTGCTTCCCAGCAGCACCTCGGGCGGGGGCTCCTCTCTCCCCTGCCTTGGCTGAGAGTTGTACTGCCTGCAGGCTGGCCATGTGTCAGGTAAAGTGCACAGCTCTACCTGACAGATGGCCAGCCTGCAGGCAGCGCAGGTCTCAGTTGGGGCGGGAGAGAGAGGAGGAACCCAAGCTGCCTCCTTGGGCACCCTGCTGGTTCGCTAGGATGAGCCCCTACGGAAAGAAACGGAAGATTCAGCACTCCGGCCAGACACATTCTGCACCCTTGGCCTAAATTTGATTGGTTGATTGATTGTTAAATTCTCTGTCCTCTGTAAATGTAGGTAAATGTATATCTGTGTTACTGCTGCTAGTCACGGGTGTGCCACGATCACTTGGAACTGTCTTCAAAGCAATCTGTCTTCAGAGGTACCCCCAGCTGTTGCCCCCAGGAAGCAATGCTTGAATGTGTTGCTCACATTCAAACTTGACGGCTAGAAACTTATTTGTCTCATTTTGAGAGAGAGAGAGAGGAGATTTTGCCAGACCAAGATGCTGAATTTTGCATCCTAGTCAGGAGGTGGATCCACAAAGCTTTGGAATTCATTTGGAGCTGCATTTCACACTCAGCCACTGAACATCTGCTTGGATAAAAATCATCACTGCTCTGTTTTTGGGGAAAGCATTCAAGTTCGGGGTTTTTAAACATCTTGGCGGGTCTCCAAGAGCAGAGGATGGATTTATGATGCTCATTGTCCTCCTCGGTTATTTCTTCTCAATGCTCCATCCTGCTGCTGAGATGCTCACCCTGCCATTCCAAAAGAGCACACGGAGAGGAGAAGACCGTTGCTTGGTGTCTCTTTTGAAGGTGGCGTTTAATGTTTGGCGGTTCTGAGACCTGAGCTGCAGCTCTGAGCACATGTTAATGCTGGAAAGCAGGGCTGCACAACGGCAGACGGCCCAGCTTTGAAAAGTCAGGGGTGGCCCCTCCAAGCATGGTGATGCCAAAGGCATGTTGAAGCGAGAGGAACCTTTCCTTGCTGTCTAAGGGCCAACAAGCAGGGGGCCAGCCAGATCTGCTGGAGCAAGGCGCTACAACCACCACTGTTTATATTCCGCTTTTCAACACAAGTGTCCAAAGCGGTTTACACAGAGAAATAATAAATAAATAAATTTTTAAATGGGTCCCTGTCCCGAGGTGCTCACAATCTAACAAGAAAGACAAGAGAGACACCAGCAGCAACAGTCACTGGAGAGATGCTGTGCTGGGGGGTGGAGAGGGCCAGTTACTCTCCCCCTGCTCAATAAAGAGGATCACCATCTTAAAAAGGTGCCTCTTTGCCCAGTGAGCAGGGGTTGAATTCTGCAGCCCAGCGGAGAAGTCCCTCTCCCGCATGCCCATCAACACGGGCCCTTGTTCTCACCTAGAGCAAATGTTGGCCTACATCTCCCACCATCCCTGACTATTGGCCACTGTGACTGGGGATGATGGGAGTTGTAGTCCAGCCAAAGCTGGAGAGCCGGAGTGGTGCCAGCCTGACCCCCCTGGAGCCTTCGATCGCCAGAGACTGCTGGACAATCCAGCCCTTCCCCAATGGCCTGGGTGCAAGGAGGCTCCGGTGGAGCAGCTCTCGCTCTCCCGCTTCTGAGCGCCAGTTGGTCCCCAGCCTGCCCTCACCTCTGCACCCTCTCTGTCCTTTTCAGGAGATCCAGGAGCGGCTGGTGGGATGGGCCGGGCCGGAACTGGGGGCTTTTGGGGAGCTGGTCCTGGAAGGGCAGTTCCGGGCGCCCCGAGCCCGCAAGGAGCGCGTCTTCTTCCTCCTCAGCAAGGTGGTCCTGATTGCCAAGCGGCGCGGGGAGGCCTTCGTCTACAAGAGCCACATCTTCGTAAGCGGGGCTGGGTGCAGGAGGGGGGCCTGGGAGGAGCACACAGAAGCCCCACTTGTGAGGGGGCAGGGCCAGGTTTTGTGGCCTGTCCTTGGAGTGGGGGGCTGCTGCCTCCTTGCCCTTGAGGGCTTGCCCATGCCGTGCCCAGGAGCTGGGAGCCGTCAGGGTGCTCCAGTTCTGTTCCTGTTCGGGAGTGCACCAGGGCAGTGGTCATTCCTGCATTGGCTGCCCAGCCGGGTACCTCTGCTGAGTTCTGTGGGAAAGATTTGATGGGAATCTTAGGGCAAGGGTTCCCAACCTTGGGCCTCCCGATGCTCTTGGACTACAACTCCCATCATCCCCGGTGGCCAAAGGGGATCCAGACGGAGTTGGGAAACCCTGCCCTAGGGTGGCCTTAGCTGTGTGTGGCAAAGGTTTTGTCTGTGGCAGTGAATATGGGGAGCAGTTGTTGGGTTGGCCTTGAAAGGTTGGTTGGTGGTGCTTTGGCCCATTCGCATGTTCTGTTCATCCCTTGTACAAGGGGTGTACTGTACTGTATACAGGTACAGACATTCACCTATTATGTTGAACACAGGTACAGCAGTAGGCTTCCTGTCTGTCGCCTGCATTTGAAGGGCCTGTATCCAGGTTCACTTTTAAAAAGAACATGGGTACAGTCATTCACACAAACACATGCATGCATGTATAGGCCGACATCTGTACACCCGTACAGCATACCGTAATGTCTGAATCGGGCTCTTGGGGGGGTAGTTTAGGATCTTGTTGCTTTTCCTTGATTCCTTGTCTTCTATTAGACATTGGGGGGGCGGGGGCGGTTTGACTTAATCGGAGTGATTGGACCTTCTTTTAATTCTGTTTTGGAGTCCATTGACCATCATCAAAAGTAAATTAAGACAGTCTGTGGTTGTAGAACCAACAGCGAATGAAGCTGTAGGTTTCCAAGTGAATTCTATAGTGTAGCTCTCATAAATCTCACACACGAGCCCCCCAGGACAAATCCACCCCCACCCCCATATAGGGGACTTTCAGATCAAGTGTATATTTTGTTAAGAGTCCTCTAGAGCACTCTAGGAACTGCATAAGCTAACACGGTCCAGAGCCTCAAAAAGCAGGATTAGATCTGGGGAAGGGCTCTGGGTTCCAGTCCTACCTCTGTTATGGACTCTGTATGCCCCCTTGGGCAAGTGTCAGTCCCGCCCGATCCCCCCTGTACAAGGGTAACGAGTGTTACGTAAGGCTGAAGGCAGATTTGAATATAAAAAGGGTCATGCAGGACTGAAGACCAACGTAAAATTAAAAAAAGCGCTCTGTCATGGTGGAGACAGGCATGATACAAAAAGGGACCTCACTGTGTGTCTCCGAGCCGTGGGGTGTCGCCAGCTTGCCCCTCCCGTGGTTTCAGGCAGGCTCTTGTCCTTTAGAGAGCTCAACCCTGCTGAGGAGAAGTGTGTTTGGGCTGAATGCTTCAAGAGCAGCCCCACGGCTCTAAAGAGCTGACCTCTGTCTGCTCCCATAGGAACAGAGGAAGCGGCCATAGACTGAGTCAGACCCTCGCTCCATCTAGCTCAGTATTGTTTGCACAGACTGGCAGCGGCTTCTCCAAGGTTGCAGGCAGGAATCTCTCCCAGCCCTATCTTGGAGATGCCGCTAGGGAGGGAACTTGGGACCTTCTTCTGCTCTTCCCAGAGCGGCCCCATCATCCCCTACTAAGGGGAATCTCTTCCAGTGCTGCTCACACTTCTAGTTTCCCCTTCATATGCAAGCAGGGCAGACCCTGCTTAGCTCAGGGGCCCAGTCCTGCTTGCTGCTACCAGCCCAGCTCTCCTCCCGCGGGATGAATAGCCGCCAAAGCGCTGGGGCCGAGGAGATGCTGACCTTCCCTCCTCTTCTTCTTGCCCTGGCAAATCAGTGCTGCAACCTGGCCCTGCAGGAGAATACCAAGGACCCCATGAGCTTCAAGATCTCCGACCTGTCCATCCCCAAGCAGCAGCACGTTGTCCAGGTGAGCCCCTCTGCCCCACTGGGCTCCAAATGGGGCTGGGTGTGTGTGTGTGTAAATCTTGTTAAGTTCTGGAGAAATTTTAAGCCAATAGGAAGTGCTGAGCAGCAGGCTGGGAAGATGTTAGAGCCGCCCCTGGTTTGCCAGGGCAAGGTGGGACGGAGTGTTCAGGTTCTTCCAAACGGGATTTGTTTGCAAGCAACAACTTCAGATGGGTCTGTCTGTCTTATTTGTAAACCGCCTAATGTATAAATCGCCAGTGGTGTGCATTGTTCAAAAATACAGCATAAGTAAAAACACCACCCTAAAAATGATATCGTTTAAAAAATAATGATGAAAAGCCTAAGAGAACAGGTGCATCGTAAGGGTGGTTTTTGTTTTTTGTTTGTTTGTTCTTTAAAGGCAGCCAGACATTGAGAAGCTCTGGTTTTGACCCAGAGTGCATTCCAATATCCTTGGGCAAGCCCAGCCCTCTGTTGTTGGTGGCGGGGTTTGTGACCGAGAAGGCCTGCTCTTAAATACCCTTGGATTTAATTCCTGAAGATTTGCCTTGTTTGTTTAAACAGTATTCATAGTGAGAGATGCTGATAGGGTTATAGGGTTTCGGGTAACTGGGGCGTTGGATTATTGAATATGTAAGACTTGGTTGCCTCTTTCTGCCCTCCGTCATGACCTCTGGTTTGCAGCTCAGCCCTGTATAGGTTTACTCAGAAGCAAGTCCAGCTGAGTGCAGTGAGGCTCACTCCCCAGAAAGAGTGCATGGAACTGCAGCCTCCTGTGCATAGTGTGGACACAGTGGGACTTACTTCTGAGTAAACATGTCTAGGATCTAGTTGTATATGTATTGCAATTAGGTTAACAATAAAAATTTGGAAAGAAAAGGCAGTGGGGGCGGGTGAGGAGAGTCCCTGGCTGCCCTTTTGACAGCTCATGAATCTCTGCAGATGCCCGCCTTGGCTTTAGAAATGGACCCACCTTCTTTTCTGACCCCTTCCCATGCTCTGCTCTCGCTCCCTGTTTTTGCCCAATTCTCAGCAGTAGGAGCCCAACTGTACCCCAAATCCTGCAGGAAACAAAGAATAGCAAGCAAGATGTACATTTTATTTTTAAATGGCTGCTTCCCTCTGGCTCGTATAATCGCAGAGCTTTTTGAAAAAGGCACACCCACCACTTCTGCACAATTAGCCAACAACCTGCATGATATGTAAAACAGCCTGTCCAGGCTTGGGAGCTGGAATATGTCAAGCCCACAGCAGAGTTCTTGGATGTGGCGCTGGGGAATCGCCACGCGAAATGTGCCGAGGCTGCGGTGCTGTGGAAATCCACCCCAATGCTTGCTGCTGTCTCTGCTACAGGTGAGAAACCAGGAAGAGAAACGGCTGTGGATCCATTACCTGAAGCGTTTAATAGTGGAGAATCACCCGGCATCCATCCCTCAGAAGGTAAGAGGGGTTTCAGAAACATCTGTTCTTGCCTGCTGGTTGGAATCTTCTAGGATCCTGGGGAAGTAACTGGTCAGCTCAGAGCAGGGTTGAGATCATCACCTTTACTAAGCAGGGTCTGCCTTGGTTTGCATTTGCATGGGAGACTACATGCATGAGCACTGTAAGCAATGACGAATTAACGCATAGGCAAAGTAGGCACTTGCCTACGGCAGCAAATTTTGAGGAGCAGCAAATTTGCCTATGCGTTAATCTGCCACTTGTGGGGGTGGGGAAAAATTAAATCTACTTTTAAAACTTTTTAAACTGCCACTGCATGGCAGCAGCAAGAGCTCCTAGTGGGCCCACCTGCCTCTCAAATCATGGCAGTCGGGCCATTTTCAGCCCATTTCGGGCCTTGCACATGTGTGCACACACAGAAGGTTCCAAGTTCCCTCCCTGGCAGCATCTCCAGATAGAGCTGAGAGAGATTCCTGCCTGGAACCTGGGAGAAGCCGCTGCCAGTCTGGGTAGACAGTACTGAGCTAGATGGACCGATAGTCTGACTTGGTATAAAGCAAGTCATAAAGCTGAAAACATGCTTTGCATGGAGGAAGCCCCAGCTTTGATAGCTCCTCTCTTCACTTAAAAGAATTTCAGGTAGCAGATGGCAGTAAAGGGCTCTCCTGCCTGAGTACTAGGAGAAATGCTGCCTGTCAGAGTGGGCAACATTTTTTTCTTAATTTTATTTATTTTATTGTATTTTATTTTATTTCTCAAATTTGTACACCGCCCCAAACTTTTGTCTCTGGGCACTTAACAGCAGCATAAAACAAGTTAAAAACATATACAAAAAAACTTTAAAAAATTTAACAATTTAAAAATAAACCAGAGATTAAAACCTAAAGAAAAATTTAGGAAACTGAGAAAGCTTGGGCGAAATAAGATGGGTTTTCAGGTGTTTTTTTCAAATTGCCAGAGATGGGGAGGATCGTTGGCCTGGGTCGGGGTGGCCCACGGTACGGTGGTGCCCCAGGCGAGGTGTGAAATGCGGCCTTGCCCCATGACCTTGAGCGGGGAGAGGTCAGGCAGCCCCTTCCAGAACCCAGCCTGGCCAGTGTCTGCGGAGCTTGCCGGCAGCCACCTCTCCTCCCCTCCTGCTCCTTGCAGGCTTTCTGAGGAAAGGTGTTTGGTGCAGCGCTTGCCAGGGTCAGAGGGGTTCCAACTCTGCCTGCTGCAGGGGTGAGGCTGGGGGTGTCTTGCCTCCCTGCTGGCCACCCAAGATCCTGCTGCCCGAGGCAGCCCCTCGCCTTGCCTGGTGAAAGGGCCGCCCCCGGCCTAGCGGCCCCCCTCCGTCCACAGCCGGTTCTCCTCCTCCGCAGGCATGGGAGTCTGCTCCCAGCAGTGCCTGACCCTCCTCCTCCCTTGCTTTTTGTGACAGGCGAAGCAAGTCCTGCTGGAGAACAGCTTCCAGAGTAAGTGTCCGCCTCTGCCCCTCCCCACCGGCGCTCCCCTTGCAGGCGGGCCAGAGGGTCCCGCCATTCCTCACACTGGGCTTTGCTGCTCCCTGCAGGTCCCCCAGAAGCCGTCTTCAGCTCGGAGTCCCCGAAGAAGCCCCTGCCCTCTCCGTGGCTGGATGAGCCCAGAGGGTGTGCCCGCGGGAGGCGGCAGTCGGGTAAGGGAGGGCCGGGCAGTCCCGAGGGCTGCGTGCAGCAGAAGCAGCTTGGATGGCTTCTTTCTTCAAGCTTTTTTTAAACCCTGCTTACAAGGCTCCCAGAGCACCTTAGGGAGAACTAGGAAAGAACGAGGCCCCTGCAAACTAGGAAAGGTGTTCTGCCTTGATGGGTTCCTCCTCCTCCTCCGGGTCCCCTGCCAGGCAGCTAGTGGCTCTGCAAGCCCCTGGGAGGGGAAGGGGGCCCCCTCCCATCTGGAGGAGCAGCAGCAAGGGGTGGAGGTGGCAAGGGGGCGGCTCTGCTCCTTCTCCTGGGCGCTTTCCAGATCACACCCTACCACAGGGTCACTACGGATCTCCTCCCAAGTGTGCTTCCGGACTTCCTGTGTTGTGACACGGCAATCCCTGCGCTGACAAAAAAGGTGCCGCCCACATTTCGGATGCCTTCCATGCTTCGGGTGTTATCTTTGCATTTTAGTCCTACAACGTTGCAAGTGCGTGGCAGGAAAATAGCTCGGTTTCCCCGTTGCAGGGGTTTGAGATTCTGGGGATCGTTTTCAATACGATCCTGCCAAGCCAAAGCCTTTGACCCCTCTTGTAGCATGTAATCTGGAAAGCGCCCTCCTGATTGCCACATGACGTTCTGGCAGCTTTAAAGGCTTTTAAAATGGACCAAGCAATCTTGGGAAGAGAGAGGCCTCGTAATGGTTGTTAGTTATGATAGCAGAAGGAAACCCCTTCATTCAGAGGCAGTCTCCCTCTGAGTAGCAGAGGAGAGCTGGTCAGGTGGTAGCAAGCATGACTTGTCCCCTTTGCTAAGCAGAGTGGTTTGCATTTGAATGGGAGACTTGATGTGTGAGCACTGCAAGATATTCCCCTGAGGGGATAATGGGGCCACTCTGGGAAGAGCATCAGAAGGTTCCCAGTTCCCTCCCTGGCAGCATCTCCACGACTGGGCTGAGAGAGACTCCTGCCTGCAACCTGGGAGAAGCCGCTGCCAGTCTGAAGGCAATACTGAGCTAAATGAACCAGTGGTCTGACTCAGTAGAAGGCAGCTTCTTCTGTTCGTCTCTGTCCTCACGGGGAAGGGGGAGAATTAGGGTAGCCATCAGGCCCTGCTGGTGGCCCGTCCTGCATGACCAGGAAATGTCCGCGTCTGGCTGGTTTTCTGTGTTAAGAGACAACATTTCTGAGATGGATTTAAAGGGTGGCAGCTAAGCCCCAGGCCAAGGGGTGGGGGCGGTCAAGGGGGATCTGGGCTAGGCAGCCCTTGCGATTTTCGTCTTTCCGCTTCCAGAGCCTCCAGAGTGCATGTATAGCCCTGAGAGGATCCGGCGCAGCTGCCCCATCTTGCTGCTGGAGAAGAGCGGTTCCTATCGCCGTGGTCGCAGGCAGTCTGGTGAGGACATGCTGGAAGCCCCGGGGAGGGTGTGGAGGAGCGGGACCTCTGTCTGGAGGAGGGCTGCCAACTTCTGCATGCTGTGGCTGAAGTTCTCCTGCATTTTGCAAAGGGCTTTGGACATTCCACGGAGTGACACTAGGGGGCAGTGTCTGATAAGGAAACGGGTGCTCCCTGTGGGAGATGGGGAATTATGTAGGTCAGCGGCTCTTTTCCCTACCCAAAAGAGGATTCATTGCCACAAGAGACGCTGTAGGCCAGTAGCGTAAATGGCTTTTTCTAATGGATTGGGAAAAAGCTTGGAAGAGGATAGGCCTATCCGTGACTATTGGCATTGATAGCTGAAGGAAACCTCCATGCTCAGAGGCAGTCTACCTCTAGTTATCAAATGATGGGGTGACAAAGAAGAGGGAGACACTTTACTGCTTGTGGTATGCTCATCCCATAAGAACAGCCCTGCTGGATCAGGCCCAGGGCCCATCTAGTCCAGCGTCCTGTTTCGCACAGTGGCCCACCAGGTGCCACTGGAAGCCACAGGCAGGAGTTGAGGGCATGCCCTCTCTCCTGCTGTTGCTCCCCTGCGACTGGAATTCAGAGGCATCTTGCCTCTGAGGCTGGAGGTGGCCTATAGCCCTCAGACTAGTAGCCATTGATAGATCTGTAAAAGTTTCAAGATTAAGAAGCTTGCTGGATTGAACCAAACGTCTTCCCTGTCTGGCGTCTTTTTTCCTGTAGTGGGCAACCAGGTGAGCTTGAAAGCAAGAGCTTCCCTCCTCTAATCTCCCAGTCGCAGGTAGACTGCTTTTGAACACAGACGTTCCATTTGAGGCATCTGGGCTGAAAGCCATCAGTGGGCCTGTCCAATGTGAATGTGTTTCATAGAAGTCCCTGAGAAATGGCTGCCTCCTGTTGCTAACATCCTCCAGCTCTTGTGAATCCATTAAAAACACCAAAAGAGTCTTAAGGACTAGGATATTTTATGTGGCAGAAGATTTCACAGACTGGAGCCGGCTTCATCAGAAGCTGGTTGGTGGAGGTGGGGGCGTGTGTGTGTGTAGGCTTTGCTGCCACGCATATCCTTCAGTGTCCCCTCTAACAGGGATACCCAGGTGGTGTTGACTACAACTCCCATCATCCCCAAGCAAAAGCCATTGCAGCTGGCAATTCTGGGAGTTGTAGTCAACAACATCTAATCCCTGTTAAAGGCAACATGGCTACCCTTCTAGAATGGTTCGCAAAGATTTTCCATGTTTATCACAAGCTCCAGCTGCTTTATCATTGCTTCTGATGGTGTTTTTTTCTTCCTTCTCTTTTGTTTATTCCCCTCTGCTCCCAGAGACGACCAAGTTAAAGGTAGGTGACCTGGTCATGCCATCTTGCCTCCGTAGTCATTTGGCTGTTGCTGATGCAGGAGTGTTTCCCAGAGCAAGAAATCCCCCTTCTAAGGTTCTAGTCCCTGTGGTTTCCCAATGTATGGGAGACCTGTGTGATAAAGCAGAAGAGGACAGGAGACATTAGAGTTTCAGTTACGTGAAAGGTACCATCCCAGAGTTCAGATGTTGGGTCCCCAGATGATGGAATACAATTCCCATCATCCCCAGCCATAATGGCCAAAGGCCCCCAACCCTTCTCCTCATGCATGCTGCAGCTGTTTTTGGAAAAGGAAAAAAATCGCTGGCGGGGGGCGGGTTCCAATCACGGAACTCCCCCATCTCTCTGGTCCTGAGAGACTGATATGGAAGAATTCAGATGAAGGACTGATAAGGCGTGGATTAGCTTGGGCCCCAGAGGCAGTCTGATCTTTCCCGCAGGGACCATCTTGGGAGGAGCTCAGCACATGCTGTCCTCTGACGCTGGAGGATGGGACAAGAAATGGGCTCCCTTCCTGGGCACCAAATCCTCTTGAGGGCCTAAACCTCAGGATTATCTTGTGGGCCCGTCTCATTGTCAGCCCAAGAATGTGACTCGTTCTTCCTTGAAGCTGTGGGGTATTCCGAGCCTTGCTCTCCACTTCGGTCGGTCGATGGAAAGTTCCCAAAGCTCAGGCTCCAGGACAGAGCAAAGAAGTTGCCTGATTTGGCCGGCTGCAACGTTGGGCCTCTGGCCACCTCCGCATTTTACAGTTTGCCATCTCCTTGTGCTAGTTTTACATGGAGGTTTAAACAAGCAATTAGGTTGCGGCAGTGCCTGAGAGGGGTTTGTTTACATTGTTAATGCAAGCAGCACTTGGCCGCTCTCTGGCCTGCTGAGTTGAGGGAGAAGAATCCAGATGCCGAAGTCACCTGTGTAAAGTGGCAAGGGTTGCAGAGCGGGCAGTGCTGGGTGGACTGGTTGATCTTCATCCCTCCTGCCTTCAGTGGCCAGGAAGTTTTCTGGATTAGCTGCATCCTTTCTCCCTCAAAGCCAGCTTCTTCTGCAGAGCTTTCAGCCTCTCCCTTTACTCCCACAACCAGAACCTGCAACTGCCTTTCCTCCTATTTCTCTCTTGTTGCCTCTCCTCTCCCTCTGACCCCTCTGTGTCCCCCTCCCACTGCTGAAATGTCGGTGGCATGCTCCTTGGGGCAGGGACCTGCCTCTCTTCTGACGTTATTCTGTCATGCATGTGGATCGTGCTCTGTGGATCTCGTAGCGAGGGACAGTAACGCCTGCCTTCCCGACTTGCAGCATGCGGACAGCGAAGGAGAGCTCTTCACAGCCACAGAGTCGCTCCATCTCCCCAGCAGCGCCCACACCCTGGTCTCCGGCAGGATGGAAGTGGAGGCAGAAGAGTCCAACCCAGAGGACGGGGAGGCAGAGTTCTCTCTGGGCGAGGAGGCCATCCCTACCAATTTGTCCATCACCGAGGAGATCCTAGAACTGCTTAGCCAGCGGAGCCTGGACAAGGAGAATGGGATGGAGGGGACACTTTTCGTGGAAGGGGGTCCAGAGAGGAGCAGCTTGGCTCCACAGGTAGTGGAGGAGGAGGAGGTGCCCGACTGTGGGTGGGTCAACATCAGGGAGTGGGGAGGCCTCGTGGGCTCTGTTTGAAACCTTGGGAGCAGCTTCACCGTTGCAGGTGGCAGGCGTTGTGATTGTGCCGTTCTCTCCAGACTTATGGAACTCATTGCCACTAGAAATAAACGGCCACTCGCTCAAATCACCGTTTGCACGCCAGCCAGAAGCCTCCCACAGTGTTCGCACTGCCCATGGGGAGTGCCTTAGCATACTTTTACGTGCTCCCGTTTCTGCTCTCATCCTCCTCCAGGGTCAGCCCTCAGAAGACGACGCCTTGGGAAAGTCAGAGGAGGAGCCGGAAACGAAGCGTGGGTTCCAGGACGGGCCCCCGGTTGGCGCCGCTGACTCCCCCCAGGACCAGCCGCCCCCGACGCCTTGCCACCCCTTTGCCAGCGACTCTTCCGAGGAGGAGGAGCAGCAGCAGCAGCAGCAGCGCGGAGAGTCCAACGGCCCGTCTCCCCTCCACGTCCTGGAGGACTTGGCCACGGAGGACGCCCACGGCAAGCCAGAGGGGTCTGCCGGAGCCGCCCACGCGGGCCAGGGGCCACCGGATGGGGAGGGCCTGCCCCCTGAGGAGGCGAGCCGACCCCCCCAGTCGGCCTCGGGGCCCCCGAGCGGAGACCAGAAGAGGGTCCAAGCGGAAGGGGGGCCCGGGCGGGACTCCACCCTGACCAAGGATGACTGGCTGCTGATCGAGAAGATCAAGAGCTACTACGAGGGGGTGGAGGCCGAGAGCCAGGGGCCGCCTGGGCTCGGCAAGAGGGAGGGTGTGCCCTCGGTCCCTGCCGGCGTGGTCCGCGAGTCCATCCTCCGCTTCAACAGCTTCCTGAAGCAGAACGACTCCCGGGGCGGGGAAGGGGGCGGGGCCCGGCTCGGGAAGCTCCGCCCAGCGCCCAGCCCCGCCGGCCGTGAGAATGCGGGCAGGGTCCGAAGCCGGTCCTGCCACACCCAGCCGCCTCCTTGCCATGAGGATGGGGAGGAGGGGCGGAGTCAGCCGCCCACAAGCCCGGAACGTTCCAAGAGGGGGCGGAGCTGCTCTGACAGCAGCCAATCCCCGGACGCGTCCCAAGATGCCCGGAGGGGCGAGGCAAAGCCGCTGCAGGCTGGCTGCGAGAAGTCGGACAAGGGGCAGAGCGGCACCCGGTCTTGGAGAGAACGGAGCCGTCGGGGGCCGGAGCGTGGGTGTGGCTTGGAGGAGGAGTCTGAGGAGCCCGAGTTCAAATCCTGCGCAGAGATCCGGAAGGCTTGGCAGGAGAAGGAGCGCAGCTCTGTGGACGCCTCCAAGCAAGTGGGTAAGGCGGCAGGCAGGGGGCCGTACCCCACCCCGGAGATGTACGCGGAGCCCTTGTGCATTGTGGAGGATTCGGACCTGGAGGAGCCCCTTTCGGTTCCAGACAGACACCCGGAGAAGAGAGCCCCCGGCGGTGGGGCTGTGGCCACCGACGGGCCACCCGGCTACCTTCCCTCGCTGGACCTTTACGAGAGCAACGGGGACCCCTGCCTCCTGGAGAACTCGGAGCGCATCCTCAGCAAAGTCCAAGCCTTGGCAAAGATGTACAGCGAGAAGATCAGCGGGCTGAAGGCCCCGAGGAGGGGGCTGGAGAGGCCCCGGGCCCCTCGCAAGAAGAGCCCGGCCAGGGGCCCGGGGAGAGGAGGAGGAGGAGGAGGAGGAGGAGGAGGAGGAGGAGGAGGAGGAGGAGCTGCCATCCCCCACTGTGAGTGAGCCCAGGGTGGTGGTGGTGCTGTCTTTTTCAAGAGTTGCCCACTGCCTGGAGCTTTTTGTGTTCTGAATGTGACCGGCAAACAAACAGAAGAAGAAGAAGAAGAAGAAGAAGAAGAAGAAGGTGTGTGTCTCTTTCCCCAGCTGGCAGAATGCGGCCCTTGGCCTCTCCGCCTCCTGTCCCAGGCCCACCACGGGAGCAACGTCCGGGGAGTCAGACGAGGCTGCAAACCCTGCGGTCTCTTCAGGCCCTCAAGAGGAGGATCCCGAGCCCAGATGAGCAGATTCCTCAACAGAACGGACAAGCCCGTGGGCCTCACCCCAGCTGCAGGAATGGGGACCCCCCTTGGCTGGGGGCTTTTCCGTAGGCAGCCGCCCTTCTCCGTGTGGCCTCCCAGCCGGGGGCTTGTGGGGAACGGGCAGCGGCAGCTCTGTGCCCGCCACACTTTGGGGAGCAAGAGTCCTCCTGCCTGTGAGTTGTGGCTGTGGGGCAGAAGTGAAATACTGTGGCGCTGGTGCCAGCTCAGGGCCCCTGCTAGCCCCTTTCCTGGCTGCCACCCTGTGGGACCTGGAACAGGAGGCGGAGAGGCCAAGGGAAGCATCCTGCCCGCTGGGGAAGGAGCCACATGCATCACTTTGTGTTTTGTTTATTGGTTTGCCAGTCCCATTTCATAACACACAAAGCTCCAGGCAGCGGGCAACTCTTGAACATACGGCAACAATAAAACACAGTTTAAGAACATTTCTGCAAAAAGCCTGACAAAACAGGTGTGTTTTGAGGCAGGGCTGGGTGGGTAGGTAGGTTGACAGCAGCCAGAGATGGAGAAGACGGAAACCAGAGAGGGACGGGACGGGGAACACGTTCCAAACCGGGGTTGTGGGCGGCAGAGCTGAGCTGCTCTCCAGCTGGGGACATGGAAGGAGCAACCTTTCCTCTGCCCCACCCTCTTGTTTCCCACAGGGGAGAAAAGACAAGAGGGCTGGTTTTCATTCGGGTTTGCTTCAGCACTCTCTGATTCCAGGATCAAGTCTATCCCACCCTATTCCTGGAGTTCAGGGCTGGTTGCACAAAGACGCTGAGCCCAGCTGAGCTCCCCTCCACTTTCCGCCTTTTCTTGACAGTATCTGTGGTCTTGCGGGGCAGAATGGGGTGGTGGGGAGAATTTAAAGGCAGGTAAATGCTTCTTAATTCTGACTCACCTGAGTCTTGTGACCATCTCCCCAGCAGAGAGCAGAGTGGAAAGTAAACCCTGTTGGGGTCGTCCCCCCGTTGAGAAGGGGGGCTGGAAGTGGTGGCCCCTCCTGCACCCCTCCCTGCCTTCCTGTTCTGTGACCCGGTCCGCAGTCGCATCAGGGGTGATGGGATCTGTAGTCAGCAGCAGCCAGCCCTAGACTAATCTAGCCCTTTAAGCAAGCCAGTGGGCTTTGCCCCCCTGCCAGGAACTGAGCTTTTCATGCTGCCTCCTGCCTTTCTCCTCCCTCCCAGGTGAGCCACGGATCTACGGCCACGTCCTCATGCACGAGCCCCTCCAGCACGTGGTCGGCGTCCAGGAGAACGTGCCTTTCGTCACTGCCACCCGGGGAACCGCCCTTGAGCTGTGCAGCGAGAGGCCCCGTCCGCTGCTTTCTCCAGACCTCCTGGGTCCACTGAGGCAGGGATTGCTGCTCTCCGCCTCCCTGCCCCTCCGCCTTCCACTAGATACGTTGCCGCCCACTGACCACGAGGACAGCCCAGCCACCGGCCAAGACAGAGGAGTGCCGCGAAGCCCCAGGGGAGGTTCTCCGTTACCCCAGTGCAAGGTGGATCCCTTGGTCGTAACAGCCCCCACCCAAAAGGGTTGTGATGGAGGGCATCCTTCTCCTCCGTGTCCCAAGTTGCTAACAGAAGGAGCGCTTGGAGCCACAAGTGCCGTGGAAACCGCGTGTGCATCGGAGCTGGGCCGGGAGATCCGGGAGGCTGGGCGGCCATCTTGTGGGATCCAACCAGAGGTTTCTATGGAAACGGTGAGGTCCAGCCTTTCCTCCGAATCGGAGCAACGCCCTGGGGAGTCGGAGGCAGCAAACCCTGCCGCCTCTTCAGGCCGTAAAGAGGACCCCGAGCCCGCATTAGCTGCTGATGCCTCGACCTTACGGACGAGCGAGTGGGCCTCACCCCAGGTGCAGGAATGGGGGGCCCCCCGCACCAGCGCTGACCCCCTGCAGCCGGAAGAAAGCCTTGCAAAGAGCAAAGCTGCCCCTGTCCCCTTGGACCATGTTGAGAGCGACGACGTGGCCAGAGAGGGCCTGAGCACAGACGCTTCCGAAGCCGCCCGGGAGACTCTTGGCCGGGCAGCCCCAGAGCCCCGCCCCGTCCCGGAAGCCGCCAAGGCCCCCAGTCCCCTGCCGCCGGCGTCCTCCGAAGCCCCCTTAACTCGCAGCTCCTCCGCGCCGCCTCCCCAGGAGCCCCCTGCTCCAGCAGGCTCCGGTTCCCGGCCAGCGGCCCCGGCCCAAGAGCAGCGCCCAGCCGCGGCTCTTCCGAAGCTGCTGCCACCCTCGCCGGTCCGCCGGTGCCTCTCCTCCAGTGCGGCGGCCATTTCCAGATACATCGCAGCCTCGTGCATCAGCCAGAGCTTGGCCAAGAAAAGTGGGGCGCCTCAGCCCGAGGAGCCGCCAGCCCCTCCCAGGCCCCCTCCCTCCAGCTGGGCCCCCCCGCGACTCCCGGCGGACCCTCTAGCTCTCCTCCCCAAGGGGGCCCCCAAGGCCCGCTGCAGTGCAGGGAAGGCCGAGGCCCTGCTCCCCAGAGGCTGCCCCCAGGGGGCCTTGGAGCCCCCTTCCTGCAGCCCCGGACCCCTCTCGTCCTCCCGCCGCTGGGCCTCGGCCTCCGCGGCCCCGGCCCCCTTTGGACACTGCGTGCCCTTCTCTTCCGCCTCAGAGCCCAACTCCCGTGTGCCGTCGCCCTCGCCGGGGAGAGCCCGGGTCTGTTCCCCACCTCCGGCCGGGCCCCGCAGCTGCACCTTCAGCCCCTTGGGGGCCCCCCCTCACGGGCAGCAGCCGCCCCCCCTCGTCGCCTCCCCGGTGCCCCTGCTTCTGAACTCGGGGCTGGGCCTGGCCGCTTCACCTCACTGCGGCCCCAGGCCCCGTGGCAACAGCCTGCCGAGACTGGCAGAGAGCCCCGCCACCAACGGAGAGCCCGTATCATCGGGGTGCGCCATGGGGACTGAGCGCGGCGACCCTGCTCCGCCCCCCGGGGGCTGCCTCGGCTCTCAGGAACTGGGCAGCATCAAGTGGCCCCATGTACCAGGCCTCTGCTCCAAGTACGTGAGCAGAGAATGTGGGGCCAGCCCTCCGAGGAGGGAGCTGGAGGGAGAGGGCTGCCCCAAGCGGGCCTCCCTGGGCAACGGGGAGCCGGCTCGCTGGGCAGAGAAGAGCCAACAGAGGGCCAGCTATTCGACCACCGTCAACATCCAGATTGGTGGCAGCGGGCGGTTCGCCTCCTTCAGCAACGCCCAGGTCAGCCTGACCCATCCCCTTCTGGCCACGCCAGAGCAGCCGAGCACCAGGAAGGTCAACGGCACGGCCTTGGAGGCGCCCCCAAACACATGACCTGGAGGCTGGAGTTGCAGGAGACAGCAGTGGGGCCCACCGGCCGGACCTTGCCCAGAGCAGGGGTGGGGGAGTCGAAGCAAGGCGAGGGATTGGGGACCAGAGGTTGGTGATGTGCAGCAGCTGCAGCTCTGTTTCAGGATGGAGACGGAGGAGGACATGGACATGGGCACGCCCCAGGAATGGTCTGCTCCTTTCCTGAAGACGTGCCATCTTCTGACCACTCGCTCTTGGGTGTCATTCGCCAAGGCTGCTAAAGTCGGTTCTCTGGCGTCAGCAGGGGAGTGCCAGCGGGACGTTAATCAAACATGCAAGTGGAGAATTTTTTTTTTTTAAGTATATTTCTTCTTCAGATTGAGATCAGGTTTTGGTTCCTGCTAGAAGCAGGAACTATGATGGCTCAACTCGTCTTTGTTAAAATCTGCCTTGTTTATAAGCGTACGGATTGAGAGGGTTTCTTGGTGTGCCGTAATGGGAAGAAGCAAGTCCCAGATGAAAAGAAGCACAGCCGTTCTCTGTCTCTGTGGCATCTAAAACAGTCAGAAAATCACTTCTTAGCACAGTTCTGAATAAGAGTTTCTCGAACTTGGGTCTCCAGATGTTGGACTACAACTTCCATCATCCCCAGCCACAATGGCCTTTTGCTGTCCCCAAGCTCTCTCTTTTCTTTTCTTTTTTAAAGTGTTCCATTGGATTCTCACCAGTCCCCAAGTAAGGAGCGGATTTTAGTAACATGTTTTTGTAAGGAGATCAGCCATTTCACTTTTTGAATTATTTGGCAGAAGGGTTCTTGGGTGGGTCTATCTGGGCCCAGAGATTGGTTAACTTTTAATTTGTGGATGAGCTCTAGAACTTCAGATCTTCTCTCCTATAATACAGTTCTTTGTACTCCCTTCCTGGAAAGATTAGTTCAGGCTAGTTAGTAGTGGCTTGTCCTAATGAGCCAGAGGACGCCAA
The DNA here is from genome assembly GCF_027244095.1 of Hemicordylus capensis. Lineage (NCBI taxonomy): Eukaryota > Metazoa > Chordata > Lepidosauria > Squamata > Cordylidae > Hemicordylus > Hemicordylus capensis. The sequence continues at coordinate 27,971,831 of NC_069663.1, read as the reverse complement.
AGGGGGCAGCTCAGGTTTTTCTTCTCTCTCCTGCCCTGCCCGAGAGCTGTGCTGCCTGCAGCCTGGCCATTCATCAAGTAGAGCTTGCATTAACTACACAGCTCTATACAGCCCCCCCCACACACACACACACACTTCTCATTAGGACCAGCCACTACTGGTTCAGGCACAGGTAGGTTCAGCATCCTGTGCTGCGAAGACAGACGCAAATAATCCATTCACCAATTCTCCAATCTCCTTCCTCCTAGAATATCTTTCACTCCCTTGTCCTTGAAGGGTCCAACTGCCTCCCTGGCCATTTTCCTGCTTCTGATGCATTTAACTTTTTTTTTAAAAAAATTGTTGGGCTTTATATTTTTGGCAATGCATTCCTCTCCCCCCCCCCACCTTGGTTTCAGGTCACATTTATTTTGCCAGGATATATGTTCCTTTTTTGTTCTCCTAGTTTGGGCAAGGCTTCCATTTTCTGAAGGCAGCCTTCGTGCCTTTTACAGGTTCCTGGAGACATAAACTAGACAGGATTTCTTTTGGACGATTTGGAACTGCTCCTAAGCTGCAGTGGGCATTCTAGGTATTATTGTGGTTTTAAATAACCGCCAAGGATTCTGCAGAGATGTGACCCTCTTGACTCTCCCTTTCCTTTGAACAAATCCCCTCATTTTAAAAAGGCCTTCCCTTCCGAAATTATTTTGAATCCTCTCCCCATTTGAAAATATTGCATCTTTCAGCAGTCCCTGCTGGCAGTGGGGTGGCGGTGCAGGGTTCCCAACCTCTTAAAATTTAGTATTTTTTCCTCCTGTGGGTTGATGTGACCCTTCAGCTGTCATGAGGTTCAGCCAAAGCAAACATTCCAGCGCCCCAGTGATTGCCCAATTGTGGAATTAGCTGCGGGAGTGTGTCCAGGACTGTCGGGGAGTCACTGTGCCAGAGATTGCATTGAGCATCTCTTTCGGGGGGGGGGGCAAGGGCCATCCAGCCGACGGGACAGGGACGTTTTCCCATTTAGGCACGCTTCCAAGCAGAGCAAGAGGGAGAGAAGGGGTGTGTGGGAGAGTGTGGCGAAGCAGGAAGTGAGGGGCTGGAATGAGGGGTGGGGTGTGAGAACGGGTCAGGTTGGCCTCGGCATGGAGCACAAAATGCGGTGTTTTTTCTCGGGCATTGGGAAATAGCAGCCAAATGAGAATGTGTGTGTGTGTGTGTGTGTCTCTGTTCCTGTGTTGTGTTCAACACTCATACAATCTATATACAGTGTACACAGGTACAGCTATTCATACATTCTGTTGAACACAGGTACAAGACCACGTGTCCTCTCCGTACAATGCATTTCAAGGACCTGCATTTTGAGTTCACTTTCAAAATGGATGCAGGTGCCCTCATTCACACAGGAACAAGCACACGTGTCCATATGTCCAAATAGAGGGTGTGTGTGTGTGGGTGTGTGTGTGTGTCTTGGAGTGGGAGTCAGCCTTTGGGTTTTCTTTCACTAGTTAGTATACAAAGTCTTTGGTCTCTAGTGGTTACGGTACTAGAGTGGGCAAGCTCAGGAGTTGTTGGGGCTTTGGAATTCTGCTCTTTTCTCCAGCCGGACCAAGCTCCAGAGTCCTGTGACAAGATCTGGCTTGGCTTTGGAAGTTCCAACAGCAGCCCCCTTCCTCTTCTCTTCCTTTCACCCAGAAGGCTGTGGAGCTGCTTAATTAAACCATACCCTGTGGGGAAATGAATGTATGCACTTTTCTTCAAGAGGCTGCTGGCCTTTTCTACATACACCCCATCACTTAGCAGATTTTGTGTCTTTTAAATGTCTGTTTTATTTATAGCAGTTGCTTTTTAATTTAACAGCAGGGAATTTTCCTTCACCCTCCTCAGACTGGGTACCATTTTAAAAATATATAAATTCAGTATCTCCTCCCACTCTTGTAAATAAACTTTTGGTAGTGTTAGCATCCTTCTTCACATCCTTGTGGTTGTCTTTCCCTTATAATATACCTAAAATGTGGTTAAAAATTGTTTGGTACGTCTTTAAACAAACAAAAAAGTGGATTTTGAAAGGGAAAGGAAACCTCACAAGAGCAAATAAATGACATTTTTGATTGATGTGGTGGTGTCTCTGTTTCTTCTCAATCTCCTTTGGTATGAATGTCTTGTGGGAGGTGTTTTGCACAGCAGTGGCTAATTTAATTTGTGGCAAAATGGTCGTTTGAGAATTCCAAACCCTTGCCCTGCCCTCCACCATCTCACCAATGGAGAATAGGGGTGTACTTGTACCACCAATTCTTATAGCAAAGACTGCTCCCTCTCTCCCCCCCCCAAGCCTAGCAGCATCTGGGGGGACCCCTTCTTCTGTTTCCATTTACTCTGCAATAGCCCCGCCTGGGTGCTTTCCAGACTAGCTGCTCATCACAGCCTGGGGAGCAGTCTCGCAGCAGCTATCAACCCGGAAAAACAGCAACTTTTCCACACCGGATATACGACGTCCTTGCTCTATGTCGCAGTGATGCCTTCTTGCGAATGGAAACGGCACCCTGCTGTCCGTGTAGGGACTGCGGTGTCACAATGCGGGAAGTGGGGAAGCGCACGTCCAAGATCCGTTCTGACACCATTGTAGGGTCTCGTCTGGCAAGCGCCCTGCTCCCATCCAAAAGCTGCCTTGGTTAAAGAGATGATGCCAGAGAGGCACAGTCTTCCCATCATCTGATAGCCGCAGTTGAGACCAAGCCTCACCAGCGTGAGAAATGGCCGACTGGGCACTCAAGGCAAGACACATCCATCTCCTCCCCAGAGGTTGGTCTCCTGAGCGCGCTCTGGGGAGGAAGCTGGACCCTGAAGCAGGGTGACAGTCCTAGAAAACCATGCCAGCCGCAGTGAGGGTCCTTCCAGGAAGCAAGGTGAGGCAGCTGCCTCGAGCAGGGGGTTAGTGGGCGGCAAGGTTCCCCCGGCCCCCTCCACGGCCTCCCTCTGCTGTCGCTCCACCTAGCGCCACCAGTGTCCCAAAAGCTGCTCCGAGACGAGCCTCGGCTTCGTTCATGGTGGCGGCAGCAGAGAGAGAAAGAGGCAAAGGAGGCGGAGGTGTGTGTGCTCCAAGCAGGATGGGGGTGGCTGTTCCGAACGCCAGAAGCTGCCTCTCGCTCGCCTTTGTCATCCCAACATCTAGGAGCATAGGAAGCTGCCACATACTGAGTCAGACCACTGCTCCATCTCGCTCATTGTTGTCTACACAGACTGGCAGCAGCTTCTCCTCCAAGGCTGCACGCAGGAGTCTCTCTGTCCTATCTTGGAGATGCTGCCAGGGAGGGAACTGGGAACCACCTGCTCATCCCAGAGCGGCTCCATCCCCTAAAGGGCATATCTGACAGTGCTCACACATGTCTCTCATCCAAAGGCAAACCAGGGCAGACTCTGCTGAGCAAAAGGGACAAGTCATGCTTACTACCACAAGACCAGCTCTCCTCCTTACGTTGAGTCAGACCCTTGGTCCAGCTGGCTCAATACTGTCTACACTGACTGGGAGCAGCTCTCCAGGGGCTTCAGATGCCGAGGACTGAACCGGGGGCCTTCTGCATGCAAAGCAGATGCTCTACCATTGAGTCTTTCCTGACTTTATTGCTCTACCTTACAGGGCCGTTGTACAAATTACTAAGATCATATACTTGAAAGTGCTTTGGGAAAGTTTGATCCGAGGCTTCTCAAACCTGGTTGGAGGCCCTTGTGGCCGGAGTCGCCGTGCACCAACATCTGGGAACCATGTTTGAGAACCCCTGGCTTAATTGAAGTGCTAAGCTTTGATTGAATTATTACCCTTGTCTTAGCAGCCTCAGTGCTCTTCTCACCCACAGCGACAAATCACTCCAGCAGTCCCTTGTTTGCAGGAACTGAAAAGTGTAGCTGTGGTTTTTGTTCACGCAGGATGTCCCCATCTTGGATACTTCCCCTCTGTAGGAGTTGAGGCCGTAGCTCAGAGGTTAAGCGCTTGTTCTGCATGCAGAAGGTGCCAGGAAGCTCTGCACCTGGCAGCATCCCAGGGAAGGCTGAGGAGGACCCGGATCTGGAACCTCGGAGAGCTGCTGCCAGTCCGAGCAGATGCTCCTGAAACAGATGGACCGAGGGCCTGACTCAGTCGAAGGCTACTGCGTTCATGTGTGCGTCTTCTCTCCACTCTCCCTTGTGCCTAAGCAGCACTGCTTTCGTGCGGCCGGAGAGAGATAAAAGAGATGATCTTTTCGACGTTTGGACTGGAGAGAGAGCAGCAGCCAGCAGAAGAGAGCACAATTATTGTGGTGATGTTCTCTGGGGGGAGGCAGAGGGAGGTGGGTGGGCAGCCTGAGCTAGGCAGGCTCTAGGATCCTGGGGACGCCTGCCTGCTCTGTGGGCTACAGATGGGATTCACCTGCTGGAGAAGCCTCGGAGAGAAAAAGTGAGAGGGGAATTCACGTGGAAGAAGGCGGAGAATTTGCAAAAGCGGAGTGTGTTGCTCTTTCTTACTCTGGGATTCCCATCTAGGGCATTTGAACATATCTCTCTTCCTGTGCAGAGAAGGGCTTGTGCTGGTAAGTAGGTACTTCTGCTTCATCTCCCTGGGGGGGGGGGACCACCAAATGCTGCCCCCGCGGCAGTTCTAACATTTTCTCCCTCTCTTTATAACTGGGCCAAGAGGCACCTGGGTGTGTGTGTTTCTCATCTATTTGGCTGCTGTGGTGCACCTGCCCCTCCTGCAGGCCAGCAGAGAGAGCATCCCTTCCTATGGCCACTGCAGGGTCTCTCTGCTCTTTCTTTTGAGTTTGGGAGCCTGTTGGGCATGGGGGACCCTCTGCTTATTCCTCTTGCTCTGTAAACAGTTCTGAGAACTTTTTTGTTGTTGAAAAGGAGTGCACTAAATATTTCTAATCATGCAGGCCAGCCCATCCATGTACGTATGCCAGAATGAAGGCCCCTGCCCCAGAGAGGTTGCAATCTGGGTGTTGAGAACAGAGCAAACTCTGGTTGGGCCCTTTTTATTTCAGTGGAGGAGATGGCTTCCCTGCCCCACTTCACAGCACAGTAAGCTTGTTGGCTTGGGGGAACGTCCCATTGTGTTCAGTGCGGCTGACTCCCAAGCAGGTGAGGGTGGGGTTGCAGCCATGGGGGCATCCTAGATGTGTGAGCCTGTTCTCTGCACCACTTCCTGGAACAGAGGCTTGTTTGCTTATATTCAGTGCATTTGCATAGTGCCCTATACACAGAAGGTCCCTGGGTGCTTCACGAGATGGGTTGCCGCTCCTGGCTTGGAGTTCATGAGGCGCGCTCTGCTTTTCAGACCCTACCGTTCAGCAGATCCTCTCCTTCAGGACCATCCCCACCACCACCACCACCACCTCCGGGGGCCTCTTGCGTGTCCTTCTGGGCAGGAACCGGCCGCGCTTCAGCCCTCCTCACACCCGCTCCTCTTCTTGCCTGCCACGGAACAGGCTCTTCTGTTCCTTCCCAGCCGTGGCGGTGCCAGCAGAGGTGGTGGGAGGAAGGCAAGGAAGAGTCGCCTGCTGGCGCAAAGGGCTCCTTCCCACGGCAAAGCCGCTTCCTCCTTCCCCAGGCAATGCGGGGTTCTTGGAGGCTCCCTGGAGGCTGCAGGGACGGACAGGTGGCAGCTGACGGATGGTTGTTTTTAATAAGTGTTCTAGACTTAGATGCGAGACGCAGCGGAGAAAGTGCTGGGATTGGTCGCACACTTTTTAATGTTGCTTTATCATGCTTTAATATGTGCGTTATGACTTGTAGCTACAGCAAGACACTCACTTGATCACTCTTCCTCCAAGAAGCTTGGTGTGTACTGCAGGTCCTCAAACTTGGGTCCCCAGATGTTGGACTACAGTGCCCATCACCCCCTGCTGCCTTTGGCCACTGTGCCTGGGGATGATGGGAGGTGTAGTCCAGCAGCATCTGCGGACCTAGGTTTGGTGTCCCCACACACACACACCAGGGATTTCCAGATGTTGTTGACTACAACTTCCAGCATCTCCAGTGGCAATGGCTTTTGCTTGAGGATGATGGGAGTTGTAGTCAACAACATCTGGGAATCGCTGTCCGAGGGAACACTGCCCCTCCCCACACACACACCTTTCTTTGCCGTATCATCCTCTCAGCAGCCCTATGAGTTAGATTGAACTGAAAGACAGTGATAGCCCCAAGATCATCCAGCAAGCTGCTAACAGAGCAAAAAGAGGCACCTTTTTAAAAGTGGTGATTCTCTTTTTTGAGCAGGGGGAGAGCCACTGGCCCTATCCATCCCCAGCACAGCCTCCCTCCAGGGCCTGACGGTTGCTGGTTTCTATCTTCTGTCTCTTTTTTAGGTGGTGAGCCCTTTGGGGACAGAGAGCCATGGTTGGTTGGTTGGTTGGTTGGTTGGTTTCTATGAAAACCACTTTGGGAACTTTTGTTGAAAAGCAATATATTAATATCCGTCTTAAGCTTCTTCACTGGGTGAGGAGTCCCCACCACCACAGGTCTTAGTCTGACACTCTAATCACTACACCACACTGCCTCCCTTTTTGATGCTGAGTCACTTGCTCAATATCTACTCTGGTTCACAGGGCTGTTAATAGTGACACAATCCCGGGAATTCCAGTACAGAATCCTGAGGAACTGTCCATGTATAGACCATTAGTCTAGATCAGGGATTCTCAACACTGGGTCCCCAGATCTTATTGGACTTCAGCTCCCATAATCCCCAACCAAAGGCCACTGCGGCTGGGGATTATGGGAGCTGAAGTCCAATAACATCTGGAGACCCAACATTGAGAATCCCTGATCTACACTGACTAGCCGCAGCTTCTCCCAGGTTGCAGAGGCAGGAGTCTCTCCCAGCCCTGTCTTGAAGATGCTGCCAGGGAGGGAACTGGGAACCTTCTGCATACAAGCAGGCCGGTGCTCTTCCTAGAGCAGCCCCTTCCCCTAACACCTTACAGGGCTCACACATGTCATCTCCCATCCAAATGCAAACCAGGGCAGACCTTGCTTAGCAAAGGGGACAATTCATGTTTGCTACCACAAAAGACCAGCTCTCCTCTCCTTTGAGGGAATTGCTGGAGACAAATATAACTGAAAAACAGTGTTTTATAGACCACTTGAATGAATTAATGAATCTATTGTTTGTTTTGCATATTTCTCCTTTGCCCTCTGAGAGCTGTGATGAGCTGGTTCATTCCAGCGCCAGGCTTCTTTAAAAACAAACAAACACCAAACCATAAATTACACCTCTCTTAGCTGGTGTGGAGGAAAAAGAAGACCCAGAAACCTGTGGAGAGATGGGGTGTGCCTTATCCTGCCCGGGTGTCACTCCGGATCCCACCACCTCTGAAGAGAAGACGTGCCCATCGCTGGAAGTCGGGCTGGATTCTAAAGTGGAACTGGAGTCGTATGAGGCTGATGGACAGACGTCTGAACTGCTGCCCCTTTCAGAGTCTGAGAAGAGAAAGATCCAGGAGAGCTGGGAAATCCTTCACAAAGACATCGCAAGAGTTGGAATCATTGTCTTTATCAAGTAAGAGGTTGGTTTTTCTTTGCAGGTGGCAGGCGGGGTGTAGAAATCCTGCAGGCACAGCAGCACTTTCTGGCAGGGAGATGCAGCAATGAGGAAAGCTGGGCCTGCTGATGCCAGTTGGGCGTTGCTTTCCCATGCAGCTTGACTGGCTCCCTCCAGTCACCTGACTTCCCCCCCTGCAAGTTGCATTGCAGAACTTTCTACAAGTTCTGCTCCCTGAAACCAGCACCAGCTGCCTCCGTCTGCAGATTTGGCTTTGATGATTTCCCTGGTCTCTGTTCATGTAGACAGTCTGTCCGCACCAGTGCTGAGAATGAGGGAGCAATCTCTCATCTCTTTGGCCAGTGGCCACGGATGAATCCCTGTTCCCCGAGTGTGTCTAATGTGTGTGTCTGCAGTTTTCTCTACGTTGGAAGAATCAATTCCAGAGGAAATGGACTTCTGTGGTTACCTTTCAGGAAACTTGGATATTGACTGGGGTGCATGAAGGCTTTAGATCAGTTGGGAGAGCTGTGACTCAGGACCACACTTGGTGATGGATTGTGCTTTTACCTGGCACTTTAGATATTTAATGGATTTGAAATGTGGTGGTTGGTGTTTTTTGTTTTTAACTAAAAACCACTTTTTACTAAAAGGTGTGTTTCCTTCCATGTAACTGTGGTCAACTTCCTCCACTCTGAAAACTATTTCTGGCATCATTCCATCTTTGCATAATTCATGGCCTCCTGCATTTGCTTCTGTTGGTGTCTACGCTGGAGGAAGAGGCCGCCAGCATCTGACTCCTGTAAGACCAAATGCAGGAAGCCCAACAGCCGGGCACGGCAGAGTCCAGGGGTCTTAGGACACCGGGCTATTCTGGGGCTAGAGACAGGATGACAGTTTTCAAGGGAATCCAAAGTGGCCGATGGGGAGAGGTCTGGCTTCTCTGAGGCATACGCATGTATTTCTTTTGGCTCAGGGGGCACCTCTTGAAACACTACAAAAATCAGCTGGCAAAGACCAAAGTTCTCTCAGCAAGCAGCAGCCCATTTTTGAACTCCCTGGGGAAACTTGCCAAGTTTTTTTGTCAAGGCACGGAAGCACCTTCTGGCTAGCCCAGCAGGGTTCCAATCCCAACCTGAAGTCCTCCAGATGAGGCTGAACTACAACTCCCAGCTTCCTCCGCTGCAATATATTGCAGCTGGTGGTTGTGGGAGTTGTAGTCCAGCCACACCTGGAGGACCCCTGCTTGGGAACCCGGCTGGCCTAGACCTTAGGAGGGACTTCTGGACTGTAAGAGCTGTTTGACAGTGGGACAGTCAGCCTCATGAACTGGTGCGCCCTTCACTGGAGCTTTTCAGACAGCCGCTGGACCGCAATGTGTCAGGGATGCTATAGCAGATTCGTGCATGAGCCAGGACGGGATGGGGGGCCAGTTAGCCTAGAAGACCTTGAAGGTCCCTTCCTACTCTTAATGTTCTACAAACCAAAGACTTCCTGGTTGGTAGCTCAGTCTCAGTTAGGGGTGTGCATGGAACCGGTTTTGTGCACACCTGGGAGGCGGGTGGAGGCTCCTTTAAGGCATGGAGAGGATGCTCTTATCTCCCCCTCCTCTCTTCCCCCTCTGGCGCAGGGCGGCTGTATTCTCTCTTGCCACCCCGTCAGCGTACTACCAGAAGTGGCGGGCACGCAGGAGGTGGTTTAGTGCCACCTCCCCACTAAAGGGGGCAGGGGTAGGGCAAGAGCGGGTCCCCAGAGGAGGGAGGAACCTGCAACCTTTGGAGGAGGCCTGGCCTGTGGAGCGCCCTTCTCCCCAGTTCGTGCAGGCTGTTCACTGCCCACGTTGCAACGCGCGCACACACCCCGCCATGTGCAGCGCATCCGTGGAGGAGAGAGAGGTCTAGCTAGCCATGATGGCCTTGTGGGAGCTCCACATCCAGAGGCAGTATACCACTGCCTGAATACCAGTTGCTAGCCGTGAGAGAGGGCTGTTGCCTGTGCAGTTTGCTCATGTAAGCCTCTAGCCTGACACACTTGCTTTCCACCTGTGTTGAGTTTCTCCGGGAGGCCTGTTTTGTGTCTGGCATTGGAGGAGGATGGCTGGGAGGGAAGGAGGGAGAGCAATCCTAACCCCGGGGAAGCGGCTTCAGGCAGAACTGCTGGACAGAGTCCCGCTCTTGCTTTCAGAACTTGACCTACCCACGGCTTCAGCCAGGCAGGGATGGGATCACCCTGGTCCCTTGTTGACAAGAGAGGTGCGTTTATTTGTTCAGATGGGAACTGGCGAGGCTGAGGAATTCTTACGCGAGTGGCCAACAGCAACAAAAAGCAATTTTGATTTTTAAAAAGGTTTCAAATGGTTTGTTTTGTATTTTATACTATAATGTGTTTTGTAGTGGTGTGTATGTGCACGGGATGTCTTTAGTGTTGTGATCGTCCCAGAGAACAATTTGCGGCTAACACAAATAGAGCTGATGGTAATGATCCATGACTCATGGTTTGGCCTCTGTGCAGCTTTGGCCAAAGTGCAATCCGCTGCCCAGTGAGGTGGGGGCAGCAGGGCTCTCCTTCAAGGGGAGTGGAGCCCCCTTGAGACCTGCACCCTCCTCCTGGGAAGCGGGCACGGAGTGCTGGGGCGTGTAGCCCTTGCCCAGCACTTTCCTCCCGGAGCTTTGAAGAGAGGGCTCGGTCTCTCGAGGGGCCCTCCCAGGTCTGAGAGAAGTGCAGTACTGTGTGGAGGCCAGCACAGTGTGGGGAAGGGCTCTCGTACTTCATGGGCGAAGGCAGGCGCGGGGGTCCTCCTCCCCAGCAATGCTACTCGCCCCTTTTTCACTGCAGATGCAGAGGACCCAACTGAGGGCATTCTGCGTGCAAACTGTGCTCTCTCATTGGGCTGACCTGTGGAACATAGGAAGCTGCCATAGACTGAGTCAGACCATTGGTCTATCTAGCTCAGTATTGTCTTCACAGACTGGCAGCAGCTTCTCCAAGGTGGCAGGCAGGAGTCTCTCTCTCAGCCCTATCTTGGAGATGCGGCCCGGGGGGAACTTGGAACCTTCTGCTCTTGGAGTGGCTCCATCCCCTAAGGGGAACATCTTCCAGTGCTCACACTTATATTATATGCAACCAGGCCAGACCCTGCTTAGCTAGGGGGCAAGTCATGCTTGCGACCACTAGACCAGCTCTCCTCTCCTTTGAGACGATTGGAGTTGTAGTGCAGCAACATCTGGGGACCCAAATTCGGGAAACCCCTACAGTACAGAGTTTGCACTGCTTGCTTCTTGCAGTGTATGTGTGTGTGTGGGGGGGGTTGTTACCTCTCTATTACTCTCCAGCACCTCCTGTCCCTCCTCTAGGCTCTTTGAGACCCACCCTGAGTGCAAAGACGCCTTCTTCCTTTTCCGTGACATTGATGACTTCCAGCAGTTGAAGATGAGCAAGGAGCTGCAGGCTCACGGCCTCAGGTAGGTCTCTGGCCAGCTCTCCTCCTCGCCTGGTCATCGGGGGCACTTCCTGCACGTGGAGATGGTGCTCTGGATCAGAACTGGCACATCCACAAGGCAGACCCCGGAGGTCACCCAGGGCACCAGTTCTTGGGGGGGGGGGGGCGGTGCATGAAGCATGCCAGAATATAGCGCTGCCACTTTCCCTTTCCCTCCCTCTTGTACTGCACCGTGGTGTAAGCATGTAAGATGTCACCCTGCACCCCAAAAGACAGAGCCTTCTTTGCTCACTGCACCTCAACAGCTGGCCCTGTACGCTGTGCTCCCTTTCTGGAAGATGAACGGCCTGCCTCTGCATTCATTCCTAAAAAGACATGGTCTCCTCAAACTGGACTTCCATATTAACAGCAGCATATTTTCACCTCTGCAGGGTTAGGGTTTTGCCCCCTTTAATAGATGGGGAACTCTCTCCCACTGTATCCTCAACCCAACGCCGCTGGCTAGTCATTCGCTGGTCATCCACGCGGGTCGGTCATGTGACCTTGCAAATCAGCAGCCTGTGGGGCTCAAGTTACATTATGGGGCTCTGGCACATCTCCGCTGGGGGCAGGGGCAGCAAAGCCCCGCCTCGGGTACCAAAAACCCTCGGAAGGGTTGCTAGGCAACTCAGGGTGCTTTCTTTCCCTGCCCTGCTCTTCCACAACACTCTGTTGCCCTCTGCAGTTGGTTGCTGGGTAATGCATGAAGATCAGTCCTCACTGCTGCTGGTGGTCAGGCAGGACCGGCTGAGAACATTTTGGCAAAACCGCCCATCAGCTGTTTAGGGGGGGGAAATTTAAAATTTGTTTAAAATTGCCCACTTGGCCATTTCTTTTGTGGATTAGGTTATAGGTAGCACCCATCGTGCCCTACCACCCAACCCACTTGGGTGTCTGTAGGAGCTACCCATTGGGAACAATGGGGTGTTTTGAGTTTCCCCATTGTTCCCTATGGCTGAACACTTGAAATGTTTCAAGGTTGTTTCGTCAAAACAACCAGTTCAACTGCTGTTTCAATGAAATGTTTCTGCCACCTGTGTTTTGTTCTGAGCTTGCAACAAAATGCAACATCCATTTTGTGCACATCCCTAGGAGGTGGCCTATGCAGCCTAGCAGCCACTGATAAATGTGTCTCCATGCATTTGTCTGTCACAAGTGGGCTTGACAAGGAGGGAAACTCCTTCTCGCAAAGTCTCCTTGGCCCCCGCTTGACAGCAGCTTCCTGCTCTTTCTCTGCCACCCCCCTCCCTCCGCCCCCAGGGTGATGTCCTTCATTGAGAAGAGTGTGGCACGGCTGAGCCAGGAGGAGAAGCTGGAACAGCTGGCCTTCGAGCTGGGCAAGCTTCACTGCCGGTATAAAGCACCCCCCAAGTACTTTGAGGTGAGAACAGCCTCGCCATGTCCCCAGACTTTCTGGGTAAAGGTAAAGTGTGCCGTCGAGTCAGTAGGTAGTACCTGGATTTTAATTTTATCATTTGGATTGCTTAGCCCACCCAGATTCCCTCAGATTTCAGCTTTCACTTTAAAAAAAAAAAGCTAAGCTCTAGCCCTTGTAGAAATTGAGTTATGGAGCAAAACATGTGGTCACTATTCCACTCAACCGCTGGACTTGGATTAAGGCAGGAGGCTAGCTGGGAGGTTCACAAGTACTGTGATCCCTTGAGAAATGTTGCCTTTGTTTTTTTTATCAGCAGGGGATCTGTATCAGGCAGTTAAGCGGATAGCTTGCTTTTTATGTCAATCACTGCCTACCTACCGGGCTGTGTACTGTAATGTTTAAGGACCTTGGAATTACATTCTATGCATGCCTACTTAGAAGTAAGCACTGTTGGTTTAAATCAGATCTTCTCTCAGGTAAAGTGTGTACAGAATTGCAGCCTTAACTGAAAAGCTATGCATTTTTGTTGTGGTTGTTCCATTGCTGCTATTAATATGTCAAGGAAAATGGTCAGGCAAAGATATCTGCCCCAAATACTGTTGGTAGATATCCAGAGCAAATAAATGGGCACCTACTAACTTTAATAATATGCAAATGATTTGCAAGCCAATTTACATAGTATGCAGATTAAGGTGCCCAGATTTGGAGAGCCAGAATATGGCAGCCCTAGGTCAGAATGACAATAGACAGACACCTCCACCCCCAGAATCCTGGAATATGTCTAGCACTGGCCAAGTGTTGCTAGGTGTTGCACAGCTGGCAAAGAGCAATCTTCCTGATGGCCGCGTTCCAGCTAAGAGGCTTTTCCGCCCAGAATCGAAGGGTGGGCTAGCCTGACAGAAGATCTGACCTGTCCCCCTCTCTCCCCCCACTCTGAACCTTCTCTTGGTCTTCCAGTACGTCGGTGATCAGTTCATCCAAGCGGCTCAGCCCATTGTCAAAGAGGAATGGACCCCAGAGGTCGAGCAGGCCTGGGAGGTAAGAGAGAGATATTTCTTAATCCTGTTGGCTAGCAAAGAGGAGACGCCTGTCCCAGAAAGCTTCCTGGGATGAACGTCCCCCACCCAGGCCCATCGCGGCTTAGCCAGAAACGTTGCTGTCCTAAGAGGGTGTCTGTATCTCTGGATGGATGCAGAAGAGCCAGGATCTCAATTCAGACCACTGAAGGGCTGATTTGGCCCATCGCATGTAGACCAGGGTAAGCATGTTTGCCCTCCCCAGACACTTAGTGCAAGACACTCCAGACACTGGGGACCCCTCTACACAAGGATGGAGCCTTCTGAGGCCAGAACTCCACATGGGCAGCCCAATCCACAGTGGATGCAGCTGCATGGCTGGTTTCCTTCAGGTTGGAGTTTATGCACACAGGTGGTCCCCGTGTGAATGTGGGGGGGACAGAGCATCAGGTGAGGGGGGGGTAGGCAGAAGCCAAGGCTGGGTGTAATCTTGCAGGCGCAGGCTCAGACCCTGGGCAAGAATGGCCCCTCTTTGCTGGCCGATGGCATATCATTCCTCCCCTCTCTCTTCCGGCTCCTGCACTCAGGGGGTCTAGAGTGGTAAATGTTTCCCTTTTCTTTCCTCTCCTCCACCAGAGTCTATTTAAATACCTTGTAGCCACGATGAGGAGAGGCTTTTACAAGGAACAGAAGGCGATGGAGGGAGGCCAGCCAAGCTCTTGACTCATGGAGTACCCGCCGGTGTCGATACCACCACCCGAAACAGGATCTAGCAACATTTCTCTGCCCTCCGTCTTGTTTGCTGTAATACCTCCTGGGATGTTTTGTCTCCTCTCCTCTAAGGGAAGTTCCTTGTGTGCAAAGGGAGGCGTTTTAGCAGCCAGCTAGTCTCTGCTGGGAGCTGGGGCTGGCAGGAGAATCCCAGGGCCTGTCATGCTTGGGCCCCTTGGAATGGGGACCCCACACCCCCAAGGATCATGCGTAAGATCCTTCTAAATGAAGATCTTATGTATGGATGGGGCATTTTGGGAACAGAGGAAAGTTGGTATATGCCCCTCTAAGAGTTCTTGCATAAGAACAGCCCTGCTGGATCAGGCCCAAAGAAGACCATCTAGTCCAGCATCCTGTTTCGCATAGTGGCCCACCAGATGCCTCTGAGAAGTCCGCAGGCAGGAGGTGAGGGCATGTCCTCTCTCCTGCTGTTGCTCCCCTGCACCTGGTCTTGAGAGGCATATATATTGCCTGTATATATTTGATCCCAGAGAGAATCTATCTGTGTGGTTGCTAAGAGTTGACATCAACTTGATGGCACTCAATCAATCAGTCAATATGTTTGATGGCCTGTAGCCACCAAACTAGTAGCCATTGATAGGTCTGTCCTCCATAAATTTGTCTAAGCTCCTCTTAAAGCCCTCCAAACTAGTGCCCCTCACCACAACCCATGGCAGAGAATTCCATAGATTAATTATGTGCTGTGTGAGAAAAGTGCTTCCTTTTGTCGGTCCTAAATTTCCTGGCAATCAGTTTCACGGGATGACCCTTGGATCTAATGTTGTGAGAGAGGGATGACGTTCAAACACTGAGTTTTTCTTTGGCTTACTTTTCTTTGGCTTACTTAATCTGCAGATAGAATCTGCCAAGCTGTTGTATCTGCTATCTTTACTTTGCGTGTTTACTCAGTGAAAATGCTTTGTTAAGAGCTCTGCTTTTACCTGGAGGTATTCTGTATAAAACATTGCACAAGATCCTACAAGTGGCGACAAGGATGGGATACAGAAGCTTGTATGGTTAGTAGGCACTTGATCAGTAGGCACTTGAATTTGGATTCAGATTATTATGGTCCAAAACCAGAAAATAAGCAGAAAAGGCACCTGGAGGATTAGTGAAATGGCAGGCTATCGCCTATATGGGACAAACGGGAGTCTTTGAGAGTGCGGGGGAGGCAAGCCTACTTGCATAGAAAGGCAGAAGCAATATCTTGAAGTGAATGCCATTCCACCAGCAAAATATGTGGCAGCCTTGCTGAGGATTATGGGAGGAAAGCCTCTCAGTCTTGTAAACAATTTGATTGCTCCAGAGAAGCCTGCAACCAAGTCTTTTAAAGAAACAGTGCAAACTGTGCAGCAGCATTTATCACCAAATCCCTTGATTCTAGCAGAGAGGTGCTGCCAACTGATCAAAGATAGAGATTACAGTCCTTGCTGTCAACTGCCTCACTGAAGGAGGGCAGGATGGCTTCTTGTTTGAAGGAGGTAATGGTTAGACCTCTTCTGAGGAAGCCTGCCTTAGATCCCTTGGGAACTGAAAATTATAGGCAGGTCTCCAACCTCCAAGATGATACCCAAATGTCTCTCTCTCCATGTCCTCATTATCAGGAAATAACATTATCTCCTTAAATGCCTGTGGCCGTAACGGACCACAGTTTGTTTCAGAAGAGTTTAAGTATTTCCTGCACCATTATGTCATCCAGCACATCCCCTTTGCACCGAATCAGGCAACTACCAATGGCCTAGTGGGAAGATTTGTGAGAACCTTGGCATGGGATCTGAAAGCCATGGTTGGTAAAAGTGGATCCTTACAACAAAAACTGGCATATTTTTCATTGGCCAGTTGCAATGCTGCCCATGCCAATCACCTCTGAGATGTCGGCGATGCTGCTCCTGGGCAGAAATCTCTGCTCATGTTCGGATTTGTTGAAACCTGATTTGCACAGACATGTCAGAGACCAACAACTGGGCCAAGCAGCTGCAAAAGGGAGTGGCATGTCTTGTGGCTGTGATGGCATGGGACTACAAGGATCCAAATAAACTGTGCCCAGCAGTTATCCATCGCCAAACAGGCCCTGTGTCATATACTGTTTAGGGTTCTCTGCATGTAATTTGGTGTGCCACCATATTGATCAGCTGTGGGACTCTGCAGTGGCACCAAGGTGAGCCGCCAAACCAACATGTTCAGAATCCTTTGCATTTCCTCCACCAGTGTAGCCAGAGGAAGCCACTACAGCCGCACCAGAATTAGATCACAGAGAGCACATCGGTTGCTTCTGAAGCCTTGTTTCAGCCAGACCGCTGCACTGGACTTGCTGGCTCTCGGGACTGTAAGCAGGAAGGGAGCCGGCACTGTCCAGAATGGAGACACAAGCCACACGACCAGAGGCGCTCTTACGCCTGGACTTCGGGGCAGAAGTCCAGGGCCTCCACACCCCGTGGGGGCCCCCCAAACCCTCTTTAGTCCGTTCTGGGTAGTGTGGTGCCAAACGCGACTGTGACTTGTGCCGGGCAGCCGAGCGTGACCACTGCTTTAGAGACAGAGGTGGAAGGGGAGAAAGAAATATGCGGGATAGAGATGTGTTAGGTTGTGTGTTGACATGTTTCTACTAATACGTATTTGCATAAATATATCTGTTTTATGTTCTTACGAGTTCAGTTGCTGTTTGTTCCCTTAAGAACCCACTTGTTAGAAATACTGCCTGTGTCATGGGTGTGTGGGTGTGTGTGTTTGTGTGTAGGGTTGCCAACTGTCCCTCATTACACGGGATGCCCCTCATTTCAAGGATGAAATGTTGGTCTCTCTAGGGACAGCGTTTGTCTCTCGTTTTGGGGGCGGGGGGAGCAGCTTCTTATTTTGAGACATTTTGGGTTGAAAAGTGCTGTAACTTGAACACGTTCTAAATAATAACAATGCTGGCACTATTCAACAGCATAGACGTCAGTGATATTCAGGCTCTTGGTTACCACTGCATACACCTCCCACCCGTCCCCAGCCACCCCACAGACTTGTGTCCCGCATTCTGGCAATGAAATGTTGGCAACCCTAAGTGTGTCTGTGTGGTGCTCAATTCCAGTGCTTTGCTAAGAGCGCTGTGTCTGCCTGGAGTTATTAGCAATAGCAATAGCACTTACATTTATAATACCACTCTATAGCTGGAAGCTCTCTAAGCGGTTTACAATGATTTAGCATATTGCCCCCCAACATTCTGGGTACTCATTTTACCGACCTCCGAAGGATGGAAGGCTGAGTCAACCCTGAGTCCCTGGTCAGGATCGAACTTGTAACCTTCTGGTTACAGGGCGGCTGTTTTACCACTGCGCCACCAGGGGCTCTGGACACTACGCAAGACCTTGGAAACCCCAGGGCAGGGTGAGAGAGCGAGCTACCAGGAACCAGAGGCAGCTGAGCCTCATGTGGAGCCCCCTACCCCACTCCACTCATTAGGAGGGGCTGCTAGCTACTACTGTTGTCAGGAAAGTGGCAAAGCCCCGATCCCCTTGGCAACATCAAGTTGTGGCTCAGTGGCCATAACACAAAATACTTTTCTAGGATTTAGGAAGCTTAGGTTAAGAGAAGAATTAAGGCACAAATGACTCCTAAAATCTGCCTCCAGGACAGTACTCTTGTGACCTGTGCAACCTCTAAGAAGGACTGTTCCTTTTTCATTGGGGTGGGGGGCGGGATCATGTCAAAGGAACATCTTTCCTTCTCCGCTTGGCCTGTAAGCTGTATCTTTGTGGCTGTGTGTTTCCCACCCTGCTGTAGTCGCTTTGGGACTGTACAATTCCTAATAAAATACGTGGGTTTTTTTGTCAAACAAACCTAAGCTTTGTTTCTTTTTTTTACCTTCGTGGTGAGCAGATAACATGATGGGAAGGGAAGACGGGTTGGGGTTTTTTGTTTTAAACGAGAGAGAATTCAGGTTTGAATAACTTATTTGTGGCTTCAGCTCAGGAGACAGGATGCAATTTGGGGGAACAGTTCTTCCGAAAAATCTTTAACCCCGATGCAGTCAGTTCTTTTATTACAGTCTATGACCAACAACAAACAGAAATACTTAATACCCTGATGCATACAAACGGTGTCTCATAATCTGGTGTCTGAGAGAGAATACCTACACAAGTGGCCTAAAGAACTGGGGACCATTTCAGATATTTCCAAGGTATGAAGGAAATCCTGGAGAGGGAAGAATGCCAGGGGTTTATAGTTTGGCCTCACAGTGAAGTAGCTGACGTTAATATCTCTAGGCAAGGAAGGAGGACCAGAAACCACATATGACCCCTTTATGGGTAATGTTACCCCTTAGGAATTGCCACTTTCTCTCTCTTTGTCTTTTTTTAAAATGACTGTTGCTTTTTGGTGTTTTTATGGTTTTTAATTCATTTCAATGTTTTAATGTGATTTTATGGAGTCTTCTTATAAACTGCCTCAGGATGAGTTTTTATGAAAGGTGGTAATAGACATTGAGCTGCAAATAAATATTATACAGGAGAGTTATGAGTGGGAAAAGCAAAGTTTTGTTTAGTTTCAAAGCAACTAGTAGCAGCCGGTCCTAACAAGCCAGGGTGGTAGTGGAGGAAGCCGCTTGGTGGCTCCTCTCTCTCTCTCCCACCCCACCCAAGAGCGGCACTGCCTGCAGGCCGGCCATTCATCAGGTAGAGCTGCCACCCAAGTGGCCTCCTTTGCCCCCTCCCCATTAGAATGAACCACTACTGGCAGCCATGCAGAGTAAGGCAAAGATTTGGATCAAAGCTACAATGCTGGGGAAGAACCTTTTCCTCCGGTTCCATTTCCCTGATCAAAATCGCAGTCCCTGAAGCCGCTTCTCTGGTGGAGGCAGAGTGGGAGCAGTGTGTATTTGTATTTTCTTCTAAATTTATTTATGTTTCAAATTTGTATACTGCCCTAGGGAGGGAAAGGGGAAAGGACATCTGCCTTTCACAGACACATGTTATATAACACTAAAATGCTCAGGTTCAAGACCCTGTAACATTATACAGCACAGTGGGAGAAGGTTTCAGAAAAGTGGGAAAGTAAAACAAATGTGTGACTGTGTGTGCACATGTACTTTTAAAAAAAGAAGCAGACCTGCTTGAAAGTGGAAAATCCTCTTTGATTCCAGAGTGTCCACATCAAATGTTTAGGAAGCCAATTCACCAAACCCCTGACTGATGTAGCTACATTTTCCCCAGCTGTTACGTGGGAATAACCTCTCTTTACAGCACAAATACTCATGGCATGTAGACACACAAACACACACACATCCCTTAGATGAAAATGTTACAAAAATGTCCCTTGTGTACCCTGATGGTCTATTGCTGTGGTGTCTGCTCCAGGCCAAAGCTGGACAACAACTTTATCTTTGACCATTGCAGTGACGCAGTTCTTTTTGGAGAAAGGACCTCTTGGAGGGGGGTTATCCTTCTAAAATCCTGTTTTTTTTGCTGGACAGAGCATATTGTATGGGGCCTACTACTGGCAACACTGGCCAATGGATGAGACTGCCAGCACATTTTTTTGGAGTCTTCTCCCAGCCCCGTCCTCTGTCTTAAAAAGCTAAGCAGCCATCGTGGGGAGGTGTGGCAAAGGCGGGAGATTCCAGGTCTTGCAACTTGCTTTCTCTTCCGTCTGGCGGGTGGACTGCACCGATTGCAGCTGGTGGGTGAGGGAAGAGCATCAGACAAGCATCTTTGGCCTGGTGAGTAGGGATGGGGGAGAAGAAGAGGCTGGCTTTCTGTGCTGAGAGGGCTCTTGGAATGTTCCCCCAGCCCCAGAGTTGGATGAAACCACTGCACAAGATTCCTTCATGCATGAAGCAGGTGCAGAGAACAGGGTCTTCTGGCAGGAATGGAGAACTTACTTTACTAGTAGCAGCAGCAGGAGGAAGGTGTGTTTGTCCTCTCCCCGTATCGCTGAGCAGTGAGAAGTACAACAGGCAGGTAATACTGGCAGACTTCATTTCCCTCTGGGTGAGCGAGTTCTGGAGGCTTGCAGCATGTTGGAGGCATCTCCTGAGCTACACGTTGAGCCTGGCAGAGCAAGCAGGCCCGGAGCCAGGATCAGGCACGAGCTGAATAAGCTGCAGCTTAAGGCCTCGCATTATATGGGGACTCTGAATGCTTAAATCAAAAGAGAGAGAGGCTAAATTTCAAGTTTAGCATAGCTGGCTGAAAAGGAAAATGTGTTACACTTTATGTGCTATGCAAACAGCTGTGTGCTATGCCGGTTGCATTGCCTTTGAAGTTTAGTCATGCTGAACTGTGAAAGTGCTCCTGTGTTTCTGTACATTAAAAGTTTTCATAAGTGCTAGTGGGAACCAGATGGGAGTCTCTGTGGGCGTGATTGAACTCCCTGGGTTTCCAGTTTGTTTGTTTCTTTGTTTCTTTGACCTATTTGTATACTGCCCAAAACTTGCGTCTCTGGACTGTTTCCAGTTGACATATATCTATTAAGATTTCCCCCCCCCGCCCCCGTTGGGCAAGAAGGCAATGGAATCTCCTCCTTGGTGGGCACTGAAAAACGAAATTGGATGCAGATCTGCTTCAAGTCTATAGAATTTGTCTGCTGCCAGACGTTTGATTGGATGCCTTCCAAAAGAGTCATCTAGTGGGAAACTATCCAGAGGACAGCTCTAGAGATGATTGGAGGTTTAGAGGGCAAACCGTATAACTATATTTCCAGCCTAGATAAATGGTAACGTGAGGACATATTAATCATCTTCAAAGGATCTCAGGTGGGAAAGGGAGCACAGCACTCTTCCCCAACCTCTTCCCCTGAGGGTTGAGCACTAGTCCGAACTGGCAGGTAATGAGTCCTGGGTCCTACATGGGTAAGATCAACACCATGAGGGCACAGCTGCACCTTGGTGGGTCAGGATTCCTTCTGCAAAGACCCCTGCGACCTGCAGTTTTGCAAAGGTGCTGCTGATGGCGTTTTCCCAACCCTTTGCTCCCCTACAACACCATAATTCCCAGAACTCCTTGACTGGACGCGTGATGTCCCAGCAGCAGCTGGAGCTTGCAGGGGAGACATGCTCTAAGAAGGGCCGAACAATGGGGCAACCAAATTAGCAAGGTTACTATGGATTCCTTGGGGGTTCTGTTATTGTTTTAAATCTAAAAGGGAGATATGCCAGGAGTGGCTCTGATAACTGAATATCAGGTCTCAAGGAACTGGATGGTTCTGCAAGCGACCTGGGCAGTTCTCCGGGGAGCGAGGCTGGCTGCCGGTTTCTCCTGGTGACTTCTGCTTGTTTTAGGATACTCCGGAAGCATCCCGCCATGTGGCTGTGCATGCAGTGTGCGCTTGTGTCTCATCGCCTAGGCATGAGGATGCCCAGCTCAGGGGGTGTCCCAGGTCCTTCTTCATCCGTGAGGAGCCTCTGCAGAGTCCTCTGGGCTGTTTCACTCATGGGCTTCTCAGCCAGTGGGCAACATCTGTGTCCGAGAGAGTCCATTGGACTTCTGAGAACCATCATCCAGCAGCTGGTGAGTAGTCAGGGATGGAGGGATTGGTGCGAAGGAGAGTGGCCGGGCTGGAGAAGGGACACCCAGGGGGTTGCTAGGGACTTAAGAGATCTGGGATCTGGGGCCACGACCCCCCCCCCACTTTTGATAATGAAACTCAATCATACCCCACCCACCGCAGAATAATCACACAAGTTTTTTAGAGTCTCTACTATTATAATGCAGCACCTCTGAAGGTGGAAGAATCCGGTGAGGCCGGGAACTCCCTCCTCCCCAGTTCTGTGCAGGCAGGTGTCTCCACTGATTCGCTTCCTTTTGGAAAGAGGACCTAGAGTAGGAAGGAGGGGGCTGACAGTGCTCTGAGCACCATTCACTGGGGGCCTGTGCCCCATTGGCCACCCCCTAATGATGCCCCAGGGAAGGGAACACCCTTCTGTGGGAAGAATTTGTCTTGGAAGCTGCCAGGGCTTTAGATCGAAGCACACTCTGTTTTTCCTGACTCATTCAAACTGTCCTTTGAAAGCTGTGGTGTGCTTCCTCTTGGTGGAGAGAAGGGTCTGCCGCGTGGCTTTTGTTCACTTTCACTTGGGGGCAGGGTTGGGTGAGGTTGGTGAGGGTTTCTGCTCACGGACTCTGGCCTGGCTTCAGCCGTAAGGTCTGGCTGCACAGGACATCTCCACCGCATCAAAAACAGCAGCTCCGAAATCTGGTCTACGTCTGCAGCAGCACAAGATGGCAGAACAGCTCGCAGGTTCCCAAGCTCGAGTCCCCAGATGCTGTTGGACTACAACTCCCATCACCCCCCAGCCACAATAGCCCAAGGACCTGGAGACTCAGACTTGCATCTTTGCATCAAAGCATCTGGGGACTCAGACTTGTGAACCCTTGGAATAGACTGAGCCACCTCAAATCACAAGTGGAAAATACCATTTTTCGAGATCCTCCCTGGAAGTAAAAAACAACAAAGCACCATAACTCAGAGATCAAAGTGCTCCCTTCTTCCTTAAGGAGCTAGTCTTTTGTTTTTTTACTTGGAGGGAGTCAGTTGTGGAGGGGAGCGTCCATCACCTGTGTGCTCTGTCCACACATCTCCACCACCAGTTGGTCCTCCTCTCCACTGCCTCCTGGTCCTCCTATATGTGCAGACCAGGCTCAGATCTGGCTGGCTTTGGAAAGTCAGAGAGGACTAGGGAAGGCTAGGGAGGCAGATAGGCAGTGAATCAGGAGCTGGCAGCTAGATTCTTCCCTCCCTCCCTCCCTCCGCCCCTCCCTCCTCCTGCCTTGTTTATCTTGGGTTGTCTTCTCTGTCCTCTGGCAGCTCATCCCATCTGCACCTCCCCTTCTCAATTCCTGAGAACAAGGAAGCAACAGAGATCAATCAGCAGCAAAATAGAAGTCACAGGGGGATGGAGAGGAGGCAGGCAGCCAGTTTCTGCTGCTTCCCTGTGTGTTTGCTTCCAATCCCTTCCAACTTGCTCTGCCTCTTTCCAGGGTGGAACCCTGGCTTACACGGGTCTCCTTGGGATGCAATCAATGCAAACCTTTTGTTATGTATTAGGGAACATCTTGGGAACGGTTTTCCAGCCAAGCCTCCCTTTCTCTAAATGCATGTTGATGTCTTCCTTTAGGGAAACTCCAGCGAGCGGACCCTGTACACCCCAGAAAACAGAACTGTGAGTAACTATCTCCTAGTCCTAGCAAATGAGCCCTACCCCGTTTATGGTCATGTAAACTGCCCTACTGTTGACCTATAGGAGGATATCTAAAAGAAGTAGCCGCCTTCTCACCGTTCACCCACCTGGTGGTGGAGGGTCTTTCCTGCTTAACGGACTAGCTCTGTTCTGAAGATGGAGCTGGACTGGACTCTGCCATGATTGAGCCGGCTTTCCCCAAAGCTCCTTTCCTGTCCTCCTCCGTGATCCATGTGCTACTGATAGAAAACAGCTTGCTTTCTAAATGGCAAAAAATGGCATAAAAAAGCAAAAAATCAAATCAAATGTTTATTGCAGTCAACGACCAGCTTTGAGTGAATAACCACTATATAACAACTGTAACAATAATAACCGTAGAGCAAGGAATTGTGCATACAAAACATACGACACAACTCTAATGTATATACTAACAATCAAGTTAGCCAGAGTATAACTGACTACAGTTGTTATTAATGCACAATCTGCAATTTGGATATTCCATGGCCATTTGGAAGAAACTGGGGGTTTTCAGTGGGCATTTCCTGTCATTCATTTTAAAGGCATTCCCTAGAGCGTCTGCTTTGCATGTAGAAGGTTCCAGGTTCCCTCCCTGGCAGCATCTCCAATATCAGGCTGAGAGAGACTGCTGCCTGCAACCTTGGAGAAGCTGCTGCCGGTCTGTGTAGACAACACTGAGCTAGATGGACCAGTAGCCTTCTGACTCGGTATAAGGCAGCTTGCTATGTTCTTATGTTCCACCTAAAAGGCCCTGTGGGTGCCTGAAAGAAGCCAACAGCCGCCATGCTGGATTAGACCAAAGGTTGACCTTGGCTGGCATTCTGTCTCCAGCAGTGGCCAGCCAGGCGACTCTGCCAAGCCCAAAGCCCCTGCCAGGAACCCCTGGTCTAGGAGAGCCTAGGTTCGGAGGGTCCGCCTCCTCATGGGTCGGTGGTGCCAGGTGCAGCCCCACCCCCCAGCCACGAGTATTGTCTCCACTTCCCTTGCGCCACCTGCCTGCCTTCTGGTATGTTCTTTCTTTTTGGCCCCAGTAGGTCTGTTATGCTCACAACCTGAAGTGCTTCCACGGTGAGCTGGAAGTGATGGAACTGACACACAACGAGCACCAACGGATCCTGGGCCAGCTCAGCCAACGTCTGAAAAGGCTGCAGGCAGCCTTGCAAAGAAGCCCCGCTAGCCGCTGCCGCCGCCGTGCCCACTCGTGCCCGCCTTGCGAGAGCAACCCCGAGCAGCCTGTGCCCGCTTTCCTGAACGCGCTCCTGGAGCTGCTCCAGTGGAAGTGCAAGGCTTGGGCCGGCCAGGGGCCAGTGGCCTGTCCATCCCCTGCTCCATAAGGCCGAGAGCAGCAGCGCCTGCCCACCACCCAAATGCCCCCCCCACCCCCTTGGCTGCTTCTGTGGTGGGGGTTGGAGGAGCTGCAAGGGCATGCCAGGCAAGCTTTGTGCCATCGGCGGGCAACCCACCGCACTCAATAAGAAACGGAGCAGCCTCTGCATGGATATCTGGGAATGCCCTGAACAGGAAGGTCACCCTCTGGGTGGATGGGTATTGGCCATAGGTTCTGCTGGGGACTTGCTGATCGCACTAGTAACGCCGGCCGTTTGGATGCAACGGATCTCTGTCCGAGGTGGGGGACCCAGACCAGGGCAAGCCTAGAAGGAGCCGTGGCTAGGATGCCGTCGACATGAACAGAGGTAAGAGCATGATGTACAGCTCTCCCCTCTTCCACTAGATCAGGGATTCCCAATCTTAGGTTCCCAGCCACTATTGGACGACAGATCCCATAATCCCCTGCCAAAATGGCCAAAGGGATTGTGGGAGTTGTAGTCCAACAATGGTTGAGGGACCCTTGCACTAGCTCCTTCCATCCTGTGAATGATCTTTGGGCAATAGTTGGCTTTAGGAATCCGAAAGGATCACGTCCTTTACTTTAGCAGCTTTGCTTCTTTGTCCATTTATCCCCTTCTCTCTCTCTCTCTCTCTCTCTCTCTCTCCATTCCTCTTCTTCTCATTCCATTCACCACTCTTGCCCCAACCTCTCCTCAGTTTGCTTCTGTTTCACTACTATCACGCCTTAAAAGGGATATTTTGTCATCTGCAAAACCCTGTTGATTGATTAAGTGCCGTCAAGTCGGTGTTGCCGTCGACTCTTAGCGATCACATAGATTCTCTCCAGGTTGATCTGTCTTCAGCTTGGCCTTTAAGGACTCTCAGTGGTACATTCATTGCTGTTGTAATCGAGTCCATCCACCTTGCTGCTGGTTGACCTCTTCTTCTCTTTCCTTCAACTTTTCCCAGCATTACCGACTTCTGAAGGAAGCTGGGTTTTCGTATAATGTGTCTGAAGCATAATAGTTTGAGCCTGGTCATTTGTGCCTCAAGTGAAAATTCTGGATTGAACACAGAGCTGTTCGACAGTGGAACTGCCCGCCTCCTGAAGTGGTAGGCTCTCCTTCGCAGGGGGCTCTTGGGAGGCTCAACAGCCATATCTGCCAGGGTGCTGCAGCAGATACCAGCAGTGGGTTGGACTGGATGGCTTCCAAGTTCTCTTCCAGCTCTAGCATTCTATGAGTTCCCCCACCTTTATTTATTTATTTATATTTTTTTGCCTTTTATAAACCGCTCTTCCTCCAAGGAGCCCAGAGCGGTGTACTACATACTTAAGTTTCTCTTCACAACAACCCTGTGGAGTAGGTTAGGCTGAGAGAGACGTGACTGGCCCAGAGTAACTCAGCTAGTATCATGGCTGAATGGGGATTTGAACTCAGGTCTCCCTGGCCCTAGTCCAGCACTCTAACCACTACACCACGCTGGCTCTTCAGAGGCTGGGCAAGTGCTGACCAGTTTCTTCAGTCACGGTGCCCTTTTTCTGGAATGGCCTGCCAGGTGCCAAATATCTGTCTTTTCAGTCCTAGGCAAAGGTCTTTTTGTAGGCTCCAGTTTTCCAGCATGTCACTTAGTCAGTTTTAATTGCTGTGCCTTTTGCCTTCCTGACAGTTTTATTGGCTTTACCGAGGGTTTGCTTTGAAATTGTAGCTTGACAGCTTTGCATTTGTTTGATGTTGAATTCATATTGTACTTTATTGGAATACAGTCTGTTACTCTGGAAGCTACTAGCTGGACAAATCTTAAATTAGAGCAATTTGGCACCCCCTCAGGAGAGGGTCTCTGAAGAAGGTCTCGTCACTGGGAGAGCTGTCTGACGGATCACCCGCTGTTATGGCTGGATCCAACCTCCCCGTCATGTCTGAGCATCATCAGCTGTATTTTGCTTGGGCTGGTTCCAGTTCTGAGCCTCTGACTCTCCTTCCTATGTACTCTGTTGTGATCATGTGTGTGATTAGAACCACAGCCTTGCATAACTTCACCTGTTAATGGCCTAGAGGCCCTCTGTGTCCTCCTCTCAGTCTTAACCAGACTCTAAGAAATGTTAGGTGTGTTTCTCCTCGCCATGAGTTGGCTTCTTCGGCCATCAAGGAACTGCAATCGAAACCAATCCCAGTCATTCAGCAGGTCACTGCAAGTCCACTGGCTGGTGCATGGCAGCTGCCATAAGTGCTTCAGTGAGTTCAGTGTCTTCGGTAAGTAAGTGAAACTGATTTGTAGGACTGGAGAGAAGAAGTACTACTTCACACAAGGCTTGATTAATGGAGGGAATCCACTGCAGCAAGAGGTGGTGATGTCTCTAGCTTAGATAACTTTCAAAAGAAAAAAGGATTGGACACATTCATGGAGGAGAGCTCTGTCAGTAGAGACTAGCCATAGAAGATCAAGTGGGTCTCTGCCTCTCATCATGATCTATAATAACCATAACTTTATTTACAAAGCTGCCCCATAGCCATTGTTCTCTCAGCAGCTCACAGACCTGGCATTCAGACAGTGCTGCAGCAGAGGGCTAGGAGCTGAGCAAGGGACAGACCTTGTATCCAGATGTGGTGAGGATAACGTCCCTAGAGCTCTCTTGAGTATCCCAGTGGGGCTGACCCACAAACCTGCCCCTGAGTCCAAGCTGAGTTTCTCATAAGCTTGTCGCATCATGACATGTTCATGCAACCGCATAGAAAAGCCTGGGGGAGCTCTAGCATTGTCAACAGGAGCTGCAATTGCTCATCATGGTCTCGGATGGTAGGAGGTCCTCATCACTGAACCCCAGAAAGTTGGTGAGCTTTCCTGCACACGCTGTTGGGTGTTGCCTTTGAGGCATGCCGGGCAGTATTTCTCTCCTCTTCCCTTCTGGAGGGCTGTGCGATTGTATGTTTGTTTGTTCTGTCCACAATCCGGTTGCCTAGGAAATAATGACCAAACTATCTTGCCTCCAGCATTTTTGCTGCTGGCGAGTTTCTTTCTTGGCAGCTTTTCTGTTGCTCTTTCCAGTCGACCCTCCTTTGCATGCAAACAACTTCCATTCTGGGGAGCCCATAAAAGTTAGCCTCTTCAGGTCTTTCAAGACCGAGATGCAAGGGGTTCGCTGCAAAGTCCTATGAGGGCTAGTAATAGGAGCTGCTCTAGTCGTAGCCAAGGGCCAGCCAGGAGGACTGAGGCAGAATGGCAGCACAGGCCCAGAAGAAACCCAAAGCCAAGTCGGATGTTTCACCCAAGGGGCAAGAAACGACAGGCAGCCTCACAGATGTCCTGAAGAGATGCCAAGCTTGCACCCAGGGCCATGAGTCCTCTGTGCAAAAAGAATTCAAATGCTGTGCCAGAAAACCCATATCAGTGATGCAAATGAAAAGGAATCCCACATTTTTGTTTTGCATCTGAAGTTATGCAAATTTAACCTGCTGACGCTGGTTTTGCTGTAATGGAGAAAAGCAAGGTGTTGTGCAGTGCAGTGAAAGAAAAGTCCGTCATCTCAACTTCAGAACAGCCCTGCTGGACCAGGCCCAAGAAGGCCCATCTAGTCTAGCATCCTGTCCTCACACTGTGGCCCACCAGATGCCTCCGAGAAGCCCACAGGCAAGAGCTGAGGGCATGCCCTCTCTCCTGCTGTTACTCCCTTGCAACTGGCATTGAGAGACATGGAGCCTCTGAGGCTCAGCGGGAGATCAGCAATTTCACATTCCAGTTCCTTCAGAACTCTTGGGTAGATGCCATCTGGTCCTGACAATTTGTTATTTTTTTGTTTTTCAATACAGTTTAGAATAGCCTCTCTCATCACTTCAAATTGGCCCAGTTCTTCAGCCTGAGAAGCTCAGTTCCAGAATGGGTATATGGTCAATATCCTCTACAATGAAGACAGACACAAAGAATTCATTCAGCTTCTCTGCAATCTCCTTATCCTCCTTAATAATCCCTTTTACGCCCTCTTCATCTAAGGGATCAACCGCCTCCCTGGCAGGATTTCTACTTCTGATATTTTTAAGGATGTTTTTGTTATTCCCCTTGACACATCTACCTATATGCTCCTCAAACTCTCTTTTCGCTCCTTGCATTTCCTTTGTCAGAGTTTATGTTCTTTCCTGTTCTCTTCATTTGGGCAGGACTTCAATTTTCTGAAGGAAGTCTTCTTCCCTTGTATAGCTTCCCTGACTCTACTTGGTAGCCATGCAGGTGTCCTCCTGAACTTGGTGGTTAACTTTCCTCCTTGGTATACATTACAACTGAGCTTCTGGTATTGTGGTTTTGAATAAGTTTCATGCTTTCTGAAGTGATTTGACCCTCCTGACTTTCCCTTTCAGCTTCCTTTTTATTAATCCCCTCATTTTTTTAGAAGTTTCCTCTTCTGAAGTCCAATGCATCTGTTGGACTTCCTTGATGATTCTCCACTCACACATATGCTGAACACTATGGACACTGTGCTCTGGCTCCTGTGCTTGTAGCTGGAATTCCCCACATTTTCAAAACTAGCTTTTCAGGGGGAGCCAGAGAGGGGTGGGCTAGACACTTCCTTAAAAATAAGACGATAAGATTCTGGATGAAACACCCATGACGGTGCTCTCTCTGCCCCATCGTTATGAGAGACCAGACAGGTGGGTATGAGACAAGAGCCCTTGAGATGACACAACAAGCCTGATCCTGGCTGAGCCTGCCTGTTCTCTCCTCCCCCTTGGATCTGGCATACAGCTCCGATGCAAGTGTCCTGATTTCTTTAAATCACAGCTCCCCTCCTCCCACTCAAGGTGAGGCGCATGAGTAGGGTTCAGCAGCCTCTTCAGGTCATGCCCAGGACCCAACAAATGGTTTGTTGGGGCACCTGAACCAGCCCTTTTTCGTGGGCAGCAAAACCTGAGCGTGCCTTCCCGTGGCCATCTGCTGGGCTGCCAATCTCTCTTTGGCTTTTAGGCACCTATTGCAGACTTTTTAATGTGTAATAATCTGCTGCCTTTAGGGGTCTTATGGCCTGTTGCTATTCAATGTTATGGCTGCTGTTTTAGCATTGTGGATCTTCTTTCTTCTCTGCCATTTAACAATATGTCAAAATGTCATCTTGTTTTTAAGATAAAAATAAAATAAAATGACATTTGACTTTGTTTTGATTTCTTTTCAGGAAAGCAAAGTAATGGGGAAACTGGCGCCCATCTGACACCTGGCGCTATGGAAGTGTAGACGGTGTCCTTTCCAGCCTCTGTGTGATGACTCTGTAATATTTATTATTTCTTATCCTTGCAGAATGTATCTAATGGGAGCACTGCTGTCCTCCCTGCTGCCCCCC
Source organism: Hemicordylus capensis (assembly GCF_027244095.1). NCBI lineage: Eukaryota > Metazoa > Chordata > Lepidosauria > Squamata > Cordylidae > Hemicordylus > Hemicordylus capensis. Next base: position 27,941,869 of record NC_069663.1, on the reverse strand, counting down.
CCCCCCCCGCTTGTGGAGTAAACAGGGCTGCCAGCTGTTCCTTGTTAAACATGACAGCATTTCACTCCACTGCCCTTCCAGGGTTTTTTGTTCATGTGGATTCCCTCTGGGGCTTAAATTTCCACAGAAGTCCCATCTGGCAGGATGCTCCCATTAGGGAACCTATAACTAGAACAGTGAAGTTCTCAGAGAGCGCAGCTTTCCCCACCAATCTCAACAAATGGCTAAACAGTCCAACCGGAGCCTCTGGTCTGTTTATAAAGTCCTTTTCCTGAGAAATCTCAGCTCCCAAGTGATTTTGACTCTGCTTTTTAAGAGGATGAGCAATTTCTGCTTTTGCATCTGTCTGCAGTTCTGTTTTCTTTGTTCCTCCAGGTGAAAAAAGACTCAGTGGGCTCAGGGGGAAAAGTCAACATGTCATTGGTGCAGGCTGCTGCCGCTGCCATCTCTCTGTTCCCACTATCCATCCTCCAATGGATACTGAACATTTATTTATTTCATTTATTTATTTATTTATTTGTTAACAAGTCTTATATCCTGCTGAATCCCCCCAAAGGAGCTCAAAGCTGCTTACAACAAAACTACTTCATTCTATGTACCATGTGCACAGTTCTTCACAGAGCAACAGAAACAGGAGGAAGACCACTCCCTGCCCCAAGGAATTTACAAATCAATGTTGACAGTAGATGGGGCAAGGAATGCATGTGAACAAATTCAGTTACAGGGACTGAAACTTGGGTTCAGCTGGAGATAATGAGGATGTGGTTCTTCAGGAAAGGGAGCTTTTGAGGTGGGATCAAAAGATGGGTGTAGTAGTTACATCTTTGTTTGGTTGGTCCCTGCCTTGAGGTCTATTGTACTGGCAGGCTTCCATAAAACATCTTTCCAGTCATTCTCTGAATTTTTGGATAAATCACGATGTCACTAAAACATCCTTGAGTAGTTGCTTATATTTAGCGTTTCCAACAGACCTGCACTATACGGGAAGTCCCGTATCTGAGGCAAAAATCTGTTGTCCCATATACGGATTCCCCCACCCCGTGCGGGCCCCCCCCCTATTGGCAGAGCCCCTGGGGCTCTCCCTCATCCCTCAATGCATTTGCATTGAAGTCTGGGTGTGAAAGAAACCACAAAGTTCCCAATTGTTCTGCAAACTTGCAGGAGCAATTGGCTGGGTTTTGCAACATCTGCTTCATTTACTTATCTAGTATCCATAGACCCACAGACTCCTGCTAACTGACTCACCACTTCTGGCAGTTAAAGCAGTCTTTCAGTGACAGCCAGGGCAAGATGCAGCAGGAATGTGTGTGTGCGCGCGCACACGTGCAAACCTGGAGGCTTTACAGACAGGGCTTCTACCCCAAATCTCCTTCGAGAGAGAGTGTGTGCATTCCCACAACAACCAAACTTACCCCAAAGTCCCTTCAAGATCCTTGGACCCACTCCACACACAAGTCGGGCTTTGTCTTGCGAATTCTAACTTATCTCGAGGTGTTTCTGGATTTTTTAAATGCTGGTTTTAAGCTACTTTTTCTTAAAACGTAAATAGGGAGAGGCACTGACTTAGAATCATTAGCATGATAAGAGGGATACTCTCTTTAGAAACGCAAATGTAGCTCTTCAGTACTCTCTCCCCCCCCACCCCACCCCCTTGGCTAGAAGGAAAACCCGGGAGCATGCCATGTGAACGTGCATCAAAACAAAACCCGAGAGCAGAAGGGAGGGGCCTTCCCCAACTGATAAAGAAGAATATGGATGGGTGGATTCCAGTTCTGGCTTCTTTACTTTCATTTATTGATCAGACCACACTGACACCAAAAGATTGGGGGGTGGCAATTATTAAAAGATTAAAAATCCAAATTTTTAAGAGTAATCTTTCAAGTTGCTAAATTCACTCCCAATGTAGTTTTCAATCTTGAAGGTAGAATTTTAAATGTGGAAATCAAAATCTGGCTTTCAGTATTTAACTTCTGTTTAACACTTAATCTCCCAAGTGGTTTGACACATTTGATATTAGCAGATACTTTTAGATCCACCTGGTATACAAAATTGGAATCTAAACTATTGACATAGATTTTTTTTAATGTTTTTATTATCCTTGTGTGGTCATGCCAAGAAGGCTCCTAAGTAGAGGATTTGTGATAAGAGTATCAAAGGGTATTAGTTTGGTCCCCAAAAAAACGTATCCCGGAAAGAATTAATAGCTTAAACCAGCAAATTATCTTTATGGACAGACAGAATCAACAGACCCCAACCATCACAGGGCTTTTTCCTTAGCTTGTTGAAATGCTCTGCCTTTTGCTGTTGTGTCTTGGACGTTTTGGAATATTCCATATGATGCAAGAGTTTGTCCTTGTAATTCTGGTACAGTTGAGTCAATTGAACATGTCCTTTTAAATTGTATATTATATCAGTCAATAAGAAATTCTTACTGTCTTTCCCTGGGCATTCAGTGTTATTTTATGCCACCTAAAACAGGGAAATGGCTTGACTAGCCAGCCAGAGGTTGCTGGTTTGAATCCCCACTGGTGTGTTTCCCAGACTATGAGAAACACCAGTATCGGGCAGCAGTGATAAAGGGAGATACTGTGCGGGAGATGGCAATGGTAAACCCCTCCTGTATTCTACCAAAGACAACCACAGGTCTCTGTGGTCGACAGGAGTCGACACCAACTCGAAGGCATACTTTACCTTTACTTACTTTCTGGAGTGAATCCTGAGACCAATTTTAATTAGTGGCAAAATTCTTTGCAGCTGCTTGTAAGATTAGATAATTGATATACTTACAAAAACTACTAGCTGAACATAATGGATGGATATGTTGTATTTTTTTTCTCCTTGTCATGGACCGTAATAAAGAATCAATTCATGCTGTAACAAGTGCTGTTGTATACCATGATATGGTAAAGGTATGATATGCTCCAAGATTTCATTTTATATGGGTGAGAGAGCCTGACATGTTTTTGTAATATTTGCTTTATTTTACAAATACACAAGTAGAACACAGTGGAGGGAAACATCATATGAACAGATTGCACAGCTGTTAATCTGGATTTCCAAAGAGAGCAACTGTTACAAGGTTATACTCTAAATTCAGCTAACTCACATTCTCTCAAATTAAAGCACAAATTCAAATTGCCATGTCCTTTCTCTTAAATTAACTGATAATGGTTTAGTCTATGATTCATAGCTGGGTTATGATCCAGTTATGATCTTACAGCCGGAATGTCAATAATTTGTTTTTGGAACTATGCCCTGCTGAAAATGGTTCTTAGTTTCTGGTAAATATGCCTGTCATCACAAGTTTAAAAAGCACTTTGTATTTCTAGGACTATCCACCAATTACAGCAGTTTTGTTGACTCATCCTCCAATTTGATTTACTTTATTTGCTACCTATTATATACTAATGATAGCATGTGAAGTCATCTGCAGAAGAGCACTAGTGGTTACTTTCTTCGTGTTCACAAATCTCTGAATCATATAACCCAATAAATTAAGACCATATAATGCTGGAAGCATTAAAAAAAAAAAAAAAACCCAAACAGAAAAAAAGTAGGAAGCACTACACAGTAACACACTAAGCCTCTTCGAGCACAGCAAGAGCCTGACTTCTGAACAAGCATGCATAGGATTGAAGAACAAATCCAGCCCCACTAAAGTGTGCAAAGCAGACTGGATCATAGCTGTGTTTTTTGTTTTTAAATAGCATGTAGTCATGAATCATATGAGAGCAGCGATGGCCAAGCAAAGACTCTCCATTAGTGTTCCTTCTAACAGCGATTGCCAGATGTTGACGACAACTCCCTCAATCCCCAAGCAAAAGCCATTGCAGCTGGGGATTCTGGGAGTTGTAGTCAGCAACCTCTAGAAATCCCTGTTAGAGGGAACAGTGCCCACGAAGGGTCCTGGGTCGGGGGTTCTCCAACAGGGCTCCCCAGATGATGTTGGACTACAACTCCCATCATTGTGGCTGCGGATGATGGAAGCGGTAGTCCATCCACATCTGGAGAACCAAGTGCTGTCCAAGTGCTTTGCGCAATCCTCACACAGCTGAGCTACGAGGCAGCCCCGCCCAAGCTGCAATCCTCGGCTGCAACTGAAACATTGGAGAGCCGCTGCCAATCAGTACTACAGCCCGGCAGGCCCCGCGCGGCCGTGACTCGTGACGCACACCCCAAGGCTGCCATTGGCCAAGGCCGGCGCCGGGCCGACTCACCCGCCCCTCCCTCTCCGTCACGTGAACCGGGATTTTTGTCCCCCCAAGCTGGGCCTGCGGCGCAAGTTAATGTCGTCAGGTTCCTGCGATGACCCTTCAACGGCCGTCTGTCTTCTGCTTCTACCAGCCTGTCCAATCGCAGCCGAGCTCTCCACGAGACTCCCGTCCCTCTCCATTACGTCACTCCTCCACGGAGCTCTCGCGGGATCCGGCGCGATCTAGCGCGTGCGTGGGTGGGGGGGTTGCTTCCGCTCGCTGCCGTTCCACGCCCCCTCTCCGGCCCCGATTCTCCCCAGCGGGAAAACTGCGTCTTCGCCTTAGGAGGAGGCTTCGCGGGTGGAGCTGCCGGCTCAGCGGAAGAGAAAGGCGGCGGCTACGGCTGAGAGAGAAGAAGCCTGCCTGGAGTCCTTGTGGGTCTTGAGGCCCGGCGCGACCCCTGCCCTTTGACCCCCTGCCCGCAACCTTTGACCTTCTGACCGCCCCTCCTGGGCTGAGGGGGCTGCGCGAGGCCACTGGGTGAGAAAGCTCCCCCCGCCCTCCCCAGAGGAAGGAGCCTGTGGGTTGGCCCTGGCCCTGGCAGGCGGCGTCTAGGGGTGGGAGACGGAGGGAGGGAGTGGGGCGGGAGGCCCGAGCTCTCCCGAGGAGAGCTGGCCCTGTGGGAGCAAGCAGGCCTTGTCCCCTTTGCTAAGCAGGGAGGCAGCCTGTGAGCCCTGCAAGATCTTCCCCGTAGGGGATGGGGCCACTCTGGGAAGAGCACCTGCCTGCTTGCAGAAGGTCCCACCCTGGCAGCATCTCCAAGCCAGGGCTGGGAGAGACCGGCACCCTTGGAGAAGCTGCTTCCAGGCTGGGTACTCAGTCTAAGGCAGCTCCCTATGTGGTCGCAAACACGACTGGTCCCCTTTGCTAAGCAGGGTCTGCCCTAGTGGCATATGAATGGGAGCAGTGTTCCCTTTAACAGGGGTTCCCAGAAGTTGTTGACCAAACTCCCAGGCTCCCCAAGCAAAAGCCATTGCACCTGGGGATCCTGGGAGTTGTGGTCAACAACGTATGGATGCTTTGAACCATTGATAGACCTGTTCTCCATGATGACTTATTCTGATTCTTTTATAGTTTTCTGTTGTGTTTGCATGTTGTGTTTCTTATACAGTTTACCATTTTTCACCCTTTTTAGAGACCCTGTGGGGCTAACTGCGTTCGTATCTGTTAAATAAAAAGAAGCTATTTTGTAGCATGTGGCTGCTATAAGTGAGTGAAGTTGTCATGGAGTTGGTGGTTAACTATTTGAAGTTGTAGCTGCCTTGCCAGTATGAATTGGGGACTTGAGTGTAATTTAGTGAGCTAGTCCTGACTTAAAACATGGAAATAAACAGGAGCCTTTGGAGAATTTCTTCTGGTACTTTCATGTCTTGCCCAAAGGTGTAGCTCCTCTTACCTTGAAATGTTTGTGCAAGATGTTACCCGAGAGGGGCTGCACGTGGTGCTCTCTTCAGCACCTGTCTCTTCCCCCTTTCTCCTCCTCCTCCTTGTCAGTCTTGGCTCATCATAGGTGAAGTTTGGAAAAGGAGTCGTGTTTGATGGTTGGTCTTGGTTATGTAGGGGTGAAGCCATTTTGCTCTTCAGAAACTGAACCTGCTACCTTGAGTGGGTCATTTAAGCCTAGAGAGAGTCACCCACACCCCAGGGCTGCCATTGGCCAAGGCTGCAGCCACGCCAACTCACCCGCCCCTCCCTCTGTCACATGAGCCAGGATTTTTGTCCCTCATCCCGCTCCCCCTTGCGCCAGTGACGTTCGTCCCCACGTCCTATAGGTGGTAGCGTCAAGCTGGGCCTGCAGCGCAGATTAATGTTGTCAGGCTCCTGCGATGACCCTTCAATGCGTGCTGGCGGCCGTCTGTCTTCTGCCTCTACCAGCCTGTCCAATTGCATGTTGATGTGGCTTTCTCCAATTATCTTTTAAAACAAAACATTTCTTTTCTTACAGGATAAAAGAGCATTGCCGAAATGTCTGACAGTGAGGACAGCAACTTTTCTGAAGATGAAAGCGAGCACAGCAGTGAGGCAGAGGAGGTAGAGGAGAATGAGGTGAGGGGAAGATGCAGGCAGGGTTGTCTTTACCTGGTTCAAGAAAGTATGATGGCTTTTGGGTGAGGACTGTCAGAATAGGGACAGTGGGAGGAACCGGGGGTGCCTGGAGTGTACGCTACAGTTCATAGGAGCAATGTGTGGTTGCTGGCAATCTGCTTAGATGGGCCAGATGGTGTAGATAAGGTGATGGTTAACAGCAGAATGTCTTTGCTCCAAAGCTGAAATTAGTCTTGAGGAAGAACTTTGGAGGAGCGGTGAAGTGGCTTGAGAGGCTGCTCAGGGCACAGGAACCCCATTAGAGGAGGAGAAATGAGATGAATTATTATAGCATTAATTTTCAAGAAAGACAGTCTTCTTAAAATAATCTGGAAGTTAGTCTGTGAATGGAAAAGGGTAGCAATATATTGCTCTAAATTAAGGTCACAAACTGAGGCTGGAGAACTACTAGTATTTAATGTTGATCCCACCTTTCTACCAGGGTATTCTGGGTGATTTACAGCAAAAATGAAATGTAACATCAAATCAAAAAATGAACAGAAAAACCTATGAATTAAGAGTAAGTTAAAGCAGACTAAAGCATCAGCATAAACAGCCAAAGTGAAATCTCTAATGGAGGACATAGTGCTGAAACAGCCTACTTTTGCCATGTGCTAATTAGTGGGGGGGCGGGGGAGAGGTCTATTTTTATTGGGAGGCCGTTCCAGATCTTGGGCCCTACAATTGAAAAGCAAGGTGCAGAGCCAGGTAGTTCCTAGACATTAAACAGGAGTAAAAGGTCAGCCACGTGGATACTTGTGGTGACTTGCCTGTCCCCCAGAATCCAGCCACATGAACTATTGTGCTGTATGATGACTGAGGAGGAGAATTTCCTTACAGTTCTTCTTTTACAAAGAAAAGCTGCCTGCCTGCCTTTTAAAAGTTGTCATTATTTAAAAGCTTTGCTTACAAAATGTCCTGTCAAATAATTCCCTCCTTTAAGATGCAAATGCTCAGAATGAATATCAGCATATATGAGAATATCCATTAATATCTATCAATATCCTCCTTTATAAAGGTGAAAAAAACACATGCCTGTATACAGGGCTTATATCATCCCAATACATAATGAAACATACATACATACATAAACAAACATATTTGGAGAAACTCAGTGGAGTAAATCACACAAATTGCAATGCAATATTAACAGATTAAATACAATTTTAATAAATTGTATGCTTGAATCAAGTTCAGATTATATTGTGCATCTGGTTGTATTTAAAGTTGGCACTTTTTGTGGCTGAAACTTTAAAGAAGATATCCAATCTAAATTTTGTTCTTGTGCCAGAGAGAGAATGAGTGGCCAAATACAAAGATTTGCGCAACAGGTTCTGGGTACCCAAGGAGGCTTTATGCTTGTGTTTCTTGGATAACCATACAATGTCTTTGAAACTGGCCTTGGTTCACCAGCAAGAGGCAGTGGCCTGAGAACTAGAGGAAAGGGTGTTATCCCACTCACTGAGCAGGAAGCCTTAAATTCGCTTGATGTTGCTCTTGTTCCATATCTTGGAGGATTGGAATAGGACAGCAGTTGTTGGTTGTTATAGAGCCCTAACTCTAAGGACAAGGGTAGTAGTGACTTGTGCCTTCTTTTCCCTCATGCATGTTGCTGAGCTGCTCTGTGACCCTTGCATTCTTTTTCTCTTTACACTTAAGTTTCACCCACCTGTAACTTTAAGGTAAAGTTTTTTTGCTGGTAAAATGCAGGCAGAAGAAGAACGTGCCAGTGTTGTAGGCAGTGAAAAAGAAGAAGTGGAAGAAGAGGAGGAAGAGGAAGAGGAGGAGGAAGACTATGATGAAGAAGAGGATGAGGAAGACGATGATCGGCCTGCAAAGAAACCTAGACATGGAGGCTTCATTTTGGATGAAGCTGGTAAAAAGACTCTCTCTCTCCTGCTCCCATCACCACCTCCTCAGCTGTTACTCTGAAATGCCTAACCCAGAGGAGCATGTTGAGAGGAATTGCATCCTTAACTCCAGGCTGGCCTATTGGTTACTCACATGGGCCTTGCCCCCTCCCTTTCTCTTTCCCCCAGATGTGGACGATGACGAAGATGAAGATCAGTGGGAGGATGGTGCAGAGGATATCCTGGAGAAAGGTAAGATCAACCCTTCCTGTGTAGACACCTGGGATTCAGAATAAATCTGGATGCCTCAGCTTGTTGGTGCTGGTAGTCATGTTGATTCCTAAAGCACGAGTATTCAAACTTTAGAGTCCCACAGAACTGTTCAGCAGAGTTCCTCCTGATGATGAGGCAGGCAGTTTATAGCTGGTGCTGAGTTCTCAGTCCCACATTGTCTGACCGCAACCTGAAATGGCCCAAGGAAACACATCACTTGGAACAATTTTGTTTTTCATGAATATACTTTATTTTGGCCCCCTCCCCCACTCCATTCTTAGCTGTAAGTCAGGTTCCTAAAGTTGGAAGACAGGAGAAAAGATGAAATGGTAGTCATATTGTTAAGCTCTTCTGGTCAGTGGTGAGATCTGCACATCTGTTTTTATTTCCCTATTTATTTATTTTTAAGCCGGCTGTCAAAATTCCCACAATTTCTTTTGTGAATCCTGAAGTGAGGCGGACCTTTTTTTTTGCCGGTGGGGAGGGGAGTGATGGGACACAATGGCTTACACAGAAAGCTATTGATTGCAGAGATGTGCGAAGATCTGTTGACTCTTGTAGTTATCAAGAAGAGAGAGGCAATCGAAGCTCGTAGCTGCTCCATAGGACCGGCTGCAACCCCTGGGTCCTGGCCGTTGCCCTGAGGCTGTCTCTGCCTCTTGCTAGTGCTTCCCTCTCCCTGGCTCAGTGGCTTCTCTTTTGAGTTTTGTGCATCTCATTCGCTTCTCCTTGGTTTGTGCCACATCTTAATTTTGTTCCTTCCGCTTTTCTGTTCCCCGTTCACCCCCACCGTGTGGTTGGTTTTGATGGCATTATTTGGCTCATACTGTCCGCCCTCCCACCACCACCACCTCTTCATGAGCAGAAGAAATTGAAGGTAAGAATTGGCTTTTGTTTTTAGCCTCTTCATTCCAGCTCCTTTCCTCTCCATCAGCTGCTGTGCTCCTTTGCTTCTTTTCAGCCAGGTGGGGTTTGCTGAATGATGAATGCTGGGCGGGGCGGAACGGGTGGTGGCGGAACATACTCGACGGCTTTGCTTAGTCGCTGCAGGTATGTAGGAGGAGGAGGAGGGAGCTGTGCCGCTCAGCCACGTGGTGGTTCTCTCACCTGCAGCAAAATTGTCTTGGCTGCATTGGGACAGAATGCCTAGCCATGGTTTGTTGTTGTTTTGGAACCTATGCTAGCTTGCCACTGGTCTGAAGCTGGTTTCCAAACCACAGTTTGCGCTAATGGTAGGGTGCCATTACGTCTGAATTCACAAGCCAACTTTATGCCTGTTGCTCTGCCTTGAGGCTGCCGTACCATCGAGACATGTTTGCCCAATGGAGTTCTGAGCAGATGTGAAATGAAAGCAGTCCAGCTGCTCTGAACCACGGCTTGGTGTGTTTGCATTTGGAAGCTCAAACCCTGGTGTGGGTCTTTAGGCAGGCTTAGCACAAACCCAGTTTGGTCTGATGTCTGGACTGAGCCTTTGAAGGATGGGTCCATAGCTCACTGGTAGAGCATCTGCTTGCGTGAGAAGGTCCCAGATTCAACCCCTGCCAGCATCTCCAGGAAGGGCTGGGAGAGACTCCTGCCTGACACGTTGGAGAGCTGCTTGCAGTCGGTGTAGACAATCCTGAGCTAGACAGGCCAATGGTCCGATTGTGTATGAGGCAGAGTCCTGTGTTAGTGCAGTGGCATTCTGCTAAGCAAGTACTTGCTGAGAGAATCCTTTTCTTTTGCATTTGCATCTGGTGAGATCATCTCTTTCTCCTAACTGGAGAGAGCAGTAATCCTCTTTAGCACTTACCCAGTGCCTTTTGAGTACTTGACATGCAGCTGCTCGGTGGAGTGCTTTCTACCAGGAGACCAGTGTAGTGCCGACTGCACGGCCTCGCTCTTTCCAGAAACAGCATGGGGCAGGCCATGGCTGCTAGGAGCTTGCTTGTGCGCTGTAGAGGCCACCTGTAAGAGTAGGCTTAACGGCAGAGTCTTGACTGCCTTAGCAGTGGCTGCGTGTCTCTCTCGTTCTCTGTTCCTTTTTTTCCCTGGTCTCATGAACAAGCACGGCAGAAGTGTCAGAGTGCAGTAGGATCTCTGGTGTTGTAAACAAATTGAACCCAGAAGCTGTTTGGAATTCTGGAAATTGCACTCCACCCTTCCCTGCAGCGCTTGTTTCTGCTTACTGGTTCTCTGTTCAGCCCCTCTCTCTTTCTCTCTCCCTTCCCCTGCCCCACATTGCAACCTTTTGTCTCTTCTCTTAGCGTCCAACATCGACAATGTGGTTCTGGATGAGGATCGTTCTGGGGCACGGAGACTGCAGAACTTGTGGAGGTAATGTGTTGAAAATAGCCAGCCACAAGTGAAGGGTGGATGGCGAAAAGAGAAAATTGTAAGCCTGTGGGCAGGATCATCTCGTAAAAACTTGTATGTTAATATAGAAGTTTCCAGGATACACAGGCCAAGCATAGCCCTATTTAAAGAAAGTACTCAAATACAACCATCTTTGTTAGGATGCAGAGAGTGCAAACTCAGTAAATCTTTAAACTGTAATGTTCTAAGTGGTCTCTGTCCATCACGCAGATGGGCTTCATGCCTGCATGAAGGAGACCTTCGGAACACGCACAAGCAGATCTTTTTCTGGCTCTCTGATAGGTCAGTAGGCTCCTCCCCTTGCCATTGGTTGGCAAGGCAGCCTTTAAACGTTGTTCTCAGTACCTCCGTCTCCTTTAATGGACCTGAAATCCTTTTCGTCTCATATGTCTAAGGTGGCCAAATCTCTGGGAATTCAGCTTCACGAGGAGGCCAAACCCTCCTCTAATTCACTATTTGATGTGCTAGATGGAGATTCATCTAAGGTTTTAGCAATCCCAGTGAATCAGGCCCTGCTGGACATTGCCCAGAGCTTCTGGGAAAAACCATCCTCAGTTCCCCCTACTTCCAGGAAAGTGGGGAACCTATAGGGGTCCAGAGAGAGGGCTCTGCGTTCATGCAGAAACACCCTATTCCGAACTCAATAGTGGTCCAAATCTGAGAACAAGATGCTGTCCACCCTGGTAAACACGGAGGACTGCAAATTGGACTCCATGGTTCTAGTTCAACCATGCAGATTAAGATTGCTAATGATCAAGTCTTCATGTCAAGATACAACCATCTATTATGGGATAAGTTGTCAGAGCAATTGGAGCCCCTCCCATCCCCTCAAAAGGAAGCTATTCTTTCCCTGCAGAAGGAGAGATGCAGGCTAAGCAAACAGCTCCAGGCACTCCACTGATTGCGCCACCAGGTCAGTAGCTAGGACTGTTTCGCTATGCAGACATTCCGAGCCTCCGGTTTGAACCCAGAAGCTCAGACATGGATCGAAGACCTCTTTGATGGCCTCGCCTTGTTTGGGACACAGACAGATGAAACGATGGAGCGGGTGCAAAAGATGAGACAGATGGCTAGGTCCATGAGCATCTCATTGTCATCCTTGGGCTTGAGATTTAATAGGTCTTTTCGTTCTCAAAGGCCCTTCCAATCCCGCTCGTCTGGATCTCAGACCCACAAACATACCTTTCATCAGCCCCATTACACCCAGTTCAATACACAGTATAGAATGTGGCAGTTCCAACCCACGAAACCTGGACAACCGAGGTCTAAGTCAACTAGCTTCCAAAAGAGGGCATGACTGCCCTTGGATGGGATCATGTTTGAGGCCTTACCTGGATCACTGGGGACGTATCACGATGGATGCCTGGGTCCTTACCATCGTTCGCCTAGGCTACGTCATAGAATTCATGGAACAACCACCAGATTTGGCCACCCCTACGAGTGCTACCCTTCAGGAGGAGATTGAGACCCTTCTCCAGAAGGGAGCTATAGAGCAGGTTCCCTCCCACCTAGGGGATGGCCTGTTTCCCCTCTACTTCACCAATCCAAAGGAGGACGGTGGCCCAAGACCTATCCTGGATCTGTGTCTTCTCAATACTTACGTAGAGTATAAACGCTTCAGGATGCACTTCTCTCGCAAGGAATGCGGTTCGTATCCATAGATTTAGTGCTTACTATCCTATATCGATATGTCCACAACACAGGAAGTTCCTCTGTTTTCAGGGAGGCGAAAACACATTCCAATTCAGGGCCATGCCTTTTGGAGTCTCCTCTGCACTGAAGGTTTTCACTAAGTGTATGGTGGTAGTGGTCGGACATTTGCAAGAAAAGGGTGTTCAGATTTCCCCCTACTTAGGGCTGCTCTCCACAAAGTCTCCAGCGAGCCTTCTAAAGGATCACCAATAAACTACAATGCTGTTAAGGGACTTAGGCCTCAGTATCAATTACAAAAAATTGCAATTGACATCAACACCCAACATAAGATTTCTAGGGGTCATGTTCGACTCTTTGGTGGGGACAGTAAGCCTTCCAGGTGACAGAGCCTGTCAAATACAAGACTTAGCTTGACACCTGTGCGAAAATGCCTTTCATACTGCAAGGGACATGCAACGCATGTTAGGCCTTATAGTCCTGAATACAACCAGACTTCACATGCGCCCATTACAGTGGTGGTTCTTCGATGTCTTTCGGCCTCTCAAAGATCACAACTCAAGGTGCTGTGTATCCCAGATCAGGTGCGCAGAACCCTTGCTTGGTGGACCACACCTCAAAACCTCCAACAATTGACCCCTTTCAGAAGGACTTCTCTTCAGATGCAGGTGATGACAGATGCCTCCAAAGATGGCTGGGGGCCTCACATGCAAGATCTGCATATAAATGGCCAATGGACCTAGGAAGAAACCCTCCACCATATAAATTACCTGGAGCCCCTAGTGGTGTTTGGAGATGCAAATTGTGATGGACAACACCACAACAAAGGCATACATAAACCATCAGGGAGGGACCTGCTCCTGTGCCCTGCTCTCTCTGACGCTGGATCTTTGGCACTGGACTTTATGTCATTGCATTCATCGAATGGCAGTGCACATCAAGGGACTTGACAACACCCTAGCGGACAGGCTGAGCCAGATGCAAACACTGTCCCACGAATGGAAACTGAAGCAGGGAATACTTCAGTACGTTTTTCGACAGTGGGGGTCATTGAGGATAGATCTCTTTGTGACCGAGCTCAATCATCAAGGCCCAGCCTGCGGGTTGCTTACCTGTAACTGGAGTCCTTCTGGTGGTAACCTGTCCAGTCACAGACCCACCCAACCCACCATTTGTCAGCGGACTCTAGAACGGAGGAGGAGGGTGCGGAGCACGTGACCAAGGTAATGGGGAAGGAGCCTATCGGGGAGCTAGAAAACGATCTGCTTGTGAGTGTTCCAAAGGTCTTCTTCATGCAGGCGTGAAGCCCATCTGTGTGACTGGGCAGATGACCACCAGAAGAACTCCAGTTACAGGTAAGCAACCTGCAGTTCTTTTAGTAGGTCAGCAAGATCTTATAATATGGCCACTCAAGTGTTTAAAGCTTCACTCAGTCATTCAACCCTGTGACTGAAACAGCAGCCCTGTAAGGTAGGCTGGCATTGGCCCTGTTACATCTTTGAGGCCGAGAGAAGAATGGCTGGCTAAGGCCAGATGGAGAGCTCACGGCCAAGGTGCCTTTCTGAGTTGCAGGCTTCCTGGATTGTGGCTGCACTCCTTAGCCAGTCCAGAATCCTTCACTCTGATACGTCCCTCATGGCACCCTCCTTGTTTCTCTCTCCTCCTCCCCACCCCCCCACTGCCCACTCCTTTGCAGGGACCAGCGAGAGGAGGAGCTGGGCGAATATTACATGAAGAAATATGCCAACAAAGGACCTGGCGAGATGTGAGTAGTTCTGCCCTGGAGGCGATTCAGCTTCCCCGGCTTTCAAACTCAGACTGCCTTCTCAGTGTGGTCGCCCACTCCAGACCACTCAGTTCTCCCTTCCCTTCCAGGTTCTACGGGGGCTCTGATGAGCTTTCTGATGACATCACCCAGCAGCAGCTGCTGCCCGGAGTCAAGTAAGGACCTTGTGGGAAGAACTGCATATCTTCTTCAAGAGAAGACAGGCATCTAAGACTCAGAAGTTGAGGGAAGGGTGGAGTGGAGTAGGCAGGCAGGGAGGAGTGGGGTTCTGGGCACCAGAGCAGGTCAGTGGCTGAGGAGGCCTCAGGCCACCTGGGAGGAATGGGCAGCAGTTCTTTGGAGATGACAAACTGACTTGTTGGTTCTCCTGCCTTCCAGGGATCCCAACCTCTGGACAGTGAAATGTAAGGTAAGTCCCAGAAGGCTGGGCTCCCAGCAAGTCCTTGGAATTGGAGCCCAGCTAGACCATAGGGTTACTTTGGATTTGTACCAGGTGGAGCCGCTCCGTCATTCTGGTGCCTCTCTCTCTCTCTTTCTCTCTCTCTCTTTCCCCCCTTCCCCCCTTCCCAGATTGGAGAGGAGCGGGCAACAGCCATCGCCCTCATGAGGAAGTTCATTGCCTACCAATTCACAGACACAGTAAGTGGGGCAGAACGGGAGAGGGAAGGAGGCCTTGTTGCTCCCGCTTGGCTTTTGCCCTTCAGAAGTGGGAGGCCTGAATGCATGTTTTGCTCCAGGGCTTGGGGGGGAGGAAGCAGGTGGGCCTCCCTTGTCTCCGGTCGTCTTACTCTGGAGGCTCCTGGGCTGCTCTGCTCTGTCTAAATGATGCCCTGGCAGCATCTGGTGCAGCTTGCTTGGCTCACTCTCCTCCTCCTCCCACCACCACCCCACAGCCCCTGCAGATCAAGTCAGTGGTCGCCCCCGAGCACGTGAAGGGCTACATCTACGTGGAGGCCTACAAGCAGACCCACGTGAAGCAGGCCATCGAGGGGGTGGGCAACCTCCGAATGGGCTACTGGAACCAGCAGATGGTGCCCATCAAAGAGATGACGGACGTGCTGAAAGTGGTGAAGGAGGTGACCAACCTGAAGCCCAAGTCCTGGGTCCGGCTCAAGAGGGGCATCTACAAGGATGACATTGCTCAGGTGGGTGGTGGCCACCATGGCTTCCTTCAGAGTCGCTCGGGAGCCGACCTGGCAAATGTTCCCGCGTCCCAAAAGGATGTTGGGAAGAGCGTTTTAAGTGTGTGAAGAATCTCCCAGAAACTGTGTTGGGAGCCAGAAGCCAGGCTGAGCAGAGGGCAGAGTGGGATCAGTGCACAGGGTCTTTCCAGGGGCCTTGGCTGCAGCCCATTGGGGAAGGCTTTGGTGTTCCTTCCCCTAAGAGCAGTGTCCCCTGTAACGAGGATTACAAGATGGCCTTTGCAGCTGGGGATGATGGGAGTTGCTGTCAACACCTGGGAACCCCTATCACAAGGAGCACTGCCTAGGAGGCTCATCTTACACCCCCACCACCCGCTTGGGCTTCCAAAAGTGAGCGAAGACTGCCTTGTTCTAGCAGGCTTCTAATGTGGGGTGGCTGCCCCCCTACATTCAGTTGCTTTTATTCTCCATGCTGGTTGCCTTTTCTAGTTGTATTGGCACTTCAGTCCTTTTGCAGTTACCTTGTATCGTTGTGGCTGGGAAGCGGCGCAGGAGATTCCAAACAGATGAACAATGCACGTGCTTTTCTAGACAGCACTGTAAACGACAGGATTTTGGTAGCACACAATGTTGTCTAACTCAGAGGTTCCCTTGGAAAGTTGAGGGATTTGCTCAGATTTTGACGGAGTTTTGCTATCTGCCTACGTATATGGCGCCTCACAGTCACATGGGCAAAATCATACAAAATCCCTGCCCTCAAGGAGCTTATATCCTGGAGAGCTGGAGCACAGCCACCCCTGCAGGGTGGGAAAGAGGAGCAGGGCATATGGGTTGGGACATTCCTTCAAGCTGGCTCAAGCCCAGCTGGGAATCCTGTGTGTTTGCTTGTAGGCTCGGCCACATTTCTTGAGCCATTTCATGAGTCATTTTGCACTCTCTGGAAGCGTATTTTTGGTAGTCCTTATGTGTGCTCTCCTTATTGGTTTTAATCTATTTGTATCCTGCCTTTCAATTAAAAATTTTTTCCAAGGCAGCTCCTCGTGGGATGCTGTGGTCTGGATAGCGAAGGTGGATCTGTGGGGTGAGGGTTGTATGGTGGGTGGCTGCTTCCAGTTTTGCCACCAGGCAGATGAGTTGCTCCTTTGCTTGATTGGTGTCCTGTTTTCATCATGCTCCCAGCACCAACCAAAGCTGCTGGCTTTTTCTTCTCTTTACTCCAGGTGGATTATGTGGAGCCGAGTCAGAACCAGATCTCACTGAAGATGATTCCACGCATAGATTTCGACCGCATCAAAGCCCGAATGAGTCTGGTATGTTGGCTGAATGCCTTGCAGAAGCCCTCTCGATTCCGAATGACCTGCCTTTCTGGGGGTTTTATTGGCCTCTCTTCTGCTCAAGGTGTGGTGTGCTGCTTGCCCCAAGCCCAGCTTCTTCCTGTCTGTCCCATCGGGAAGAAGCTTTCCAAGTTAAACCTTCCATGTGCTCTCACTTGACGCAGCTGCTCTCGGGAGCCTGGTGTTCCATGTTCCAGTCTCTTGTACTTGCCTTCTTTCCAGAGCTGGATGTTCAATCCACTTTAAAACTGCTCTTTTGGTGTTGTTTCTGGAGGTTGTGGCAAAGGCACTCAAGTGCTCCCCGTTCTGGTAGCAATCCTGCTTCTTCTCTCCCCCCCCCCACTTTTTTTTCCTTGCAGAAAGACTGGTTTGCAAAACGGAAGAAGTTCAAACGTCCCCCACAGCGTCTCTTTGATGCTGAAAAGATCCGGTGAGTGAGGGGAGGGGAGGACCGCCCTGACTTTGGCAGCTCAGAATGGAGGCTGGTGGTGAAGGGCCAGAGAGAGGGAGATACTGTTTGGGTTGTTTGTTGGTCAAAGACCGAAATAAAGATGGACTGAGAGAGGGAGATGGGGAAGAAGCGACGTGCTGGCTGAGCAGTAAAAGGCGGCCATTCCTCAGTTTGGGGGGAGCTGGTACGGGCCTGTGGGCTGCAGCCCAGCAGGATGTTGCTCCTGGCGCTGGACTCTCTCAGCCCTGCTTGGCCTCCCAGAGCCTGGCCTCTAGCAGCAGCTCTTCCCCTGCTGCTGCCTCCACTGGCCATGCCAGCCATTCAGATTCTCCTTCAATTCCAGGTCTTTGGGAGGAGATGTGGCGTCTGATGGGGATTTCCTCATCTTTGAGGGGAATCGCTACAGCCGGAAAGGTTTCCTCTTCAAGAGCTTTGCTATGTCTGCCGTGGTGAGGATTGGGGCTCTGGTTAAAATGGGGCAGGGTGCGGAAGGGGGAGGCCAGGCTGGAGAAGATATAGTAGGGCTCGAGACCTTGGGGAAAGAGATCCAGGCACCGGGATTATGGGAAGGGATGGGTGGATGTGCAGAGTGCAGCTGTCCTATGTCCCAAGTACTCAGGGTTCTTGCACAGGCCTCCTTTGCCTTTGGCCATTGTGGCTAGGGATGATGGACATTGTAGTCCCACAACATCTGTGGACCCAAGCTTGGAAACCCCTGTCCTGAATGGATGATGGAGTACCAACACAGCCCTGTGCAAGGAAAGCATGAATTAGGAAAGGAGACCTTTGAACCCTCTCGAGTTTAGTGAGGGCAGAGCTGCCCCCGGTCCCAACTCCTCAGTCTGCTCTGTGTCGCTTCACTTTTCCTCCTACCTACCTACTCTATTTCTGGGCTTCAGATCACAGAAGGAGTGAAGCCCACTCTGTCTGAGCTGGAGAAATTTGAAGACCAGCCAGAAGGCATCGACCTTGAGGTGGTTACCGAAAGCACAGGTGAGAAGAGGAGGATGCTGACCCCCTGCTTGGCTTGTTTGCTCCTTCACCTGGCCCACCTAGTGCCTGCTTCTCACTCACACTCTTCCTGGCCAAGACGGTGTGGCACCAACCAGCTTGGTTCCGCCAGGACTTCCAGGAAGACCCAAGCTTCCAGGCTTCTGACAAGAGCATTTGAAACGTCTCCTCTCCTAGTGCTTGTGCAAGGATGAGGACCCCCAAAGGATGGTGTCTTTCCATCGTGGCCCCCTCCCCCTTAGCATACTCACTTCGTGTGCCTCTGATCTTGCTTGCACAAGAAGAGAGCTGCCCATTGGGAGCTATATCTGTGGACCGGAGGGAGGGAAGGAAGCCCAGACTGCTGGCGCTGGAGCAGTTTTCCCTCTAGTTGTTATGAGTGAGCAGAAAGAGTTTTGTTCTGGGCGGCAGTATCAAGGCAGTGTGCGTG
Source organism: Hemicordylus capensis (assembly GCF_027244095.1). Taxonomy (NCBI): domain Eukaryota; kingdom Metazoa; phylum Chordata; class Lepidosauria; order Squamata; family Cordylidae; genus Hemicordylus; species Hemicordylus capensis. The sequence goes on along the minus strand of NC_069663.1, from coordinate 27,923,249 downwards.
CACACACTCCCACATACTGTACATACACACACACATACATATGCACACACGGAAAGTATTGATGTGGCACGTAAAGCACAGCGCAAATTTTTTAAAAGTCTTTTAAAAATAATTATCAGGGAATTAATGCACACACACCAGGAAGGAATTAATGCTTTTAGTGGTGGACTGAATTTGACAACAGGATTGCTTTTTGTATGTATGTTGTTGTTTTTTGAACTCCAGTGTTTTAAGATTTCAAGCTTAAAAAAAAAAAAAAACCAGAACAAAGGTTGCCACGAGACTTGCACAATGCACAAACTTTTGCCCCTTCAACATCTTGCCTGTTCTCTGGGCTGCTGGGGGCTGCCTCTGCCGCCTCCAACGCCACCTTCGTCCTCCTCTGGCTCCATCTGTAGAGCTCGACAGAAGTCTTGCGAGGGGGTACTTTGGCCTCTCACGAGACTTCGGATGAGATCTGCAAACCGGGAGTTGGCGCTGGTGGCAGGAGAGGGGGAAACCAGGCCCAGTTGGGAGGCAGTGGTGGGAGCAGCACTGCGCGCCTGGCAGAGACAGCTGCACAGGGGGCTGGCATCTTGTGTGCACACGTTAGAGGGAACATAGCGCTGGAGGGAAGAGGAGGAGTTGCCGATCCCTAAGGAGGGATCCAGTTTCCAGTGTCCAGATCAGAATTATGGCTTACGGGGAATTTGTGGCACACTCTGCTGAGTGGAAATTAACATCCATATTGATTTTCTGTGCCTCTGTTTTTCAGTTGTGGCATGTGTTTACCAGCATTAAAATACCCACAAATCATGAGGTGTGGGGTGTAAATTTGGGTTCAAAACATGTACTTGGGACCCCTCTGGGCCCTCTAGTAAGAGTTGCCATCATGCCCCTCTTCTCCACTGACAGGCCTGTGATGATCTTGTTGTTTAGCTTGTGCTGCTTTCACTGCTTGTTTCTGCTACAGATATTTTTATGTGTTCACTTCTCCGCCTGCCACTTTAGGGAAGGAACGTGAGCACAACTTCCAGCCCGGAGACAACGTGGAAGTGTGCGAAGGGGAGCTGATCAACCTTCAGGGCAAGATCCTGAGCGTGGACGGCAACAAGATCACCATCATGCCAAAGCATGAGGACCTCAAGGTATGGGTTTCTTGTCTGCCCTTTGGCAAGCATGGCTCCTGAATACGTGAAGGCTGTGTAATCAGACTGCTGCAATGGGGCACATCTGACCCCCAACTGAAATGCAGCAGGGGAGTGAATGGGCTGCAAGCGGTGGGGGTGGGAATTCCCATCCCTAGTGGGGGCCGGCCACTTTTCTCATGGTGAAAGAAAGTAAGCTCAGGGAAACCACCCCAGCCTTGCAAATAAGTCCACAATAGTTCTTCTTCTTAGCTTGCCTCCTCACTTGCATCAGGCCACAAATGGCTAAAAGGCAAAGGTGACTTGTGTGCAGCTGGCCGCCTGGGAGCAGGCCTTGCTTTTCAGGTGTGACAAGAGGAGTGTTTCTTGACAGGCCTTCCACAGCGCAGCTTAGAGCAGCTGATCCCCCTCGCTGGTGCCTGGGACCTGACCCCCAGGTGCTGAAGGTGCTGCAGGTGATTCTAGGCTGCCCAGTGAACATGGAGGTCCACACTGTCCCTATAGCCTAGTCCATCGAGCTCAGTGTTGTCTACACTGACTGGCAGCAGGTTTCCAAAGTCTCGGGCAGAGAGAGGCCCTTCTCAGCCCCGTTGTCTGATATTTCTTTTCGTTGGTCTAGTCCTGTTTTACTCTTTCGTTCATTCTCCATCCTGGAGCTCTGCTACTAATGCATGTGCTATATACATACGAAGCTGTCTTCTGTGGAGTCTGACCCCTGACCTGCCTAGTCTGGGGTGGTTTCCTCTGGCTGGCAGGGACTCTCCAGGGTTTCAGACTTGGGGTCTTTCCCTAGCCCTCCTGTCTGAGCTCCTTGGTCACCAGAGATGCCTGAGCCCTGGGACCTTCTGTGTGCCCCTCGCGTACTCCACCACTGATCTGTGCCCCCCTCCAAAGGTACAGAAGTGAGGGAAAGTCTGCCTGGAGACCCCAGCTTTCAGCTGGAAAAGGCAAACAGAGTGTGGTCATCAGCTGGCTTCATCTCTCGCAACCGTCTCTTGTTTCGCCTCCCTCTTCAGGACATGCTGGAGTTCCCAGCCCAGGAGTTGCGCAAGTATTTTAAAATGGGGGACCACGTGAAGGTGATTGCTGGGCGCTTTGAAGGCGACACAGGACTGATCGTGCGCGTGGAGGAGAACTTCGTCATCCTCTTCTCTGACCTCACAATGCATGAGGTGAGCGGCAGTGGGGCCGAGGGAAAGATGGTACGGTGGGGGTGGGGAGGCTCTGTTGAGGGGTTCGAGATTCCCCCCCCTCCGGATTATACTTTGCATCCGGCCATTGAATCGTTCTGTCACTTGAGGTGGACTAGCCTGCCTGGGACCTGCCTCTGGGGATAAAACCTGCCTTGCATTTTGTAGTTCAGGGCCAGATTTCAGTGCTGCTTCTCCCTCCTGTGGCTGCCCTTGGGTCTTGCTCCTCAGGTCCTACCTTTTTCTACCCATGGCACATGGCAAAGCTCTGGGATTTTGCAGGGGGGAAAGGAGTCTGTGGCCAAGAGCTAAGGTTGCCAATAAAGCTAATGTGTTTATCTGGGCTTGTTTTCATTAATATTGCTTGTGCTGGTCAAAGACCGAAATAAAGCCTAGCTAGATATCATCTGTCTGTCTATCATATATTTATAGCACCTGATATATAAATCTCTAAGTGATGTACAACATTTAAAACCAGCACAGATTAAAACACATGAAACAATTAAAACAGTAACATAAAAGAGAAATAAAAACAATTATTTAAACAAATTATTAAAATTAATTCTAATTTCTAAGTCTTCTTCTAAGTCTTCTTCTAATTCTAAGTCTTGAGGGTCTTCCTGAAAACAAACAGAGAAGGAGATGCTATTATTCCAGTCTTAATTCTGCATCAGCTACTCAGGGATTGATGTGTCTATTTGGGGGTTTTGTGACTTGCATTTGTTGAAGATGCCCTGCCCCAGCTGCTGCCTTTGAAGATTTAGCCAGCTGGATGGTCTCTGTTTTCTGAGTTGGTGCCTTCTTCTCTAGATGCTCCTCATTCCCTCTCTGCAAGAGCCTTCTCAGAGCAGTGCCCCATCTCCCCATCTCGTGTCACAGTCTTGCTCTCTGCCTCTCTGCAGCTCAAAGTCCTGCCTCGGGACCTGCAGCTCTGCTCGGAGACAGCCTCCGGTGTGGATGTGGGTGGCCAGCACGAGTGGGGAGAGCTGGTGCAGCTGGACCCCCAGACGGTTGGTGTCATCGTCCGTCTGGAGCGGGAGACCTTCCAGGTAGGTGGGCTCTGCTTAGTTGATCAGGGAGAGGCATGACGGAGCTCGGTGTGGGAGTTCTTCTGCTCTCGTGCCCCCCGTCGTCAGGGCCTTCCTTGCAGCAGGGCTGAGCTGACTTGAGTCTAGTGCGGTCTCCTTTAAAGCACACAAGACGAGGATCTCTGCAGCCCACTGGTGGGTGTTGAATTACATAGCATAGCCGGCAACTATTAAGGCAGAACTTGTCTGCGTCCCATGGCCTTAGTCTGCTGTGGTGCATCAGAACTGAAGCGATGCCTTGCTGGGCCAGGCCGCCTCACTGCAGCATTCCTTGCAAGAATCCCAGCAGCCAGCAGGTGCTACAGGAAGCCTGGCCAACGGACCTCTGTCTGCCTTCTGCCTACCCTGCTGTATGTCACTTTGATTAATTTCAACTTCCGTGAAACATACAGGGGGAATTCTGGCACTGGGTCTTGCAGAGAAGGCTTAAAATGTGGCTGCCACTTGTGCCGCTTGGGGCAATCGGGGCCGGCCTGCCCACTAGGCGAACTTGGCAGCCACCTAGGGTGCCAAGCGGGGAGGGGTGCCAAGGACCCGGGTCATGTGTGACTGGTGACCACGGGCGGGTACCCGTGCTGTTGGAGCCAACCAGCCAAAGCGGGCAGCGGGGATCACCGGCCCACCCAATGGGAGGCGCCCGCATAGGCAAAGGAGGTCAGGGGAGCAGCAAAGCCAAGCTTCTCCTGGGGCACCCCCATCTTTGGGCCGGCCGTGGGGGCAATTGTTCTGTACATGAGGGTTTAATTTGTATAATCAACACCTATTTTATGGAAGAGAAGCCTTCTGTTGTAAGGGCCGAAGCAGAACCCCCTGTCTGAATGTCTGTCTCGGGATGCTCTCTCCCCATCGGGTCCTCCCTCTTCTTTCAGTGTGCTTCTCTGAATGTACGCAAACCAGAGGATTGGTAGCATCTTCTGGAGAGATGGTGGAGGCTTCCTCCCCTTATCTCGGCTTGTCTTTCCTTTCCTCTCAGGTGCTCAACATGTATGGCAAAGTGGTGACGGTGCGGCACCAGGCAGTGAACCGGAAGAAGGACAGTCGATTTGCAGTGGCGCTGGACTCGGAACAAAGCAACATCCACGTGAAGGACATAGTGAAAGTCATTGATGGGCCGCACTCGGTGAGGGGTGGAGCTGGCTGGACACAGCAAAGTGGGCCTGGCTCTCACGCTGGGCTTCCTGCCCATTGCACCAAGGGTGTGGCTCTGGGGGCACTCAGGCAGTAGTGGCCAGGAGGGCATGGCCACAGCCTTGGCCTTCTGTATGTTCCTCTGCTCTTACTGGAGGGTGCAACAGAGTACAGTGGACTCTCAGCCATCAGGCAAGCACTTGAAGGATGGTGTTTACATCGGAAGCTGCCTTCTACCGAGGCAGACCCTTGCTCCATCTAGCTCAGTATTGTCTTCCCAGACTGGCAGCAGCTGCTCCCAGGTTGCAGGCAGGAGTCTCTCCCTGCCTGGGGATGCCAGGGAGGGAACTCGGAACCTTCTGCATGCAAACAGGCAGGTGCTCTTCCCAGAGCAGCCCCATCCCCTAAGGAGAATATTTTACAGTGCTCATATTGCATTCAAATGCAAACCAAGGCAGGCCCTGCTTATTCAAGGGGACAACCCATGCTTGCTACCACAAGACCAGCTCTCCAAGGCAGGACTAATTGCTCCCCACCCCACCCCCCTCTTTGCATGCTCTGAGATTAGCAGGTCTAATGGCACCTTCCTCCTTGTGTTACAGTAGGGCAGGGGTTCCCCAGACTGGGTCCCCAGACGCTGTCGGACTACAACTCCCATCATCCACCTTGGATGACCTGGAACTTCTCTCTCCTTCCAGGGCCGTGAGGGGGAGATCCGTCATCTCTTCCGGGGCTTCGCCTTCCTGCATTGCAAGAAGCTGGTGGAGAACGGGGGCATGTTTGTCTGCAAGACCCGCCACTTGGTTCTGGCTGGAGGCTCAAAGGTCAGGCGTCTTCTTGGGCTTGGCCCGGCCCCTGGTGCCCTGTTGGGTGGGGGCACACTGCCGAACTCAAGCAGCTGCTTTCAATTGAGTCAGCCCACTGACCCAGCTAGCTCAGTCTTGTCTGCTCTGACTGGCAGCAGGGTTTGATGGGGGGTTTTCCCCAGCCCTACCTGGAGATGCTGCCAGGAATAGAACCCAGGAGCGCCAGCGTGCAAAGCAGATGCTCAACCCCTGAGCTGCAGGCCCATTCCCACTAGCGCCCCAAGGTCAGGGATCTTCCTTGGCTTGGCCTGTGTGTGGCACACTGTGAGGGGAGGGGGCACCTGTTTTGGGTGGGGGGCAGAGAGTCCTGCCTGCCTGCCTGCCTGCCTGACTCCTTCTTTTGGATGGACTTCTGTGCTTCTTCAGCCCCGGGATGTCACAAACTTCACCATTGGTGGCTTTGCACCCATGAGCCCTCGTATCAACAGTCCCATCCACCCCAGCGCAGGAGGTGAGTTGAGGAGGGGCGACTGGACACCTTGGGGGACTGGGTTGCATACATTCCTCCGCACGAGGAGGTGTGTTGCTCTAGTTCAATGCAGGATTAGGCCCAAACAGATAAGGAGTTGATGAAGAAACAGGTGGAGGGTGGGGAGTGAGATACTAGGGGGGTGGGGCAAGGCATCTCTGAGGATGCACAAGGACCAGCTTCATTGCAGGAGTAGGGGGTACTTCTGGGATCTGCATGTGGTGTGCGCCACTCCCCACCCCACCCCACCCCACCCCACCCCACCCATCCCCAATCCATGAAGATTCTCCCCCTCACTGTTGCAGTGGGCAGCCTCTAGTTCGGTTTTGTTCCCTTCCGTGAGGCAAGACATAGGGATCTGTTTCATGCAGAATCGTGGGTCCCAGGAGCAGCTGGCTCATCCTAACGAGTTTTGGGGTGGGGGGTGTGCCAAGGAGGCACAGCGGCCCTGCCTTCTCGGAGCTCTGGTTGCTCCTCTTCCGTCTCGCCCTGCCACAGCATTATTCAGAGCTGTGCCACTGCAGGTGCAGTGTAATTGGTGCCCCTCAAGAGATACTGAAGGCACCAGTTGGAATGCACTTGTGCCCCCCACCCCCACCCCGTGAGCATGGCGGGAATACTATCTTCTGCTGTAGGGAAAGGAGTGAGGATTTTCTCAGATCTCTGGGGATTGCACCAACCCCAACAGAGGACCCCTGGAGGTTGGGTGGGCTGCAGATCTGTGCCCCTCTTCCATCTTCCCGTTCTTCCTAGGACAGCGAGGTGGCTTTGGAGGGGGCGGGATGAGTCGTGGTCGTGGGCGCAGAGACAATGACCTCATCGGGCAGACGGTGCGCATTTCCCAAGGGCCCTACAAAGGTAAGAGATCCCTTTGTTGTGGTGTGAACGTGGGCCAGGTATTCTCGCCCGCCTCTCTAACCTTCCTGGAGTACAGCTGCCCTGAGCATCCTGGATTTCTGGATGGCCTCATCTGGTGCACTTCTGGGGGTGTCGGACTGAGAGGTGGGCAGCATTTTGAGTTGGGCTTCTTGCTTCCGGAGAATTGGCCTGTCACAGTTCTTTGGAACTGGGGCTTGTGGGAAGAGATGAGTGAAGTTGCTATCTCTGGAGCATTAATTAAGATCAGAATGGGATAGCAGTGACTTGAAAATAACTCCCACTGCCCCATCTGCCCTGAAAGGAGCCCTGGAAATCGTTGTTTTGTGAGGGGCCCAAAGGTTAGACTCCCCAAAATCACCACCCCAGGAGTTGCAATTGATGGTGGTTATTACTTGTTCTTCAGTTTGCAGTATAAATGTGCCATAGAACTTTTAATGTTTGGCTCTTCAGACACACATGGCTGTTCAGCCTTCAGCTATTGTGGCTGGGGGTGATGGGAGTTGCCGTCCAGCGACATCTGGGGACCCAGAAAGTCTGGTGGGTTTACTGTCTTGCGTTTATACCTCATCCAGTGAGCCAAGTCCTGGTCTCTTTCAGGCTACATTGGTGTGGTCAAGGATGCCACAGAATCCACTGCCCGTGTTGAGCTGCATTCCACTTGCCAGACAATCTCTGTGGACAGGCAGCGTCTCACCACCGTGTAAGAATGACAGGAAGGCATGAGGGGCTGGGCAGAGTTCTAGAGAGACACTCTGAGTGTTTCAGAGGGCCATTGGTGGCCGTGGCTGCTGATCTGGCTCCCTTAGGTGCCAGCCTGCTCATCCTGAAAACTCTGGGAGGGTAATCGGAGGTGGGGGGTCTGTGGAGGAGGAGTTCCTGATGGACTATAGAAAGTGTAAGAGTGTGTGTGTATGTACGTACGTGTACATGTATACCAACTCCATTAGAATCTCACTCGCATCTTATTTTCCTTTTGGCCAGTGGTTCAAGAAGGCCAGGCGGCATGACCTCCACTTACGGACGCACCCCTATGTATGGCTCTCAGACCCCTATGTATGGCTCAGGATCCCGTACACCCATGTATGGCTCCCAGACTCCGCTGCACGATGGTGAGTGATGGAAGCAGGAGCAATCAACATCAACAAAAAGCAGTAGCAGTTAAATATCTCATTCAAAATGCACTTTGCCTGAGGGGAAAAGAGGTCTTAATTGCCTGCCAAAAAGCAAGCAGCAATGGGGCCAGGCAGACATTTTTCAGGTGGTCTTTGCTGTCTTAGCACCCCCACTTCAGGGCCCCACTGAAGGCCCTGTCCCTCATTCTCACCTGCTGTGCTTCTGATGGTGGTGGGGGACAGGAACTGACCCTCAGTAACCGGTCTCAGGGGTGGGGCGCATTCATGCAGGTGGAGGCAGTTCTTAAGAGACTCTGGCCCCATGTCAATGTTCGCTTCGCTGTCAAAAGCAGCCTTTGGAACTGAGCCTGCAAATCAGTTGGGAGCCAGCACAGAGGAGACCATGTTGAGCATTGACTTTGTGTTGTGTGGGCTACATCTGCTTTTCAGGCAACCGAACTCCTCACTATGGCTCTCAGACGCCCTTGCATGATGGCAGCCGGACTCCTGCCCAGAGCGGGGCATGGGACCCCAACAACCCCAACACACCCTCCAGGTTGGTGCCTCTCAGTGACGAAGCAGGGTTGCAAGGCAAGAGGCTGAGAAGCAGGACGTTTGGGGCAGAGCTGGCCATTTGTGTCTCATCCACCCCACCCTCTCCTCCTCCAGGGCGGAAGAAGAGTTTGACTATGGTTTTGACGATGAGCCCACCCCTTCTCCACAAGGCTACGGGGGAACTCCCAACCCACAGACTCCTGGCTATCCTGACCCTTCTTCCCCGCAGGTTAACCCGCCGTACAACCCTCAGACGCCTGGCACACCAGCCATGTGAGTGCTCCGAAGTTGCGGGTTGGGACATGGGGCTGGAGGGCATAGCTCCTCTCTAGTTGTCATTTCTGAGCTTTATGAAACTCTTGTAACCCTGCAAACAGAGGAAGTAACAGCAAAAGCACCTCTGTTGGAAAGCTAACGCCCAACTGGAAGCTTATGGTGCAGAGGAGAAGAGCAGGGTTACTCAAGCCCTTCTCTCTACCTGTTCTTGACCAAATGTCTCCCTTGTTGCAGGTATAATACCGACCAGTTTTCTCCGTATGCAGTTCCATCCCCTCAAGGCTCCTACCAACCTAGTCCCAGTCCTCAGAGTTTCCATCAAGTGGCACCTAGTCCTGTAGGCTACCAGAACACCCACTCACCAGCCAGCTATCACCCAACGCCATCGCCCATGGCTTACCAGGTACCGTTGGAAATGTATAGCGTCGTGATGCAAACTAGATATAATATGAAGCTCTGTGAAGCTGCCTTCTGCTGCATCAAACCATTAGTCCTTTGCACCAAGCGGTGTTCCTCTGGACTGGCAGCAACTTTCCAGGGCCTCGGAGAGAGGCCTTCTTGGCTGCTGTGGAAAACGTTACGTTCCACTAACTGCTAAAAACTCCACCCACGCAGAGGGCTCAGTGTTAACGGAAGCCAAGCTTGCATCTGCCGCTGAGTGTTGTAAGTTAACTGGCAGTCTTGCATGCCTCAGCTGAGAGAGTTCTGAGAACTTGTGAAGGTTTTGCTAGTAAATGGGAGAAGCTAGAATATGGGGGAGGGAAGCCCCTCTGAGGAACGACTCCATCTCTGGTTATTTCTCTGCACAACAGAAGCAGTAAGTCATGTCAACAAAACAAGATCTACTCTTACTCTTTTGAAATACTAAAATCACAAGTGGTTCTCAGTGGATGACCACTAATTTCTTGTTAGCAGTCCTATTGTCCTCCACACTTTGGATGTCGCCACCACCACCACACAAACCTCCTTACCCTTTCTCTTTAATTAAGTTTTTCATTTATTCTATCTGTGTATCCTCTCATTTTTCAGTCACACTCATTTTATGTCTGCTTAAATTCTATTTTAAAAGGATCAAAATGGAGAGTGAATTTTTCGCTTTCTGCCATAGGTAGCGAAACATCTTGAGCTAGCCCTGGCTTCCACCGTGACTTCTCTGCTGTCTCTTCTTATAACCTGTTTCTCTCTTGTTTCAGGCCAGCCCCAGCCCTAGCCCAGTGGGCTACAGCCCCATGACTCCAGGGGCTCCCTCTCCAGGAGGTTACAACCCTCACACCCCTGGCTCTGGGATTGAGCAGAGCTCCAGCGACTGGGTCACCACCGACATCCAGGTCAAAGTTCGCGACACGTATCTGGACAGCCAGGTCATAGGGCAGACGGGAGTAATCCGCAGTGTGACTGTAAGTGGGTTAGTGTGACTGTAAGTGGGTGGTTGAGTCTCGGGTTGGAGGAGGTGCATGTCCATGTTTGTGATGTGGGGAGAGGCTGCAGGCCTGAAAAGAGCCAGGGGAAGGTTGGCAGATGAGCTTCCCGGACTTTGTGCTGCAAGAGCTCCAGCGGAGGGCCTGCTCTGAGGGCAAAGGCATCGCTGGGATCCTGCTCTTCAGTGGCATGTGTGGTGTGTGTCAGTCATGGAAAATCCAGATTTGCCTCTTTGAGGGAGATGAGTGAGCAAATTAGTTGCATTTCTGTCCTGCTTTTCTTCCATCATGGAGCTCAGCGTAGTGCACAAGAGAGGTTCCTAGGAGGTCTCCCATCCAAGCCACTGCCAGGACAGCTTCTGTTGCAAAAAACCACAAAAGGCTTGCCTGCTGTTTTTTTTCTCTCACTGTCCTGCAAGCCAGCTGTTTTTTATTCTAGGCTGAGGTCTCCTTTGAGCCATACTGTTGGACTAACCAGGAAGTAAGGCTCCTTCTGGTGCCCCATCTATTTAACCCTGCCATTTCCAAAGCGAGGGTGCCAGTGTTTGAGCAAGTCAGCTGAGAAGATCTGGCCACAATCCAAACTTGTTATAAAGTCTTATCGAAGAACATGGCCATCATTAGTTAGCTGTGCAGCTTTTTCAGCATTATGCAGCATCCTCACAGTTTGTGTAACCTTGGAGCTGCCATGTGAGGATCAGTGAGAAGCCATGACTTGCCAAGTGTTGCTCTGGAAGCAAGGTGGAAGCAACTCTGCGCCTAAGTTCCCCTCAAAACATAGATAGTTGCAGTTGTGTGATGACTTTAACTGTTTCCCTGCCCTTTCTTTATCTGCATCCCATCAGGGTGGAATGTGCTCCGTCTACCTTAAGGACAGTGAGAAGGTGGTCAGCATTTCCAGTGAGCACCTGGAGCCTGTCATACCTACCAAGAACAATAAGGTATGTTGAAAGAAGCTTCTTCCCTCTTGTAGCCCTCTGCAGGGAAAGCCATGATTGGCTCAGCCCCTGCCTGGCTGCCATGCTTCCCAGTTTCCCTCCTCCCTTCCCCTCAGGACATGGCTTGGGTTGGCTCTGATCTAGTTTGTGGCTGCTTCTCATTGCTGGGTTCCCTTCCTGCAGGTCAAAGTCATCCTAGGGGAGGACCGAGAAGCCACTGGTGTCCTGTTGAGCATTGATGGCGAGGATGGCATTGTCCGCATGGACTTGAAGGAACAGCTGAAGATCCTGAACCTGCGTTTCCTTGGCAAACTGCTGGAGGCCTAGAGGGATGGGAAATCCATTTTTTGTTCTCTTGTTGTGGCTTTGTATGTTTTTAAGCACATTGCCTTGTACAGATTTGCTCCAGAGGGACATTATTTTTGTTCTGTCGCTTTTTACTTCCCCAGCCCAACAGATGATTTCTTGAGGTTTGGGGGTGGGAAGGGGGGACGCTAGTCTTGCAATTGTGCATTGTGAATAAGTGACTTCAGCAGTGGACTCATGGCAAGTGGAGGGCTGTCCTTTCCCCTTCTCTCTTGTAGTGCTTTATGCCCTCTACAGAGAGAGAACTATCCAGTGTGTAGCTTGTTTTAATAAAAATTCTCCCTGTGCACCCCAAGGTGGGTGTGTGCTGTGTTTGCCTTGCTCAAGAAACTGCCACATTCAGATTGTCTGCCTCGTCATTGGAACAAGAAGTTTGCAAGTACTTTGTTCCGTAAAAGATACTTTATATCAATGATTCCATTCTTTCTCATCTCTGTTGGGTTTAAATGATGATGCTGTTGAGGGAATGATTAACTCAGCCTGAATGCAGAGGGTCCTGGTCCATGCCTATGGAGGAGGCTGGACTAGGTCAGTGCTCAACAATAAAATTGGCACAGTACTAAAAATTCTTGTGCAGTTGCAGCCAGGGGCCTGATGCTAAATGACAAGATGAAACCTAGGAGCCATCAGTTGCAAAATTCTCTTCTATAGAAGGAGATCCTAACCCTTTTAAAGAAGTGTACCCCTTCTGTTGCAAACCTTCAGCTCAGGTATCTTATTTATTGTGTACACAAATTTAAACATTAATTTAATGGGAGAAGTAAATTTGTTCCATTAATTTCAGTACTCATTAGTACTTAAGCCAGTTAAAGGTAAAGTGTGCCATCAAATCGATTTTGACTCCTGGTGCCCACAGAGCCCTGTGGTTGTCTTTGGTAGAATACAGGAGGGATTTACCATTGCCTCTTCCCGTGCAGTCTGAGATGATGCCTCTCAGCATCTTCCTATATTGCTGCTGCCTAATATAGGTGTTTCCCATAGTCTGGGAAGCATAGGGGGAGTTCTGAACCAGCAACCTTCTGCTTGTTAGTCTGTGTCACTTAAGGTGGTTATAAGCCAGTTACTGGAGTTTTAATCTGCGAGAGACAGACAACACCAATTTAAGTGTTACAACCCTACAGTGACTGGCCGTCAGGAGGAGAGCCTTCGCCCTTTCTTCTTCTGCACCGGACACATGGCGGAGAATGCCTTGGCTTCGAGCCGGCAATCCTCAGGTAGGTGGGTGGGTGAGTAGCAGGACAGCTCTGAGCCCCGCTCTAGAGCGCACGTGTCGTGCCCCTTCAGCCTTGGCAGCCACCCTCTTCCCTGTTAGGGGGACCCACCTCCCTTGTCCGCTTGCAAGCCAATGAGCAGCTAGTTTCACAGTCGCCCTGCCCATTTAGCATTTCTTTCCCATTGGGCACAGCGACGTGCTTGTCATCGCGGAGTCTCCGCCTAGGAGTGCGGCCGTGGGGGAATCTCCCTCTTGATTGGCTAAGAGCCAATCGGTGGGGCGGGGGAAATCCGAGATGAGCCGCTTTTGCAGATTGGATGGCTGAAAACCGACCCGTTTCTAATTGGAGAGGGGAGGCAGCCCGAAAGGAGGGAGGCTGGCCTCCCGCAGCTTCCTGGCTTGCTTCTCCCGATTGGTTGAGACCTTCCGGGGGGGGGATGGTAGCCCACGTCCCATTTTCGCTTCCTAATTGGCTGTGAGGATTAAAAAAAAAAAAAACTAGCGGACGCATGCGCCTTTCGCTGCCTCGCGAGGAAAAATGGCGGCGGCGGCCGCTCGCGCCTTCACTGTGGCGGCTTCGGCGGGCGGGCAGCGCGCCCTGAGGGGAGGCGGCCGTTGTGCAGCCGCAAGAATAGCAGGCGGCTCCGGCTCCTGCTGGCGGTGGCGGCGACGAGGTGCCTGGACGCCGGCCCCGGGGCGGACACTGACCTCGGGGGCTCCCTCGCAGGCGGTGGGGGCGGGGCTGACGGAGGCGGTCCTGCGGGATGCGGTCAGGCAGCGGCAGCAGGTGAGGGGCGCGGGTACCCGGATGGTGGCGGCTGGGGCTGCCCCCCCGAGCCCGGCGGCCCTTGGCGCCCCCCAGCCCAGCAGAGCCCAGCCCAGCATCGTCCGCCCTGACCGGCAGCGTCGCTCCGGACAGCTTGCCAGTCCGAGATGGCCGGGTTATTGCTCTGCGACCCGTAGTAGAGAAGACCGACCTTTGCGTTACTTTTATTATCGACGTTTAATGGTGGTGGTGTTTCTAAGTGTCTTAATATATGTGTATTGCTCCAAAGATACTGTAAACTGCCTTGCGATTGTTTTAATTAAGGGTGGTATCCAAATCGGACATTAATACTAACATTTTAAATTGTTCATTTTTATTGTATGTCTTTTTTTTTTACTTTTGTAAAATGAAAGGCGTATATAAGCTTAAAATACATAAACAAAACATTGAGTGAGAGAGCCTCAAAAACAATACAAGAGCGGCTGCTGAAGAAATACTTGATGTGTTTCCGGTAATGCACCTTTTTTGAGGACGACTTTCACGTGACTGCCTGGAAGAGAGGTGTTCAGACGGCTCAGGGCTCTGGCAGCACCGCTCCCCCAGGCAGTCAGGTGAAAAGATTGCTTGGAAAAAGTCCTTTATCGCAGTGCATTGGAATACATGTTTCTTCAGCAGCTGCTCTTGTACCGTGTTAGAGGGCTGCTGTTCTGCCTCTGAGCTGTTTTCTCCCTGCTCCCAAGGATAGATACAGGGGAGTTGCCTGAACCAGAGTCAGGCCCTTAGGCTGCCTGGCCCAAATCATCATTTTTCTCCTGTGGGAGGGAGTGCCTGTCATCACACAAACCTGGCTGCCCTCTGAGCTGCATGTGCTTGGAGAGAAGCGGGGGCGGCGGCAAAGTCTTTCCTCCATGCTGGCCTGACAGGGATTCAGGAGGAGGTCCAAAGCTGCTCCCTACAACCTGAGGGGGAGAGCATTGTGTATCTGTGCACTGTACGCACCTTTTGAATGTGCTATTTAAAATCACTGTATTCTCCCCCTGCCCCTCTGCAGTCAGCTGAAGGTGGAGAAGGGAAAAGTTCTGGCTCTGATGAGCAGCAAGAGAAGAAACGGAAGGAAAATACTGCTTATGCAAAGAAGATGGTGCTGAGGATAGCTGGGCTTATGGGAGCTAGTAGTGGCATAGCAGTTATTTATATATTTGGTAAGTTTGCTCTCATCCAATGTGGGAAAGACCTGTGGCTTACGATGTGGCTGTCAGCCAGCCAGTTCACTGTGTTGAGGTTTCCGCTTCTGACCCCATTATCCGTATAACAGAGTCATTGCTGTTGCCACTGCCTCCAGGCCTCTTCTGTCTTAAGGATTCCAGCTGATCAGCCCTCTGGCTAGCAGAAACTTCTGTTATGAGTGCCTGTTCTCAAAAGACAGTTTGGGGTGGTGGTATAAGTTAGAGCAGGGGTGTCAAGCATAAGGCCTACAGGCCAGATCTAGCCCCACAAGCTCAGTTGTCCAGCTGAGCTGCCATCGCATTTCTTCTCCCCACTGCCAGCCACAGCATGGTACATCTTCCCACTTGCTGCATCTTGCTTGCTTCCTCTCTCCTGCCTAGGGTTGCCAACTATCCCGCACTGCGCAGGATGTCCCTACTTCCAGCGGGGAAATGCTCATCCCGTTTGGGGCAAGTTTTCTCCCACTTAAAAAAAAAAAAAAAGAATTTAACTTTAAAGCAGCTGCTGTGCAGTGGCGGAGCAGGGATGACTGCGAGAGCTCCTCCCGCTTCCCCGACTAGGTGAAGTTGGCAGGCACGCAGGCTGCTGCTGGGGCAAGTGCACTGAAAAGCGAGCAGAAGGCACTGCAGGTGGGGCTTGGGAGAAGGCAGCGAAGGAGTCCCTACCCGACCCACCTTTCTCTCCCAAATGAGGTGATCTGGGCCCATTTCAAGAAACCTGAACACTATGCCACATCGGCTTTCTCCAAAAACTTCTGGAGTCCTCGTTGCATGATGCCCCCAAGTGACATTTCTCTCTTGTATTTTTGTGGCAGGTAGTAATTCAGTGGACGAGCATGGTGTCAAGGTAAGTTGCTCGCTTTTAGAGTGTGTTGGGGCTTGTTAAAAAGGGGATTTGGGGAGATGCCACTAGAGGTCACTGTTGGTTTGAATTTACTGTGCTGTTGATGTTGAACTCTTCAGTCTGTTTTATCCGTTCTGGGGTGTGGTGGTGGTGAAGGTTAAATTTGGCAGATGGTTACACTTTTGGCTGATAAGACCTGAGCGAAGGAGTAGTGTTGGACAGTGTACCATGCCCAGTTCCTTTGTGTTGGAGGAGATCAGTTTGTGTAGCATCTTTGAACAGTGGCTGTGAGAAGTTCTGTTGTTTCTGTAGCTGCTTCGCTGCCTAGGAAGCTTTCTAGTCTGCTGTCTTGTCAGCAGCCCTGCGAGGCAGCTTAATACACTCTTAATAGGAAGAGTGTCTTTTTGCAAGGACACCCAGTGAACTGTGTTGGGTTGGCATGGATTAGAACCTAGGGCTTTTATATCCGTCACTGGCATTTTGATCACTTTAAGAACATAGAAAGCTGCCATATACTGAGTCAGACCATAGGTAAGAACACAAGAACAGCCCTGCTGGATCAGGCCCAAGGAAGCCCATCTCATCCAGCATCCTGTTTCGCCCAGTGGCCCACCAGATGCCGCTGGAAGCCACAAGCAGGAGTTGAGGGCGTGCCCTCTCTCCTGCTGTTACTCCCCTGCAGCTGGTACTCAGAGGGGTCCTGCCTTTGAGGCTGGAGGTGTCCCACAGCCCTCTGACTAATAGCCATTGATAGACCTCTCCTCCATGAAGTGATCCAAACTCTTCTTAAAGCCATCCAGGTTGTTGGCTGTCACCACATCTTGTGTTAGAGAATTCCACAAGTGGATTATGCGTTGTGTGAAAAAGTACTTCCGTTTGTTGGTCCTAGATTTCCTGGCATTCAATTTCATGGGATGACCCCTGGTTGTAGTGTTATGGGAGAGGGAGAAGATTTTCTCTCTATCCGCTTTCTCCACACCATGCATGATTTTATAGAGGTATCTCCTTGCAGTTGTCTTTTTTCTAAACTAAAAAGCCCCAGGTGTTGTTGTCTTGCCTCATAAGAAAGGTGCTCTAGGCCCCTGATCATCTTGGTTGCCCTCTTCTGCACCTTTTCCAGGTCTACACAGTCTGTTGTCTACACAGACTGGCAGCGGCTTCTCCAAGCTTGCAAGCAGGAATCCCTCTCAGCCCTATCTTGGAGATGCCGCCAGGGAGGGAACTTGGAACCTTCTGCTCTTCCCAGAGCAGCTCCATCCCCTGAGAGGAATATCTTACACTGCTCACACATCAAGTCTCCCATTCATAGGCAACCAGAGCAGACCCTACTTAACTGACTCCCTCCTGGTTGCCAGCCCATAGGCAAGTGTTGTGTGGAGGAAGCAATGACTGCAGAGCACTATTGGGAAGTAATAGTAAGGAGTTCACCCCTCCTCTGAGTGCCCCTCTGGTAAGCTAGCTGCTGACTGGCAGGACTTCAGGTTAACGTCTGAACACGTCTGTTTTTATTTTTTCTTGTGACCTGGGCTACATAGGAAGATGCCTTATGCCAAGTCAGACCGTTGGTTTTCCTCCCCTGTGTATGGTGATTTGTGCTTCCATCCTGGTCACCTCCGTCCCACCCCCTATTCTGCTACTGCCTCTTATTTACTCGTGCCATCTTCCCCACATGTTTCCATCTTCTCCAGATCCTGTCCCTGCTGCCTCCGTTCAGACTCTGAACAAAACATACAACTAAAACAGAGTTTATACATTATACTACCATACTTTTAAGGAAATAAAATGAGTTTGGCTTGAGCGCAAGATACACTGTATTTTCACACATGTACCCCACAGAGGATTATAAGATGCATCCATGCATAACCTGCACTTTGCTTCCAGTTATATTTTAAGGATAGCCTGCATCATTGTATTGTATTGCCCTCGACTAGTACACAGAGATAGATAATTACATATACTGTATTGCAGTCCTAAATCAACAATGGAAATCAAGAATACGAATATGATGAATATTTATATATTGCAAAAAGTTCCCAAAGTAGTTTACATAGTTAAATAAAATGGTTCCTTGTCCCCAAAAGTCTCACAATCTAAAAAAAGAAACATAAGATTGACACCAGCAACAGCCACTAGAGGGATGCTGTGCTGGGGTGGGATAGGACCAGTTGTTCTCCCTCTGCTTAAATAAAGAGAATCATCACTTTAAAAAGGTGCCTCTTTGCTCATTTAGCAAGGGGCAGTTCAGTTAGCAGGGGTCATG
This sequence comes from Hemicordylus capensis, assembly GCF_027244095.1. Lineage (NCBI taxonomy): Eukaryota > Metazoa > Chordata > Lepidosauria > Squamata > Cordylidae > Hemicordylus > Hemicordylus capensis. The sequence continues at coordinate 27,905,528 of NC_069663.1, read as the reverse complement.
TATTAGCTCAAATAACATGTTTTAAATTAAAGGCCCACCAGAAGCACCTAGTACTAGCTTTCACTGCTATAAAAGAGGTTGGATCTGTAATTCGCAGATCCAGGTACATAAAGAGACCAGACGAGTCCTCAATCAATCAGCCCAAATGGGCAGGATAGTATCTTGTTTAGACCTGCAAGGAATTTCAAACATCCACAGAAGGGGAAAGGGAAGGAGCGGGGCTTATAAAGGAGGAAGGATGAGCAGGATGTTTTGGCAGTGGTGCCTGGCACTTTGTGCCTGATGCTAACCATGTAGAGGGAGTATGTCCCTGTAAACCTTATGATTGGGTGGGGAGAAGTGAAACGGGGACTCTGCCTGAGTGGAAAAATGTCTTGACTGTTATGAATAATCACAAAATTGACCCACCCACCCCAGAGAGGCTGATGGCCGTGGCAGGAAGAACAGGAAGCATCCGAGCATGCCCCTTCTCTGCCAGCACCCACCTTACTTCTGGAAAAGGTGCCTGCTGGCGTGGTCACTGCTCAGCCTCCTGCACTGTAAAAAAGAGCTTTTATACACCACATCCACATAATTCCCTGATCCTCCCCATGTAGGATGCAAACACATGTATACCTCATGGGATATATGTCTGAAAATACAGTAATCCATCCTGGACCAAAATAGCCCCCACCTTTTCAAAATGCCTTTTATGCCATCAGAGCAGGAGTGGCGGGGGGGTGGGGATACTTGAAGTGACTTTTTCCTGTTCTACCCTTATTCAGCCCTCACACCACCGTGGGGAAAGATCTGCAGCCAAGTTCCCATCAATGTCTCGTGGTCCTTATTGCAGCAGCACATGTTGCCATGGAGGTGTGAATGGGCCTTCTTGATGGGGGTGTGATCTACCTGTTGCCTTCAGGCCTTTGTTGTCTTTGGAGGGCTGAGCCTTTGAGCTGGGTCTCTGGGTGTTCATCTGCAGCTTTTCTCATGTTCCATTCCTCTTCAAGTCAGCCCTTTGTAGCTGCTGCCTTTTTTGAACTGGTCTGGTTCTTGCTTTGTGAGACACTGATGATAAAGTTTCACGTAGATGCTGGAGTTGAAAATGACCAGGAGTAGAGTTGCAGAGGGACACCCCACCCCACTCCCATCTTTCTCTTCCAATTCTGAATGGGGATGTGTTTCTTCATGCACCTATATATGCACACTGCAATTTTGTGTACTCTGTGCAGTATTATGGGTACACTTGATAGATCAGATTTGGGGGAGAGGACTGGGAAGTTGATTTAATATGACTGCTTATCTAGCTGAATCTTCTCCAGCTCCTGGTACCGCCCCTTTTTTTCTGTAGATCTGCTCAAATGCAACTCCCATGGAGTTCAGTGGAGTTTGTGCCACGCATTTTCTGCCTAAACCTACCAAATGCTGCTGCTTCTTTTTTCATCCCTGGGTTGTTCATCCTTGGCAGCTTTGGTCCTTAGTTCCTGGAGCAGTGTGTTCTGTATTTGCCCCCTGTGAAAAGCCTCCCTTCTTGTGCTCTTTTTGACACCTATCCCTCCTGTGCCCATTGCAGGCAAGATGGTTAGGGCTGTCTGGGGTCTCTTTTGATATGCAGCACAAGCCTGGAGTGCTCTTGAGGAAATGAGGCATGAGTTGTTACTGGCCTTGCATATCCCTTTTGAACAGGGGTATGAAGCTCCCCACCACCACCCCCTTTCGGTTTTTGAAGTGTCTGACATTCTAACTGCCTTCCTGTATATGGGCAGCTTTTGATGTTGGAGGCGAAGCTGAAGCTGCCATTCCCCACCTGCTGTAAACAGTGCCTAAATTGTCTTGGGAGGTGAGGAAGTTGCTCTGCAATATTTTGGGGAGAAAAGAATACCTCCCCAGTTGCCCCAGGTGAATGGCCCTTCCCTTCCTCACCCCGTACCCTTCAGTTTGGGCTAACACGCTCCTTTCATGCTTCCATGAATTGCTTCTCACCTTTATTGCTGGCACATGCCATCTGTCTGTGATAATTTGTGCTAACGAGTCCCTTCCGGCACAATTGGCTTCTTTTATAGAGGTGTGTAGTAAGGGAATGGCACTCCAAATGAATCAAGCCTGTCTCTTCTGTGGCTTGGCTCCTTTTCTCTTCTTTTTATTTAATGGAGAAACTGGTTGCTATGTTTGCCCACAGCATTGTGCAGATGCTTTAGAGAGGACTTTTTAATGGCTGAAAAAAGACAAGCACATATATGATAGGTCTGTATCAAGGCTAGTAGCCATGCTATGTAAATGAAACTTCTATGTTTAGAGGCAGTGTATCTCTCCGAGCATTTGATAGGGTTGGGCATTTAACCAAGAAACGTTTGATCAGTCAAAAAAGAAGAAGCTATAAATTGATCAAATATTGATTAATATAACAGTCATGTTTTTTTTTAAATGAGGTGTATATTAGAACAACAAAGAAACATACAGTACTGTACTAATTAAAAAAACAACAAACAGTGATGACCTGTGACTTTAAACAGTGCTAGGTAACATTTCTATCAACATGACCAATTCTTTTCTTTGGCTTTTATCCTTAAATACTAGGATCAGCCAACAATCAATCAATCATCTTTATTCGGTCCATTGACCAGCAAGACAAATAAATACAAATCACAAGATACATTCAAATCAGCCAACAGAAGTAGAGCAAAGTAAGAGCAGCTTTTAAAAAAATGAAAGCTAGTTCTTAAAGGAAGTTGTGCTGAGTAGGCTGAAGCAGCATCTCTTTACCTGGTTGTTCACCTCCCCAGATACTGCAGGTTGTCGGGAGCAAGCAGCCCCCACTCCTGCCATTGCTGGGGTTAGGGGAGCAGCACCCTTATGAACTGGAAAAAGGCAGTCTGCTCTGTACATAGGTCTGTTCTTGGTTTCATGGGAGATTTGAGCATGGAAAAAGAGGCCCTTCGTGGACAATGGCTGGTGTGCCAACCCTGGTACTACCAGATGCACAATGAGGCAGCTCAGTGCTCTGGGAGCGGTCACGTCACTCTGAGGCTTTTTGTAAAACTGCCCATTGTTACTGGGTTAGAATATGCTGACCATATGCTGGTTTGCCTCAAAAGCTGTCCCCTTTGCGAGTCTTGGAAAAAGAGGGGTAGCACGATCGCCATCAGCACATGGCAGGGGCCTAGTTGAGGATTTTCACATCTGGAATTACCCTGAAGAGCTTGGAGAATCCTCCCGCTTTGAAGTGGCTGCTTTCCTGCCTCCCTCCCTCAAAGGTGCTCCCTGTCTGTTCCCTTATCGGCTCTCCTTAGGCCACAATAAAACCCCTTTGGTTTTGTTAATTACCCTTCTAGGTTGCCTGTCATATTCATGTGAATGGCTGCAACAGGGTGCGAGGCCGCCTGCCCGGAGCAGCTGTGCCCGCTCTAAAGGCCTTGGCACACTTCACAACTTCCTGAGAGTCGCATGGCATCACCCGGGTGCAGGAGGAGGCGCATTGTGGGGACCTGGCTTGTCTGGACGGCTCTTTCCCTTCGTGGCTGTAAAATGGGGGCTGCCTTTGATCTGCCCTGTTTCCCACACTGCTCTTTCTGCTCCCTTCTCTTGGGAAGTGTGGATTTGCAGAAAGAGGTTTCTTGATCTTTTTTATTACAAATTTCCTTTGCCACTCTCCAGGCCTCCCTGTGTGCATTGATCTTCTAGCCTCTGGCGAAAACAAAAAACCTGGGTTTATCTCAAAAGGAAAACTCTATCAGGGAAATGTTAAAAAGCTCAGCCCAAGGGTTCAGATGAGTGGCTGCAGGGAGAATATGGAGCTGGAATAAAACTAGATTCCGCTGCAGCAAGGAAGATGGTTGAGAGAACTTGTGGTGGTGACATTGGCAGCAAGCAAGAACAGGAAGCTGCCAAGACTGGGAAAACTTGGAAACTGGCCAACCTTGTTGTGTGTGTCAGCACTGGAACTGACACATGTAAGTGCACAAATAACACTGCAAAATGTGCTTCAGTTCTGACTCTTGTGCACCTCTTGGGATGGGGTTGGAAGAATCTTCTGGTTCCTGGTGCCACAAACTCCTAGGAATTGGAATCATTCTTCCTGATTGTGTTGGGCTGGTACTTTTACATTTTGGTTCTGACTCTTTTAAAAATTAGTTGCCAACAAAGTTTAGAAACTTAAAATGTATGTTTCCCATTGTGCCTTAAGAGTGAAAGTGTAGAACGGGATTTGGCTAATGAGACATGGGTCTTCTGGAGTGTATTTTTGACCATGGTGCTTGACTTGTGTGCCTTTCCAGGCTCTCCCCTCAAGGTGGCAATGTTGAGCTTCAAAACGGAACTGCTTTGAGATACTGGTTAACAGCTTTTAATGACAGGAACAGCCTTGTTAGAGCTGAAAATTAGATAACTGCCAAGATTGGCTGTGTCAGCAAACAGAGATTTGTTGGCTTTTGCCTGGTCAGTATCCCAGTTTGTGTAGCAAGCATCTGTGCCTCTGCCTGCCGCTTCTGCTGATCAGCTCTAATGGGGACAGTAGAGCAGCTCTACAGTTCTTGCTCTTTTTTGTTTCTCTGGTCCCTTTATCCTCCTGTGTCCTCTTATCCTTTCCACTGAACAGCTGGCCTTGGCGTCTGTGGCAAGAGCCAACTTTCTTGGCCAAGACGTTTTATTTAAAACATGCACAGAGATCACCAAAGCCTTTATTTCATTCATTATATGGCCCCTCAAGTTGTCTTGGGTCTAAAACTGGTACAGAAACCTGAAATCTAAAGTCCAGCGAAACATGGAAATGGCACCTGAATTGGAGAGCTTTTATGCCAGGATTTACTTCAGCATTTACCTGCCTAATTGGGCTAACTTGGTAGCAGTGATGGTGTTTGGTTAAATTAAAAAGACCATGTCTGGGTACCAGGGAAATGGGTGGAGGGGAGCAGACATCTGACAGCTGCCAGTGCATTGCCATGATTCTTGTGTGCCTCCAGTTGTCAACACCGGTTTGCTACCCTGCCAAGTCAATGTTCCATTGTCCCAAACAAAAGGGAGTCTAGGATTAGACACTGGATTATTTTTAGTGTCTTAAAGTCCTCCATCCTGCCTTATTCCACTTACTTTGCATAATCCTAAAGTGTGAAGGAAAGAGAAAAACAAATCTGGTGTGTGTATGTGTTGATTCTCCAAAGAGCAGTTTAAAAATAAAAATTTTGGAGCAGATCCTGCTTTCACTCTGAGTAGTCCCAGGCATTTTGTAAAGAAGCCACAAGCGCGGCTGCTGCCACATTGTCCAAAACAGGTCAACATTTGTGGGACTCTTTCAGGCTGTTGTGATGCGTTTGACCAGAGGACCTTGAAGTGGATTGGGCTTTTCTACAGAAGAGCTTGTCCAGTTTGTGCCAACAGCTGCTCTGTTCCTGCACCTGTGTCTGCAAACAATAAACCCTCGTGTGTGCGCGCTCACACACATGCAAGGTTGGGCAGGGGGTGCTTGTTCTTTAAATGTATTAAGATCTTTTGTTGCTTTGTATGAAGGATTCTGTGGTGCTCAAACAGCTGGTGCATTATTACAGATTCTTTCAAAGTGGCCGAGTTGAAAGGGCTCATTCCGTCGGTGACTTCTCTTTGGCCTGTGCATGAACAAGAAGAGCACAGCTGAGTTTCAAAATTGGCCATGTTGTAAGGCAGGACCCTAATTTACACTCCACCAGCACTTTGCAACCTGGAAAGCAAGCTGTAGGCAGACTTTTTCCGGAGTCAGTCCAATTTAGTTTTTCCTTTAAGAGAGAGAGAGAGATACCGAGTTCAGAATAGGAATGGTTGCAGCTTATTCCACATCAGTCACACCAGAGAGAGTGACTCTGTCCGAATTTCAAAATAGTAGCTTAGTAGAGGGACTTGAGAAGTGGGAAGGATTGAGCCAGGATGGGACCCCCCAAATTGAAATGCTTAGGAACGAATAAGAGAAAATGAGGCACCCCTCTTGTAAAGAACTGAGAAATTCAAACACTTGAGCCTCGCTTGTCAAGCTTGGGTCTGCCTGATGGGAGTTATTTTTCTGAACAGCAGATTCTGCTCCCTACCACACCTGCTTTATCACAGTCTGCTTCAGAAAATTCACTCTGTTTCAAAAGCTGTTGAGAAGCAGAAGCCCCAAGTGGAATTAGTTGTGTGGTTCTTTGGATCCTTGCCTTAAGTACTAACCTGGATTTTTGGAGCTCCAGGTGGTTCATTTCTTTTAAAAAATGAAGATTTTTCCTGTGGAGTGTATAGAAACTAGAGAGAATTCTGTCCTAGCGAATGTCTTAATTAACAAGGATCAGAAGTGAGGGCATCTTTCTTATTAATCCACCATCTCTTTCAGTGAGAGCTAAAATGAGTTAAAGAGTAGTTCATCCATGTAACAGCCTCAGCAACATTCTTACTTGGCTCCCTCCTCATCTCCATCCATCACAGCACCTGGAAGGTGCTGGGTGAGTGATCGAAAATCAGGTGATTAAAATCTACCCACCACAGGGCTCCCCTTTGTAAATCCTTTGCCTTTGTGTACTTGAGGACTGTGATTAAAACCAGGGCTGCAGCCCTACAGGATCCAGACATGGGGCACACAAGGGTCAAAATGATTAGGGCAGTGTTTATAGAAACATGCTGTGAGGAGGCTGCTGAAGTCTCTCCCTGGATCTGCATGGTGCAGCTTTGCCTGTTGATGCAACCCCCAGAGTATTAAAGGTGTGAGGGCCATTTGGTTCCAACCCCAAAGCTCAGTTATTTCTGCAAACACAAGATGAAATGAGCCCAGGCTCAAAAGTGGCAGTTGACTTCTAAAAGGCAAACTCTTGGGCCTCAAACTTGCATGGAAGCCACACTTTCTGACCTGAAACTCCCTAACCACCCCGGCTGGCTGTGGTTGCTCAGCAATCTGGACATGCTCAGAGGTAGTCGTTTTAAGTGCCAATCCCTGGACTGCACACTTGCTTACAACCATATTTGTGTGGTCTGGTTCACCTCATTCACTGCTGGTGGGGTCTGTCAGGGCACCACGTGTAGACAACACAGGGTCTTATTACAGCCTGACAACTGGAAGGAGGGAAGGTGGGTCAGATCCATTTCCTTTCCCTAGAGCATTGAATGCCGCATGAATTTTGCACCAGTGAAAGTGTGTGTCTTCTGAAAAAGTGGCCTTAAATCTGTTTTGCATCCACTTGCTATCCAGGCTCACCAAATGTCCTTGAGTTAGTGCCTAGAAGAGCAAAGGCTCTCTTGAGTGGTTCCGACAAATACCAGCAGGCAGGAGAGCTGAGCCAGGAGAAGCCCATCGATGGTTGAGTTTGACTCAGATGTGTGGGTTTGGTGCTATTTGCCCCCTTTAGTTTTCATTGGAAAAGGAGAGTGGGGTGCAAACAAAGAACTTATGTAGCCCATTTATACCCGGCTTTTTAACAGTCATTCAAGGCAGCTCATGGCATCAATTAAAACTATAAACACCTTCATACCATAAGACAAACTAAAGAGCAAACCTGCAGCTGGTCAGCCTTGACAGGGGCAGCGCCACAGCTAAAGTGCAGGTGCCTCCCATCAAGGAGAAGGCTTTGCGAAGGATCAGGGGGAAGCAGCAAGACTGATGAGAGAGCCCCGCTCATTGTGACTCCTTTTCTGACCAGCAAGTCCCAGAGAGCAGGGCCTGGGGGCAGCACTTCAGCTGACCTCCTGAGAAGGAGAGTCGGCTCAATGGGGGAAGTGCTCCGTCAGACGCGGTGGTCCCAGTATTGCTGCCTGCCTGCCACTGCCACTTCCTAGATGCAGCATCAGGTCTAGGGGACAGCCTAGCCACGCACATGCTTCAGTGCTCCTAGAGTGGTTGGTGCCCTGCCTCGCATGGGCTGCTTCTTGTGTGGATTCAGCCTCTGCTTGAGAACCACCCGGATTGTAACCAAAGAGTTCAGGTCAAGTTGAGGGCTGAGACACTATTGCAGGAGAGCCCGCGTTGGCTTTTAATGGGCAGAATGGTGGTTCTCATCCATGTTTGTGTTCATGCAGATGGAGTCAGTCAGATCACACCTTTCTTATATACTGTGTTCATCGTACAGCTCTACCTTAGTCTTAACAATTCTGTGAATCTATTCCTCATAAATGGTCGAGTAAACTCCTCATTTCTGGTTTCCTAATGGACTTTGCATAGACATGTCAAAGACAGCTGATTAATTCATATTCCTGTTTCCGCCCAGCTCTGGGGAGCAAACTCCAAAATAGTGACTCTATCCGTACTAACGCTTTGTATGTTGGACTGAGGCATTGTCGTCCTGTGCTTACTCAGTGTCTGAGTCTCTCTCATATCCTGGCCTTTTAAAAATAGGTCCCTGCTCAGCAGTGGTACTGAGGAGGGGTTATGGGCCGAAACACAGTGCAAAGCCAACGGTAGCTCTTGTTTTCTTGGTGTGTGAGTTTTGTTCTCTTCCTTCCTTCCTTCCTGTTGTCTATCTCAACCCTGTCCATCTTCCGCTGACCTGCCTGCATTGCTAGGGCTTCAGCCAGACTGAAGCCACTGTCCTTAGCCCCTCTCTGCCTCCAGGACTGCTCTGTTAACAGTCAGAGTGAGCTGAAAATAGCAGCCACTGAGCAGCATCCACTACTTCCAGTGACGCTTGCATCTCTAGCTTTGCTGGCTTGCTTAAGACATCTGGAGATGCTTGCCATGCGGCTGTAGATTACAGAAGGGCCTAGCATTGCCTTCCTGGTGCAGGCCAAAGGTCTCTGATCTCGCATTCTGCTCCTAACAGCTGGAAGCCAGATGTCTAGAAAGCCATCCAACAGGCTGTGAAGGTGATGGCGTTCCCAAGAGGAGAGCTGGCCCTGTGGTAGCAAACATGACTTGTCCCCTTAGCTAAGCAGGGTCCATCCTGGTTGCATATGAATGGGAGACTAGAAGTGTGAGCACTGGAAGATATTCCCCTTGGGATGGAGCCGTTCTGGGAGGAGCATCTAGTTTCCAAGTTCCCTCCCTGGCAGCATCTCCAACAAGATAGGGCTGAGAGAGACTCCTGCCTGCAACCTTGGAGAAGCTGCTGCCAGTCTGCGTAGACAATACTGAGCTAGCTGGACCTGTGGTCTGACTCAGTATATGGCAGCTGCCTATGTTTCTGTGTTCCAAGTGTCGAGTATTCAGAGGTCAGCTCACATGGAGATTCCCTTTAACTCTCATGACTCACAGATCTTTCTGGTGATGTGTGGGGAGAGATGTGAAGGGGTCTGCCTCTGTAGTTCTTTCTGGTGCGTGTCTACCAGTGTTCCCTCTAATTTTTTTGATCTGTGTGTGGAATGAGTTTTGTTATGAGTGGCAGTATCAAGGCACTGTGTGCGCATGTGTATTCAGAATGGGGCCTTCTTTATTCAACCTGAGCGGGATCTAAAATTAGCTGAGCGGACATCAAAAACCTTGTGAGCGCATGCACATCTGCACACCTTAGAGAGAATACTGTTGTCTACATTGAGAGCTGGTATGGTGTCCATATGACAGAGGTTGGACTAGGAATGCCTGTGTTTGTTGTCTTGTCTGTGTTGGATTTGGTCTCATCTGGTGGATGGAAATCACAAAGTTTCCTGCCTCTCAGGGCTGTTGCAGATGAATCAGCCAAAGATTGTAAATAATGGGTGTGTTTTGAGAACGCAACCTCTCCTGCCCTCCCAATCAGCTCTACTTGCTGTAAAGGGCTAGATAAGCTAGTGGGAGGCAGCCCCCCCACACACACACACATGCATCTGAATGCTCAGCCAGAAGAAAAATTAATCTCCGAAGATAGAAACAGATTGCTTCCTGTGCTCCACCCTGCAATTTATAATGTGCCGTGGAATCAAAAGAATTAATCTGGTTTCTCGGTTTCTCTACAGATTCCTGATGAATTTGACAATGGTAAGTAAGGCTGGCAGTTCTGTTTTTCAAAACTTGCCTCCTTGTACTGGGTGTGGAGAAGACTGGATGGGCAGAAAGGGGGGTGGCCAGGGGCAGTTGTGATGCCAAGTGGGAGGGATGAACTGGGAATACCTTGCTGGAAAGAAGACCCAAGTCCCTTGCATCCTGGATGGTCCGAAAAAGCCAGTAGTGCCAAGTCTTGCAAACAAGGATAAAATATCCCTGCCCTTTTGTCCCTAGAACATGTTAATTTGTGTGGGATTTTGAGAGCATTTCCTAGCTAGGGATTGGCTCAGCAAGTGGATTGTGGCTGAAAAGCTCTGAATTCACCCTTTTGATAGGATTGTTGACAGCTAATCAGTGCAGTGCAAAATATAAGTTTTTTGTTTTGCCTTTAAAGCCTGAGAATCAGCTGACTCCAACTTTTCTGCATATGTTGGGGGCAAAAAGTGCACTTAAGTAGCCTTTTGTACCTAAGAATTGGCCTCAAAAGGTTATGTAAATACTAACAGAAGAAATGTTACATCTCACTACAAATTTGGAGACTGATACTTGATCTATCTAGCATACAGTACAGTGTGGTAGTAGCTCATCCTGACGAGACACTCTTAAGGGGAGAAATTCTTTCCTAGTACCCCTCTAAAACTGGGGGGCTAAGCTGTGTGAAAGCTGGCCTTTGGCAAGGGCTTTCCATTTCCGCGTGCACCGTTACATGGTCCCTACTTGGGCAACTTCACGGTTCAAGACCCATCTGGTGTAACTAGAGGCTTTCTTACCTTCTTTAATGCGTGCTGCCAGCCAGCCAAATGTCTTCAGTAACTAAAAATTTAAGCAATAGTGAAATCCAGGCAGGCAGACAACCAGAGAGAATTGAAACCCACCAGAAATCAAGCTATAAATATGTTAATTCCTTGACACTGTTAAAGGAGATAGTAAGGGGATGGAAGCAGGCATGACCTGCTCTCACACTACCTCTTTACAAAAAATAAAAAATTGAGACAAACTAACTTCCAGGAATACTCAGGGTTCCTTTACATTTCTAATCTGATATGGGGGGGGGGGGATTTCTTCAGCGAGAGCAGATGCACTGATGTGTAAACAGTGTGTGTGCCCCTTGTTGAGAACAGAAGGTCAGGCGGAACTTATGTCGGGGCGGAGAGTTAACAATGCTGCTTCTCCGTTCCTCAGGCACCCGTCCCCCCCACCCCCCTATGCCTGTCCCTGGGCGTAGCTGGAGGCGAAAAGCAATGGCCAATGTTATGATGGAAATGAATGAGGAGCCCAAGCCCCGAGGGCCTTTAGGGTGGGGGTGGGGAAACAGATTCTGTGTGTCCCTGGGGGAAGTGAACCACAGGCATTCCAGATGTCCCCCTCCTCCTTAGCTATTCCACGGTTGAAGAGGAGCAGGTGGGCGAGAATCCAGGGGGCGGGGAGCAGACAGCAGAGTGGAGGTTAGACTCCAAAGGCATCCCAACACCACAGCCATTTTGCATCTTAGGCATCTCTAAGTTGCTCAAGCTGGTTCTGTGGCTGCCGAGGTGTCCAGAGTGGGCCCACTCCTGTCCCATCTGGCTTCAGACCCCAAACTCTGTCCTGTCTGCTACCTGGGTCATTTCGTTGGACTGTTAGCTTCAGAAGGATCAAATGATCCCTTAGGTTGTGGGTCAGTAAATCCTGTCTGTGGATGGCACGACATTCGCCAGCTGCATGGCCAGCCTGCACCCCTCTTGTCAAGAGCGGAAGCATTTCAGCTAGTTTTAGCAAGAACTGCACCATAAAGGTATTTCTGGCTGCCTCGCCCCAAGGGGTAAGGAGCCAAGAAAGGTGTCTTTGATGTTCAGAGGTTCTGGGAACAAATAGGGGCTGGGGGTGGGGGGAGGGCGGTGCAAGAGAGGGCCAGATGGGACTTGGCACACTGCTTTCATGAAACAGATTGTCCAGTAGTGGGACTTTTCCAATAATATATGTCGGAAGCCTGTGGGGAGGGGGAGCCGCTCGAAGGTTTTTGCCTGAGATAGGAAGCGCCTTTCACCAGCTCCTTTCAGCCGGCCTGGCATATGCTCTCGACAGATTAAAAGGCATTCTCCAGTCATGGCCTCCTTGTTGCCCACAATAGATTTATTCTTTCTCCCTTGCCCCGCTCCACACTCCCCCCCCCCCCCCGCCTTCCTTTCCTTGCAGATTTTCAGCTCTCTCTTCAAGCTCAGTCCTCTTTGATGTAAAGCTGTACAGATTGCTGTTAACAAGTTTTGTTTAACTACTCTGCACCGGTCCTTGTGCTGCTTGTGCTAAAAACGATTCTTTGCAGCCTTTTCTTCCCTGCTTTCTTTCCTTTATGCACACTTGTTTAACTTGTTTAACTACTCCCAAGCTCACGTTATCCCTTAGTTTAACTTCTAGAAGGGCTCACTTTTTGTTGAGAGTTCCGTGATTGAATGTGAACTGTATGGAAACGTGGAGGTGGCTGTTTGAAAGGTGTCCCCTCATGTATGGGGCATTATGGCCTAGATGTCACTGCTCCAAAGGAATTCTCACCCAACTTACCTACCTTTCTTTACTGTAGCTGGAAGGTCAATTTTTAAACATAGTTATAGTGAACCAAAGATCAAAAGCTCAGAGTAAGTTATAGACATGTAATAAATATTTGTGATTAAATCATCATCTCTCCTTATTCCTAGTACTTGAATGCCAAAAAAACTTAACGTTTTGGACTAACCAATTAATCTTGAGCCAGCTGATTTCTAGAACGTAAACTCAGTGGTCTTTATTTGGTCTTTATTTGGGGGCACTTACAACCATAACATTCACTGGCTAACAGCCAAAGTTGCTCATGAACCAAATAGCAGGACTACTTGTGAGTAATTTAGTCTGGGTGTCAGCCATTGGAAATAAGCAATCGTCATGAAAGGAAGGGACATGAATTGCCCAGCTGGTCACTTTCAGATCTATCTGCATCAGAAACTTTATTATCCAACATGTTGCATGCATCTTTCTGTGCCTGGCTGCTTAGAAGGAAGTCCCGCTGTGTTCAAGGAGGCTTCCTGGTAAATGGGTTCAGGATTGCAGCCTAAACTTCCAAAAGCAACCCTTTTGCATACAGACTCCATTGAGCAACAGGCTGCTGTAGTTCCCAAATGCCACTGTTAGGAGATGTTGGTTGAAACATTAGATCAGTGTCTGGTGCATCGAAGTTGGTAGTGCACTTATGTAAATCTTTTTTAAAATTTCTTTATTCCTTCAGCCAACTGGCTAAAAAAGCCTTCTAGCTGCCAGGCCAAATTCCAGCATACAAGCCCCCAGTTGATACCTGAATCCCTTTCCCTGTGGCGGCCTGGCCAGTCATCCAGCCCAGCTGCTCAGCTCAGATTATCATAACAATTGCTCCCAAATTATGCCCCATTCAACGCGCCTGCCTTTGATTGATTAACTTACAGTTTCTGTTTGAATAACCCTGGCCACTAAGATGCTAAAGCTGTAATCTCAGAGGGATAGTTAACAGCCCTGGTGTGGGGACCGTGGTCTCGCTCACACGCTCTTTCTTCTTCAGCCTGACCCCTGCTTAAGCGAGCTGGTAATTGAGGAATCCATTAGTATTCTTTGGGAAGAGCTGCTGCAGGGCTCTGCATATGTTCAGGCTGCATCAGATGGCTGCTGCGGGGCAGAGGGGGGGTGGGGGGTGGGGAGCCACGCTTAGCGGCCAGCTGCAGAGTCCTGCTCAGTTAAGACCCATTCATACATATTGACAGTATATTTAACTTTTGACAGACTTCTGCTTTTTCGCTGCTGCAGCAAAATAACCTTTTATGGCATCTTATTACACTTTTGGCCTGGGAGGAGACTTAGGTGTTTTTTTTCAGTTCTGGTATTCTGATGTGATTTAGTGTACCTCTTAACTGGTTTCAAATGGAATCCACCTCTGTAGAAGCCTGAAAATTGTACATCTTGGTTTTGAGGATGTCCAAACGGCTTCATCAGTGGAACTGCAGCTTCCGAGTTTTGTTTGGTTGGAAACCATGAGAGCTGAAACATGTTTAAAACTGGTTTAAATGGGCACAACCATAGGAAGATAGGAAGCTCTAGCTCAGTGTGGTCTACACTGCCTGGCAACCGCTCTCCCAAGGCTTCAGGCAGGAGTCTCTCCCAGCCCTACTAGAGATCCTACCAGGACATGAACCTGGGACCTTCTGCATGCAAAGCAAAAGCTCTACCACTGAGCTCCGGCCCCATCCGACTTGCCTTTTGGTCCCTGGGTTCGTGAGTGAAATCTGTGGACACAGCAACACCTCCTCTCCCCCTTCCTTGGCTAAAATATCCTTCAGGTGTGAGCACCCAAACAGCCCCGGAGCCAGAGGTCTGTGTGTGTGTGCCCCCTTTGGCATTCTGCTGCCGGTGAAGTGGGAGGTGCTTCCTGCAGGTGACTCTGTTCTCTGCATTGACTTTCAGATCCAGTGGTGATTCAGCAGTTCCGAAGGGCGTACAAATATTTCAAAGATTACAGACAGGTGAGTGAGCCTTCCACAGGCCTAGTGCTGTGAAGGGCTTTTAAAGAATCTGTTCCGAAATCTCCTGAAAGGGAAAAGAGATTCCCCCAAAGTCTGGAAGCAATCCTGATCGCCATATGTAGTTCCTTTGTGCGTGCCTTTGTATGTACTTCAAAAACTTCCGTTAGTTCAAAATGCAGCAGCCAGACTGGTCTCTGGGGTAACCTGGAGAGACCATATTATGCCTGTTTTAAAACAATTGCACTGGCTATAGATCTGTTTCCGGGCAAAATACAAAGTGTTGGTTATTACCCTTAAAGCCCTGAACAGCTTGGGTCCAGGCTACCTTAGAGAGCACCACCTTCTGTATGATCCCCATTGCATGTTGAGGTCATCTGGAGAGGTACGTCTGGTGGTGACTCAGAACCAGGCCTTCTCTGTAGCTGCTCCTGGCCTTTGGAATGCACTCCCGGCAGATACCTGCAGTTTAGGCTCGCTGTTGGCCTTTAAGAAAGCCCTGAAAACTTACTTGTTTGGCCTGGCCTTCCAAGTTTTTAAAATTGGTTTTAAGTATTTTAATTGGTTTTAAATGGTTTTGAATTGGTTTTAAATGGTTTTTATATTGTTTTAAGCAGTGTGTTTTAAGTGGTTTGTTTTTGTGTCTTTTTAAACTTGTTGTGCACCACCCAGAGCTTTTGGATGGGGCAGTCTATAAATGTAATAAATGACCATTTTAGCTGCTCTGTTGGAATCAGCATGTCAGACTTCCACTTGGCGTTGCCGCTGCTCCATGCCCTGAGTAGTGGACCCCCACTGCTTCCAGCTCTCTGACCCCCTGCTCTTCAACTGCCTCCTCCAAAGCAGATGTTTGCTTGCAGAGAAAGGGCTTCCCAAACTAGCACACCTTTATCAGCACAAGTGCTGCAACCAGATGGAGGAGGATCAGGTTTGTTGTGTCCCATTCAAAAGCAACCCATTTGTGAATGTAGGCTGCTGCTCCAAATTCCTCTGCCATTTCAGCCAGAGGACACCCCCTGGCAGAAGCTCCCTGGGGTTTTGTGTGTGTGCCAGCATGTCTCGGTACATGTTTTCCAATGGACCGGCTGGATGCAGTGGGTGTTTTAGGTTGAGTGTCATGGTTTTTTGTGGGTTGATGCTATGCATCACTTTGGGCATGTCTTAAGAAAAAGCGAGCCAGTTTTATAATTAACTTCTGAAGATTTAGCCTCTGTTAATCTATAGCCCTCTAAAAATCTAGATAGGTTCCTCACCCCACCCCCAAAATCAAATATTTCTATCAGCTGTTTGTCCCGAGATGGCAGAGGGGGGGAGGCAAGATTCTAACCTGGTTGCTTTAGAGTTGCACATGGTGAAGGGGAGAAAACATTGGTAGAGAGAAAGCAGAGATTATACATTCTAATATCTCATCACAAAAAGCTGCCTTTTTAATTTGTTAAACCTGTGAAATGTAACCTGGTGGCATGCAACACAGTGCCTTTGCTGTCCATTTGCATGCTGCCCACACGTTATCTGGCTGGACACATAACCACGGCTGTAAAGCTGCAGCTGCTAAGGGACAAAGTCTTCTGGAGCTGACTTCCCCTCCCCTGGTCTGTGCCTGGCTGCAGTCTCTGGGCTCACAGTATTTTTTGTGTGTGTTTGTGGCGGGGGGGGTGGAGTGGCGGGGGCGCACACGCCGCCACCGTTGCCGCCATGTAGGAGCCAGAGCCTTTAGCCAAAGCCCCGCTGTTGGGCTGAAAACGGCTTGTGCTGCCAAGGGCAGAGTTCAGGCTTGCCGGTTTATCAGGCTGACAGCTGATGCGGCTCAGGGTGGGTAGAGCAGGAGCCATTGTTGCTGCTGCTGCAGCAGAGCCCAGAAGCCCCAGTGGCGAACCAGGTTGACAGCATGGGTGGACGTTGTTGTCAAGCGGAGAAAGGGAAGCCCAGAATGTATTGAAAAGCAACACACCCCGCCCCTAGCCCATCTATTTGCACGCACGTAGGCCTCACCATCAGCATGATTCAGCTAGCAGATTGTCCAGGAAGTCCAAGTGGCAAAGGGAATTGGGGGCAGAGGGTGCCGAGTGATATAGGAGGCACACAGGCAGGTCGTGAGAGAGAGCCCCAGAGGCTCAGGCTGCCCCCTTCTCTGAGCAAGGGCCCATGGCTGGTGTGAGCTTGGACAGACTTCGGATGCTATTAATGCAAGTCACCCCACAGGGACCATGCAGTCAAAAAGCCTCGCACCTGATCTTCAGGCAGTGGATGTTCTGTGGTGCGCATTCACACGTGCAGACCCTAACTCATTCCAGGGAGGCATTTGGGGTCTGCACCAGTATTCAAGAATGGATTGCGAACGATATTGCTGACTTAGTTAGATTTTTGCTTCCTGGTTTCCAGGCTTCTTAAAAGTACTAACACACTGTACTAATGTTTTTAGGGTCTTACAGTCAACACATGAGGCTAGAATCTTAAAAAATTGAACCAGGGCTAACCCTACCTATCATCCAGGACTAGCAAAGCTGTGTGTGTGTAGCGGGTGGTGCTTCTGTCTCACTCTCCTGTTCCTGTGGTGTGCAGATTTAACTGGGGTGTGTGTGTGTGTGTGTTCTTGTACATCACTCTGAGCTTTGGGAAAGTGGCACATAAATACTTTCATACATATGTTGAAATGGTCTTGTGTCCGTCCCGTCCCCCCCAACTTTTATTTGGCAGATGATCATAGAGCCCACCAGTCCTAAACTGCTTCCAGACCCCCTGAAAGAACCCTACTACCAGCCCCCTTACACCCTCGTCATTGAACTCACAGATGTTCTCCTCCATCCGGAATGGTCGGTATGTATCCCTTCTGGTGCTTCTGGTGGTGTGGAAGACATTGCGAGAGCACTCGCTTTCCCCCTCCCCGCTGGCCTTAAGGTCCACGTTGCTCCTTCCACATCGCCGCCTGCTGGGCCACTCAGGCAGCCCTTCTTTGCCTGGCGGTCCAGGGAACTGTTGTGCTGCCTGCACTGCTGCTTGAGCCGTCCCTGAGTCTGGACAGGAGTCAGCTGTCCAGGACAGAGTGGACTGACCGTGGCTGCCTTTTAAGACACAGCACAGGCTCGGTTTTGTTCATAATTGGCACAGTGTGGAAGGTTTATTTGTATTGTATTTTGAAGGTCTTCGGCCAGAAGAGCATTTCAGGAGAGAGGGCTGCCCTCGGCTCCTCTAGTGGCCCGTTTGGGCACCTTGTTCCCTCTGCCCGCCTCCTGCTTCTGGCGCATGGTAATGCCATGTGTGACCCTGGGTGGGGTTGCAGTTGGCCTTGTGTGAGAAGGGTCCAGAAGGCCCTTCCAGAGAAGAAGGGAACAGGCTCAGTGGGGCTTGGATTCCTTTCCAGCGCAAGGCTTGCGTGCTGTTAGCAGAGTGTTTGGAAGACTCAGGGCTGTCCTTCCTGGGCTGGAGAGGGGGGTGCAGATGGGCACCAGTGGAGCAGCTTGCCTGCCGAGGGGCCTGCAAGCGCTCAAGGCTGGTGGTTGGAAAAGATTTCAGCTGGCCTAGCAGACGTGCCCCCATTCCCAAATCCTGGAAACATTGTGGCTAGCCGTATCTACTTGGCAAGAGACACCCCTAGCCCTTGGGGTTTGTGGAATTGCGGGGCTGCGGGGAGGGGAGAGCAGTAAGCTTTGTGCCCCGCTGCCCCCTTCTTCTTCAAGCAGAGCTGCCAGCATTGATCTGCTGCCCTCTCCCTCTCTCTGCTCTCCCACCTCCCCGGCCCATTTTGTCCGCAGCTAGTGACTGGCTGGCGCTTCAAGAAGAGACCAGGTATTGATAACCTCTTCCAGCAGTTGGCCCCACTTTATGAAATCGTCGTCTTTACCTCCGAGACCGGAATGGTGAGTGCTGCGTTGCTGTGACCAGCCTGTTGCCCTCCGGGCAGCTCCACAGCCAGGAGTCCTGTGTGGTTTGGGCTGGAAGTGGGTGGAGTTTGGCTGGGCAGGAGGCAAAGCGCCCTGTGCCAAACCCGGGAAACGCAGGGAGTTTGGAGGCGGCGCACAGTTATCCTTGCCTAGCAACAAATGCACGGTGCCGTCCTTAGATTTTCATTGGGCAAACGCGGGAGAGAAGGAGCATCAAGGCAGGCTGCACAGCAGCGGCTCTTCTAAATGAGCCAGGCGGGCTCCAAAGGAGATGCAGCGGCCTCTGGTTCCCGACTTGCCTGGTTGGGACACGCTCTTTCATCCTGCCCCCACCCTATCTGGTGAATGGCCAGCCTGCAAGCAGTGTGGCTCCCATTTAGGCAGGGGTGGGGTGGGATGAGAGACACGGGTGTGAATGGAGCTGCCCCACCTGGCTTGTTGGGTCCAGCCGCTGCTGAGGCTACAGATCTGTGGACAAGGTCAACAAGACTCTCTGAAGGGGAAATGCCTTGTGGTGATGGGGAGACCCGAGAGTTGCAAGAGGCAAGAATGCCAGCTGGGAGAGAGCAGATCAAGGCTAGAGCCAGGGGCACCCTTATTTAAATTCTGTGTCCTGGATACATCATGCAAAGTGAGCAAATGTGCACATTTTGCTTCTGCTAGGCGGGAGGAAAGGGCAAGGAGCTGTCCTGAGTCCCAATGCCCCACTCTGCCCACTCTGAGAGATCTGCAGGCCAGACAGTGTCCCGGTGTTTCTAAGCTTATCGCAGTAATCAAGAGGTTTCTGGCTTTTAATGTTTAGAGACAGAGAGAGCATAGCTTCTGAGTGCCGTGCCCAATTGTGGGCTTGCTTGGGACAGTGGCAGACAAATGCCCACACCTGCGTTCAAGGTCACCACCAAGAGCTTTGCAAGGGACTGAGGAATGTGTGTCCACTGCCAGAAGTGGGCAGAAAGGCCTGCTGGATCTCCTGGGTCAGCTGCCTCCCTCCCACTTTTCCTTTCTCACGCTTGAGTGGCAGGAGGAGTCCCACAGGGGAGCGTGCTGCTGCTGCTGCTCATTTGAATATGTATGGGTCCAGCCGCTCTCCTTTCAGGCCATTGAATCTGGGCTATTACTGTGCTAATTGAGTGGGTCTGTCCTCTGGGGTGGGGGGGAGAGGGGGGTAGGAGAAAACAGCACAGTCAGGAGACTTGTGGGCAAAAGAGAAGAAATGGCTCTGGGCAGGATCTGCATCCACATCTGGTTGGTTGGTTTTCTTCTTTTGCACGTGCGGTGGTGTTCAGCCCTGAGCTGGCTCTGCAGTGTTTAGAGCTCCAGCAAATGGAGTTAGAGGACTCTGTGTGTATTAATCTGGGAAGCCTTGTAGTTGAATGGATCACTTGGTGGCCCCTTCTTTTCCTGAGAGAGCACCTTAAAGATCAAGAGGAGGTTTCCTGGTCCACATTTATGGGACTCCTTCCATTGGAGATTTTCCAAAGCTGAGTCTGGACACGTTTTGGAAGTTGCCTCCTGTCACCCCCAGCCAGAGTGGCCAGTAGCCAGAGATGTTGGCAGTTGTAGTCCAACATCTGCAGGAGGGCTGAAGCTGAGCCGCCCTGGTTTAGAGCCAGCGCTTGGCTTGTGGCTTCCCTGCATGTAAGCTGCTACCCACCTTGAACCTCTGGGGCTGGTTGGCATGAACATCACAGAAGGAATAGACTTAGCAGCAGCAGCAGCAGCAGCAGCAGCAGCAGCTTGGACTGTCTGGCTGTTCCCAACACAGTGCCTCTGTCTTGTTCGCTTCAGTGGATCCAAACCCCACTGACAGGCTGGAGTGAGAACATGGCTTGATACATCTGCTACTGTCCACTCCTCTCCCCAGCAGAAATAGGGTGTCTAGTCCTCATGAAGTCATGCATTTTGACAAGACCTTGAAGCTGAAATGCCTTTGCTTTTTGCCAGGGGTTCTCAGCCTTGGATCCCCAGATGTGTTTGGACTACAGCTCCCACCATCCTCAGCCACAATGGCCTTTGGAATTGTAGTCCAGCAACATCTGGGGGCCCAAGGTTGGGAACCCCTTCTTTATGCTAATATTCCTCACGTGTGCCGAAAAGTTTAGAAATGTTTTAAGCCTGCAGGATAAAGCTGTTCACCTTTGTTTTATTTCTCCCCTCGCCCCCGCCCCAGACTGCCTTCCCCCTCATTGACAGTGTGGATCCTCATGGGTTCATCTCTTACCGGCTTTTCCGTGATGCCACTCGTTACATGGATGGGCATCACGTTAAGGTATGTGTAGTGTGGAGCTCTGGATATGTGGAAATGGAGATGCCCAGTAACCTTTGTGGGTGGGTTGTGTTAATTCTAGGCAGTTGACTGTGTTGAGAACTCAGAAGCCTCATCTTTAATCTTCTTGAATAGCAGGATTAGTTCTTGGTTTTATCATGTGCTGGTCCCCGATATGCATCTGGGGAAATCGTTTGGAGTGTCCCAGATTTTTCTTCTGGTATTCCTTTCCACCTCTCTACCCATATAAAATGCCAAAAGCAACAGTAAAATAAAGCTGGCTACTCAGCTTCTCCTCTTGCTTCTCATCTCAGCCCAGCTGCCAGGACCTCTTTGGAAAGCTTGACTTTAAAAACATGGCCTTTCTCTCTCCCCCCGCAAAGTGTTTGGGGGGACAACCCAAACTGCGTTTTTTGTGTCTGCTCCACTGGGTAGGCTGGCGCCCTGCGCAGTTTACCTGAAACATGGTGAGAATCCTTGTTTTTAAAGGCATGCCGTGCCTCAGGTAAAATGTGCAGGGCACCAGAACTCCGCCTACCCAGTGGAGAAGACACAAAAGATAGTAGAAACCCGCCAAAGAGCATTGAAGAGGGTCTGTAAGACCTGCTTTCGATGTCTGAAACTCCCAGGCTGAATCTCTGGCACCTCGCCTGGGCTTGGGGGCCGGAGCACATGGGCATGGATGCAGGCGGAATGGTTTGATTGGCTCTCCTCTACTTCCCATCTCATAATAACAATAATAAAAAATAATGCATGAATGTGGTTCTGAATGGGAACACTGAAAGCTAAGGTTGCAGTCCATCCAGCACACAAGTGAGTAGGTTCCATTGACTTCAGTGGGCCTTGCTCCCAAGTAAACATTCATAGGAGAACACTACTAAGCGTGGTGGAGGAGCTGACCTCACAGCTGACCCTAGACGCCCAGTGGTCCTCGTTAGAGGAGAGTTGCTTCCTCTGCACCCCCACTTGCAGCATTTTCATCCCTGTTTGTTTCGGAATAACTAGCCACATCACTAGCATATCTCCACAGCCGTATAGAATGCATCTTGAGCAAGGAGCCTAGACGAGCCCAAGGCTGACCCGCCAGATGCACCCCTTGTGTCCTGCACTCGGAGTCCCTGGTGTCTGTGCTCCACAATAGAGCGTGGATGGCTTGGCTTTGCTTGGAGCCTGCCTTCTGTCTGTCTTCCCTCCCCTCCCTCTTCACTTCCCATCTGCTCCCCCCCCCCCCGCCAGTGGGGTGTCCTTGTCTCTCCATGGAATGCACTTGCTTGCCGTCTCCACGGCTCTGCGTCCTGATGGCTGCTGATTCTTTTTTGTCTTTCCCTACGTGAGGGTGCGGGGCGGAGGGGAGCAAAGAGTTCTCTCCCCTCCTATAGGGAGCAGCCCTGCCCGTCCTTGGGGCAGCAGTGCTGATTGCCAAGAGAGGAATCTTTTTTTTTTTTTTTCTATCTTTCTCCAACCGGGAGTCTTCTGATATGATATACCCAAGGCAGTGAGAGAGAAGGTGTTTGGTAAAAAAGATCTGATGCACTGGGAGAAATCCTTGATTTCCAGGATTGGGGAATATTGCCGTCTCTGTTTCAAAAAGTGTTGTGTTTACAGTGGAGATTCAGGATACCTTTTGCACAGACCTTTTAAAAAGGAAGAAACAATCTTAATGCTACTGTGAGTGCAGACAAGTGTCTTGTGTGCAGGAGAAATTCTCGGAACAAATGAGGCAATATGCTTGGGTCAAGTTAATGGTTCCAAGTGTTGCATGTGAGCTTTTGAGTTACTTGTGATTTTTCTCAGGCATATTTGTTCAAAGGTTTTTGTCTTAGAAAAGTTTTTAAAAAGTGTAAGTCTGAGTTGCCTAGTGAAGCTGAGGAGAAAAGGAAGCGGTGAGAAGTTTGAGACTGGGATTGCCTCAGTCTGACTGCAAGCTGTTTCTGATCTTACTGAAGGCGGTGGGTTCAAGTGGCACCTCAGAAACGAGAAATGGGAGACAGCGAGATAGAGAGGAAAAGCCCCCGCCAGGGAGTCCAGGCATTCATTTACAAGGCACCTTTTCCACACTTGAGTGCTGGCAGTGGCCTTTAATCTGCAAGTACACGATAAGTTTCTGCTTCCATTGCAATGTTTGGATCTGTCTAAAGCACCACATTAGCCTGCCTGATTGTGTCTCTGACGTGTTTTTGTGTGTCCTCTTCTTCCTCCTCCTCCCCAGGATATCTCCTGTCTGAACAGAGACCCAGCCAAAGTGGTGGTGGTGGACTGCAAGAAGGAGGCCTTCCACTTGCAGCCCTTCAACGGCATGGCGCTGAAGAAGTGGGATGGGAACTCGGATGACCGGACGCTCTTTGACCTTGCTGCCTTTCTGAAGAGTAAGGAGAGGGTTGCCTGGGCTTAATGATGGGATTGGCTGGGTAGAGAGGGCTGAACCACTCCCTGGAGGGGTTGCAGCATCTCCACCCTTCTTTCTTCTTCTAAATCTAGTTGACTGAATGAGCCTCTGTGGTTGGACTAGGTGCTTTCCACACGTTCATCAAGGAGTGGCTCCTCCTAATGGGCCGGGGGTGGCGGCAAAGGAGTCGCAGCCGCCTCTTCTTTCTCCCACCCCACACTGTCTGCAGGCTGGCCGTTAGTCAGCAGCTCTACTCGACAAATAGCCAGTCTGAAGGTAGCGCAGCTTTCATTAGCGCTGGGGCGGGAGAGAGGCAAACAGAGCTCAAGGAAGCAGCGGGGGCTGTGCCTGCTTTGGCCCCTCCGTGGGCGCCCCCACCCTGTTAGGACAAGCTGCTCCTTTTTTCATCAAGGTCCAAAGAATATCTCTCTCTTGCTATTTTTGAACATTGCAAGTTTCTGGCCCTTGTAGCTGCAGAAAGAAGTAAGTGTCTGTGTACAGACAGTAATGGTGAAATCTCAAAAGCCACAGACTGCAGAAGAGGGCACCTCAGGGGCCTAGAGGGTGGATGTTGGTGCTCTGTGTATCTCCTCCTTATTTGGCTAATGAAAGAATAATGTGCAAAATAAGCGAAGAGTTGTTTTGCATAGCTTATGCTGTAGAATTTGTCTTTCCTAGATGTAGAAACCTTTTCCTTTTGGTGTACAGTGCAGCCATTCTTGTTTATAGGGGGAACACAATTGTACACAGTGTACAGTCTCTTGAGTATTCATTCCTTACTGCTTGCCTCATTGTTACCCTACAGCCATTGCCTTGAGTGGTGTAGAAGACGTCCGGACCGTGTTGGAGAACTACTCCTTGGAAGAGGACCCCCTGGAGGCATTTAAACGCAGGCAGTCCCAGCTGGAGCAGGTGAATGTCAGCCCCTCCCTTCCCTGGGGCCTCTCTTGCTGTTCCGGTGCCAAAATTCTGGATGAGGGGAAAGTGAGCAGCGCTTTGAAAACTGTTTTCAGTTCCACAGCACCTGCAGCTTATATTATTATTATTATTACATTTATATCCCGCTCTTCCTCAAAGGAGCCCAGAGCGGTGTACTACATACTTAAGTGAGGTGCTGGCAACTGATCCTGCTCCCACAGACCATCCCTTGGCGTGGTTAGTCAGTGGCTTGATGTTGGGGCAGGGTCTCTGTCCGGGCCACTTTGCAGGTAAATTCATCCAGGGTGTATCACCTGCCCAGTTGGCTTGGCTTGGCAGTGTAAAGCTGGGAAATCCAGGCTGCTGTCCAGAATAGACAGAGATGGGGGGGAGGGCCTGAGGGAAGAAACAGGGCTGGCAGAAACAGGGTTTGCAAGCCAAGCTCTGTTAGTGCAACATCCAAAACGTCTCACATTTTGAAACCAATTCACATGCATTATTGCAAGAACTCTGTAAGGTAGAAACAACATTGCGTATTGCTGGAAACAACAGCCGAAGGACAGCACCAAATGGTGCCCAGGAGGAGGGCAAGAGGTTCTACCTAAATAATCCTGGCACCAGGTGGGGAAACTCTCACAGTTTCTCCTCCTGGCTTGAAACTATAATGTGACTTTATTGTAAGGATATTTTGCTTGGAGAACCTCTTGTGGGTTACAAGTTTTCAAATCAGTCAAGTCACATTCTGTCGGCCCATCATGGCTGTTGCAGAGGCTGAGCAGGATGAATTTGCCTCAGGCTGCCTCATCGGTGTGTGGCTGCAGTGAAATGCAATGATTTGTGCTTTCCTCCCATCCACCCAAGCTCAAAAAACAGAAATGACAGCCTCAGCCTTCTCCCTCTGCCTTTGGAAAAATGGGGTTGGTGGGTGTCAGGCTGTTGGCTGCTTGGTGAAAAGAGGCTCTCTGTGTGGGTGTCCTTTCTCAGGAGGAGCAGCAGCGTCTCTCCGACCTCTCCCAGCACAAGAAGCAGCAGCTCTTCCTGGGCTCCCTGGCAAGCCGGCTGTGGCCTCGCTCCAAGCAGCAGTGACGCCGGTGCCCGCCAGTGCCGCCTCGGCCGCTCCAGTCCCTTGCCTGCGGGAGCGCCCACCTCTGCAGAAAGTTGCACCAGGGGACACAGACTCTGGCCAAAGAGGGCCCACATCAGGGGTCGCGAGAGGCAGCCCATCCACCCCAGGCTCCTCTCCGTTCCAGCCGCGATCTCTTTTTGGAGGTCTGGAGAACTGTGTTCAGGCTCGAGCCCTTTTCCGGGAGATGGAACTCTCCCAGAGTGGGATCTGTGTTGACCCATTGGGCAGCTTTCCTGTGCAGCCAAGGAAGCGTGTGTCCCCACTAGAGCCAGGAAAGGAGCGAGGAAAGTCTCTGCTTCTAGGTAGCTCCTGGATCCACCTTTCACGCATCTCTATCATGTTCCCTTCAGACTTCAGACCACGCCGCTCTTCTGTTGGCACAAATGGAAATGAATGTGGGGGTTACTCAAATAAATGGTCACCTTTATAGCAACAGAGTCAGTCCCTGTTTTCCCTTTTATGTGTGCTAAAGCGTAAGTACCCAGGGGTATGTATAACTGAGAATTCTCAGGAGGACAGGAGCATTATCTGCACAGGGATTCTCGGAGGTTGTTGGACTTCAACTCCCATCATCCCCAGCTGAAAGCCATTGTGGCTGGGGATGATAGGAGTGGAAGTCGAACAACATCTGTCAACCAAGTTGGAGCAGCTGTTGCAAAAGGATTGGGAGTCCAGAAAGTTGTGGAGCACTCGCCCTTTTGATATTCTCTTTCCATGTAACCTGTTCTGAATCTTCCTGCTCTGCTAGGTGAACAGCTGCTTTTGCAAAGTTTGTTGGAGTTTCCAGCACCACTCTGAGTAAGGCCCAGCCTTGGGGCCCCACCTTCTTGCCCCCCGTGGCATCTCAGTGCAGGGAAGTCAGCTCCAGTCTTCATCCTGAGCCCAGAGTCGGATATAAACAGGAAAGTGAGCCATCCGGAGTAGACTGGGGGGTGGAGGATGGGGGACCATTGTAGGGAGAAGCACTGCGTAGAAGTATCCTGTTTCTCCTGCTGTATGTTTTCTACTCTTGCTCCCCCCGCCCCAAATCTTTAGATGGTAGAGGCTTTTGTCTTGTGAAGTTGGGATTTCTGCTGTTATTTTGGGAGTGTTCTGATTCATCACACAAATGCAGGATTTTTGTACCAAATGTAGAAAACTCAGCTTCCTGGGGACTTTGGCTTTTGTTGGCCAAAGTGCAAGCTACACTTCGCCTCTCCTGCCTGTCTGTAGCGGGGGAATCTGGCCGACCCACCAGAGCAGCAGTCCAGATGCGCTGAGGTCGGAAAGAGTTCTCAGTCGTGCAGCAGTAGAGCACCAGACCTTGGCAAGTGGCTCTAAATGGGGGCGGGGGGCGGGCAGAGGCTGAACACCTGCCACTTGCACCTGCGGACAAGTCCTTCATTTCAGCTTCCCCCTCCAATTAGTGGCCAGCCTGACAAATATTATTGACGCCAACCGGACTGTTAGGAAGCACGTGGCATGTTGAAAGTGTTGCATCGAAATACCAGCCTGGCACATCAGGGCCCTCGTGTCTCGGTCCGGCCCTGGGTGGAGCAGCCCGGATTCTGCCTCCCGAATCCGCACAGCTCCTGCCTGGTGAGTCACTGGGGCCACTTCCTTGCAGGGGCTCTCTCTGAGGGCAACCAGCAGCACACACTCTTGGCTGCTGTCCTTTTGGTTTGGTTTGGTTTTTTGGTCCTTCCCTACCTTATTCTTCATAGAAAGAATGCAGAGGCGGGGGGGGGGAGGGCACTTCCCGACAGGAACTGAATCCAGCTCTTTCCCACACTCTCCCCTCCCCCCAAGCAAGTGCATTTCCAGGCTGTCTAGGCCAGGCTTTCAGTGGCGGGGGGGGGAGAGCGAGAGAGGAATAAACAGCTGGAGGTGGGGGGAGAACACCGGCGTGTCTAGAACATCAACAGGACGTGAGCCCGGAAGGACATACGGCATCCCTCCTGGTTGCCTTTTAAATGCATTGACAATCCCTTACTTTGCTGCCAAACAAACAGGAAGGAGGGAGTGGATTTCTCTGTGCAGTCCCAGTGTTAAGGAGAGCCACGCTGCCTGCAGGCTGGCCATTCACCAGGTAGAGCTGTGCGTGTAACCCATTCAGTTCTACCTGCAGGCCGTATGCAGGGTGGGGGAGAGAGGAGCAAACAGCTCTTGGAAGCGGAGGCAGCTGTGCCTCTGTTCCCCCCCCCCCGCCCCACCCCAGCTCATTAGGACGAGCCCTTCCTGCCCAGGGCTACACAGTTAGTTATCAGTAGTTGCGTGCCTAGCTCAAAAGAAGCAGAGGGTGCTCTCCCTCCACAGTCGAGGGAGCTCCAGCTCCCCACCCTTGTGACCATTGCCTGTCACACCTCCTGCCTGCTCGTGCTCAGCACGCTCAGTGGGGGGAACCCTGCTCATCTCTCGCCCTGCCTGCAGCAGCTTTCTCTCTGGCATGCCTCGGTCATGCCTCAGTCCCCTTGCCTCTGCTCAGAACTCTGCCACCAAGCCCATTTCTCTCTTCCGGCGGCCACATGCTGAGGCCAAGCTCTCCCTCCCTCCTCTCCAAGGCCCTCCATGGCCTTGCTTCCCCCATTACTCCCCACTTGTATCCTGACACATCCCTGCCTCTGCCCAGCTCCTCCACCCTCAGCCTTCAGAAGGTTTCCGGCTCCCTCGGCCACTTCTCTTTCTCCCTTGTTGCCTCCTAGAACGATTGGGTGGTGTCACCTCTGCGACCCCCTTCGTGTCTCTCCTGCAACCCCACTTCCGGTGAGCACAACCCTCTCGCCCTCCTTCCCTGCTGCAGGGGTGGCCAGCTGTAGCTAGACTACAACTCCCATGATCCCAGCCACCATTTGTTGCAGTTGGAGCTGATGGGAGTTGTAGTCCAACCTGAGCTGGCCACCCCTGCCCTACTGTAGCCAAGTCCTGCGCTTAACTCATATAAAAGGAAATTCAGTGCATTCCATGGCCATTTGGAAGGAGGAACACAGGAAGCCGCCTCCTACTGGGTCAGACCCTTGAGCCATCCAGCTCAGTATTGTCTACACAGATAGGTAGCGGCTTCAGCTTCTCCCAGAGGGCAGTCAGGAGACTCCCAGTTCTGTCTTGGAGATGCTGCCAGGGAGAGAACCGGGAACCTTCTGCACGCAAGCAGGCAGGTGCTCTTCCCAGAGCGGCCCCATCGCTCTCACATATGGTCTCCCATCCAAATGCAAACCAGGGCAGGCCCTGCTTAGCAACGATAATTCATGCTCGCTGCCACAAGTCCAGTTATCCTCCCTGTGTACAGCACTGTATGAATGAATAGTACCCACCCACTTCCCCAGCTGCCTGTGTTTCCTCTTGCAGTTCTGCACATGTGCAAATCTATAATGTGTGGCATCTTCTTTTTCCCACAGTGGTTCCTTCTCCTCCACCTTGCATCCCCGCCCCCCGCCAAAAAAAAAAAAAAAAATAGATTCCCAGTGCTGCCAAGGTCTTGTCTCATTGCTTCCTGTTTGGTGTGTATAATGACTTGGCTTCCTGGACCTTCTGACATAACCTCACCCTGGGCCTGCTGTTCTGCATCCCGCCTCTGTCTCTTCCCCACCCCTGCCCAGTTCAGGAGGAGGGTGTCTTTCAGAGTGCCTCCAGGAAAATGTTGAGGACAGGACTTCAGTAAACTTCCCTGCGGCAAGAGCTGTGTTTCCTACGGTGTTCAGCAGAACTGCAGGCTTCCTCGGGAGCTTATGGAGGGTTCCTCAGTGAGAGCAGCAGTGAATAGCAGACCAATATTCCTGAAGGACAGACAGCATCAAATAAACTTTTAAAAAAACCCTAGAGGGGTAGCGCTTTAAACCTCCTTAAAACTACAGCTAACCATAAAACTTGCCTAAAAGGAACAGTTTTAGTTTGCCCTGTTAAGGGGGAAAACTCCTTGATCTGTTGAACAACAGTGAGACGTTGATTTAAAAGCTTGAGGGGCCACCACAAAAAAGACCCTTGCAAGGGAGAGAATAGATTGCCGTGTTGTAGGGTATATTCTCAGTTCATGAGGATAATGAGGCCTCAGCAGCCTAGGCAGTACCCTATGTGAGCAGACTGTACCCTAGAAAATCCCCTGTAATTAATTCTCTGCGATATGCAGGAGTTCCACAGCACACATCAATACTGCAAGGAGTTTCCTGGAGTCGAAAACCACTACACTGGGCCTTCTCTTTTTTTAACCAGATAGGGCTGCTTCTATGGGCTGGCATTTTGGCTATCAGTCAGTTTCCTAGTCCACTTGCTGCTGCTCCTGCCCCTGACCTCCAGAGGGAAGAACCGGGACTCCATCACCAACACCGGGGCCTGGAAAGATCCCTATGAGCACCTCCCTTTGGAAGCCAGTCTTGGCTGGAGTATAAACAGAATGAACAGAGAGGGTCATGTGCATTTGTCGGGGAGGCACGGGACTCCCCCTCCAAGTTCCCACAGGTTCGGAAGAGAGAGATGGTGTCTTGCCCGTTGAGCAGAGGTTCCCTCGTCAGAAGCTGGCTAATGCAGAGCTGTGTCTTTCCGGAGGCGGTCAGCCCGAGGCTGCTCTCAGGCGCGCAGCTGGGAAATATTCCCTCGAGGCTTCTGAAGAATGCCACTTGTTTCATGCTGGTTACTGGCTGGTGGGGGGGAGCCATGGCGGCAAGGGGGTTTGGGGCTGCTGCGATGGGGGAGGATTGGGGGAGGGGGGTCCTTCTCCCAGAGAAGTCTTTGCTGGGATGCTGAAATACCAGAGTGGAGTGACTAGCTCCACGTGAAAGATTTTGGCTTTCTGTCTGGTTTGGGGTTACTGTAATGCCTTCCAGCCAC
This sequence comes from Hemicordylus capensis, assembly GCF_027244095.1. NCBI lineage: Eukaryota > Metazoa > Chordata > Lepidosauria > Squamata > Cordylidae > Hemicordylus > Hemicordylus capensis. The sequence goes on along the minus strand of NC_069663.1, from coordinate 27,875,799 downwards.
CCCACTGGTGAGTAGAAGCCCAAGCGTCCTCTTTTGAAGATACCTGTTCAAATCCATTAACACAAGCCCCAGTTGGTTCTTGTGCTTGAAAGGTGGGGAATCATTTGCAGGCTTCGTAGAAACAGCAGACAAAATACCACATCCACACCCAATAAGAAGGTGCCCAAATCGTATGCTGCGGGGATGGGGGATTAATCTCAGAAGCCAGAAAGCGGGGGGGGGGGGGGTGCTGCAGTGATCGAATTATGAGGGGAAGGTAGAGGGTCCGTAATGAAATCAAGCCCTAACCCTGTCTGCCCACCCCAGTTGTAGCCAAATCATGGGTCACTTTAGCCTTCTACAGCAACAGCTTAAGGGTGGCCATTTCTGTCCGCCTGCCAGTGCTGGATGTTGAGCATTGGGCTGGATTTGGGGGGGGGGGGGGTGTCAGTTTGCTTGTCCTGGCCCCATTCAGGCTAAAAAACAAAAGGGACCTTCCGTGGCTGCTGTTGGGATGGCCGAGAATCCACATGAAGCTCCTGGAGGGTGTGCCTTAGCAGCCACGGCAAGTGGCACATGCCGTCTTCTCTTAAGCTGAGCCATCCGGGAGCCTGTCCAGGACCCGGAGGAAGAGCTGCTGGGGGAAGCCCACATCCCAGCCTCTGAGCTCCTGGGAGGAAGGATGGGACATCATGTCCAAAAGACAGAGATGGCCGAAGCAATGTTGAGAGGCTGCTGTCTTGGGCTCTGGGAAGCAGGAAGCCTGGGGGACTTGTCCGTAGTAGCTGCCAGTCGCAGCCGAGGCCCTCAAGTGGGAGGGAAAGGCCTTTCTTTGCTCAGAAAACACACTTTTGACTTGGGTACCCAGCCCCTGGCAGCAGACAAGCTGGAGACAAACACTTTGGCATTTCCTCCCATTCATGCTCTTCGAGTAAGACTCCTCTGGGCCGCTCTCCTTGTCTGGCCTCCCCCCCACCCTTCGTGCTGCCCCCTTGACTCATGGCCCCTTCGATTAAATGCTGCCATGGCCTGTCCTTGCTGATCCCTGGCACCTCTTGAGTCCTCCCCCTCCTCCCCCCACCCCACCGCTGCAAGGCCTTCCTTCCAGATCTCGGGCAACTCGCCATCCCCGTGGCCAGCCCTGCTGCAGGACTGGCCGGGAGCCTCCAGGAATCAGCACCTGCCGCCAGGTGGCTCTTGACAGCCGTCCAGGAGAGCTTAATGGCTTGATGTGGCGGGAAATGCTGCGGGGGGGGGGGAGATTGGGGAGGGGGAACCACTGCTCTCCAGGCATAGCTTCAGTCACTGCCTGCGGCTGCCTTTGCCTTCCCTGTTTCTAAAGTGGCAATGATGCTGCTTTCAGGATTGCTGGCAGCATTACTGTGGATATGCCAAGTGCCTTGAGATTTTGACTCTCTTAAATGCTCAAGACTGAGTCTTTATTCTAGCCCCCATCAAATGCTTGGAGGACGACCTCTTTTGGTTCCTCAAGGCCCTCTTTTCTGCAGAGCCCTTGCTAGGTCACTCCTGCTTCTCAGCTCCCGTTGTAATGATGCTGGAGTGAGAGAGAGAGAGAGTAAAAATTTGTTTGCTTTTATTTAGGAAACCTATCTGGGCTGTTCTCTAGAGCAGCCCTCAGCCCTTTCCTGTTGTGGCTTCCCAGCAACTTGTATTCAGAGAGACTGCTTCTGAACATGGAGGTTCCACATAACCATAATGATAATGGTAACTGACAGCCTTTGAATTGGTCTAATTCCTGTTTAAAGCCACCTAAGCTTATGGCCATCCCCACATCTTATGGCAGTGAATTCCATAGATTTCTGATGTACTGTCGCTCACCTAGACACCTCAGCCTGAAATAGTTACAGGTTGCCTCTCAGTGTGTGCAGACCGCAGCTAAAGGCATTCTATGGGACACCTTTTATCATGCGACTTGATAGTTGCCACTGCTGCTTATATTGGGGTTTTAATCTTATTGTCCCATGATATTTATTGTAAGCCAGTGAGTGCCCTATTTGTGTGCAAGACGCAGGATATATTATAAATGCAGTTGTGCAGGTATGTCATAAATATATATTTTAAATAACCAAATGTCTAGACACTTCTCCACTCACAGAGCACTGCAGTAATTTAGCCTGGACATCAATAATCCTTGTTCCCTTTGCCTCTCTTCCTCCCTCTGTCTTATCATCATCCTCCTCATCGTCGTCAAACTGTATATTGTAAACTCCATGAGACTTATTCTGGGTTTTTTGTGTGCTTGGTTATGCTCTTCTGCAGCACGTATATAGTGTAAGCAAGAGGTGGCTATCATTTCCAGCTAGCCAGGGCATTAGCACTAGGAGAGGGTAGCTGCATCCTCTGAGTGTTGAGGGGGCAACTCCCCTGGCTGCCACGTAATTAGGCATCGGGCCTTGCTGTGTTTTAATTTTTAAGAGGAGAGTTTCAATCCCTGTCTGGAAGCCACAACATGTTCTGAGCAGGCATCCCTCTCCTCAAAACCCAGGTGTGTCCAGGCTGATAAAGGAGATTCTGCACATGCTCAGACACTACACACATACACACTCTAGAATGTTTTCACAGTTCGTTCTCTCTCTCTCTCTCTCCCTCCCTCCCCATCCTGCTTGCTAATTTAAGGGGAAACAGACATAAAAAAGAGAGCTGTAAATCACCAGGGAACACCCAGCACTAACAGCAGCCTGTAGAATTCCTTCTTAAAGTTGGTGCCACGAGGATAAATCAACATTTCAGCCAAGCTATAGCGGAGTGTACTGCTGTGGGCTGGGAGAGAAGGGGGGTCTCCAGAAAATACCCGCGAGCCAGGGTCTTCCCATTCATTCATAAATCAACACTCCTTCCACAGTTGTTTTCTCAGGCATTGGTGGACTCCCTCTCCCCTGGTGTTAATTTTGAAGCCAAGAGGGAATCCTTCATCTCCACTTTCCCATCCCAATAGTCTTCCCAGGAAACCTTTCTTCCAGATTGTGGGGCTAGGACTTGAAGGAAGGGTTCTAATCTCTGCACATGTTCTCAGGGACCACCGGTTGCAAAGAGGGAGGGATGTGAGCAAGTGCGCCTCTCCATGCTCTGTTGGGTGTGAGAACCTGGAGCCAGGCAGGGCTGAACAAGCTGCAGCCCAAGACTTTGCAGGGAACAATGGGGGGGATTATGGGAATGGATGGAATTGTGGAAGCCTTAGTGCAAGCCGTCCTCATGTTCCAAGGGAGTTAAACTGCTAAATTTAAACAGCCCAGAGATGTGAGTCTGGGGCAGTGTCCAAGTCCACCCAATCAGTAAGCGAAATGGTTTTAATAAACTGTGAAAAGAGTTTACTGCCCATCATCTGCAAACCTTTGAGCTCATAGGATAGGATCGGCTTCCTTCCTGCTGAACGACTGAGTAGAATGCTGCTTGCACATCCTCCATCATATCTCTAAGTAACTAGAAAGTGTTGATGTTGTTGATGTTGATGTTCTTGTTGATGTTGTGGAAGAAAGCCCTGGGCTGGCGCTGAAAGCCAGCTCCCAGCAATGCTGTTGCATTTAAGCCAACCGGACTTGTAGAATAAGATTGCCCACCATCCGGTCAGGGCCAAGTTGACCAGGCCTCATCCCAGCGTGCCAGAGTTCCCCTTTGGACAGAACGCTGCTATCCACAGCCGGCTGTGTGTGCGGGTAAGCGACAGGGCACCTGTTTCCCGCCATGCCCGGCTGGCCAAGTTTCCTCTGCCTTGATTTGCTTCCATACAGGGATTCCCTTAAAAGCGGCAGCTTTCCCTCCCCGTCCCAAACCACCTTTTCAGGCATTAATCACCCCTCTCTTGCCTCCATGGTGGCTGTGCCAATATTTTGACATTCTCAGACCGGTCTCAATGCAGCCATGATGTTTGTTTACAGCTCAGCATGGCAAAGGCAGCAAGATGATACAGGGTGGCTTGAATGCGTTCCATGAAAGGGGTTATTGGCTGCTTTCCCAAGAAGGCTGCCCCTTTCTGTGGATGCAGAAGCTGTTCTCGTGGGTACCTGATGCGCCTTTGGCATGCATGTGCCTGCAGGAAGAGCCCTTCTTGGTCAGACGTGGGCCTGTATTGCCCAGCATCTTGCCTCTGGGAAGTGTACAAGCAAGGCCTGAGGATGACGGCCTTGCGCTATTGCTTGTCCCCGAGGGGTCCCTGCATTTGCTGTCCCCCAGGCTGGGAAACACTCTGGGAGCCCCATCGGGTAGAAGCGCCCTGGGCCAGGCTTCTAAGGCATCCTCTAAGGGGCCTGGCCTTGCTTGCAGTGATCAAGGCATGGATGCTAGAGTGGCCCCCCACTTCCCATCATGTGTCCAGGTGTGAAAGAGCGTGCCTCCTATTCAGCTGGCCTCCCCCTGGGGCTAAGGGGCTGCATTTCACACCCGGCAGGCACATGGCAGGAATGTGAGTGACCCGCCCTGCCCTGCTCGGTATCACCTTTCCTTCTGCCTCTGACACCTTTGTCTGGCAAATGCATTGCTGGGGGGGGGGGGAGAAAGTGTGTCCCTGGGAAAGACATTAAGTCCCTGCTGGGGGGATGGATGGAGGCGGGAGCGGGGGGACATCTCCGACCTTTGAGAACTGGTCAACTTCCCCCTAGAGGCACAGCAATCCAGAGACCCTTCTGCTGTTGGCCAGACTGGCCTGTGTGTTTATGGCAGCAACGCGCAAGACAAAAGCTGGCACAGGGGACAGCAGGGCTGGGCAGATCTCCTAGGGCTGGCAGGATTTACATATATATACATGCTTGTAGTCCTTAAGACTGTGAAGATGGGCTTCCAACGATGCAGTGCCCAGAGCTTAATTTAGTGCCAGGGCTCAGGCCCTGCATCTGTGTTTAATGCCAGGGCTCGCCTGTTGGACATACAAAGTAAGCCAAGATGGAATGGCTCCTGAGCAAGTGCAGAGTGCATTTCTCAGAATCATCATGCACCACAGATTTGCTGCAGTAGCAATGATTTTGCATTCTTTGGGGCACTCTCCCCAGGGAGTCTCATCTGACAGCAGTTTTTGTATCTGTTTGGTGTCAGGTGAAGACTTAACAAAGAAAAAAAGCCACCTCTCCAGACTTCTTAGTGTGTGCTGATGCAATGCTAGGGAAGAGAGCTGGTCTTGTAGCAATCATGACTGGTCCCCTTAGCTAAGCAGATTCCAACCTGGTTGAATTTGAATGGGAGACCATATGTGAGCATTGTAAGATATTCCCCTTAGTAGGGGATGGATCCACTCTGGGAAGAGCAATCTAGGTTCCAAGTTCCCTCCCTGGCAGCATCTCCAAGATAGGGCTGAGAGAGACTCCTGCTTGCAACCCTGGAGAAGCCGCTGCCGGTCTGGGTAAACAATACTGAGCTAGATGGACCAATGGTCTGACTCAGTATATGGCAGCTTTCTTCTACAGGTATGTTCCTAAGTGACTGCGTGTTGGCGCTGCTTGTTATGACTTTTGTGGGCTACCATTTACAGTTTGTCTGTTCTTATGTATGTTGTTGCTGAAAACTGCTTTGGGAGGTTTTTATATAAAGAACAGAGCACTTATAAGGGGTGGAAGTGAAGAGACTTAAACAATGTGTAATAGTGGGGAGCGGATCCTTGGGCTATGAGTCATGCTATGAGAACTCGAATGTCACAAGATATTCAGGACACCTTCATCAGTGAAATTGGAGGACATGTAATCTGTTCTAGTGCTTACGAATACAGAAGCAAGGAGGATCTTCTACATTAGTTGATGTGAGTTGGGCAAAGGGATGGTAATTACCCCAGCGAAGTGGGTCAAGAATTGTCTCTGTTCAGCTGGAGACAGGAAAGCATCTCCAGGTCCTTTTGTGGTACACAGTTTAAAACCACCTCTGCAATCACCCAGCTTAGGCCCTGGGTATTGAAGAGAACATCTTCTTTGCCATGAGCCAGCCTTGTTAAGATAAGAAGAACCCTGCTGGGTCAGGCCCAAGGAAGCCCATCTAGTCCAGCATCCTGTTTCACACAGTGGCCCACCAGATGCCACTGGGAGCCTACAGGCAGGAGCTGAGGGCATGTCTTTAGAGCTCTCTAGATCTTCTCTCTAGATCAGGCTTCCCCAACCTGCAGCCCTCCAGATGTTGCTGAACTACAACTCCCAGCATACCCAGCCACAATAAATTGAGATTGAGTGGCTCTGGAAAAAGAAAACAGTAGTGGTGCCAATAGTTGTGGGCGCCCTTGGTGCAGCAGGACCCAAAGAACTTGAACACCATCTTGACACCTTGGGCATCACATCAATTACAGAAGGCCACACTACTCAGGACAGCATGAATACTACGATGGTATCTTTAATTTTTCTTTAGTTATCCTAGACCCTTGGACAGGGCCCGATAATTAAAGTACCAAATCCAGTCAATAACATCTGGTAGACTGTGTGTAAATAGCATGATGATAATGACAATGGTAATAATAATGATAATGATATAATGTTTTAATGATTTTGTTTAATTGATTTAATTGGGCAGTATAAAATATGTTAAATAAATAATAATTAATAAATGTGGGGGCACTCTTCTCTCTAGGAGCAGGGTGGGGAGCACAACCTCTCTCCATCAGCACAGTGTCCTTCCCAGTGGCTGCTGCTAGAGTCTCCTTTGCAGTTTTAAAAAAAGATTGTGAGCCCTTTGGAGACAGGGGACATTTACTTTTCCTATATAAAACACTTTGAAAACTAATTTGTTGGAAAGCACTATATATCGTTTGGCTCCGCATTTCCTTTGCTTGCTTGCAAACACGGAGGCAACAGCCTGCACGTTCTGGGTGAAACCTGTGCTGAGAGATCACAGCTGAGGCCGGCTGAGCATCCCCCGCCTCCCCACCACCACCCGCACCATTCATTAGAATGATAAAGCAAGCCACAGTTTGCGGCAGTCTAAGTGGGGCCCCGTGGCACTGGCAGAGCTTCAGCCATGGGGGCAGGCGGGCTGAGGAGCCGAGGGGGACCGGAACCAAACTCTAAACACCCCCCTGCTGGAGCAACAGGACCCACGCGCGCGCGCCTCTTGTTCCTTGGCAAGGAAGACATGGGGATGTGTGCGAGGTTTTCATCAGGGTGAAGGCATTTGTTAGATAAGAAAAAAGGTGCATGTGCTGCTGTGCATTAACAGGGATAAATCATTCGCTGTCACAAGATGGGGAATTGCTAGCATGTGCATTGGGGTTTCACTGAACCCTTCATCACACAGACTTCTGTGCAGCTTAAAAACAGGATGCTTCGTGTCAATGCGAGGAAAGAACATTGAAGAAAAAGGCAAGAGAAATGAAGCCTGAAGTGAGAGAACCTCTAAATGTTGGGAAGTGCTTCTTACATTGTATTCACTCTTTGGGGTCTTTAAAAACAACAACAACAACAAAAAGCCGAGTAGTTTATCCATTTGAAGCTTTTAAAAAGTTAACATTATTGTTCCTACTTTGGATCCCATATGCTTTTAAGATCTCCTTCACAACCACCCTTTACCAGTTCTAACAGCAATCAATGGTTTCCCTTGATTGTTTTATGTGTTTTCTATGGGTTTTAATTGTGGTGTTAGATGTATTGTACACAAGTCAGAGTGCCTGATGGATTTAATAAAAGTAATTGCTGTGATTACTTGGAAGTCAATCCAGTTGTGTTCGTGTTCAGTGAATCTTCCTCCTAAGTAAGTGTGCATAGGATTGCAGGCTAAATTTCATGTAATCAAATGTTTGCAAAAGGTGGTGCTAGAGAGAACTTTAGGGGCCAGAAGCGATGCTTGATGCTTGCGTTGAGATGAAACAGAAGGCAGGTGATGCTGGGATTAGCATACAGCTGAAGCCATCCTGCTGCTCCTACAGCGCCCCCTCCCCAAACCTTCCATCTGAATAGAGCCCAGCAAGATGGTTTTCCGCTCCCCCCCCCCAAGGTTCCAGATCTGTAAAGTAAGACTTTGAAAACTGAGCTCTTACGTAGGACAAGCAAATGAAAAGGTTGTACCCTGAAGAGAAGGTGGCCTGGCTCAAAGGTAGGCTTCTCACAGGTGCAGCGGGGCGGTGCAGGCCTGACTGATGCAAGGGATGCTCGAAATAACTGTCTCCTTGCTGGAAGAACTTTTTTTCCTGCCAGTTTTATGCCACTGGGGGATGCCTCTCTTTTCCTGTGCAACATTTAGCATTTTCCTCTGTGTCAGTGTATTATCTAACTCTCCTAGTTTACATTACACTTTAAATAACACACTGCTTAAAAAACACACAGAATTTTTCCACACATACAACAGTGTGTAATTTAAAATATCAGTTGGTAAAAGAATAATTACAAATTTCGCTGTCTAAATTAGTATCTGACTGACATTAAACATTTTTCTCTAATAGAGCTAACTGGTCTCCTAATCTATATTGTGTTCTGATGTTGAGCTGCAGCCTGTCAGTGCTGTTAGTTTTCCACCTGCTCAGGAGGAGAGCTGGTCTTGTGCTAGCATCAAGCATGGATGGTCCCCTTTGCTATACAGGGTCCACCCTGGTTTGCATTTGAATGGGAGACTACACATCATTGCAGTAAAATATCCCTTTAGGGGAGGGGGGCACTTTGAGAAAAACAGCTGCATGCTTGCATGCAGAAAGTTCCAAGCGCCCTCCTTGGCATCTCCAAGTTTTAGGCTGAGAAAGATTTCTGCCTGCAACCTTGAAAGTCCCCTGCTAATTGAGCAAAGAGGCACCTTTTTAAAGTGGCGATTCTCTTTATTTAGCAGTGGGGGAGCAACTAGCCCTATCCATCCCCAGCACAGTAGCCCTTGAGTGGCTGACTGTTGCTGGTATCTATCTTATGTTTCTTTTTAGAGTGTGAGCCCTTTGGGGACAGGGATCCATTTTATTTATATCTATGTAAACAGTTTTCAAACTTTTGTTGAAAAGCAGTATATAAATATTTGTCATATTCATATAACCTTGGAGAAGCTGCTGCCAGTCTGTGTAGACAATACTGAGCTAGATGGACCAATGATTTGATGCAGTATAATGCAGCTTCCTATATTCCTCTCCCAAGTTTTCATCTATTGTTCCTTTAAAAACTTTTGATCAAAGTTTAAAAAGAGTTTTGTCCCCCAAGCTGAATTTATTTGTGTGTGTGGTATTTAAAGGCCTCCCTACAACCTGTCTAGTTGTTTCTCTAACTTTTGAAGCAAAAGTTAAAGCAAGAGAAATGAAACTTGGAGAGCTGTGTGTGTTTTCCCTCCTTGATGAAGCCCCCCCTCTTTTTCTTGCTTATGACAGGCAGAAATACAGCAGGTGTAGCTCTCCCTGATGTTTTCCATCCCTGGGAAAGCTCCAGCCTGTTGCAGGCAGGTTTCCCCTTGACATGCAAGTGATAGGCACGGAGCCTCTTGTCAGGAAAAAAAGGTAGGTCTCTGCTCTGGTGAGCAGCAGCAAGAGTGCTGAGAAGAGCCTGTGAGCTGCTAACCTGTAAACCGCCCCCCCCCTTAGCTTTCCAAACAGCTGTGCTTCTTTTGCCCATGCCCTTGAGCTGGCAATAGTGGGGAGTGACTGGACCCTGGTGAGGCTGGCTGGACACGCGTGGGTCAGGCCCGCACCACTCCGGCCTTCCAGCTGCTGCAGGGACTACGGCTTCCGTCATCCCCCGCCAGAGTGGCCAAGAGGGCTCATGGCAGTTGTAGTCAATGCCTGCAGGAGAGCCGAAGTTGCGCCTTTCTGCTGACTGGGGCCCCCCAGCTGCTGTTGGCCGACAACCTGGGCCAGTGGGGCTGGGGAGGAAGAGAGGAGCTGAGTAGCCCCCCAGCAGCTGGGAATCCCTGGGCTAGCAGCTAGGCCGGTTTCCTCGCCCATTGCTGGGGTCGTCCTCCTGGGTGCCATGAAGAGGCTCGGGCTCTCCGCCCAGGCGGCGGCGGCGGCGGCGGCGCTGGCTCCTTCGAGCCGGCCACCGGGCAGGGCAGCGCTCCGGCTGGCTTCGCGGGGCTCCTCCTGTCCTGGCTGGCCCGGGTTCTTCTGCGGGGGCTCGGCCGGGGGGTGGGGGGGTTCCTCTTCTTCCGCCCCCGCCCCCCCTCCTCCTCCGCCCCCCCCCCTCCTCCGCCCCCCTCCTCCTCCTCCTCCTCCTCCTCCAAGTTGCGCGCTCTGCTGGGCAGCGGGGGGGGGAGTGGGGAGCGGGCTGGCGAGCGCTCGCGCCGCTTTCTCGCTCCGTCCGAGGCCCAGCCGGGGGCGGGGCCAAGCCTATAAAGGGCCAGGCGAGCGGCCGGCCGCCCCATTCATCTGCGGCGTGCGCTGCCGGCTCCTCCGAGTCTTCGGCCCGACGACGTCGACGCGCCACCTCCAGCCTGCTCGGCGGGCGACACCTGCAGCAGCAGCAGCACAGGCAGCCTTCCTCCTCCTCCTCCCGGCCGCCCCGGCTTGCGCGCGTCCCGCGCCGGACTTGCACATCTTCGTTCGCCGGCAGCACCGCCTTGGCCAGCTGGCCGCGCCGCTGGGCTCCCCCGGCCCCATGGCTTCGCCGGCGCCGCCGCTGCTGCTCGCCTCCGGCGTCGTCGCGCTGCTCTGCTGCGCCCGCCTGGTGAGTGCGCTCTTCCTCTTCTTCCTCCTCCTCCTCCTCCTCCTCCGCCCTGCCGCGCTCTGGGCGCTTCTCCAAGCAGCAGCCAGGCGCGCGACGGGAGCGCTGCCTGCGCCCTCGCAGCGGGAGGGAGGAGAAGCCCGGCGCCGTGGGACTCCCCTTTCGCCCGCCCGCCCGCCCGCTCCCAGCGCAGGTCGGGGGCCGCAGGGTCGCCTCGCGGCGCAGGTGGGACGGAGTTGGAAGGGGCGGAACTCTCACCTAGGCGGCAGCAGCGGTCCGGCGGCGGGCTCCTCTGGCCATGCTGCTGGCTCCAGGAGGGGCGGAGGTAGCTGGGGAACTGTCGAAGGACCTGCCTGCTGCCTGTCGGAGGCGGGGGTCGTCGCAGGGCTGGCGCGGACTCCGGGCCAAAAAGGGAAGCTGGGGCCGCCCCTGCCCCCCACCTGCTACAGGTGGGGGCAGGTGGGGGACAAAGAGCACACTGTGGCCCAGCCAGCGGGGCCCCCTCGCTCGGGGGCTTGTTTGCCCCCCCCCACGCTTGTTCAACTGTAGTAATGCCCCTGGAGCGAACAACTCTGATTTGGCACCTTACATCTACAGCATGCAAAGTTTCTAGTCCTCATTGATGCATGGGGTGGGAGGCTGATGCAAGCGGTAACCAGTTAGACTTAATAGATGAAAACACCATTTAAATGACTAAAGAGGCATTCTCTTTTAACTGGTTAACATTTTTAAAAATGTGATTACTTATAAAAGCTGCAAATAGCAGATAGTTCATCTTAGAAGAGGCAAAGGCCTCAGAGCATGGTCTGAGGGGGACCCGTGATGCAACCACCTTGCTCAAGCCCCCATCTGGTCAGTGCCTGAATGGGGGCCCCCCTGGGAACCCCAGGTAAGCCACCCTGAGCTCCATGATGATGGAAGAAAGGTGAGATATAATCGTAACAAAACTCACCTTCACTTTTATTTAGGAATGCTTATATATTGCTATGGGTTTGGATAGCTATATGTTTATATTTGTTTACAAATATTTATATATCACCTTTCAACAAAAGTTCCCAAAGTGGTTTATATAGATATAATAAATAAGATGATTTCCTGTCCCCAAAAGGCTCACAATCTAAAAACCAAACTAAGATAGACACTAAAAGCCAGGAGGGATGCTGTGCTGGAGATGGATAGGGCCGGTTGCTCTCCCCCTGCTTAAATAAAGAAAATCGCCACTTTTAAAAGGTGTCTCTTTGCTTAGTTAGCAGGGGTGAATGCCTCTCTTCTCATGGCATCTTCTGACACATGCAAGTGTCCTTAAAAACAGTTTGGTAATTTCCCCTTCAAAACCCTTGTTTAAAGTTACATGCGAATATAACAAATTAATCCTCATTTGGTGAGCCAGGATTTCTTTATTCAGGTGATAGCAGTAGGAAATGTTTGTGCCATTTTCTGGAGGGCTACTGGAACTGTAGAGGAGCCTCCATGGGCAGGAGTATGGATCTGTCAGTTCTGCTAATGACCACCTATGACTGTTGGAAGTGGAAGGAAGATTTTCAAGAACTTCAACTTCAGACCCAGACATCAAACATTGTGTTGGGGAGGGGCAAAAGAGGGGTGTGGACCACATGCAGAATTGTAACTGTCTTCTGGAGTTTCTGTGCTATACTAAAACAAAATGTGGTTTTTGTTGAATTTTTAAAAAGCCTCCTTCTTGCATAAGAGAATAAATGACTTTGCTCAATAAAACAAAATAGACTAAAAAAAATTAAATGCCCTTTAACCTATTAAAGAGCAAAGATCTGGAAGCAGTTTTATTAGAGAATTAAACCAACAACCACCCATCTTGTGTGCATGGCCTTCTTTCACTCAAACAGGTTCGGGGATTAGCCTGGATGAGTTTTGGGGTGGATAACAGTTTTTAAAAAGAGAGATGCTGGGGTTGAAACCTACTTGCTGGTTGTTTTCTGCAAGGCATTAAGACAGATCTTAATGACAGATCTGTAAAAGTTGGTAGTTTGTCTCAGCAAAGAGGAGAGAGCACTCTGGACATGCTCAGAATCGCACATTTTGTTGCCAGAAGAGCAGCTATTTGTGATACCTGCAGCACTGGTGACATCTTAACAGTTTGTTCTTTTGTGAATTTTGGAGTGTGTGGTGGTGGGGTGTGTGATAAAGTTTACCTTCTGGGTGACCGACCGCCCTGCCCACCCCCCAAGCCAGTCATCTGTTACAGCAGATAGCATGCAGAAATTCTTGTATGCCATAGTACGCGGAGTGCTAAGTATGAGAATCAATGGTTGGGACGAATAGCTATTTATTGAGCAGGATTCTCTGGCCTGGCAATGAGACCCCCACCTGACTGCTCTGGAAATGAATTGCTTTTCCCCCTCCAGTTATGAGTTCAAGGCTTGTTGAGTGGGCGGGAGAGGCCACTCCTTCCCCAAAGTGCTTCTTGTTTGCCAGCAGTAGCAGATCTCTCCCAGTGTGTGTGTGTGTGTGTGTGTGTATATATATATATATATATATATATATATATAACCACCCAAACAAAAAACACCCAGACTTTCACTTACTAATGTTTGTGTAATAAACTACTAATAATAGAGGCACAGGAGCTAGTGAAGAAGTTGGCAACCCAGTGTGAACTGGCTGTAGTCTGAGTGAGAGCAATTGGGGTTTGTGCAGTAGGACCAGGCTCCGTAACAGGACCCAGCCATAAGACAGTCTGGAGGGCCAAGATGGCGGGAAGGCCTCGGAGCCACCCCTTTGGGTCCCATCTGGAGTTTTGAGACTGACCAGCCAAACAAATTAGACTGACTAGCTAATTTATTTGCTCCTCACACCTGGATGCTTTGTGAGGGGAGAAATGTGAGGCAGGAGCAAGGCTAGGAGGCAGCTTAATTTGGGGAGGGGGCACGGGGAGTTGCCTTTCCTGGATTAACGTACACCCCGTCTTTTCTCCCCACAGGCCGAACCGGCAGGCGTCTTTGAACTCCAGGTGCACTCCTTCACCACAAGTAGCCCCCGAAGCCTGTGCCGCGGCACCCACCCCTGCCGCCTCTTTTTCCGCGTCTGCCTCAAACATGCCCAGGCCGTGGTATCGCCAGAACCTCCCTGCACCTTTGGGGCAGCCCTGAGCGACATTGTCCCCGCGGACCGCAGTGCTGCAGCCACCAGTGGGCCCATCCGGGTCCCCTTCCACTTCAAGTGGCCGGTGAGGTCCTTTCCAGGCCAGGCTCCTCCAAGCACCTACTTTTATACCTGGGGGAGAGCTGTGAACCCCGCCCCCATTCCCTCCCCAGCAGCCTCATTTCATGCCTCTAGCATCCAAATGCTTTGCACACCTTTCCTGTCGCTTCCTCATCAGCTCTCCAGTTATACCCACTTTCTCGCCTACTTTCCAGGCTGAGGGAGGGTAGCCCCAACCCTAACCCAGCATTCTGTCTGTATCCCACCCACCACCACCTATCAGCGCCTGCACCAATATGAGTCAAACTGGGTACAGTTGTAGGGACACCTCAGTGGTGTAATTTGTGATGTCATCCACCCCAGTTCAAGATGGCGGGCACGTAAACGTTTGAGGCGCAAGTGGGCTAACTTGTGAACAGCCTAACAGATTTGAACCAAATTTGCTTCAGGTGCAGGGACACAAAGGGGCAACCCAGGGGCGCAGCTTGTAATGATGTCATTCACCCTGATTCAAGATGGCGGACACGTAAACGTTTGAGGTGCAAGTGGGAACTTGGGACCAAATTTGGTACAGTTGTAGGGACACATAGAGACACCTCAGTGGCATAGTTGGTGATGATATCATCCACCCCAATTCAAGATGGCAATTGTGACAAGCCGTATCCTGCTCACCACCCTGAGTCACTACTAATGAGTAGGGTCAGTTCCCAAAACTAGGGAGGTTGATAATTATACCACTTTGGGGTCCAATTTTGTAGAGAAAGGAGTTCTTCGCTCCTCCTCTCTTTTCAAAGCTTTTGCTGCCACCACTAAGCTTTTCTTGCTTAGGGTTGTGTCCTGACAACCTCTTGGTAGTGTAGGGCTGTGTGGGGAGAAGTACAATTCACAAGACACTGGGTGAACTCTAGAATGAAACAAAGTTAAGTTGATGTACAGTAGCTTAGAGGTTTCTCTCCGCCAAAGCAGGGCTGTACAAGCAGAACGGTTACTATAACACTGTGTCCCTTCGTCCTGAGGTGCGGTAGCAAGTGTTCCCTGGCTCTTAGCCCTTTTCCTGGAAACCACCACTCTGGTTGAAGTTCCAAGTTTATACTAGACACATCCAGCAGAAGAGTCTCGCTTGCTAACTAGAGGTGTTACCGGTGTGTACCACTAACTACTCCCACCTCCCCTAGAGACCCTCTCCCTTGCTGTCTTTTTAAAATTTAATACTTTTTTGATTGTATTTGTATTTGTATTTTACATCCACCTTTCCTGGCCCCCCCCTGCCCCCCCGACTAACGCTCCCTCAGCGAACGGTTTGACCGTTTAACTGCCACCCTCCGCTCCATTCTAAAGCCCCTCCCTCAGGAATCCCACCCGGAGGGCGGTTCCTTGGACTTCAAAAGATGATTGACAGCCCTGGTGCAGCCGCCAACATGGATGCATGAACGTTTGAGGTGCAGCCGCCTAACCAGTTTGGGCCAACTGCAGTCCAGTTGTAGCGGGGTAGTGAAAGGAAAGGAGGCCGGTTAGTTCTTAGTGGAACGACCCGAGTTCAAATCCCCATCCAGCCATGAGACTTGCTGGCTGACTCGGGGCCAGTCACTTCTCTCTCAGCCTAACCTACTTCACAGGGTTTTTGTGAGGAGAAACCTAAGTATGTAGTACACCACTCTGAGCTCCTTGGAGGAAGAGCGGGATAGAAAATGTAAAAATAAAAATAAATAAAATAAACTTGTCTCAAAATGGATGTGGAGCAGCTTAGCTGCTGCTAGTTGCAATTCCCGCTTTTGCTCTGTAGTATGTGGCCAGAAGTGTGTGGTGGGAAGCTGTGGGCAAAAGGGAGGCCCCTGTGGCCAGCTTCCAGTGGTTTGGATGGTCAGTCGGTTTGTTGTTCTGTCCTTCCTCCAAAGGGGCTCAGGGCAGCCGACATCACCTCCCCGCCCCTGCACCTTTATCCTCACAGCAGCCCTGTGAGGTAGGTCAGTCTGAGACATAGCAACTGGCTTGAGGTCACACGCAAAATAAGGGGTTTGAAGATTATTGTTTGTTTATTTACATTTTATATCCCGCTCTTCCTCCAAGGAGCCCAGAGAGCAATGTACTACATACTTAAGTGTCTCCTCACAACAACCCTGTGAAGTAGGCTAGGCTGAGAGAGAAGTGACTGGCCCCGAGTCACCCAGCAAGTCTCATGGCTGGATTTGAACTTGGGTCTCCCCGGTCCTAGTCCAGCACTTTGGCTTCTCAGGCTGCAGTCAGCCACACTGCCCTGCCATAGCGAATGGCAAGTTTTCCTCCGAGCCAGGACAAGTTTCAAAGGCAGGTTGTGATAACAGCATGAAGGAATCCTGCTGCTCAGAGGAGCAGGTTGTGGGGCGGGCGGGAAGCTCGCCATTCCTCCAGGGGTAGATGTCAGCCTGAAATCTGGTAGAAACGTAACATTTGAGGCTGAAATCTTATCTCAGAGTCAGCAATGTACTTTCCAATTCAAATATTTACATTTCCAGCTCAAATCTTTACGTTTTAAAAAGGTAAACATTTAGATACAAGTACGGACACATGTTCTGGTTAGCAGGCAGAGGTGTTTCTCTTCCACACACATGAGGGCACACATCTCTTCTAAGACCGTCCCTGCTAACCTGAGGGTGTGTGTGTGTGTGTGTTTCCGACTATTTAAATTATTTATTTATTTATATTTATTTTTACATTTATATCCGGCTTTTCCTCCAAGGAGCTCAGAGCAGTGTACATGGTTATGTTTATCCTCACAACAACTCTGTGAGGTCGGTTAGGCTGAGAGATACATGACTGGCCCACAGTCACCGAGTGAGTTTCATAGTTGAATGTTGCTTTGAACTCGGGTCTTCCCGGTCCTAGTCCAACACTCTAACTCTAACCACTTTTGAATACAATCTATGGTCTGTTTTAATCAGGAGCACCTTTTTAGTGAAGAGTAAAAAGACTCATCTAACTGATTTACCAACCAGACACTGCAGTCTTAATTGTGAGGTGAAATTTCAATCCCCCCCCCACTGCATATTTTTGCAGCTATTTGGTCTTTTATTTGCCCGCTGTGGCACGTGCATACATTGTCTAAAAACCAAGGGTGTGCTTTCATTATGCTTTGTCTTCAGTAGTATTATTGTCCATTCATGTGCAGACTGGATTGACTAGGTGAGTCTTAATTTGATCAACTGAATAAGATTTTTTGCCCAGCAGCAGCCTTACGTGAAGTTTGCTGCTTTTGGTTTTGCTGTTTGATTCAGAAAAGAGCTATGCAATACACTCTCATATGGAAATCAAATACAACTGGATAGGGGCCCCATTACCACCACTGAGGAGGATGCTTGTTCTCAGAAGAGAATTTCTATTTTATTTTATTTTATTTTTGTCCCAGTTGGGGAGTAGGCACAAAGAAGACCGAAGAAACTGAGAGGGGACTGGGCTGAGAGGAAAATCCAGTCAGTATTGGGAGCTGTGAGGAAAGGAACGGAGAGGAGCCAATAGAGGCCTACTCTGTGGCTCCCTTGTGTGTGCCCACTTGAGGCATCCAGGACGCTGCTTCTCCAATGGCCGGGATCCCGCCTCACCATGAGGCCCTGTCCAGAGCCAGTGCAGGCAGAGGAAGCTGGGGAGGCCTAATTTCCCGTCTGCATTTATTCTGGTATGGGGGGTGGCTTGGTTTGAGCTCAGCCCAGGGGGGTGTTGCTTCCATGAACTTTGGACTGTCTTGCTAGTACCACTGTGCAGGGTTCCTTTCCACACTTTTGCACATGCTTGAATATATTCAGTTCCTTTAGCTCTGTGTGGTTGATGCCATAGATTAGAAAATGCCCAAGCTGGCATTGCAGTCTTATTTCGAGACTGAGGGCTACATTAGCCCACTGGCTCCCTTCAATGTGTAGTCCAGGGTTTCCCAAGTTTGGACTAGAACTCGCATCATCCCCATCCACCATTCTGCTGAAGGTGAGAGTGTGGGGTGTTCAAAGTGAGGGAGACTAAATAACATCCCACAATAGTTTGTGGCTAAGCTGCTGTGACCTGAAGGGAGCAGATTTGGTGAGAGTGCCGTGCCATGCTCTTCCTGACTGCTTATCTCTCATAGGAACATAGGAAGCGGCCATATACTGAGTCAGACCATTGGTCTGTCCAGCTCAGTATTATCTTCACAGACTGGCAGCAGGTTCTCCAAGGTTGCAGGCAGGAATCTCTCTCAGCCCTATCTTGTAGATGCTGCCAGGGAGGGAACTTGGAACCTTCTGCTCTACCCAGAGCGGCATCTCTTACGGTGCTCACACATGGAGTCTCCCATCCAAATACAAACCAGGTTGGACCCTGCTTAGCTAAGGGGACAAGTTATGCTTGCTACCACCAGACCAGCTCTCCTCTCCTAATCTACGTTTTATTTGTGTGGTAATATTCATACGCTATCTTGAGAACCTATTTGCAGGTTGCAGTGTGGACTATGAATAGTCTTAAAGATAAATTGGGGTGCCCAACTTCTATATGTTTGGAGGCTTCTTCTGTTCTCCAGACAAGGGTCCACAGACTGTCAGGGTAAAGACCTGAAAGGGGTTCTGAAGCGGATTTAGTCAGTCCAGCTCAAATCAAGTTTTGCAGCTCTTCCTGGGGGTTGACTTTGCTTGAATTATAATCCAGCCATAGAGGAATCAAAAGGGCCTTCTGTCTCACAGTAATTTACCAGTCAAATGCTAGCATGCAAGCCATTGTGCCCAGAGAAGCATCAAAACCACTTCATTTAGTTAATAGTTTATTTTGCAGTTTTTATCTTTACATATGTATATTCAAGGGCATATATGAATTGAAGGAATCCAATAATACAGGGTTTTTTAAAGGTGACAGCTGTAAAAGCACAACCAGTAAGCAAGCCCAATGCATTTCTTTTTATATCTCTCTTTGGGTTTGTGTTTTCTCCTCCCTGGTTATTTCTCTCAATTCTCTCCCTCCACTTTCCCCTCGCCCTGAGTCCCCAATTCATTTTCTGTCGTCTTCCCTCCTTTCTAGGGCACCTTCTCCCTCATTATTGAATCTTGGAGAGCAGAATCAGGAGAACCATCCACAGGTAAAGACTCCTTATTTAAAAAAACATACATTGAAAGTGTTCAGGGGACTGCATGCACATAATCTCCGTAAACAACCCTGTAAAGTAGATGGATATTAGCTAAAATAAGGGATCAGATAGCTTCAAAAATGCACAGGCTTTAATAATAATAGAGCCAAGAAGTTTTTAGAAAAAATATAGATTGCTTCAATGCTATAAGATAATCATGTTGGGGGGGAGGGTCTTGGTAAATGCAGATGTTTGTAAGCTGTTTTGATGATTCTATGTTTGAAGGTAATGTAGATACTGTATTGGACTGACATCCGGAGCAAGAATGCAGTGGGGCATTGACAATTTCTGATGCCCTCCCCTTCCCCAGGAAGCCTTCTGTGCCACCTGGAAATATGTCTCGGAGGGGTGCATAACAATCAGTTGGGAAGTCCAGTTAGGCTGCTCTCCTACAATGCAATACATCCGTGTGAAGTCATCAAATGTGACAGTTTGTATTCGGATGGACTGTGGTGGGGGAAGCCCAACTCACAATCGATGTGCTTCTCTGAGAAAGCAATTGGCTTTACCATAGAATTGTATACACACAATCTTAAAACAAAATAAAACTTGAAGGGCAGAGATCACCCTGTTGTCTCCAGTTCGTTGAGCCAAATGTTGTTTACTAGTGCAACGAGAGTGGCGATGTGCATCTTCAAAGGAAATTGTATCTTTTCGTGAGGGAAACAGTTCTGAAGTAGAGTACCTCTCATCATATTAAACCAAGGAAGAGACAGGGTTTTGTGTCCGTGCCCTTTTGAACTGTTGGTTAGGAGGTATTTCTTTGGCAGGAGCGCTCCAAGGCAATTGGACATCTGTTAGGAGAGGCAGTTGGCTCATCTGAGCCCATGTTTGCCCCTTGCTCACTAAAGTTGGTTAATGTCTATTTCACTTTGGTAGAGTGGCAGGTGAGAGGTGCAGAGGGAGGGACTGGAACAGAGAGAGTATGCTGTTCTCTGGAACAGAATTGTATGTGGTTCGATTCATATGTACCACGCCTGACAATGCAAGAGAAACAGTGAGAGGTCCAATGGGAGGGACATAGTTGAGCTTATTCATGGGCAGAACAGATGTAGATCCCCAAGTGATGCCACGGTTACTTTGGCCAAATGAATACAGGAGGATTCCTGAAATTGTATTCTGGTGCAGCTCAACTCTTGACTTCTGCAGTATGGCTTCACCCTCCTTCAGAACATCAGTGAACTCCTGTCCTGTGAAACAGGCTGTTGTGAGAAACTGCCCACTTGAGACTTTGGTTTTGTACCAATCAAGAGATAGAGGTCTATACTGGAGAAACCTGTACATTAGGGGAGAAGCTAGCTAACTCCTGGTTTTTCTTCACTGATGCCCATTGCTTATCATCTAGACTTTGCAGCCTTTTATGCCTGGGGCTTGGGAGGAGGTATAAATTCTCTATGTATCAAGATATTGATGTCTTCTACAAAGACATCCTTGAAAAGATTAAGGCAAAGATTCTGCCTCCCCCCCACCCCCACCCGTATTGGTCAGACAGTTTGTGTTGGTCACATAGTATACAAGCGACGAGTTGTTCCATTGCATCCTTTGAGATATGATACATCAGTCACTCCTTCATCCGAGGGACTTATATTAGCCCCTTACTAGCTTCTCCTGCCACATTTTATGTAACTTTAGTGTTACCACTTTATACTTGAGCATAGGAGATAAATTTGTAGGTGCCCTTCAAAGAAGAGGATTGGTAGCATATCTAGTCTTCAATGGCAGGTTCAATATAAGAGCCTTGGCAAGTGATGCATGAACCCCACAGGGCATTGCTTAATTAATTCAAAATATAGCCCACTATGTTGGAAGGCGTGTAGCCAAATAGCCACCTTTCTCCGTCTTTGGGAATGTTCTATTTCTCCATAGATTAGGGGACCTAGTGGCTGATTTCTGTCATCAGATGCTGCATGCAAGGCTGATCCCAACCTAATGCTGCTACATCTTTTCACTAAAGATGATCTTCAGTACCTTCATAGAGCTGCTGCAACATCTTTATAGAGCTGCCAAGACTTGTATTGCTAGTTTGTAGAAAAGAGTCCCACAACCCACCAAAAATTAATAGATGGAGAATATTTGAGAAAGCATGATTACATACCAGCTAGCTTGGCAATCTAGGAACACAACTCTGAATATCAATAGAATGGCAATCCAGTTCCCTTGTATATCTGACACTGAAGCTCTCCCCCAAGCAAGCATGTACCTCCTAACAACAAATGGATTGAATTAAAATTGTTATGGTCAGTGATAATGTTACTATTCTTCTTGTTCCATAAGCTGCAGACCTCACTTAATTGCTAATAATTTAATGCAAGAAGTACATTTTCTTATTTTGGTGTATATTTTTAATTATATATTGCATCTGATACTACATTCTGTTCTGCTGAAGGACCACAATAGATTCACAGCTCCAAATATAGCTACTAGTATTGTAGCTCAAGGCACGAAGAACTTGGGAGCTGAGGGGAATGTTAATGACCTCTTCTAGGCATTTATGTACTCTCATTTTCACTGTATTTGTGATCAGAGCAGGTATGAGCTCCTGCATAGCTCTTATCTGACATGTCTACTTCTTAAAAATAAACACGACCCCTCCCAGCATACCATTTCAACCCTAGGCCTGATTCTCAAGTGTGGAGGTTTGAGCATCATTTGTGGCTGGTGGAATCTCTCTCCCCCTCGGCAGCCTCTGCTGCTAAGGCCCGGGCTGATGACCTCCTCCTCTTTTCCTTCCCTTTAGAGGATGCTCAGAAGCTGATCAGTCGCTTGGCCACACGCCGCCGCTTGGCTGTGGGTGAAGATTGGTCTCAGGACGTGCAGCTGGGAGACCAAAGTGAGCTGCGTTACTCCTACCATGTCACCTGTGACGAACACTACTATGGGGAGAGCTGCTCAGATTACTGCCGGCCGCGGGATGACACCTTCGGACACTACACCTGTGACGAACTAGGCAGCCGGATCTGCCTGGTAGGGTGGCGGGGCGAGTACTGCTCCGAGCGTAAGTAGCCTTGGGAGAAGGGAACGGAGAGCAGGTCCTGACAATCTACTTGCGTGGTTAAACTGGCTTCTTGGGTGCCGTGTGAGCGAGCTCCTAAAAGAAAGAGGGGGCACCTCCGAGGTGACTACCTTTTCTCGCGAGACCCATCCTGTGGGGCCTGGTGAGAAGCTTCAGAGACCTTAATCCTCCTGCACACTGTTAATGGGGGTCAGACCACTCATAACTTAAATAACACAATCAGTCCAGGCATTGCACTAAATTGTGGTTTATTGTGAGGAGAGCATGCTTCTCCTCTCCCTTTACATGGAACATGAAGATTGAAAAATCTATTCATAGTCTGCAGCAAACTGCAGACTTCATCTCACTACAGGAAACTGTGCTTTGTACAGATCATAGATAACCAATAAAGCAGGATCTGTCTGACTTTTGTATTCTGACTGACTACAGTCTGTACAGATCAGTTTCTTGTATTAGGATGAAATGAGAAATTTTGGCTTATTGCAAACAAGCTTTAAACTTCCATCCCAAGTCACACAAAGGAGAAAGGAGGAGCATGCAAGGTTGAGGTTTACTCCTCCTTGTGTTTAAACAAACAAACAAACTGATTTGTCCTTGCATTGCCCAGTTAAGTTGACTGGCAGTCAGTTTGGGACAGAGGAGAGCGCTTCACATAATTAAATCTATGGAATTTGCTGCCACAAAATGTGGTTTTAGCCACTAGGTTAGATGGCTTTAAAAGGGCATTTGGACATAATCATTGCGGAGGAAGTAAAGCCTGTTGGCAGCTATAAGCCATGATGTCAGAGTGGGTCCCCCAGTGCCAGTACTGGAAGCGGAAACAATGGTGTCATTTCTGGGGAGCAGAACACGAAGGCATCTGGCTGTTGGCCACTGTGGGAAGCAGGTTGCTGGACTAAGTGGACCCTCAGCTCCTCCGATCCAGCAGGGAACCTTGACAGTAAAGTGGGAACTGAGCCCTGCCCTTTCAGGCTGTTGGAGAGAGCTGTCTTTCCTCTCTTCCTCCTCTGGGACTGAACTTTTCTTCCTCTGCTAAAACCACAGTTCCCAGAGCTCACACATGCCTGGAAGTCATTTATTCAGACCTCTGTGGAGCTTTGCTCCCTTATCTGTAGAGAAAGATGCATTCTGAACATGCTCAGAGGCACTACTTCCAAGAATACTACTTTGCACATTTGTGTCTTTTCAACTCCAGTGAAGAAAGTGAACAACAGTATTGAATAGATAAATGTAGTGACCATCCTAGGCTTCTGGAATAAGTGAGGGGGAAGGTGATATCTTAGCAGTACAAGTTTGTAGGGCATTTATGTTAAAGGTGAAAAAACTGGGGGCAGGGTGGGGGGGGTCACAAGACTACCCCTCCTCAGCAAAAATAGTTCTGATGTGACACACACTCTTCTTCCCCCTCCCCATGCAGGGGTGAGAGAAGGTTGATAAAAGGCCAGACTTGTCAAGCCTGCCTTCCTTCCTAGGACTCTCCAGTCTCCATGGAAATGGCTAGGGGCCGAGGGAATCCCTCCTTCTGCAGCCCCTTAAATCACAAAGCTTCCCCTTGGAGCCTCACCATATGGAGGGGCTGATTAACTTCCGGGGGCAGAGGAGAGGGAGGGTGGATAATTAACCAGGGCCCTGTGCTAGCTGCAAGCATCTCTCTTGTTAGAGTGTTTGTGTGCCTCTGCTGTGGAGCGGGGAGGGGGCCCCTTCTCAAAGTGGGCCGGAGGGGGGGATTTCCTCTCCTTCCTCCCCCACCTTCCCAGACACTCTGCTTTTGTCCCTGAGGAACAATGGCGAGCAACTGGAGCTGAAAAGGGGACACGTGTTCTCAGCCCCACTGGGCCCCATCCTGTGGTGCCATGGCCTTTTTGGGTGTCATGTGCGTCTTTTGTTTGGTGCAGTGGTGGGCGCCAGATGTTGGGTGTGACACGTGCAATCTGTACAGCAACAGCACCGGCTTGTCTCTCTCTCTCTCTCTCTCTCTCTCTCTCTCTCTCTCTCTCCCCGGCTCCCGCCACCTCTCTGCTTAACTCTTTCCAGCAATGTGTCTGCCTGGCTGCAGCAACAGCCACGGCTACTGTGAGAAGCCCGGCGAGTGCAAGTGTCGGATTGGCTGGCAGGGGCTCTTCTGCACCGAGTGCGTCCGCTACCCAGGCTGCCTCCATGGCACCTGCACCCAGCCCTGGCAGTGCAACTGTCAGGAGGGCTGGGGTGGGCTCTTCTGCAACCAGGACCTCAACTACTGCACCAACCACCGCCCATGCAAGAATGGGGCCACCTGCACCAACACGGGCCAAGGGAGCTACACCTGCAGCTGCCGGCCTGGCTTCGCGGGGACAAGCTGTGAGATTGAGACCAACGAATGTGACAGCAACCCCTGCAAGAACGGAGGCAGCTGCAATGTCAGTATGGCACCCTTCCCTTAAGCTCTCTCCTCCCTCCCATCCCCATCTCCAGAAAGTGAGCTCCCATAGTACACCCAGCCCATAAGAACAGATACTTCAGGACTGGCTCAGATACTCAGGAATGTCTCTGTCACACTCTCCCCAGGGATGCATCTAAATGGAAGCTGTACCTTGCATGTGGCCTGGGAAGTCCATAGATACAACTGCAGCCACCCAGGGGTACATTGCACCAGACCGTAAAGTAAGTGCTGGTGTGGTGTAATGGCTGTGAGCATGAGCTGCTCTCTGGGGTAATCTCCAGTTGAATCTTGCCCCAGTCATGCAACTCAGTAAGTAGCTGGAAGCAGCGTTCTCTCTCATTTTTTTCATCTGTCTGCAGAATGAGTTTTGTTCTGTGCAGCAGAATCAAGGCAGTGTGTGTGCATAAACATTCAGAGTGGGACCTTCCTGATTCAACCTGAGAGGGATCTCAAATTAACTGAGCGGACAGCCAACAACATGTGAGCGAGCGCACACGTCCACGCCTTAGAGGGGACACTGGCTGTAAGCTGCTAATTCTCTTGGCCTCTGCTTCCACACATGTAATATGGTCTCACATACCAGGCAGGTTGTTGAGGGTTGCTTTCAGCATTTTGAAGGGCATGCTAGAACGATCGAGGCTACAAATTCTGCTGTCACCAAAGTATCTATGGATGCCCAGGCTGCATGTTGCATTGATTATATGCCTTCATCCCTTGGTGCATGTTGCATGGAGAAGGTTTTGAATGTCTGGACCAGCTCCTTCTCTAGCAAGTGCCTAGTGCCCTTTGAACACTTCTCTTTGTCTCCATTTAAAGAAGGAAGTGAAAAGACACAAGCTTCTCTTTAAAAAGGAGTACATACACCTGTTCACATGAAGGCCATCAGGATAAGTTCACTCTGATTGTCTTTAAGTGCATGCAGAAAGGGTGATTCTCCATTTAGAAAGCAGAGCAGAAGTGGATTCCAGGGTATATCCTTGTTTGATATTGCTGAGCATGACTTTCCGGTGGGGAGGGAAAGGGCTTGGTGGGGGACCATACGTAGCTGTGCTTCAAGTGTGCATCTGAAAGTGTTGCAGGAAAGCCCACACCCTCTGTTCATGTGGCTGGAATCCCATGCAGAACTCAGAAGTGCTGGTTCTGACTTGTAAAACCTGATTTGCCCTAGGGTTCAGTCCCATTACTCCTTTTGGGGAGGATCTCTGTGCTAACAGTACAAACTTGGGTATGTTTAACCGCCACAACTTTTCTCGATGGAACTGTAGCTAGGTAAGAGGGCTTGGCTCCCTTGCAAAACTTCACCTCCCAGCATTCCTTACTGGTGGTGTAACCAGTTTAAACCAGTATAAGCTTATGATGGATAAACTGGTTACAACTAAGTTTAAATCTTGCAGTGTAGATGTGCCATTGAGGTGGTAAGCTTATGAGCACTGTGTAGACCTAAGATATGTCAGGGTCACTGCATGCCAAGGCAGATCTACACCACGAAAGCTGAATTTGCATCCTGTGTACATAATGCATATGGACTGCACCTCCCCCCCCTTTAAAAAGCTATTGTGTGTCCCTTGTGTTGATTCTGCTAGGCAGAGAGAGAGCATGGCACTGAAGTGTCATCCTCTGCCAGTCTTGTTTTCCAGTTCATGAGATTTGACTTATTTTCCCGTGTGTTGAGTATTGCCCTGCAATGCTGTCAAGGATATGCTCACAGTCATAAGGGCTAGAAACCTGCTCTTCTCTTGTTAAAAAATGAAACCTGAGATTTGCAGGAAGGTGTATTCTGTCCAATACCCTTCTTATCCATGGCACAAACAGTTGCTGGGTAAAATGCAGAGTTCTGCCTAGCTTTCTTCCTCTTCCTGTAATTTGAGATTGATACAATTTATGCCCTAAGTTTGAAGAGCAAGGGTACTGAAGGAAGCTTCCTGACTCCTAGAGATTTGCCAAAGTCAAAAGTGCCTTGCAAAGCCAGCCAGCAGAAAATACCCTGCTTTTGTTCCAGAAATTATATATTGTCTTTTTACAATTGGCACACACACTGATGTTTAGGAGGGTCTCCACATTGACCCGGGCCAATGTTTGGGGGTGGGGGTGGGGAGTGAGAGTGGAGCCAGTAGACAGATAGATATATAAGCTAAGATAGGCAAATAAGCAAAAGCAGGCTGTGACTGCTTCATGAAGAGGAAAACCTAGAGGCGACTGAAATTTCCAAATGTGAATCCAGTCCTGAATGGGGGAGAGAGAGACCCTCAGGTGGTAGGTCCTCAGCCCTTTGGGCACTGGAGAGATCTTGCTGGGAAGGTGCCCCTGGGTAAGCCCCACTGAACTCTGCAGGAGCATGTGGTAGCTGGAAAGAGTGCGGCATGGAGCTGGTGGGTTGAAGTCCACCAAGTGGGCACTGGGACCTGGCGATGTCCAAGCCCATCGCCCCACACTGGCTCACTCATCTTAATGCACTTGCAGGTCGGGTTTGTGATGGCACGGCAGAAACGCTCTTGTGAGGAGCTAAGGTTTGAGCTAGCAGCTCCGCTCTTGCATTAACGACTGCCAAAATCCACTGTGTTTAGGAAACAACAACCAAGACCCAGATGGTTTGTATTGCACATAAATGAAATTGAGCAGGAGCATAAGCAGACCAGAGGGAAGGCGGCCCTGGGCTGTGCCTGGCTGTTGTTTTCGACTTTCTAGCCTGATACACACACCACAGTAGTTCTGTTGATTACCCTTCATCTAATTTGTTTGTCAATATGAGGGTTGTTAATGTTCCTAGCCTCAGTCCCTGCTACTGCCTCTTCTAGCGGATGATTATTGTATGCACATAGCACAGCATATCTGCACAATGGTGGTTATCCCAAACTTAAGATACTCCTGTCCTGAGGAGTTTGCACTCTTTAAGTTTTTATGGAGGGGGAGACAACAGGGGGAGAGAAGGAAGGTCTGCATTGGAGCTCACTTGGCTCCTGTGTTCTCATTTTCCCCTCCTCCACCCCGTGTTGTCCCTGGTACAAGAAGGCATGGGAGTGGAATTATCTGGCAAATTCTTCTGAAGAATTCACTTGCTAAACTTTCTGTGTTCTCCAGTTTTGTGGTTCCCTCACAACATTGCCAATAATAGATGCTGTTGCATTAAGAATAGCGTTTTTGGTGGGGGTTAGGGTATGTGGAGATGGTAGGTGAAGATACTGGATTTGGTAAGTTTAGACGAACTTGATGGTTTTTGAACTTGCTAGTTCCAGGGAACCCTTTTCACCTTGCCTTTCCCCTGTGCATATTGCAGAGGGCTCTGGGCATGTTCTGGAGTTCACTCTGCTCAGGTGAAGCACTAGCCAGGCCTGCTGAGGTCTCTCTGTTGCCCTTTGTGAATGGAAATTACAGCTGGACCCACCCAAGTAACTCCCCTGGTGCTGCATATTGCAAGAGGGAAGATCTGTGCTTGTGGACAACTGCCTTCCAGGGAAAGGACCTCGTCATGGAGAGGCCTCAATGATCTCTGAAATTGGGCATGAGAACTAGTGCCTTTCATTCTCTCTCTCTCTCAAAATTGGGTCTTCATTCTGAAATTTCCAATGAACTTGATTCCAAGTGGCACCTGCCGTTGGCCCTTGCGGCTTTCTCCCTCACACCCTGTGTCTGCATAATGCTGTGGAATGTAAGTGCAGGCTCCATGGAAGTCCAGCTCCTGCCTCGCGTGCTCTCCAGTGCTTCCTGCAATTTTAATGGAGCACTAAGGTGCCGAACAGGGGACTGTGGGAACCTCAGTGGACCATCCAGTTTTATTGTCTTGTGGAATGCTGTAGTCTTACCATGCATGTGGAGCTAATGACTGATGTTTTAGCAAAGGGTGCCACCTAGTGGAGAATCCTGGACTGCCAGCACCAAGTTTCTCCAGGCAGCTTCCGCTGTTAACTTTTTCACAAGCTCTTCTCTCAAGGCTGCTGCTGGAGGACCATGTGACTAATGCTATGGGCTTTGAGCTTCTCTTTCTCAAAAGGCAGCCAGCTGAAATGGGCGAGGGTGAAATTTCAAAAGCAGAGTGTGCTGGGATTATTGGATATGTACACATCTGTTCAAAGAAAAAAGCTCTAGATTAGTGACATTTAGTGCCTGCATAGCATTTTGGAATGTTCAAAGTGTTTCATTGCATGCAGTGCTTGCAACTTCCTGGTAAGATAGGTCAGTATTGTTATCCTGCCCACATGGACCGCAAGAGAGGGGCTTGCCTAAGGCCACTGTGTGAGTGTGTGATGGGGGACAGGGGAACTGGCATTTTCCAGCATCCCCAGTTCTGCACCATTATGAAAGCTACAGGAATCCTGCTGTTCTCCATTGCATCTGGTCACCTACAGGAGTGGAAACCTTATAATAATATGCTGTGGGTCGGTGTGCTCTTCTAACATCTTAGGAACAGGTCATCTTATTTTAAAATTTCTTAGAATGTGTACCTAGGCCTCCACTTCTGACAACACATAGGTTTGCATGGCCAATGAGTGGTTTTTACAAATTAGCCATTACAAATGGATCTTTGGGCCAAACCAGATGCTAAGAGTGGAAGGCCTGTTATAATAATGCATATAACTGGGGCGGAGGCAATCTTGGAGAGAGAAAAGAGGCCCAGGTGAGGAGCTGGCCCCTTGCTATATCTGACACTCGCCTACCTGGAGTACTTCTAGCATCTGATCTCAGCTGAAAAGAAGTAATGCCTAGAGAGACAGACTGCAGGGGAGGTATGTTGAAAGAGGGGAAAGGATTAGTCCCCTTTGGCTCTAAGCATGCGATCTTTCACATGCTTTTATTCACCCCCTGCTATTAGATCTCATCTGCCCCTTAGCCAATGCTTTTTAAATTGAATCTATTGGTGTATTCAGCTGCTGCTTACTGGGTATTAAGTAGTCAAGAGATGTCCATGTGTATGTGGCCCAGCCTATGCAGAAATCTTTTTAATGGTTCTCCACTAGAGTGACACCACTAGGAGGTAGTGAACTCTTTCTCAGCATTACAAACGGCCAGATGTTTTTACTTGGCAATTCACTATGCCTTAGAGGAGTGGAACTCCAATAGATGGCTCCCCTGATTGTGCCTGCAGCAGCTCAATGCTGTGCATACAACCAGTACCAAGACAGTCTCTCTAAGGGTGGTTCTGCAATCCAACAGGCATGGCGCAAGGAGCAAGCAACACACAAAATACGGGCTGGTTTCTAAAATAAAAAATTCAAGGATAGGAGAAAAGGTAAGTTTGAAAGGTTTATCTTAAAGTAGGAAGGAGTATAAGTATCTGAGCTACAGGAATTCCACAAGTCAGGCGCTACAATAGAAAACTGATGTACAGCAAGGGCCCAACCTTGAATGCGGAGGAGGAGGAGGAATTCAGGAAGATTGTAGCAGGTAAGGCAAAAGTTGTGAGCACATTTAAAAGCAAGTCTCTCAAAAGTGTGTGGAAGCTGGTGAAGACAGAAAGTGAATGGCATGGCCAGTGAAGAGAGTAGACCAAGCAGCAGCAGCAGCAGAAGAAACAGAAATGCAGGGGGACATAAGAAATCGGTCTGCCAGTGAAGATAATGCTGCAAGAATCTGATGTGAAATAAAATAGCAGCTGAAGCGAGGACAGTATCGACAGCAATAAAGAGCTGGGGTTTGGATTGACAAATTTTGCCAAGAGATTAAATCTGGGTGGTTGGGGAGCAGGAAAAAACAAACTTAAAAAAAATATACATTTTAGTTACATGCCTGGCCACAAAGATATTAGCATGCAGAGACTCCGTTGGAATAACATGGAGAAGGGAAACATCAGACATGCCATGTAATAAAGCATCCCCAAAACTCTGAAGGAAGCCATGACAGAAGTATACTGTTGAGATGCTTATTGGCCATTACTATAAGCAGGAAAAGGTGTGGAGTGAAGAACTGGCCAGAGGCTCTGAAAGAGGATTAATGGTCCTGATTGAGGGACAAGACCTTCTAGGGCATTTGGTGGGCCACTGTGGGAAGCAGGATGCTGGCCTAGATAGGCCTTGGGTCTGATCCCGCAGGGTGGTTCTTATGTAGAACTGCGGCATCCAAGATATATGGATTGGAAGTGCTGAGTGAGCAAGAAGGAAAATAAAGTATTTTTAACATCTGTCTCCCTTAGCTTAGGCAGGAAAAGAAATCCAACAGTGTTGGCATATTTGCTTAATGGTAATGCAGTGCATTCTTGGGAACCACCCAGCTTAGCTGGTGCTGGCCTGCTACCACCCATGTTTTCTCCAAGCCATCACAATTTTCTCCAAGCCATCACAGCCAGGTTCCTGCTTTGCTCATACTACACCTTCCTGGTTGGCTACATGCTTCCTCCCCCACCCTGAATGCATCTGTTGTGCCTAGCAGTGTGCTTTTTGTGCCAGCATGCAAAGAGTGGAGTGGGTGCACCTGTTTTCAGATGTCACAATTGGTCCTCAAAATTGCTGTGTGTCGCCCATTACACTTCAGAACAAAGCACACAAAAGCTTTATTCCAGTAACCCCAGCCTTATAGACCTATTCAAGTTTAATATTGGTCTTCAAGCCTACACCTGAGTCTTGCAACTTCAGTCCACTCCTGGCCACCTTATAGCCATGTTGAACAGCTGGCTTTGTCAACAGTGGGCCACTTGGGAGAGTAATGGGCCACGTCCCTCTCCTCAAGTGGCCTTGTAGCAAGACTGGCTGCTGGTCTCTTCCTTCCTGAGAATAGTGGTAGATGGAGGGAGTGCATGAGGAGACCCAAACCCTCCCTTTTAGCCCTGCATATCCTCTCCAGGCTAGTCAGCTTCCCAAAGCATTTCAGCTCAGATGCAATTGGGGAAGGAGGGATGTGTGTCGTGTGTGAGAAAGAGAGAGAGCTTGATCTCTTCTGAGCCTTTTGGAAGTGTGGAGGGAGAAGCAACTAGCATGTTGGAGAGGCCAGGATTGGTTTGAGGATTGCCTATTTCTGACCTCTCTTGCAGTTGGTGGCAAGACAAATGCTTCAATCTCTTACCCTTTTTGAAGTGGGGAGCGGAGGGAAGGACCTTCAGTCCTTTGTCATGAGGTGATAACTTCTCAATTCCGTAGTGCAAGTGAACAAGACTTTTGGAAGGATCTCAACTACTCCTGTGTGGCTGCCTTTATTTTGGTCCAGCCTCTTGACATAACACATGCTAATATGGTATGTGGTGTGCCACGAAAGTTGTACTGCTCTCTTTTGTTTTAAAGTTGTCCTCATCCATATTGTGGGGTAGCTCTTTGAGTAGAGAAAAGCCTTCATCTGCTTCCTTAACAGTGCTCCACTCGGTAGCCCACTCAGACTTGCTCAAGGACACTTGACAAACTACCATCATTCTCAAAAGTAGCTTAAGCTCCTCCATAACCCAATTTGTCTTATGGGACCAGACCCTTCTGTTAATCATAGCATCTCTGGTCAGGATCATGGTGGTTTTGAGTCTTCTCTTTTCTCCTAACTGCATTCTCTCTCTCTCTCTCTCTCTCTCTCTCTCTCTCTCTCTCTCTCTCTCTCTCTCTCTCTCACACACACACACACACACACACACACACACACACACACACACACACTTGAATCAAAGGGGCTATTCACGCAATGCTCCATGCAGGGCGGATCTGAGGCCAGGACTCTTCCCAGCCTCCATGAATCCTACAGTGCACCATGTGACGTGTGAAGCATTGGGTGGTTCCCCCAAGATTTAGGTGCTCTAGGAGCTTGTCTCTGGGTGTGCCTGGGCTGGAAGCAGCCCATGCTTGCACATGAGCAAGTAGCCGAAGATAAGGGGGCACTCACTGGGGTAAATAGTGGGGCTAGGCAGCACTGCCCCACCGGGATTGGACCCAATCCTAGCAGTTCTCATGTGCAACCTAGCCCAGGTTAGGCTGTGTGTGAGAACAGCCTCAAAGAGTTTTTGCAACTCTGAGAGTGGTTGCCCTGGATCAGAAATAAATTGCCATCTTTATAATGGCAGGAGTTGACATGGTGTTGTCTGGCTTCAGCAGGTCTCCAGCACTTGACCAGACTCAGCCCTGTATAGGTTTGACTCCTAACACCTCTCTCTTTCCAGAAATTAATTTCTGGGTTTACTCCTCCATTGAAACCAGTCCAGGAAATTCTGCATGTCCAGTGAGCCTGCCAGCCTTGATGCTGCTGGCTTGGAATGCCAGTTGGCCTGAGTGGTGGAAAGTGGGGCCTTGATTCTCCTCAGTTCCTCAACAAAGATGGAAAGTGGAATTAGAAGCACTGAAGTGCAGCTGGAAGTTCTGCACTGAGGGCCAGTGATGAAGATCTAGGACTCTGCACAAGCTCAGAAGTGCTTTCTTCTCCACTAAACACACCTCTATAAAGTACCGAAAGGAAGTTTATTTGCCCATGTGGTTCAGTACTTAATATGCCAAGAAAAACGGATTAAGATGAGGGGTTACTGTCATGGTACAGTGACATTTACATCGTTTAAATTGATGCTTGAATTGCGTAGATGCAATTCAAGCATAAATTTAAATGATGTATTTTGCAGAGGTGCTGAATTGGGTCATTGGCTGTAGCAATCTTTCTCAGCCAGCCTGATGCAGAGCTCCAGTTCTTGGGACTACTAGCTTTGCAGCTCTTTAGGCAGTGAACATGAAATGTCAAGGCTGATCTGTCAGAGCCTACTTCCTGTTACGGGTAAGCTGTCCTTTCCTTTGCATATGTTTCTGTTTAAAGAGCAAGAACCTTGTGCTTTCCTAAGCCAAGAATGTTGGCGACAGTTCGGCTTTGCAAGAGTTGAGCTACTTAGCCCAAACCAGAGCTCCTTGCAACAGCTCAGCTCTTGGGGAAGGGATGAAAGAGGTGAGCTGAAAGCTCAGGATGCCTTATTTCACTGTGACAATGGTAAGGTAAGCTTTTCAAATTATTATTTGTAAGCCAAATAATGTTTCAGGTGGTTTTGCTTGTAGCTCGTATGTCAGAATGTGATTGAAATCCAAACCATATCTAAAGTAACTGAATCTAGAGAGAGAGCGCGCACACACGCATGCAAGTGAGGAGATGAACATCTAAAGCACTGGCAGATCTGCAGAAGTTTGAGGGGGTCGGATTGAACCTCAGGCACAATCCACTAGTGCTCTTGCGCAGCTCCCATTCATTTCAATGGGGCTTGCCTAGGAGGCATCCCCAGTATTCATGTGGTTGCCCTTCCTTCCTTGCAGGACTTGGAGAACGACTACAAGTGCACGTGCCCTCAAGGCTTCTATGGCAAGAACTGTGAGGTCAGTGCCATGACCTGCGCTGACGGGCCTTGTTTCAATGGTGGGACCTGTGCAGAGAAACGCACAGGTGGCTACACTTGCCACTGCCCGGTGAGCTACCACGGCTCCAACTGTGAGAAAAAGATAGACCGTTGCAGTAATAACCCATGTCTGAACAGTGAGTGTTGTTTTTCCTTTCTGTGACATCCTATTATGCTAAAGAGGGGGGCGGGGGAGGGAGGCAAATTCCTAACCTGAGTTTTGAGCATCACAGCTCTGTGTGTGTGTGTGTGTGTGTGTGTGTGTGTGTGTGTGTGTTTAGCCTGCTTTTTGGAGGTGATTTTCTACCTTAAGACCATACCTATGTAGAGAGTGTGAGTGTGAGAAGCTTGTGCACAACGCATTTTGGTGGGGCGGGGAGCAGGACCTTTAAGGATGCATAAAGCAGGTCCTTACCTGCTCCCTTGTTGCTACACTGCTTTTCCTGCTGTGGCGTTGTGCTGCTCAGAAGTCTGTGCACAGCCCTGGGAGGCACATGGCCACTGCGCAGGCATGGTGGCCTTGTGTGTGGCGAGCGACACCAGACTGATCATGTCTATAGCCACCATGCATGCGCAGCGGCCATGGGCATCCCAGCGTCACACCCAGGCTGCTGGGTCAGCACAGAAGTCATGTGCGGGCTTCTGAGCAGCACAGCGCCACTGCAAGAAAAGCGGCGAGGTGGCAGAGGAGCAGGTAAGGACCTCTTTTACTCTGCCTTAAAAGTCCTGCAAACGTTTTGTTACTGAGGTGGCAGATAAGATAGCCTTGCAAAAGCTGCCCTGCTATAAATCAGCAACCCCCATGTCTGGGCATACTAGTATTCCACGCGTGGGACTGACGAGTGTGTATTCAGTGCTGGAGAAGGTGCTATTTCCACACCAGCAGTATTATTGTTATGACTATTACTACTGCTACTGTTATTGTTGTTCCCTTCCCCAAAGAGCTTACAATCTTAACATTCAGCAGAGGGAAGACCGCCGATGAAGGGGAAGAAGATGGGGAGGAATGTGCATTCAGCTCAGTTACACATGCTTAGCTTAGCTACCGAAGGGAATGAGAACTAGATGGCTGTACCAAAGCCATCATGGAAAAGGTGGAAGGATTTGAAGGAAGAGTGAGAGGAGGGTGTTCCAGGCCTCAGGGACAGCCAAGGAGCAAGTATGGAATCATTTGGGGGAGACTTCTTCCAGGCAGCTGAGAGTGGTTCAGCTGGAGAGCAGAAGTGCAATGGGACATGATGGGAGGTGCGGCTGAGACCATGGAGGGCCTTAAAGTATGTCTTTCGTGTAAATATGTCTTTTGGGTTGTGTGTTGTGTGTGCATTTGCTTCACTCTGTGATGTCTTGGGTTTCAATTGTTTTGTGGTTCCAACCAAGCTCTCTCTTCCATTTATAAATGTTTGCCTGCCTGGTCTCCTGAATTTTGCTCCTACTTGCCACAGGTGACTTGGCAAGGGACTATTCAAGGACCTGAATGGACAGATTAATGGCTTAAACCCGGACAAGTTATACTCCTGTCATAAGAGAAACAGAGCGTCTCCTTCTGTTTGTTGGCTTCTCCACCATCAGCCAGCCCCTGAATCCACCAGGGACAAAAGAGCCTGGACTGCATTGCGAAGTGCCAGGGACCAGCAGAGACTGTCCTCTCCCTCCCCACAACATAACCCTCATTCTAGGGATTATGTTGCACCTTTCTAACCGTTTTAATTGCATGCCTCTTGAGAGCCAAACATAGCTGGAAAGTGGGGCCTAATTCTAAGAAAACAAATCATATTTTTCCCTCTCTTTGCCAGGCGGCCACTGCCTGGACCTGGGCCGTAGTGTGATCTGCAAATGCCGGCCAGGGTTTGCCGGGTCCCGCTGTGAGCTGAACATAGACGATTGCGCAGGAAACCCGTGCGCCAACGGAGGCACCTGCATCGATGGCCCCAACAGCTACACCTGCTCCTGCACCCTGGGCTACGGAGGGCAGGACTGCAGCACCCGCATGGATGCCTGCGGCTCCAGCCCCTGCCTGAACAGCGGCACCTGCTACACGCACTTCTCGGGCCATGTTTGCGAGTGTTCGGCCGGCTACATGGGCTCCAGCTGTGAGTTCAGAGTTCAGGTTCCCACCCCCATGAGCAGCCAGCGGGTAGCCGAGGGCCCTGTCCCTGTGGCCCTGGCGGTTTCCTTTGCCCTGGGGCTCATGACGTTGGTGCTGGCAGCCTGCGCTG
Source organism: Hemicordylus capensis (assembly GCF_027244095.1). NCBI lineage: Eukaryota > Metazoa > Chordata > Lepidosauria > Squamata > Cordylidae > Hemicordylus > Hemicordylus capensis. The sequence continues at coordinate 27,840,076 of NC_069663.1, read as the reverse complement.
CCGTGGCTGTGCTTCGGCACATGAGGCAGGGCCGCAAGGCTGTGAAAAGCAGTGTCCGCAATGACCTGGCAGCCATCAACAACCTCAAGGAGAGGGACGGCTTCCTCATCTCCCCTGGGCGCTTCAAGGTCTCCAACAAAGACGCCCGATTCAGTGGGGATCAGTTCAATTGCAAGAGGAAGCTGCTGGATCACAGCCGTGAGTCTGTCTGCAAGAAGAAGCTGGAGAAGTAAGTGGCACCCGCTGCCCTGCCGGGTCTCCTCTTCTTTGCTAGCAAATCTATCTAGCCAAGTGGAGGAGAGCTGGTCTTGTGGCAGCAAGTGTGAATTAGCCCCTTTGCTAAGCAGGGTCCGGCTTGGCTTGTATGGATGACTATCTGTGAGCACTGTTAAGATATTCCCCTTAGGGAATGGGGCCATCGCTCAGTGGAAGAGCATCTGCTTTGCATGCAGTTCAAGGTCTCAGTTTCAATCCCTGGCAGCATCCAGACAGACTCCTGCCTGCAACCTTGGAGAGCTGCTGCTAGTCAGTGTAGACAATACTGCGCTAGATGGACCAAAGGTCTGACTCAGGAGAAAGTAGGGCTGTGCACGGAACTGGCGGTTCCACTGGTTCGATGGTGGGGGGTGCCTAACTTTAAGAGTGGGGGTGGGTGCACTTACCTCGCCTTCCCCCCCACCTCCCTGCCACCCCGTTGCCCCTGTTGTCCAGATATGACCAGAAGTCTCTGATGCGCCTGTGTGTGCCAGCGTGCCAGAGACGTACGGTCATATCCGGGCAGCAGGGGGGTACGCTGCCACCCCAATGGGCTTGGATTAAAACGGACGCTGGCAGGGGGGAAGCAGCGGAAGGGGTCAGTGCACCCGCCGCATTTGAGCCTCCCCACCACCGTTCTGTGCACATCCCTAGCAGAAAGCAGCTTCCTAGACAGCTACAAACCTGGTGTGAAGTGGTGCACCAGGGGAGGGAATGACCAATATTGGCAAGGGGTGGTGTGGGGGAGACAGGCGGTGACCGGAAGGGGAGCCTGCTTGCCCCTGGGAATGTGTGGAGTTTGCAAAGTCAGACCCAGCGGCCAGGTGACTTCTGGATATGGTAAAGTCATCATGGCTTAAATATAATGCAGCAATTGCCTCACTCTTAACATAGACTGAGAAGGGATTCCCTTTGTTTGTTTTGCTCAGTCTATTTCCTTATTTAATTCAAAACATCAACTTCTTCCAAAGATCCAATAAGAGATGTTTTTCCATCTATGTTTAAAGGAGATTCAGATTTGAACCTCAAAGGGGGAAGGGAAAGAACTGGGACCTATTCCTGTGGGGAGGAATTTCCAGAGCAAAGCACTTTGTTGGACTTTGCTCCAACACAACCAGAGCGTCCACACTGATGAATGTTCACTCTGGGAGAACATGCTGGGCTGGACCCCAAGATCTCTAGTGCCTTCGCTCTTGTTCAGAAGCAGTTGGTGGTGGTTCATGCCAGGTCTGCTGCGGTGTGTTCTCACAGCATGTGTGAAGCACTGAAGTGTGTGGACTTGCAGTGTGAATGCACCTCGGGGGGGGGGGTGAGTGAAAAGGGGCTGCTCGTCTCCTTGCCGGTCTTTCTAGCAGCTCGTTCTCCTACTTTACCTTTTTAAATTATTAAAACCATATCTGTAGCATGTGATATTCTACACATGGGAGGTGTCTGTGTGGTTATACTTGATCCTTTACTTTCATTTTCAATCCATTTCTTAGTCACTTGTAACATTGAAGTTGCCTTTTATCCACTCAGTGTGCTCACAGTTTTCAGTGACCTTTCTACTATGTTTCAAAGATCTTTTTCCTAGACAGACAGACCAATTTCAGATAGGTCAAGTTGCTTCAGTGTGCATAACTTTGTTGCTGAAATATCAACTACTGTACCATTTTGTTGCCCAGTTTGGCAAGATCCCTTTGAATATCTTTGCAGTCTGCTTGGAATGTCGCCATCCTGCATACTTTGGTGTCTCCCACAAACATGGCTACCTCACAGCTCACCTCTGACTCCCCATCATTTATGATCAAGTCAAATAGCACCATTCCCAACACACAGCCTTGTTGGCCTCCACTGTTTATTTCCTTCCATTGTGAAAAGTGTTTATTCTTAGCCTTTGCTTCCTGTTTTTTTGTTTTGTTTTGTTTTTTGAGAGGGTTGCAAAGGGAGGGGACTGATGGATTCTGAAGAGCCCTTATCCTACCCCATGACTGCCAAAGAGCCTTTGGTGAGCTTTAGCTATGGCCAGAAGTGTCTACTAGTGTCTCAAATCCCAGGACAGCTTTTCAGGCAAGAGGGTAATTTCCAACAAGGTTTGGTCCCTGGTAGGGCTTTTTCTTTTTTCACAAATGAAGCATCCGTGGTAGACTGTCCAGAAAGGGCCCCTCCCCCACACAAAAAAGAGGAGGGGGGAAAGCAGTGGGCATTTCCCTTCTAGTCGACTCCTGACCTTAGCCAGCTGCAACACTTTCCTTCTGTGTGCAATGCATTTCCACACCCAAAGTCCCATGCTCTATGGAGCCAACAAGGTCAGGTAGGTTAACACTTCCCCATTCTTTCTTGTGCTTTGGGCAGCAACTTGCCCCAGAAACATAAGAAGTAAGAACAGCCCTGCTGGATCAGGCCCAAAGCCCATCTAGTCCAGCATCCTGTTTCGCACAGTGGCCCACAAAAAGTGCACAGGCAGGAGTTGAGAGCAGGCCTTCTCTTCTGCTGTTACTCCCCTGCAACTGGTATTCAGAGGCATCCTGCCTCTGAGGCTGGAGGTGGCCTATAGCCCTCCGACTAATAGCCATTTATAGACCTCTCCTCCATGAAGTTATCCAAACCAAAGGGTTTCTGTAGGCGACTCTGGTCCTCCTAGGTTTTCTAGTTTTTTAGATTCTATCCCTTCTTTAACATAGTGTTACTCCACCTCCAAGGTGCCCCTCCCTGTCCTTTCTGAACTGGATACTGCCCAGCTCCTCTTGGCCATTCCCCAGGCATCATTTTAAAAGCTGTTCTGCGATCTTTTTGATTTTAAGCATTAGCAGTCTGGTTCCATCTTGGTTCAAGTGCAGACCATCCCATTTGTGCAGGCTTCACTTGCCCCAAAATGTATCCCAGTGCCTAACAAATCTAAATCCCTCCTCCTGGCACCAACGTCTCATCCACGCATTGAGACCTCTCAGCTCTGCCTTTCTCACTGAACCTGCACATGGAACAGGTAACATTTCTGAGAATGCTACCTTGGGGGTCTCGGACTTCAATATGCTACCTATCCACCTAAATTTGGCTTCCAGGACCTTCCGACTACATTTCCCCACATTGTTGGTGATGCCTTCAGTGGACCCCCGGTAGTCATCGTTGTCCTCTCCCCTCAGCAGGCCCAGTCTTCCCCACCATGCTGCATGGAGAGGCAGAGCAAGTAGGCACTCTTGCTGGGAGCCCTCCTGGGCCCACTCCTCCCTGCTGCATCTCCCAGAAGGGGGAGGCGGGCAAGTGCCTGGAGGCAGCAGTGGCCGCCACTTCTGGCAACTGCCCCTCACTTGCCAGCTCGTTTGGTGGCTACTCAGGAAGGGGCCTTCTTCAGTGCTGCCCCTGGACTTTGGAATGCGCTCCCTGTTGAAATAGGAGCTTCCCCATCAGTGACAACTTTCTAAAAGGCACTGAAGATGCATTTATTCACCCAGGCTTTTAATTAGATGTATAGTTTTAAAATTTTAACACTGGGTATTAAATGTTTTTAATGTTTTTAGTTGTGAACTGCCCAGAGATGCAGGTTTTGGGTGGTATAGAAATATTTTAAATAAATAAAATAAAAATTTAAAAAACCAACCTATGGAATTATCTGCCACAAGATATGGTGATAGTCAACAGCCTGGATGGCCTTAAGAGGGGCTTAGACAAATTCATGGAGGACAGGTCTATCAATGGCTACTAGTCTGGTGCCTGTGGGCCAGCTCCAGCCTCAGAGCCAAGATACCTCTCGATACCGGTTGCAGGGGAGCAACAGCAGGAGAGAAGGTATGCACAGACCTCTTGCCTGTGAGCTCCCCAGAGGCACCTGGTGGGCCACTGTGTGAAACAGGATGCTGGACTAGTTGGGCTTGGGCCTGATCCAGCAGGGCTGTTCTTACGTTCATTGATCTTTCAGAAGAGAATGAGTTTAGTGTTTAAGATTTTAAAAATATGGCAGGTAGACAAACTGAAAAGGTATTTATGTAATGAGCTAGACCAATGGTCTTAATCTGTATTAGGCAGATCCATATGTTCTCTGTGTAAAATCAAGTTTCCCTGGCTAGTGCCTTATATAAGGTATTCTCTCCATTGGTGCCCACCTCTGGCCACCACAGCTGCTGTTTAACTGAACTTTAAACAAGGGGAAGGCACGGCGCCAAAGTGCAGTGAATAATGGGATAGGTAGCTTAATGTTGAGTATGTCTATCCACAGTTATTCTGAGCTAGAACAGCCATATGCCGTCTCCATCAAACCCAGCCATGCACTTCTGCTTGCCAGATGCAGGCAGTCTCCTTTTTGATCTGCTGATGAGCTTCCAAAAGGCATTTGACGGTCCACTGTTGGAAACAGGATGCTGAACTAGATGAACCTTCAGTCTGATCAAGCAAAGCGGTTTCCGATTTCTTATGTTCTAGACTGAAAAGCACCACCATAACCGAGGCTTAGTTTGAGCCAAGCTCACCAGAGCTTAGTATCGGGACTTATTTACAGTAATGCCTGCATATGTGCAGAGTGCCTTTGCCTTGCTGGTGAGTAACCCTAACCAGCCCCCTCCTGTGCATAGTTGGGGGCCAAGCTTTCTGAAGGTGTGTCTTCCCTGAAGGCTTGAGCCCCAGCACCTCTCTTTAGAAGCATGCATGGTCTGCAAGTAGCCATTAACAACTTCCTTGCTCCTCTTCTCCACTGCAGTAAAAAATCGGAGCCCATCCGGTCCCTTGTTCCTGCTGGCTATCCCAAAGAAGGCACCTACCACCCCATCTACATCATCCCAGACCAGATGGAGCCACAGTGCATTTATGCAACCGAGGTAATGAATATGCACTCACTTCTTGACCCTGCTCCTCTGTTGCCCAGGGGGGCACAGAGTACAGTGAGTACCATGTAGGCCAAAGGTGAAGACAGCTGTTGGCATTTCTGAGCAGTCACAATGAGCATCCAGCTTTGCAACTGGTGGAACACATGTACACACCAGCAAGCTGAATTCTGGATCAGTGAGTGACTCAGACTTACCCCGCTCCCTATGTGTGTTGGGGCAGCTCAGCTTCATAAGCGTGTGTGTGTGTGTGTGTGTGCCTCCTTAACCATTGTATGGATACATGCATTTGTTACCTTACAATTTTTAAAATTTGTTTTGAGAAGTGAGAGTGAGGTGTGTGGGTAAACAGCACTAGCCAGTAGGTCTGATCACAACACGATCACAATCTCTATCAGAGGAGGAAGTGGCGTTCCCTAGTTCAGTCTGCAACAGTCCAAAAATCTGCAGGACTGTTTTTTCAGAGCTTGCTCTGTGCCTGAACAGTACATTCATGTGTTTTGAGGGCAGCAGAGGTGCTACTGAACCGTCTCCATGTAACATCCATCATGTAACCTTTCATGTAACATCTGCATCCCTGCCCCCAGAGGCTTAACCTGGGAAATACTAGATCTGCACCGATTCCTACCAGCCATGGAATAATCATCATATTGGTAATGTGAGTCATCCATTGATTTGCTGCTTTCTGGGTTGGAAGCAGCACCTTTTGTGTACATAAGCACTCAGATTTATGGAAAGATGTCAAGCAGATTGAATCTGATGGCGGAAGCCTAAATTTGTATCCGTCCACATCCGATTCTTTCAACAGCCCCAGTTACAGATGTGTTAGAACAACATGTCCAGAGGTGCTGTCAGCTTTGCATGCTGCTATTGCAATTCTGGGGGGCTGTTAGTTTTCTCTGAACTGGAGATTAGTTTTTTAAGTGTCCTTCAGAATCAATTTAAAAAATCAAATTTGGGGGGGGGCAGTGGGGGGAGAGTTTGGATTTCAGTTTCAGAAATGTGAATATCACACTGAGTATCTTTTTATCTGTGGGACAGATGCACTGCCTTAACCCTTACTTTATTTACCTTGGCCATCAGCAGAGTAATGTTTAATTACCAATGCAAAAGCCTGCTTTTGTGCATGCACAGATGCATCAGAACAAGATGCCAAACCACTGTTTTGTAGGAGATGGGTGTTGTCCCTCACATACGATGTTTGGGAGTTGGATCCTGTGTCCATTTGTCCACCTGTGTTCGGTATTCTTACAGATATGACTAGGCCAACATTGCACACAAACTGGATGTTTATGGAGGTTTGGGCATGGGGTGGGGGGCCACATCCCTTTCCCAAGAGCCTGTTGCACTGGGACAGGCAGGTAAGTTGGTCTCTGCTCAGAAATTCTGTGGAGCAGGGCTGTGGCGTTCTGGAGCTGTCGGATCATCCACAGGTGGATGTGTGGATTCTTGCAACTAGTGATGGTCTTGTAATGCATGCTTGTTGCATGGTAACTAGCCACGTGCTCATAAGCATTCTAAACGTTCCAGAGTACCGATTCCCCTTGCTCGGCTTCTTGCAAGGTATTGCATACACTGCTGTAACGTGAGAACTCTCAGGTAGTCTTGTCCTTGTAGCCCAGGAGTTGAGCAAGGAGATTTGGTTGGAGGTTTGTGTAATGATGCATTTTATCAGGGAATCATGAAAATCCAGAATCAAAATGGGCTTGAGACACTGAAAGGTGTTTCTGTACCTACAGCTTGAGCTATAGTGGAGGATAAAGCCAAATTAGCAAGGTGAGAGTTAACGATAATGGGCATAGAGACACACACACACACACACACACACTATTGCTGAAGCACTAGGCTAGATCAAGCACAAACACAAGCCACATAAAAACCAGCACTTCCCCTCTGATAGCTAGGGGTTTTGTAGAATTTGGACTCCCCCCCCCCCCAATTATGCCTAGGCCTTGGCACAAGGTCTAGCCCCAGAGCAGGCTGTAGCTGGCATGGCCCACCCACTCACACAACATCATGCGGCATCAGGGTGCAAGGAGGGCCAGATTGCCTGCTCAGAGGCCCTGGCTGCTACCATGCATCATGGGAAGCAGTCATGGCCACAGAGTGCCAAGAACCAGCCAGCCTTTGACCCATGGATGTGATGCAGCCCATTCCTCTGTATTGTCCAAGACAACTGCTGGTGAGTTGGCAATTAGGAGAGAGAGAGCATTACGGAGCAGATTGGGGCTTTCCACTCTAGCAGCAGGAGAGAGAGAGAGAGAGAGAGAGAGAGAGAGAGAGAGAGAGAGAGAGAGTTACTCTGTGAATTAAATGTGTGTGGCTCCTTTTACACTGATGCAATAGAGGAGTTCTACAGGAAGTCTCGACGGGTCGAGCTCTTGTACAAATAATGTGGGTAAGCGAAACATTTTATTTCTTTTCCTTAATGCACAACAGCTTATGCATCAAATTGACAGTGTTAATTAGGCACCTTGCTTGCAGTGATGTGAATGAGCTTCAGTAGGCAGAATGTCATCCCAGGTGCCAGAGAAACAGGCATAAATAGCAGACCAAATATGGCAGACAAGACTGGCACAAAAGGCATGAAGCTGTATCAAGACTCTGGCTTTGAGTGCAAAACTGTGTTAAGTCAGAAATGTAACTCTGTAAGTGTTTCAGGGTCCCGTACAGGAGCCGCTTAAAGCCACCGTAACATGAAATGGAGGTTCTCCAGCTTGTCTTAGGCACCCTTCCACAAGATGGGTTAGATTCCTAATAGGCAGACAAGGCAGACTGTATGTGAAGAAATGGTTGGAGACTGCCTCTAGGAATGCCACAGAGCCTCAGCCAGAGGGGGCAGGCTGCAAGGCAGTGGACTGATCCAGACCACCTCAGGAGCACGTGGGAAGGGTGAGCCCTCACTTTCCCAAGTGTGCTTGCCTGACTTGGTGCCTTTTCTCCACCTGATCCTGTGCCTTGGCTCCGGTCCTGGAGAATAGGTGCAGTAAACCCAGACAGACTTTGGGTGGCTGTCTCATGAGGATGGCTACAGACATCTACATCCCCTTCAGTATATTCTCTCTCCTTCCTGCCCCCTGGGTATGAGACTGGCAGCAAATAGGCCCACATCAGATAAAACAGCTGCAGAGTCAGCAAAAAATGGCTGCTGGATGCCAAGGGGCCTCTGAGCGCACATTTCTGTTGCACAGCCCCTCTGTGGCCATTGTTACAGGGCCCTGAACACACCAGTGTTCAATGTGGCACTCCAAGCATCCTACATCAGATTCCACAGGGAGACTCTCCACATGAATCAGGCCTTGGATCTCTTCTGTGATGGGGATGCTGAAGTGAAAGCGGGGTGAGCAGACACGCCTTTTCTCAAGGACAAGAAAGGAGGGTCTTGGTCTCCTTGAAGACCTTCCCTTGGCTCCCAGCAAGGACCCTCCAGAGGGACAAAGCATTGAATTGGCACTCTCCTCCACTGCTTCTCTAAAAGGAGAACTCCTAGGGTCAGATGAGCCTGTTGATGAGGAAATGACACAGGCATCCCCCCCACCTCCCTATTACAGTGGATGGAACAGTAACATTTCCAGAGCCTGGGCCTGACTGCTCCCCCAACAGACTAAGCCTCTGCTTCTACAGCTGTTTCCCCTCACAGATCTAGGTAAAAAACAGCATTTTTCCTACCTTCAGATTCTGCTTGTGCAGTTATTCCAGCATGAAGTAGGGAGGTGGGGATGATTTGATCCCTTAGGATTACTAGAGTAGAGCCTGCAAATGGCCTTTTCTCAGGTGATATCCAAGGAGAAGGCCACTGCTATAGCTCTGTATGGGACAGGGGGCTACCCCCAGAAAGGGACGTCCAACTATGAGGCCTCAACGTCTAGCCTAAAGGTCTCTGTGGCAAGTCAGTACTTTGCTGCAGCCACAGAATCCTAAGTAGATGACATTACGGTTGGGGAAAGGAGAAGAAACCCAAGGGCAAGATGTCACTAAGAGCAGCGGCAGCAGCATCTCTTGTGGGTGCAACTCTCAGCTCTAGCCACAGGGATTGCCACTGCCAGTTCAGACAGACCTTGAAGAGCTGAGCTGCACCCAGTAGGTCTACCTCACGAAGGATAAAAGACCAAAGGGTGGAAAGTGAACTGCTCCACAAGCTGTTCCTAGCAGACAAACAAAAGGTCTCTGCCTGTGAGTCTGACTATGGATGTCAACTGAGGAGGGAAGGGAGCCCCTAGCAGTCAGGATTCAAATAAATGGTCTCTCAACAGCAACTCTACAATGGTCCAGGCATCTGCTCATACACCACTTGTCTCCAGGCATGCTAGAACTACTGATAAATTTATTGGCCCTGGCTCCAGAAGGCTCCTTTGCAGTTTTCTTCCTCTGCCACTTTTAGCAAGGGTGCCCAGCATGTTCCAGGCAGAAGCAGCACAGGGAATCTTGGGAGCACTTCAGTACCCTTTCCAAAGCACCAAGTATGAAATGAAGCCACCTTTTCGGATGGAGTCCTTGTCATAACTTCTGGGCCAGCATGCCTCAGTTGTGGCATGCTGCAGTGCACTGCATAGCATCTGAGCAAAGTTCTCTTTTCTCAAGGCTACTCTAACAAGGTAGCCTCAACTGCTAGGGCATTTGCTCAAATAACCCACCGAGAGGATTTATGAGGCAACATGGAGAAATTGTGAAGGATGGTGCAAGTAACATGACCTGCATCCCACCAAAGTGAAGAGCTGCCACATTCTGGATTTTCTTCTTTTGGCAAGAGGGCCACAAGAAAGATCTCAGCATGCGCCTGTGTTGATGAGCGTCCTCACACACACACACACACACGGCATTTCCATAGACCCATCTGTGCTATGCTTCTAGATGGCATCTATAAGCCACAGGAAGGAGTCAGAACTTTTATGCCAAGTTCAAAACTAAACCACTCTTTCAGCCACATTCCCCAGTAACACCCAGTTTTCTGTACATTATGGTACCTCTTTCTCACTGCTGTTACAAGGGGAAGAACGGAATCACAGTCCAATTTGTGCGTTATTCTTAAGAAGATTGTCCTTTTGACTAGAGCTTTAAGCCCAAGGTGAGTTCTTGGTTTCATTATTCCTTTTTGCATCCACAGGGGAAAGCATAGCACACACTCCCATGTTAGGAGAGCACTTGAGATTTTTCAGCCCCAAGGCCGGTTCTGCATTGCATTATTTGTTACCTTTAGTAAGGCAAATACAGGCAGAAAGGTATGGAGATAAATAAAGGCACACCTTCTAGAGGCCTAGAAGGCCCCTTGAAACCTCAACCCCAATTAAAGCCGTTTGCTGGACCCTGTAATCCAGGGGAGAGGTGGAGGGAGCAGACAGTCTGGCATCATGCCTTTGTGACCAAGCTTTAGAGTTCTCCAGAGCTGCTCATCGAGCTGGAAGGGGCATCCAGAGAAGGCTTGCTCCCTACTTTGTGCTGTTGTGGTAGATCCTAATAAGGGCATTACCTCCCTTTAGCTTTGGGGGGTCCCCCCCAACACGCATGGACCTACACAGCCACCTAGAATTTGTGTTTGGAGAATAGTGACTTTAGCCATCCAGGAGGACTGTAAAACTCGAGAAAGATGATTCTACCATGTGAAAAATGGGGCCACCTTTGAGGGTTACGTGCTCTCCATCACGAGATAATGCTGCCCAATTTGGCTTCTAGAGATTCTGTCTCTAGCATGTCGCCTAAAACTGACCTGCAGCTCTGTTCATAGGAGGACTACCACATTTCTTTTTGCTACTCTCTGCCTCACCAAAGACCTGTTTCATTTAATGCTGAAGGGTTTTTTGTTTGTTTAAAGGGGAAGCAGTCATTTTTCTTTTTGTCACAGTGGCTCTCAATGCAAACTGAACTCTTGCACCTAGCAGAGGCTAATCTAATTAAGTCTGCATAAATCCACCTGTACTACTTCATCTCAAGATAGTTAAAAACTGCAGGCTTTGGGGCTTTCCCATCTCATGCCCAACTTGCTGCCCTGCCCTGCCCTGCCCTCTTTTTGCTTGACATCCAGCCTGAAGAACTCTAACCCCAAGTGGCTCTGGAACATTCAAAAGTTTGATTACTTTGTGCTATTTTAGTTGGCCCTAAGAAATGTGGCATTGGGATTTCCCCCCCGAGTAGTCTTAGGACTTGTTCATATCTCTTCATGAGGCATTATAGGACCCAAACCCTTTCCTCAGCCAAGGTGGCATTTGAAGGTTCAGTGCTATCAGCCATGCTAGACTGAGGCAGAAATCCTGTGCACGCTTATCTGTGGGTAAGCCCCACTGGACTCACTTCCAAGTAAACATGCATAGGATTGTGCTGCACACTGAAAAGTTCCGTTTGGGAAGGCAGCGTGGAGCCTCAATTCAATGCTTTCTGCAGTGCAGTTTGTCCCATTGTCTGCAGCCCTGGTCCAAACCCCGCTTTTGAAGCGACACCTGAGGCCATCTGGAGAATGGCCAACTTTGCACTTGCCTGTGACTTGTCCTTCTCAGATTCTCTCAGGTGCCTCTCCATCTCCCAGGTGGGGAGAGAAAGCAACAGGGCCCTGGGTGGGGAAGTCCGGCCTTCTCTTGGCTTCATAGAATGCTACCCCTAGAATGTTTGCCCCAGCAGTGGACCTTCTGGACTCTAAGATGTCCTTGCACTGGGCCTGCTTGTCCAGGAGAGACCTGCCAGGGACCCCACAGACTGAGGACAATCTGTCTTCAAGGCCTGCAGTCTTCTCCTTCATCATGTTTCTCTTCCTTTTGTGAAGTTATGTTCATTCAGGAATTAACAGTTCACCAACGCAGGGTGCTTGCAGCTTTGGAACTCCTCTGGGAGGCTGCAGGCAAGGGGGTGGCGTTCCTAAAGGCAGTCCTCAGGCAGTTGTGTTAGACAGGTCTGCCTCCCGCCCAGCCTCAGAGGAGTAGAACCCATCCTTTGGAGTGGCACCTAAGGGAACTTGAGGAGGACGTCTGACAGGTGAGTACACAGAACGGGCCTGACCTCTAGTGACGTGAGGGAACAATGCCACTTTTTAGCCTGTAAAGTAATATGGGGGAGAACCTCACTGTTCATGTTTACACCTCAGTCGGAAACGCTTGCTCCCATGGTGCAGCACCACAGGAGCAGCCCAATGGCCACAGCTTTGAAGTGAGGACAGATCTGAAAATATTGAGACGATAGTGAAACTCTGAATGTCTACACTGAAAGTTAAGCATCTCCCCACCTCCAACATTTCTACCCTACTGTGACCACACATGTCCAGGTCATCCTGGATGGATGGAGGGATGTTTCGTGCAAACACGTAGGAGAAGCAACTCTCCCTCCCTCCATTTTGAGCCATGCAAAAATCTGCCACTAGTTTCACGGATCCCCAGCTTCTACATTTTCATGAGTGTAGCTGTAGGACAGGTGGTGTATAGACCCTTGGATCCCCTCCCCTCCATAGCATGGCTGAGTTGGCAACATGCCTCCTGCAGCTGGGATCACATAACTGGCCACCATCAGTCACCTTGTCAGGAGAGAGAACCCCCACTGTCTTCTGAGCAGAGAGGGATGCTGAAGTGTGGCACACAGAGCAGGAGGGCTTACAGTGGTCTTTGGCTGGAAACAATTTGGTCCGGCTCCTACTCTGCAGTCGACGTAGCATGAGGGTTAATCTAGATTTAGCAGGGCCAATTCCTTCCTTGGAGAAGTTTACTCTAGATGCTGAGCCTCTGGGGCGGGTGGGGGGAGGGCAAGAAGGTAACAGTTAGCGCCTGGTTTCTGTCCTAATCTCTTCCATATTCATTTCTAGGTTTAAAGAAGAGCCTTCTCCCCAGCCTTGGAATCAGACATCTGTATTCTTTTTATTCCAAATTCTCAGCTAAAGGAATGTTTACAGAGCAGACTGACTGGACTCCTGGCGCAGCCAATGTCTCACCATTATTAATTTTTTATCTATATAGTATTTTTAAGACTCCTTTTTTAAAGGAAAAATATTTAATATTTATTCTTGCTGCTATATTTTTAAATTTTTTATTTTTGCATTGAGAGTGACAGACTGATTTCAACGGACGGACTGGAAAGTTAGAGCTCGGTTTGGAGAGGTTCATCTGGGTTCTCTCTTGAGAGGCAGTAAAGAAAGACGCATCTGGGAGGAGAGCAGGGAGGAAGCTACACTAGGATTGTCTGAGCTGTAGAAAAGGCGGGTCCTTTTCCCATACAAGTGCCAGGACTTAAGTCATTTTTTATTGTTCTTATTTTTAAGAAGTGTTGTCGATGCTTTGCCTACAGTTCTGTGGGTTTTCCTCACAGAATAATTCCCTCATTGTCTGAAGGGAGGAAACTCTGCCCTTCCCTTCAGCCCATGGACAGGTGCAGAGAATAAGCCACAACAGGAAGTAATATGCAACCACTGGCACAATTTGGTTGTAAAAAAAACAACCAGGACAAGAGATGTTTGGGGAAACAGAGGCACACTCCTGCTAAAACAAGCAAGGGGAGTCTCCTCGTCAAAGAGGGCCACACTGACCCTTTCAAAGTGGCTGGTAGGACATATCAGAAATGCAAGCACTTCCTTGCTGATACCTACACTCACCCTTCAGAGTATGTGTATTTGTGCAAGGAGCATTTAGGGTTTGTTTCCGTTCCCCACCCCCTCTTGCAAGCAGAAGAAATGTTGTTATCCTATTCTTCCACCATGCAGGGCAGCATGGACTGGACAACTTTGGCCCTCCTGCAGATGTTGGACTACAACTGCATCATGCTGACTGTTGGCCACTGTGGTTGGGAATGATGGGAGTTATAATCCAGCAGCAGCTGGGGCTGAAGTTCTGCAGGCCTGATTTAATACAAGGCAAATAAAAGACAGCAAGGATTTCCCACCTTAGGGTGAAAGTTCCCTGCTTTTAAAAAGGATACTTCAGCTCATCCACAGCCTTCATCAGGAAGTGATGGAACTTGAGCCCGCAAGGAGAAACAACTTCTATTCAGCAGAAGGAAAGGCTTTCCCCCTCTGCTGACGCAGGTTGTGCTCCCAATAAGCACAATCCTCTCAGCTCATGTGCCTTAGAACCGCCCAGCCACTGATGTGTGGCTCAGGCCGGACCAAAAGCAAGATGGAGCATACAAGGCCTTTGCAGAGTTAGCCTTGGCTCAAAGCTCTTCACCCATTAAAAAGAATTATTTTTAATATCAGGAAAAAATGAAACACAGCATGATTTATAGGACAATTGGGTTTACGTTGGTGGTGGGTTTCCCCTTCAACCCATTTTCTTCTTCTCTTTTTATGGTTGAACTTAAGTTCTTCCATCACCTGACAAATGCTAAGTTGAAGTTTTAAACAGAGAAATGTTAACATTTTTGTTTAACTCATGGTGAGTATTTTTATGCAAAGGTGGGGGATGGAATCTTGATTTCAGAATCTGAAATGTGGAAGCAACCAAATCACCTCACCAGTCATGGCCATCCCCCCCACCCCCACCCCGGTGTTTAACTTTGGGTTTTTGAAAAGTTATTTTAAACAGTCAAAAAAGCAGATTCAACTTTTCAGCTTCAGGTAGTCCTGATGTCAGTGTGTTCTAACAGAAATCTTATGGGGTGGTCAGTAGTTCTTCTGTTTAAATTGTTCTTTTGAAAACTATTTTTTTCTGTTAAGTTAAAAACACAAAAAATATTGTGTACAAAAAAACTGCTGGAGATTCTTTATATACATATTTAAGTTGTAAATACTGTATATTTATAAGTATCCTGTTTATATATCTGTCCCCTGCACCACCCCATGACTTTTCTTTTTTATGTATGGCCCTTTTGCTCAAAAGAAAACTATATAAATCTCTATTTTGCCCAATGAAAACCAACCTGTTCGTTGCAGTTTTCTTGCATTGCTACATTTCACTTTTATTCATTAGTAGTCAGGCTAGAAATTGTTCTGTCCCACTCAGCATTCCACGGGGCTCCTAAGCAACTGTGGAGAACCTGTGGAAACAGATTTGTCGGACATTTCACAGGAGGCAGAAGGGAGCAGACTGGCCTCAAGCCCAACTGACCACAACTTGGGAGGGCAGCCCGGCACCCTTAAGGAGCTGCATTCCAGCATCCTCTGCATGAATGCAAGAGATCCCAGACAGCACTTCTCCAGGTGCATAAGCTGGGTTCATGGGCTTCTCTGAGAACGAGGGGAGGCAGAGGACAGAGGTAGAGCTTGAGAAGCAACTTCTCACACATTATGGGGGAAGGGAAAGAGCTTTGAGGAGATATATAGTATGGTAAAATGAGGGTGGAACTCCTGAAATATTTGCAGGGGGATCTTCACCCTTGATTCCTTCTATAGTTTCAGCCATGATTTTGTCTAGCATATTCCTAAAAACTGCAAAAATACAAAAAGATTCTGCACCAAAATTGGCAGTTGTGGGTGTGCTTTACAATGCTAAGGAAAATCTGCTGGCTACTCTATTCATTCTGTATTTTTAGCTATGGTTTTGTGGGACAAGTTTCTGAAATTTGCAAAATATACTCCAAATCAACACCAAAATCAGCATGTTGCGATTTTAAAAGTGCACTCCCTCACCAGTATGGATGTGCTTAACTCCTCCAAGAAAAATCTCTTGGTTATTCCTATCCCTTCTGGGGTAAAGACCGAGAGCTGGGGGAGCTGTTCCTAATTTAAATGTTGGGGAGAATAGGCCACTTTGTTAGAGGGAGGCATGGGCTAAGAGGTTTGCGAGTTCAGTAAAATGTGTGTGTGGGGAAACGACTGCTGAGATCTGCACCCCTGCTAAGAATGTTGTCATCCCAAGCTGCTCCATGCCTAGCTTGTGCAGTTGTGCCAGCCGCAGCAGGCCAACATCGCCCCCTCCATCCCTGCCTCTCACACAGAACCACATGGAGAAGACCCTGTGAAAGGACAAGCACCAGGTGCCCACTTGAGGCCTCTTGCCCACAAATGCATCCCCAGAATCCAGTTCAGAGATGGGGGAAACCGCCCCCCCCCCTGCACAATGGATCACCCAATCCAACCCCCAGCATGAAACAGAGCTTGCTATACCTAAATTGCCCCTCCAGACTGTAGTAGGGCAGTTTAACGAAACTGGTAAAGTCTCCCACTCTTCATGAAAAGCGTCAAAGCCAGCAGCACCTTCCAGATGGGTCTGATGCGGCTCTCATCTCAAGTGGGACCCTCCCGAAGTCTCCAGGAAGCCCACAGGCAGGGAAGGCAGGCAAGAGACAGTCGTCCAACACGGAGCTGATGTTGGTGCCCAGCTCCTTAACACTTAGCGTTGAGAAGTCCTTCTGGATGTTTTTACTTAAATCTGCCACCTTGTGCTAGATATCTAGATTTGCTTGCCCATTTGCCACAGAGCAGGACAAATTCTCTTCTAGCTGGGTTCCTGTTGGTGGCCAGTTTGCCCTGAATTATAGTGTGCGTGTGTGCTATAGTTGGGGTGAAGTGGAAGGCTCTCTGGCTGCACTGAAAGAGGTCTCCTGACCAGTGGTCCCCTTGAGATAAATTCCCTCCCGGCTAAACGTTTTTCCCATCTCCCCATCCCCAGGAGAGCAGCTCCCTGAACTAACAGAGCAAAGTGTTAATGGGAAAAGCAGAAGGCAGCCAAGTGTGAAAGGTGCTGACCTGCCACCCCTGGGGCAGATGTTTACAAGCAGCTGTCAACACATGGCTGAAAAATTAGCAAAAAACACCCTCCATGCACTATCCACAGGGTATTTGGTGTTAAATGTCAGGGGGAAAGGGGGGAGGGCGTCTCCTCCACCCCAGAATTAAGCATGGGTGGAGATCAGCTGCTTAGAGGGGCATGCTGGGAGCCAGGACGAGTCACCTCCTATGAACCACAGTTATGAAGCAACATTCATTCAGTACCGTTTCAAAAGTGCTCTTGCAATTCTGAGAGCAAAATGGCACCTATTCACAGATCACACCCGCAAACACACCTGCTGCTGCTCCTGCAGCAGCGCTGGCGATGCTTCTGGAGAAAAATTAGACCACGTACACCACAGGCTAGGCACTGAAAAGTCCTCACCTCTACAGGGTCTGAGGCTTTGCCATTAACAAGCATTGCACCCAAAAAGGTGCTTCCACCCATATGAATGGCCCTGCACATGCTCACTTGGCCCTTAGAGGGTTTTTGTTTTCACTGACCTGCAGGTGTATACTCTGAGACACTCCTGTTTAGAGTTGCCTTGTCCCCTGAAATTCCAGGCTCCACCCGGGATTTAAGCATCTCACACAGATTCGTCTGGATTTCAGCTTTCTTTTTTTTCTTTTTCTTTTTAAAAAGCAGCTGTGCTCTAGCCCTTGTAGAATCGGAGTTATGGAGTAAAATTCGCAGTCACTATTTTGCTCAAAAAGTATTTTCAAGACAATTTACATAATATGCAAATTAGGCACCTGGATTTGGAAAGCCAGAATATAGCGCCACTACTCCTGTCGTCAAGTCACCTTAAGAGGCGCAGCGGGGAAATGCTTGACGAACAAGCCAAAGGCTGCCGGTTCAAATCCCCGCTGGTACCATATCGAGCAGCAGCGATCTAGGAAGATGCTGAAAGGCATCATCCCATACTGTGCAGGAGGAGGCAATGGTCAACCCCTCCTGTATTCTACCAAAAGACAAGCGCAGGGCTCTGTGGGCGCCAGGAGTCGAAATCGACTTGACGGCACACATTACTTTGCTTAGTCCTGTTGTCAAGGCATCAGGATTTTGGAAGTCAGAAAACCGAGTTGGAGAGACAGAGGGATGAGTGGGAAATCCCACCACTTTCTTCCAGGGCTAGTGGGAGTAAAGCATATTTACTTTACCGACAAGGAGGACATAAAACCTCTCTGATAGTTTTTGGCTGCATCCCCATAGCCCCTCTAAATACACCCATCTTCTCTTCACCTCAAAGCCCCACACTGCATTCCAGTGGTGCCCTCTGGTGTCTCCACACAGAATCACACCCACTATGTCAAGAACTGCAAAGGGGGGGGGGGTCCTGTTCCCTTGCAGATACAGACTGCTGCTGTCCCAATTCACTAGACTTGCTCCCTACTTCCCCCCTCTTGCTCGTGATTCCATTGATCCCCAAGCCCAATGCCGTATAATCTAGCTGCATATCATCACAAAATGTCTATGATCAACTACCTTCTGAAAAACAGCAAAGTTCCCTGATCTCTTTGGCACATGCGTATGAATACCGATAAACACAAACATGTAGGAAAGTCTGTACAAGAATCCTGGCATATCAAAGGGGACTTCCACATACTCATAAGAGGAGGAGATGTCAATTGCCTAAAATAATATCTACCTAAAGTAATTCAAGCATTTGTACAACACTTTTGAGCATTATACATGAACCATCTTGTTGTTATTATTCTTTTACATTTATATTCCACTCTTCCTCCAAGGAGCCCAGAGTGGTGTACTACATACTTAAGTTTCTCTTTCACAGCAACCCTGTGAAGTAGGTTAGGCTGAGAGAGAAGTGACTGGCCCAGAGTCACCCAGCAAGTCTCATGGCTGAATGGGGATTTGAACTCGGGTCTCCCCGGTCCTAGTCCAGCACTCTAACCACTACACCACGCTGGCTCTTGTCATCTTTGCAACAACTTTGTAAGGGTTCTCATAAGAAGAGCCCTGCTGGATCAGGCCCAAGGCCAATCTAGTCCAGCATCCTGTTTCACCCAGTGGCCCACCAGATGCCTCTGGGGAGCCCACAGGCAAGCGGTGAGGGCATGCCCTCTCTCCTGCTGTGGCTCCTCCGCAACTGGTACAGAGAGGCATCATGCCTCTGAGGCTGGAAGTGGCCTACAGCCACCAGACTAGTGGCCACCCATTGACAGACCTGTTCTCCATGAATTTGTCTAAGCCCCTTTTAAAGCCATCCAAGTTGGTGGCCTTGGCCTTCTCAGTCTTGGGTCCCCAGATGATGTGGGGCCACATTGCCCATCATTCCTGGCAGCCTCCAGCTGTTGCTGCTGGGGGTTCTTGGAGCTGTAGCCCAACAACATCTGGGGACCCAGGCGCGAGAAACCCCTGCTGTAAAGCAAATATTATTAATTCCCACAACTGCAGCTGGGGAGCTGAGGCCAAGAGAGAGGGACTTGCCAGAGGCCACCAAGTGAGAATCAAACCAGAGAAGTCCGTTTCCGCAGTCCAGCAGAAATGGGCCCGTGTGGCAAGTGTTTCAGAATGGGAGCCGCACTCTCTGTGTGACCTGCTGCTCCAGGCAATAGCAGGGCTGCGGCTTTTTCTATCGGCTCCAGTTTCCAAGAGCTTTTCCACAGCAGTCCCTCCCAGAGAGAACACCCAGGGGATTCCCCTGGGCTTCTCCTTTTCCTCCCTTAAGCATTAAGGCGAGACCTGCGTGACTCAAATTGAACTGCACTCGTCTCAATCGCAAAAGCAACTTGGCCTCTTGCTCTTTCTGCCTTTCCACCTTAAAGCAACCCAGCCTGGCCCTTTCCAAGTCCCTCCTCCCCCTCCCCATGCAGCCAATTAGCTGTCCCAGCTTTGATAACAGCTGCTGTGGGTGGGGGCAGAAGGTCTCCCCTCCCCCCCCCCCACAAGTTGTTAGATGCTCAGATATATTAATATCTCAGTGCATGCAGACACCGCAAATAGACCTGGCTGCTCCGGGACAAGACACAGCACCCTCCACGATGGGAGCTCAGCATTCCCAAGCTTTCACAATCCCCGAGCAGGAGGAGATCATGAGAGAAACTGGCTGTAAGGAGGAGCCTGGAGGACCGCTTCAGGGAAGGGTCTCTTTCCTTTCTTAACTGCATGCCTGCTGGGCTGCCGGAGGAGGAATACGAGGGGAGGACGGGAGGCAGATGCCCAAAGAGAGGTGCCAGCCGGGCTTCAACGCCCCTGCACATTCCGACTTGGAAGCCCCACCACCTTGCAAACCCCAAGGCGTGGAGTTGGCAACCCTAAGGCACTCTCTGCACTCCCCTCCCCAGAGAGAAGCCCTCATTCTGGACCTTGCAGGAGGGGGGCGAGGGCTAGGAGCTGGGTGGCGAGGCAAGCTCTGTCTTGTCTTCAGAAGCTCCGGTTTGTTTCTACAAGGAATACAAGTCTCCTGGACTTGGACAGATTTCTCAGGGAGACCAGAGAGTATGAAGGTTTATTCCCAGGTGTGGGAAAGGGAGCCACAGGGCACCTAGTGGATAGTTTGGAGGTGGTTACTGAGAGCCATAACTCCAGTACATTTCCTTAACTGCGGGGAAAGAGACAGATTTCCCCCCTCCTTGCTCCAATGAGAAAACCAGACACCGGGCATAGGGTATTTCCCCCACGAGCCAGCTTGTGGGAGACCTTACCCACAAGCTTTGCCGCTTCCAGGGTAGAGTGAGATTTCTACAACCTCCCCCACGAGTGCACAGGCTCTCCTACAGCACAGTTTGGGCCTCTGGAAATTGTTGTTGAGAGTGTCTGCCCCACCCAAGGTCTCGTATCTAATCTGGCAGCTGGCCTTCTGCTGTCTGAGCAGGGGAAGGAAAGGGAGGGATTAGGGCAGACTTTTATTCCAAAGGATTGCCTTAATAATGTCCAGTTCTGAAGGCCTAGAGAATACCAAATTCTCTGGGTAGAGGTTTTGGGGTTTTCTTATAACGTGCCACTGACTTACTTTATTGCTCTGGGCATGGCACTTCGCCACTACCACCACCACCACCACCACCACCACACACAGAGCAGTCATAACATTTCAAGACAAGCAACTCCGTGGGAAATGTTTTTCTATTTTCATCTGATTCAGCAGTGGGATGTGGGAAGGCGAGAGAGTGTCAAATAAATTATATGAGCAACTAAAATTCAATTTTTAGAAAATGGGCCATCTTCCTAAAACAGTTTGAGTGCATCAGACCTGCATCCAAAGTAGAAAAAAGGAGACTTTTCACCAAAGTAGATTCCTTATCGTGCAATTGGCACAGTTGGAGGCCACATTTGTGTTCACTGAAGTTGTGACAGGCCTGGCAGATAAGCAGACTATTTCCTTTCTCTCTCTAGGCCTCTACAATAGAATCAAAACGGCATCAAGTCCATGTTTTGTTTTGCTTTTTAAATTAAGTTTCTAACCTACCCCAAAAATAGGCTTGACAATGGGTAGGCAATTCCTAGCACAGCTTCCAAAGCTAGAGGCTGACCAAGATTTCCAGTAACCAAGGAGAGAGATTTCAGGGGCCTTCATCAATCCACGGACAACAATAAAATTAAACAGAACCTCCAGTTTCAGAGGCAATGAACCTTTGAATAGTAATAGCTGTGGGAGGGATAAAAGGCAGCGGCTTCTTGCCTCCATGCCTGCCTTTTGGAAACAGGATGCTAGACTAAGTGGACCCAGCTTAGTTGCTTGAAATATGAAAATACAGGCCAATTTGCCTAATCCATATTTTCTTGGGTCAGAGGAGTTTGACCTTTCCGGCCAAGCCCAGAGCATGCCCTCACCTGGGCTTGTGGCCTTGAGAGAGAAAAGCCTCACTTCCCAAGTCGGCAGCCTGCCTTCTTCCAAAGAGGCGTTGTCGCTTTCCCGACTGCCACAAATACAGAGGTGCTCTTCCTTGCAGCATAGGACTTGCCCAGGCGGCTCTCCAAGCTTCAAGTAGTCCATATTTTAAGTGGAGGAAAGTTAATTGCTGCTGATAGCATGTTTAATACCGTCATCTCAAGGTCAACACACCCTCGCCCTGCGGCACTGCCTCTTGCTAATCATTAACTCTCTTCCTTCCCTCCGTTGCACCCAGTTTCCCAGGCCAATGTCCTACGCCTGTACCAGCGCTTTCAAGCCCTGGATAAGGATGAAAAAGGTTATCTCAGGTATGCGGAACAGGGAGGGAAAGAGCACAATCAGAGAACTGAACAAGGAACCAAGGGGCCATCCAGCAAGGCAAGGCTCCTCAAGCAAGGCAAACCCCTCCATCCATAAGTCAGTCCGTCTTTATTACGGTCTTTGACCAATAACACATCTAAAACAACATAAAATTTTAAACAGAGCCCTAGTAATAACTTAACTGTGCATTGGACCTAACCATTAGCGAGCAGAGTGCGACGGACTCGTATTGCAGAACAACAGAATTTTGCCACTGCGTGTGTGATGATAGATGAATTCACATCTATTAGCAGATATCTGGTGTAGAATTCGTCCGATCGATCTGGCAGATTATATAAAAGAGGGCCAATTAACCTTCACTTATGTTCTACATAAAAGACACACCGCAGAAGCACATGTGCAACTGATTCAGTTTCATCAGAATTACAGGGGCAATATCTCTGTTCAACTGGGATTCTATTGTTATCTACCAGCCAAGAATTCTGAAGGGTCCATCCATACGTGTATCTGCCCCACCCCACACTGACCCACACAAGACAGAGCCAGGTGGGTTAATCCTTCCCTCCTTCAAAAAGTCAGTGGCTCCAATCTTCTTTCCCCTGCACCTGCCTTGCTCCTCCAATACATAATTTAAGGTATAGCTGCATAATATCAGGGAGGCCAACCTGAGGTTCTCCAGCTATTGCTGGACTACAACTCCCATCATTCTCAGCGACAATTTATTTAGGCCAAGTTATAGCTGGGCATGATGGGAGCTGTAGTCCAACAGCAGCTGGAGAGCCTGGCGTGATCACTACTGCTTTCTGCACACCACCTGACCTGGCACATGGATAAGAGAAAAAGAAAAGTGAATGCCGTTGAAAGGGCTGCTGCCCCTCTGACGTGTGGGAAGTCACACTTGGCAAGTAGCAACAGCATAAGCCCCAGGATTTTTGTTTTCCCTTCTCAAAGAAGGATCTCAGAAGGAAGAGATGCAACAAGTTTGTGTTTTGATTGTTTTTAATGTTGTTTTAGAATATTGTTTTTAAATTTTTTTAAATTGTTTTGTTTTAAATTCCCTGTTTTTGTTTTTAATTAATGTTTTAATGTTGTTTTTATCTTCTTGTAAACCGCCCAGAGACACAAGTTTTGGGCGGTATAAAAATATGTAAAATAAATAACAAACAAACAAACAAACAAGGAGCTGGATGGCCCACTAGGGATCAGTCAACGACAGGGAGGCAGGTTTATCTGGAAGGATGTCTAGAGCAGGAATCTTGACTTCTCTGCCATGGCCCACTAACACCTCCTGTAAGTTTATCACTTCAGCTGCTACTAGCACAATCCTGGCTATTTCCCCTCTCTCGGCAGCAAAGACGACCTGATATGCATCGGAGAGCTAGCAGTGAACCCCATTGGAGATCGGATCATCAATGCCTTCTTCAAAGATGGGTCAGTGTGTGGTACAACTTTTTATCCCCCCCACAGAAAAAAGGGTTAGGAACTGCCCTCGCTTTCCCCGTGGCCAGTTCGTCCAGTACAGGTGAAAAAGACCTCAGTGCACAACAGTGACCCCCCCACCCCGCCCGAGGTAAAGACTGGCTTATAAACAAGCCATTCGTCATGGGGGGCGGGGGGGTGAGTGAAGCATCACCTCTTACAAGAGGGGCCCTTTGTGGGGCCACAACGGGTATGTGTGGGTGGAAAAGCAAACAACTTTTACTGTGTACCTTTTGGCTGACCTCTTTGCCAGGCTGGATTAGCCAGCAGCTGAAAAGCAAGGAGGCTTCCAAGTCGCTTCAGCCTAACACAACTGCAGGGCAACAAAACACGCGACTTCCCATTCTTCCACTCATGCGATATGTCAGTTTTCACATTTCCAAAACGCAACTTTTTCTGTTTGGGAGGAGGAGGAAGCCAAGAATGAGCAACACCCTTCAGGCGAGGAGTCCTGCGGGGTAGAAGAGGTACTGGGCCAACAGGTGCTGGCTCCAGGGCTCATAACCTCCAGCTGCCAATGCCACCGCTTGGTCCCCACCCGTCAGGGCTCTTCCACGGGCAGGAAGGCCTTTGGCACCCCCCACCCACCCCGACTCCCCTGGTCCAAGTCACAACCCCGGCATTCACAGAGAAGGCGATGGCAGGAGGCGTTCTAGGCGCAGGACTCCCGCGTCCTACCCAGGTTGGCTCACGCGCTAAGAAGGAGCACAAGGGGAGAAAGCCACCACTCTTACCCCAGTTGGCAGGGGCTAGCAGGGTCCTGTGAAGAGTCTGTCCCTCCTCAGGACAGAGGCTGCCGATTTCCGGACGTTCGCTAACGTGCTGGCCCACTTCCGGCCAGTGGAGGGACCTGGAAGCTCCGAGAGCGTCAACAGCAGATTCAATAAGCTAAAGTGTGAGTAGACAATTGGAGTGGGCAATTGGGGCGGGGTGGGAGTGGGGGGACCCTCTCATAGCTGGAAGCCTCTTGGCAACATCTGCAGGAGAGGCAAGAGCAGAAGGCCTGCTCCACCGGATGGACCACGTGGTGGCTTCTCCCCTCCTAGAACCGTCTCTCAGGAGGGCTTCCACCTGGTCATCAGAACCACTGTGCAACTTTATGCAAGAATTAGCACCTGGAACTAACTGCTTATTTGCCTCTTCCTTCCCGGTCCCTTCGTATTGTTAGATCATAACCTGTAGACACGGGTTGTGTTGTTCCACGCCCTGCAATGTCCCTACAGCGACAAGAAAATTTTAGATGCAATCAAAGCAAGCCTGCTTTTGCTTCAAGGATGAAATCAGGATCCCCTAGGCCCCGTTGTCTATCCTCGCATGAGGCCCTAAGGCAAAATGCATGAATTGGGGGGCAGGTGGTGGTGGGGGAACCAACACCCAAATCGCGCAGTGTGAAGGTAGAGGAAGAAGATACACACTACCTGGGCATTAACCTTCCTTAAAGAAGTCAGATCTTGCTAGGGGAGGAGCAACATAGGGGAGATCGTGTGTATGTCTGCCCCATAACTAAACCCCTCCTGTTTGGTTTCCTCTGAAGTTGCTTTCCAGCTGTATGACCAAGACAAGGATGGGAAAATCTCACGAGCTGAAATGCTGCAGGTAACTCCTGTGTGCGCAAGCGGCTGGAAAGACTGCGGGGGGGGCGGGGGCGGAGGGAGGAGCATGCACATGGGTCGGGATGAGCAATGAAAATAAGGGAGGGGCGGAACGTCGGGGGCCACCACGCATGGGCCCCAGGCTGCCTGCAAGTGGCATCTTCTCTGCCATGGCAATCCTGCTGCCTCAGCACATTTAGTTGGGTCCTCCGGGGTGAAGGGGATGCACTCTGTACGTGCTCTGAGGCATTCTTATTCTAGGCCAGAAAGGGCTAAACTAGATATGAGCCTTTCAACATGCCATTTGGCCCTGCCTCTGTGTGTGTGTGTGTGTGTGTGTGTGTGTGTGTGTGTGTGTGTGTAGAGAAAGAGAAGCCAGGAGCCCTAAACTGGGATTGCGGCAGGGGTGGGGGGAGAGAAGGAAGGTTCTTATGTTCTTATATTTCTTATATTCTTATATTTCTTCACGCAACGCATAATCAACTTGTGGAGTTCTCTGTCACAAGATGTGGTGATGGCCACCAGCTTGGATGGCTTTAAAAGGGGCTTAGACAAATCCACGGGACAGGTCTATCAATGGCTGCTAGTCTGCTGGCTATGGGCCACCTCCAGCCTCAGAGACAGGATGCCTCCAAATCCCAGGGGCATGGGAGCAACAGCAGGAGAGAGGGCATGCCCTCACCTCACCTCTTGCCTGTGGGCTCCCCAGAGGCATCTGGTGGGGCACTGTGTGGAACAGGATGCTGGACTAGAGGGGCCTTCTTGGGCCTGATCCAGCAGGGCTGTCCTTCTGTCCTTAAGGTCTCACCACGGTCCCAGTGCATCCGTGCAGCGGCTGCTTGTTCCCCCCAACCCAAACACTCAGGGGCACACAACAGGTTTAAAGCTGCGTCTTGTTCAGTTCAAGTCTTTGACTGAATCACATGCATGAAATCCCAAGGAACATATTCAACAAAGCAGAGGCAGAAAACGTTTAGGAAGGTGTGGCCCAGCATCAGGGTTGGACCTTCCCCCAAAAGCAAAGATTTGCCTTGGCTGAAAGACGAGCAAATCAGGACGACAATGGAGAGAGCCATCCCTGGCCTCCAGACCCTCACCTTTCTGCTCCTAACGTCTCTGACCCCACCCCCCAATTCCCAGGTGTTGAGAATGATGATTGGGATCCAGGTGACCGATGAACAACTTGAGTGCATCACGGATCGAACCATCCAAGAGGCCGACAAGGACGGAGACGACGCCATCTCCTTTGAGGAGTTCACAAAGGTCTGGGGTGGGGTTCCCAAACTTGGTTCCCCAGAAGTTGTTGGACCACAACTCCCATCATCCCCAGCCACAATGGCCAAAGGGAGTTGTAGTCCAACAACAGCCGGGGGCCCAACTACGAGAACCCCCTGCATTAAGGGTCTGGAGGGGCTGCTATTAGCTGCAGAGATGTGGATTCTGGGGAGCGGACACAACAGACTCAACTGCAGCGACCAATTGCTTTGGGTGGGTGGGTGGGTGGGGGAGTTAGCTCCACCCCGCTATCCCGAGTGGTGGTGGGCACTGGCTCCTCAAGGGAGAGGGTGCAGGATTCTGCACATGCTCAGTGACACCGTCATTTTCCCTTAGTCATATTTCCCAGGACTGAACCCTGCTACCGAAAACTAACAGGGTGGCCTCTTTTCTCTCCTTTCCATTTTGTAGTCTGTGGAAAAGCTGAACATTGAACAAAAGATGAGCCTCCGCATCCTGAAATGACCTGATGGGAACCCGAGAATTTGGCCCCAACTTGGAAATGAATAAATGTGATTCCTGGTCCAAGGCAGAACAGATGGCATTTGCAGAGAGAGAATGTGGGACCCAGTCAGATCGCACTTCCATTCCTAGGGGAACAAGAATGGATCTGTCCCATCAAGGTTCCTCAGAGAAGATGGGATGCCACATACCAGGGTCAACCGACCAACTTGTGCCTGCAGTTCCCTCCTGCCTTCCTTAACTCATGGCAGCAGTATTTCAACCAGAAGCAGATCTACCTTTTGCTTAGTGTTCTAAAAAGCTCTGCCTTTTGCACTGCAGCATCTCGCTACCATTTACATTTTGAAGAAGGGGCAGAGAGCAGCACAGCATTTAGCTCTCTTCATGCATGAGATGTGGACAGGAAACACAACACTGGACACGGACAAAGGACTTCTCCTCTTTGCTTTTACTCTGAGGAACTCGAACTCCTCCTGCACTCCCTCTGAAGACCGTTACAAAACAGCAGATTCAGGAGAGATTCCATCCTGCCCACCCTTTTCTCTTCTCCCCCTTGTTGTTCAGCCTGAAGAATTCTGAAGAACTCAGACTCAACTTTGACATTTTAGTTGCTACTAATAAAAAGGTACTACCCTACTGTGGCATTGAGAGACTTTTCTCTAAAGGACCAAGTCAACTACTTACGATTTTTAAATGTGTGTGGCCTCTACAGATGCTTTGCTGGATTCTACGGAGAGCAAATGTGGCCAACCAGACGCTCTCCAGCTGTTGGACTACCGTTCCCATCATCCCCAGCTGCAATTGTAGCTAGGGATGATGGGAGCTGTAGTCCCCTGGTTGGCCACCCCAGGGTAGGGGATTACCACCATGGAAAGGCTGAGGGGAACCTGGGAAAGGTAGTAAAAGAAGCAGGAGAAAGAGCAGAATAAGGGGTCCTGTAGAACAAGTTGTCCAGATGATACTAATGGGGTACTAACCATCACCAAAGCAACACACTGTTCTATGCAAAGAACTCAACAGAAGGGATGCTGACCATTACAGGACATGGGATGAGTTGTCGGGTTCACAAGCGATCAGTGGAATTTTCTGGCATGCAAAAGTGTGCTGGTGCAGAGACGCTCCCTTCATTTTGGAAGGAAAGAGCACAGCAGTAACCAAAACATTCCACAAACCAAGACAAGTTTTCTTCTCAGTATCTCAGGCAGGACTCCAAATCAGGCAGAGTTGCTTCTTCTTTCGGCCAAGAAATAGATGAGCAGCCTCTGAATAAGGGCAAAACTAGGCATGAAGTGGGAATTCCCGTTTTCCAAGAGACAGCCACCAAAGAGAGGGGCAATCTGGACTGAGGCTACAGCATAGCAGGGGGTGTCTGTCACACATGCACAGTCACGTCCTTGATCCAAATCCTACCCTTCAAAGTTGCTATCAGTCACGGAAGAAAGGGCTTGAGAGGCTCAGAACACTGAGCCCATGCCTTTTCCCCTCCACAGATAATAGAAACTTCAAGCAAGCAAGGTGGTTTAGGTCAGGGAATCTGGAAAGGGTTAAATGCCCCCTCCCCATGTAACACAGCCCTAGGAACATAGGAATATAGGAAGCTGCTGTATACCGAGTCAGACCATGGGTCTATCTAGCTCAGTATTGTCTTCACAGACTGGCAGCGGCTTCTCCAAGGTTGCAGGCAGGAATCTCTCTCAGCCCTGTCTTGGAGATGCTGCCAGGGAGGGAACTTGGAACCTTCTGCTCTTCCCAGAGCGGCTCTATCCCCTGAGGGGAAGATCTGATAGTGCTCACATGTGGTCTCCCATCAAATGCAACCAGGGCAGACCCTGCTTAGCTAGGGGGACAAGTTATGCTTGCTAACACAAGATCATCTCTCCTCTCCCTATAATCCAACCCTCTTCCCTGCAACTGCTTTTCGAAAAAGTAACACTGGGCATGTTGAATCACAGAACTTCCCAAAATATTTCCCCCTACTAGATCTACTGAGGGAAAATAAAAGATAGATTCTAAATATTGTATGCTATAGGACTCCTCAAATATTCATTGTTATGTACAGAGCTTCCCAGAAAGGGGAGGGCAGAGCCACTCAAGGGGGGGATGAATGTCTTGGCATCTTCATGGGAGGAAGAGCTAAGAAGCTGGAGTTGCTGCCTGGCTCCCAGTTGCTCTGGCCTCTCTCAAAAGCTTGTGGATAGAGGATGAATTTTTGATGAAGCCATTAACATACACTTCTCCAGAGTCACCCTTTTGTTCTCTGTTAGCAAAATCTGGCAACCAATAACAAATCCAGCTTGGAACTTCAGGAAGCATGCATCACACCACATTCATGGCAGACTGTCCTGCAGACAAGAGACCAAAAA
This sequence comes from Hemicordylus capensis, assembly GCF_027244095.1. Lineage (NCBI taxonomy): Eukaryota > Metazoa > Chordata > Lepidosauria > Squamata > Cordylidae > Hemicordylus > Hemicordylus capensis. The sequence continues at coordinate 27,811,072 of NC_069663.1, read as the reverse complement.
ATGCACCCTCTCGTTCCAAAACACACACACACACACACACACACACACACACACCCCTACCTTCCTCTCCACATTCTTTTACGGTTTATATAAAATTGTCACAGACTGGACCTCTTCCTGTTCACAGCCCCACTGTTTGCCATGCGCACGCATATATGTACACACAGTAGCAGCTTGTTCTAAGGAGCCCGGGGGGGGGGGCAAGCGAGGCGCAGCTTCCGGTGGTGCCCGTATCCCCCCTCTTTCCCATCCCACTCTGTCCCAGTGTAAAGGAGAGCCACGCTGCCCACAGGCTGGCTATTCATCAGGTAGAGCTGCATGGGCTTGGCATATGGCTAGCCTCTCCTTTTTCGCTGGGATGGGGGGGGGGAAGAGAGGAGCACCCCAGGTGTTATTAGACCCCAGCTCCTACACATGAGAAATCCTGAACCAGAGCTCACCCAAAGTTTGTCCACAACCTGCCTCTGCAATGCTTTACAGTGATTATTGTGCTAGAGATTTCAGAATAAACCATGCATTCACATCTACCTTTGGTTGAACAAGAGCCAGACACAAATTTCGAGGTCAACGCTTCTTTACTGAGCTGTTAAGAAAGCAACAATTCACACAAACATTTTCAAAGAAAACAGAGGTGTATTGGGGTGAGAATCCACTAATGAAGGAGCACCTGGATAGGTCGGTTTCTCCTCGACTCCTCCTCAAAGCAAAATGGTAATACTGAACAGTGATAGGCAGAGAGGTCATACTACAGTTTTGTTTGACAGACCAAGGTTCCTGCCATTAACAGCTCAAGCAAGGAAGTCTTTCAGTTGAAAAGAGCAAAAATATATCCTGAAGACAATCCTTAAAGATCAAAAAGGAAACATTCAACAGCAACAAAACATGAAGATTTTGGCTTATTAAGCACTCCTGGAGAAAAGAATGTGCTTAAAACAAAACCACCAACCAGACATCACATAATCCTTACAGAGACACACAGCAGTACCAGTCGGAGAGTTGGCATCCCTTGTGTGTCACGTGCTGCACTGCTGCAAACACATCCAGCAGATCTACAGAGAAAAGAGGACACTCAAAAGCACCCGCGACCTGCACACGCAGGGAAACACAGCAAGTAAGCGATGCCTGCCTCAGCAACATGAAAGACCTCACTCCCTGATTGCACCATAGCCGAGTACCTTCGTACAAGCCGCATCAGAGACGTATTTAGCAGTGTCCAGTTGTCTCCATCCATCTTGAGCCTGAAAGAGTCTCCGCTTTGCAGGCCTTCATTTACTTGCCAGGGCAGTCTAGTTGGCAAAGAGGTCCACCAGCTGCTTTTTCGGCCACTTGCCGAAGCCTTGCGAGCTCAGCTGGGCATAGGCCTGGCGCTTGGCACTCTGATAGGCCTCGGCCTGAACCTAGCAGCGAGAGAGAAGCAGAAGAGTAAAGGAGGATGCCCGGAGGACCCCCACAGCATCCACCATGGTCTCCACTCCAAGACAGCAGCGGCTCGTCCTAATGAGCGGCCGGGGGGGGCACCAAAGAACCCAGTTTGAGTTGCTCCTCTCTCTCCCTCCTGCCCCACCCGAGAGCCAGGCTGCCTGAAGGTTCACTGCACAGCTCTACCCAACAAATGGCCAGCCTGCAGGCAGTGCCACGCTTGGGTGGGGCGCAGGGGAGAGAGAGAGAGAGGAACAACTCAAGCTGGGTTCTTTGGTGCCCCCAGCTAGTTAGGGCAAGCTAATGCGGCTGCTTGATCAATTCCTGAAGAAAACCTAAGGAAATCAGGGGCACATGCATTCTCTTTCAGAGGACTGGAAGACTCACCTTTGCTTCGTGGCATGTGGGCAGCAACATCAGGTCCTCTCTCATCATCCCCTGAGCCACCTTCCTGAAAGATTTCAGCATGGCAGCCTTGCAGAGACGACTAGGACGGAACTGGTCGGCTGGATTCAAAATGCTGCGGGAGGCAAGAGGGACCTTACACAAATCAACGTCACCCCACGGAATGAAAAAGGGTCCTCCAGCACAACTCAGCCACTGTCTGTCCACATCCTGCGGACTCCATAAATGACTGAAAGCCTTTTAAAAAATGGTTGGTTCTTCCAACATGTCCCCCACCATTACAGTAAGGAATAAGCTGGGCACAACCTTAGAGGATTTTGTTAGTTCGAGCCCCCAGCCTAAAACGTTGCAAGCTTCTCTTTCCCTTTCTACAGCACTTCAGACAAATCCACAAACACCCACACCCACACAGACTTTGGACTAATCTGTCAGACCAAAACAAAAAAACCAAGAAACTTGACCTAGAGTGTTAAATTAATAACTATCTATTAAATTCAAAACAATCTCTCACTACTATAATGAATTGCCAAGCAGCAACTGAAGGAGGAATTCCAAACAGGAATTTAAACAAGGTGCCTCTCCTCCTCCTCCTCCTCCTCCTCCTCCTCCTCCTCCTCCTATCATGACTCCAAAGGGGGTGAATCCAAGCATTTGCAATCCAGCAGATGCAGACAAGCAGTTGCTCAGCAAGACAGGCAAAGACCTTCTGCATCAAATGTGAAGCAGACCTCCTCAGGCAGAATTGGGCTGGTTCTCTCTCTCAGAAGGGTCTCTTCACCCTCACACCCCTCTTCTCAACGGACCCTCCACGGCCACCTTCCTCCGCTGGTCCCCTCCAGTGGGATGCAGGAGGCTTCGTTTCTACTCTATATGCACGTAGCATGATTGTACAAGGAATAAGCCACCTTTCCTTTTGTTTTTTAAAGGATGTTTTCAGCTGTCATGTATACATTTTAAAACTTATGGCAGTCTCTAGATCAGGGACACAGAGATTTATTTACTTACATTTTATATCCCGCTCTTCCTCCAAGGAGCCCAGTACTGAATGGGGATTTGAACTCGGGTCTCCCTGGTCCTAGTCCAGCAGTCTAACCACTGCACCACGCTGGCATAGGTGTGAGATGGGAAGAGACCAACTAGGTGGGACCTCTGGAAGCAGGGGATACCGTCACCCTCCACAGCCGCCTGCCTTTCCCGATGTACACGGACCCCAAACCCCAAACAAAAATTTGGCACCAAAACATCGAGCCAAACATGTCATCAAGTTATGCAGCTCCCAACCATCTCCTGTTCAAGCTGCTAAAGCAGAAGGCTGCCCTGTTTGTGAGTAAGTTTGATTTATAGCACAAGTGATGCTTGCATTAAAAAGCATGGATTTCTCACATGGTAAGCTACCTCTTGCAATGGCAGGAGCTAGCTGTATTTGGTTTATGCACAATGTGGCTTACAGTAAACTGGGGGTTCTCAGCCTTGAGTTCTCAGACGTTGCTGGGACTACAGCTCCCATCATCCCCAGCGACAACAGCCAAGGAGCATTGTGGCTGGGGCTGACAGGAGTTGCAGCCGAGAACCCCGCCGCAAATGGAGGCTGATTACTCAAACGCAAAGGCGTAGTGAAACAACCACCCAGCCGGCATGTCCTCGCCTTCAGTGCCCCCAACTCACTCTTTCGCTGCCTTCCCAGAAGCCCGGTGCACGAGCTCCAACATCTCGTCTCCGCCACACCAGTTGAGGCTGTAGGAGTGACATTCTGACGGCGGCACATCGAGAGGAGCCACGCAAGGACCTGCAAAGAGGTGCACCTGGTGCTGCTGGTAGGGCTCCGTCCAACCCTCCTGCTGCAGGCGCCCGTTGATGACCCGGTGAAGGGTAGTGTGGTCTTGGTAGGGATAAGCTAAAACCAAGCGAGTGAAAAGCTTGTGAGGAAGACACACGGAGCGGGCAGGAGACCCCCAGGGTCTAGAACAGGGGCATTCACCTCAGCTCGCCGAACAGCAGCCCCCACCACATGATGGGAGTCGTTATTTAACAGCAGCTGGAGGGCCAAAACTGCCCTCCAGTAAAAGCAGTGTAAGAGCACAGTGCAGATGTGTTCTCAAACTTGCATCCCCAGAGGTGGTTGGACTACAACCCCCATCATCCAAATGGCCAAAGTGGCCATGGATGATGGGAGTTGTAGTGCAACATCATCTGGGGACCCAAGTGCAAGAACCCTTGGCATAATGCCTCGTCAGCCCCTCCCCTGGAGGACTCTGGAAGCTCCCAATCCTGCCCAGAAGGACAACGGAAGCAAGCACGGAGAGAGAGGAAGGCAAAGCACCAAACAGCTCAACCCCATTCTTATAGAGGGACTCTGTCTTGTCCAGACACCACTCTGCCAATGGCTACTAGCCTCCTGAGCGGGGAGGACTGGCAAGAAGTGGCTTCAAGGGGCATCCCTTCCTTGACACACACTGCAGAGACCACCATGTTTCCTCCGGAACCTGTGTATTTGCATGCCCCACAAGGCAACCCCAGATGCCCGACTTTGTGTCCGAAAGCAAGGAGTGCTTACTGGTCCCCCAACCCTCTCTTTCCCTACAGAACAGGCTTTTGAGCCGGGAGCACCCTTTTCTTCCTCTGGAAGTGGCTGCCCGCCTCGTGCACGGACCCTTTCACAGTGAGCTGTATCACCAGCAGTATCTCACCCAGGACGATGCTGGTGATGTACACAGGGCCGATGATGTGGCTGAGAAGGGCCCCCTGGACGCCCACAGCCCTCCAGAGGGTCAGTTTGTCGCTGCCAGAGAGGCTATAGCTGTAGGCAGCCAGTGTGCTCGGGCGACAGAACGAGATGGGCCCGAGGGCACCTTTCACGCCGACGTGGAGCCCAAATGATGTACTCAGCTGCGACGGCACAGAGCTGCAGGCAGGCAAAAGCAAAAAGGGCCGTTATACTGGAGGAGAGAAGAGAGAGGAAGGTCATTGGCACAACTGAGAACGCTGGCGGCCGGCGGGGGGAGGCTCCTCCCTGCACATGGTCAAGACAAATTTGAAGGAGCTGCCAGAGGGAGTGGCAGAGCAGGAAGCCAGAAGAGGAAGTTCTCCAGTGTTCACACTTCTGGTCTCCCATTCATATGCAACCAGGGTGGACCCTGCTTAGCTAAGGGGACAAGTCATGCTGGCTACCACAAGACCAGCTCTCCTCTCCTATCTCGTGGAGAACACCAACAATAAATTAAAAAAAGGAAAAATCTATCTATCTAACTAACTTTTAAATGGGCCTTTCCCCCTTGGTGGTTTAAAGTATCTTGCTTTAAATCAACCCACCCTGCCACTTCTGAGTTCCATCTTCTGCACCCCTAAAAAGGCCTTCCAGAGCGACTGGAAGAAGTGCCAAGATGAATCAAGGAGACTGTGTCTGGAATGCTGGCTTGCCATTTGGTCCTACATCAGAAGTGATGCTGAAGAGGCCAGGGAGCAGAACAGCCCACGTTTTGCAGGCAGCGGACCCTGTTTGGCCTAGCATCTCCAGGTAAGACGGGCCAGAACCTGCTTGAGGCCCCAGGAATGATGCTGCCAGCCAGGGTAAACACCATGCTAAACAGAAACAATGAACTATCTCAGTCCAAGGCAGCTTCATGTATTTGAAGAATGAATCAACAGGTTTTGCAGATTTGTGTGTTTCAAAAACCTCTTTGATCATGCATGACAGCAGGACAAAATAAATGAGCCTTCACCCCATGAGAAGAGCAAAGTTGCTCTATTGTGTTTTTAATGCCTCTCGTAAAGGGTTAGGAGTCACACCATGATCCTCACCACAATATCAGACCAGTCCCTCCCATCTCTTTCTCGGTCACACACATCCCAACCACAAATCCTCTTCTGACCCATATGCAACACTCACTGGAAGCTCTCCGAAGCTCCCTTAGGCCTGCAGCTCAGGTACAGATGCAGAAACAGCATCGGCTTCAGAGTCAGGTGCACCCCATCCTTTGCTGGGCAGAAAATGCACTTCTCAAGGGCTGTGGGGTCTTGGCTGGAGAACAGGAGGAGCTGCTTGTACAAGTACCTGAAAAGGATTGATGGAATGTGAACCACAAGCCGCCCCCAACATAAATATCCAGATAACCTCTGAATGAATCCAGTCGCTTTTCAAAGTCTCATGACTAAACTTTCCCCAAGAACTCCTTGTGCCAGTGAGGACCCACACCCACCTAGCCTCCTGGCAGGTCGTGGTTCCAGGGCTGGATTAAGGCCCTATTTTTTTTTAATGCACATAAATCTTAAATCATAAATTATTTACTTGCATAGTAGAGTAATTCAACTTTTTCATTTGCTGTATTTTGGAGTATGGGAGACCAAGCCACAAACTCACACTTACTACAACAGTGATCAATCAAAATTCTCAAAGTGGTTGAACATAGAAAAACAAAGAGTGGATAGATGATTCTCTGTCTCCAAAGGGCTTACACTCTAAAAAGAAAATGTGCTAGGCACCAGCAACAACCACTGGATACATGCTGTGCGAGGCCTTCTCTTAAAAGGCACATTTAGCAGGAAAGGGATATTTATTGGAAGCCTGGCATGCGGGACCCGTAGTAAATGCTACATTTGCTACTACGTTAATCCGCCATAGCTTGGTTCCCGGTCCCATTTCCGGTAACAGAGCTCACTCCTCCCTAGCATACGTGTGTGTTTGAAAATATTTCTATTCCATCCTTATCTGGAAATTCAGGGCAGCTAATACCAATCAGTCAATCAAAGTAGTAGACAGCAAAATAGGTAGATTAAACCCATTGATTTAGGAGCACACACACAGAAAAGCCAACTGGATTCCACAACCAAGGAACAGAAATCTCTAAACATTTCCAGGCAGGACTGAGCCTGAAACTATTCTCCCAAACCTCGAGTTTTCTGCCCCCAGGAAGAAAGCTCTTCCTTAGTCAGCCCAGTAAAACCAGCACCTTACCTTAGCAGCGCTCTGCGGGCCACCACGAGACCATGCATATCGTGGATTCTCTGGCCACTGAACTCCATCCAGCCCTCATAACAAGCATCTCCCGTTCCAAGGGCAACCAGCTCGTAGGTCTCCTTGCAAGGGCTGGGACTGTCAACCACCTCTGAAGGTACAGGAAAGGAAGCATGACAACATTAGCTGAGATTCAGCAAACTGGCTGGCTCCGAAGGGAGTGGAAGGACCCAGGTCGGCAACATTCATGCAGGAGCAGCCACAAACCGAGTACCCAGGCAAGATCAGCCGTCACGCTGAGAAGGACACAAGCCAAGCCAGGATTCTGGCCAGGACATCTTTAGCTGCAACTTGTAGAGAGTTCCACAAGATGGATTTTCCATCCCCCGCAGCTCCAATTCTACCTTTCATTTACTTCCTCTTATCATGGGCCCTCCCGGAGCAGACTAAAAGGCCATCTAGTCCAACCCACAAGCAAGGAATAAAGGCAATAGCCTTGTCCCACTCTTTCCCAGCAATCAGAAGTAGGCTGCCATTGAACACAGACCTAGAGCTATGACTACTAGCCAGTGATACATGCATTTGTCTAAGCGCTTAAGCTCCCATCACTTTCTAAAGAGCAACCAGATGGGATCAACCCTTTTTTCCAAAAAAGAAAGCCAGCTGACGCCTCCCCTCTCTCCAAAGTATTTCTCAGAGCAAGATTTGCCACCTTACCATCGGCAGTTTTTAATGGGAAATTTCTGAAAATTCCCTTGGCCAGTAGGATCTGCCCTTGTGGTTCGAGCGAGGTTGAATCTGTCCACCTTGTATTGCCATATTGTTCCTTTTATAATGACAGCCGGCATAGTCTTATTACTCCCTTGCTATTACATTACCCCAGCCAAATTGATGAATTTTATGTCACACTTCTCCTTGCAGACAAGAAATCTTCTATCACAGGTTGCTAAATTTTGTGCAGCTGCTGTTAAGATCCGCCAACAATTAACTTCTACCCTTTAGATCTGACCAGAAAATGTTTTCTTTGACAGTGTATTGTGTAACAGATTTCTTGTCTGAATGCTGTATAATTTGTTGTGTTTATGTCTGATCTATGAGCGTAATAAAGCTATTCGTTCGTTCATTCACCTCTCTCCAAGATGAATGCTGCCACGCTGCTCATACAGCCTTGATAGGGCAGGTCTCCAAGAAGCAGGTCACACATGTCTCTGGTAATAGCAGCACAACGCTCCTCATGAGAAATCTCGTATTCTGAGAGAGAGAAGAAGGGCAGACAGTTCTCCTTGGGATAGCTCCCTGGGATATGTAGATATGCTGTTCCACCACGTCCCACCACAATCTGAAGCGCAGTTGGTGGGTGTGCAGGGCAGGGCCTTCTCTGCTGTGGTACCAAACTTGGAATTCCCTCCTAGCTCCTTCCCTCCTAGTCTTTCAGAGGTTAGTGAAGACCACCGTATTTAGGCTGGCGTTCTTATTCATTGATTTTGTGTCCCCTGAACTCAATCAACAGCTCTTTTGAGGTTGCCGATTTGCTACCGGCAAGGTTACTCTTGGTGTTGTGTTTTCATAGCATTCTACTCTTGTTCTATGACATATTAGGAGTTACAGTATGCCATTCTGGGGGCTTTGCTTAAAAGCAGCCTAGTCACTTTAAATAGAAACAAAACCGCTTTTGACATCTCTGGGTGGCTGCTTATTCTGCAGAGCAGCAAGATCCAGCGTCAGTCCCAGGACCGGTTTTTAAAATGCCAGAGAGAGAAGGAAGTGCAAAGAAGGAGCACGCAGGCTAGCAGACGACATTCCCCCATCAGCAGGCTGGGAGCAGACAATCGCCTGAGAGCGCTGAAGCGGCTGCGGAAGAGGCAGCGTGTCGCTTTGCGTTGTGAACTGACTGCAAAGGACTTGCAGTCCTTCGCAAATTGAAAGGACTGTACACACAGTCCTTTCAACTTGCCATCATCTCCTCTGCTGTTTCTGACAGACTGTAAAAGCCTGCATATTGGGATGAGCATGTGCATGCCACAGGCAATTCTCTCTCTTTCATATCGCCTTGAACACTCTGGGGCTAGTCCAGAGGCAATGCCACACCATAGTTTTGGCATTATCCAGACAAGCTGATGGCATTTGTATTCCGCCTGTCTTCCCGGATGAAACCGAAGGGGTCACCCATCCAGGCACTGATGGATCCTAGACCTGCTTAGCTTCAGCAAAGCGACTGTACCTTCATATCAGGGCGCTGGGAAATTGTGGAGGCACACTCCCTCCAACCCTCACACGCTCAGTTACTTGTTTCTGCTTTCACAGAAAGCACCATTTTCTATTATGCCCAAATCAGCAAACCACGTTTTGTGCAATTCCTCCAAACCAAGATTGCACACTGGGATTATATTGTTCTTTGCAACCTTGGCTTGGAGGAATTGCACCACCACAGTTTGCTGGCTGGAGTGTAGCAGCAAAGGGCATTTTCCACGAAAGCCAGTGCTTAACACAGAATGCACAAAGCTTCTTAGCAGTTGCGGAGGTAAGTCTGAGAAACATGGATAGCCCGACAAAAGCCCAGTGGAGAAAAAGAGGGCTTAAGCAGGAATTCCAGTGCTCAGATAAAGGGGCCCCAGTGCCCTTAAGAGTAAATTTATTTATTTATTTATTCGATTTTTATACCGCACTTCCGAACTCGTAATTGACTCCATCCCTGCCCCCTCCACATAACCATTATAGCCACCCAGTTCCATCCCAGTCTCCCCAACTCCCCCCCACCCCCGCAAATGTCAGCTTCAGTAAAAAACCTGCTATTAGAAGACAAATAGGTTACATGAAATAAGGAGCTGGGTTTTCCTGACACATTGCGGAGGGGATACAGATTCCAAAGCACTTAAATTATTTTCACTTTTCAACAGACCACCAAGTGCAGGGAAGTAAAAAGGCTACAAGCACTTTTTCCACTGGTTTCTTAAAAGCAGGAAAGCTTTAAAAAGACAGAGAACTCCAAGAGCTTCTTGGTATGAAGGACGCGTGAACGTTGTGAATATAGGGTAAAAAGTAAAGAAATTTTTCAGAGTGTCATCTTTACCGGCAGGCGTGGAATTTTCAAAAATAGCTCCAAAAGTTGGCGTGGCTAGAAGACACAAAAGAAATACCCCCAACACTGGCATGAAGAGAGGTGTGATAAACACTCTAAATCTGCTTACAGTACATCAAGCCATTCCCACAAGGAACCCACCCACAGAGCTCAGGTTTTGAGGGGGAGAGCTTGGAGAGACAGGACTCAGCTCCACAATCTTCTCCTAGTGCCAAGTGCGGCTTGGGGACATATAAAGCAACATGTGTGCCTCTGAGCACATGCCAAGTGCCTTCTGCCCAGCACGGAGTAACCGCAGATACACACGCCCATGCATTTAGAACCGAGGGGCACAAGTGCACCCTACAACTCCCCAGCAAGAGACACTGGAGGTATGGAGTCCATTCCTAGCTCTGATATGGAACTAAGGGGTCCAACTCAGCTAATTAGGACCCAGTGCTCAGAGCTCAGGGTTCCCGGCTCCTCTTCCCAACTCCATGGGAAGAGAGCAAGGCCTATTGGGTGAAAAGAGAGTAGGGAAGCCCAAGGATGCCCAAGAGTCCCAAGAAGACTCACTCTTATATCGGTGCTCTGCTTGCTTCTCACAAGGGCTGTCGATCGGCTGATCCCATCCATCTAGAAGCGATCTCTTAAAAGAGGCAGGGGACAGAGGTGGTGGTGCTGCTGGAGCAAAGAGATTGGCCCAGAAGCCGGAGAGGGTACACAGGCAGAGAACATGAGCCGGGGGTGCAAACGGAGCAAGGCACCCCCACCCCCCAACCTCAAGACTGCCCTCTCCCACATAAACCTGCCGATTTGTTAAAGCAGGAGTTCCCCACCTAGGGTAGTTGTTGGACTACAACTCCTATCACCCTTTGGCCATTGCAGCTGGGGGTGATGGGGGGCGGGGGGTAGGTGGGGACCCTTGTTCTAAAACAACTGCCAGAACCCAGAGACACTGGATTCAAGCTCTCAAGGAGAAAACTCTCTGCTCCATCAGCATTGCACCCCTGGGCCTTAACACATCTCCAGACCTGGCCCAGTTTGCACCTGCTCAAACCCACCCTTTTCCTGTGAGCCATCGGCAGCACTGGAGGGGCCAGCGCAAGAAAGGGGGTCCCCTTCCAAGGGCAGCAGCACCTCTTCCTTCCAAGGGGACTGGAGCCAAGGTGAGAGCTTAGGCTTCTGGCAGCCCTCCCGCAAGGCGGTCTCTTCCTCGTCTGACATCTTCCTGGGAAGAAGGCAGGAGGGTAGGCGGGTCAGCCCACCAAGGAGAAGGGCTGTTTGCAATTACTCATTTTTTTAAAACTGGAATTTTGAAATTCCACATTTTAAAAAAGGATATAAAAATCAACCACAGGACGCGCATCATTAATCAAGAAACAAGGTTCATAAATCACAAACATCGTTTTTCTGAAATGATTTGTAAAGAGGACCCATTCTTTCCAGAAACCTGGACCTTATACCCTTTTGGAGTATTTTTTTAACACCCCGGCTCCATGGACACAAAATCGCGGCCTCTCCCAAGCAGTGGTGAGCTCCAGAATTCCTCTCCACAAAGGGCCACACCACGGAGGATGCCGGTCCGTATCTTTAGCCCTCAATCATCAGATCAATCATTCAAACACAACCTAATGCCCAAGAAGAGCAGAGGATCTTTCTCCAATTCAAATTTACTGGGATTAAAGTTGGCCATCGGTAGGCATTCTGGGGAAAAACGAAAAACGCTTGCAGTCGAAATCCTGCGCAAGTTTCGAACTGTCCTCTTGCTTCCCTTCTGTGAGCACATCAAGACGAAACTCTAGGAGAGATTTAATTCCTTGGACTTTCCTAGAGGTGCAGCAATGCAAAACGGGGCTTTGCCTGCTAGTTCACTAACTATATATATATGTGTGTAATCTTCCTGGCTTCCTAAGAGAAGTCACCTGGCAGGGTCTCTGTGTGTGTGTGTGTGTGTGTGTGTGGTGTGGGTGTGTGGTGTGAACAACCTTGCTGAAATTGCCCAATTTGACACGCCTTGGTTTTTACAAAACAACACCCGTTGAGAGACTGGACCATGCCTGCGGAAACACATAACAGCTTGGGTTAGGGGAGCAACAAACAAATTAGTAGGTCCCAGACACAGCAGTGGGGGAAAGTGGGTGGGTGGGTGGTTGCCTGCTGGGTCTGGGGGCGCCATTCCCACCCACCCCCCCAGGCTCTCAGGAGGTCCCTCAGCAGAGCACACCCCCAGCCTCATAGGGTGCCCACCCAGGAGGCCACCCCCTGGAATTCCTTCCCCACCCTTCGAGGCTGGACGCCCACCCACCTCTCCTCCGCCGCCGCCGCCGCCGGCAAGAGCTCCCTCCCACGCCCTTCTTCTCCCCCCCCTCCCCCCGCCACGCGTTGGAAAAGCCCCGAAGAGACGGGCCAGTGGAGCGTACCAAGGCCAGGGAGGGGGGAGGCAGGGAAGGAAGGAAGGAAAGCGCCGCGTGGGCTGCAGCCTAGCCCAGCTCGGCCCGGGCAGCAATGCCCCACTGCACGGCAGCGGGGAGGAACCCGCAACCTGGACTCCTGGAGGAGGAGGAGGAGGGCTGGCTGCAAGGGGCCCGTCCTCTGCTGCTGCTCCCCACGTGCTGCCCAGAGCAGCCGCGCCACAGCCAATAAGGGGAGAAGGCCCTATAATTGGGGCCAGGGGGCTGTCCCGCTGGGGGGCCCCGGCCTGGGGGGCAATCAATGGGCCCCAGCTGCCAGCCAGGCCCCCACAAAGCAAGCCCCCCCTCCCCGGCCCTGATCTGTATTGCAGACGCGTGCAGGAGTCCCTGGAGAGGAGGGCCCCGCCCCCTGGCCCCCAGCTCGCCCAGGCTCTGGGCAGCCCTGATTTGGGAGGCCCCCCCCTCTCCCTCCCCTCCCCAGATCAAGCCACACGCGGTGGAGCTGGAGGCGGTGGAAGTTCCTAAGCCGGGGAGTGGGAGCAGCGCGGCAGTCAGGAATTGGGGGAGGGTCCCTCCCCGGAGGTGCAGCTGCAGCGGTGTGCAGAGGTGCACCTAGGTCATTTTGGAGCCTGGACCTCAATGCCTTTGGAGGGACCCCCTCCCCTGCAAATTAAGCATCATCATGCTCCACTGGGCGAACACACCACCCGGGACAGACTAAAGAGGATTTGGGGGGGGCCAGGGGCTGGGGGGGGCCTGGACTTGGGCCCCGAAGTCCAGAGGTAGGAGAGCCTCTGGGTGCAGGAGGAGCAGTCCTGTGCGTTGGGCCTCCGAAGAAGAAATCCCCCCCCCCAGTTAATAACTTCAGAACAGCTCTGCAGCTGCTGCAGCTGCAGGATCAGGCCCAAAGAAGCCCATATGGGCCAGCATCCTGTTTCCCACAGTGGCCCTCCAGATGCCTCCGGAGAGCCCATGGGCAAGAAGTGGACAAGGACGTGCCCTCTCTCCTGCTGTTGCTCCCCTGCAACTGGTATTCCCCTAAGAGGATGGAGGCCCTCTGGGAAGAGCATCTAGGAGGCTCCAAGTTCCCTCCCTGGCAGCATCTCCAAGACAGGGCTGAGAGAGATCCCTCCTGCCTGCAGCCTTGGAGAGGCCGCTGCCAGTCTGTATAGTGTAGACAATACTGAGCCAGATGGACCAAGGGGCTGACTCAGTATATGGCAGCAGCTTCCTATGTTCCTATGGTGTTTAGCATTCACCTTGCCTCTGAGGCTGGAGGTGGCCTCTGTGTCTATATATCTCACCGCTAAACTCAAAGGCTGACTACTACCCTAGCTAACTCTAGAACTTAACTTGGGAAAGGGGTTTAGTGAGCCATATACAGAGAGCCACCCTAGCCAGTCAGTGCTGGTGTCAGAGAAAAGGTAAGAACGCGAGGCTTTTAAATACTGACACCATGTAAGAAGCATCCGAAAAACGGGTGAAAATGGACAAAGCAATCTTCCTGCTCAAATTCCCGGACATTTTGTACCCAGGACAACACTTCTCCTCCATTCTGGAGAAGACGTCCAATTCCTGGACTGTCCAGGTCAGTCCTGGGCATGTGGCAACCCTAACTTGAAGTGACCACGTCAACTTGCCAACCTGTAAGGCCAGTCTCGGAAATTCCGCTGAAACAACACATGAAAAAAAAAGTTGCCAGTTTTTAATAGTTTTATTCCGGCTCCTCACAGAGCTCCTCCAGCTTCCGGACGGCTCTTCTTCTGGACTTGGATCAAGGACAGGGATTGCGTGGGTTCTCTGGACTGGGAGGAAAATAGAAAACCCCACTCTGGGGCTTGCAGGGCTTATAAGGAGAGATGTTGTAGGGTCCCGTGAAGCAGCCCGACGAGAAATTGCTGTACAGTGAAACCTTTATCTGCACCAGGATTTGGCGTCCCTGCAGCAAGGAGAAGGCAGCTTGAGAACTGGGCCGAGAGATAGGAGCCGAGAGGGGAGCTATTTTGAGAGAGAAGGGCTCATAGCTCACCTGGACATCAGTCACACACTGCAGCTCAAACTGGTCTCCCAGGATGGGGTGTAAAGTGGCCACAAAAGTGTTGAGCTGAGGGGGAAATGAGGACGACAGGAAAGTACAGAATTCAGAGATGCACCAAGGTTGAAAATGCCCAAGGATGACCTTCAAAACATATTAAGAGGGGCTTGGATAACTTCATGGAGGAGAGATCTAACTTTCTATCAATGGCTACTAGTCGAAGGGCCACCTCCAGCCTCAAAGGCAGGATGCCTCTGAGTACCAGTTGCAGGGGAGTAATGGCAGGAGAGAGGGCACGCCCTCAACTCCTGTCTGTGGCTTCCAGCAGCATCTGGTGGGCCACTGTGGGAAACAGGATGCTGAACTAGATGGGCCTTGGGCCCGATCCAGCAGGGCTGTTATCCCATTTGCAGCTAAAACAGGTGATTAGCAAACCCCAGCAGAAAAAGCTCTATTGGTGGATTAGATGCATGGACATCCAGGGAACTGTGTTAGGATTCCCCTGACACAGGAGTTTGCAGCCTTGGGTTCCCAGATGCTGGACTACAACTCCCATCATTCTTTGGTATTGTGGCGGGGGGTGACAGGAGTTGTACTCCAGCAACATCTGGGGACTCCATCTCTAGAACCCCTACCCTAACAGGGTTTGGAGGGAAGGGGGAGATAGTAACCCAGTTCAATGTTCAAATCTAGGTTTGATGCAGGTTACCAACGTTAGTGTGATTGTGTGAACACACACCAAACTGGGAATCCTAGATTCATCTAGGGCTGTAAAGCCACCTTGTCATGGATTCACACAATCACGGCAATGCCACTAACCCATATTAAACCTAGATTCTAATGATTGTGTGAACCAGGCCGATATATACCCTGATAGCTGACATATGCACACTAGGGTGGCCAAATGTGTATAACGGCAGCTGGGCTCCTTCCACAGACCTGTGGGGATGTATTTATTACTTTTATACTTTTACTTTGTAAAGTATAAGAAGGTAGGTCTTCCTGCCCCAGGGAGCATACAAGTAAATATTTGATAGAAGGCAGGCAACTTGGAGTGGGGAGAAAAATGGAGGTGGAATCAGCAGCTAAACGTGTGAATGTTTCCATTGTCTCATGCATGCCTACCTGGTAGCTGTGCTTGCAGGTTGGGGCAATAGAAGCTCTTTGAAATGCCCTGCAGCATAAAAGAGAGATTAACTTAATAATAATAAAGGACTAGTAATAAAAGAAAGATTTAACTGTGTGACTAGAGGAGAGGCAGAGAGATGTGGAGTTTAAGGTGAAACTGGCCTCAGGCTTGGAAACTGTGAGATGAGATGACCACAGCTACAGAGTATATCGATGGCAGAGATTGGAATGCGAACCCAGGTCTTCCAGACCCAAGTGCACCCTGCACTCTAGGACTTCCGTTCCTGGTTTTGCCAAAAACAGACCCCCACCCCCGCAAACAGACAAGTCTCCCTTCATTAATCCTAGAATACCAGTTTAATTGTGCATGAAGCAGCATGCATATCAGAGGGATAGACATCTGTATTCCAGTCTAGACATGGAGGGTGCATTCTTCCACTCAAGGTACCTGAGGTCAGCGGCGGGATCCAGAGTGCAAAAGCTGAAGTCTGAAGTGCAGAAGGCCCTGCTCGGCTGACCAATCAAAGATGAAAGGCCCAGTTCTCACTATTTATACCACACCTGGTCAATCCAGAGGCATCCTACTGCCTGCCAGTTACAAGCCCTGATGTTACAAACTCCTGTTTCCTTCTGTACCTAAAGAGGGCTCTGTCCCAGGCTTGGGTACACTTAAGGGCTCTTCTCACAAGCAGAATTTGGGTAGGATAAGCACCCTACCCTAGTGCAGGAGCTGTGGGTGCTCCCAGTTTCTGATTTTCAGTGAGTGGAAAACCAGGTCAGATGCAGGATCTTGCTCGTGTGTTACGCCTCCACTGGGCTGGTCAGGCACATCCTAGCCAGCTTTGGCCCCCAGCTTCAGAATGAGGTTGGAGGAAAAACCCTCCTAACCAGCTAGGCTTGGCACACAAGCAGGATCCCTGCCTCCAGCCTTGCCCTACAGCTCCTGAACGCGGATAGGTGCCTCCTATCCTGGCAAGCATCATCACAACCAACCTTTATTCTCACTAGCCTTAATCCCAACTTCAAACCACAGGATTCCTGGATCAAAGTCCTGGAGTCCAGCAAAGGTTTAGACCAGAGTTTGCCAGCCTTGGGTCCCCAGACATTGTTGGACTATCCCTTTTGTGACTAGTTGAGTCCAACAACATCGGTGGAACCCAAGTTTGTAATCCTTGGTTGGGACGTAATATTCTTCAGGATACTTGTAATGTTTGCAGATTTGTTCATTGTGGTCTGAATTCTGGCCAGGCCGTCTTGGGCGCTTTCCAGATTACCCACTACAAGAGAGGTCAAATGCTTCAGCTTGGCAGATCGCATTCAAAACGTAAATAAAGGGTGAAGCTCTTTGTTGCGCAAAGCCACCAGCAGGGGGAGCAGTCTTTTCTAGCTTGCGCAAAAACTCCTACAACGGGAAAAGACAGCTCTTTTTTTTGCGACGCACATGCAATGTTGTAGGACTAAAACGCAAGGATTAAATCCAAAAGAAGGCACCAGAAATGTGACCAGCACCTTGCTGACAGTGCATGGACTGCGATGTCGAAACACAGGCAGCATGGAAGCACACTTGGAGGACACGTCGTGACCCTGTTGTCGTGGGTCATCTGGAAAGCGCCTTGGCTCATGATAATGCTGTCACAATCCCTGTGCCCACCGTGTGCCTTGACTCACCTGTCAACATTATACTTGGTGCGCAGGAAAAGAGCCGCTTTGAAGTATTTATTGGGAGAATTCAGCATTTCAACACAGCCAGCGCAGGTCCCATGCTTCTGCCATTCTTTCGCCCTGGGGGAGGAAAGAAGAAGCAGACACCACCCTTTTCAGCCTCACAGCACCTCTCCACCCCTAGAGGTTTTCAGACAGAGGCTGGACGGGCATCCCTCGCGGATGCTGTAGCGGTTTCCTGCACTGAGCCACAGGGGTGGACTAGAAGACCTTTGAGGTCCCTTCTCCCTCTACAGTTCTGATTCTAGGCTGAAGCATGAGGGCTTCATGCAGCACTGGCCCTGCTTCTTCCTGCCAAATTGTGGCAGCCACGTAATCCTGAGTGAGGGAATAACGGAGCCAAGATTTCCCGTGGCAATCCACGCTAGAGCCGACTGCCATGGATTGTGCATCATGGGAGAGGGGAGGTGGGAACCCCAGAAGCATCTCCGTTGCCCAGAGAGCAGACGCCTCCATCCCTGCACCCTGATTGCCTGGCCAAAGACGAGCAGGACGACACACTGGGAGGGAATATTCACTGGGCTCTTGTGCAGCATCCAAGAGAACAGCATTGGCCTGAGCATTCTCCTGGGAGCCGACTGGGGAAATATACCTGCATCCTTTTGACTTCTGAAGGGTGTCTCCATTTTTAATTCTGGAGGAGAGGGGTGTGTGTGTGTGTGTGTGTGTGTGTGTGTAAACCTGGGGGATTCTCTTAATTTTTCACCTGACACTTGCTCTCTGTCTATGTTGGGGTGATTTGTGTGATCAAGAAGTTTTGTGAAACCATGGGGCTTGTTTTGTTGTTGTTTGTACAAATGCATTGCTACTCAGGCTTCTAGGATGACCCCGCCCACTGATAACCTCAGCCCCAAGACACACACACACCGGACTTGTGTCCCATATTCATGCAATGGAATGTTGGCAACCTGTGTGGTCCCGACGCCTTGCACAACCTGGCCAGCCCTTCGCCTGGCCGCAAATGGCTCCACAAGCGCCCCTCTCCTCTCTTCCTATTTCTTTCCTAGCTCTCTCCCTTTGCCTCCCCTGTCGAGGTTTACCAGAAGTAGAAGTTGGTCATGTTGATGAAGGTGGGCCAATGGAGGCTCAGCTCAGTCTCCAGGTCCTGCAAGAAGGACAAACAGGCGGCTTTGAGGACAGCGTGTGAAGAGGCAGAGAGGGACCCTGGGACTGGCAAACCCAGGAAGCTGCCGGAGTCGAGCAAAAATAACCCCATGGCTTGTGGGAGGAGAGCTGGTCTTCTGGTGGCAAGCATAGAATGCTGCCTGTGCTACAGAGACCCTGCCCTGGTTTGCATCTGAATGGGAGGATACATGTGAGCACTTTAAAATATTCCCCTTAGAACTCCCGGGAGTTGTCATTCAACAACTTCTGGAGGGCCACATTTGCCTGCCCTGCCCTGCCTTAATTGATAGGAACATAAGAAACTATATACCATATACCATTGGTCTATCTAACTCAGTATTGTCTTCACAGACTGGCAGCGGCTTCTCCAAGGTTGCCGGCAGGAATCTCTCTCAGCCCTATCTTGGAGATGCCGCCAGGGAGGGAACTTGGAACCTAGATGCTCTTCCCAGAGTGGCTCCATCCCCTACTAAGGGGAATATCTTACAGTGCTGACACTCCTAGTCTCCCTTTCATATGCAACCAGGGTGGCCCCTGCTTAGCTAAGGGGACAAGTCATGCTTGCTACCACAAAACCAGCTCTCCTCTTAGACCAGCTCTTCTCTGGGGAGAGGGGGCTGCTCTGGGAAGACCTGCCTGCTTTCCTTTAGAAGGTCCCAAGTTCCCTCCTTGGAAGCATCTCCAAGGTAGGGCTGAGAGAGACTCCTGCCTGCAACCTTGAAAAAGCCGCTTCCAGTCTGGGTAGACAATACCGAGCTAGATAGACCAATGGTCTGACTCAGTATATGGCAGCTTCCTATGTTCCTTCTTACCAGAGCCCAGAAAATAGGGTAGGAATACTTACGGCATATGCAACTGCCTGTTCTGTACAGCACCAACCAAGCACAATACTCTCAATCAACTAGTGGGCAATGCTTGCCCACTTCTGCCCCGATGTTGCCTTCTGATCCAGGTGTTAAAAAGGCCACCCTCCCCTAGAAAAACACAGTGCAGCCAGCCCCACCATGTCTTATCCGTACGCACAGCAGCAGCACATGGCTTGTTTGATTTATTTTTATGTATTTAAAATATTTATACCCCACCCCTCCAGTACACTACTGCTCACGACATTAATAAAAAAGAGACAATATGAAGTAAACCACAACACTACTAATAACAATCAAGTTAAAAGACCAAGCTAAAAACTACATTGTCGCCTGTCAAGCCCCGGCTGGTTAGGAAGAGCTCGCCCTACCCAGACTGTGTCCCCAGCTTCTCAATGAAGGGGGGGGCACATCGTCCTACTCAGCTGGGACTTGGCAGGCAGGCTTTTATCTCACGCATTATCAAAAATCGGGAGCGCACCCAGCTGCCGCATGAAGGTGGGAGGTTTCTCTGACCCTAATGTGGATCGTGTCCAAGTGCCTTGGGATTCCGTGCTGTAGTGCGAGGGGCGGAATCCAGAAGCATCCCATTTCCTAGAAAGCGCAAGCCCCTGACTGACTGGGCAAGGGGGAGATTGAGATGCCAGAAGGCAATATTAATATATTTTATTTGTTTTGATACATGACAGACAGTACAAAATGCGACAGACAATGCAGACATACCACGAAACCAAACTGGAGGCGGAAAACATCAGCAATACAAGAGGAAAGGCCGATTAGAGTATCCATTAAAAAAAGCTCAGTGTCCTGGGGATTCTGCACTCTGCAACCCATCCCCACCACTAAGAAGGCCCCGTCCCCAGGATAACTGGGCTATCCTGCAGTTGCAAACATGCCCCAGTCTAAATGGGTGTGGGGAAGCAGCAAGCCCAAGGCACAGCTGCACAAATCTAGAAAGGGAACCCAACCCTTCCAGCTCTGGGTCTCTGAGACAGTGCAAGAAGAGACGGTGACTTGACTTACCGCCAGGTCAGAGGGGAAGAGACTCCAGTAGTGGCAGCAGTCCATGAGTTTGCTGGGCCTGTGAATTTAAGGGGCAAAGGAGGCAGGTGAAAGAGGCATCACATAGACAATGTGCTCCAGGCAGGCTCCAAGTGGCATGAAAAACCCTTTCACAGAACTGCATTGCTCAGAACTTCCTGGGTTGGGAGCCAGGATAGTTGGAAGAGGATTGGAACCACTTCACGTTTGTGGTGTGGACAAGCCCCATCCCGGTCCAAAGAGGGCTCTCTCACCATAAGCCATGGATGGTCCAGTTGCTTGCGTTTTTCGGCATCACACACTCGAACCTTTTTCCTAGAGCCTCCAGGCAAAATGCAGAAGCAGAACATGGAATTCAGAGTTGGCTTCGTGACCACATACCCCTGATCCTGAAGAGTGCTAGCCTCACTGTACAGCGCCTCACCTCTGCTAAGGTCAGATCCCGCCCCCAAGACATCCCTTCTGTCATTTGCCAATCCTTTGTGTCACTCCCCTTCTTGTCTGACCCATGGGCATGCCCACATGGCACATTTAAACCGATTTGCAATTGGCTGGGGTCCTCAGTCAGAGTCCCTTATACTCACCACACAGAACGAACCTGGCCACATCTGGACAAACACAATGCACTTCCAAGGGCAAGACCTAAAAGACAGGGATTGGGAGTCACGGAATTCATTCAGCCTGTTTTATTTTGATTGTTACTTTTATCTTTACTTGCTGACTGCTGCTGGTCACTGATGGTAATTAAAAATTCATTCAGGTGTGTCTTGTGATTTTTTATTTTTTTTTTAAGGCAGCCAGAGATGGAGAAGCTCTTATACTGACAGGGAGCACATTCTAAAGCGCTGGGGCAGCCGCAGAGAAGGCCTGATCCTGTGTCACCACAAACGTGTCAGTGGCAAATGAGCCGGTGACAGAGGCAGGTAATAAAACATCAGCGCAAACAGGGGTCTCATATACAACAATTAGTCAATTGCTTCCATCTCTGTTTACAAGCTGTGGCACAGAATCTTGCTACCCTGCCTGTCGTGGTTATATACTGGTCTGCCAGAAGGAAGGAGCCATAGTGTGCTTCCGATCGACCTGGCATATTTTAAAAAAGTGGTTCAGACCTCTGCCTGTGATTTCAGTCAACGTCTGGGTTCATGACAAAGAAGGCACTCTCTTAAATAAAGCCGTTAAGGGCTTTATAGGTCTCTTGACCCCATGGGAGGGACTCCACCTACCAAGCGTGTTCCATCTCCACCTGGGTCCACAGCTTCTCAGCTCTGACCAGCAACGTGAAAGCCCCCATGCCCAAGAAAACGAGGGCAGCCAACTTCACCATCATCATACCTGCCAGAGAAGCAAATAAACGGGCATTTATTTCAGGCATTCGTGATCATCAGAAACGTGTACATAGTGCTTTTCAAACAAAGCTCTCAAAAGTAATGTACATAAGCAAGAGGTTTGAGGAAGTGGCTCCCTGTCGCAAAAAGAGCTCACCATCTAAATACGAAACAAAACAGCCACACGAAGATGACACCACCCTGGCAACAGCCGCCAGAGAGTTGCTGGGCTGGGCTGAAGAAGAGGGGCAGCAGCGTTGAGACAGAAGGCCCTGCACATGCTGGGACGCGCACACACACACACACACACACAGAGCACCCAAGCCAAGTGCAAGGCTCCCTTCTCAAAGGGGCATCTACTTTTCCTGCCTCTCCAGGACTGCAGACTAAAGGGGGCAGGGGGGTCACCGTCAGGCACCCATTTTTGGCTAGGGTACCTACGGGCTGTGTAACCCTCCTGGCCTTATACTCACCCACCCAGCAGCTGCAGTGCCTATATCTTGTCTGCTTAGTGGAGGAGTTACGGACTGGAACAAAAAGCAGCAGCAGCAGCCGCCACCGCCCCGGTTTCACTTCTCCCCATGATGAGAGAAAGCCCCTCGTGCATCTCCTAGTAACCAGGCGGAACGGAAAGGAGGCAGACGTCTCTTGTAGAGATCCACAGCTGGGCTGGCCACCCCTGGACCAAACCTGCCCCTCAGTGGGGAAATGCTGCCTCATACACACAAGTTGCCAGCCAAAGGCACAAAGGCAAGAGGAGGGGAGTGTCTAGAGAGGGGGCTTGTCGGGCACCTGCTTCAAGAAAGGGCTCTTGCAGCCCAGGGATGGCCAACAGCCAGCCAGCCTTCCTGTTTCCCAGACAGAGGTCCAGGCAGGCCTGAGAGCCACCAGTCCCACCATCTAGCACAGGGAGGGCTGAAAGGAGGCTCTCTGGCTGTCGTCGGACTACAATTCCCATCATCCCCAGCTGGAGACATCTTTGTAAGGACTGGCAAGAGGGAGTACTTTTCCACACAGCGCATTATTAATCTATGGAATTCTTTGCCAGGGGATGTGGTGATGGCCACCAACTTGGATGGCTTTAAAAGGGGTTAAGACAAATGCATGGTGGACAGGTCTAGCAGTGGCTACTAGGCTGGTGGCTGTTTGGCCACCTCCAGCCTCAGAGGCACGATGCCTCTCAATCCCAGGTGCAGGGGAGCAACAGCAGGAGAGAGGGCATGCACAGACCTTTACTGTCGATGGCACACATGTGCTGAGGAATAGCATGCCATAAGAAACACCAAATCCAAAAGAGAGCTGTGATATTATCAATGTGCTCAGGTGGTAAGAGCGTCAGCCTCAGTGAGGAGAACTGGATTCAAATTCCGCATGAAACTCAATGGGCATATTGGGGCTAATCACTCTCTTTAAACCTCATCTGTTTCACAGGTTGTTGTGAGGCCAAAAGTGAGAGGGGATCATTTATGCTGCCTGCGTCACCTGGGAGGAAGTGCAGGATAAAAAAGGTTAAAAAATCAATCCTGCATTTCTTACAGTTTGAAAATATCTTCATTAGGACCATCAGAAGCCAGATCAAAGTGCTCCAAAGATCACGTCCAGGTCATGAGCCACCCTTTTCGGACAAGTCACTCTGGACTCCTACGTTATGCAGGAATGTAGAACAATATTTCTCTGTATCTTCAAACTTTCATGTGCTGTCTCTTTATGAGCTAGGCCCAGAAGGCCTCAGAATGAGAAAGGCCACAGGAGAAGTGGGACACAGTTTCAGTTTTGCAGCAAAATGCTGAGAGTGGTTGGACTTGCACAAGTTCCTCAGGGGCGTTCCTCAGTGGCCTTAGGGCCTAAACAGTCCTAGGATCAGACAGACTAGAAACTAGAGACAGTGTACAAAGAAGTTACACCACATGGGTTTCCTCCACCACCAGTCGGCTTTATGCTTTTCTGGTGAATTGTTAGCCATACATAGTTGAGTTACTAGCAGAAGCCTGCTGCGTGCTGCCAGTCTCATGTCTCTGATAACAACACTTTCCGGACAGGGGAGAATAAAGCTGGGCAGGGAGCTCTGTGTATTCCCATTTGCACACACGCACCGTTGCACGCAGATGCCCACAAATGTGAAACTGCCGCTTATGCGCCAGGGAGCAGCCAAGCCTGGAATATGCCTCCCTTTCCAGGCTCGTCAAACAGCCGTCCCTTCGCTCGATGTGTCTCAGTCCGAGTTTTGAACTCTTCTGCTGCCCTTACTCCTGGCAGCTGCGCATGGAAAGGAAAGCCCAGCCCAGCCCAGCCTCCCCCCCGCCACCCCACTGGTGCCCTTGTAAGGCTGTGCCGGAGGTCGACGGTGACAGCGGAAAGAGAGTGAAGGAGAAAGACAGGAAGAAGAAGGAGAAGAGGGCGCAACGCAGGGCGAAGAGAATGAAAGCCCTTCTGGTAAAGAAACACCCCCCCCCGCCACACTGCGCATTCTCAGGCATGCTCCCCAGCAGGAAAGCACGCCTTCCTGTCAGGACATTTGTCGGGGAGGCGGTGGCTCAGTCCCTCGCTTGTTTCTGACTGCCAGCAACTGCGCAAACAAGAGGCCTAAGCAAGCGTCTGCTGGCCGGCCGATACTAACCAAGAGCAAAATCCCAGAGGGAGAGCTATGCCCGTCCCTTGTAGCTTAAAAACTAACACATTGATCGTGAAATAAATTGTGGGGCCAGGTCTGCTTTGTCAGGGGACGGAAAACAGGCGTGAGCGCTAACCTGCCACCCCGCCGCCTTTAGATTGTCAACAACATGCCCTTCTCTTGGAAGGGCTGGGTCAAATACTCAAACATAAGGGGGGCATGTAAAGAAAGGACTTGACTCATCTTTATCGGGGTGGGGGTGGGGGGGAGGTCCATGCACCGTTTGCTGGCTCAGTTTCCTGCAAAGAAGGAAGCTCTGCAGAGTTATGCTATCTTTATTTTGTAAACGTTCAATTTATTTGCCTTTTTACGCTTTGGGAAGGATCAAAGACCAGCTGTTCCCTACCTCCCAGCATAGGAACATAGGAGCATAGGAAGCTGCCATATACTGAGTCAGACCACGGGTCTGTCTAGCTCAGTATTGTCTTCACAGACTGGCAGCGGCATCTCCAAGGTGGCAGGCAGGAATCTCTCTCAGCCCTCTCTTGGAGATGCTGCCAGATGCTGCATGTGTGAACTGCTAACAAGGCAGGGAACACTTGTTGCTAGTGGTTAGGTCCAAGGATATTCTGTATGCACCACTGCCTGGTTCCCTCACTGAGGACGTGGTTAGAGTACTTATTGGCAATATAGAAGTGAGGTTCTGAGGGAATCTGAGTTACGGCTAGGCTGTGGGGGCGCAGGTGGGGGCTTTTGCCTGTCACCAAATCCAGGTTTCACTTGTGCTTATAGAACTCTCACATCCAAACCCAGAGCAGGTGTGTGCCACTTGTCAAAAGAACAGCCTCTGGAGAAAGCAGAAGTTGCACCAGTGATGCTCATTCAACAGATTTTTAAATCCAACTTGTGTACTGAACTGGCAACTCGTGATAGTTTTTAGAAAGCTTTTGAGCTTGCATTACCTTTCACAAATCTTTATTCTGCTCCCCTTTACGACGACTCTGCAAAGTGGGCCGCCATTATTTATTTCATGGGAGATGAACTGAGGACGGGTGATTTTCCCATATTCTGTAACCCCATAAGGTAAAGGTAAAGTGTGCCGTCAAGTCAATTTCAACTCCTGGTGCCCACAGAGCCCTGTGGTTGTCTTTGGTAGCATATAGGAGGGGTTTTCCATGGCCTCCTCCCGCGCAGTATGAGATGATGCCTTTCAGCATCTTCCTATATCATTGCTGCTGCCCGACAGAGTACCAGCGGGGATTCAATCCAGCAACCTTCTGCTTGTTAGTCAAGCATTTCCCCGCTGCACCACTTAAGGTGGTACTTTATCCGTCCCGTAATCACTTGCACAGAGGATTCTGATTTGGAAAAGGGCACTTTAGCCAGTTCTCTATGCTCTAGAGGCCAGAAGGATTTACAAGCCTCACTGCATCATTCCTCACTGCCTCTTTCAAGCCCCAACAAGGGAAACAAGCAATAACCTTTGCTGGATCTTCCCACAGTAATTTAACACCAATGAACATGGTTGTCCATGGTTCAAAATATTCTCAGCAGGCTGCACAGGGCAAACTGGACCACTAGAGACAATGCAATCTGCTCCCCGCTCTGAGATTTCACTTCTAGACATCCAGGGAATGGAGCTGAAACCTGAAGCATCATGTCCACACTAGCAACTCCCACGAAACACGTTAGCAAGCCATTCTCCCCAGGCAAGAAGAGGCCAGGGTCACATTCAAGAAAACAGGGAGAATCAACACCTGTGGCACAGCTTAAAAAGGAACTTCATAGCCCAGTTCTCCTTTGTCACTTTCTTCATCTCTTCTTCTTTTGCTCCTTCTCTTAGGCTTCACGCTTGGGGTCCCTCCGGGTTTTCTCTACCTCCAGCCGGCAGCTGAAAAACAAAGTCCCGGAATACCAGAAGATTTTCCAGGTGAGAACTTGGGCTGCATCCAGACAGCAGCTGCTCTCCCAGTTGCAGTAGTGCTGAACCTGAGGTGGCTGAAGGGAGAAAAGGATAAGGAACACAAGGCGGGCGGGTGGGCCGACAGAATGTTTGCAGAAAGGGCGCCTAAAGGGGTTGGGGAATAGTTATAGAACAGGCAGAACATAAATATGAATAAAATATGTTTAAAGTTACTCAGTCATATTAAATATCAAGCATATATACATTTATACAGTTTAAAAAATAAGGGCTCGGGGCATGTCAGGCTTCCCAGTGCTTTTGCACTCATTGGCTCTAGCATTAGAAGTAAGTTTCTTTCTGATTGAGCAACTGCATAGAATATTGCCTGCAAATATTCCCTTGTATACACAGTAACCTGATCTCCATAAACAAAAGGGACTAGAGACTTACTTTTTAGAATGAAAGCTGCACGCTTAGGGAGAGATCTGGTCTTGTGGTAGCAAGTATGACTTGTCCCCTTTGTTAAGCAGGGTCTGCCCTGGTTGCATTTGAATGGGAGACTCCATGTGGGAACACAGGAAGATATTCCCCTTAGGGGATGAGGCCGCTCTGGGAAGAGCATTTGCCTGCTTGCATGCGGAAGGTGGGAGGGATACAAAGAACCAGAAGCCCAGACACCTTCCTTGTCGGCATTCCCAAAGTTCACATCTCCCGAGACGCAAGGGAAGTGTGTGGAGCCCCAGCCCCTGGTCTTGGCGGGAAGGGCTGACCCACTTTCAGTGGAACCTCTGGCGGTTCACTCCTTGGCTGTGCAAATGTGTCACCACCGGCTGCTGAAGTGGGACTCCTCCGGGCAAGTGTCTCACTCAGTGCCCTGCTTTTTTCCTCTAGGAGGACAACGGCCTTCCGGTGCACCTCAAAGGGGGGACTGTGGATTTCCTGCTCTACCGCTTCACCATGGCCCTCACTGTCTTTGGTAAGCAACCCTCTGTGCTGCTGGGAGGGGAGGGGGGCCAAGCGCTTTAGGGGAAGCCAGGATTGCTGTGGTTCCATTCACAGGCAGAAGCCCCATCCACACGTGATGTTCAGTGCAGGCACAGAAGGACACTTCCTCTCGGTAGAACTTTGCATTCAAGGAGGAGGCCCATATTCAGGTTCACTTTTAAATGGACACAGGCACAGTCATTCATGCCAGGACATGTGCAGACCCTTCTGCGCATGTGCAGTGTGATATATTCTGGAGCTGCTAGGGAGTGGCTTTCAGTGGCTCTTCCCCATTGATTGAATTCTCCTCTCCTGGACGCAAGCTAAGCCTAACCAAAGTTCCTGGCCTGGCTCTGGATAAGTCAAGTGTGCCATCGAGTCAGTGTCGACTCCTGGTGCCCACAGAGCCCTGCGGTTGTCTTTGGTAGAATACAGGAGGGGTTGACCATGGCCTCCTCCGGCGCAGTATGAGATGATGCCTCTCAGCACCTTCCTAGATCACTGCTGCCCGATATAGGTGTTTCCCAAGTCTGGGAAACATACCAGCGGGGATTCGAACCGGCAACCTTCTGCTTGTTAGTCAAGCATTTCCCTGCTGCGCCCCTTCAGGTGAGCTGGCTCTTGGTAGCTGCTGCTGTTTGCCGAACATTTGATTTGGGTGGGAAGGAAGAGAAAACCATCACATATACAAACGCTTCATTTCTAACGATCCTGAATAAATTGCTATAATATGGTGGGGGGGGAAGCTAAGCGTAGACCAAGGGTGTTGCCAGAACTGAGCAGATGGGTTCAAAGGACCCGGGGGCCCCCAGCCCCACCCCTCCCCTCCCTATTTCTTTAATCATTGTCTCTCTCACTCTGAGGGGCCGCCAGCGAGAGTGGCAAACATGGGAGCTAGTCTAACTAGGCAGGACTACCTAGTCCT
This sequence comes from Hemicordylus capensis, assembly GCF_027244095.1. Taxonomy (NCBI): domain Eukaryota; kingdom Metazoa; phylum Chordata; class Lepidosauria; order Squamata; family Cordylidae; genus Hemicordylus; species Hemicordylus capensis. The sequence continues at coordinate 27,783,160 of NC_069663.1, read as the reverse complement.
CCGTAGGACTGATTCTCACACACACCCTCACTGCCAGAAATAGCAGCCCCCACTGCTTCTTGCTGAGGCGAGACCAACAGAGAAACGAAACCCAATGAAATGGCACCATCTGGCCATTCCTGGTTCATGATGATTCCCTTTTTCAGCCGAAGCTGCGGGGCAGGGCGGGGGGGCTTTTATATGTAGAGAGAGGTTTCGGGGGAAATGCAAAAGAGGCGTGTGCATTGATGCATTCTTGGTTCCGAGTCTTCCATGCTTTTTTAAAAAGTTGCTGTGTTGGGAGCAGCTTGTCTCTGCCCCTAAGTGGCACATTCTCACGGAGTGGGGCACTGCAGGCTGCCCCACGAGCAGGGCTCAGCGAGGGTCACATTCTAGGCAACGGGGCTTTGGGGACCTGAAGGGCCAGGCTGTCAGTCCAACAGGGCCAGAAGCAAGTACGTGGTCCCACTGCAAGAGGGGTTGAGTTGCAGAGCAGCAAGGGGGCCAGAGGCAGACACATAGACAAGGGCAGGAAGGGGTCAAAGTCCCAGGGAGCTGAGGCTGCATCGAGGCACCATGGAGGAAGGAATTGCTGAGACCAGGGAGGACCAAGCTCTGAGTGGAGGATTCACAGGGCTCGGTGGGCCAGCAGTGGCTCTTGGGAGCCAGCTGACAGGATGCTCAGGTAAGCTGGGACTGCAGCCTAGGTGGCACACAGCTCCACCTGCCAGGACTGTAGGGGAAACAGAGCACTGGGGCACAGGAGGAAAGGCTACTGGACTCCAAAGCACCACTGTCTGGCACCTGGAGACACCTGGGATTGAACACCTGCCTGCCAAGTAGGTAACTCTCCCATTGCAGGATATAGTACTGGTCCCCAACACCCACGCACTGCTTCGTTGCCACAGGAATCCACAAACAAGCCGGCGTCTCTCTTTCCTCACCAGGTGCTGCCTACTCCGTCTTTGAACTGGTCCGTGCTGCTTTCCCCAGGAAGAACAAGTGAGAATGGAAAAGCAGCCCCTCCCTCGCCAGCACCCCCCTCCTGCTCCTCCTCCTGCCCCAGACCAAAGCGGTGGGGGGGGGAATGATACTTTGGAAGGAAACATTACCAACCATGTAGATTTTAAGGAAACCTCACTTCCAAAGGGGGTGAGAGTGTAAGCTCCGTTTAAAGGGAAAACCCAATAAAATCAAAAGACTCGTCCTTTTAAAATCGTGCATTTAAAAACCACCTCGTCGACACGGTCACAGCTTTAGAAAGTCATACTGGACAAGAACGGAAATGTCAAAATTCACAGTGACAAGCTGCATTTAAACCAGGCCACACATGTAGGTGGGGTGAAGAGACGAAGCTGCCACACACTGAATCAGACACTGGTCTCTCTCATCCAGCCTCGTCTACTCTGGCTGGCAGCAGCACCTCAGGCTAAGCAGCCTTTCTCGTCACCTGCTACCTGGTCCTTATACCTGGAGGTGCTACCAGGGGTTGAACCTGGAACCTTGGGCATGCAAAGCGGGCCACTGGGCTACTGTAACGGAGAGGGGGAAGAGACAGGTGGTGTTTGACCCATCTGTAGAGTTAAAAGACTATTTTTGGTGCTTTTATGGGTTGTTGTTGGGGGCGGCGCTTTTATGGCTGGGGTGTTGTTGGTTTTTGCCACTTTTATGGTTGCGGTTCCTTTTTTATTTTTAAAGGAACCGCGAGGTAAAGAATTATTTAGAAGACACAATCATCAGGTCTCTCTGTTGTTACTGTGAGCATCCTACTAGGACCAGGAACTAGCAAGTCCTCATTAGGATGAAATCTAAAGCAAATTTGTAAACCCAGGGCTTCTAGATGGGGAAGGAGAGATGTGTAATGAATAAATTAAATAATTAAAATAAATTAAAATATTTAAAATTCCAGGGTTCCTTCCAAGGATAAAGACCCAAGAATCTTCAAAGGAAGTCAGAAAAATTTTTTCCCTGTGATAAGGGGTCTTGAACTTTGGGTCCCCAGATGCTGCTGGACTACAAGTCCCAGCACCCCTAAGCACAGTGGCCAAAGGCTGGGGATGATGGGAGTTGTAGTCCAACAACATCTGGAGACTCCCAGGTTCAGAAGCCCTGCTTTAAGACAGTTGCCTCTTGGAGGGAGTGGGTGGGTGGGGCACTAGAATTCAGGAGATCTCATCCTGTACCTCCCGTGGAGACTCCACGGAGCCCACTTTGGGTGGCCTTGATATACCTATTTCATGCCCTCCAGGTACCTGAGCATTTCAACATGTTCAATGATCAGAATTACAGGTACTACTGATGATGCTCCTAACTAGACAGCACAGACATTTATATATGGATGTATGCTCACACACAGAGATGCACCTAGGTAGTTTTGGAGCCTGGACCTCAAGGCCTTTGGAGACACCCCCTCTCCTGCAAATTAAGCACCATCATGCTCAGCTGGGTGACCACACTGCCCGGGACAGACTAAAGAGGATTTGGGCCCCCACAGAGGCTGTGGAGGAGGCCCTGGACTTAGGCCTGGAAGTCGAGGGGGATGAGCACTTCTGCTCACACGGAGATTTACTCTCCCTCTCGTGGAGAAACATTTTTCTGCCCAGCAACTACCAGCTCTTGCCTGTAGGAAGTTCTGGACTCCGACCACCCAATAATCCTAGGCATGTTTACTCAGAAAGAACTCCCACCTTATCAGCATGGACTTGCTTCCAGGTAAGTGTGCCTAGGAGTGCAGCACGGGATTTGGGGCCAAAGCAGATGTGACGTGGGATCTCACGATGTATTTTTCTTTGTTAATGACAGCGGTTAGATGGCCAGCAAGCTGGATCAGGGCCATGGCGCAGTGGACATAGGTTTTGGGGTTTTTTTTAACCTACCCCTTCTTCATGACATTGCCTCAATGTTTATTTGGGTCATGGCATTATCCTGTGTAAGCACTGTAAGATCTTTCCCTCAGGGGATGGAGCCGCTTTGGGAAGAGCAGAAGGTTCCAAGTTCCCTCTCTGGCAGCATCTCCAAGATAGGGCTAAGAGAGACTCCTGCCTGCAACCTTGGAGAAGCCACTGCCAGTCTGTGAAGACAATACTGAGCTGGGTGGACCAAGGGTCTGACTCAGTATATAGCAGCTTCCTATGTTCTTATCCTGTTCCAGGATGAACCAGGCTCCCTGCCAAGGCAAGGGTCCGAGAGGAACAGAGACCATGAACAGCTCAAAGGAGAAAGGGGTTCAGGAGCTCAGATAGCTTCGAGCAGGGACAGGGGAGCTGGGTATGGCAAAGTAAGAGGGACGTTGCACCAGCAGCAACTTGGAGCAGACTGCTGGTTTTGATTCCTGCTGCTCAGGTAGAGTGAGTGGGGCCCACTTCTTCTCTAAGAAAGGCTCTGGTGCTTAAAGGAGCCTTGCCTAGTTTTCTAAGCCGTGGGGATCTTTACTGGGATCGGCAGACCCTCTAGGGGAACTCCTCCAAGTCAGAGGAGGATGAAGTTGGCTGTGTCCTCAAGTCATGGTGTGGGCCCAGGTTTCCACCAGTTCTCCTACTCTGGGGGTCCAAACAACATGGGGGGTGGGTGTCACCCAGACTGAGTCACGGGGTCTTCTGCCCTTACCTCTTCTCCTGAACTGTCCACGTCACCCCCCAACTGGGGGGTGGATCCTGGATCTGGGGTCATGACAAGTATAGTGGGGGAAGGGTGAATTCCCCCACTCCCAGTGCTGTGCCCCGGAACCAGTTAGGGCTCCCCAAACTGCTTTTAGCCAAAGAAAAAGATGGCAGAAGATCCGATAACAGATCTCTCCCTCTTCACATCAGTTTTTGCCCGGTGTCTCCCTGCTGTCTCTTCTGAATTCAGTGCATGGGGGCTGCAGGACCAAAGGTTTTGCATCATGGGTCATCTGAAGGCTTTGCTGAGTTGCAAACCGGTGTGTCTTGATTATTCTTCCCAGGAGTTAGCAGGCAGGCATGTTCAGGAAACGGGTACGCTTCGAGACGGGGAACTTGATCTGAACCCATGACTCCAGTCACCTTGATCTCTATGAATCCAGCCTGGGGTTCGGGTGCATGATGGTTCTTTAGGGGTGGGGGTGAGGGGGCGGGAGGGGGTTAGAAGGCATCTGTAGGGAAGCTCAGGCTTTCTTCAACATCTCAGTGGTCTGGTTGTTGGCTTGCTCGATGCGTATCACGTTCTCAGAGGCCTGGAGAGGAAAAGCAAAATGAGGAACTGCAGTCTAGACTAGGAGAACCATCTCCTCCTTCAACCAGCTCATGGGCATCTGGTTAGTTGTGGGGCACAGGGGACTTGGAGCAGAGAAATGGCAGCAGAGAAAGAGCACAAGACTTCTCCCTGCCTGCCACGTCTTCAATTATTGCAACCAGAAGGAACTTTTCCTCCCCTGAATGAGCCCTTTGGCTACCATTATGCAGACTCACCTGCAACATATAATTTTGGCCTCAGGCAATGGTCCTCACTTGAGCCTGCAGGTTTGCTGGGGACGGGTGTTTCTGAGCATGTACAGAGAGCCTTCCCCCACTACTGAGTTATTACAGTGGAACACCCGATTCTGCACAGGGCTGCATTGATGGGACCGGCACACACACACACACACACACACACACACCCCACTTTTTACAAATTAACAGTGTGTAACACAAAAGTGACCCTTTTGTTTCACCCCTGGCTGGTGCTTTAGCATTATCTTTGGGGTAATCTGTGCCTGGCAAGGGTTTCCACGTGCTCCAATATGGACAGAATTTCTTCATTTCTCCCAGGATTCTCAGTGACATGACTAGCCTTCTGGACTCTAGAACCAGGAGGAGATGTCCTTTTGGAGTTGGGGTGCTCAGAATTTAGCATTCCCAACAGTCCGGTATTATACGGGAAGTCCCATGTCTGAGGCAAAAATCGCTTGTCTCCCCAAGGAGATGCTGTTTGTCCTGTATTATTGGCAGATAATACAGGACAAACAGGGGCCTCCCTCCTCTCTCCATCCCTTTGCATTGAGCCCTTTGAAGTCTGGGTGAAGTCCATATTATCATGTAAAAGAAACAACAAAGTTCACAAAAGAAGCCCCAGTTGCCCTGAAAACTTGCAATGGTTTGATTTACATCTTGCAAGTTGCTAATTGTTTGCTTATCAAATGTAAATAGACCTACAGACTCCTGCTCTCTGACCCACCACTTCTGGCAGATCAGAAAGCCTTTCAGTGAGGAAGGTGCGGGGATGTAGTGTGTGTTTGTGTGTCTTTATAAACCTGGGAGATTGTCTTCATTTTTCAGCTGACACTTGCTCTATGTCTACGTTGGGATGGTCTGTGTGATCAAGAAGCTTTGTGATATCATGGCACTTGTTTTGTTGTTGTTTTTACACATGCATTGCTACTCAGGCTTCTAGGATGACCCCACCCACTGATGATGACCCTGCCCCCAACACACACACACACAGACACACACACACACCCCTTGTATCCCATATTCAGGCAATGGAATGTTGCAACCCTACCAGAATTGCACATGGCATTCCCAAAGTGTACCCAGAACTGAAAAAGGGTCCTTAAAGCAAGAAGGGCCCCTGCTGGTGGGCCAAGGAATAGCCGCAGAATGCACCGTCTGGATTAGATTTCCTTGGAAGCTCTCAAAGATCACCAGTGGCGAGTTAGTGAACAATGAAGAACACAGATGCCAAATTCAGTTTGGGTGCAGAATTTGGAAGTCTGGCATTTATATTTTCTTTTACTCCATCTTCCACGGCACACACACCTGTCCCAGCCCAAAGCACCACCCACCTTTTCCTTAATCGTGTCCACTTGCTTGTTTTGAATGTCGATTTCGTTGCTCATGTCCAGGGCCATGCTGCGCAAGTTGCTCAGCATGCTGTCCACCTGGGTCAGGTTCTGCTCCATTTCTTCCTCAGCGTCATCTTTTGTTATCCTGAGGGGGCAAGACAAGCAAAGGGACAAACAGATTCCAAGGTTGAACTTTCACCACAGCAAGACCAAAGTTCCTGCACTCTTCAGAGAGCAATTCCCAGACCATTGTGCACATTCAATTAGTGTCCTGCAAGAAATACATTAGATTAAATTAGTAAAAGCTCCTATGAGCCCAAATGCCCAATTGTGTATCGTGTATACATGTAAAAATCCATATGCACATAGAGTTATTCACACATTATGTTCAATGAATATAGAGCAGCACACTTGCCGTCTCTATCCTGCATTTGAGGGATTTTGCATTCAAAGTGAATGCACATAGAGTCCTTCACACTAAAACGTGTGAATGTGTGCAGACACCTGGATGCACACACAAAGCACTGTCTGAACAGGACCAGAGTTGCTGTGCAATTCGCGACTCATGCTTTGCCTCCATGCTCAGAGGGGATTCAATGCTACCAGGTCTCTCTGCTGGGTGTGAATGAATCATTAAATCCCCGCTGGATGCAGAGAGACAGGAGAATTGCCTGCTCTCAGAGGCGGCTGGTCCCTGGGTTTCTGCACAATGACACACAACCGTCACACTCTGCATTTGTACAGCACTTCCAAGTGCTCAGAGCACTGTGTTATGTATGATCTTGCCGACTGCTTCCAGTTTTTATTTCAGGAATAAAAGGGTACATGCGCTGCCGGAAGCTGGGCGGGGGGCACACTTTTTAGCAAGGTGCAGCTTCTCCTCCTCCTTCAGTGCTGCTGGCTGGGACCACCCTCTCCTGTCTCCCCCACCTGTCCCCTCGCTCTTACCTCTGGATGAACGGCCCACTCATCATCATCTGATTCCCGTCGGCCACCATGCAGGGCTGGCGAGAGACCACCTTGTCCTGGCCGTTGCCTGCTGCTGCCTTATAGGCCTCGATGGCTTTTATCTTCTTTAGCCTACGTTTAAAAAGAAAAAGAAAAAGCGGGCAGCTTGCAGAGAGAAGTTCGACAAATGAGGCTTACGCGGTCACTGTGTTGGGGCAAGACACTGTTGAGGGGAAACTAGGGCCTGGCTTTATTACGAAGGGATGACACTCATCCGTGGAAAACAACCCTATAATGGCAATTAGGCATAAGGTCTAAATAGAACCTCCATGTTCAAGGACAGTCTACCTTTAAGTACCAAGCACTGGAGAGACTCAGGGGGAGACCAATCACCTTCATGCCCTGCCTCAGAGCTTCCAGGAGCAGCATCTGCTCGGCCATTGCTAGAAATGTGGTGCTGGAAATGGACCCCTGCACGTACACACACACACACACACACACACACACACACACACACACACAGACAGAGCAAGGCCAGTGTTCCACAAAACCATGTTTTTCACAGCAGGACGTACTTGGCGCAGGGGCAGACAAAAAGACCACAACACTTTGCCATGTCCTTCAGGTTTTTCTCCGCCTCCTTCATGTCCTGGTTAATTTGGTCTAAACCTTCGTCAATCCGATCCAGTTGCTCTGGGCAAGAGGAGATGGAAGAACAGTGTGTGAAGCCTCAATCCCAGCAGAGGCGCTCTTACCCCTGGACTTCGGGGTCCAGCTCCAGGGCCTCCACAGCCCCTGAAGCCCCACCCCCCATCCTCTTTGGTCTGTTCTGGGTGGTGTGGTCACCCGGCCGAACATGAGGATGCTTAATTTGCAGGGATGGGGGTGGGGTGGCCTCCAAAAGCCTTACGGTCCAGGCCCCAACGTTACCTAGGGGCACCTCTGAATCCCAGGCTCAAGCAGAGAAAGCAGCAGCCGTGCAGCCCACACACCGTACAGTGGAACTGCTACATCAGGAGTGGTCTTCTTCTGACCTCTGGTCCATCGAACCCATCCCAGGATTGTCTTCATTGACTGCAGATCCCTCCAGGGATGGAATCTCGGACCCTCTGCGTGCCAAGCCGATGCTCTCCTACTCTGCTACGGCCCCTTCCAAGTTTTATGCGCATAAGAGGCTGCCGAGTCAGGCACTTGCTCCATCTCACTCAGTACTGTCTACACTGACCGGCAACAGCTCTCACGGGGCTTTCCCAGCCCTCCCCGGAGATGCTGCCAGGGGAAACTGAGCTCTGCACAGATGCTCTACTCCTGAGCCTAGCTGTGCCCCCACTCTCTGAATTATAACCCCAAGAGGCTGCCTCATACTGAGACAGACCCTTGGTCCATCTGGGTCAGTGGTATCTATCTACCGTTTATGCAAACTCCCAGCCTGGGGTCTTACCTCCCTGTTCATCCAGCATGACCAAGGTTCGAATCCCAGCATCTTTGCTCTGTTTGAAAGGAGAAAACAAAAAAATCTGGCATCCAGGCCACCCTTGTTCTGCTTGCTTTCCGGCATGGACAAGAGTGCCTCTCCTGACCTACGAGAAGCCTGTGACAGCGATTTCCAGAAAACAGGCCACTGAAGGTGGAGAGGAGCTGTGGGAGGGGCTCACGGGACTAAACCGGCAAAGTGGCCACTTTTCAGCACAGAAAAACCTGAGTTCCTGGGTTCCACAATATTGTGACCGAGGTGGCCAGAATGATGAGTGTTTCCTGGTTGTTCGTAACATCCCTTCGCTTACCCCAAGTGGCGTTTCAGACCTGGCTTGTTCCTTACCTCTTCTACCAGCTGCAGCATCCGTCTGGTACTTTCCAGAGACTGCAGTGAGGGCAAACACAAGAACACAATGCAACAAAGTTAAAAGGAAACCAGGGAGGTCAGATGAACCTATCTTCTTTCCAAAGGGATTCCGACCACACACTAAGAGGTTATGGATTACAACATGGAAACTGGTGTCTAGGGCACAGGTGCCTGCACTTCAGCCTTCAAGCTGCCTCCTCAGACGATCTGTTACTTTTGATCCTAAATGGCTCTAGGGTTTACTGCCCAGACAAACGTTTGCTGCTTTGACCTGGATTGCATCCAGTCCAGAAGGACCCTTGCAACTCCTCAGGGGCACTTTTCCTTTGGGTGGCTTTTAAAAAAAGACTTCTTTTTTTTTGTCTTGGGGAGCAAGGGACTCTGTATATGCTCAGTGGCAACCTTCCATATCCCCGTTCTGTGCCCCCTCAAATGTTCCTGAAAACAAATTACGTTTTGCAACTTGGGTCTAAAATGTGTAAGGAACACGAGACTGCTAACTTACAACACTCAAATTGCTTTTGGAAAACCGGACTCTCTTTTGGACAAACGTCTCCCGTTTTGCCCGGTCAGCCGAGCAGAGCATGTTTGTGCCCAGCAGTCTGCAAGAGGCACTTTCCGGCATCCTGTGCCAAGCAGGTGCTTCTCCAGGGGAGGAGGGATGAAAGGAAACACAGGCCTGCCATCCATCCCTTGCCCTGCCCTCTCCTTTCTGCTCTTCTCAAAGGAGAAGAACAAACAGCCAGCTGCTGGAAGTTCTGACACTGTTCTAGCGGAAAATAAGGGAAGGGGACAGGACCAGAAGCTCAAGCCAGCCGGGCAGAAACAGCTGCTGCCATTGTTCTGGGGAGGCCCAGCGGTAGGTGGGGAGGGGGCCAGGATCAGCACCATTCCCTGCTGCAGATGTGGCCCACTGCAGCTCTGATAATACTGCTTGGCAAACACCTTCATCAGGAAACCGGGAGCTTTAGCAAAAGCACTGAGTGACCCCAGGAGTACCCCTGCTCACTGAGCAAAGAGGCACCTTTTTAAAGGGGTGATTCTCTTACATTCAGCCGGGGCGGGGGGGGGAGCAACTGGCCCTATCCATCCCCAGCACAGCATCTCTCCAGTGGCTGTTGCTGGTGCCTATCTTGCGCTTCTTTTTCAGATTGTGAGCCCTTTGGGGACGGGGAGCCATTTTATTTATTTATATCTACGTAAACCGCTTTGGCAACCTTGTTGTTGAAAAGCGGTATATAAATATCCGTTGCAGTGCAGTGCCAGCAGCTGATACGCTTCTCCTACCTCATCCGTGATCTGGACAGCGCGGCGATGAAGGCCTTCCACCTCTGGTCCCACCTCGCCATTGGCTGCCATCCTGGGGTCTTATGGAAAAGGCAGTGAGCAGGAAGATATCCCTGTATGGATGGCTCCAGGGTCTCCTGCAGAAAAGAACACAGGAAGCTGCCACCTACTGAGTCAGACCCTTGGTCCATCGAACTCAGGATTATCCACACTGACTGGCAGCGGCTTCTCCAAGGTTCCAAGGCAGGAATCTCTCCCAGCCCTGCCTGGAGATGCTGCCAGGGAGTGAACTGGGGACCGTCAGCATGTCCCAGTCTTCCTATGGTGGGCGAGTATTAGGACATCCTACAAGGAATGACAGGGAATGCCCACTGAAATGCACCGGATCCTTCCAAACGGCCATCGGAGGGCACGGAGAGCTCCAAGAGGAAAGTGGCCAGGATCTCAGCCATTTCCAAGTAGCAGCACACAGGAGTTGCCTGTAGTAACCCACGAGGCTGCTGCAGCTGCTGGGGACCTCACCCCTTCTCTGAGGAAGGCTCTAGTGTATAAAAACAGGGCCTTGCCTGCCTTAGCAAGTGCTGGCCATGGCGTTGCTGGGGGACATCTGTGAGGGCCGGCAGGTTGTCCGAGGACTCCTTCAGGTTAGAGGATGAACGAAGGGGAGGATCCAAGCGTTGTGATGGGTGCTGGCTCCAGTCCCCCCAGTTCTCCTGGCATGGGGGTCCCAGCAGGACAGGGTCTAGACTGTAGGGTCTCCTCCCTACTTCATCCCCTGAACTGCTCACCTCGTTCCCCAACCGAGGAGGCCCCAGATCAGGCATGATGACACTACCAGCTTCTCTGTCCACTTCACACAGCTGGTGAAACAGACCGCAGCGTGCAGAAGCTCACCTCACAACTAACTGGCTGGCCTTCAAGGTGCCACAGGTCTCTTTGTCTGCAGACACTAGAAGCATATTCCTCCTCTATCCCCTCCCACCCCCAGTACTTGCTTCTTTTGTTGTTCTTCTAATTAATATTCATGTGAAGGGGAATCAACTCCAGGGTGGACGGGACCTGCCATAACTCCAGCCTCCTCTTCCTCCTCCTCCTCCTCTCCGTGAAGGCCATATGATGCTTCAGCGGGCCACAAACCATATAATTATCACCCTTGAAAAGTGCAGCTGTTTTGCAGAAACAGGAGACAAAAATTGCCATCCACCCCCCCCAGGACCTTTCTTTGCTCCCACCTTCTGTTGATCCATTTTGCCTTCAGAAGGGTTGCCTATTACAAATAGGTGCTGATGGGTGTTTTGCTCCTTAAGGGGAGAAGCGACGGGGGGGGTGGCGGCGAAGAGGAGGAGGAGGAGGAGAAATGCTTTCTCCGAGCTGACAGCCCAAAGGCGGCAAAGGGAGAAACGAAAAGGAATTATTAGGAATGGGACAGAATCTAAAACTCCAAGACTGTTATATAAAGCAAGGGCACAGCCACATTTGAAATGCGACATTTAAAAGTTCCCAGCTCTGGAAGGAGACCACAGAGGCGGGAAAAGGTACAGGAAAGAGAAAACAACATGATCCGGGGCTGAAGCAACTAGTTTACACGGAAAAGCTAAAGCATCAGGAGGGAAACAGACAGTCCAGGGAGACTGGAGAGAGGTAACTTTGGGAGCTCCTGGCCACTGACGGCCATTCATCCAAATCCTGCCGTCCCCTTGCTCATGCAAGGCCATGCAAACATCTGGAGAAGGGCATCTTACACAACCAAAAGTTAATTCATGTGCAGGGAAGGGAAAGGGGAACATAGGAAGCTGCCATATACTGAGTCAGACCATTGGTCTATCTAGCTCAGTATTGTCTTCACAGACTGGCAGTGGCTTCTACAAGGCTGCAGGCAGGAATCTCTCCCAGCCCTATCTTGGAGAAGCCAGGGAGGGAACAGGGCGATACTATCCCTAGCAAGATGTCAAGGCTTCCCTTTGGGGGCAAATAGTGGCTATAGGGCCCCTGCTCTGGACAGGGATCTTGGCAGGGGTAAGGGGTTAAATCCTCCCCCGCCCAGGGGTCACTGTCCCAAGCTGGAGCAGGCCTCCTGCAGCTGGTATTTATTCATTTATTTGTCTGTCAAAAGATTAGGTCACTGCCTTTGTTCCTGTAGGAACTTGAGGTGGCTAAGCTCAAGAACAGTAGTTAGCAAGGACACACACAGAGCCAGATGACATGTTTAAAGGCACATCTGGTTTGGAGCACAGATATGTTCAAAGGAGAGCAGGACTCCACTGATCCTCTGGCACAAGCATAGGAGTCCATTGAATTGTCCATGATGATTGTCACTCAGTGTTCAAGAACTTCTGAGCTGGCCAGAAATGTCGGCGCTGTGCCAGGATTACTCACATCTCTTCTGGAACATTTTGGGAGGGGAGCAGGTGCCCTCTCTTAATGGTGCCCTTGGATAGGATTACACCCAATTAGGGCCTTTACCATGGAGAATTGGCACTGTCTTGTGGGCACCAGATGCATTCAAGAGGCGCACGAGACAAGCCCCCTCCCTCCCCACGCAGGCACACCCCACCCCCCTGCCAAAGCCCAAAGTCATCGTCAAGCATTCTGCAATCCCCGCACGTCTCCCTTTTGCCAGGGTGCTGCCTCTCCCTCTCCGTGGATCACAGCCGCCTAACAGCATGGCCTCTGCTCCGGCCTTCCAGCATGACTCAGCCGCTTGGCATGAGACATTTTGTCTCCCTGCGGCCCTCTTTCTCGGGGTGGGGGGGAGCAGGGGGAGGGACCTTGAATTGCATTAGAGGCTGGAGGCCTCATAATGCATTAAGTGGGAACATGGAATGCTCCAGGGATAACGAATGCCCATTCCTTTGCCAACGTCACCCCTCACCACGCAACACTCTTTCAGATGTCTTTGAAACTGAAAGCAAGGATCATTTCATTGCCCAAAATTGCCCACCACCACCCCATCAAGACTGTCCCACAATTCCCTGGAGAATCTGCAATGGCAACAACCAAAACCAGGATCCTTGCTGAGCCTAAGGTTGCCAACTTTTCAACCAGACTCTGCTCCTGTGCCTCTAACAGCAGCTTGATGCACAAAATGCACATGGGTGATTATGTGCACTGTTCTGTGGAAAGCTTCATCTGCCCACGTCTGAGCATCTTTCTGCTGCTGAGGGCACAAGAGCAGGCCAGGTCAGAGTTCTGATGCTTAGTTGGCAACCCTAGGCAGGGCCAGATCTGCCAGGCAAGAGGACAGAGTCAGCTGATGTGCATCCAATGCCAGCAATTGCTTGCAGAAGCAGCAGCAGCAGCGTTTAGAAGCACCAGCGAAGCCACACATGGACCAACAGGGCGCTCCAGGAGCTTCTGCAACATGGCAGGTCAGCCTTGGGGGGCATCTCTCTGAATGCCTCCCAGCATCTTCTGTGACTTTGCAGGAGATCCTGAAAACAGCCACCTGAGGTCCACTGTCAGTAGTGACTGCCTGGCACAGGAGTGGGGCTAGAGGAGGCCTGCCCACTACAGGCTAGCTCCCAGCACACACAGGAGCTCTGGAAGATAGGAGGGCCATCCCTACCTTGCATTAGAGCCATTCCCAGGTCCGGGTGGCATGGACGGGACACCTCCACCCGCTCAACAAAAACTCCCACTCTGGAAATAGGAACATAAGAAGCTGCCGTATACCGAGTCTAGCCACTGGTCTATCTAGCTCAGTATTGTCTTCACAGACTGGCAGCGGCTTCTCCAAGGCTGCAGACAGGAGTCTCTCTCAGCCCTATTCTGGAGATGCTGCTGCCAGGGAGGGAACTTGGGACCGAGATGCTCTTCCCAGAGCGGCTCCATCCCCTAAGAGGGGAATCTCTTCCAGTGCTCACACTTCTAGTCTCCCATCCATATGCAACCAGGGCAGACCCTGCTTAGCTAAGGGGACAAGTCATGCTTGCTACCACAAGACCAGCTCTCCTCTCGCAACAGAGAGATGGGTTTGGCTCCCACTCAGATTGCCCCGTGTAGGCTCAATAAGATGCACTTTGCAAGAAAGGTCAGCGGGGGAGAAAGAAAACCAACAGGCCATGTGGGAACTGCAGGTAGACTTGTCGAGTCTGGGGCCAGACGGATAGAAAACTTCTCTCCTGGAAAGAACGGTGGCAATGTCTAGCCGTGAAGAGTCCCTATATAAAATGTTCCAAGTGGGAAGCAGTCCAGCGAGACCTGAATCTGGGGGCAGAATTCCTGGGTATCCCAGATCCCAATACTTCCAGCACTCCAGGGCAGGGGTTCTCAGCACTGGGTCCCCAGATGTTGTTGAACTACAACTACCATCATCCACAGTGGCCTTTGGCCATTGTGGCTGTGGGGGGTGGGAATTGTACTCCAGCCACATCTGGGGACGATGGCAGCTGTAGTCCAACAACATCTGGGGAGTGGGACACTCTAGGCTGAGAACCGCTGCCTTCACACATCTTGAGTTGTCAGAACGGAAGACAATGCAGGCATCTTTACTCCAAGCTTCCCTGCCTCAGGCAGCAAACAAATGCTTCTGTCTTCCAGAGATGACACTGATAAGTGGTGCTTTACCAAAAAGAGAGCGAGAGAGAGCGAGAATGCATGGTGTCCTGGTCAGACTGTCAGGCTAGGACCAGGGAAACCTGGGTTCAACTCCCCACTGAGCCATGATGCTGACTGGGTGGTTTCAGACCAGTCACACTCTCTCAGCCTGACCTACTTCACAGGGTTGTTGTGCCAATAACTATGGGGATGATGGAGAGAGCGAGCTAGAAAAACCACTTTGTGCTCCTTGGTGGAAAGAGGGGACACACATCTAGGGGACGACAGGACCCTTTCCTGGACCCCCTTTTGGGGGCTCTCCTCAAAACCAGTCTTCCCAGCGGGGACTCTCAGCCCTCCGTTTCCCCCAGCCTGGCATGGCGCTCTCGGGAGAGCTGGCCCCCAGACTGGCTTTCTCCTTGCTGCTTCTATCCCGGCGGAGTGGGGCGCGGCGGGGGGGGGCGAGGACGACACCCTGTAGGGCTCCCTCTCGCTCTCCCCTGGATCCTGGCGTCGAACTGGATCCGCACCCCCCACCCCACCCCCCATCTCCACCCCCACCGGACCAGCGGCCATCTGGAAAGCCTCCAGACCGCCCCCCTCCTCCCGCGGAGCCCCTCTGCTCACACACAACCTTCCAAGCCAGCCCCGTTTCCGAAGAAGCAGCGCCCAGGAGAACTCGGCAGGCAGTCGCTCGCGCCTCCGCCGAACCAGACGCAAGAGCTGCTGCTGCTGCTGCTGCTGGGCTGCTCCGGACGGGGGTTGCCCCAACCACGAGCCTCTGCCCGGGGATGGCTCCCTGCTCGGACTCGGGAGGAGGCGGAGGAGGCTTCCGCAGCTGCCACAAGGCGCGACGAAGAAGTTGGCCGGGCAGGAGGAGAGCCGAGGCAGAGCAGCCACCTGTTTGCTGCGCGCGAGGAGTCCAGCCGTCTGCTGCGCGTCTGGCCCGGCTGCAAAAGCGAAGATTCGGGATGGGGCTTCCCGGGCACCGAGGGCTCCCTTGCCTGCCGCCCGGCGGGCCCCTGGGGAAGCTGGTCCGCCGCAGCGGGGCCCCCTCCGGGCAGGAGCGCAGCGGCCCCCAGCCCCGCTCCTGCGCAGCGCTCGCTCGGCTGCCCCCTTGTTACCTGCTGCTGCTGCTGCTGCTGCTCCAGCCCCGGTCGACTCTGGGCTGCCTCCCGCATCAGCAACAAGGCAGCAGCACTCAGGATGGGAGCCACGCCTTCTCAGCCCGGGGCTGCACAGTCGCGGCCCCTCCTCTGGGGCAACCCCATTGGGCAGGCAGCCGAAAAGGCCGCCAGAGCAGCCCTCTCATTGGCTGCCAGGCTGGAGAAAGGGATCGGGCCGGGTCTTGGCCTGGTACCCAGCCTCCCTCCAGGGGATGCTGTTACCGGGGCAACCACCTGCCCCTGACGTGAGAGAAGGCAACTTGGCACAGTAACCTGGGCGACTCTTAAGCTGGCAGAAGGGAGTTCTAGCCCCAGGGAGTCTGGGCGCCATGGGCCATGTCAGGCAACAACAGGAAGTGGGGTGCAGGAGTCATAGGAACATAGGAAACTGCCATAATACTGAGTCAGACCATTGGTCTATCTAGCTCAGTATTGTCTTCACAGACTGGCAGCAGCTTTTCCAAGGTTGCAGGCAGGAATCTCTCTCAGCCCTATCTTGGAGATGCTGCCAGGGATGGAACTTGGAACCTCAGATGCTCTTCCCAGAGCGGCTCCATCCCCTACTAAGGGGAATCTCTTCCAGTGCTCACACATCAAGTCTCCCATTCATATGCAACCAGGGCAGACCCTGCTTAGCTACAGGGACAAGTCATGCTTGCTACCACAAGACCAGCTCTCCTCTCCATCACAGCAGGGCATGGACTGGCATCCTCAGTGGGTGTGTCGTGGAGCCTTTGGGCAACTGGTTTGCCTCACACAACCTGGTACATCCTGGGCATTTTGGTAGCTTGGGCAACTGGAGCCCCTTGGTAACCTGGAATAGTAACCCAGGCAACTTGGACATCTTTGTAACCTGGGTGACTGGAGCATCTCCGTAACCCGGCAACCCAGATGTCTTAGTAACCTGGGCAACAGGGCATCTTTGGAAACTGGGTCTTGCAGCTTGATAACCTGGGGCTTTGTTAATGCCAACACAGTAAAGGACTGATGGGAAATCAATCATGGGCCTCTTTCCCCCCAGTAAAGAGAGAGAGAGGGAGGGTTGATATCTGAAGCAGACTTGAAACCTAATCGTTTAATGGAAGGGAAGCGAATCCAAAGGGCATCTCTGGCCTAACCCTCTTGGTGGCAAGACCAAGTGTCTGCTAGCCTTCCCTTCCCCCAGACGCAGAACAGGCACACACCACAGAAAGGCCAGACGTGGACAGCCAGCTCAAGGCAGTGAACCCGAAGACCCTTGGCGCACAATGAACATACATCCCCGAGGGCCGAGCTGCACAACTTCAGCCCTGCAGCTGTTGCTGGACTAAAACTCCCATCATCCCCAGCCACAGTGGCCAACAGTCAGGGATGATGGAAGTTTCAATCTAGCGACAAAGCCAAAGCTGGGCCGCCTTGCTCTGGGCCTTCAGTCCGACATATTTAGGCAAGCTCTCTCCACTTGGCCAGAAAGAAATGGCTGGCCAATTGTTTCCCTCCCCTCTTTCCCATATGTACTAATTGGTTTAATTAAATACTCTGCCCTGCTTCTCTTTTTGTAGAACCAGTGTAAACTCCCACTAGCTCTCTTGGAGAAAGAAATCTGTATCATTTCATTCCACTAGAACCCTGGGACAAGCTGGGGATGTTTGGTCCAGATGGCGCATTTAGTCCAGGACTGTCACTCCTTGTTCACTGACTCCTTACAGATAATCATTATGTGCTTACACATAATTGTCTCCATCAAATCAACCTCTGCTTTCGCTCAGGCTTAAATAGTCCTATTTATTAATGCAGAAATCCGACTCAATAGAGCCAGGCAGTATCTGCATGCATAGCTTGCTAATAGCGCTACCGTTCCATCTTTTTGGATCGGTGTGGTTTCAACGTGTTCCCTGACATATGGGGAAGCTGAGGCCCATCAATACTGCTCTGCACTTCTGTGCCAGAACGCACACACACCCCTTTTCCATTTACTTTCTGTCTGCTGCCATCAGAGGTTTTACTGCCAGGGGAGGCCACACCAGTTTGATGTTTTTGAATCGTTTCGCAACTTAATGCTGTATTAACTGAGTGCTGATCCTGTATCTGTGGTTATGTAGCATTAGATTCCAGAACTTAGGAAGCTGCTTTATACGGAGTCAGACTACTGGCCCATCTAACTAAGTATCTTCTACACTGACTGGCAGCAGCGCTTCAAGTCAATGCTACCCAGGAATGAACCTGGCATTGTCAGCATGCAAGTCCTATAGTGGACTTCTGTCAGGACATCTTAAAACGAAAGAAGAGGAATGCCCCCACTGAAATGTGCTGATCCCTTCCAAATGGCCAGAGGAATGGATGGAAAGGTGGGCTGGAGGAGAGAGGAGGGCAAGGCACACACACAGGTGCTCTTCCTGATTCTGCCGATCTGCACATCGCAAAAATAATAAGAGCAAACAAACAACCACCAGGGGCTGGGGGAGACCCCAAATGCCCCTCTGGGCACAGGGACAGTTTAATAGAGAAAACCACTAGACGACACAACAGGTCTCCAGAGGAGGTTCTTCATCAGTGGATAGGACAGAAACCTCTTCAAAACAGCTCCCTAAAGAGCTGACGCCCGCTGCACAGCTATTTAAAAATGGCATTTGGTGTTTTGCATTTCATTTGACCTCTTTTATCTCCCCAAGCTCTTAATTACGGTGAGCCCCCTGGAGGCAGAAGAGCCAGCATTTGGAGAAACTGTTACCAGCTGCCCTGAGCTTACAGGATATGTCAATCTAATAAACTGATCAAAAGCAGGGGTCCCTCGGACGTTTAGCATGGATGGAATCCACTCGCCTCCATGAAAGCCAACGGGACAGTGAGGGAGACAGAAGGCTCAAACCAGAAAAGGATTGTTTTTGTTCTGCAACGTTTATTTCTTGTTGCTACTGAGCTTGTAGAAAACAGAGTGGGTGTCAGAGAGACACGAACAGCTGGTACATTTTGAGGCGAACCCTAACACTGGAGGCTCCAGCAGGGAAACGGAAAGGGTTCTCTGGAAGCCAAAACAAGCTTCCCTGCCCCCAAGTATTTATTTCGGTTTTTAAACCGGATACAAAAGAAGTACTTTCTCTTTACGAAAGGCAACTTCCACCACCCGTCACAGTCTGGGAATCTGCTTTTCACCAAGATCCCGTAACCAGATCTCATACAGCCAGCATGGCAGAATATTCCACCACAATTTGAAGACATTTCAAAGTGGACCAGAGGGACTGAAGTCTGTGTTTAAGGAAAACCTTTCCCCAACGTTGCTCATTTGCGGAGCATCAAATCCAATGGCAGAGGGGAAAATATCTCACTACGTCAATCCCAAAATTGGTATTTGAAAAAGCCGTTAACATTAACGGCTTTTAACTTTTTAATGACATTAACTATCTTCAGTTCGGGAATCCGGCAGGTTCTGATTACAAACCCCATCTTCTCCTAGTGGTTTCTTTTCTTTTGAGCCTTTAAAAGCGATTAAAAATGGGACAGTGCCATCCGTCTGTCTTGAACCCATGGACTTCTGGATGTCAGAGACCGGCCCCTAAGAAGGGTCTTAGGAACCCAGGAAGGGAAATGCAGCAAGAATGGCCACTATGGCTCACAGAGGGAGACAGAACCACATTTGCAAGGAAGTGTGTTGGAGAAATACCTGCCAATATGTTTTATTGTCCAAGGCACAATATATAGAGCCAGATGTCTTGCTACACTTTATTCCTTCAAAACACATGCAGTCTCTGTGCATGCAACGTGGGTTTGGTGGTTGTGGGTCGGGTCGGGTCGGTAGGGTACAGAAGCCTTCATTTCCATGCACAGAAAGAGTGTTTTATAAGTGCCTGGGAGGGAGTGCCTGAGTGTACTGGCTTTGGCTGTTAGTTGTTATAAAAAACAATCATTCAAAACAATCATTTTGGGCAGGGCTATACCAGCTGCCTTTAGATCTTTTAAAAAACAACACACACACACACACACTACACAAGCCTTTATAACACTAGTAGTTAAATAGTTTCTGGTGGGCTTCCCCGGTTCCTGCCCTATTGCTTTTAACGTTGCTGCCATGCAGATTGCTAAGAGAATATTTCCCCCAGTTTTTCCAAAGAGGCATTGTTCTGTAAGAACATAAGAGCCTTGCTGGATCAGGCCCAAGGCCTGTCTAGTCCAGCTTCCTGTTTCCCACAATGGCCCACCAGATGTCTCTGGGAAGACAACCCCCTCACTCTGAGCATTTGTGTGGCTGCCCCCTCCACTGACCCAGAATATCTACCTCTGACAGACGAAGTTCAAATGGCAGCCCAAGCCATCCATCCCAGAAGTGTGGATTGTCAGTGGGTAGCGCACCAACCACAGCGCATGGTACAGAGCGCATACCGCAGCCACTGTGATCTTGCAACCAACCAGTCACAAGGCACGCAAGTCCCTCACACAACAGGGGTGCTGTGGCTTCCCTTGGGACAAGGGCTATACCCACAGCTCCATCGCCAACTGGCAAAGTCCTATAAGCTGCATGGCATCGCTAGAAAGCGAACCAGCATGGAGAAGGCAGATCACCACTCCAAACTGGAAGCCCCTTTAGCAAGACACTCATCAGCAGAAAAAGCAGCGTTAGTAAATGGGTTAGAATGGAACACGTAAAATATCTGCACTTAATTGTCTACTGGCGATTACAACTGCAAAACAACGCAACGGGGGGGGGGACAGGGAAGAGAGGCCCCTTTCTGCTTCGGAAAAAGGGGCAGAAGAGAACGCAGAAGAGGAGAGACTGGGATTCCTTCTGCCTCCAAGGGAGGACTGCAAATCAAAGGGAGTGCAGAGCTCCAAGATGTTCCAGAACAGGCTCGGTGACATCGGGGGAAGGTGTGGACTCACTAGCAGGCTGGCTCTTAGGAGTACATGGTGAGCTGCAGCCACTGCAAGAAGAAGAAGAAGAAGAAAAGGCCACTCTCCAGATGTGCTGCTTCAAGTTTCGGAAGCCTCTCTCCAACCTGCCCCTGCCCCCCACCCCACCCCCATGCTGAGGGCAACATCCGCTTGTCACCCCCTGCTAACTGAGCAAAGAGGCACCTTTTAAAAGTGGTGGTTCTCTTTATTGAGCCACGGGAGAGCAACTGGCCCTATCCATCCCCAGCACAGCATCCCTCCAGTGGTTATTGCTGGTGTCTTTCTTTTTAAAGTTTAGATTATATTTTAGATTGTGAGCCCTCTGGGGATAGGGAGCCATTTTATTTATTTATATCTATGTAAACCGCTTTTCAACCTTTTGTTGAAAAGTGGTCTATAAATATTCATCGTCGTCATCATCACTGGGCTGCTTCCCTCTCCTCCTCAAGAGACGATTCTCCCTGGACCACACCGGAGGAGCCCCTTTCCTTTTCCCTTAACCAACCCAAGGAGAGGCCAATCCTGGCCACTTCCCTCCATCTGCTCTTGGAATAAACTGCCAACCTCTCTGCCTTAGTCTTTTGCTGCTGTTGGTGTGTCATGGTAATTAGATTTTTTAAAGATATGTTTTGTTTATATGATTCCATATCCTGCCCTTCAGCTAGAATTGGGACTGGGAACGGGGGGAGGTTCAGAATTAAAACAGCAGTACAATTGTGAGGTCCCACAGAGCTGGCCAGCACCCTGCCTGAAGTGAGCTCCTGAGAAAATACCCTAGAATTCCATGGTGGATGTCCCAGTGGCCATTGGCCAACAAGACGCTGTGAAGTGTTCCTGGATGTTTGAGGCAGATGACATACATTTGCATCTGTTTCCTCATTTTTTGGCATAGTTCGTTTTGCTTCCTCCCCTCAGAACCCTGCCAGGGCAGTCAATGGATTCTTCCAGGATTGCCCTCGCACCTCCCCTTGGCAGTCTTAAGCAAACAGAGGTAGCAACACCCCTCACCTCCTTCAGCGTCACACGGATCTGTCCACTGCCGTCTCTGTCCAGAGATTTGAAGGCACCTGGAAGTAGAAGGAACATGAAAAGTGGGGCAGCTTTGGGGTCAGGAAATCTGTTCTTTGCTCAGCTACATTAGGCCAAAGTTTGGTTGGAGCTATCATCAAGCACAAGGAGGTAGAGAAAGACCCTCCTGGAGGATCGAGAGAGAGAACAGGCTGTGAGCTCCTTGCAGGGTTTAGCAATGGGAGAAATCTGGCCTCCTGAGGCAGGTGGCCTGCCTCCCCCAGTTGCCAAAGGAGAGGCAAAAAGTGGGTGCAGATAAAACAACAATGATGCCTGTGGCAACAGAATTTGTAGGCCAGGAACCTTGGGTAAGGGCAGTGCTCCTTCTAAGGTCTGCACACATGTAGGCGCTCACAATTTTTTTTGATGACTGCTCAGTTCATTTTAGATCCCACTCAGGTTGAATAAGGAAGGCCCCACTCTCAACGCACGTGCGCACACACTGCCTTGATACTGTCGCCCAGAACAAATTAATTCCGCACACAGATTGAAAAAAAACTAGAGAGAACACTGGGTGAGGGTTAAGAAACTGGCCCACAAACCCTCCTCACAATGGCCTTCCTGGAAAAGTGGTTGCTGATCACGGACCTACAGGCAGAATTCCTGCCATCGACACTTACGAAACATGGCGTCCAGGCGCACAAGGCAGCTGATGAAGTTGTCAAAGTCCATGTTCCCGTTCTCATCTGAATATCGGCGCACGATCATACTGTACAGCTGCTGATTGAGCTTGAAACCTGAGGAAACGAAGGAGGGCAAAGAGGGAGAGATTTTCACTCACCGCAGAACAAACCTCGATTCCCAGTGTTTCCACAGCACAAAACCTTGGCGCTTCCTCCAGCCTTCACCCTTGCTGCTCACCTGCAGCCTCAAAGGCCCCTGGGAGCTCATTGCTGCTGATGGTCCCAGACCGGTCCGTATCGTACTGTTTGTAGATACACTGATGAGCAGAAAGGCCAAAAAGAGAAGAGTTACTGGTCATTTGAAAGGTTACAACAGGAGAGACACACAGAAGAGGGCCCAGAGCAAAATCACCGAGACCTTCTGGCCTTCCCACCACAACCTCCTGTGTGAGCTCAGTGCGAGAACCAAGCCCTGGTCTCGTTACCTGCCACTTCTTGATGTTGGTCCAGAGGTACTTGAATTCCTCAAAGCCCAGCTTCCCAGTTGTGTCACTCTGCACAAGGCACAGTCAAAGGGAACAACAAAGCATGGGGAAAAACCACCCACGCCTCCTTGCCATGTCCCCACCCCATTTCCAAAGCAGGCGAACATAGGAAGCTGCCATATACCGAGTCAGACCACTGGCCCATCCAGCTCAGTATTGTCTGCACAGACTAGCAGCAGCTTTTCCAAGGTTGCAGGCAGGAGTCTCCCTCAGTCCTACCTTGGAGATGCTGCCAGGGAAGGAACCTGGGACCTTCTTCATGCAAAGCTAATGCTCTAGGGAATGTACTAAAACAAGTGACAGGAAATGCCCACTGAAAAGCCCTGGTTCCCTCCAAAGGGCAATAGGAATGCATTTGGAAGGAGGAACATAGGAAGCTGCTTTCTGCTGAGTCAGATCACTGGACTACCTAGCTCAATATTGTCTACACAGACTGGCAGCGGCTTCTCCAAGACTGCAGGCAGGAGTCTCTCCCAGTCCTATCTGGAGATGCTGCCAGGGAGGGAACTTGGAACCTTCTGCATGCAATATGAATGGGCGACCAAGAGTCAAAGATTAGCAGAAGCCTGGCTTTGCGCATCCAGCTATGTTTTCTCTGGCTAGGCAGGCATTCTGGAGGCGGACAGCATCAGAAGGGCAGGTCTGGACCAGCAGAGGAAGCAGCGAATGCATCCTCTGCCTTATGGGGAGGAGAGACCCTTCTGTTGCCAGACTGGATATTCTTTGGTTACTAATCTAACACTGCATTTATATTTCTACCAAGACATCCAAGGCAGTTTATGGTTACTCAAATGCTAGAACAAAATAAATGTTGCAAAAGATTTTCAAAAGTTGCTGAGTCTCAGGCCGGTTAGGGTGGCATTTGGATGGCTTTGATTCCCTGCAGCAAACTGCTTCCAAATCTCTCCGATTTGGTGCAAAAGCGGCCTGTGCATTTGGCAAAGCACACAGGCAAAGGCCAGGCACAGGGCCTGAGCTTGCAAGAGGATACGTCCATGACGGCCACCATGCTGCGGCAAGTGTCGATCCCGAACCCATCAGTCTTCAAGTCTGGATCTAGAAAGGGGAAGCAGCAGCTGGTTGAAATGCAATTTGGGAAACAAAGAACAGAACAGAACACCACCCAAGAGTTTTAAGCTTGGAAGCCAAAGGGTTCTGCAAAATGAGCGAAATGTTGGTACCAGACTCACTCATGGCACATAATTTTACTCCAATTGCAGAATCCGGGTTTTCCTGATGTGCAATTTAGCGCGCACACACAGTTTGACCCTCACAGATCCCAAAGGATCCTCACAGATCTGTCACTTACGTCTGGTAACCACTTTGTTGAGGATATTCATCAGCTCCGAAGCACTCACTTCCATATCCTAAATGCCAAAAAGAAGAGACCGATCTAGAGATGTCAGGGGAAAGCTCAGGTGCCCTCCCTTTCCCTCCCTCTCTCCCAACACTGGAACCAGGGGACATCCCATGACACTGACGGCCAGGAAATGTAGGGCTGACAAAAGGAAATATTTTTTTCACACAGCGCATCATTAACCTGCGGAATTCTCTGCTATGGGATGTAGTGATGGCCACCAGCTTGGATGGCTTTAAAGGGGGCTTGGGCAAATTCATGGAGGACCGGTCTATCAGTGGCTACTAGTCTGGTGGCTGTGGGCCACCTCCAGCCTCAGAGGAAAGATGCCTCTTGATACCAGTGGCAGGGGAGCAACAGCAGGAGAGAGGGCATGTGCTCAGCTCTTGCCTGTGAGCTTCCCAGTTCCCAGGGGCATCTGGTGGGCAACTGTGTGGAACAGGATGCTGGACTAGATAGGCCTTGGGCCTGATCTAGCAGGGCTGTTTTTATGCCACCACCCCTGTGAAAACACAATGCTCCACTCGACACTCCTGGTGCTTCTTCCCTCAGCCAAACCTCACAGCAACAAGAGGCTAGCCCTCAGTCCTTTGCAAACAGCCCCGAACAGAAGCAACACACTCACGTCTCCTGCCAGCTGCGTGAAGAGCCTCCGGAACTGCCGCACCTCCTCGCTCTCATTGGCCTCGATGTTGGAGAAGTGGCTGCGAGGCGGCTGCCACAAGGAGAGAAACGGCAAGAGGCAAATTACCAAAGAGAAGGGTTGCCGGGGGGGGGGGGGGACGGGCAACGAATGGGGCGTAAGCAACAGGTACAGCAAGGTCCCAACAGCTCTGCCCGAAACAGCAGCCACGAATTCTTTTGCACAGAAATCTTGATACCCCCATTACCACTTTTTCAGGTCATGTTTGTGTTTTGTTTTTGTTTTTTAAAGGGAAATGGCTTTGAACTTTGAAGAATAGTGGCCTAATAAATAAGTGTCCCAGGCAGCTAACACAATTGGTTTATGAAACTAAGCTGAGCTGATGCCAAAATGAATCTGTAAGCTTCAAGATGCAACAAGACTCTAGGGCTGCTCTCAGGGTCGGCATTCAGGTAGGTGGAGCCCTCCCACCCGCCGCTACTAATCCAGAAGCCCTGTGTGCTCCCCATTGGCTGTCGAGAGAATTCTAGAGGAATTGCAACAGAGAATTCTCTAGCAAGAGGGCTAAACTCCCCACTCCTGCTCTCTTGCTATAGAATTCTCTGGAGCCGGCTACAAGTTCTGGGCTGAATGAGGCCCGGAAGCTCCTCACCCTCACCCAAATGAGGGTGGAGAGCATCTCCTAAGCCCTAACGCTGATTGTGAGAAAAACCCTTCTTGGCTGCCCCCCGACTAACACTGCTTACCTGGACAATAATTAAACGTGCAGTATCAGAAACTCAAGCTCCAAAGGAAGCAGACATTTACTCTAACAGCAGCAAGACAGCAGTCAGCTCAGCACAGCACCCCCCACCTTCCCACCGGCCTCTAACATCACCCTTCACTATCTCAGCAATCCACAGTTGCTCTCCTGCTTGCCATCCCAACATGACACATCCTTCCCCCTGCAATGAGGGATTCCAGCGTGTTTCAGGCACACGCCCTTGCCAAGTGTAGTGGGGCTTTTGGACGACATGACCCAGCATCCTGTCTCCTGTGCCAGCAGCACTGAGAACCACAGAGCAAAGAGGCAAACCCCTGCAACTGTCCGGGCATAAATAACGACTTACCGGGGGTTCTGGGTTATACTGTGCTGCTGCTTCACTGTGATGGAGAGAGAAAAAGGAGAGAAGTTATTAGAGCCAGGCCCTAAGAGTGGTCCCTTCAATCCTCCCACAACGAGACTGGATGTCCTAACACAAGGTGGACTCTCAACATCTGTCCAAGATTCTTTGACCTGGATTCCAATGGGCTTGTGCAGCCCAAGAAAAGTGATTAGGGCAGGGGTGGTGGCTATGATGAGGCTCTCCAGCCATTGCTGGACTACAACTCCCATCATTGCCAGCCATAACTTGTGGCTGAGGATGATGGGAGTTGTAGTCCAACAACAGCTGGAGAACCTCAGCTTGGCCACCCAATAACGAGGGTTGGGCATTTGGCCAGACAGCAGAAAGCATTTGGTCAACTGACCAGCTGAATACTGATCAAATAATAGTCAAGTATTTTTGAAAGCATTAACTTTATCTGAACAACAACAAATACTGTAATCCTCAACATGGTTGATACTTATGGCATTTACAGACTCAACTGTTATTACAAAACAATGAAATTTAATGTTTAAAATGGCAATGAATTATTCTAACTTAACGATAAGCAAGGTTTCTTTAAGTGTGAATGATTCACAGAGCAGCTTTTCTCTTATTTTATTTATTTATTGAACATATTTATATACTGCCCAAAACATGTGTCTCTGGGCGGTGTACAAAACGCATGTCTCTCTGCCTTTTATCCTGGACCACCAGGGTTAGCCTACGACACAAATTAGAAAAGAGGAGGGGGGGAATAAAAACAGAAACAAAATAGAGTAATATAACTATTAAAAAGCAAAAGTCCTCATCTGGCAGTTTAACAACTACAGCACACGGACTCTGGCTGAAACTTATAATGTGGAAAAGGAAAGAAACCAAAGAGAAGAAGAAAACAAATAATTAAAGCATATAAATGGTTTGTGGAGGGGTGGTGGTTGTTTAATAAAGTAAGGTTCTAGACCTCATTTTCACACAGAAGAACTCAGAAAGATGGGTGCCGTGTCTACAGCAGGCTTGGAAACAGGGCTTGGCCACGGAAATATTATTTGCCATTTGCCTGCCTTGGGGCGGCAGGATTATTTTCATAAAGGATGTGAGGAAAATTCCAGGGATGATGCAGCAGGCCCCAAAAAGGAAGAAATGAGGCATGCACGCACACCCTCCACCTCTCCCTCCCTGCCCTGCTTCTCCCTCAGGTGACATCTATGACACTCAGAGAACCACAAAGAACCAAATGTCAGAGTTGGAGTGGTTTGGTTGAGACTCAGCGGAGGTACAAGGAAAAAGGACTGGGGAGGGGCACAGAAGAAGTAGAGTGCATTATTGGGGAGGGGTAAACTTTTCCCCATGTTCGATTTCTGAGAGAGGAATAATGTAGGGATGGGCCCAGACCGGCCCAGAGGCCATTGTAAAGGCCTCTGGACCGGCCCGGACCTTGGTGGTTCGGTTCGGGGGTGCGGGGTAGCTTTAAGAGCGGCAGGAGGGTTTACTTACCCTCCCGCCACTTTCCCGCTCTGGCGCTGTAATGTTCAGAGTAATTGAGGTGGCAGGATACCTCCCTGCCGTGCCGCCCCTTCCCCGCTGCTGCTCTGCAAACTTCCCAGTAGTGCCTTGCGCGCGCACACATCGTGCGTGCACTTCACGTTTAGTAGCTTTCACACTTTAGTAACTTTCACCAGCAGAGAGACTATGGGGGCTGTTTTATTGTTTCTGTGGCTTCTCCAGACTGCCAGCAAACCAGTTTGGCAGTAAACAAAAGCAAGGTTCCAGCAATGCACAGCGGCCAGCCCATCCCTGCAAGCAAACCGGGGCAAGGCATGCCCAGCTTTCCAAAGAAAATACCTCCCAGCCAAGGAGAAGGCCCTGGAGCACTCCGCAGCCCCCTTCCTGCTCCCTCACTTCTCATGCTGCACAGCGTCAAGGCTGTGTGCTTGAGCCGCCTAAGCTGCCATCCCAGATGACAAGGAAGGCATGTTCCCAGGCGGCAAGCTTTCCGGATCAACCCCACCCAAATGCTGTGCCCAACAGGAATTATACAAAGTACTGCTTTGCATAATTGATTCTGCTCCCCACCCCCGCCACACACCTCCTGTGATCAGAAGTGGTGGTGGGAAGACAACGGAAGGGGACAAAAATGGAATCTAGATGGGGGGTGGATAGAGAACTGCAAGGGCACTGAAACTATGCTCACTCCCCTCCACCAGAAGCTCCCCTCAGCCCAGTTTCTGAGCAACACCAACTTTTAACTGACACAATCCTCAAATCCAGACATCCTAGACAACTCAGTCCTGTGAGCACCCAAACATTTTCTTGCTTGTGTGCATGAAATTAAAGTCGTAACCTTGCAAACATGACTGCAAGCTACTAGTCCACAAGAATAGTGACTTGGCAGCCTGTCAACATGTCCCAATGTCAGTCATTTGTGGCACATCAACTACCTAAAGGCAAACCACCAGCCTCTTGGGGAAGCCGCTGCCAGTCTGTGTAGGCAATGAGCTAGATGGACCAAGGGTTTGACTCAGTATAAGGCAGCTTCCTATGTTCCTAACTTTCTTCCAGTTCACAAACCTCAAGTAATATAACCCTATTTACTCAAATCTAAAAACCCAAGACTGGGTTTTTTTCCAAGTTCTTTGATGTTAGAAATTGGGGGGCCATCTTAAATTCAGAGTCCTGTTCCTTTCAGGTAATTAGAAGTATAACCTATATTTAACCTCTATTTTTTTAAGGGGGTCGTCTTAAATTAAAGTAATCTTCTATTCAGGCAAATATGGTATTTTTAGGCCCGTTAACAACACAAACAAGTTTATCTGTCAACCACCCCATAACAAATTACTCTCTGGGCAGCTCATAACAAAACAGTAATAGAATAATATATACACACAAAAACAAAACAAATTACAACATTAAAAAAAAAAAAAGCAAGACGAAAACATTTTAAAGATTCAGTTTAAAACCCTGTTTTAAAAGACCTGAATGAAGAGAAAAGTCTTCAGCTGCTGTCTAAAAGAACCAAGTGAGGATGCCAGGCGGGCCTCTCGGGGGAAGCTATTCCATAATGCAGCGCACTAACCTGATAGCGCTGATGACTCCTCCTAGGATCCCCATGGCGCCGCCGCCGCCGCCGCCACCTCCCCGGCCTCCACCACCTCCACCGCTTAAAAATCCTCCGATGACATTGCCGATGTTGATGTTTCCTCCTCCTCCTCCGCCGCCGCCACCTCCGCCAAGGAAGTTTTTGACAAGAAACATTCTGAGAAGTTAGGAAGAGGGATCAATGCAGCTGCCCTGCTGGAGAGAAAACAGAGGAGGAAAAGGAGCCTTGGACCACACTGCTAGCTGAACACACCCTTAATATGTTGGAAGATTCCTCCAGTGTTGGAGGTACTAGTAGCGACTCCAACTAGAGAGGCACCAAGGGAGGCGCAGCGGCCTCTCCTTCCTGGAGCTCCATTTGCTCTTCTCTCTCCCGCACCATGCTGCCTGCAGGCTGGCCATTTGTCAGGTAGAGCTGTGCGGTTAACCTGATGAATGGCCAACCAGCAGGCAGCATGGCTCTCGTTAACGCCGTGGTGGGGAGAGAGAAGAGCAACTGGAGCGGCCAGGAATCAGAGACAGCTGTGCCTCATCTGGCATCCCCCTGGCTCGTTAGGACGAGCTGCTACTGGAAGATACAAGCTTTTTAAATAAATAAAACTAAAATTAACACTTGCACTGGATGAGATCCCGTAATTGCTCAGGAATAGCAGTACTTACTCATTAAAAGAGCAACACGTACGCCTGCTCCTGCCTCCAATCAGGGCACATCCATTAGAGAAGTATGAGAATATTGTAATTAATACACACACACTTAACACCAAAGAGAGATCCAATAAAAACAGGGGAGGAAAGCCCAACATCTTCACTTGGGGGGTGGGGGGGACATACTTCCACATTTTGGACCTGCCTGTCAGCAGGTATTCTGTCTTTGTAACCTGGGCTGGAAAAATATACACATATTTCAGATTCCTAGGTGCCCTGCCCATATCAGATTTTTAGATTCCAAGTGCCTGGGATTTCTTAGGAGCCAAGTTTATAACCTGGGATTCCCCCATCATGGAGATGTGAGTGGTCTGCCACAACAGTACCATGTAAATACTGCAAGGGAACCATTCAGTTTGCCTTAACAATGAATGCCTTTGTGGTAATGAGAATGTGCAGAGAAACACATTTGTTGAGCCTATTTTTAAAACACACACACACAGTGGAACATCAGAAATTAAAGAGATCGTGTGGCTTAGCTGGCTAAAAACAAGGTTGCTATTTATGGGCAGAAAGGACAGGTTTAATAGGGAAGTATTGCCCTTGGATTCTGTTGCTTTTGGTTCAGAAGGGGAGGAAGACAAACAAGATCACACACTATGGCTGATGGTGGAGAGAGAATTCCCTAATCCCGGAAGAATAAAAAGCAGGGGCACAGAAACAGAAAAATCTATCGATGTGCTTTTGTGCCTGAAGGCGGGGTACAAGTCCCTTAAAAATAGAAAAATAAGTAAATAAATGCTTACTGGGGAGTTATTTGCCAGCCTTATGAGACTACAACTCCCAGGGTTCCCTGGGGGAAGCTGCAACGGATAAGGACTGTTTTAATGGGTTGAAGAAGTGCTTTAGAGTTCTAGCCCCCCCCCCCCGAGAAAAGAATCTGTAGAACACAGATGGCAAGATGACCTCCTCATCCCAGCATGGGCACCCAGGAGCACCCTCCGAACCTGAGGCAGTGTGGTGATCCCCCAGAAGGTGATCCTTGCAAAAATCTAGAAAGCAGCTGCACCAGGATAACGGAGAGAACCCATGAAACTCCACTTCTCACCGGGGCCAAGAGGAGTGAGGAGTGCAGACACGTTCCTTTCAGAGGCAGAATATTAAATCCAGTAGGGTGGCAGATCTCTTGCTGGATGCTCTCTGCTGCTTAACACCCCCTGGTGAACTGCCGAGTGAACCCACAAAGCCCTTGGAGTTCCAAGATGCTGGGAAGCGGGTGGGACGGTCAGGGAGTGATCAGGTGCTAGCGCAGGCCTGCTCAATTTAGGCCCCCCCTCCAGCTGTTTTTGGACTACATCTCCCATAATCCCTACCCACAGTGGCCAAAAGCTAGGGATTATGGGAGTTGTAGGCCACCATCTGCAGAAGGGCCCAAGTTCAGCATCCCTGTGCTAGGGCAACAGACACTCCCAAAAGGATCCAGGATCATTGAGGAGTCTGAGGAAGGGAGGAAGGCAGGCATTTCCTGTGGAAAATAACCAGATTTAGAGACGAGAAAGTCTAGCAATTGCAGCAGGTTTAGCAATGGCACCTTTTGCCTCTAAGGTCTATCAACTGTGCAGAAAAAGGCACGTACATCACAAGAGCAGAAATTCACAAGCTCAGGTCCACAGACGTCATTGGACTCCAACTCCCATCATCCCCAGGGTCAGCAGCTTTTGTGGCTGGGGATGATGGGAGTTGTAGTCCACCACCATCTGGAGACCGAAGTTGGGAACCCGTGCATGAGGAAGATTGAAGAGATCCAGAATATTAGGGGAGGCTCCAGAAGATCCCGAATCCTTCCGGTTCTTATGAAGAGGAAGAATGAATCGTCAACATTGGGGGGAAGCAAAGGATCTAGCGGGGCGGTGGCAGTTAGTGGCTCCAGGAACAAGATCCTTTGGGCGGGGGGGGGGGATGGATCGGAAGGGCCTGCAGGGGCAAGAGGCTTACAAAAGTGATCTAGTGTGCGGGAAAGGATCCAAGAGGCCGCAGAAAGAGATCATGCAGGAGACTCGACAGAGAACAAGAAAAAAAAAAACCAGAACCCAAAGGGGAGAGAAGAAGAGCATTTGCAGCAGGCCCAGCGGAAGAAGTCGATCCTGGGCGGGGGGGAATCCCCTAAAGGGGATCCCCGGGGATCTGCACGACAAAAGGAGGATCCACTCACTGCAAGGACATGAACCCGTTTGCGGCCAGCCGGCCTGGATCTCCTTCCCCCGCTTACCTTCTTCTGGCGGTGGCTTCTCCGGGGTCGCTCCTGCAACGGGCGGATCTCCGGCAGAGGCACTGCGGGATCTACCACGCCCGAGCGAGTCACTGCCGCGGAGCCGCCCGGACGGAGGTTCCTGCGGGGCCCTAGCGCCGCTCGCCTTTGGCGTGTCTCTCTCTCTCACTTCGCTCCCTCTGCACAAGGAGCTCCCTTGTCTGTGTTTGCTTCTGCCGGGCTCCTGTGACTGCCAGAAGTCGCCTGCCAGGTAGAAGTTTGGCAGGTGAAGCTTCCCCCTTGCTTCACTGCCAGGCCAGGGAAAGTTTCACCGGTTTTATTTCCGCCTGCCCGGGGCCGGATCATGGCACTAACAACTATGTCCTATGGTTATGGCCCTAAACGATGCCAAAAGACCCTACAACATTTCAAAATGGGTCGGCAAGCCTGTGATGCCTTGCTCTAAAGCGGGCCCTGGACAGATAAATTTTCACTCCGACGTACAGTATTTCTGCACATGTTCATAAACTCAGTAGGGGCACAAATAATTGTGCAGCCATGTACATATATTTTTGTCTTATCAGAACAATGGTGTCTGTTTTAGAGTCTCCCCCCCACCTCCGCTTCTCCTTTATTTTCCAAGCAATTATGCAAAAATTGAAATTTAGCCATTTTTCTTTTAGAGGCCCCTGAGTCGAAGGCCCTAAACTGCAGATTACTTTCCATGCGCCTAAAGCTGGTGCTGTGCCTGCCATTCCGAGGCAAAAGAGTCTGGCTGGGAAAGAAGAGCGTAAGCCAACCTCTGGAGATTATTAAGTGTACACTGCAAAAGAAGAAGAGCCACAAATCTGGATTCCTGACTCCCTCGCCAATGCCCTCACCTCTTGCTGGTGGGCTTCCCAGGAGCACGTGGTAGGCCACTGTGTGGAACAGGATGCTGGACTAGATAGGCCTTCTTGGGCCTGATCCAGCCGGGCTGTTCTTATGACCCACTTTGGTTTGATGCAAGCCGTGCTCTTCCAGTGACATTCTTGATTTCCCCTCCAAAAACAATCAGAATCTGTTTCCATGATAGTGAACATACTTGAATCTGTCTTATGGATTACAGCCATTTGATACTCAGTCCAAAGTGACTCCGCATGGTCACCTTGGCGGATTCACAGCAGAATTAGGCCTGGTCTACATAGGCAGCAAGCCACCTAATGGCGCAGCAGGGAAGTAACTTGCCTAGTGAGCAAGAGATTGCCGGTTCGAATCCCCGCTAGTATGTCTCTCAGACTATGGGAAACTCCTATATCTAGCAGCAGTGCTGCAGGAAGATGCTGAAAGGCACCATCTCATCCTGCGCGGGAGGCGGCAATGGCAAACCCCTCCTGTATTCTACCAAAGACAGCCACAGGGCTCTGTGGGCGCCAGGCAACTGTAGTTTACATAGGCAGCAGACTATACCAAGGGTCCCATATATTGTTGGACTACAACTCCCATCATCCCCAGCCACAGTGTAGTCCAACTACATCTGGGAACTCAAAGCTGGGAACCCCTAGATTATGCCACTTCAGACTGCAGGCAGGGTGGGGGGTTCTGAATGCCCCCCCCAAGTAAAATTCCCTGCAAGTGGAAATTTAGCACCGCAAGGAGAAAGATTCTAGTTTGCTCCCTACAGTGTTAGATTTCTTCAGGGAGGCTTATTTTGCACGAGGGAGCCCTATAGATGTGATTGCCTATCTGCAGTTTAAAATGGTACAGCCCACTGAACCACCTCAGGGGCTCGGCCACCTCAGTTTGCTCCAAGGGTGGCAGGCAGCCCCAGAAGACAGCTTCACAGTTTGGTCAAGGCGGGGCCCTCTTTTTGCTCCACTGCCTGCCTTCTCAGAAACACCCTCCCCCCTCGCTTCTCTTCCTCTTCTCAAACCCGCTTGGCCAGTTCCTGGACTGCAGGGAAGGGGAGTGCAGTGTCCGCTCTGGAGGGTGCGTTTTGCTCCTGGGGCCAAATAATTCACCCGAATCCAGCTCTCAGTCAGACCCCTGGAATGCAGATGCGGGAGGGCCTGGGGAGGAGGGTGGAGCGAGAAGGCAACTCCCTTTTGCGGGAAGTGGCGAGGGCTTCCTTCCTCGCGAGCAATGCGGAGTCACTTGGCAGTCTGAATGCAAACCCCAGCTCCTTTCCTAGCAAGCTGCTCCAGCCCCTATTGAAACCTCAGGTTTAGTTCTGGCTCATTCCACCACTACACACACATTCTGGCACTGTGACCTCCACGTCACTGTAACCTGATCCAGTGCATGTTTACTTGGCCTTCCACAGAGCTCAGTGGGTATGCGCCCAAGGAAGTGTGCCTGCCTAGCCCTTCAGAGTCAAAGCTGCACTCACAACACCACAGATACACTCACAAAGGGAGACATTTCCAGTGGGACTTACTTTTAGGGCATGCAGAGAGGCCTGTTTGTTTATGTCGCATACAGGAGGGCCAACCTGACACTCCAGCTGCTCTTAGACTACAGCTCCCATCATCCAGTCACAAAGGCTTCAACCATCATGGTTGTGGATGATGGGAGCTGTATCCAAGAGCAGGCAGAGAGCCTCAGGTTGGCCCCCTTCCTTGATCTAAAAATATTGTCCGATGGGGCTTGCTCTAGCCCCAATCCTTACCGAAACCCTAGCCTTGTCTCCCTTTCTCTACCCCCTCACTAAACCTCTCCCCTCCACCTTGCATAAGCCACAAAATAAAAAGGATCCTCCCCACTACCCTTCCTTCCTTCCCCTGGCAGTGGTTGAGGCAGGTCACTTTAGGGTGCTGGGCCCTGGGGTTTTGCAGCTAGTCAAAGGCTGTTTGGAGTTTTTGCCTTATCTGTCTCCAGTTAGGTCCTCCACTCCATTATTGGCCAGTTAACCACTTAACTACCAGTCTCTCTGAAACTGAGGTGCTTTCACTGACTTACTCGCCTTCCACCACTTCCTGAAGGTGCTCAGGCCAGACCAGGGATCTGTGGCTATCTTAGGCCAGCTCTTCCTCCTCTCTTGTGTGCCCTTCAACCAACAGCCTCTAGGCTGCTCCAACTCTCTATTTATATATACTC
This sequence comes from Hemicordylus capensis, assembly GCF_027244095.1. Taxonomy (NCBI): domain Eukaryota; kingdom Metazoa; phylum Chordata; class Lepidosauria; order Squamata; family Cordylidae; genus Hemicordylus; species Hemicordylus capensis. The sequence continues at coordinate 27,748,329 of NC_069663.1, read as the reverse complement.
TGCTCTTTGGAATGCTGGGTAGGCCCAGCCAATCCTAACCCCAGTGGTCACCTTTGAAATTGATTGGCTGAAGCCTCCACCTACAGAGTGGCTTCTGCTTTAATTTGATTGGACAGGACCCTTACCTGTGGGACCTTCTCATTGGACAGTTTTGGATGCCACCAAACCCCCTAAGCTTAGCCCAAACGCCTGCCTGTAAACAGACAAAAGTGGAACCAGCCAGCCAAGGGAATAGATCCTTCACGGGTTACTCTGGGCACATGGAGGGCAACTCTTATGGTAACCAAACACTGATGTTACTATGTAAACCAAACGAATGTGAATTTCGTAAGAAGAACAGGCCCAGCAAGGGCTTAGGTTGGCCATCCATGTCAGTCTAATTGCAGTACAACACGTGAATCATTGCCACTTTTAATCTTTGAATGCAAAGGAGCAATAGATTTTGTGCATATATTTTATTTCTATTTGTTTGTCTACTTATTTATTTATTTTTAAAAATGTGTCTATCCCACCAGTCTTTGTAAAACCAGGGCAACAAAATACATGCAAAGATTAAAACAACAATGCTTACTTCCTTTTACACAGCCACAGTTTATCAGCTTGAGGACACATCACACTTAGCTCCTTACGGGGAGAAAAACTTGCTAGAAAACTTGCATTAAAAGAAAGCAGCCGTCAGGAAGGGAGTGCCACTTAGCACATACAAAGTGCTCTCCCTGTCAGGCCGCATGGATATTTCTGCAGTTCAGGAGGAGGGCTTCCATTTATTTATTTGACATATTTGTATACCGCCCATAACACAAATCTCTTGGCGGTTTACAACAAAACAATAAAAACAACAAGGGAGGAGAGCTGGTCTTGTGGTCGCAAGCATGACTTGTCCCCTTAGCTAAGCAGGGTCTGCCCTGGTTGCATATGAATGGGAGACTAGAAGTGTGAGCACTGGAAGATCTTCCCCTCAGGGGATAATGGGGCCACTCTGGGAAGAGCATTTAGGTTCCAAGTTCCCTCCCTGGCTTCTCCAAGATAGGGCTGAGAGAGATTCCTGCCTGCAACCTTGGAGAAGACGCTGCCAGTCTGTGAAAACAATACTGAGCTAGATAGACCAATGGTCTGACTCAGTATCTGGCAGCTTCCCATGTTGCTAAATAAAAAGGTTAAAACATTACAATAATTTAAAGTTTAAAACAACGTTAAAACTATTAAAAATCATTAAAAACTGTGGAAACAGTATCTAATTAAAAGCCTGGAATGAACAAATGTGTCTCGACTGCTTTTTTAAAAGTTGTAAGATTAAATTATTGTTTTAATTTATGTAAACCGCCTCGAGTCTATAGAAGTAAGGCGGTCAATACATTTGCTAAATTATAGATAAATAATAAATAATATCAAATAAGCAAGCAGGCGTGTTTTCGAGGAGGAAGGCTGGACGGCGGCCATCCCCTGGGGTGCCTCTTGCTCCTCTGTCCCTGCAGCCAGCAGGTGCGTCAGCAGGTCCTTTTTTCGTTCTTCCGAAGGTTGCCTCTTTGCACTCGCTCCCCAACGGAGCCGCGAAAGACGAGGAGGAGGAGGAGGAGCTGCCCTTGCCCCGCCCCGAATCGCCACGTCACCCGTGTCACGCCCCTCTCCCCAGACCACGCCCCCGCCCTGTCCGCGTGACTCCCGGTTCCGGAAGAGGATGGCGGCGGGGACGCGACTCCCGTCCCGGCTCGGGCCGTTCCTTCTCTTGGCGGCCGCGCTGGGGCTGCGCTTGGCCGGCGGCGCTGCTTCGGAGCCCGGCAAGTGGAGCTTCACGGCTGGAAGCGTGAGTGTCGCGATGGAGGGGGCGGGGCTTGTCGCGATGGAGGGGGCGGGGCTTGAGCGATGGAGGGAGAGGCGGTCTTCCGAGAAACCCCACCCCCCAGCCTTGGGGTGGGCGAGGGGCTTCCTCCTGCGGTGGGAATTGGGTTCAATGCGTGGAGCATCCAGTATATGTATATGATAGTTTCCAAGGGGGGGTGGGTTTCCTAAATTATGTGAGATAATTTAGATAATCAGTCAGTAGAGATATTGAAAATAATTGATTCTTGTTTGAAAACGTGTGTCCCCCTCTATAGCCCTGGAAGGCTCCGGCAAATTGGCTAATGCCAAACCCCGTCATACAAGAAGATTCTCAAAGTTTGTAGGGACCCAGTCTCCCCTCGAACAGGGATTCCCAGATGTTGTTGACTACAACTCCCAGAATCCCCAGTGGCAAAGACTTTGATGTTGCAAGGAAACAACATCTGTCGATCCCTGTTCGAGGGGAGACTGTAGGGAACTGTGCCCCCACCCACAAGGGTATAAAAAGTTACACGCTGACACACACACCCCTCCACCAATTGAAGCTGGTGTCCAAAAAACTAGTTACAAAAAACAAGATTAGCTTCTAATCCTGATTTGTCAACACTAGACCTTTGAACATGTCGCTTCTTAAAAGTTTGCCTATGCCTATTGTTGTTGTTGTTATTATTATTATTATTCTGTTTACATGCTGAGTGCTGAAGTTTGGTCAAAGTTAGAACTAGAGAAGCTTTTTGGCAGTACGTTCTGTTTTGGTGTCCCCCGAACAAAGTTGTGGACAGGACCAGCAGCAGCACTTCCGTGGCCAACGGGCCAGCAGAAGCAGGTTGGGCCTTTGGGGTGGGGTGGGGGCCCTCTTGTGTGATGTGAAGGGGAGCTCTTCTCTTGTGAGGATTGGAGCTGGTTTTTCCTGCCTGCAACATGGCAAGAGACGGTCGCTCGGGGCTGAAGCGTGTGCCTTGGACCAGAAGCTGCCTGGCTCAGTCTCTGGTGAAAGGAACTCCGCATGTGCCGGGGAGCCCCCTTAGCCTTGAAGAGCGTTGCCAGTCAGAACAAGTGAGAACTCTGCTTGGTGGATCCGTGGAAGGAACTGTGGCTTGGGGGGAAGTGTCTGCATTGTGTACGGTTCTTGATTCGGTCCCCAGCATCTTTGGCTAATGATCCAAGGCTGGCAGCAGGTGGGAAAGCCCCCTTGGCCTACATCAGGGCTGCTCAGCTTTGGCCCTCCTGCAGATGTTGGCCTGGCTATTGGCCGTGTGCCCGGGGATTATGGGAGATGCCGTCCAACAACAGCTGGCAGGCCAAAGGTGAGCAGGCCTGGCCTATGCGCTCGTGTTGCTGCTGCTTTTCGGAGCGAAACTTCCTGCCTTGGAATACAAGGTGGCTTTCATAGGTTGCATGTACAGCTGAGGTGAGATTTGAACCCAGGGCTTTGTGGGTTCACAGAGCTGGCCACTCTTCTAACCTGCTTTCTCTGGAAATGAGGGGGTGTGCTGGAAGGAAGTTATCCCTGCATGAGGTGGGGAGTTCGGGGGCCCTGAGATAAGGTCCAGGTAGAGTGCACTCCCTATGGCCGGGGTCCCCAAGCTCGAGCCCCTTCAGCCATTGTGGGTGGGGATGATGGGAGTCGTAGTCCAACAACATCTGGGACCCTAAGCTTGAGATCCCTTGCTTGGAGTAAAGTTGCTGTCGGGAAGAAAAGCCTTTCAAAAAAGAAGAGCCCTATAAAGAGCTCTGTGGCGCTTTAAATGCTAATAGTATTATGAGTACTTCATGAAAGGCTGTGGGGGTTGCTGTATTGGAGTGGGGGGGGGGAGAGGAAAAGGTAGGACTCAGTGGAAGGGGTGCGAGAGCGTGACTGGAAGAAGTGGGGGGGAGAGAGAGAGAGAGAGACAGGCAGTCCCCTTCTGAGATGGAAAAGAAAGACAGAGGGAATTAACGCAGCAGAAAGAAGGAGGCATCTTTCCTGGCTTGGCGGAAGAACGAGAGCCAAAGCTTCTCCCCTCTCTTGGGTGGCTTTTAGGAAGAGAATGGCTGTTTCTGCAACTGACCATGCAGGAAAAGGGGGCTGCTTTTCACACACCTCCCAAAGTTTGGGGCAGGGGTGGTTGGGAAACTAGCGCTGCAAGGTTTAGCAGGAGGCAGCCACCAGAGAAGTGCCTCCCCATGCCAGTTGTGGCTGCATACACTGGTGTCATCTTTGGGTTCAAGTAGTCACCGCCTTTCTTTAAGCTCTGTGTTAAGGGGCCTTGTTCTGCAGCTAAACCCCTGCGGACTATCCCTGGCCAGCTCCGCCTGTAACTGAACCTACCACACCTTGTGCTTTGTGGCTGAATCGTCCTGGTTGTTCCCGGGCTATAAAACTCCAAGGGAGAGTTGCTCCAGGCTTAAGGTCTATTCACTTTGCCAAACAGGTTCTTTCTGCCACCTCCTGAGAGCGGAAGGAAAATCCACGTCCTTGGAGTCTGTGTCTGGGCTGCGAGTGCAAAGTTCAGAGCCGCAATCTTGTGCCTGCAGGGGATGGCAAGTGGCCTCTAGGTTTCTGGCTCTCCATTCTTTCGCTAGAAAAAGTAATGGGAGAGAAGTGCAGGGTGCATACCAGGGGTTCTCGGCCGCAGTGGCCAGTGGGGGTGATGGGAGTTGTAGTCCAGCAGCCGCGGGACAGCCTCACATTGGCCACCCCTGACGGAGCCTGTTTTTAAATGATTCGGCAGGCACTGGCCACGTTCAAACCTTTTTGCTTGCATGACTGCAAGAACCCCTGCTCACTGGGCAAAGAGGCGCCTTTTAACGTGGTGATTCTCTTTATTTAGCAGGGGGAGAGCAACTGGCCCTCTCCACCCCCAGCACAGCATCCCTCCAGTGCCTGTTGCTGGTGTCTGTCTTGTGTTTCTTGTTAGATTGTGAGCCCTTTCAGGACAGGGTCGTTATTTCTCTGTGTAAACCGCCCTGAGCCATTTTTGGAAGGGCGGTATAGAAATCGAATGAATGAATGAACCCGGTTGGCAGGCATGGTTATTTGCCCAAAGGCGACGGCGGCTTCCTTAATGCACTCAGCGGGTTTGTGTGTGAGGTGTGGTTTGAACTGGGGGCTTCCCTGCCCCTGGTGGGAGCCAGTCCCCTTTCAGCACCCACCTTTGCCAGCTTTGGAGGAGGCGTGAGGGGCAAGGAGGGCTGCCAGCACCCTCCTCTGCAAGGGGCGTGAAGACGGATGCTCCTGGTCCCAAAGGGTGGCTCTGGTGGAGGAGGCAGGAGGACCCTTGCCAGCCTCCGGGTGCCCCAGTGGCCCTGCCCTGCCTCCCCTGCCCTGACGAAAGGGGCAGCCCCCCAGTTCCCACCCAGACACTCAGTTGCGATGTTCCTCTGCTGTCCTTTGCCCCTGGCCCTCCAGATGTTGTCAGACTACCACTCCCATCATCCCCAGCCACAATGTTTATGGCTGGGGATGATGGGAGCTGTAGTTCAACAACATCTGGAGGGCCAAGTCTGCCCAGCCCTGATGTAGAAGTAGACTGCTCCTCAGCAAGGCAGTTCCATTTAGCTCTCGTGGCTGAGCTGCTGCTGATGGACCATAACCCCCTGCCTTCCAAAGGCATCTAAGCTACCCCTCCCATTTTGTGGTGCAGCAACATCCTCTCCTGTACACAAACCGCTGACACTTTCCTTCCCCTGAGCACCTCCTTTCCCCCAGCCGTAGACTTGAGGGCGAAAATTTCCACTGGGATCTGCTTTGCTTGGGGCAGAGATTTACCTTTACTGTGAGTCAGAGTCGGAATCTTCCACTGTGGCCTAAACCAGTTTGTTTGCGGAGGAAACTGCTTGAAACCCAGCGGCCCTGCAGCCCTCCCCACAAACGCTCCTGTTCTTCTTCTTTTCCAGAACCAAACGACAAACTTGTTTGTTTTCCCCAAGACAATGTTTAAAGGGACCAAGATTGTGCTCAAATGTAAGTCACTGGACTATGCTGGGGGCAAATGAGTGTCAGGATTGGGGGTGAGGGGGGGGGGGGCTTGGGTTTAAAAAACAACAACCCAACCCTGCCAGGATTGTTCGCAGAGAAGGGGGCTGTCGTTGCATTCCCTGCAATGCTGTGGGTGCTCTGTATTCTTTCATGTGCAAAATGCAAAGCTTTTGGGGTGTAAAGGTGAAGTTGGACTCTGCTTTTACTGTGGAGGTTTGGGAAAGACTGGCCTGAGCTGTCGCTAGCCAAGACGTCCCCAGGATCTGGCAGGTTCCTCCGTTCAGGTCTAAGAGCACTTACCTTTTGCAGTTGACCACAGCACCTGCGACCAGCAAGAGGCATTGCTGACCATCACCTGGTATCTGCGCAGCTCTCGTTGCCACGACGAGGTCTACATAAACGTAAGCCCTTTCTTTGCTTGGAGGGGGGCGTTGTTGGGGTGGGGGCGGACAGGTTAGAAGTCCCGGGAGCAAATGGAAGCAGGGCCATGACAACAGAGATTACCAAACCAAACCAGGGGGAACCTTTTCGTCGGGGGCGATGTAGGTGGACGACGAATCGTGAGTGGGCTGTGGATGAACCTTCCCAACTCCCTCCTCTCCTTGCAGGACAACAAAGCTGAGGCCTACCTAATGGAAGCCGGTCAGATTGGGGAGGGCCAGTACGTTAAGCAAACCAACCATACTCCATGTAATCGGCTCGTGCAGGTGAGAAGTCCAAGATGGCGGGTGGCCAAGTGTCGCGAGGATGAGCACCAAGCGGCGTTCCCTGTGACCGGGCTTCGCAGGCAGCCACCCCTGGGAATCCCTCTTGCAGGGAATGCTGCTGCCCAGTGGGGCTGCGTCTGGCAGGGGCCTCGGCTGCTCCGGGGAGGGAGAAAGAGGGCAGCTGCCAGTGGGAGGGAAGAACCGCAGCCTTGAAGGGGAGACCCCTGCTAACTGAGCAAAGAGACACCTTTTAAAGTGGTGATTCTCTTATATTTAGCCGGGCAGAGCACCTGGCCCTATCCAGCCCCAGCACAGCACCCCTCCAGTGGCTGTTGCTGGTATCTGGTTTATGTTCCTTTTTAGATTGTGAGCCCTTTGTGGACAGGGGACCATCTTATTCATGTATTATTTATTTTTCTGTGTAAACCGCTTTGAGAACTTCGGTTGAAGAGTGATATAAATATTCATAGTAGTAGTAGTAGACTACATGTGCGAGCACTGTAAGATATCCTTAGGGGATGGGGCTGCTCTCAGAAGAGTGTTTGTATGCCTCTGTACAAAAGGTTCCAAGTTCCCTCCCTGGCAGCATCTCCAGTTAGGGCTGAGAGAAACTCCTGGCTGTAACCTTGGAGAAGCCGCTGCCAGTCTGTGTAGACATTATAGAGCCAGATGGACCAAGGGTCGGACTCAGTAGAAGGCAGCTTCCTATATCACTCACAACTGCCTAATTTGGTATCGTGTCCATTCATTATTCTACTGATTACTGCTGGAGTGGTCAGGTTGAGGTTCCCCAGCTGTGGTTGGCCTACAATTCCCATCACCTCCAGCCACATTTTTATGACTGGGGATGATGGGAGTTGTAGTACAACAACAGTTGGAGATCTTCAGCTTGACCATCTCTGAAATCAGTGTTGTAAAACAATGCCTTTTTAGGAAAAAAAAAATCTTCCATGGAAAAAGAATATAGCAATGGAACATTTTCTACCCCATATCATTATTTTGGATAGAAGTAGGTTTGTGAAAAATATGAAAAAAGGTAAAGTAGTCTGTTTGGTGGGAAGGGTGATTGATGCTGGCAGCTGTTAACAGCCTCCTTTCCTTTTTCTCTTAGCTGAATCTTCGAGAATTTCCAAAGCCCCAAAAGCTGAGGCCTCTGGCAGGCAAGGTCAGTTGAGCGTTTTGGGAAGCAGGTGGGGTGGGGTGGGTTGGATTGTAGACGACAGAAATCCCTCCCATGTGACCGATGCAAACGGAATGTCCAAGAGCATCTACCTCTTCTAGGTGCATGCACGCACGCCCTGTCCTTTGGAGAGAAGCTCTTGTTGATCTTGCCTGGCAGTGGTTTTTATTTTGTGTTAGGTTTAGTTTTAGGTTTAAGTTTCGTTTATTCATGCACTGCCCCAAATGTACATCTCTGGGCAGTTTAAAACAACATAAAACAAATTAAAACAAAAAAACTCAAGCATCAAAACCATTTAAAACCACAATTCTAGTTAAAAAGCTTGGGTGAATAAATGCATCCTTTTCAGAGGAACCTGTGCTAGTGAACATCTTGTGCTGAAAATGTTTGCGACTCTGCTGCCTCGCAGCCCCGTGGGAGTGGGAGCGATTCTCCCTCCCCCACCGCCCTTTTCCATGTCTGCATCGGTGGCTGTATGGCCAGGGGGAAGATCCGTGATATGGGTGGCATGGACTGTAGTTCACCCTCCCTTTGGAAGGGGAGTAATCCCATAGCTCAGTGGCCAGGCACCTGCTTTGCATGCAGGAGGTCCCAGGTCGGGTTGGGAAAGACCACTGGCCTAAATGCTGGAGAGCTGCTGCCAGTCAGAGTAGACAGTACTGAGCTGGATGGACCAAGGGTCTGGCTCTGGTTAGGAAGCAGCTGCAGGTGCTCATTCGAAGCATCCACAGCTCAGCAGCGGAGCGGCAAGCAGAAGGCCCAGATTACGTCCCTGCCATCTCCAGGTCGGGCTGGGACAGACCCCCGCCGGAAACCCTGCAGAGCTTCTGATAGGACAGATTCAGTCTTGACTCTCCTCGATGGACCCGTGGTGTGGGAGGCTATATCTTCCAGTGCCCGCTTTAATGTGCATGCCTTGCCACCTGCAGTTGCCTGAGTTCATGGCTAGGGTTGTTCGGTGGGGGAGAGAACCCTTTTTGGACAACACGTGGCCTGCTGTGGGGTGAAGCCTCTCCGAGAGCTGACCTGTGGCGCTCCCAGTGTTCTCACCTCAGCTGACTTCTGTGTTTCAGTCCGAGGAAAAGCCTCACGTGCGGAAGAGGGAGGCCCACCCATCCATAGAGGCCCAGAAAGCCCAGGAGCCCCCGGAGAAGGCAGGCGCCCAGAACGGTGCCAAGAAAGCCACTAACATGGGCTCAGAGGAGAAGGAGCCTCCCCCGGCCAAAGAAAAAGAAGCCGCCCTAAAGAACGACACGCCAGGGGAGCCGAGGCCGGAGGTAAGAACCACGGGCACCCCTCAGGCTCCCCGCCTTCCAAGGCTCGGGTAGCTCTGCCCGCTCAGCTCTACCTGACGGATGGCCAGCCTGCCGGCAGCACAGCATGGAGAGGAGCCACCTCAGTTGCTCCCAGTTGCTTCTTCTGGCACACGCACACACCCCCGACTCCTTAGGACGCGCCCGTGAGAGGGCAAGTGGAGTGGGGAGCATTGCAGACGCCCTGCCCCCTCGTCTGTTGAGGGGCTCCTGGTTTTGTCCCTGGCAGGATGGCTTAGCATCCGAGGGAGAGTGGAAGGGCCTGCCTAGACTGCTGCTTCCGGGCAGAAAGGCACGTCTCTTGGAGGGAACTGTCCCTGAAATGGGTGTATGGGTGTGTGTGTGTGTGTGTGTTGGGAAGAAGCGGGTGGAGCCTGGAGTGGCCGAGAGCTGGGCTGACGTGGGGGGGGGGCAGTCGGTGATGTGGGTCCAAAGCTGACACCGAGCGTGTGGGTTTTTGGTCTAGCATTCCGAGGTTGCCCTGACCTGGGACGACGGGCCGTACGTTTTCATCCTCAAGATCGAAAGCAAGACCTCTCAGACCCTTAACTGGAAGGTCATGGGTAAGTTCAGCCTGCAGGTCTGATGGGACAGAAGAACAACCCTGCTGGATCGGGCCCAAGAAGACCCCTCTAGTCCAGCACCCTGTTTCACACAGTGGCCCACCAGACGCCCGATCTGAGAAGCCCACAGGCAGGAGCTGAGGGCATGCCCTCGCTCCTGCTGCTCCCCTGCAACTGGTATTGAGAGGCATCGTGCCTCGGAGGCTGGAACTGGCCCACAGCCAGGAAGGCGCCTTTGTATTGAAGGCCGAGACTCTTCCTTTGCTGCAGCAGGCGGGAGTGACGCTAACAGCTAACAAGCCCCTCATAACCTGTAATGACCTCCAGTCAAAACTGGGGTCAGAGCCAGCCCGGGGTGGTTAGACGCCTCCTACACGATGGGGGTCTTTGAGAAACCCGGGGCTCTGTGTTTGAGGAGGCGCTGGTGTGCTGTCGTTCAGGGGTTCGTAAACTTGGGTCCCCAGCTGTGGTTGGACTTCAACTCCCAGAATCCCACAGTTGTGGCTGGGGATTTGGGGGGCTGAAGTCCAACCCCAGTGGGAGAATCCCTGCTGTAGTTCAGAGCACCGTCCCCAACTCTGGTGGCGATACTGGTGGCACTGGCTTGAGGGCACGTCCTGTGGAACTCAGTGGCAGGTACTCCGGGAGTCCACGTGCCTGTGGCAATTCTGGAGGGGGGCAGGAGGGGCTTCCAGGCTGCTGGGGGGCTCTTGGCCAAAGTGCCGTCCCGCGGTAACCGTTTCTCCCCCTCCCTGTCTCCTTCCTGTGGCGACTCGCAGTGGATGTGGAGATGCGGCATCCTCAGTACAAGTTCATCTCTGCTTCGGAGTGGCCCCTGATGGTGGTGAGTTGGGGTGGGCGTGGCCTCTGGGGCCGTGGCCCGGACGCGGCCATGCTCGGGCGAGGGCTGTTCGAATCGTCTCCTTCCCAGGACTCTAGGGCAGGACCCATTCCTCTTCCCCACTTCCTCCTTCTATCCTGGTGAGGTAGGCTAGCCCGGCCCAGTGAACTTCCCGCCTGAGCAGCCATTGCAGTGCCGGTCTCCCCGCTGCCAGTCCAATGGGCTGAGCACAACACATCCCGCACCCCTGCCCCCCCCCGCCCCAGACTTAGGGCACCACACGGTGCCAGTTCCGTTAAAAATGTCCCAGAAATGTGTCTGGGTGTGTCTTCCTCTGACCCGAGCCCTCCGCTCTCGTTCCCTCTGCCCTGGCACAGTTCTACATGGTGATGTGCATCGTGTACGTGCTGTACGGTGTCCTGTGGCTGACCCTCTTGGCCTGCTACTGGCGGGACATCCTGCGCATCCAGTTCTGGATCGGGGGCGTCATCCTGCTGGGCATGCTGGAGAAGGCCGTCTTCTATGCAGAGTTCCAGAGCATACAGAGCCAGGGGGTGTCGGGTGAGTGGCACCTAGGAAGCTGCCTTCTGCGGAGTCAGACCCTCGGTCCCCCTAGCTCAATATTGCCTACGCTGACTGGCAGCAGCTCACCAGGGTTTCAGGCTGGCGGCGTCTCCCCCGGCCCTACCTGGAGATGCTGCCGCAGACTGAGCTGGGCACCAGCCGCATGCCAAGCAGAAGCGCTGCCGCTGAGCTCTGGCACTGATCTCGTCACAGGAGCAGAGTCCAAGTGCGCGCGGGGGCTCCTGTTTCGTTCTGGCCGACAAGTCAACTGGGTGCTGGCTGGGGTTCCTAGCTTGACCCCTGTGGCGCCAACCTTGCCAGGGAGGGAGGGAGGGAGGGAGTGTCTTCAGTTCCCCAGCTCCCTTCCTCTCTGAGCACCTCCTCCTGAGGCCTCTGCTCTCCAAGGAGCTTTGCGACCAGGGCTCTGTAGGTAGCTCAGTCGCCCAGTGTCTTGGGCTCAGGGTGGCCAGTCCTCCCTCCCTCCCTCCCTCCTCCGCTTGGTCCTCAGTACCTGGCTTCTCCTCCTGGACGCCCCCTCCCCTGCCCCTGATTCTCCCTTCCTTTCCTTGCCCCTGAGCACCTTTCCTCCCTCTGGGCCCCCCAAGAGCTGCTCCTTGAGTTAGTCTGCTTGCGTAGCCAGAGGCCATGACAACCTAAGTACACACAGGCCATCCCGAGGAAGGAGCTTAACAGCTGCCCTTGCATTCTTCTTTTATTTTGCAGTTCAAGGGGCCGTGATATTCGCAGAGATCCTGTGCGCCGTGAAACGGATGTTAGCCCGGGTGCTGGTCATCATTGCCAGCTTGGGCTACGGCATTGTCAAGTGGGTGCCAGTTGCGGGGGAGGGGTTATGCTCAGGGGCATGCACGCGTGCATTCTTTTGACACACGGGTGCTGCTTTTCAGCCTGTTGGGGGGCAGAGGAGGGGTCCTGTGATTTCAGCGCTTCCTGGCTTAGGAGGTGCTTTGCACAAGTGCTCTGGGATGCAAAGCAAACGGCTTGTTCTCTGCACAAATGTGGCCAGGGCCCACTTGTCCAAGGAGTGCCTCTACCCTTCCTTTCTCCCCTGGGCTCTCAGTTCCAGCCCTAGCATCCTGCCCCATGGGCCAGCCTCGAGGGCAAGGGTTGCCAGCCTTGGGTCCCCAGATGTTGTGGGGCTACAACTGGTGAAGAAAAACGAGGAGCACCAAATACAGTTGCCAATGAAGAGACAAAAGTCCCACGGTGCTGAAAACTTATTTACTTGAGCCCAACGCATTTTGGCCGAAGCCTCCTTCAAGGGCAAAATCTTATCCAATGTAATCCTTTAACAGGATTACATTGGATAAGATTTGGCCTTTGAAGAAGGCTTCGGCCAAAACGCGTTGGGCTCAAATAAGTTTTCAGCACCGTGGGACTTTTGTCTCTTCGTTTGCAAGTGGGACTACAACTGCCATCATCCCTGGCTGCAGCGGCCAAAGATAATGGGAGTTGTAGTCCCACCACATCTAGGGACCCAAGGCAGGCAAGCCCTGCCCTAGGGAGAGTTGCTCTGTGGCTGGTGTGGGGCCTGCTCCTTGACGGGTCTCTGCTTTTCTCCCGCAGGCCACGGCTGGGGGCCCTCTTGAACCGCGTTGTGGGCGTGGGTCTCGTGTACCTTCTCTTCTCCATCATTGAGGGGGTCCTGCGGGTGAAATCGGTAAGGAGGCAGCTTGGTGGGCAGAGGGTGGGGTTCCCCCTGGGCAGCTGGACCCCAATAATGCCCTCACGGCTTCTGGCTGTCCCCTTCCCCAGGATCAAACTAAAGAAGGCGCCCTCATTTGTGAGATTATTCTGGCTTTTGTGGATTCCTGTATCGTCTGGTGGATATCCTTTACCAGGGACTGTCAGTGCTGGGGGTGGGGGCATTGGGCGGGGGAGAGGGCTGTCTTTTTCCCAGCTCTGCACTCAGCTCTTTGCTTCACTGAGCAGGGAGGTAACAGTTGTGAGACTCGGTCGGCAGACTGGAGGGGCTTCCCCTCTGCTAGGCACACAACTGACTCCAGGTTGCTGGGACCAAGACGCCAGAGCGGCTCTTTCCCCCGCTTAATTTCTTCTCTTGGTTTTGAAAATATCCAATCTTGCCACTACTTGGGCCTGTCTCTGACACTAATGGGGATGCCTAAATTCTTTGCAAAGTAGAGCGAGTAAACTGGTCGTCTTTAGATTAGCAAAGCCAGAGATTAATTTTCAGTGAGTCTAACCCGATCCAAGAATCAGTGGAAGCCCAACGGAGTACTTTCACCTAGTTCAGGGGTGTCCCACTGCGGCCCTCCAGCTGTGGTTGGACTACAACGCCCATCATCCCTGCTACTCGCCACTGTGACTGGGGAGGATGGAGGGCCCCCTCCTGAAGCTAGGTCCTCTCTTGAGGCGGTGGGAGGAGATCCTCCTCCCGTTTTTGGGCCCCGCTCCTGGACAGCCATATTGGTGTTCCCCAGAAGACATACCCCTCAGAGGTTTTTGACCTGGGGTCCCCAGATGTGGTTGGACTACAACTCCCATCATCCCCAGCCAGTTTGCGAACCCTCGACATACAGGCTGAAGGTAGCTGTGTGAGTCCTGTGTGGGCCGCATGTTGGGGGCCTTAAAAAAGGCAGTAAAGAGCCCTTCTCTGCGCACATGTGCAGAGCTGCGCCTGGAAGCGGTTTCTGGCTATTTGAAAGCGTCTCTTTAGCCGCCAGCACGGTCTCCTCCTCCTCCTCCTCCTCTTCCAGGCCCCCCTTTGCCTGTTTTCCTCTGCATCACCTTTTTCTCCTTTTTTTCTCCCCCCCCCCTCTCTCTCTCTCAATATCCCAGGCACAAGATGACTTGGTGCTGCTGGCTGCTATCCCCTTGGCTATGCTGGACTCTGCCCTCTGCTGGTGGATATCCTCTGAGCCGTCCAACTGGCTGCTGCTGCCTGCATGGTCCTTGCTGCTGCTGCTTCCTTCTCCTCCTCCTCCCCCCCGCCCCCGTTTCCTAAATCCGTTCTCGTGTCTTTCAGTGTAGCCAAGATCTGCTCTCCCGAGGTTTGCGGCCTTCCTGAGCCAAAAACCCCCCCATTCTGCTTTGTCTGCTTAGAACTGGGAAGAGGGAGGGATTGACACGGGAGCCGAGGAAGGGGCCCTCCATGGAGTTGGACGGCTAGTCGGTCTTGCTCGGTGTGGCCTCCAGTGACAGGCAGTGGCTCTCCAAGGCGTTGGGTGGGAGTCGGAGGCGGAGATCCACGTGGCTGTGTCTCGGTGGGGTGGGGTCCCCCCTGCCCTGCCCTCTCTCCCTCCCCCCCCCCCGCACATGTTGCCGTGTTCCTTAACGAGCGACACATCCTCATTAGCCTGGTTCAGACCATGAAACTGCTGAAGCTGCGGCGGAACATGGTGAAGCTCTCCCTCTACCGCCACTTCACCAACACTCTCATCTTCGCCGTCATCGGTGAGGGTCCCGCTTTGATGCCTTTTGGGGGGGGCGGGTGGGGAGGCAGCCAGGAACCCGCGTCTCTTCCATTTCCAGAGGTGTTCAGGATGGCCGTTCAAAACCCCTTCTGTGTTTTGAAGGGGCATTAGAATTATCTCGGCAATAATCCTGCTGCTGCTGCTGCTGAGAAAGATATCCCTGGCTACCAAATACGTGGGACATTTGGGACGAGATGTTCCCTCGCTCCCTTCCCATGAAACCCGGGACTGGGCAGTTTTTCTTCTCTCCCTTCCCCAACTTAGCTGGGACTGTCTCAGCTAGAAGCCAGGATGGCAAATGGCATGAAAGTGCCCTGCAAAATCCCCCCCCCGCCAAATAATAATAATAATAATAATAAACAGCTTGGGACTGGTTCACGAGGTTCTAATTAGGGTAGGAGAGGCATCCTACCCACATTCGGGAGCTGCGCATGCCCCCACTTTCAAGTCCTCTGTGAGTAACAAGCCAGGGGTGGGGGGGCAGATTGATGTCTGCTCTGCAGCAGCTGGGGGGTGAGGCAGAGGGCTTTTCGTCCTATTTCATTAAAGAAGTGGGTACAGCTGGTGGGTGGGAAGGCACCTTCTGCCCCACCTGCTGCTGCTGCAGAGCAGACGACCGTGGCTCAGGCCTGATGCTCTCCTCCACAGCATCCGTGATCTTCATCATCTGGACCACCAAGACGTTCAGACTCGTCACGTGTCAGTCGGTGAGTAGCCGCATCCAGAGGGCTGCAGTTTCGGGGTGCGTGTTTGGGTGCCGTCTTCTTAGAAGCGGGTGCTGGGCTGGCGTTCCAGCGTCCAGAGTGGTGGTTTCCCTTCTTTCTCTTGCCGTGCGAGAACAGGGAAAGCTGCCGGGTGGGTGCGCACTGAAAGGACCTGCCAGTCTTCTCCATCTGCACAGGCACTTAAAGCTGGGAGAGTGCAGAAGGCAAGGGGTTCGGGAACATCCCCGCGGGTGGGGTGGGACTCAAAGCAAGCCGCCTGCCTGGGCTGACCTTCCCCCCCCCCCCTTCCCGCTGATCAGGACTGGCGGGAGCTTTGGATCGACGATGCTTTCTGGAGGTTCCTCTTCTCCATCATGCTGCTCGTGATCATGTTCTTGTGGCGCCCCTCGGCCAATAACCAAAGGTACGGTGGCCCCTTCGGCCAGCCCCCCCCCTCCCCTTGTCAGCTGAGTCCTCCAGAATGCCAGGAAAGGGGTGACCCTGCAGACGTCGGGTGCCGAGCCCCGGCTGGGCCTGCCGCACGTCCCAACAGGATGAGTCCCCAGGCGTCTCAGCTCAGGGAGGCCGCAAATGCTGGTGCTGGGAAAGGCCTCCTTCGGCCTGGGAGAGCGCTTGCACCGGGCTGGGTGGATGGGCGGTCTGGCTTCCGATGGGTTTGGGCAGGGTTCAGCCCTGACACCTGCCGCTGAACGGGATCTTGGGGAGCCGGTGGCGGAGGAGATGCGTAACGCCATCCTCGCCCTTCGTGTTCCAACATGACTGCCTTGGGCAGTTAATTTGGAAGGAGTCTCTCCTTGTGTTTAAAGCCAGGCTGAGCACTGAGAGTGGCGGCCCCCCCAATATCCGCATCCCATAACGCCCTGCTGTTGGCCCCTCTCCGCAGATACGCCTTCATGCCCTTGGTGGACGAAGGCAGTGAGCAAGAAGATGAGGAAGAGGAGCAGATGGTCAACGAAGCTTTCGGTGAGCCCAGCCAAATCCCCACAGCTGTGCCGGTTGCAGCCCACAGAACACAGCACCCGTGGGACCCCGCTGGGCCTTGGGGCATGCTCTGTTTCCGGGGGGGCAGGCCAGGGGGGCTGGGGTGTGCCCTTGCTTGGGGCAAAGGGTTTGCTCTGGCAGTCTCTCGCAATCCAGTTCTGGGGGGTGGGAAGAAAAACCCTCACCAAGAGGACACCGCCAGTGCGAACAAGAGATCTTGCGTCATTTAGTCTGCGTTGGCGACTATCCTGCTCCAGTAACAGTTATTGCTTGTTGGTGCAAAAAGAGTCATCTGAGGAATGATGGCAGAGAAACGTCTTGGGGCAGAGAGTTCCACAAGCAAACAAAGCAGATTTTCTTGGGCAGCTTTGAGATTTGAATTGGACTAACTTGAGAAGGAATGCTTTGTTGTGTCCTTTTTTCTTTTTCTTTTTGCAGAAGGGATGAAGATGAGGGGCACAAAACCCGAAGTCAATGGGATCCTCAAGGGCAGCAGAGTGGTAAGTGGTAAGGGTTCTGTACTCGGCCCTCTTGAACCCCAGCCTCCTTCCCCTCTGCCAAACACACCCCTCCTTCTACCTTCTTGTCCTACCTTCAGTTTTTGACTGCAAATCTCCAGGTGGGATGTAGTCTGTGTCTCTCTTATTTATAGAGTAAAGCACCTGGACACTTTTAGACCAGGCCTTCTCAACTGTGGGTCCCCAGGGGTCTGTGGGTCTGCCTTGTTTCATTTTGGATTATGAACCCTTTGGGGAACTGTCTTGTTAGGTCCCCCCCCCCCCCGCCCAGTGTAAACTGCTTGGAGAGCTTTTGTTGGAAAGTGTATTATTCATAATAGTAATAGTCAATGGCGCCTCCATGCTCAGAAAGAGTCTACCTGTGAATATCAGTTTCTGAGGAGTAAAGCATAGGGGAAGAACAGTTGCCTCTGAGTCTTGCCTGTGGGCATCCTGGAGGAACCTGACTGGCCAAAGGGGATGGGAAACGGCCTTCTGGACCAGTCAGGCCTTCTCTTCACTTGCTCATGTCTGTCTTCTTTTGCAGGACGAAGATTTGAAATGGGTTGAAGAAAACATTCCCTCTTCTATGGCTGATGTGTAGGTTTTAAGATTATGTCCAGCATATAAAATTTGGGGTGCCAACCAATTGGAAGGATTTTTAAAATGTGATTGATGACGGGGTAGGGAGCCAGTCTTACAGAAGCGAGTGTGAATTTCCCCCTTTGCTAAGCAGGGTCTTCCTTGGTTTGTATTTGGATGGGTGACTACATGTAAACGCTGTAAGATATTTCTCTTAGCGGGAGTGGAGCTGCAGATCAGTGGCAGAGCGTCTGCTTTGCATGCAGAAGGTCCCAAGTTCAATTCCTGGCAGCATCTCCAGGTAGAGCTGGGAAAGACGCCTGCCTGAAACCTTGGAGAGCTGCTGCCAGTCCGTGCAGACAGTACTGAGCTAGATGGACCAAGGGTCTGACTCAGTATATGGCAGCTTCCTATGTGGTTTTAATGGAATGAGAATGACCAGTTGCTATTTATTCACATACAGGTGGACCTCGATATTCGTGGGGGTTCCGTTCCGTGGCTGTACCACGGATATGGAAACCGCGCATATCGGTCTTATAATGTGGCTCGGTTCAATCTACCAGGAGTCCATTAAGAATCATTGTTAATTGATCTTTATGCTTAACTATGTGCTTAACTACTGTATCACAAACCTGTAGGTTATGTGGGTTTCTCCGTTGGACTTCTGTTTGTAAATTGTGCTGGTCTGTGATCGTAATCAAGGGATTGGTTGATTGATCCCTTCAGGATCACGGAGGTTAGGTCCCCGGACGGCTATTTCTGGCCGAAAATTGACCTATTTTCACGGGGTGCAGGGAGCTCCTTACCTTTCTCTGCTGCTCCCCACAAGTCACACCGTGCCCCGAAAATCAGTCGAAAATTGCTTTTTGGTTTTTTGACGGGAGGCTTTTTGTGGCTCCGGTTTCTAAAATGGTAGCCGGAAATGACCTCCGTGGTCATTTCTAGCCCCCCTCGACCTGTGGATATGCGAGGTCAGTGTGTTTCTACCCCGACCCTGGTGTATGCCGAGGTCAGGTGTCATTTTCCCAACCGTGGACACACAGAACTGCAGATAACCAAGCTGTAAGTAAGGAGGTCTGCTTGGGAAAAGGTCATGGAAAGCTGCCATTCTGAGGCTCACCGCCGTCTTCTGTCTCTTCCAGGGTGCTGCCCCCTCTGCTAGACTCCGATGAGGTAATCGGCTTGGCTTGTATTTCTTTCCTCCGTCTTTGTCTGGCGGGGAGGGGGTAGCTCTGACCGGGGTAGCCCCTAGTCTGTGGCCTGACGGGATTGTGCATGCCGGAATGAGCAGGGAGGGCGTTGCTGCTGGGGTGGGGGACGCGGAGGTCTGCTGTAGGGATGTGCACGGAACCCGTTCGGAGGCCCTTTATGGATCTCCGAACCGGTTTAAACTAAGGCGGGGTGGGGTTGACTTCAAGGGCGGGGAAGGGTGCACTTACTCCTCCCTCCACTTCACACACACACACATGTCGGCACTCTGTTTGGAAAGGGGCCGTCGGGGCAGTAGCGTACCTCCCTGCCGCCCCCCCGTTGCCGCCTCGGCCTACGTCACCAAAGTACCCGGCACGCCTGAGCACACACATTGCACACGGGGCCTGACGGGCACGTCGGCACGGAGCACACTCCAGGAGATGTGCAACACCCAGTATTGCTCCGGCGCCGAAGCAACTTTTGACCGGTGGCGGCAGGTCCTAACGAGCCGGGGGGTGGGGGTGGGGGGGCAAAGGAAGCAGCTTCTGGGTGGCTCCTCTCCCAAGCTGCCTGCAGGCTGGCCATTTGTCAGGTAGAGCTGCACACAGTTAACCTGCAGGCAGCCTGGCTCTTGGGCGAGGGAGAGGAGATGACACCCAAGCTGCTGCTGCTGCCGGGAAGCAGAGGTAGCTGCACACACACACACCCCCCGGCCACCTCTTGGAACGAGCCGCACCTGCTGTTGATGATCCACCCTCTCTTGCCCCCAGCCTCAGACATATCAGCAGTGTGTGTAGTCAGGCTTGAAATGCAGAATGGAAAGGCTCAGTCCTGTGCTGTGTCCCCTCCTCTGCAGGAAATCGTGACCACAAAATTTGAAATGTCCAAGATGGAATGAAGCAGGGACTCCCGCCTGGCTGCCGGCTGCCCACCATCCCTTCTTCCCGATGGGTTTGTACAGATGAAGAGTCACAGACGGTCGTCCTTTTTCTTTCTTTCTTACAAGTGCACATGCATATAGATATATATATATATATATCTCGTGTGTATATATATATATTTGTATACGGCTAAAAGATTATTTTATTACCTTTTGCATTTCTAACTCTGGAGTTCTTTGCTGGGCCAGGACTTTGGCCCTTTCGGAGGGGCATCGGAAGTGGCTCCCGCTGGAGAGGAGGAGGAGGATTCTTGGACGATGCGGCAGTGACTTTTACTCGCTCCGTCTCTCTCCCAAGCGCTGGCAGAGGATGGCCTCCAAGGCCGGCCCGCGTGCCCCATTGCTCCTGGGGTTCCGGGCACTGGCTTTCCACGGGGGCCTGGCCCCTCTTTTGGAGGTGGCGAAGCAAGGGAGCCCTTGAGCATGAGTCCAAAGTGGAAAGGAGCATCCTGCCTAGCTGGGCTGCGGAGAAGGGCAGCTTCCGCCCCCCACCCACCCTGCAGTGTTGACCCTAACTCTGCCAAGGCCTGGTGCTGGGGGCGTGGTACTCCGCAGCAGCCCGTCCTACGGGGCCGGGCTGGGGCTCCACGTGAAGCACACACCTGCTTCCGCTTCCCAGCAGCTTTGGCAGTGGTGGCGCCCTCTCCTCGCTGCTAGTGAGAGTCCTGCTGCCTGCAGGTTGGCCGAGCTGCTCATGCCAGGGCAGGGTGTGGGGGGAGAGGCACAGCCAGAGCTGCTGGGAACCCGAGCCGGCTGCGTCCTGCTGGGCGCCCCCCCCCCTCCCCAGCTCCTTAGGACGGGCTGCTGCTGCCGCCACGCGCTGATCAGAGGGGGGCCTTTGGGATTAGAGGGATGGAGATTGGGGAGAAGCGCCCGCAGTCTGTGGGAAGGCGCTGGGTCCCCCTCTGGTGATGCCCTGCAGCTGCATGGGAGGCACAGAGGTAGGAAAGGTGTGTCCGTCTCTCCCATGAAACTGTATAGGGCAGCAGGAGCATTTTGAGGATGTGAAAACGGAATGGGTCAGAGCAGTCCCTTGTCACAAAGGAGTTGAAGGGCGTGGACACCCCTGGGTACTCCCGGGTTCTAGTTGAGGAGAAAGGCAGGTCGGCCCGGGAATGGCGTTAGTGCAGTTGGGGGATTCAGCCTAAAGCAAGGAGCCGATGTGGGAAGCGTGGCTTGGTGCCCGGAGAGGGAGGGGTCTCCGCTGTGAGTGCCCTGCTGCTCTTTGGGGCGGGGGGGGCAGCAGCACTCGCCTGGCCAGGTTGTAGCTCCCGTCCCTGAGGCAGCCCCCTCTTACGCTCGCTCCACAGTTTTAATCCACTCCTTTATGGAGGGTTTCTCCTTCCGTATTTGGATGGAAGAGCAGAAACGTCGCCCGTTGTCTGAAGGCTCTGCGGCATTCTGGGCTGGATCAGCGGAGGCCTCCTTCCTAACCCAGAATGCTTGGAAGACAGCTGCTTTACCCACATGAACCCACTTCATCCACTTTGCATTTAAAAACACCTTGATTTCTCTAAAAAACCAGAACTCTAATTTCACTGGAGCCATGGGCAGAGTTATCTGGTTGCGAAGTTTGCTTTAATTTTCCGACTCGGGTACCTTCCCTCTGTTCTGATGTGATGCTTTGAGAGATTACCTGAATAACTGGGTGTGGAGAGGGGAGGAAGATTTCTTCTCGAATAACCCTTATTTATTTTGACATTGTACATATGTCTTGGTGTGCAGAGGGAAAAGCTGTATGTGTTTTATGCAGTAATGTTTAAAAAAATTCACATCCTCTAATTTATTCAAGTGCTTGTGTGTGTGTGTGTGTTCTACCTTATCTCCCAGGGCCAGAATGTAACTCCTGAGCCTGTGGTCAACACTAGCATTCAGTCTGGAACAAGGGAAGTAGCAGTGTGTGTCTCTGGGCACACCCGTCTGCCTCTCCCATGTCGCACTAACCTGGTCCCGAGCAGCAATGCTAGCAGAGAGGAGGGGGGTTGGGGACATAGGAAGCTGCCTGCTACCGAGTCAGAGCCTTGCTCCATCTGGCTCAGTATCGTCTACCCAGACTGGCAGCGGCTTCTCCAAGGTTGCAGGCAGGAGTCTCTCTGAGCCCGATCTTGGAGATGCTGCCAGGGAGAGGGGAACTTGGAACCTTCTGCATGCAAGTGCCCTTCCCAGAGCAGCCCCATCCCCTCAGGGGAATAGAGTCTCCCATCCAGCTGCAAGCCGAGGGGACAATTCATGCTTGCTACCACCATACCATCTCTCCTCCCTTTGTTGTACATTTCAGGCAATTTTGAACCAAGATGTCCCTCCTTGGTCAACAGCTTTTGATGTGTATTTTCTAGAGCAACAGAATAAGCAGAGTTAGATCTTGCATGTATTAGCAAGTAACTTTGAGTGGCTGCAGTGACAAGGGGGCCAGATCCTATGCTGTGTCCAAAGGGGATGTGGGGCCCTTTCCTGCTCATTTTCTCCAAATCGAGGGCTCTTCACCTTGGGCCTCTAGACATGGCTGGACTACAACGCCCTTTGGCTGTATAGAATTTGTGCAGAGTTGCATTTTGCTGCATCTAGTGTGTCTCTTTTTGCATGATCTAGTCTGGTTTTGCTAAGTGGGTCGAGGACACACAGTCCACTTGCTCAGCTGTTGGCAGTTTTATCCCACACCCCTTCGGTTTTTGACACTTCAGCCAGCACCACCCACCCACTTTCCATCCTGTCTTAGAAGCTTGGGTGGTTGTTGGTTTTTTTTAAACAAAACGAAAGCTGTCAACCTCAGAAATCTGAATCCAGAGTTAGAGAGCTGCAGTCTATGCTTCCTCTATGCCCCCCGCCACACACACACACACACACCCAGTCTGGTAATGGTGCCCAAGCACCTACACGGATTATAACACACTTCAGTTTTCCCTTGAAGCAGGGTGGGTTTAATGGTGCCTTATTTAAATACAGAAAACTCAGCGAACCTTCTGCTGCTCTCGGAGAAAAAGAGCTTTGGAAAGAAAGGGGCTGCTAGAGGTACATCAAACTGGGGCAATAAAGAAGTTGGCGAGGGGTCGAGGGAGGGAGGGCCAGGGCCTGCCCCTCCGCCTAATTGCAAAGGACCTCGCTTGCATTGCAGCCCCAGGAGTGGGGGGGGTCTCTTCTGCTGGCCCTCAACTCTGCGCTCGCTCCTGCTCTTCCTTCTTGGCCACCTGCGCTGCCGCCGCGTCAACGGCAGCCCCCACAATTTCCACAGCGGCCCGGTAGAGCAGCTGCTTCTTCTGCTCCTCTTCGGACCCTGCGGAAGCCGGCCGCGGGGGGGCACTTCCTTGCCCCAGGCGGTTCTCGCCCGCTGGGTCCACGGGAACGAGCAGCCCGTGAGGCGGGCTTGGCGGGCCTCTGGCGGGCAAGGGCAAGGCCCACGGCGGCTCCAAGCAACGGGCGGGGTCTGCGTCCTGGAGGAAGCCCGGACATGGGGCTCCCGCATCTCCCAGTGTGTGGGCCCTGGAGGTGGGAGGAGGGGCCGCTGTCCCCACGCCCCTTGGTTGCCCCACAGGGGCTCCGTCGGCCTGGGCCGTGGCTGGACCCAGGACCGCTGCCTGCGTGTGCGCGCGCTCTGGGCTGCGCTCTGCCCAGAGCGCATCCTCCCCCGGCAGCCCCGGAGCCGCCTCCGGCTGGCTGTCCGTGGAGGCCTCCCGCTTCTGCCCGCCCAGCCTCCTCCCTGGGCCTCCCAGCAGCTCGCTGCTCAGCCAGCCCAAATCCCCCGTCGCCATGACCATGCCTTGGCCGCCGGGGTTCTCCGCCAGGTCGGCCAGGTCTTCCTCCTCCCCATCTCCCACCTCCCCCCAGTAGCCGCCGCCGCCGCCGCCACTGCCTTCCGTGGCGTCCTCTTCTGCGCTTCCTCCCCACAAATCACCCACCTGAGTCTGGGGCCCTCCCTGAGCCAGAGTCGCTTTCTGGTGGCGGCTTTCCTCGCTGGGACTCCCGCAGCTCTCCAGCCCCTGCGGTGGGATTCGGTGGCCTCCCGCCTCCCCGGAGGGCTCACCCTCGCCGGGCGGAAATGCAGCCGGTGGGTGGGTGTCTTCGACCGCTGCAGTGCAGCTCTGGGGCCCCCCCAAGCCTTCGCTTGCCCCGGAGGCTGGAGAGCTCTCTGGTTCTGCCGCCAGGCCGAGGTTTCCTTCCCTGGCCGCCCCGGGGGGGTGGGGGTCCTGCTCGCGCTGCCTCACGGGGAGGGCTCCTTTCTTGGCTCTGGAGGCCAGCATGCTGCGGAACACCCGCCACGGCTTGGCCACGCACGATCCAGCCAGCCCGGCCACTGCAGCCCTCCTCTGCGGCTCAGCCACTGGCCTGGCCTCCGCCGGCTTCCACCTCAGCGGAGACTCCCCTTGGGGGTCTGCAGTCCTGCCGAGGGCAGCCACAGGCCCGCATCGCGCGCAGGCCCGATGAAGTGGCCACGGCCGCTGGCCAGCGGGTGGCTTGTGCAGCTGAGAGGAGGTGGCCCTCAGGCAGAGCAGCTTCCTGAGCAGGGAGGGGCCCGACCTCCCTCCCAAGGAGTCCTCGTCCGGGTCCCAGCCCAGGGCCTCCCCTCCCGCGGCTGGCTTCCTGACCGCCTGGATGGGGCTTTCGTGGGTGGCTTCCACGCACAGGCGACTCCTGCAGGCGGCCTGGCCCGGGGGCACCGGGGAGCCCCGCTTCCTCCTCAGCAAACCGGGGAACTTGCCCCCGAGGAAGCCTCTTGCTGAGGAGGGGCGGCTCCTACCATGGCTCGGCGCTTCCTCCGCTGAAGAAGAAGAAGAAGAAGCAGCGCAGCACAGGTTGCTGCGGCCGTGGGAGGCGGAGGGGCCCGCCGTTGGCCTCTCGCTGGCGGTTCGCAGGCTTCCTTCCATGTCTGCGGCCGGGCGCTCTCAAGCCGCTTCTCCCTGAAGCTTCAGTCCATTTCTCCTTCCATCGTGCCTTGATGTCCCCCTTGCTCATGGAGCCCCCGCTCTCAAAAACGGCCCCGCGCCCGCTCCCTCTGAGTCCGGGCGCCCACCTTCGCTGCGGTTTCTTCTCTCATCCAGAGGGCTGCTGCTCCCCTCCGGGCGGTTCCACGGGCACGTGCCGCCCAGGCACTGGGGTGTGTGTGTGTGTGTGTGTGTGTGACAACTGTCCACAGAGTGCAGCATGTACTTGGTTCAATCGTGGCCTGTAGACAGAGGCCCCCAGTCAGTCGTCTGCAATCCAGCGAGGCTTCCTGGAACACAAACACACCCAAATCAGATGGAGCCAGAGTCCAGGCCTTCTGCATGCTGCCTCGTCTGCTCAAGAAAGGCCGCGGCGAGCTTTCACGTGGGGTTGCTGAGCCCTCAGCCAGCTCTGTGCTTGCCCCTTTGGGGACGGGGGTGCCGCTCAGGTGAGCCCGTCCTACCTACGACTGTCACAGGGGCCAGCGAATCACAAAGGCAGCTTCCCGCTTGCCCTGCTGATTGCCGCAGCTGTGTGGGGGTGGCTTTGAATCCAGGGTGATGGAGCCACTCTCTGCCCCTGTTTAAAAGCACTTGCTTTCTTCTGCTCCAGGACTGAGGCTTACACATTAGGAACATAGGCAGTTGCCATATACGGAGTCAGATCATAGGTCCATCCAGTATTGCCGGCACAGACTGGCAGCGGCTTCTCCAAGGCTGCAGGCAGGAACCTCTCTCAGCCTTATCTTGGAGATGCTGCCAGGGAGGGAACTGGGAACCTTCTGCCCTCCATCCCCGGAGGGGCATATCGTACTGTGCTCACACATCAAGTCTCCCATTTAAATGCAACCAGGGTGGACACTGCTTAGCTAAACCGACAAGTCAGGCTTGTGACCACAAGACCAGCTCTCTTCTCTGAAGCAGACTCTGGGGTTAAGCACCTAGGAGCGTCAGGTTTAACCTTTGTGGCCTCCTTCCTGCCCCTTCTCCCCTTTCGGGCATCGGCCATGCCCAGAAATCCTGCTTCCGCTCTCTGAGAGGAGGCATTGAGGTCTTTTGAACTCACTTCAGGTACTCCTCTTTGCCCCAACTGCTAGACTCTGCTCCCTTCTCCGCTGCCAGAAGCGGCATCTATTTCTGGCTTGCTGCCTGCTCCCTCCACTAGTGTGTGCAGGCAGCAGACCTTGTGGTAGTGAAACACTCCAGAAGGTCCCCCCAAATTCCAGATGTCGCTGCAATGAGCGAGAAAATATTGCTCAGCCGTCCTTGTGACTTGGCTCAAACCAAGACAGGCTGTTTACATGCAGGAGGAAGCAGCTTCTGCTCGTGATGGAGAGCAGGGGTGGCTTCACGGGAGCTCGGGGGATGCATGAATCAGAGTACCTGAGCATGTGCAGAGTAGCCCTCAGCTGCCTCCATATTATTATTAGGTGTTTTTTTTTTAAATGGCTTCTAAGAAACCTGCCCCCTTCTCTTTTCAAGAACCGATACCTTAGCGCAATAAGGCTGCAAAATGTGCACCCACTGGAATGGTTACTTAATTGCATGGAATCTTAATTAGGTGATTAAAGCTCATTTGGTTAATCAATTAAGTCGGCATATGACTGAAACTTTGAAAGAAGAACAGCCTCAAGTTTAAAATGTCTTCAGAGAGAGAGGCATTCCCTTCTGTTTTGAATGGTGCTGGAAGGCCTCTTCCTCTGGAATCGGAAGACTGTGCCTGCCAGAAGTACTTAGATTTAAGAATTTTTTAGGCATTGCCCAATTAGTCAGGAGTATCCTACTGAGGTCAATTTTAAAAGGATTTTAATTAGTTTAAAGGTTACACTTAAATAGGGATTAATCCAGGGGTTCTCAAAGTTAGGTCCCCAGATGCTGACTGACTAAACCTCTCATCATCCACTGCCATTGTGGCAGTGGATGATGGGATTTGTAGTGAGACAGCATCTGGGGACCCAACTTTGAGAACCCCTAGTCATCCATCTAGAATAACTACCACCATTAGTCACAAATGTGGACTGGAACCCCCTTTCCACCTATCAATACAGTTCAGAATAGAAAAGTCTTCATTATGAAAGGATTCCTAGCCTTTTTCCCCCGTGATGTTGTATTCTGTGATGTCGAGATACAGAAAAGCTTTAACTTGAGTTTCTGCCTGTCAGTGCTGAAGCTTTATGTCAGCAAGAAACTGGATCAGTTGGACTTCTGTCTCTTCAGGCAGCTGTTAATGCACAGGAACCCTTCCGGGGTGGGGTGGGGGGATAAAATCAATTGCACCTCCCTGCTAGCTTTGAGGCCACGCCTTAGGCACCCAGACCCAGAGCATGGTGGTGGTTCACAGCACATCCAAGAGCGAACTCACCTTTCCGATGCTCTTCTCCGATGCCCCCAAAGAAAGCACCCTTCCGGCTCTGTGTGTACAACACCACCGGCTCTGGAGGGTAAGTGCTTGCCCAAGAACAAATGGAGGCCGGGTGCTCAAGGTCTGTTTCCAATTTGCGGGGGGGTGGGGGGGTGGAGAACGAGGGCTTACTGCCAGCACCAGCCTTTTGAAGATGGCTCTTCCTCCTGAGAGTGTGGGAACCAGGACGCCTGCATAATTTGTGTAGCCTTTGCAGCGCTGCCACCGAGGCCCCTCTCCCAAAATGAGGGTTTCAGCAGAAGCAAGACTTCTGCTTCTCTTCCCAGCTCTAGAATGGAGCCGATCGGGGGGGGCGGTCTCAGCTCTCGGTGGGGGGCTCCAGGCTGACAGCAGGCGGCTTTCCTTGGCCTCGTTCTTTCGGGGAAGGAGGCTCAGAGGCAAGGGCAGTGGGGAACGGCAGCTCCCGGCTTGGATTCCAGGAAGGTTGTGGGGTCCAGTGGTGAGGGGAAGGAACGAACTGGTCAGGGCCCTGCTGGGAGTAAACCCTCTGCCTTCCATCTGGGGCCCCAATCCCCGTGCTTTCCCACCTAGCCAGCGTGACAGATGGGTTTGTGTGCGTACCAGTTCAAGCCCGCTACTGGGCGGAGATGCTCCCAATGGAGATGCTCCCAATGCTGCCTGCTGCTCCCATGCTGCCACCGCCACCCCACACTCCAATTGCAGCCGGCACCCTCCCCAGCATTCTCCTGGGTACCCCACTGCAAGACCCCCTTTACCTGGATCTGGGGGCCCCCAAGATGCTGTAGTCCTTTGCAGCAGCTTCTCTCTCTCTCTCTCTCTCTTTCTCTCCAGCTCTCGGAGCTGACCTCAACTCCAACCCTTTAAGCAAAGACACTGGTACAGGCACCCCCCCCCCAGTTGCCATGGAAACCAGTCTGCTAGAGGGACAGTGATGCATCTGTGCAGAAAGGAATGAGTGGGGAATTTGGGGGGAGGAGGAGGAGGGAACGGGATGGAGAGAGGCAAGGAGTCCGCTGCTGCCAGCAGCCTCTTCCTTACCTGGCATTGGGGTCTGCGCAGTCCGCCTTCAGCCCTCTTGGGGAGGCTTTTCCCTCCAGTTCTGGAAAGGGCACACCGAGTGCCTAGTGGTTAGAGCTGGTGGGTCTTGCTGTGAAGAGACTGGAGGAAGCACTGGTCTCCTCTCATGCTGGGAGCCCAGCAGACAGAGGGCTTTTCAGACTTGGTCCTGGGAAACCCATTTTTGAGTCCCTAAATACCCAGTCTCAGTTTTCCCCATCTGTAAAATGGAAACATTGCTATCTTTTTTCTTTCTTTCTTTTTTAAAGGCAGCATTTTACATTTTGTACACTACCCTTCTCTCCACCCCCAAGGGCTCAGGGTGGCATACATGGTCTCTTCCCACCCTCAACCATTTTAATTTTCACAACAACCCTGTGGAGTAGGTTAGGCTGACTTGAGTCAGCCACTCAGTACATTTTGCAGTAGGCTGATTTCTCTATTTAAAAATATATATTTTAATGTGTCCAGTCTTTTTGGAACAGTTCAATTGAACACATAGGTATAGTGCAGGTTTCCAACTGAGTGAAATTCTTACCCCCCTTCAAGAGTCAATGCAAGGGAGCCAACATAAGTCTTCCATACAAGGCACAGGATCCAGGCACGCAAGAAAATCTTTTGACGGCAAATATATTAAATCAGGCGCAGCTGAACAAAGACACGTTCACACTGGGAATTGCACAAGTCTCTCTGCAGCCTATGGAAGGAATTCCAGCTGGCTTGAGCAGCCTGTGCCTTGTACAACATGCTAAGCAGAGTTGGTCAGAAAGAGTGCCAAGTTCAAAATGTGAGCAGTTGTAACCTATGGAACTCATGACCACAGGAAGTTGCACTGGGGATTAGAATCAGATTAATACAATTGGCCGTTAGACTTGAGAGCCAGGAATGGTACCTCTTGAGTTCAGAGGCAGGAAATATTTGTGCACCAGATGCTGGGGCACATCATCTCTGAGAAAATGCAAGAATTTATCTTCCTGGAGTTGTGACTTCGAGAGGAAACCCCAGCTTCCGTAGACCAGCTTTCTTCTCTGCCAGGATTCGCCATGATAAAAGAGTCCCCTGCCCCAGCTCTCCTGCTAGGTGGGGGGTGGCCCATTGATGTACTTGAGCATGAAGTGGAAAGACCTGGCATAGCCATTGGTCCGGAGACAGGAAGAGAGGGGCAGGAAGGAGGTGCTGGCCCATAGGAGGAGAAGCAGCAAGCACCAGCGCACGGCTCTGTTCAGCAGGATGGGAGTTCTGGGGAGCTCCTGGTGCTGGGGAGAGAAGTCCAAAGGCTGCAATGCTGGCTCGGAGCTGGAAGGACAGGAGGAGTTGAGATTCATTACGAAAAGAGGAAATGCTTGCAAGTTGTACACACACTTCTCGAAGTCCACGTGTAGGCTAAAGAGAACAGCAGAGACCACTGAAGGTGGCAACCAGCTGGAAGCTTACAGAATTGGCCTCTGCACCTCCCGCCCCACTTTCTGAGGTTCCACTTAATTGGAGCAGAACCCATAGGTTCTGGGAACTGTGGGTCTTCTGGAGAAATATTCCCAGAATTTTGCAAGAAATGTATCCCGCCTCCTCCCCTCCAATGTTTATAATGTTAATTTTCATAACCGTGCAACTGTTTTCCTTTGAATACTCTTTATACTTTTAAAAACTGGTGTTTTGAATTGATTTTATTCTACCTTAAATAAACAGACAACAACATCATATTGTGCTGGATATAACCATCACCCAAGGTGGCTCAAAGGACAAAATTTCTTCCCTCTTTTTAAACTCTTCTCACGGGAGTGTGAGATTTTTGTATTATACATTGCTGCTGCAAAGGCACATAATCGGTTACTGACAGTCCGAAAGCTGCATTTCCTGCTAGAATTCAAATGGGGTGAAACCCAGGAGGTCAGGATGCCAGAACTGAGTTTGGTCATCCCCAATTAGAGCGTCCTCCCACTCCCAATGACTAAGCCAGAAGTCGAGGGAAGAAACCTCAAACGAAAGCGGAGGCATCCTTCTAAATCCCTCTTTTGCTTCTGGCATTAGATCGTTTCACTTGGGGGGCACGGGTCATTATTCCTGGGTCCTGCCTGCCCCCTACAAGGAGTAAAGCAGAGCTATGTCTGTGTGTGAAGTGGCAAGGACAGGCTTCAAGAGGCCTCTTACTCCTTCTCAATAGCCACATCTGGCGAGTGGGGATCCAGCTGTTTCCTCCTGCAGATCTGTGCATAGGCAAAGAAAGAAATGGAGAGAGAGAAAGTAAGCACAGGCAGGAGGTTCAACAACAACAAATATTTATATACCGCTTTTCAACAAAAGTTTCCAAAGCGGTTTACACAGACAAATAATAAATAAATAAGATGGCTCCCTGCCCCCAAAGGGCTCACAATCTAAAAAGAAACGTAAGAGAGACACCAGCAACAGTCACTGGAGGGGTGGATGGGGCCAGTTACTCTCCCCCTGCTAAATAAAGAGAATCGCCATATAAAAACTTGGCCTCTTTGCCCAGTTAGCAGGGGAGTCAGGGTCCCCCTTACAAAACACAGCATGCAAGGCTTGTGGCCCTCCTTAAGGATGCCCAGGCCAGCTGTCCCTCCAGGACAAGGAGTCCCTGCCTTAAGACTTCAGGATGTCACATTCAAACCCTGCAGGGACTCAGCCTTGCTTGGCTTCTCAGCCCCAAGAGAGAGCCAAGCCCCTGAGCGTTGGCTGGGCTGCATTCTGGGTCTGGCTTACTGGCTGGTTACTTGCCTGCCCGGGCTGGCCAATGAAGGTCAGTTTGGTTTTCCTCTTTGGCTGCTGCTGGGGCTTCTGCTGCCGCTTGACCCGCCGCCGCCCGGTTCTTTGGGATTGCGAAGGGAAGGGCACGCACCCATGTGCTGCGGGAGTGCCCTGCAGAGCGAACAGAAGGGGAGGCGGCACAAAGGCGAGGTCACTGGAGCAGCTGAAACAAAACGGCCAGAGGCACACACTCCCCAGGCCAGAAACGGCCCCCAACCAGTGTCCCCTTGAAACAGGGATCTCCAGATGTTGTTCACTACAACTCCCAGCACCCCCAGCTGCAACAGCCTTTGGATGGGGATTCTGGGAGTTGTAGTCAACAACATCTGGGAATCCCTGTGCGAGGGAACACTGCCCCCCCCCCGCCCCCCGCAATGCCTTGACAGCGGTGGAGATGTTCTGGAACAGCAGTCCCAAGGGGCATGCAAATGAAGATTAAAAGCAAGAGTCAGCCTGGGGATTTTCTTGCATGGCCTGAACACTGCCAGCAATGCCAGGGCTGATCCAGTCCTCAGTATTGCCCTTTCAGGTGCTGCATGGATGTTTAATTAAAACGTTAATTCAACGCTTTCCCCCACCCAAAAGAGCAGCATGAAACAGCTCTGTAGGGGTTCACGGCATGACGATTATGCAAAAAGTTTCCCCAATAAAATAAAAAGCTTGGATAAACAAACCTTAAATAACCAAATCTCTTATTTAATCCAACCGTGTCGGGGTTCACGACCTCCCAGGGCAGCATTAGTGCTCACCTGCACCTCCGGCTTCTCCTGCCAGGCCTGGCCCAGCCAGCTCTCAACACGTTGGGGGTCAAACCCCAGCGGCTCTGTTGGGTGGCAACTCCCCTTCCGCCGTGGCAGAGTCTGTGGATGTTGGTCCCCATCTCGCTCCCTTGGCAGGGACTTGCCTATCGGAGAGAACAGTCAGAACCTGAAGATGAGGGTGGGAATCCCGACTCTAAAATGAAGCCTTGGTCCCCATGGGGCGGGTCCTGTATCCACTGTATCTCCAGCATTCCTCTCCTAGAATCATCTATTGCCCTTGATAGCAGGGGAATGCTTTCCGCATGGGGTGTGACTCCAGCAGAGAAAGTCCAAACATTTCGACCACAAAGAGGGTTTAATGTTTCACAACCCAAACAAAAGGCGGTCCTTTCCAAGGAATGCAGAGTGCAAAGCCCAACCAGTTCCAGTTTACTGTTCCCCACTTGGAGTCCCGTTCCTCTGCCAGCCTCTTCCTTGACAGTTAACTTCCAACAGGGTCAGCTTCTTGGGGTCCGAGATCCATGGAATTCTCCCCGTCTCCATCCCAGGGCCTAGCAACCGTTGCCAGGCTGACCTCACTAACCCCCAGACCAAGCAACATCTAAACACATAAATGATTCTTGATTAGTCCGTTCTTCACACTCTCGACCCCAGAATATTGGCTAGCAGTTAAGAATTAGTAGTCAAGGGATGGATTTGATTTAAAATTGGCATCAGTCTCAAGACAGAAGAGATGGAACACTCTGTTAACCAGGGAGAGGAAAAAGGGAGGAACCCAAGAGATGCTGAATGAGTCGATATTGTCTTTATTCCGTATAGCCTGACATGTTTCAAGCGCGTTCAAATCCAGCTGATGCAGGATTTAATTTCCAACAAGAGAACAAAGATACAGCATACTTGCCTCCGAGGAAGAGCAATGCCCAAACGCATCAGGCTATGCAGAATAAAGACAACATTAACTTATTCAGCAACTTTGGGTTTCTTTGCCTCTTTAAGTTCCTGGTGGGTTTGGGGTTTGTTTGTTTTGGGGGGGGTGTTTCTGTTTCCCACTTCTTTTTCCTTTTTAAACACTCAGTTAACCCTGCTAGCTAAGCAGGGAGTAACCTTTTAAAGTGGCGATTCTCTTATATTTAGCAGGGAGAGAGCAACTGACCCTATCCAGCCCCAGCACAGCATCCCTCCAGTGACTGTGGCTGGTGTCTACCTTCTGTTTCTTTTTAGATTGTGAGCCCTTTGGGGACAGGGGACAGTCTCATTTATTGTTTATCTTCCTACATAAAACACTTTGAGAACTTTTGTTGAACAGCGGTCTGTAAATCTCTGTCAAGAATGCCATGCATTTCCGGGGGGGGGGGGGGCGTGCAGGAGATCTTCCTGGCACCCAATCGCCCTAGACCTCAACAGCTGTGATCATGCCTGGACAGCCAGACTCAGACATTCACACCACACACTTCAGACAGCTGTGATGGGGAGAGGCAAACATCAACCAGTCATTTATTTTAGAAAGGGAAAGGGAAACCCTGAACAGGTAAGCTTGCTGACTTACCAGAATGACAGAGCTGCATTTCCTTGTTGGTTAAAAAGCCTTCCCACCCCTCTTGGAAGTCATTTTGCACCTGTTGGAAAATTGAAAAAGGAGAACATTGTGTGTAATATTCTCTCCCACCCTGCTCCACCATTCATGAGAGCTGTGCTGCCTGCAGGCTGGCCATTTGTCAGGGAGATGTGCATGGCTAACTGTGCAGACTGCAGGCAGCGCATGGGAACATAGGAAGCTGCCGTATACTGATGCGTCAGACCAGTGGTCTATCTAGCTCAGTAATGCCTTCACAAACTGGCAGCGGCTTCTCCCAGGTTGCAGCAGACAGGAGTCTCTCTCAGCCCTCTCTTGGAGACGCTGCCAGGGAGGGAACTTGGAACCTTGATACTCTTCCCAGAGCGGCTCCATCCCCTGAGTGGGGGAATCTCTTCCAGTGCAAACACTTCTAGTCTCCCATTCAAATGCAACCAGGGCAGACCCTGCTTAGCTAAGGGGACAAGTCATGCTGGCAACCACAAGACCAGCTCTCCTCTCCTATCTCTCATTAATGCTGGAGCTGGGTGGGATGGGAGGTTGAGGAGCAAACTGGACTCTGGGAAGCAGAGGCAGCTGTACCTCCTTTGCCTGCCCTCACCCCCCAGCTTGTTAGGATGAGCCACTCCTGGTTTGTGTGTGATGTTCCCCCAAAAGGCGGCGGGGGGGGGGGAAGGGAACTCAGAAGGCCAAATAAATCCAGGAGGCCTGTTTACATCTGTGAGCCATGACAGCTGAATGGCACCTCCATACACAGAAGCAGTCTACCTCTCCACACCCAGTGACGGAGACCTTCAAGCCCTGCTTGTGGGCTGTTTGAAACAGAACGCTGGGCGAGACGGATCTTGGTTCCAGCCAACCAGGTGATGCTTGCATTTAGACTCCCCACAAGGCCTCTGCCTCCCCATAATCTGACCCACGATGGAATCAGCAGCATTTCTGATTATATGCTCAAAGCAATACAGTTAAGACTGCAGTCCTAGCCGCATTTCCTGGGGTGTCAGTCCCACTGGATCAGGACTGGCTTGCTGCCAGCAAAATGCACCCCAAGACTGATTAGCCCAGTTCAAGACTGAACTGTAAATACAAAGCTTTTCTTTTCTACTCTGCTGGGAAGGGGGGAGGGGGGAGGGAGATATGGAGAGAGAGACTCTCACCTAGGCATGAATGCCAGAAAAAAAGTGAAGGTCTTGCACGAGCTTTGGAACAAAGTGCATTATGCATTCACCTGCACAGGAGCTACAGTCTTGGTCAGAGCTCTGCTTGGATCTCCAGTTCTGCAAGGCTGGTTTGAAAACACTCTGCTTTGATTTAGCAAGCTCAGCTCTTGCAAACAACCCCTCCCAGGAAAGTGCAATAAAATTTGAACTGTCCAGAAGGAAGGCAAGGTTTCAGAGTGGGAAGAATCTTCCGTTCAGGGAAGGATAGCTGGCAAGTCCGAGAACAAGGGTGGAAGGGAAAGGGGGTAGTTATCTGGTACAGAATGTCAACATTATTTCCCCCCTTTCAGGCCCTGGGATTAAGACCTCTCTCCTCGCCTGCCCTTCCCAGTACCTACAAATGAGTCTTCTTGGCTGCCACATCTCAGAGTCAAAGAACGGCACACCTGCCGAGAGGACCGTCTGCACCTCTGGCTAGGCTCCTCCCAGTGGCCCAAACCTGCAAGGTGGAAGAGAAGGTGAAGGGAATCCAAGTTCATTCCAAATTAACTCCTAAGAAAAACTTAGCAAGTTTCTAGTCCTTATGGGGGGGGAATGAGATGTGGTGAGCAAAACTCAAGAATTTTAGGGTGGGAATAGATGAGAATAGCGTGCTCTGCAGATCCTTCAAGGGGAGGAGGCAGAAATAAGTCACTCCTCTACACAGACCTGTGCTCCTCGCCCCACTTTCTACTCCTGGGGGTAGCAGACGTTGGCAAAATAAGGACAACAATAGTAGGCTGCATGGATTTTTAAACATTTGATATGTGGAAAAGGTGCCGTGATCAATCAGGCAGGTTTATATCTGCAAACAAGCGAAGAGGCAGATTTCCAATGATGGGGGGAATCCGTGCCCCCTCCGACAGAAAAAGCTGCACTGCGCAACTCTTAGCAATGCAGTGAAGCTGCCCACGCTAGATGCTTATGATTCTTGGCTTTCACTTTCCAAAAGGGTGTAGGTTTACTAGTCCTCATGAAGGCAACGATATCTGAAGGCACCACTAGATGGCTGCCGCTCCCGAGACCTGAGAGAAGGGCTAAGCCAGTGCTTAGGACTTGGAAACTGTGTTCAGGACCAGGGCTCACCATCTAGGTCAGGCCTGCTCAACTTTGGCCTTCCTGCAGATGTTGGCCTACAACTCCCATAATCCCTGGCTATTGGCCACGGCGGCTGGGGATTATTCATTCATTCATTCATTCAATTTCTATTTATTTGTTTGATTTGATTTCTATGCCACCCTTCCAGAAATGGCTCAGGGTGGTTTATACAGAGAAATAATAAATAAATAAGATGGCTCCCTGTCCCCAAAGGGCTCACAATCTAAGAAGAAACACAAGATCGACACCAGCAACAGCCACTGGAGGGGTGCTGTGCTGGGGGTGGAGAGGGCCAGTTACTCTCCCCCTGCTAAACACAGATAATCACCACGTTAAAAGGTGCCTTTTTGCCAAGTTGCACTTTTCCAAAAAATGGATCAGGGTGGTTTACAAACAAAATAAAAAACAACTGAAACCAGTTAACTATAGAAACAGAATAAAACCAATTAAACATTCAAACAGTTTAAAACCCTGGAAAACCAGGGCAAACGTTTAAAACCATTTAAAACAGTTTACATCAATTTAAAAACCCTGGAAGGTCAGGGAGCTGTAGTCCAAAAACAGCTGGGGAGGGCCAAAGTTGAGCAGGCCTGATCTAGACCCATACCCAAATTGTGTGTGTGGGGGGGAGTGAACCCCCAAGGGCATATGTCATCTCCTGGGCCTCATCTACCTGTGATGGCGCTGTAGTACGAGGAATCCTCCTCATCGTGCGAAGTGGATCCTCCTACGTCCACCGAAGGGTCCCATTCCAGATCCACAACTCCCACTAAATTGGGAGCCTGTCGCTTGCAACGGAGAAGAGCCGTCTTCGGGGTGGGTTGGCACCTTGGGCCATTAGGGGGCAAAGGCAGTCCCATTTCATGGTTCTCCACCAGCTCCAGGGAGTCTTCCGTGAAGCAGTCTGACTCCAAGTCACTCTCTTGATCCGACCACCACTTGCTCTCAAGCACCTGGAGGAAGGAGTTGGTCAGATCATAATAGGGTTGCCAGGTTCTGGCTTTCCAAATCTGGCTGCCTAATTTGCATACTATGTAAATTAGCTTGAAAATAACTTTTGAGCAGAATAGTGACTGCATGTTTTGCTCCGTAACTCCACTTCTACAAGGACTAGAGCTTAGCTTTAAAAAAACAACAACAAAAAGCTGAAATCTGGGGGAATCTGGGTGAAATCCGAAATTCCGGGGGACATGGAAACTCTAGATTATAAAAACATAAGAACAGTCCTGCTGGATCAGGCCCAAGGAGGCCCATCTAGTCCAGCATCCTGTTCCATCCATGCAGTAGCCCACAAGATGCTGCTGGAAGCCCACAGTCAGGAGTTGAGGGCATGCCCTCTCTCCTGCTGTTACTCCCTTGCAACTGGTACTCAGAGGCATTCTGAGGCTGCAGGTGGCCTATAGCCCTCCGACTAGTAGCCGCGAACAGACCTCTCCTCTGTGAAGTTATCCAAACCCCTCTTCAAGCCATCCAGGTTGTTGGCTGTCACCACATCTTGTAGCAGAGAATTCCACAAGTTGATTATGCATTATGTGAAAAAATACTTCTGATAGTTGGTCCTAAATTTCCCGGCAACCAGTTTCATGGGATGACCCCTGGTTCTAGTGTTATGTGAGAGGGAGAAGAATTTCTCTCTATCCACTTTCTCCACACCATGCATGGTTTTATAGACTTCTATCATGTCTCCCTGCAGTCGTCTTTTTTCTAAACTAAACAGCCCCAGGTGTTGTAGCCTTGCCTCCTAAGGAAGGTGCTCTAGGCCCCTGATCATCTGGGTTGCCCTCTTCTGCACCTTTTCCAGTTCTACAATGTCCTTTTTCAGATGTGGTGACCAGAACTGTACGCAGCATCTCCAGGTAGGGTTGGGAGAGAGTCCTGCCTGAAACCTTGGAGAAGCCGCTGCCAGTCTGTGAAGACGATACTGAGCTAGATGGTACATTGATCTGTGATTGTAATAAACTGAATCGACTGAGCTCGATGGACCAAGGGTCTGAGCCGGTACCTGGCTGCTTCCTTGTCTCTACGTACCAGCCAGATGCTTCCCAGGCGCCAGTGGAAGCGGAACACCCTGTGGAAAACCTCCTGGCAGACGCAGCTCAAGTCCTGCAGCTCTTCCTCCAGCATCTCGGCATCCTCAGGCTGGCTCTTCTGGATCAAGCGTTCCCCATGCACCAGCAACCGGTCCACACGCTCGGCATTGGCTTGCACGTCTTGCTTGAACTCCTGGACACCAGGGACAGAGGCGGAGCAGGGTCAGGACTCAACACTGCTCCCACAGATCCTTTGCTGAATTCAGAACCACCCTCACATCTGATCTACTGTCATGTCTGTGGATGCTTGGATCCCGCACATTTGCTGGGCCCGAACACCAGAGCTGATACCCAACATGGATGTAAAAAATAATCATCAAGTTTCTAGCCCTCATGAGAAGCCTTGAAAACCTTGGCAGAAATATGCTGTGGTTAATTCCTGCAAAGGCTAACCCTAACCCCAAAAGATCAAGCCTGCTTGGAACCACATACTTTGCCTACATCATCCCACACCTGTGGGGATGGACAGGGGTCAGGGTTGTGAATCCTGAGCAGAACAATAACTATTAAAAAATATATATATCTGCAGAGTAACCAAGAAAAGTAACCAAGAAAATCTGCAAAGTGCCAAGAAAAGCAGAGTTCTGCACCCTGTTTTAATTAACTAAATTTGCGTATATTACAGTATTCTGATGTTTAAGTGGAATTAGACAGAATTCTGGATTACCATGCTTGGAACCTTGATATTTACTGGTGTTCACTTAATACACAGCCCATCTAAACCAGAGTTGAAAAGGAGAACAGAAAGAGTTAAGGATTCCAGGAAGCACTCCTAATTTGCACACGATTACCTAGAGACAACCTGAGACTTTGTA
The DNA here is from genome assembly GCF_027244095.1 of Hemicordylus capensis. NCBI lineage: Eukaryota > Metazoa > Chordata > Lepidosauria > Squamata > Cordylidae > Hemicordylus > Hemicordylus capensis. The sequence goes on along the minus strand of NC_069663.1, from coordinate 27,710,357 downwards.
TGTAAACAGACTAGCAGGTGCATGCAGGCCCCACCCTGTCAGGCTCCAATAGCAGGTGGGCCTTTTTCTGCCACAGAGTTCACTTTAAAAAAAAAAAGTTGATTGATTTTAACTGATTATAACATGAGCATAGAAAGGAAAACAATGTATGACTCCCAATACAACAAAGCAGCAATATGCCACGATTACATCTTAAACCGAACCTATCAAAACAAACAGCAGCACGTTGCCCTGAATTTTATTATAAATAAAGGGAGTTCAGTTATGAATGGAATCCCTCTCTGGATTCCTTCCTTCCTTTTACTTTGGTCAATTTAAAAATAATTGTCAATTTAACAAAGGACACTCTATCCACATTTTATTCAACCAGTCCAGTTATGTTGGGGGATCAGGGTTCTTCCCTTTTTTTCTTGCAATAATCCAGAGGTCCCAAAACCTCGTTTTCATTTCCCCAGAAAATTCTGAGCTAAGATGCCCCAACAGTGCAATGCATCCTTTGGGGAATGATCTTGTAGGTAATTTGCATCCTAGCTGCTTCTGCTCCAGCACACCCTCCTACTCTGCTTTACCTGTAGCTGCATCATTTTCTCCAGCAAGGTGCCTCCCGAGAAGTGCTCCACGCCTGTGAGTCGGAGATCCAGTTCCATCAGCCATACCCGGATGGTCTCGGTCTCCAATTCAAACTCTTCCTGTTGGCTCACAAAATGCTGAGGGAGGGAGGGAGGGAGGGAGGGAGAAGCAACAGCAAATCAAAGAGGGCTCCCCAGGACCCAAAGCTACCTGGACAAGCCCTCAAGCAGCTCCTTAAAAACGGTGTGCATGTATTATTCAAGTGACAAACACCAGAGGGTGCTGCCACACAGTTCCCAACCATCTGCCTGAAATGGAGTCTCTAGTGTGGGATTGGGATGAGAGAAAATGGTTAGACCAGAAGTTCCAGTGCATTCTTTCCTGATGCACCGATCAGGGCTCAGCACTTCACTGCCTTTTAAATGGGTACTTAAAAATTTAAATTTCCTAAAAAAAAAAATTTAACCCCCCCCCCCACCCCGCATCATTCAAGAATGGACAAAAAGCTGATTGGTTGATTGATGAAGTGCCTCAAGTTGGTGCTGAGTCTAAACGACCCCAGAGATCGATTCTCTCCAGGATGGTCTGTCTTCAACTTGGCCTTGAAGGTCTCTCCGTGGGGCATTCACGGCTGCCGTATTCGAGTCCACTGCTGTCGTAATCGGGGGGGGGGGGGGGCAGGGGACGATGGACTACAAAACCCTATTCTCACATTTTTCAACCTATCCTCCTGCTTGGAGAAGACAGATATGTCAAAACAGAAGGTTGAAATGTAAGGCCATGAGCCAAGATGGCTTGGAAAGGAAAGGAGACAAATCTGTGAAGGAGGACTCTCGAGAGCGATTAGTCACCACCCTGGCCAAATGGAGCCTCCCTATCCAGAAGCAGTATACCTTCAATCAGTGGATGAAGGGCACCTGCCTTTATGCCTCGCTGGTAGGCTTCCTAGAGGCATCCCTCTGGGAAGGAAGATGCCCCTTAGGTGGACGCTGGGCTCAGTCCGGCAGGGCTGCCCTTGAATTCCCACTCCATCCAGGTTTCCTCCTCACCCCTGCCTCGGCCCGCATTAGGGCTCACCTTCAGCCTCTTGTAAATGGCCGCTGTCCGGGTGCGCAGGTCATCCCAGCGCTGGTTGATTTCCTGGACTGCGGATCTGAGCTGTGGGCCGAGGGCGCTGCCACTCCTGGCCAGCTGACGGAGTTGCCGGCTCAAGGACTCCAGAGGCCACAGATGCTCCCAGACCTGCCTCTGGAGCGCCTAAAAGGAAGCAGCAAGCACGGGAGGCGGGGGCGGCAGCGGGACGGGGTCCAGGCCAAAGGCTCCGTCCCCCAAAGCGGCACCAGCCCCCAGTGACAGCCAGCGGGAGGAGCTCAGCCACTTTTCAGAAGCAGCCGCTCCGGAGCCCTTTGCAGACATGCTGGCCGGTGGGGGGGGGGTGCAGCTGGTGCTGAGCGCACTTGGCTTGGATCGATTTCCCGGGTGGGACTGACACCCTGCTTTCCCCTGACAAAGAACATCCAAGGCCGCTCCCAGTGTTTAAGGCGAGGGGGCCCTCCGAGGTCAGCATCAAGCAACCAAACCACGAACACACCAGCAGCACCCAGCTAAAATATTCGGGAGGAGCATCATGGTCACCCAGAAGACGAGCCTCGTGCCCACCTTTCAGAACATCCACTGCGGCATGTGTTAGCCAGTAGGGGCTTGTCCTGATGAGCTGGGGGTGGGCACCGGGCGAGGCACAGCTGCTTCTGGCTCCGAGCCGCTCCTCTCTCCCCCGTCCCATCACGCCCTGGCATTACTGAGAGCCCTGCTGCCTGCAGGCTGGTCATTTGTCAGGTAGAGCTGCGTGGGCTCGGCACTCGACCTGATGAATGGCCGGCCTGCAGGCAGCAGGGCTCTCAACGTTGGGGTGGGCAGGGTAGAATGGGCGAGAGGGGGTGGTGCAACCAGGGTTGCCAGGAACCAGAGGTAGCTGCCTCCCCGCTTGCCCCCCCCCCACCGGCTCATGAGGATAAGCAGCTGCTGCTATCAGCTGCTCACCAGTCCAAGCCCTCCAAGTGGCACGCCATGGGGAGGAGGAGGTTCCAGGCAGGGCCAGCTCTGAAGAAGAAGGAGGCCAGTCCCTGCTTGGGCGTTTCCATTAAGCACAGGTGTGTCTCCCCGGGAGAGACCTCAATCCCAGGAAGGGGTCCGTTTCAGCTCTCCAGCCCTGGCCCAGAGTCAAGAGGGCTGGCTCTGCGTATTGTGAATCTCTGAGCAAAGCATTCTCGGCTTCTCTCTCTCTCAAAAGCTGGAAATTCACACAAGGGTTTGGTGGCGGGTGGGAGGAGGAGAACAAAGCGGCCTTCTCTTCCCCACCTGCTTCCTCCCCGGGAAGCCGGCCCACCGGCTCTAAATGCCTCGCTTGTCTGACTTGTTGTTTTTGGCCCCTCGCTGCTCCTTCCGAGATAAAACGGGCCAAAATAGTTCTGGTGAATCCCGAGCACTTGGGGAGTTGAGGAAGAGGGCACCTTGGCCGCTCGGGAAGAGCCGGCTGGTCTGGTGGGAGCCAGCATGACTTGTCCCCTGAGCTAAGCAGGGTCCCACCCTGGTTGCATATGGATGGGAGACTTGATGTGTGAGCACTGGAAGAGATTCCCCTTAGTAGGGGATGGAGCCGCTCTGGGAAGAGCAGAAGGCTCCCAGTTCCCTCCCTGGCAGCATCTCCAAGAGAGGGCTGAGAAGGAGACTCCTGCCTGCAACCCGGGAGAAGCCGCTGCCAGTCTGTGAAGACAATCCTGAGCTAGATAGACCAAGGGTCTGACTCAGTATACGGCAGCTTCCTGTGTTCCTTACCTCAAACCTCTGCAGCTCTTTCTTGGAATGGGCAAAGGAGACCTGTGAGGACTCGGGGGAGGCCGCGGTTGCCTCGGCAGCAGAGAGCCAGTCCTGGAAACGGAAGAGCCAGTCTTGGAAGGTCTCCTGCCGCCGCCACACCTGCTCCTCCCTGGCACGGGGACAGGAATCGGTTGGGCAGTGCACAAAGCAGCGAGAGAGCCGGCTGCACAAGAGGACCCCCAGGCTGGCAAACCCCCCACCCCCACTGAATGGCCACCTCCCGGCTCAGAGGCAGGATGTCGCCTTGTCTCAATACCAGCTGCAGGGGAGCAAGAGCAGAGGAGTGGGGGGCAGGCCCTCCCCTCTTGCCTGGGGGCTTCTCAGGGGCAGCTGAGTGGGGGCACCGTGGGAAACAGGACGCTGGACTAGAGAGGCCTCATGTCCCCCGAGTCTGGATCCAACCAGGGCCGCCCAGAGTCCAAAGCCTGGCCTGGCCTCTCCTGCTCCGCGTGAAATGATTCCTGGAGATCCCCGCCCTAATATTTTCCACGTCAAGCCATTCAGAGCGCCAGGGTTGCTATCCATACCTGGAGATCGATACCGATTCCTGGAGACTCCGGCCCAATCCTGGAGAGCTGGCAACCCTGATGCTCAGCCACATACCTGCCTACTATGCTCACTCAAGTTCACGCTGAGGGTCATAAGGACAGCCCTGCTGGATCAGGCCCAAGGAAGCCCCTCTAGTCCAGCATCCTGTTTCGCACAGTGGCCCACCAGATGCCGCTGGCAGCCACAGGCAGGAGTTGAGGGCGTGCCATCCTCTCTCCTGCTGTTGCTCCCCTGCAACTGGTATCGAGAAGCATATTGATTTGTTTTTTCAACTTATTTTTCTACTGCCCGAAACTTACATCTCTGGGCGGTTTACAACAACAAGATAAAAACAAAAGTAAAACATTAGTTAAAAACAAAAACAAGAAATTTTAAACACAACAATTTAAAATGTTTAAAACAAAACAACATTAAAAACAACCAAAACCATCTCAGTTAAAAATATCTTGCCTCTGAGGCTGGCCTATGGCCACCAGACTAGTGGCCACTTATAGACTTGCCCTCCGTGAATTTATCTAAACCCCTCTTAAAGCCATCCAGGCTGTTGGCTGTCACCACATCACGTGGCAGAGAATTCCACAGGTCACGGATGTGTTGTCCCAGACGTGAGCTACTTGAGAAAACCCGGCTTGAGCTGACTCTCGGCCACGTGGCTCAGCAGCCCACATGGGGAGGAGAGTTGGTCTTGCGGTGGTGAGCACGAATGGTTCCCTTTGCTAAGCAGGGTCTGCCCTGGTTTGCATTTGGATGGGTGACTGCATGTGAGCACTGTCAGATATTCTTCTTGAGGGAAGGGGCTCAGTGGTACAGCCCCTGCTTGGCATGCAGAAGATTTGTTTGATGGTTTTTCATATTTGTAGATCACCTCAAACTCCTGTCTTCTGGTAAGATCCCAGTTTCATTCGCTGGCAGCACATCCAGGCAGGGATGTGCACGGAACCGGATGGGGGAAGTTCAAAGGCAGTGGGGTGGTGGTCTGACTTTAGGGGCGGGGGAGGGTGCACCTACCCCTCCCTCCACTTTTCCCCCATAGGCGCTCTGTTATCAAAGGCTCCTTCGGGGGGGGGCATACTTCCCTGCCACCCCTTCTCCTCTTTGCCTGCAAGGACCAGGAAGTACCTGGCGCCCGTGTGCATGTCACGCTTGCGCACATGGGCACCAGGTACTTCCTGGCACTTCCAGGCAAAGAGGAGACGGGGCGGCAGGGAGATATGCTGCTGCCAGAGGTGCACCTAGGTAACATTGGAGCCTGGACCTAAAGGCCTTTGAAGACCCCCCTCTCCTGCAAATTAAGCATCCTCATGCTCGGCAGGGCGACCACACCACCCAGGACAGACTAAAGAGGATTTGAGGGCCCCCAGGGGCTGTGGAGGACCTGGACTTTGGCCCCGAAGTCCCTGGGCAAGACCGCCTCTGGCTGCCACCCCGAAGGAGCCTTTGATAACGGAGTGCCGGGGTTAAGTGCATCCTCTCCACCCTTAAAGTCAGACCACCCCCCGCCTTCGAACCGGCCGAACCACCGGTTGTTCGAACCGGTTCAGAAGCCTCCAAACGGGTTCGTGCACATCCCTCTCTCCAGGTATGGCTGGGAGAGACTCCTGCCTGAAACCTTGGAGAACCACTGCCAGTCAGCGCAGACCATGCTAAGTGAGATGGGCGGAGGGTCTGACTCCGTATCAGGCAGCTTCCTACCCTCCACAGTGCAACAGGCCCTCTCACCTGATCTGCTTCTCCACGGACTTTGTGCACAGGTTACAAACAGCCACTCCTGGCGGCACCAGCTGCTCCACAAAAGGGCCGACGAGCCGAGAGCATCTGCAATTGTCCCGAGGAGGATCCAGGGGGAGATCATCCCCACGTGAGCAAACTCCCTGCATCCCAGAGCCTTGCGATTGCCTCAGTCCTTGGCAGAGGATGCGTCGGGCCTCTCTGGGAGTTTGCAGATCGCCCAGGAAACCATCAGTGCTACGTGACGCACCATTCACAGAGCGAGCTCCAAGCAACCTTTAATCCTGCCTGGGGAGAAGGAGAGTTTCTTTTTAGGACAAAGTAGATCAAGCCAGTGGTAGGTCCTGAGCCAGACAGACAAGAGCCAGCATGGGGTGGTCGTTGGAGTGCTGGGCCAGGAGGACCAGAGAGAACCGAGTTCAAGTCCCCAGGCAGCCACAGAACTCACTGGGTGACTCTGGGCAGTCACTTCTCTCTCAGCCCGCCCTACCCTACAGGGTGGTTGTAAGAAACAAAACATAAACATGTACACTACTCCGGGGTCAAATGCAAAAGCAAAACAACCTGAAAACTAAAGCACAGTGGTCTGATCAACAGTAACGGAAGCCCATTTGAAAGGGGAGACAAGGGGGCTCACCAGGATGACATTTCTGCCCACGGGCGGGTCCAGCACTGGCATGAACGATGCAATAAGAAAGTGCTCTGCAGATGAGCAGAGTGCATTTCTCCAACCACTGCATATCCCCGACACATCTGAGCAGGGGGGACGGGGGGGGTCCCAAGCAATTGTGGTGTGCTGCTTCGCCCCACCGCCCAGTGCAGGGGGGGGGAGCCACAATTCCAAAACGGAAGCTGCAGGCTCAGAAAGAAGTGCCACGAGGAGGGGAGGTTGCCACCAGGCGGCTCTTCTCTCCTGCTGCTTCTGGCAGGGAGAGCGAGGGAAGGACCTCCTCCAAGGCAAAGCTTGCAGGGCTCCGAGCGGTTCCCAAGCTGGCTGCCATCTTGCCGGAACCCCAAGAACCGACCGCCTGAGGCCAGGGCCTGCCCCGCCTCGCCTCACGAAAGGGCCGGAGAGGCCTTGATGCTTCCTGCAGAGCTGTCTCCTCGGCACTAGGCGTAGCCCCCGCATCGGGGACCTCTCCACCTCTCCAGGAGGGCCCGCCCAAGAGGCAAGCCCCCTCTGGGGAGGAATGAAACCTGGGGAGGGCAGCAGGCTGCTGGCTCGTGGCAGAGAGTGGAAGCCCACCAAGGGCCAGGCATTCTGCCCCGCTTGGGACAGACACGGACACACGCCCCACTGCCCGGCTCCTTGCTGAGGAGGAGCCATTTCACGGCCGCTTATCTTCCCCTCCGCAAACACACACCTGAAGGTTTATTGCCCCGGGAGCCCATAAAGAAAAATGCCGATTGAGTATTTTCCACGCCACCTGCTCAACTGACAGCGCGAAGAGAAGGCAGAAGCTGCCCTGGGAGGAGCCTGCAGCCCAAGCGGTCCAGCCTCCTTGTTGACGGCCCGTTTCCATACAGAGAGAACGAGTCGTACATGCACAAGAAGCCGTCCCACTTGGCCCCAAAGTTCCGTTTCCCCCCAGCTCCTGGCACAAGGGCAGGCTGCAGTGACTCACTGAAACGCCCTCTGCACATGATCAGAGGCACTCTGTTATTGCTGTGTTCCAGAAATGCGCCCAAGAAGTCCTAATCTCAGATTAAGCCCTGACTCTCCTTAAGGTGCAAGGATGCAATTCACCCTCACTGTGCCAGACAGCCCCCCTTGCAAGAATTAAGCCACACATGGGGAACACGAGGGCCCTCCTGGAGAGCGAGGCCCTCTACCCCATGGTGGTGGGCCTCTTCCTTAGCCCCAGATGCAGGGGCTACTCCTAGTGCTGAGGACACAGCCTTGCATGAGGAAAGGAGTTGCATGCAACAAGCGACTTCTCCTCCGGGGAATCGTTCCATAGTCTCATGCTGCAGACAGCTCAGGTGAGTGAGCCAGCTCACATGTGACAACGAAACTGGACTTGATGCTTCCTGCAGAGCTGTAGCACTAGGCGTAGCCCCTGCATCTGGGACCTCTCCACCTCTCCAGGAGGGCCCACACCAAACCCCCCCCGCCCCCCCCCCCCCACACATTCACCTGGAATTTTCTCTCTCCTGGCTTTTAGCATCTATCTCCTCCGGGATGGAGAGGTGCATTCACATATCGGTCAAATTTACCCCAAAGTCCCTGCGAGCTATCTTCACGCATGACTCAGGGTTTTCATTGCGTGTTACAAGTGTAGCCCGGTTTATATCTGGAGTAAATAAATAAATACATACTTTTTGTGTCAGTTTTTGGAGGCAACTTTGGACTCACAGTAAAGCCCTGCAGAAAACCTGTGCTAAACCTTGGCTGTCTGGGAAAGCTCCTGGGATACAGGTCGGCTTGAGCTAAATCAAGGGCCTGTTTAAAGTGCTCTTAGCATTTCAAAAACCTACTCGTAAGGTTCCTTGACTTGCACCCTTCCCACTAGTCTTAAAAAACAAAAAAGCCTTCTCTTGTAAATTGTATTTAATATGCTTTTCAACTAAGGCACTCTTTTAGTCATCCTTTCCCCTGTTCTTGGAGCCGTCTCTCTTGTTGGATGCCAGCACCTTCTTGCTGTCTCCCTTGGAATAAAAAAAAATATGCTGGAGGGTCATAGGAACACAGGAAGCTGCTTCCTATTGAGTCAGATCACTGGTCCATCTAGCTCACTATTGCCTACACAGACTGGCAGCGGCTTCTCCAAGGTTGTAGGCAGGAGTCTCTCTGGGAGATGCCAGGGAGGGAACTTGAAATATATGAATATACCTACAGAGCACCTCACTCCACTGGTTGGTGCTTTGCAGGAAGCAAGAAATCACCCAAGAATCTGGCCACAAATCCTCTACGATACACAAGAGTCTTACCAGACAAATCAATGTAGAAAGTTGTCACTGAAAAATGTTTCCTGAAGGAAGACACAAAACTGTCCACAAATCGTTCAGTACCAGAGATGGAAAGCCCAAACAAGTATCTCTCTCTCTCTCTCTCTCTCTCTCTCTCATCTCCACCCTTGGCAATTTGGTTAGAAGATTTGCCACCCTTCAGCTGTACCCATGTTTCGCCAGGCTGTTCCTGGAAAGGAAGGAAGCAAGATCACTAGGCAAACAATATTAATCCTCTTCCCAAATGAGGAGGCAGAGTAAATAGCAACGCCGGGTTTCTTTCTTTCTTTCCTAAAATGGCTTCACTCTCAAGTTGCAAATGTCACCTTAGGTGCTGGATTGGAGGTGGGCAGGATGCCGTTACCAATGGCCCCAAAGAAAAGAGGAGAGAGATGTGATCCCTTTGTTAGAAGAAAAGGCCAGAAAAGGATAACTGTTGCAGGAGAAGCTGTTGAGCAGGATTATCAAAAGGCACAAAGAACAGTGTGCATTACATTCTCACGGAACCTGTTCCAAAAGCTCAGAATTTAGCTCAACTGCTACCGTGTAGTTCTTCTGTCTGCTTCTCTTGAAGGAAATAAACTAGAGTTGCTTACCCAATTAAAGAAAGCTTAGTCGATTCATCCTATTTGTTTTAATCAATCAAATCTGCATATTACTAAATCAATTGTTTTGAGGGGGGGATCATCAAACAAGGTGCATCTTGGGAGAGGCATTCCCTCCCCGTGCAAGAGTGAAGGTGGAATGCTTCTTCCATCTTGCACAGGATGGAATGCCTCTCAGAAGATATTATAGGTACTTTATTTTCAATACAAGCTTTCAAAAGTATTGCCTGATTAATCAGAGGTGCCTTTTCAGTGGATTTAAAAGGGGTTTAAGTCGATCAAATTAAAGGTTACAGTTCTAAAATAAATCTGTTTTCCTACCAACTCTTTGATCAGGCTAACAAAATTCTAACTTTTGAAGGCCTGCTTGTGAGAAGCAGGATGTGGCTCTCCAAAAATATATAGAATTAAACAACAGCCCTGAAATCCAAAGCTTAATTTGAAATGATGTTCATTAGAGTTCATCCTCAAACTTGTTTGCAGAGCCAGGATTCAGCAGTAGACGTCATGTGGTTAAAAAAAGAGGGTGCCTCTGTGCATGTGCAGAGTGAATTCATCTTCATGAATACATAGTCTACAATAAGGAGGCCGAGTGTGTAGGTCAGAGATTGCAGTATTCACATAGGTTTGCACCCATCCTGGCATCTCCCTGTCTCATTTTTAAGAAGTTAGGCACTGCCAGAATTTAACACATCCTAACAGTATAAAATAGGAAGGTATTGAGGAAAAACAGGCTCCTGCCTGCCTAAAAACCCTTTGCCCTAATTCTGGGTGTGTGGAGTTGTTTGTAGATCCTTAGGGGAGTAAAAAGGCACACTCTGCGCATTCTCAGTTGCACTCTTGCCACTATTAATAGTACTCAAAACAGGTTCCAAGGCAGAGACTCTAGTTCAAAATGAAGTGCGATCTGGCTAGAGGAACGTTTTCAACGTGCGTGTTCGGCAGCAAGAAGTCCTTTCGAACTGGGCCAACCAGCTGCCCTTTTAGGCTCTGAACAAAACGCTGTGTCCCAGCAGTGCCCTGCCTTATCTGCCCCTCGTGCCTTTCCAAATATTGCAAATATTCCCTTTGCAGCAAAGACAAACACTGTGCTCCTCTCCTGGCGGTTGCAGAATTATTCCTGCCCCAGAGCAAACAGCTCCGTCCCCCCAGGCCGTCTCTGGCATCCTCCACCAGCAGACTTGGCGGAGAAGCCTGGGGATCCTGCCATTGGTCTGCTTGCTTCTTGGCACGGCATTGAGCTTCATTATTTATTATGATTATTTATTCAATTTCTATACCGCCCTTCCAAAAATGGTGCAGGGTGGTTTACACAAATAAGATGGAACCCTGTCCCCAAAGGGCTCATGATCTAAAAAGAAACAAGGTAGACACCAACAACAACCACTGGAGGTAACTGTGCTGGGGGTGGCTATTGCTTACAAACAGAGGAAGCTGTCACATACTGAGTCAGACCATCGGTCCATCTAGCTCAGTATTGTCTTCACAGACTGGCAGCGTCTTCTCCAAGCTTGCAGGCAGGAATCTCTCTCAGCCCTGTCCTGGAGATGCTGCCAAGGAGGGAACTGGGAACCTCTCAGATGCTCTTCCCAGAGCAGCTCCATCCCCTACTAAGGGGAATCTCTTCCAGTGCTCACACTTCTAGTCTCCCTTTCATATGCAACCAGGGCAGACCCTGCTTAGCTAAGGGGACAAGTCATGCTTGCTCCCACCAGACCAGCAGGGCTGAATCTGAGCCAGAGTTGCATGCAAGAGCGTGTTTCCAGGTGTTTGTGTAGCAAGAGTAGAACAGCCTCTGAGCGTGCTCAGAGTGCATTCATCCACCCCACCCCCACCCCTACTCTTTTCTCCACAGGTGGCCCAGGGACAAGAGATTATTTTGCCCTCTCAGTCCCAACATTAAGCAGCCCAGTTACCAGGAGAAAGATATTGTTTGGTTGGTCATGAGGAGAAAGGGAAAGGGGTTATCATGGGAAGCTACCTTTCTACCAAGTCAGAGCATTGACTCACCTATCTCAGGACTGCCTACTCTGACCGGCAGCAGCAGCTCCCTGGGTTTTATAGGGAGTCTTTCCCAGCCCTACCTGGATAAGTTGCCAGGAACAGAAACTGGGGCCTTCTGCATGCCAGCCACGAGCTGCACCACTGAGCGAGAGCCCCGAACCCACTGGATCCTTCCCATACTGGAGAAGGCACCACCACAGGCTGATCAAACAGGGCACTTCTGGCCACGCCTTGAAACTCCGGCGGCAGAAAGAGGTGGCTTGCTGCTCCCTGCCAGGATTCTTGAGCCACTTGCGCCTGCTCTGCTCCCGTCCCCAGAGCGGTTGCCTCCTCGGGCCTCCCACCCCCTCAGCAGAGGCCGTGCCGCACCTTCAGGAACACCAAGCAAAGTTCCAAGCCGGTCAGCCACCATCAGGCCCTCCTAGGCTCGGGAAACAGAGGCGAGAGCCTGAACAAGTCAGGGCACTGCTTCAGAGAGCCACCGCGAAAGCCAGCCACTTCCCCAACGGCCCCTGGCAAAAGCCTCGCCGCGTCTAATAAGCAGCTTGCAAAACAGTCAAGAGTCTGGCCAGTTTCTGCACACACTCAAGAGTGGAAATGAGTTTGTCGAAGCGGAGGAGGAGGCTGGGATTGTGGGTGTGAAGGAGGCTTGGATCGTGTCCTGTGTCTTGAACGTCTCCCGCCCTGCAGAACTCCCTGCCTGGAAAGCGAGCGTGGCTCCGCTCCAGAAATGGCTGCCCAATGCCTTAGAGTCATCATAAAGAGAATGCCCTCGAGCATGCACAGAGTGCATTTCATTTGTCATCACAGCCCATCTGCACTTTGGGAGATAATCTGGGTCCAGGTGCCTTTGGGAGACACTGGAGGAAGTGCAAGCGATATTTGCAAGGTTAATAAACAGGACTTGCTACCCATTGCTAGAAGGCCGCCTTTCATCCTGGATTTCCGTGCCCATCTTTAAAAGCAGCCAGTCCCCCCACAGCAACGCCCCAGATATACAAAGGGTCCTGCTGGACCAGAGCCAGAGTCCATTGCCCTGCTGTTGCTGCACACAGAGGCTTCTGGGAAGCCCACGACGTGGCGGGCACAAGGGCGGCTTCCTGGCCGCCACCACCAGCAACTGGCCTTCCAAGGCACAGGCGCCCCATGCTGCTGCTGAGCCCCCATCAGATGGGAGACAACAATGGGAAACAGTGTGACAGCATCGGCCAGCGTGGTGTAGTGGTGAGAGTGCTGGACTAGGACCGGGGAGACCGGAGTTCAAATCCCCCTTCAGCCATGAGACTAGCTGGGTGACTCTGGGCCAGTCACTTCTCTTTTTCAGCCTAACCTACTTCACAGGGTTGTTGCGAAAGAGAAACTTATGTAGTACACCGCTCTGGGCTCCTTGGAGGAAGAGCGGGCTATAAATGTAATAATACTAATAATCATAATCGGGGTCCCCTGTTCTAAGGTAGACTGCTGCTGCTGCTGCTGCTGCTGCTGGAACCCAGACGGGGAGCTGAAGAAGCGGTCTCGAACACCATCTCTTCGGCAAACTTTACAGGCAAGCCTGCCGGCCACTTTGGCGGAGGAGCGGGGTGGCGGCAGCAGCAGACCCGGTGCAGATCGAATCGGCAGGAGAGACGCGGCGGGGGTCCTCCCGCCCCCCCCCGCCCCGGCAGGTGGGCAGCGGAAGCTTGCAGCATCCCGGGCTTCTTCGAGGGGCCCAGGGCCGCGCGCTGGCCTCCTCTCCTCCGCCCCCCACCCCGGGCAGGGCTCCCCAGCCGCGCCTCCCCCCGAGAGGCGCACTCCCCGCCTCGCCCCACTCACCCGCCGGGCTTGGCTCTCCGTCGGCGGCGGCACTGGCTGCGCTGCGCTGCGCTGCAGTCCTCTGGCTGGGCATCGCCGCGGCCGCCTGACCTTTCGCGCCTGTCAATCATTAAGCCGCCGCCGCCGCCGCGCGCTAAAGCCAGCAGCGCCCCCGCGGCTGCAGCCAGGCCGGCCCCCTCGTCGCCCCGGATGCCCGAGGAGGAGCAGGGGAGCAGCGGCTGCCTCCTCCCGCGCGGCGGCACAAGGAGGAGCGAGCCCGCCCGGCGCGCAGAGGGGCGGCTGCCTGCCGGCCAGGTAACGCGAGGCTCCCGCTGCTGCAGCGGCAACGAGGCCCGGCCCAGCCCAGCCCAGCCCGGCCCCCTGCCAGCTGCTGCTGCTCCCTCGCAGCTGCACGGGCCGAGCACCCCCACCTGCGGCTGCTTCGCGGAAACATCCGGGCCGCCCTGCCCCGACGACCGGGAGGCTGCTTGCCGGTTGTTATCATTGGGACTCCCCCAGAAAGGGCCGTCTGGCGCTGGTTGTGTTGCAGGCTGAGTTTCCCCTTTGAAAAGGCACAAGAGGAACCGGAGCTGGGCAGCCGAGATCCAGGGGAATGCCCCCGGAAGACACCGTCCAGAGAACTAGCCACTGGGGCCAGCCTGAGAAGATGCTTTCTTCCAGGCTGCAGAGATCCATCTAGCCCAGTCTGTTCTGGCCGGCAGTGGGTTTCTGGCAAGGGAGGCCTTGACACTTGCGACTAAAGGACACATCTCTTGCCTGCAGATTTGTCTGCTGCCTTTTGCCTCGGAAGAGTTTCACAGCATACCTTTTAAAAAGCCAAGAATAAACCAAGTGCAAGAGGCGCCCTCAAAAGCTACATCCTCCAACCTGAGAATATCAGCTTAATACATGAAGGAATACCCAGAAATGCCAAGTTTCTAGCCTTTATGGTGACAAATATAGGCCTGAGAGTAGATGGGCAAACGTCTGAAGGAGTCTGGATCTGGGGAGGTGCTTGAATAGGCCTCAGGCCAGAGCCTGAGCATGTGATGGCAAGGGAGAGGGTACCCCTGAGCATGGGAAAAGGGTAGAACTGCCAACTCTCTAGAACTGGCCTGCATCCATCCAAGGACTGAATCATGGACACTGGGAACCCCTCCCTGCAATCGTGGGGCTCCCAGGGGCAGAGTCTGGGACCGGTCTTTCGAGTGCCAAGTTCCCACTCCGCCATTCAGGGAAAACCAAGACCACTAAGGGCTTTGCAAGAACCACACGCAGAACGACCCTCATCAGGTTGACACACAAAGGACAGAGTCAAAATTTTATTTGAATGCTGCCGATGCTTCAAAACTAGCACTTCCTCATGAGACAGGCCAGGAACAGAAACCTGAAATTAGGCTTTATGAGCTGGAACGAAAATATGGAGAGGCAGCTGGTGGCACAACATGCTCAGAGCAGCTTCTGTGCTGGGAGAAAGACCTAGGAGTCCAGACTCCCACTGCTCTGGGCTAGCCCTCCAAATACCATGTACAATTCTTGCCCGCTGGCCCATGTGCCCAGGCAAGGACACACTGTATGCATGGCCAAGGCCCTCCTCCACTGCCTCTGGGGCTTATTATTCTTGTCTCTCCTGTGCTATTTTTTCCCTAAATAGCTCATGCAAATTTGCTGGTGGTGGCAGAAACTTTCCCAGATACCATGCATGGGTCTCGCAGTCTCTCTCCTTCTCCAGCCTAGCTCTCACTAGCAGCAGGGAAAGGTGGTAAACCTGAGCCACGCCATTTCAGACTGCAGGCAGAGGCTCACACGATGAAATTCAGCCCCACGCCAAAACAAAAACACAACAAGAAGCAAGCCCCTCTCTGCACACAGAAACTGTCCCTGTGCATCAGAGAGAACATCCGGCTAAGGTCCCTTCCTCCTCCTCCTCCTTCTTCCCGGCTTTGCGTTTTCTCTGTTCGTGGCATTGGTTTGGACGGAGGACGGCTCCATCCCACAAGCTCCCCAGGAGGCCTCCGTGAAACAAGTCACTTCCTCCTGCCCAGGATGATGGACGTCTTCAGCACTTTGGGGACGAGGCGGATGGTGAGCGACACCCGCGTTCCTCGGCTCAGTGTGTCCCCAACCGCGGAGCTGCTCCCGCCGGCGTTGACCACTTTCTCAGTCACAGTGTCCTCTGCTACGAGGCGGATGCCGTGCAGGTAATGGACATACATGTCCTGCCTCAGGACCAAGAGGCTGCGGGGCTTCAGGAGCAGGGAGAGGAAGTGACGCTGCTCCTCCGTCTGAGGGTCAGGCCCCTTGGGAAGGGGGGAAATGTATCGTTTTAATGTTCAATATTGGGTTTTAAATGTTTTGAATGATTTTAATTGTAAACCACCCAGAGATGCAAGTTTTGGGTAGTACAGAAATATTTTAAATAAATAATAAATAAAAAGGAAACAGAGAACTTCTCTGTCCCTCCCAGCAACAATGCCTCCCGCTCCAGCCCAAACCAGTCTGCTAAGGAGCAGAAAGGGGCTGAAGGATGGTATCTATAGATTTGCTTTTCATTATTCACCTGTTCACCCTCCATGTGCTGCCCTCTGCTGACGGGATGGTAGAAGTCCAGGAGGGTGTGGGACCCTAAACTGATGGTTGTGACGGTGGGGAAATACAGAGGGCCATCTTCATGAGGCTGGAAGCAAAACAGACCAGCCAGCCATAAGAGAGAGAGAGAGAGAGAGTCTCCAAAGCACCTCCACCCCTCGTTTTGAGACATGGCTGGGAGAGGTTACCATGATGCCCTCTCCAGGACGGTACTCGTTCACCAGGACGTGATTCGCTGGTTTCCCTCCAAAGACGCCGAGGGAGGAGACTTTGTCAGCGCAGGCTTGGAGCCAGGGAGGCAGGTTCTCTAGGACCATCCCTTTTGGGTGGGGCAGTCCTCCTGCATGCAGAGGTAGAGGAACAAGAGAAGAGTCACCTATTCTGAGATGCTGGAGGTGCAAGAATCCTCCTGTCTTAGGGATGAACGGAAACCCCCTCCCATTCCCACACCTCATTTGCAGACAGTGCAATTGTAGGGGAGGAGTGTCAGAGATTTTCAGGGGGCAAAAGGTGATGGGGAGGAGGTCTTACTGGCATTGTTCATCTCTGCCACTGGGGGCCACCAACCTTCCCCCCCCCTCCAATTCCTCTCTGAACAACACTACACAATGCAAATCTGATGTAAATCGCCCAGCATATCTTGATCTACCTTTTGCCAACAAACTGGATCATGCCAAGTTACTCCACATGCACACCATATAAAGGATTCTCTCTCTCTCTCTATACACACACACACACACACACACACACACACACTTTACCCCAGTTCTGCAGTCTTCTCCCAGACAGCTGAGTCCACTTGGGCTTGGGGGCACCATAAACCTGAAGACAGCAAATACAGGGTGTTCAGACATCAGTTGCAGGTTTTGGAAGGACACCCTGGGCACAGACAACCCTCTTCCCAGCCACTATGTAGAAGTCTCACAGCCTCAGTTGTGAGGGCATGCTCTCAGCTTTTGCCTGTGGGCTTCCCAGAAGCATCTGGTGGGCCACTGTGTGAAAAAGGATGCTGGGCTAGATGGGCTTCCTTGGGCCTGATCCAGCAGGGCTGTTCTAAGGTTCTTAAATGCAGCTGCAGGCCTCTCAGACGAACGGTAGAGACCAGCAAAAGCAGCTTTATAGAAAACATATTGGACAAACTCAGGAGGATGGGCACACCAACAGCTAGGATACTTAGATGGAGCCTCTATGTTTACAGGCAGTCTACCTTTGATTCTCAGATATTAAGAAACACAGAGGAGCAGCTGTCTCCATTTTGCCCTGCTCCCCAGAGACACCTGGCTGATTACAGCTGGAGATGGGATACTGGTCTAGGTGCTCTTTGGGACAAGCCAATTCCTCATGCATGATGGGAAGGCTAAAACAAATGCACACACCTGTTGCAAAAGATAGGCCTCCTCTGCCTCCGTGATGAAATCTGGAACATAGTAGGCAGCTGGTGGAGACTGTGAATAGAAGGGAGAATCTTGGTGTGGCAGCACCTATGAAACACAGGCCTGGACTCCAAGGAGGAAGGGACCTCACCACCTCCCAGCTACTGCCACGAGATTACTGGATGCTCCTCCAGGCCGGGTCATGTGCAATCCGGGTCTGGCTGCATCTGTGAATTGCCCCACTAACTCAAGAGCTCTCCAAGAAGTATGGCTATATTCCAGTCCTTGTAGAAAACTGGGTGGGTGGGTCCTCCCACACCATGCAGAGTGTTATGTCTCATTTAAAGCACCCCCACACTAGTCAATTTAGGTACCCAAAAGATACTGGTTGTCAGCAGAGTCGGAGAGCTGGGAGGGATCTTGGAGGGCATCTAGTCCAACCCTCCACTCAGTGCAAGGAACTGTGAGTTTTGGAGGCTGCAGCCAATAAAACCCAAACATCCAGATACTCTGACTGAAAAGGCAAACACAAAGAAGAGGAGAGTAGCAAGCATGACTTGTCCCCTTAGCTAAGCAGGGTCCGCCCTGGTTGCATGTGAAACGGAGACCACAAGTGTGAGCACTGTAAAATATTCCCCTCACAGGATGGAGCTGCTCTGGGAAGAGCATCTAGGTCCCACGTTCCCTCCCTGGCAGCTTCTCCAAGATAAGGCTGAGAGAGATTCCTGCCTGCAACCTTGGAGAAGCTGCTGCCAGTTTGTGAAGACAATACCAAGCTAGATAGACCAATGGTCTGACTCAGTATATGGCAGCTGCCTATGCTCCTAAATCTGAAGTCTCAAGAGAAGCTTTGCCCCATATCTATACAGTTCTACAATTGCTTCCCTTTGTCATCTGACTCACTTCTAATTGTGCGCGTGCAACTAAAGCGAAGGGAGCTTGCTCCCTCGTCAGCAAGTGGGTGGTAGAACGAAACATGCTAAATCCGTTGCTAAGGAGCCCAAAGGGAACCAAGGATTCTGCCCAGTGTTCCTCTGACAGGGAATCCCAGATGTTGTTGATTACAACTCCCATAATTCCCAGCCAAAGGCCGTCACAGCTGAGCTGGGGATGCTGGGAGTTGTAGTCAACAACATCTGGGATTCCCTGTTAGAGGGAATGTGGATTCTGCCCCCAAGACAGTACCTGCTTGACACGGAAGGGCTCCAGCGTCGGAATCCCGGGGCATGCTTCGGACATCTCAGAGCTAGGATATGCTGCAAAGCAAAGTGGGACGTTCTAGGTTTCTCCTGAAACCATCACAGATCCACGGACATCATCCAGGTAAGCAGAAGGCCCTTGTTGTTCACCTGTGCAGGGGGAGAGGAATCAACAGCCACACTTCAGACAGTGTTAGGGGAAGGATTTGAACCTACCTGGCAGTTTGGGGCAGGGAAGAAAGGCAGTACAGGAGGCGGCACTGGCTCCATATCCATCCCTTGTTACCCTGACCTCTCCCTTCTTCCATTGTCTTGTTACTCTTCCCTATTGTATGTTCTTAGATTGTAAGCTCCTTGGAGCAGAGCTCTCCCCCTCCCCACTCTCCTCTTTATAGAACTTTGGAAAGGACCTCGGAGGTCTTCCGCTGCTCAGTGCAGCAAACAGCAAGGACAAGCCAATGGCAAGTGGCTGGCCAGCCTCTGTTTGGAAGCCTCCAGTCAGTGAAGGATAGCCCACCACAGCAATGAGGCAGGCTGTTCCACGGTCAGGCAGCCCTTACAGTTTTGATCCTCAGCAAAGCACCATATACTTTGTGACAAAACAGGGGTGCCTCTATGCTTTCCTGGGATCCACCCTCAGTAGAGAGAGTGCTCTGATCCCAAATCAAGGAGCAACGCCACTCCTTCGAGGTAGGCAGACTGACCCAGCCACTGACCCAGGTAAGCCACTGACCCAGCTTAGACAGGGCTCCAACAACCTAGAATGGTCTGGCGTGGGACTTACAGGCACTGTACAGCCAGAGTCCACACAACCCAGTTCTAGACAACAAGATATTATTCAGAAGCAACTCAACGTGGGGAAGCGTTTTGCAAGGAACCCTCCAGAACCTGTTAAATCAGACTGAAGCCACTTCTAAGGATATGGACTTTATTAAGAAACAAGGATTGCACACAGCATAAAGAATTGGTTGGGGTTTTTTTAAGGTTTCATCACATACCTTGACAGCACCCCAGAAATGCTGCACGTAACCTGTTGGATTTCTGCCTGCTGCGTGGTGCAGTGATTAGGCCTGCCTTGGGGAGAAAGAGCGGGGAGGGTAGTTCAAGGACCCAGGGGGGTCTGGCTACCCAGCCTCTGGAGAACCCAGGAGTCCTGATCCTCAGCAATTCCCACCCCCCACCCCAGGGCGGGGGGGCCTCGGAAGAGCCCCGAGCTTCCCCCCTCCCCGCCAGCAACTCACTCGTTCGCAACAGACAGCAGAGCCCACACTTCCGGGTGTCCAGTTGAGTGGCAGCACCCTCCGTCCAATGAAAGGGGATTTCAGGGGAGACTCAGCCTTCCTAGGACCAATCAGATCTCTGAGGCATGGGGCGGGGCAGTGCCTTGGAGATCGGTCCTGGTCGGGCGGGGGGAGGAGGAACAGGACTCCTGGGTTCCTTTCAGACAGGAGGGGGAGCGCAGGGGAGCGCAGGGGACGGGAGGGGGAGCGCAGGGGACTCCCCCCTTAGACCAGGTAGATGATGGGAGCAGCAGAAAGGCTTGGAGTCTGGGATTCCCTTTAAGGGGATCTAGGCAGGGTGCCTGCCTGAGATCCAGGACGCCTGGGTTCTTTTGGAGGCGGGGCGGCGGTGCTGCGGGAAGCTTCTCCCTCCACCCCGCTTAGATGCCCTTAAAAAGGAAGGCACAAATCTGGAGGAGGAGGTTATTAGCCCTGCTGCGGGCTAAATCGAGCCTCCATGTGCAGAGGCAGTCTACCACCAGACGAGCAACACGGCTTGCGTCCTCCGAGGCTTTGGAACAGGCTCCCCCTGCGGAAAGAAGAGCCTCCTCTTCATCTCTTGCCACTTTTAAGAAAGGCGGTCAAGACACATTGGTTCACCCAGGCTTTTAATTAGATACTGTTTTAATAGTTGAATGGTTTTTAAAAATAGTTTTAACGTTTTAAATCTTGAATTGTTGTAATGTCTTTTAACCTTTTTTTATTTGTTGTTTTTATATTGTAAACCACCCAGAGACTTGTGTTTTGGGCGGTTTAAAAACATGTTAAATAAATAAATAGATTAGAGAGCGCCTTCTTCATCAACCCCGCCGCCGCCTGTTAAGATCATCAGGGGAGGTCTGGTTGCGGTTGCCACTGGCCCAGTTGGTGGCGACTCGAAACCGGGCTTTTTCTCGAGTTGCCCCGGGACTCTGGAATGCGCTTCCTAATGAAATTAGAGTTTCCCCATCTCTGAATGTCTTCAAGAAGGACCTAAAAACATACCTGTTTAGTCAGGCTTTTTCATTTATAGTTTTAAAGATTTGATTTTAGAGTTTTTATTGCATTTTAAATTTTTTTGATTTGTGTTGATGCTTTAAATTGTGAAACGCCCAGGGACTTTTTTGTATGGGGCAGTATATAAATGTACTAATAAATGAATGAACACACTTGTGAGCCTTTTTGCAGGCTTCTGAGAGGAAAGTGAGCTAGTACACAGGATACTATGCTGGGAATCAGGACTCCTGGGTTCTTTTGCCGCAGAGCAAGGCCAGGGGATTTGGGAGCCAAAGTTCTTTTGCATTTGTCCAGAGCTTGCTGCTCCGGCCCTCTTGGGCTTCAGTGGCCTCCTAATCCATTTATGACCTCTTGATCCAAGAAAGCAGAATCAACACAGACCTGTCTGCAGCAGCAGCAGCCGCGATGCTGCATCTCTTCTCCTCCTCTGCTCTGGCACCCAATTTCTGTGCTTGTCCTGGGCCTGCTTTTCAGAGACCCCAGTAACCCCACTGTGAGGAAGGCAAAGTACCAGTGGCAGAAATGAATGCATCTCCCTGCTCTTCCCTGGCTGCCTCCTTTGTGTTGAATCTTGGATTGTAAGCCCCTGGGGGCAGGGGCCTGTCCTCTCCTACTTTGTGCAGTGCCAGCACATTGGCGGCGATTCCTGCTGCTGTCAGATGCCTACTCCTTGCATGTTCTCACCTTGCCATCTTGAGGGCCCTTTTCTTGAATTCTGTTCTGACCTGCTCCCCTTCTGGTATTTTCTGGCTCTTCACTGTAGATCTGAAGTTCTATATCTCTAAGGTTCTTGTACTAGATCAGGGCTTCGGAACCTTGGCTCCCCAGATGTGGTTGGACTACTACTCCCATTATGACCTGCCAACAGCCATTGTGGCTAGTGGATGATGGGAGTTGTAGTCCACCCACATCTGGGGAGCCCAAGTGGTGGAACCCTGGGCTAGATTGACCCCAGCCTAGTCCCCGGTGGAGCAGACAGAAAGGAAGAGTCGTGGACGCAATGCACATAGAAACACTTTTTATTAATTTGTTAATAACAGATAAGCAATAGCATAGTGATATTTTTTTCATGCTACATTTCCCCCCCTCTTTTCTTCCAGTGGGCCTGGATGGATGGGGGTTTGGGGGAGACATAAATCATGCAAGTGTCAACAGAGAGCTCAGCAGAGGGGCAAGCCACTCACTCAACAGTTTACAAAGTTATTGTCTTAAAAAAATAAAAGAATATATATGTAGGCAGAAGAGTGCAACCCAGTGTGATTTCCACCACAAAAAAAGAAAAAAGGGAAGAAATCTTAGGGAAAGCCACCACAAAGGGCTGCTGTGGAGTTTGGCGTTTCAGTGCTAAGTGGTATCTGGCAGCATGTGGGGGAAAGCCCAGCTGAGAAGTCTAGGGCAGGGGTGAGCCCAGGTTTTGAAAGGGGGCAGGGGAGGGACCCAATGCATCTTCCCACGGTGGCCCATGTGAAGCGGAAATCAACAGAAAGGTTTATTTATTGCTAGTCCATGAAAGAGGGCAGAGAACTTCCTACAAGGTTAACAACAGAGCCACGAAGAAATGGGGACGTATGCGGTGACGGTTGACTGATGACAGGAGATGCTGGCACAAGGGAAGGACAATCTGATCGTGAATTTTAAAAAATCCACACCACCCTTCAACAGTGTCCTCAGGGTGGTTTACGGAAATAATGTTGGCATCCCAAAAACACAACAGCAGAGAGAGTACGGGGGATATTGAGCAGAGGAGGCTGGAGGAGTCGGAGGAACAGGTTACAAGATTCAGTAACGGATGCATCCCCCTTTCCCCCCAAGGCCCTGGACATTTCGCCAGTTTTGGACTTTCCCTGCTATGCGCTCAATGGGCTTCTCTTGGCTCGCTGCTCAGAATGGATAATCTGCTGCCCTTGCCGCTTGTGTTAGCGTAATCTTTGTGCCTCTGGTTGCTGCAGGACCAATGTGGCATTCTTGCCGGAAAGATCTGCCTCAACTGGAGCTCTGCAAATGGTGCAGATGTTAAGGGCAGAGACCCCCCCAAAGCAGGGCAACCTTGGCTCTCCAGCGGTTGTTGAACTACATCTTCCGTCATCCCCAGCAGCAACACATTGTGACTAGGATGATGGGAGTTGAAGTTCAGCCACAGTTGGAGAGCCAAGGTTGCCCATCCCTTCCCTGAAGGGGCAATCCTAGTATCCTCTGTGGCCAGTTTTCGGCATTGCTCCTCGCAGCCCCCAAACTGCAGGTGTGGTGAGGAAGGAAAAGGGAGCACAGATAGAGGCAGAGGCAGAGGGAAGGGAAGGGCAGCCCTTTCCTCAGGGCCATTTGGAGCTGGGAAGAGAAAGAGAGGAGTCTCTGCTCTTCACATCTCTTCTGAGTTGGAAGAAAGTCCGAGAATCCTAGCTCAGTCTGGAATGATGTTGGGTGCACACACATTCCCACACTGCACACTCTTTCTGAATTCAGAGGTCAGCCAGTTTCAATCCAAAGTCTTTGAAAACCCAGGACCCACCCTACTCCCAGTAACACTCAGATTTTAGTGTCAAGTCTTGAGAGCTGATGCAGAGAGTCCACCACCAAAATGTTTTGCAAAACAAAATTGGAATTGACATTTCATGGTGGTGGATTTCCCCTTTCAAGCTCACTTCAGCATCAGTCCTAAGCCCTGCTCTACCCTCCTGGAGTCGTGCTGGCATTGGGGAACATAAGAATAAGCCCTGCTGGATCAGGCCAAAGGCCTCTTTAGACCAGCATCCTGCTTTCACGTAGTGGCCGGCAGGTGCATCTGGGAAGTCCAGGTGGCAAGTTCTGCCCCATTTGAGCTTTTTTGTTACCCCGTGACTTTAATGAAGCGCTTCGAGGGAGCCGAGATGGGAAATGCTGAGGAAATTGTGTGTGTCTGAAACCACAATCAAGATGAATGACAACTGAACACACTACAGCTGATCAAAGCTAGAGTAGAATAAAAGTCAGTTATGTTATCCCCAAAGTGACTTCTGGGAATATAGATCTGACACACACACACACACACACACACACACACACACACACACACACACACACTTACTCTACACAGCATCAAAGCCTGATACTAGGTGGTTAACTCCCTGCATGGTAACTTGCACATCTGTACACCAAGCACAGCTGCTAAGATGTCTTCTTGCATCTGTATCCCACGGATAATGTCCTCCCTACCCCCGCTTTAAATAAATCAGCAAGAAAAACTCTAACTGGACTGGCAACTCGGTTTGCTGAAACAGTACCTGTCAAGTGCAAAAGGATGTCTTGGACACTGTAGAATTACTCCTGCTCCTGTTTTAGTAACAGAAAGAGCTGGGGACAGAGAGCGCATCTGAAGTGACTTTAGCGGGCTGGCTAGGGTGGCATTTCCAGGAGGCAGCTAAAATAAGGAAAGGAGGGTGTCCAAAGAAGCGCAGGGGGCAGAGGATCCTAATCTCATCTTGGAGCAATGGGATTAGTTTTCTATGGTCGGGGTATTCAACCTTGGGTCCCCTGATTTTATTGGACTACAACTCCCATCATCCCCAGCCACAATGGCCAAAGGGAATGATGGGAGTTATAGTCCAACAACATCAGTGGGATTCAAGGTTGAAAACCCCTATTCTAGGGCCATAAACCAAGAGTCTGTACATGTGATTTGTCAAAAATAGTAATGAATTCTGTGAGCCTGGATTCTCTTCTAAACACACCAGAGCAAAATATTACAGACTTGTCTCCTAACCATTGCTACTACGAGGGCTGTGGCCCAGTCAAACACATCTCAGTTAAATAATCTATGAGTTTTAGTCGATAATCAGCTCAAACAGAAGGGACATGTTTAGGCAAAATTCCACGCGTGTATGTGCCAGGAAACGGGAAACAGAAAGTATAAGCATAGCGTTTCTCACAAACTACCAGAGGGATGGTGTTCATAATATGTTGTAACAAGGCACTGGGGTTCACTAGAACGGCAATTGGGGAAGGAGAGATGAGAAAAAGAACTGAAGAGCAGTCTTTGATTACTTGGAGAGCGAAGAAACAGCAGAGGAAGAGGAGGAAGAGGGTACGAGGGGGGGTTTACGACTGCATTTCTGCACGGAGCATCCAGGGGAACCAGCAGCAGAAAAGTAACCTGCAGGAGACAGAAGTGGGGAGAAGTTCATCTCTAGTGATGAAGCAGAGGTGGAAGATGGAAACAGCAGGATAGGAAACAAGAAGTGAAGCTGGTGCTCCCTGGAGCGCCACCATTTTTCTTGGTGAAATGCATCTTGAAAATCAACACCCAACTGCATTTAAACCAGCTCTTCTGAAGGCTATTGGAAGGTTTCGTTGTGAGCCATAACACCAAGTCAGCGGATCTGTAAGTCCGGCTTGGACCTGGGAGATGCCAGTTCAGATCACCACTCAAATCCTATCCAGAAACTACCATATACTGAGTCAGACCCTTGGTCTATCTAGCTCAGTATTGCCTACACAGACTGGCAGCGGCTTCTCCAAGGTTGCGGGCAGGAATCTCTCTCAGCCCTGTCTTGGAGATGCTGCCAGGGAAGGAACTTGGAACCTTCTGCTCTTCCCAGAGCGGCTCCATCCCCTGAGGGGAATATCATCCACTGCTCACACATCAAGTCTCCCATTCAGATGCAACCAGGGCAGACCCTGCTTAGCTCAGGGGACAAGGCCAGCTCTCCTCTCAGATCAGGGAGAGGATAATGTTTGCTCTGCATAAAACTCTGGAAAGCCAGAGCCGGTTGGAAGAGACAAGGGATACACTGGCACCGTATTCCATCCGAGAATATGCAAGAGCCACTTACCTAGAGATGGAGTTTTCCGACGTGATGTCTTTTGGGGTTCTGACTGCCGAGAAGTTGCGCTTTGGCTGTGAAACTGTAGGGCGGAGAAGGGGAGGGGATGGGAAGGGAGGGGTTAATCATAAGACGCTTTTAGCAGCTATTCAGCAGGTGAATTGCTGCCCATCACACAGACGGGCACCAACTCCTGGATTTCTACTTGTTAGGACATGTTAAAAGCAGAGGAGACTTGCAAGGCGGAAACCACCAGCAACAGCGGCAATGTCCATTACTCTCCAAAGGGGAGGGGGGAAGGTTAAGCAAAGTCCAGAGTGTACCTACTAGTGACTTGGTGAACTTTCTTTGCTGAACTGCCATCGCCCTGGGAGTCCTTGGGGCCTCCAATTCTGCAGGAGAGAAGGTTACCATTAACGCCGAAGTTATACACACACACACACACACACACACACACACACACACACACACACACACACACAGGGGCATAGCAAGGTTGGAGATATATATATCTACTGTGTGCCACAATAGAACACCATCCTAAATTATTTTTTAAAAGATTTTGTAAATTGTGGACGATGCAAGTCATTTCATGGTACTAGAGAAAGACATGCCGTTCTGGTAGCTCCAGGTCTGAACACTCTCATCAATTTTGGAGGATGAATACAATAATAATAATAACTGAAGGAAGCCCGGGCGGGTGCGTGGCTGGGGGAGTCAGTCACGTGACTTGCCTCTGGGGAAACCCCCCCCAAGGCAGTGGGCCCCCAGAGAACTGTCTCCCCTTGGCCTATTATAGTTACCCCCCTGCACACGCACGCACACACACACGCGCGCACACACACACACACACACAGACCAGAGGTGCACTTAGGTAATTTTGGAGCCTGGACCAAAAGGCCTTTGAAGGGCCCCCCCACCACCACTTGCTGGAGCTCCCCCCGCCCTCCGCTGCAAGTTAAGCATCATCCCCCTACACACACACACACCCCATGACAAACACAGTATTTTTAACATGTGGGTTCTTGAGGACACAAACAGCAACTGAACTCACAAGCATGTAAGAATATAAAACAGGTATATTTATGCAAACATGCATTAGCAGAAACATTTCAACACACAACTTAACACTTCCCCCACTCGACCCTCCGTCTCTAAAGCACCCGGCGCAGGACGCAATCGCATTCAGCCGCCCGGCACAGTGCAGGCCTGTGGCATGGCACCACAATCACACTATCCGGGACAGACTGAAGAGGATTTGGGGGCCCCCAGGGGGTGTGGAGGCCCTGGGCTTCGGCCCCGAAGTCCAGGGGTACGAGCGCCACTGAGAGAGACTAGAGTCACAGATGGGCTGAGCTGCCACCAAAAGTGTGAAACAGTTGCTGGCTATGATTTTCTATGGGCCCTGTAGACATAAGTGAAAACTGGATTTTTCCACACACAAAAAGATCTGAGTTAGAAAGAGAAGATACTCCTCTCCTTGCTGAGGTGAGCAGGGAGACACATGTGAATGCCGAATCACGGCTACCTGGCTGTGTCTTTATTGATTCCTATGTACCGTTTCTTACTTGCGCTTGGGGGACGATTAAAGTGGCTTCTCCGTGCCCCAGACAGCTCTGCACACTTCAGGGCTTTAGAGGTAGAATTAGGACCATACAAAGCTGCCCAGATCAACCCATCAGTTCATCTAGCACAGCATGGTCCACTGGGGCTGAGTCAGAGGGGTTCTCCGGGGCCTCAGGCAGAGAGAGATCTTTCCCAGCTCTGGTATATTTTAACTGGGTGGGGGGGCACCAGGGACTGGATCTGAGACCTTCCTCGTACAAAGCCTGAGCTCCAACACCAAGCGATGGCTTAGTCAAAACCAGCAACTTCAGTTGGGCCTATAAACAAACTGGTAACCAATGCGGAAGTTTCAAAACCAGCATAATATATGCTTGCATGCATCCCGCAGGAGACAGGCAGCAATTTCTGGACCAGCTGACACTTCCAAACCATCTCCAAGGGCAGTCCCATGAAGAATGAAATGATAGTAGTCCAGTCCAGAAGTCACTGAAGACAAGTCGCACGTTCCCTGTCTTTTCCACAATACGTAGCGCTTTGCAGAAATGCAGCCATGTAACTTCTCAAAAGTATGCTGGGCATATTTTACCCAGAGGCCTTGTGTTCTGAAGTGTGGGGCATTTGGGGTTACTCAGCAGTATTGGGGGGGGGAGGTTCTGCTCTCTGTTACTACTTCACAAGTTCCTAGCATTCAAAATAACTCAACCCACCTCTGGACTCTGGAAGGAGGAGCAAAGACCCCATGTTTAGGGGGGCATGTGAAATAGCGAACGCCAAAGACAGATCCATCATGTTTTCCTGTAGGCTTGTCCAGCTCGATCCCAAACCAGTAGCCTAGAGAGAGGTGCAGGAAGAAAATAAGAAACACAAGTATTTTACTACTACCTCTAATTATTTATTTTGTATGGTTGATTGAGCGGATGAAATGTCACGGAATGTTGACAGATATTCTGATTAGCTCAGGGAACAAAGCTGCCAGAATGCATGCAGTCCAATTTCTGTGAGGGAAGGGAAACTTATCAGACATGGATGGGAATAAAATTCTTCATAAGTCCTAGGGATAAGAATAACTTTGTGGAACAGGTTTAGGATTGGTACACAATTCCAGGCAGCAGGGAACACTGAGAAAGAGATCAGAATGGCATATAAGGGCCAAGCAATGTGGCCTGGGATGAATTCCACAGTTTTACTTTAACCATACAGCCAATATGTTGTTTGGCTTCAGATTTCTAGTTTTAATACTTGCAGTCCAGTCTTAATTATGGAGACTCGGTATTAAGTCTAATGGATTTCAGTGGGGAATTACTTCCAAATTAGTATGCTGAGAACAGCAGATTTAATTATTTGTGTACCTCACACAAAAACGCAGTGCAAAATTGGCCAGTATTACTACTGTTTTAGAGAGATTAAACTGAGAGTGGCTTTCCTAAGACTGCAAAATGAGTCTGTGGCAGAGACAGAACTTGAACCCAGGGCTTTCAGATCCAGGTCCAGTTCTTTAAACCATGGATCTGATTGGTCCCAAGGTATTCCGCTTGGTTTTTCAGGTACCCACCAAAATCCTGTACGTCAGCCTCATTCCTCCTTCCCACTCCCAGCCTGTGGTATAACACCTCTCACACAGTCGGCTGCCCAACCCACCTGCCTTTCTTACCTGGTGCAAAATCTGTCTTCCCATAGAAGCGGATGACACCTTGTTTCTGACCAGCCACCAGAACCTGGTCCCCAATCTCAATCTTCAACCCTTCGCGGTCCAGGCTACC
This sequence comes from Hemicordylus capensis, assembly GCF_027244095.1. Classification (NCBI taxonomy): domain Eukaryota; kingdom Metazoa; phylum Chordata; class Lepidosauria; order Squamata; family Cordylidae; genus Hemicordylus; species Hemicordylus capensis. Next base: position 27,681,725 of record NC_069663.1, on the reverse strand, counting down.
AACAGACAAGGACTTCTTCCTGAGAGCTGGAGAGGCAGGAAACAGGAATTAGAGGGTTGATTTGATGTGTTCTTAAGTGGATTCATATCATCATTTGAATGAGATTCTCTCTCTGTCCTGGTGCAGATGCCACATGGAAACATGGCTTAATCCTGATTTGAATCCCATTTTCATATCCTGACTTGTTCCTCAAATATGACTAGCACACAAGCAGGGATGGAGCTCAGCAGAATTGCTACCTGCTTTGCATGCAGGAAGTCCCAATCGCAACATCTCCAGGAGGCTTTACACACAGGGCTTCTGCCCCAAATCTCCTTCAGAAGAGAGAGTGTGTGTTCACATACCAGTCAAACTTACCCCAAAGTCCCTCCGAAATTTTTGGACCCACTCCACACACAAACCGGGCTTTGGGGTGCAAATTCTAGCTTATCTCGACGTATGTCTGGGTTTTCAAAATGCTGGTTTTCAATGCAATTTGCCTGAACGGAGGCATTTTGCTGCTGTTGAGAAGCTAGTCTCAACTAGCTTCTCAACAGTGCCCTGCTGACTCTGGAGGGCATGGTCTCCTCCTTTCCTCTGCTTCATCCCCTCCTGTCTGCCTGGCCGCGCATCTAAGCTCTGAGCAGCAGAGCCAATGGCAGAAGGGCGCACACACACACACACACACACACACACACACACACACACACACACACACTCTCCAAGCATCCAGGCTCCTCTCGGCATGCATTCCCTGGTGTCCCGTGGGCAGAGCTGCACCGCCCTACCTTTCTTCTCCTTGTCCTTCTCCTTGCGGCCCTTGGCAGTCATGCGGGAGAAGTCCATGCGAGGAGTCCGGGGGGTGGAGGTCACAGAGGAAGGAGTCTGGTCAGCAGCTTTGGCAATCTTGGACACAGAAGCAAACACACCTGCGACGGGAAGAGAGAACAAAAACGGAGGCCTCAAATGAGGTTGCCAACCATTCTCCAAGCTACGTACATTTTTTTGCAGATGTCAATGTGGTATTTGTTTATATCGATGGGGAGGAGGCAGAACGTGGATATTGGGTCTGGGAACGGGGTTGGAGCAGAACATAGGAAGCTGCCATATACCGAGTCAGACCCTTGGTCTATCTAGCTCAGTATTGTCTACACAGACTGGCAGAGGCTTCTCCCAGGTTGCAGGCAAGAATCTCTCTCAGCCCGATCTTGGAGAAGCTGCCAGGGAGGGAAGCATAGACTGCCCTGATTCAGATGACTTTACCGTGCTTTGGAGGGCAGATAAAGTAGCGGATGCCTCCCACGCTGCCGTCGTTCTTGCCATCCGGCTCATCCAGCTCCACGCCGACCCACTGGCCACTGGCAAATTCTGTGGTGCCGCAGAAACGCAAGGTGCCCACCTGCGGAGAATTGATGACAGAGAAACACCATCACCGACACCTCCATTTGTTCGCTGCCCCATAACAAATTGTTCTCTGGGGGGCTCACAACAGTAAGAACATCCAATAAAAACAAGGCAAATAGAAAATACAAAACACAAAACATTTCAAAACTTTATAAAAATGAAATGTAAAAAGCTTGAGTGTGCAGAAAGGACTTCAGATGGCATCTAAAAAAAAACCCCACCGAAGTGATGATGCCAGGTGAGCCTCACTGTGGAGGCTATTCTGGAGATGGGGTGCCACCACCAAAAAGGCCCTCTCCCTAGTAGCCACCCGCTCATTTGGCAGGTGCAGAGCAGGGCCTCCAAAGAAGACCTTAAATGTCCGAGTTGGGACAAGCCAAGGCACTCTCTTAGGTAACCTGGTCCCAAGCCACGGCCCCAAACATAGGAAGCTGCCTTCTACCGAGTCAGACCCTTGGCCCATTGAGCTCAGTATTGTCTGCACTGACTGGCAGCAGCTCCCCAAGGTTTCAGGCAGGAGTCTCTCCCAGCCCTACCTGGAGATGCTGCCAGGGGGAGAACCTGGGTCTTTTGCAGGCAAAGCTCTAGCCTGGAGCTGTGGTCCATCACCACCACCCCGCTTAGGCGCAGTTGCAGCCAGACTCTAGTGGGCATCGGGGCACTCTTTGCATCCTCCCGGATCCCTGGCTTGACACTGGACTGGACCCCCTTGGGTGAAGGGCTTCCTTCTTCCAAGGCTAGAATATCAAGGAGCAGAGACTCCCTGCCCCGATTCGGCCGAGGAGGAGGTCCAGGCACAGGAGCCAGCTTCTCCACGTGCAGCTGATGTGGGCGCAGAGCGAGGCTGGTGCCCCTGGGCGCTTCTTACCTTCTGCCCATCCACCATGACCCGGTCGCCGAGCTTGAGGCCCAGGGAGATGAGCATGAGGTTGCCGGGGATGTTGTCGTAGTTGAGCAGGGTGACCTTGGGCAGGTTGCAGCTGAGCGGCACGGCGTCCTGCAGCAGCTGCTTCAGCTCCTTGGCTATCATGGCAGCCTCCGCTTTGTCCAGGGTCATGTCCATCGGGTCAGGCACGACGTCAGCCGGGACCTGACCTTTGCTGTTCTGTTGGGAAGAAGAGCAGACAGGGAGGTCACTGGACAAGAGGCGGGAATCCGGAGGGTGTGTGGGGGTGTGTGTATGCCCCAGAGGTACAGCTGCCTTCTCCCATCCCGCCCCAGCATTAATGAGAGTCGCACTGCCGGCAGGCCGGCCATTCATCAGGTAGAGCTGCATGGTTCACTGTGCAACTCTACCTGACAAAGGGCCAGCCTGCAGGCAGGGTGGCTCTCATTAATGCTGGGGCAGGGTGGGCGGGAAGGGAGAGAGAGAGGTAGCTGTGACTCCTCTGGTGCCCCCACCCCCCACCCCCAGGTGGGAAGCAGGAGATGTCCCAGTGTGGATCCTTTCTAACCCCATCACAGTTAAAGCCCCCCACACCCCTTTTCCAGCCTGTCCACCACGGCGCTTTCCAGCCTAGCTGCTCAACAGCAGCAAAATGCCTCTGTTCAGGCAGGCTGCATTCGAAATGTAAACAGCAGGGGGAGCCGTTTCGCGGGAACTAAAAAAAACCCAAACAGCAACTTCCTTACGCCGGATATACGATGTCCTAGCTCTATATCGCAGCAATTAAATTCGAAACAAGACACTGGAAGTGTGAACGGCACCCTGCTGTCCGCGTCGGGACTGCGGTGTCATGACGCAGGAAGTGTGGAAGCACGCTTCCCAAATAAGACACGACCCCGTTGCAGAGTCTAATCTGGAAAGGGCCCCCACGCACTCCCCCCAACTCATTCACGCCCCTCCCTTCTCTCACCCGGACAGCAGGGTTGGCTCCATGTTCCAGGAGACATTTCACGGCCCCCAGACAGAGGTTCGAAGCAGCAATGTGTAGGGCTGTTCCGTGGTTGAAATCACTACACGTTGAGTTGAGGACTTCAGAGGAAAAGACATACAGGTCAAGGAGCTGGTATTTGAACCAGGTGGTCACTATAAACATCCCTCACTGACTCAGTGTGCTAGGCCCTGTCTAGAGCCACGCAATGGAAATAACTGGAAGGCAGAATCAGGAGTGCCGTGGACCAGGGCAGAGGAGGGGAGACAACTCCCTCCTCATAGGGACAGAGGAAGCTGCCTCCTACCGAGTCAGACCACTGGTCCATCAAGCTCAGTCTTGTCTACCCAGACTGGCAGCAGCTTCTGCAAGGATGCAGGCAGGAGTCTCTCTCAGCCCTCTCTTGGTTGCTGCCAGAGAGGGAACTTGGAACTATCAGCATGCAAAGCTGATCCTGGAGCTGCTTCCAGGGAGGGGACTTGGAACCTTCTGCTCTTCCCAGAGTGGCTCCATCCCCTAAGAAGGGGAATCTCTTGACAGTGCTCACACTTCTAGTCTCCCATCCAAATGCAAACCAGGGCAGACCCTGCTTAGCAAAGGGAACAATTCATGCTGGCTACCACAAGGCCAGGATCCCTCCTCTCACTGCCATAATCAGGTCTCCAAAATCTCACAAGTGAATCTGGCTGGCTTCTCCATCCAGCAATCCAGTTTACGGATGCGTCTTACAGCTGCCAACCCACACACAGCCGGCTAAGCCTCCCAGCCTCTCTTCCTCCTCCTCCTCATTGCTCCTTCAGTGGATTTCAGGGCTGTCCTGCCACTGACTCTGGAGAGAGCACTGCTTGGAGTGAAGCCCTGCTTTCTCAGGCAGGAAGACCTCTGTAGGGGGCCCTCCACTGGGCTGTGTCACTGAGGTTGCCAAGGCGTGTGAATTCCCCAGGAGACCACGAGGGAAAAGCAGGCAATTGCTTCTTGCCACTGCAGCCGTCTCTCTCAGTATCAGCCAGAGCTTCGTACAGAGAGGAGGGTTTAAACCCCAGGGCTTAGTCTGAGCAAACATCACCTGTACATTTGCACACCTTTCTTTACTGACAATTAGAATCCTGCTTTCTTCCTTGAAGGGGGGAGGGAGGGAAGAGTACAGCCACAGTTCTTCCAAAGCCAGGATTTTTACATTTAACTCTGCCAAAATATGCAGGCCTCCAATTTTAAAATGGACAAGAAACAAGGGACAATCTTTCTAAATTAAAAAATACTTACAAAGAATTCCGGAAAATCTAGCATCTGTTTGTTTTAGCACACCAGCACAAAATCATATCCCTTTATGCCAGATTTAACTAATCTGAACCCCTGCTTCTGTATTCACCATCAATGAGCATGGCTTAACATGGTGAACATGTGATGGTGGAACACGGATTGACATGGTGAACATGCTGAACATGTATTCACCATCAGTGAACATGGATCCACACTTGGCATACAACCCGGCACTGAGCGTGTCGGAGTCCGTGCTTTTTGCCACACCAAAGGGTGGTGGAAGTTTGCTTTGAGAGAAGCGACAGGCAATTTGGAAATCCCTGCCCACTTTGTAACATATTCTACCCTGGAATGAACAGACACACCTTTTGGCTTAGAAGCCTTCAGAAGGATGCGGATGAGTTCTGGGACGTCAAAGTAGGCGGCGTAATGGAGGGCATTCATGTTAGTCCAGCGGCTGCGAAGAGTCACGTCTGCGCCCAAAGTCAGCAGCTGGTTAGAGAGACGCACAGCAGCAGCAGGGTCACCTGGGGAGGAAGGAAAGACCCAAGGATTAGATGCACCAAACATCTTCCTGAACAGAGCTTACAATCCATAAGGCTTTGTTTTATTTTATTTTATTTTATTTTATTACAAGGCTTTGAAGACATAAATGCCTTTTGGAGGATATGGGGCAGGCTCAACCTTTATGATGCAGCTTTGAGCTACATTCTAATCTAGGTATGCTGCTTCGCTTGGTGGTAAAAGGAGCTAAGGTTTTGCCAGGCCTACTCCCTAGACCCTAAGAGCTGAACTATCAAGCATAGGGCAGGGCAAGCTTGGCCCTCCAGCTGTTGCTGAACTACAACTCCCTACACCCTCAGCCACAGTTTATTGTGGATCCAGCAGCTCTGGATTAGCCATGTTCATCTTCATGAGACTGCAAAATGCTTCACCGGTTGGAAAGCTTTCCTTAAGTTGCAGGAGGACTTCAGACAGGATTGCTAGAGGCTGGCTGCAGGCAGCGTCGTAGCTGATTATTTGCAATCCAAACTGGGATTTATTTAAGCCCTCTGCAGCCTTTGGCTTCATGCAGCTCTCCAATCTCCCCCCTCTCTCACACAGTTTTCCTTCTCCTTGAAGTCTCTGGCCCTCTTCCTCCTCATTCCCCCGTCTGCGTCCAACCTTCATTTCCCAGCCCCAGCTTCCTCTCATTTCCTAGCCCCCCTGCTGCCCCTCCCCTTTCCTTCCCTCAGCTTCTTCTGCCAACCTTGCCTCTCTGTAGCACCTGAGCAGCTTAGCCAATGGCAACCTTCCCAACTGCTGTACCCTTCTGTGACCTTAGGGCAACTCAGCCAATCACTGCCAGAGATGTCTTCAGCAGCAGCACCACCCTAAAGATTTTGCAATTAATGAAATACTGATTTTGCAATTAATGAAATATTGAAATAATGAAATATTGACAATTTCAGAAGACCCATTTGCAAAACAAATGGGGAAACCAGACTTAAAGGTGGATCTCCTGGAAAGATTGGCAGGGGTGTGAGACCCAAGAGAGAAATTCAGGGAGACACCGTCACCAGAAATAGAGCCTGTTGGCTGACTTACCAACGCCGTGTGCACCGGCTTTGCAAGCATAATGAAGCAGCGTCATGTCCGTCAAGCCATCCCGGTCATTAACATGACAGCCACGCTTCAAGATCTAGAAAAGGCAAAAGACCAAGAAAGAGGCTAGTTAAAGGTGTACAACAAAATCCCTCTCCCAGGCTCTGTCATCTACTGATTCACTGTGGATCAGGTGAGCATCTGTGTTTACGGATCACAAAATATGAGAGTTTGGAGGGGCCTAACTCACAGGTCATCATCATCCACTGCCAGCAGCTACAGAGACCCAACTGCAGTGTTCCCTCAAAGGTGTGTGCATGTGCGCGTGCTCACAATTTTTTTTAATGTCTGCTCAGTTAGTTTCAGATCCTGCTCAGGGTGAATTAGGAAGGCCCCACTCTCAGTGCATGGGCACGTACACTGCCTTGATACTGCCGCCCAGGTGGGGGGAAACACTCATTCTGCACACAGATGAGGAAAACGAGAGGGAACACTGTGCCCAGTGTGCTTTCCCCTCCTCAGCAATGAAAACGCTCCTCTCATACATTTGTGGCACCAACTATTTCTGCAAAAATGAAAATATGTGCAGGTCTCTTTAGGGTTTTGTGAGGGTGTTGATACAATCTTCTGTGATTTTAGGGCAGAGCCACCGAGACAAATTATGATACTGCACAATGGCAGGACAACTGCGTTGCATGCAGAAGGTCCCAGGTTCAATACCTGGCAGCATCTCCAGTTAAAAGACTGTCGGACAGGGAGGCTGCCAAAGACCCCAGAAAATTGCTGCCAGTCAGAGAGAGGAGCACTGGACAAAGAGTCTGACAGTATAAAGCAATTTATAAGGCAGAGGAGAGCCGGTCTTGTGGTAGCAAGCATGGCTTGTCCCCTTAACTAAGCAGGGGCCACCCTGGCTGCATACGAAGGGGAGACTAGAAGTGTGAGCACTGGAAGAGATTCCCCTCAGGGGATAATGGGGCCACTCTGGGAAGAGCAGAAGGTTCCCAGTCCCCTCCCTGGCAGCATCTCCAAGAGAGGCTGGGAGAGATTCCTGCCTGCAAGCTTGGAGAAGCCGCTGCCAGTCTGTGCAGACAATCCTGAGCGAGATGGACCAAGGGTCTGACTCAGTCTATGGCAGCTTCCTATGTACTCCTATGTTCTTATGTCCATGCTGCGGCTGCTGCGTGTGTGTGTGTGTGTGTGTGTGTGTGTGTGTGTGTGTGTGTGTGCACACTTGCAGGTGTGGCCTCGGGTGGCCCAGAGCCTCTAAATCACGAGTTTCCAACCTCCCATCATCTCCAGCCACAACGAATGGCCATTTGGGCTAGGGATTGAGGGAGCCATAGTCCATCCCCACACCTTGAGGCCCAGGCGGAGAACTACTAAGCTAGCTGCAAGAGAAAGGGCTGCTTGTCATTTCAGCTTCCTCCATCACCTTCTGGGGAGCTGCAAACACACAAATCCAGACAATCTGCTTCCAAGCTGTCCCCACGACTCACCTCAGTGCCAATGATGTCAATCTTGTGTTGTACCTGGGGCACCCACTGGCGAATGATCGCAAACAATTCCGGAACTGTGGTGATGGGGTCGTACAGGATTTCTTGACACGCCGGGTCATTTGGGTCAAAAAAAGTGAAAGCTGGAAGAGGATGGGGTGGGAGAGAAAAGTGGTGGTGGCGGTTCTACAGTTGGTGCGGCAAAGGCACTCTGTACATACTCAGACTCTTTCTTCACTCCCTCACTTCTTCAGGGACTGAACCTGAAGGCAGGTGTGAGAGCTCAAATTAAGCCCTGCATTTGGGGTGAGGATGAACTGGGGAGGAAGCTAGACAAGGGAGATGGAAGCTAGAGGAACAGCCAGACAGAAGCAGAACTGTCACTAACAGCACTGCCACAAAAGCACACTTGTGCGAGGGAGATGTTTTTTACACCCCAAATAGATTTCACGCTAGCGGTCACGAGTCCCGGTTCGACAAAACAGGTGGGCCATTGAGAACTGAGGCCAACATTTGGCTAATGAAGAAAACAAAAAGACGGGTTTGGGGAAGGGAAGGTGGATATTGTGGCATCTGCAAGATTTATTAGTTTTAATACTTTTAATGTTGGGTTTTAAATGACTTTAATGATTTTATTATTTAAATGATTTTAATTGTAAACCACCCAGAGATGCAAGTTTTGGTCAGTATAGAACTATGTTGGTTAGTTAATAAGTAAGTTAGTTAAATACATAAATCTTGCAGGATTGGGTTATAGCAAAAGGCAGGTGATGAGGAGCTTTTAGTGCACCAGATATTGCGTTGTTTAATTGTGGGGCAAGTCAGCAGAATACAGCTCTCTAAATATCTTAGCCTTTTTAATATTATTTTTTTTACACTCACCAAAGTTTCTCTCGCACCCAGTAGCAGCTCACCTTAATCGGCCAGGGGGGCGCCCAAAGGAAGCAGATCAGGTTGCTCCTCTCTCTCCTGCCCTGCCCGAGAGCTGCGCTGCCTGCAGGCTGGCCATTCGTCAATGGATAACTACACAGCTCTACCTGATGAATGGCCAGCCTGCAGGCAGTGTGGGAGAGAAAGGAGCCTGAGCTGCCTCCTTTGGTGCCCACCCTGCCGCACCTCATTAGGATGAAACACTACTGCTGGTATCGTAAGGATGGTCTTGGAGGTTTAATCTTATTTGCAACGCAATCCTGTTGGTTTGCTTATTAAAAATAAGTTGGTCGTCCAGCTGGAGAAGCAAGAGTCTTGCCCGTCCTTCCCCACCCACCTTCTCTCAGACAAAATACTCTGCTGCTTTTTGTGCACGGTCAGTTTAAGGGGAAAACAGCCTGAAAGGTGTGTGTGTATGGGGGGAGGATTGTGCACGTCAACACCACATGCCGTGACTCATCGCTTCTGCTTGTATCCCTGAGTCACCAGAGCCGTATTCTTTTGGAAGCAGGTCATTCGCTCCTCTGGCTCTCCCCACCAAGGCCAGTCGAGCCCAGGCCCTTTTGAGACGTGCCTATCTTTACATTATGTACACTGCCTGCCTGCCTATGCCTTTGCCTAGCTCTAACCCAGGGCTGGGCAGAAGGCAGGTTGAAATCTACTGGCAGACCTCTGGGTGGTTGGCCAAGATGCACGGAAGCCAAGATGCAAGAATCCCCCAGCCAGAGGGTTTATTTTCCTAGGCACTCCGAGAAAAAGACTGAAGCCCCGAGGATGAACAAAATAACCTCCAAGGTCCCTTTCATCTCTAAGATCCTGTGAAATGCCTATTTTGGCAGCAAAGCAAAATAGGAAAGGGGGCTGAACACTGCATTAGTATGTCTGAATAAAAGTAGATATTTAATCAGGGGCGTAGGAAAGCTGGTCTGGTGGTAGCAAGCATGACTTGTCCCCTTAGCTAAGCAGGGTCCACCCTGGTTGCATATGAATGGGAGACTGGAAGTGTGAGCACTGTAAGATATGGAGCCGCTCTGGGAAGAGCAGAAGGTTCCAAGCTCCCTCCCTGGCAGCATCTCCAAGAGAGGGCTGAGAGAGATTCCTGCCTGCAGCCTTGGAGAAGCCGCTGCCAGACTGTGAAAGCAATACTGAGCTAGATGGACCAATGGTCTGACTCAGTATATGGCAGCTTCCTATGTTCCTATGATAGCGAGTGTCTAGGGCATATGCACTTATGCAGCACATGGCAACGGGAAAAGAAATTGGTCCAAAAGCCATCCTCCCCAAAGGATGCTGCAGGCAACCAAACCGCCCCAAAGTGCGGGTACAAGAGATTTTGTGAGGGGATGGTCAGGAACGGCATTTTCGAATCAGCTCTTGTTCTACTCCCAGATCAAGGGGAACAAATAACAGGCCTCTGTGGTCTCCACGGCAACCTCCACCCCATCTTCGGACCTGTCTTCCAAGGGCCTGCATGATGGCACCCAGTCCATTTAACTCCCCCTCAGAGGCCTGCTTTCTCCTGCATTGGCTTCTTCGCCTGGGCTTGCTTGTTTACAACTCCCCTCATAGGCGGCCCTCAAAATGGACACAAAGCCCGTTGTGGAAGCCTGGCAGGCGGTGAAAGGAAGAGGCCTCACTGCTGCACACACCACAGCCTCTGCATACGGGTGTCCATCCACCCTCCAGGCTTACATTCTTTGCCACATCGCAGGGGCATTTCAGGGAAGGAAAAAGAGGGGGTAGGAGAAACCATGCATGCCACCCCGGGGTCCTTGGAGGGTGGGATACGGATTACTTTTAACCAATAAACTGAAATGTAACAGCACATGTAAGGTCAAGGTAATGTGTGCCGTCAAGTCGGTGTTGACTCCTGGAGCCCACAGAGCCCTGTGGTTTTCTTTGGTAGAATGCAGGAGGGTTTTACCATTGCCTCCTCCCGCACAGTATGAGATGATGCCATTCAGCACCTTCCTATATCGCTGCTGCCCAATATATAGTAGCAGCGCGGATTCGAACCGGCAACCTTCTGCTTGTTAGTCAAGCATTTCCCCGCTGCTCCACTTAAGGTGATCCACAGCACTTGTAGCATTGCCAAATATAGCTCTGCTCAGGGTTCAAATGTGACATCTCCTGTTTGAAAGGATCTCAGGTAACAGGTATAGGGAAAGATCCCCACCCTCCTTCCAAGATCCTGAAGAGCTGCTGCCAGCCAGGGTAGACGCCGGCACTGGGTTGCAGAGACCGATGGTTTGACTGCAGAAAGCAGCTTATCAGAAGGGACCATAACTCGGGGTAGAACGCTCGCTTTAAGAGAAGAAGGTCTCAGGTTCAATCCCTGACAGGTATTTCTCCAGGTAAGGCTGGGAAATACCTCCCCCCCACCCCCCCAACCTGAAACCGTGGAGAGCGGTTGCATCAGAGCAGGGAACACTGAACTAGATAGACCAAGGGTCTGACTTCATATGGCTAGGTAAGGAAAGCTTTACTGCAGTCACTGACCAGCATAAAGATACATAAAATATCGAAATACAGAACCCTCAAACGAGTCATTAGCAGACTCAATCAGCTTTAACACCCAGGAGTAACTAAATCTCTCTGGCCAGCTCTTTTCAGGTGCTGCAGAACAAAACTTAGCAACAATACAAGATATATCCGGGTTCTGGTCTGATAAGAGAGAGACAACATTCCTCAGTCCTCCAACCAGAATTCAACCATGTGCCCGTGAGCTGGGAGGGGGAATGAGCTGTCGGCTCAGAGGGGGCCCCTCCCTCAAAGGGCCCACAGACATCCCCACCACCACCGGTCCGTGGCAGCTGCGCTCCTACGACTGTGTGCCATGCATCTACTTGGCTGGATTGCGGCAGCTTAGTCACAACTGGGCTGGGAGAAGCTCCCCTCCAGTCCTCTGCTGACTTCCTTTTTTATTTATTTTTTAAATCATTTTTTTAATTAGAAAATAAGAACAGCATGTATACATCTCATGAACTTCCAGAAATTATAAGTAACAATCCAAACATTATAAGAAACAATCCAAGATTCAACTTCCCTCCTTTGCCAACTCTCTCCCTCACATCAGATATTGCAGAGAATGAAGAACCATGAATCAATCAAACCCGTCCTCAAGAAAAACCAAATCTTGGGTGTGGATATTGACCTGATGCTGTATTAAAATGTATAAAAGGTTCCCAATTTAGAGCAAATAATTCATCTGAGTTATTCCTTAGATAAGCTGTGATCTTAGCCATAGAGGCATATTCCCATCACTTTAATAGCCATCCATCCAAGGTCGGGACTGCTTGTAATCTCCAACTAGCCGCGTCAAGGATCTCCGAGCACTTCCTCAGAGAGGCTCGCCTCCTTCTTTGAAAACTCCTGAATTAAATGGACTAGGCCAGGGCTGGCCAACTCCCGAGGCTCTCTGGCTGTGGTTGGTCTACTACAAGGCCCATCGCCCCTGGCTATTGGCCATTGAGGCTGGGCGTTCCAGTCTCTGGCCACAGTTGGAGAGGCTGAGGCTGGCCATCCCTGGAACGGACTTACCATAATCTTTGGGGAGTGGGGCTGGGGCAGAGGGATGGACCATGGGCTTCTTCCTCCTCTCCAGGACAGGGCTCTGGCATTCCAGGGGCTGGTGGTCCTCTTCGGAAGGGAGCTCTGCTGAGTCGTCTTTGGTCATGGCTGCTGCCGGGCGTTATTTATTTCCTCTGCGCAAGGATGAAAAGGGAGGAGAAGAAAAAGCAGGTGTTTGAGCCAAGCCAGTGGAAACAGCAGCACCACCACTACCACCACCAGCAGAACTGCGATCCCAAAGGCTCTGGACCTATCCCAGATCTGGGGTGGGGAAACGACCAGACTCATCAACTTTAGCTCCCTGCATTTGGTCCTGATGTGCCATTTCACCTGGAAAAGTTGCAGAATGTTTAAAGTGGGCCACCATCCAGAAGTGGTGTGGGTCTTTAGCTAGTCATGTGCGAGGAGCACCACAGCTCACAGGGACAGTCACAAACGGCACCTTTCCAGTAAGGAGCCTGATATGCTCCCTCTGTTTGCCGCAGCGAGGCCTTACGCCCTGCCAAACTGGCCCTATTTGTACCTTTGGGGCATCAAGATTTCTACTAGGATTTTAGAACTACCTTCAGGATTTAGCTGCCTCCTGATACTCTGTGCAACTCTGAGTTGAAGATGCCTCTCTGTGCCTTTTGTGCACATGATGTAGGTAAATGCATGCACACAAGCACAGCTACTGAGGGATATTCAGAAGATTTGACAGGCGTGTGTGTGTGTGTGTGTGTGTGTGAGTGTAAGGGCACTGTACCCTAGGTAAGGTAGGGGTGTGGGCGGGGGAGATGGAGGGAGGGATATGCCCTGTCTATGCCCACCTCACTCTGCCTCATTTTGCCTGCCACCAGGTTAACCCCAGGAGTGCAGGTTGGTTACTTGCCCGGCCAGTTCCCTAACTGGGCAAATAAGCAGCCCACACACTTGGGGTTCACACATCAGTGGGCTAAACGAGGTAGCCAGGGCCGGGAGAAGAGCAGGAATGAGCCACATCTGTGGCTTGTTTACCACCCCCTCGCCCCATTCGTATGGGACACTCCTGGTAGCATACTCTCTCATGAATGGCAAGTCCCAGAGTTCCTTCATCCCTGCTGGCATTTCCTGTGCACTAGTAGTAGGAGCTGACAGGCGTGGAAACTGGGGGCCAAGCATCATCGTCACCCAGGAGGTCTCTGGGGCAGGGAGCTCTAAAAGGCATCCATCACTTCTGTACGATTTAAGGTACATCCATGTGTGTAATTAAGGCACCTCCATGCCCCGCCACCACATCTGGCTATAAACACAAAGCTAGTAGTCAGAAGTATCCGCTTTGTGGAGGCTCGGCTCCACCAGTACCAAGTGGAGGACGCTACAATTTCCCCCACGGGCACGAATCTGAGTACCCATCAGTGTGATGAATCCAACCTGAGTACCCATCAGTGTGTCTCCCTTGCAGCAGGTGGTGTTTTAGCACCGGCATGGTACCCTACACAGAGAGATGCGATAGTACTGATGATTTAACAGCAGAGTATTGTTCATTAAGGGGATAAATAGAATATATATATTTGATTCACGGCTGTACACCATGGAAAGCAAACAAGTGAGCTGAAAGGCCTAAGGGCATGGCGAATTGGGCTGGCCTCAAACCTAATTTCCACTCTGCCTCATATCTGTAAATTATGTATATATACATACACAATGTAAAAACAGATCCTTTTTATATAATTGTGCTATGGTAACGTACAGTATACTTTGGTAGTTTGTTGACTCAGTAAAAACAATTGTCTCCCCCCCCCCCGCCAAAAAGTCTTCCTAATCCCCACCAGAATCCTCACCCAGACTCTCCAACCACACCACACCCCTTGGCGATATAAGCCTCAAAATATCCCCCCCTTTCCCCCCGACCTCTACTGGCAGGTAGCTTTAGAAGACTGGGCTCTGGGAATCCTGCACAGCTGTTCAGCTGCTGCCTTGGGGCCTGGCCTTGCATGCTGTCTCAACCATGAAGTCTTCATTCTGCTCCTTTCCTCTCTTCCTGGCCAGTTCACCACAACTACCAGGCTCCCTGATACCTTCACAAGCCTTCCTGAAGGTGCAGAGGCTGAGCCCCTTAGCTGAGATGCTCAGGGCAGACACTCCGCTCTTTGGAAGGTCTCTTGGGCAGAGCCTTGCTGCCCTTCTGCCTTCCTAATGACTGCTCTCTTATGGCTGCTATTCTACTCTCCTCCCTGGACTGCTGAGACCCAGCCCAGCTGTCACCTTTTAAACTGATCAGCCAAAGCCTCCTCCACCTGCCGAGTGCCTTCTGCTTTAATTGGATTGGACAGGACCCTTACCTGTAGGGGCCGTCTCATTGGGCAACTTAGGATGCCACCAAAACCCCTAAGCCTATCCCTGCCTGTAAATGGACATAGACCCAGCCAGCCGACTGGACAGACCTTTCACTGGTTCCAGGGAAACTGCCTCCGTGCACACAGAGGCCATCTTTTAACATCACCAAACACCAGCACTACACCATGAAACACGCGAATGCAAATGAATTCTTCACAAAGGGGTCCAAAGAAGCCAAATCTGATCAGTCCACCAGTTTTTCAGAAGAGAGAAGACCTTTTGTGGTGCAGAGGAAAGAGGGCCCGGGCGACAAGTCTGTATAGAAAAGGTGCAGAAGAGGGCAGCCAAGATGATCAGGGGCCTGGAGCACCTTCCTCATGAGGCAAGGCTACAGCATCTGGGGCTCTTTACTTTGAAAAGGAAGTGACTAAGGGCAGACATGATAGGTAAAGGTAAAGTGTGCCATCCAGTCGGTGTTGACTCCTGGCAACCCCAGAGCCCCGTGGTTGTCTTTAGTAGAATACAGGAGGGGTTTACCATTGCCTTCTCCCGTGAAGGATCAGATGATGCCTTTCAGCATCTTCCTATATCTCTGCTGCCCGATATTTATTTTATTTTATTTATTGTTATATTTATATACCGCCTTTCATTAAAAACAATCCCAAGGTGGTTTACATAGAATATTTAAAACAAGATTATAAAAATAACACAATTAAAATATTAAGCTAAAATCTCCTAAATGTAGGAGTTTGGGAAACATAGCAGCAGGGATTTGAACCGGCAACTTCTGGCTTGCCAGTCAAGTCATTTCCCCGCTGCAAGGTCTATAAAATTATGCATGGCGTGGAGAGAATGGACAGAGATAATTTTTTCTCCCTCTCTCACAACACTTGAACCAGGGCTCATCCCATGAAACTGAAGGTCGGGAAATTTAGGACCAACAAGAGGAAGTATTTTTTCATACAATGCATAATTAACCTATGGAATTATTTGTCACAAGATGTGGTGATGGCCACTAGCTTGCCTGGCTTTAAAAGGGGCTTAGACAAGTTCATGGAGGACAGGCCTATCAATGGCTACTAGTCTGGTGGCTATAGGCCACCTCCAGCCTCAGAAGCAAGATGCCTCTGAATACCAGTTGCAGGGGAGCAACTGCAGGAGAGAGGGCATGTCTTCAGCTCTTGCCTGTGGGGTTCTCAGAGGCATCTGGCGGGTCACTGTGCAAAACAGGATGCTGGACTAGATGGGCCTTGGGCCTGATCCAGCAGGGCTGTATTCCCCAGAAAAGCCATTGCTTAAGCACTGGATATATTCTGAAGACCTTATAGACAATTCTGTTTTTTCAGTCTTTCTTTAATCCCCAAAACAAACCCCATATTGGCTTGTACGTCAACGGGGGAAGGCTAGAGTTGCAAACTCTGGTTGAAGCTAGTTCCCACCCCACCCCATGTTCCCCCAGTATTATTCACAATATCAAGCCATGGAAATGTCCAGGATTGCTTTCAAGGGCCCCCCTGGGGATTCATGTTGATTCCTGGAGACTCCAGACTATTCCTGGAGCACTGGCAACCCTAGACATTATTTCAAAGGAAATGTGTGCCGCATAAGCCAGGTGGTGATGAAGCTTCAGCAATGTGTAATAGTGCGTTGGCATGGGGGGCATGCAGTGACTCTTGCTGCGAGAGTTGGGGTACTACAAAAATGTCCTCAATTTTCCTCTGCGAGCTGTTGGAGGGCATGGAATCCAGAGATTCCTGTGGAAACCCTCCTTTCAGCCTGTGGCACCTTCAGGTCTATCCATTTTTTGGTGCTGTACGCTTCTGAAGCTTCTCCTCCAATCAAATATTTTGTCTTTGGCGAACCACATGGATCAGTTGTTTTGGCTAGACCAGTCTAATGTGGCTTGCTTTCTGGAGTGTGTTCAAGTGTGTCTGCAATAACGGGAAGCTGAGCTAGTAGGCCCAACTCATCACTAGAACTACAATTGCCAAGTCCACACTCTGAGGGGGCTCTTGTCTATTTCAGCACCAAGAATTTCCTCAAATGCATGTTCTCTCTGCAGCAATGTAATGGGGAAAGACATCTGTCAAAGGTTCTTACTTCTCAGTGGTCCCTGGAGTGGGCAACTTGTAATTGTAATTATAAAATGGTCTTTGCTGACTAGGGCACACACATAAGATCGTACCCTTTTACTCCAGATTATGCTGGAGATGCGATCATGTCCTGGTTCCATGCACACAACAATCATAGACACAGAATTCCCATAGGGAATTTTAGTTCTATAAGGGTGCTTAGGGATCTTACACCAGGCCAGAGAGGTTAAAGATGATATCTATCAAGTGAAACATTTAAGTTTAAAATGATATGGATATTTTCTGAGCTCTTTTTGATATTAATAGTACTGAATTATGTTCACATTCTGTTTATAATTTGTTAGCTAGTTTTATGTGATCCATTGTTTATACTATTGTTTTTTGTGTTTTAAATTTTTAAAAAAGGAAAATAAATAGCTTTTTAAATTAAAAAAAAAAGACAGAACTCACAGCACTCCTGCAAAAACTACATTTTCCAGATTTCATTGGGAAAGTCATGATAGCTGACATTGTATTTTTAAAAAAACCCAAAACCAAAATCATATATATTTGCATCTGTTAACATGTACCCAGAGGCAGAAAAGGGAGCAAAGGTGGCTCCTTTCTTTCAGCCACAATGAAGTCTCTTTTTCAGGGACAGGGGAGGAGAGCTGGTGTTGTGGTAGAAGCATGAATTGTCCCCTTTGCTAAGTAGGGTCCACCCTGGTTTGCATTCCAAACCAGGAAGACTACTTGTGAGAGCACTGTAAGATATTCCCTTTAGCGGGTGGGGGCTGCTCTGTATGCTTGCATGCAGAAGGTCCCAAGTTCCCTCCCTGGCAGCATCTCCAAGAGAGGGCTGGGAGAGATTCCTGCCTGACACCTTGGAGAAGCTGCTGCCAGTCTGGGTAGACAATACAGAGCTAGACAGACCAAGGCTCTGACTCAGCATATGGCAGTTTCCTAGGTTCCTATGTTCCTAATAGTGCATGGCATGAGAAATCATACTGGCTGCAACCTGAGATCTTCTGAAGTGGAGATGCTGCCAGGGATTGCGTTCCTACACTGAGCTGTAGGCCCTCCCTTAATGCAAAATTAATGTTAAATACAAGTACTACTAGCACAGCGAGCCAACGTGGAGTCGTGTTTAGAGCCCTGGGCTAGGACTCCGGAGAGCTGAGTTCAAATCCCCCACGCTGTCATGAAGCCCACTGAGTGACCTTGAGCCAGCCCCTCACTCATATGCTCTCAGCTGAACCTACCTCCCAGGGTTGTCGTGAGGATCAAACAGGGTGGGGAAAAGAACCACGTCTTCCCAGGTGAAGGCTGGGATAGAGAGCCATAAATCGGTAGAAAGGAATCCTATGGAGATAGGGCAGCCATGGAATGGGGTGAAGCAGTTAAGAGGGGTGCACGGATAAACAGAGCATCAGGGTGATGCTCAAGCCAGGGGCGCAACACAAGCCGGGGGCTTTTTTCATGCGAGGCCTATGAAATTCTCAGAAAAAAGAATGGAAAATAGTGGGGGGGGGACGGACTGGGGCAGGAAATTGGTATACTTGGGGTGGGGTGCCACCGTTTACAGAACCTTGGGCCCCCAGATGCTGTTGGACAACAACTCCCATCATCCCCAGCCGCAAGTGAAGTTGATGGGGGATGATGGGATTGTAGTCCAACGCTATCTGGGGACCCATAGCTGAAACACCCTAGTGTATAGACGCGTGTGAAATTAGGAGGGGTGGGGTTCAGCAAGATCTCAGCTGCAAAGCGGGTGGGAGTTTCCAGGCAGGATTACTGGTGGGGTGGGGTGTGCAACCCCCCCCCCACTCAGGCATGGATGGGGATGTTGTGGGGACTCAAGGAGGTGTGGCGTGCTGTGTGTATAGTGGGGGGGGGGGCGTTGTTGGGAATGGGATCCAGGGAGAGAGGATTGAAGGGGGTGGGCTGCAGCCGCCGGGAGGGGGCTGAACGGGGGAGGCTGGCTAGGGAGGAGGGGGTCCAGGTGGGGTGAGGCCGAGCGCCCTGGGGCCGCAGGAGCGACCGTAGGCCGCAGATGGGGCTGGCCGGGTACCCACTGGATGGCGGATGTCGCTGCTGCACGGAGGGGAGAGCAGGCGGGAGAGGTGAAGTGCGGCAGCTTGGCGGGGGGGGGGGAGGGCGCGATGGGGCGGGGAGGGGGCCCATCTCGGCTGCAGAGGGGATGGGGCCGCCGTGCGACGGGGCGGGAGGCGACGCTGGCACCTGGCGGGGGGCGGGAGCGAAGGGGGGGGCGAGGGGGCATCTCTAGCCGAGGATGGAGCTGGGGAGGCGGCGGCGGCGGCGGCGGCGTGGGGCGGGGGGGGGCCTCCTTGAAGGTCTTCCCAGGAGCGGGACTCGGGAGGCCCCCGATCCCGCCCCTCCCTCCCCCCCGGGGGCTGCCCCCCGCTGAAAGGGGGGGGTCATCATCGCCTACCTGGGGGGCGGCGGCGGCACGGGGAGGCTCCTGCTGCTGCGGCGGCTGCCTTGGCGAGGGCTGGCTGGGCTGAGCGGAATGGAGGCGGCTCAGCAGCATCAGCGGGGCTCGCTCAGGCGCCGCCTCCCTCCCTCCCTCCCCCTCCCGCCCGCAGCATCAGCACCGGCCTCCGGGCCAGCAGCAGCATCCCCGCCTCCGCCTCCTCCTCCTCCTCCTCCCCCCCGGCGGAGGAGACCTGGGCCCAGCGGAGGCAGAGAGGAGAGGCCCAGAGGCCGGCGGCGGCGAAGCGGGGATCAGGCAGCGCCCCCCCCCCCCCGCCCCCAGCCTCACCTCCGCCAGGTGAGCCATCCCATCCCTGCCGCAACGCGGGAAGGACAAGAGGGACCTGCCACAGCATAGGAAGCTGCCTTCTGCCGAGTCAGACCTTTGGTCCATCTGCCTGAGAATGCCTGCCCTGACTGGCAGCAGTTGGTTCTCCAGGGCTTCGGGCCGGAGTCTCTTTCATTTCAGCCCTACCTGGAGACCTGCTGCCAGGGAGTGAACCTGGGACCTTCTGCGGGCAAGTCCTACGATGGATCTGTGTCCCTAAAATTGATGGCCATTGGCTGTGCTGAACCCCACACACTCCTATGGCCATTTGGAAGGAACCCGTGCATTGAAGTGGGCACTCCCTCTCATTCATTGTAGCACATTCCCTGGAATCTACAAGACCAGATGCATGCATGGTGTCAGCCTAGTGGACTCGGAACCAAGGAAGCTGCCATATACTGAGTCAGACCCGTGGTCCATCTAGCTCAGCATTGCCTACACTGACTGGCAGCAGCTTCAGTGATGATTCAGACAAAAGTCTCTCCCTGCCCTACCTGGCTTAAGACCCACCCCAGGACTCATTCTGCCCTTCTCCACTCCCCACAGAGGGCTTGGAAATGGACAGGCCGGACGCGCACACACACACATACACACGGCGGCATGAGGAATGTGGTTTTGCAGGGATCGAGCTAGCCCAGAATTGGCAGAAGCAGGGAAGACTCCATTACTACAAATCACCCTCAGGAGCCTCTCTCCAACCCCCTCCCACCAGCATCTCCAACATCAAGGCTTGCTGTACAGAATAGTGCGCTGGCAATTAGAGCAAGGATGGATGGCACTGTGAGCTTGCAGCCGTTCAGGGACCAGGCTGACTTTCTAAGCACGTTGCACCATTGAGAAAGGATCAATACAAGATACACAGGTCTCAGAAAGCAGTACAGAGCAATGCCAGACAGCAAGACTTGATTTGAATGGGGGTGGGTGGGGGGTGGGAGGGAGAGAGTGTGTGCATGTGTGCGAGTGTATGTGCACATCGAATAATCATCATTCAATAGCAGTTTAGAGAGGCTGCGAAAACAGGTAGCCATCTTGGTCAATTCAAACAACATTCAGAGTAAAATAATTCCTTTAATCAGATGAACTGCAAAATTCACAGTGTAGTGGTACAAGTTTTACACTTACACAGAACACTTCCTTAGGCTGGATGCTGAAAAAATCACAATAGGAAGAGAAAGGCATTGCTTGTAGATGTGCCTGAGCAGGAGTCCTGATTAAAAGAGCTCCTGATTAAAAAAATATGTTGCTCTCCCTGGGAATTTCACGGCAATAGGGTACTTTGTCAGTGTGTTCTAAAAGCTGCTGTAAAATGATTAACAAGAGGGAGGCCTTCCTGCTCCTGAGTGACAGCAACACACCGTAACATCCTCTTCCCTGCTCTGCAATTCAGCCTTACTTACAATCTATTGCCAAAACTTTTCAAATTACATAACTGGAAGATGTCAATTATCCTTTTTGGGCCCCAGGGCATAAAACCCAGGGCTGCAAATACCTTATGCTAAATAAATTGAAATTCTGCATCCTTGCAAAAAAAATTGCAGGTTCTGTAAAAATTATACAAAATCTGCTTGCTTTGTATAATTTATTCTGGGTTCGCCAGACACAAGGAGGGGAAGGAGATAAGCAGGCCACTGAAGCTTCACACCTGGACAGAGGAACTTTTCATCAGCAATTTTATCTGGTTTCTAAGACAGCAGCTATAACTGCCTGGCCACTTTCAGGAAGATCCTGAAACACAACCCTAAGGACTAGAAACTTGCCCCTTTTTGTCCATGAAAGCAGAGGTTTTCTGGAAACTAAGTTCCCAATGCCGCATTCTGTCCTCCTCCTTCACTCCACAGCATCACAACATACAGCCTTACTTAAGGCACTCTGCTAGGTACCAACACAACCAAGGCTCTAAACCTCCAAGCAAGGAGACTCCATCCCTCCCAGTCAAAGCCTCCCCTCTCGGAAAGATGCCCAACTAATGATACCTCGTTGGTTCAGGGTACTCCATTTATTTTATTATAGTACTGTTAAGGTACATCCATCATGCTCTGTCCCCTCCTCTCCCTGCCCCTCATTAAGATCAACAATCAAAGTGTCATTTAAAAAACATTATATTAGTATTGTAGCTTCTCTCCAATCCCTGGGTCAGTTCCCAGTCACAGAGACCCATGTTAAAAAATAAAAATAAAGACCTAATTTATTTCAAAAGAACGTGAAATAACTTTCATTCACACAGGAAACTATTTGGCAGGTAGCTGGGAAGGGTCGCCGAGAGGACAAAAATATCATTGGAAACACAGCCTTAAGATCAAGTCAGGAGGGTGCTCCCCCAGGCCAGGTGTCTGTCTGAAAATTAAAAGCCAAAAGAGAGCTGTGTGCTTGCCCTGATCTTGCAAGAAATCAGTGGCAGCAGAAAACGTAAGAAGCAGTCGGCTTTAAACCTTTCTAGCATTTATGTTTTATGACAGAGAAGTGACTTATGGAAGCGACTTCCATAACGAGGCAGTTGGGTCCTGAATATTGGTTGCGGGAGGGTGAAAAGAGCAGCCACCTCCGTGCCTTGCTTGTGCATCTGGCCACTGAGAGAAGCAGGATGGGTCTTCCCATCACCCCGCCTGTCACAATGGCCAAAGTCCATCAATCGTCATCATAATCTTCATCATCATCACGGGAGCCATGATCAAGAACCTCTGATGTAAAAGAATTAACAGGGCAATTGGCCCACAGCAGGAGCCAAGAAGATACACATTTGGCTGTTCTGTTGCCAACCAACAACCCCCTGCGGGAGCTAAGGACGCCCTGCTGTCACTGCAGAGGGAAGCCCCAAGCCCTCAGTGTTTTCATGAAGGGAAGAAGAGTGTAGCAACCAGGCCAAAAGCACGCCAAGGAATCTGCATCTCCGGGGCTCCCCAAAAGCCGCCTCAACCAAGCAGCTGAGCCAGGCCATCAGCAGCACCTCCTCCTGCCCATCGGACACGCCGGCAGCTTGCATCACCTGACTGGACAAGAGGGCCACAGAAATAATGTACATGAGGCCATCCTAGTGTATACAGAGACAAAAGCGAGGGGTGAACCAGCTTAGCAGATGCAAAACCAACAGAGCAGCTACAGGACTGGCCCAATAAGAATGGATCCATCTGTACACTGGGCAACCTCTGTGGCGCTTCAGTTCTCCGTAGACCAGGGGTTCCCAGCCATCCTTGGACAACAACTCCCTTCCTCCCTAGTCACAAGGGGAACATTTTGGCAGGGAATTATGGGAGTTGTAGCCCAACAACATCTGGGGACCCCTGCTGTAGTCGGTGCTGCATATTTGCATGCAGATTGGTATGTGGTCAACTGGCATAGTAGTTAAGAGTGTTGGACTAGGACCGGGAAGACCCGAGTTCGAATCCCCATTCAGCCGTGACGCTCACTGGGTGACTCTGGGCCAGTCATGTATCTCTCAACTTAACCTACCTCACAGGGTTATTGTGAGGATAAACATAACCATGTACCCTGTTCTGGGCTCCTGGGTGGAAGAGCAGGATATAAATGTTAAAAAACAATAACAAATAAACAAACTGGCTTCCGTTTTGCTTTTGTAATAGATGCACATTTGCAATTACAATTCCTGATGGTCTCTTATAAATTATTTCCATTACATATCCTTCATCAAGGAGATTTTGCCATTTCTCCCTGTCTCGACTTTGTTCTCCATCACCAAATGGCACTCTTGTCCCATGTTTCCTTTTGATCCCACATCAGCTCATGTGGAAAGGATCTGTGAGGATGGATGGCAAAGGCCCTGGCCTGTCACCTGCCCACAACGGAAGATGCTGAGATGCCACCAGCCACCACAGTAGGGTATGTGGTTACCAGGGTGGCATCACATGCACATCCAAGTCAAAGCCTTTAGAAGGCATCAGGGAAGGCAAATGCAAGAAGGCCAGGTGTCCGAGGTATCACGCAGCAGTTAGGGCCACCAAGATGGCCCAGCCTTCCCAGCCTGGACTCACCAGAAGGGCCAGTGGGTGAGGAAATACTGAAAGTCTGGCTGATAATCCAACAGTTACTACCATAATTAATCCATGACTGCGGCACAGAATAAGAGGTGAACACACAAGCAGCCAGTAAGTTAGTTCTCCCACCACGACAATTTTATATACAAATTATTTCAGATGGGGCGGGGGGACCACCCCCAAGAAACCCCTCTGCCTTTCCCACAAAATAAGGTGCCGTAGCAATAAGGCCATCAAATACGCAGCTGAGATCGGAAGAGGCCCAGCAGTGCTCCTCGCAGCTGGAGGGCGCCTTCCTCTTCCTGACCGTGTGCCTTTGGCCAAGTCGGACTGCAGAGGGCTTGGCTCCCGACTGCCCTCCCTCTCCTGAGGTTACTGCTCTTCAACGTGGATGATGGTCTCGTTCCCTTCTTCCGGGAGCCGAGGTACGGCGTAGACCAGCGCTTGGTCGCTGTCCTGGCAGATAATGGCGACGGCACCGCCACTCTCTGGCATGATAGTACTGGACTGCAGGCAGGCCTGGAGGACAAGAGCAGGGGGATGTCAGAGGGCTCAGGCCACAGCGCCTGATCACATGGCTGCAGGGAACGGTGGGACTGGGGCATTCACTCACAGGGATCCCCAGATGTTGTGGACTACAACTCCCAGAATCGCCAAGCAAAAGCCATGGCAGCCAGGGATTCGGGGAGCTGCAGTCAACAACGTCTGGGAATCCTTGTTGGAGGGAACCCTGGACTGGAACATGACTCTGGACGACAGGACCACCAGCACCCTGCCACTTCTCCCTATTCTTTCTGGCCCCTTCTCCAAACCCAGCTTGTCAGCATTGCTTCCAGCTACACTCCCTGGTCCTGGTGCAACTGCCTAGGTGCCAAGCTTTGCAACTAGGACCTTACATATGCTCCCAAACCTTCCTCCACAACCAGGAAGATCAGAAAGCAAAAGAGAGCCAAGACATCTCAGCTATCAAGGGCCCAATATCATATCTTATGCTCGGAGAAGTTGCCTGTGGGTTCCCCACCGTGATGGGGCCATGGATGCCGTGCCCCGCCCCCAGGCCCAGCTCACCACCTCCAGGAGCTTCAGCTTCTCCTCAGACACCAGGTTCTCCTTCCGCAGCTGCTCCACCACCCCCTCCATGGCTTCCAGCTTGGCGCAGTGCCGGCGGTGCCGCTGCTGGAGCACCTTCACCTTCTTCTGGAGGCCCATCACCACCTCCACCAGCTCTGCGGAGGTCACCTCGCTCTTGTGGTAGTGGTGCTCCTCCAGCTGCTCCTCCACAGACTCAGTGGGGCTCAGCTCCTCCAGCTTTGGCTCCACAGCCAGGGAGGCTTGGTTGGAGATGATGGGGACGGTGGAGACGATGGGGAGGCTGAGGGCAGAGGACAGCACCGTCTCAGGGGGAGTCACGCCGGAAGACGCGGCTGCTGCAGCAGGAGCGGTCGGGATGGTCTCGAAGTAGGCCACCATCTCCGTGGAGGGCTCCTGCAGAGAGCTCAGGACGGCAGCCGCCGCCACCGAGGGGTCAGCCTCCAGAAACGGCTCAATGGAGACGTTCTCGATGATGAGGGCCCCCTGGTCTGCCGCTATGGGCTGATCCTCCACCAGGGCCTGCAGCGGCAATGGATCCCTTGCAGCTGCCACCACCTCGCATGGCACCGCGACTTCTGCACAGAACTGCCCAGAGACCCCCACAGAAGAGCTGGGCATGGCTTCCAGGGTCGGTGGTGGGAGGGAGGCCACAAAGTCGACCACCTGCTGCTCCAGTGGATCTGGCAATGGCTGGCCTGAAACAGCCTCCACCGGGGAAGCCACAGTCAGCGTCACGGCCTTGAGGGGCTCCATGATCTGAACCACAGGGACCAGGTTTACGGTTCCAACCAAGGGGGCAGAAAGGGTGTGGAAGTCTAGGTCCGAGGCCGAAGACTGAGCTTCCACATAGATGGGGGCTGTGGCAATGGCAAGCGTCTCCAGTGTGTTAGGCTCCTGGAGGTTCATGGCCTGCTGTCCTGGAGGGCTCCTCTCCCCATGACATTCAAGGAGGAGTTTCTTGGCAGGAACTTCTGAGGGAGGCTGCACAGAATTCTCCCTTTTCTGCAAAACACAAAAAGGAAATGGCTGTCCTTCAAAGCTCTACACATCGGCAGGCGAACATATGGTCTCTGGGATAACCTGAAGAGATCTTAAAAGATCTCCACAGGCTGCTGATATGTTTCCAGGAAAAATACAAAGAGCTGGTTATTACCTATAAAGCCCAGAATAGCTAGGGTACAAGCTATTCTCTTAAATAGAACACCTTCTTCTTTACGAACCCCGCCGCCTATTAGATCATCCGGGAAGCAGTGTTCCCTCTAATGGGGATTTCCCGTTGTTGTTGATTACAGCTCCCAGAATCCCCAGTTGTAATGACTTTGGCCTGGGGATGATGAGAGTTGTAGTCAACATCTGGGAATCCCTGTTAGAGAGAACACTGCTGGGGAGGTCCAGCTCCAGCTGCCACCAGCTCCAGCTATTGTTGGAGTACAACTCCCATCATCCCCAGCCACAGAAGCCAATAGTCATGGATGATGGGCATTGCAGTCCATCATCTGCTGGAAGGCCAAAGTTGTGCAGCCCTGCTGCAGAGGGAAGCCTCAAGTCTCCAACATTTTGACAAGGGAAAGAAATCTGCAGAAGCCAGACCAAAAGCATACGAAGGACTTTGCATCTCCCGGACCTCCCAGAAGTCTGCTGGGCCAAGCAACGGGGCCGGCCATCAGCAGCACCTCCCTCTGCCCACCTGACACACCTGCCGCGGGCATCGCCTGATGGGACATGAGGGTTAGCAGGGGTTTCACAAAGTGCCTCCCCAGCAGTGCCTTGGCAAGCAGGCAGCCCACCAAAATCTCACCAGGGAGCTGTCCGATGTGTGGAAGATGGTGGGCACAGCATCAGGTTTCAGGTAGCGCACTCCCCATCGGTATTCGAAGCAGGATGGTGCAAAGTGTTCACTGCATAGGTGCTGGTGTTTTGTTGGCATCCACTTCTCTTGATTCATTTGCGAAAGCCATTGCTTGAGGCGCCCGGGGTTGTGCAGAGGAAACCTGCGTGGTGAACAGAGGAGGAGTTAAACACCTATACTGGTGCACTTAAGCATATGCTCAAAGAGTCAATAGCCTGGCACAAGCTGTCCTTATTTGACAAGAGAGAGGATGAAAGACTTGAAAGCCCTTAATGGTTTGGGCCCTGGACTGCCTGCTCCCAAGTGTTTCTGCCCACTTGACAAGGTCATTAAAGGGGGCCCTGCTCCGTGTGCCAATGACGGAGGCTCAGCTGTCATGCACATGGGGCAGGGCCTTCTTGGTCATTGCCCCCAGGCTTTGCAATGCTCTCCCAGCTGGCGTCCGCTCCTCAGCTCCTATATCAGCTTTTAGGACGAAATTTAAAACATGCTTTACCCAGGCTTTTAGATGAGTGCTGTGTTGCTGCTACTCTGCACATTGTGTTTTATTGTGTATATGTTTTCAACTTTAATAGATTTATATTGTTTATATTGAAATTTAATATTTGCATTGTTTTAATATATTTGTATTGTTTTAAAGATACTGTAAAATGCCTTAGAATTATTCTAACAAAAGGTGGCATACAAATCTGACAATAAATGTATAAAATAAATTCATATCTTGGGGGGGAATAGATAATACTTTGAAAGATCTGCAAATCTCATATCTTTACATTTATTTTTAAAGTAGTCAGAGACTGGGGGTGTGGGTGAATTAAATTGTGATTATTGCTGGGGAAAGGGGTCAACTCTTCCTCCATGCCTATTTGCCTGTACATTTTCAGCAGTGAGGTAGATGGTGGGGCAATTTATTTCAGGGGGAAATGGCTATGGTTAAACCTCACTCACAGTGAATAGCCCTGGATCCAACTCCTCTCCCACTTTTAAAAGAAACTAAAAGAGATGAGAGATCCACTCTCCAAAGTCTCATTGAATTTGGCCCTGATCCTATCATCAATCTGAGAATGAATTTAGCAACTTTAGTAAATATCAAGTGCCCTGATCAATCAAAGCAGTTTGAGAGATAAAGGAAAGAAAAGGGAGTCAACAGCAGGCACCAGGTAATCAGAAGTTTGCCCACAAATAATTTGTGTGGCTGTCATGGTTTTAAAGTTGTTGATTGTTTTGAATCCTATTAGTTGGCTATCTTAAGCACTTTTTAAGAAATGCAAGTGTGGGATTACATATAACACATATGCGTATATATATTAGCACGTATCTGTGGAATAATTTGCATTATACTTTAGGCTCCCTTACAGCACCCATCTAAGAGGCAGCCTCAAAATAACATTCCAGACCGAGGCTGAATGCTTGGCATCTCCAGGAAGGGCTGGGATAAAGGCCCACCCGAAACCCTGGAGAGTTGCTGCCTACAAGGCACACCACGTGGGGCTAGACAGACTCAGCAGAAGCAGCTTTGTATCTTGGGTTCATTATTAGTATGCAGAGAAGGCTCCTCCTCCTCACCCACCCTGGGGAAAAAGCACCAATCCAATTTGGTTGAGTAGTCAGAAAACAAGGGGCAGCCGGATCCTATGTGTGCTTACTAGGAAGAAAGGTCTGAGGGAAAGGGCTGGGGCTTATTCCCAAGCAAGCGTGCTCAGACTGCAATCTTCAGGGCAACACTCACAAAGCGCCAGCATACAAACAGGTTTGCAAAGGTTGCAAAGGTGTGTTGCTTTGATGACTGTAGTCCAAGGTCATGTTGTTTACCCAAGTTTCACTGCACGCAGCACGAATAGCGTAAGAGCAGAGAGTAGGAGCTTCTCCACCTGTTGTCGGACAACAGCTCCCACCGCTCCCGGCCACAGTAAACTGCAGCTGCGAGTGATGGGATTTGTAGTCCAACAGCAGCTGAAGAGCCTCTGCTGGAGAGGCAGCCAGGAGAGGGGCTCAGCACCAGCCAGGGTGTGAGATAGAGGAGGGAAAGGGATTCACAGTGTCCCCTCTAACAGGAATTCCCAGACGTTGTCAACTACAACTCCCATAATCCTCAGCCAAAGGCGACGGCAGCAGGGAATGCTGGGAGTTGTAGTCAGCAACATCTGGGAATCCCTGCTAGAGGGAAGGCTGAAAGGGAAAAACCTTTTCCCAAGTCGGACCCTCCTTCCTCTCCATGAGCACCCCTAGAACCGCCAGGCGCTGTACTGGGCGCCCCGAGAAGACCTGGCCGGGCTGAGCCCCGAGGCAGGCACCTCAGCTCGGAACGAGGCCCGCCGCGCCGCGCACCCGTGACGTCACAGCCGCCACAAGTGGCATCACAACCCCACGCCATGACGTCACTGCCCCCGCACACCTTTCACACCCCTCCCCCCACCCCACCCCCCGAAGCGGCGCTGACTTGTAAAAACTGAGGCGCTGGTTGTCCGGCCGGGGCTGCCCGGCGGAGTTGGAGCAGTTGGGCGCCCGGCAGTACTTGGTCATGGCTCCGTCGGCGGCGACTCGCTCCTACTGACTGACACTTCCGCGACGCCCCTCTCACGTGACCGGCGACGCCCCAGCTGTGACCGTCCCGGCGCCGTCAGCCCCGCCCCCAGAGGGCGTTTGTTTACGCCATGACGCCACCAGCAGCCTCTCCTGTTTGGGTCCCAGCCTGAGCGCACAGAGAAGGAAGATCCCAGAGTCGCGCATCCCGAGGTCTAGATAGGGGACTCCCGGGTTAGCCTTGGAGAAGCCACAGCGGAGACGAAGTGGCCGTCCACCCTATAAAAACGTCATTTTAAATGAAACCTGGGATTTTCACCAGATGAGCCTGCGTGTTGCTGGAAGCCTTTGACTGTTGGCATCATCTGCCAACTTTTCTCCCCACCTGTAGTCAAATGCTGCACTTTCTGATTCAAGCGTGTGTTCTTGTAGACAGATAAGTAAGCAACGTGATACTGATGCCATTTAGATGTGGAGCTCTTTCCTTCTTGTTGGCCCAGAGAAATCCAAAATGCCCACCGGTTCCAATATGGCTGCCTGCACAACTACCATTCTTCAGCCATATAGCTACCGTAGACACACCGTGGCAGGGAGTAGGTGGCCGTATAGGAACTGCTGCCCATTTTGCCTGTTTCTGGGCAAACATAGCAGTGACTCTATATCTACATTTCATCAGCACGCAAAAGAGGACTTGTTTCAAAAACTTCATCCCTTAACACTCAGCTAGGACCGGCCATCTGGGTACATCGATATAAGGTAATTCCTGGAGTGAATTCCATACATTTGATTCTAGGCAGCGGAGTGACCATTGGGACACTTAACGACACTCATCAAAGACAGGAATTCTAGAGCTTTCCAACTCTGGAAATGCTTTTGCAAAATAAACAAAAACTGGCTCCATCTAAACATGGCAACAACAATAATTAAATGAAGGTGGGAAGAGTGTTAGTTTATTGATCCATGCGGTTTGCATATTTATAATAAAGTTAGGACTAAGGAGGACTTGAACTCGCGAACCTCGGAAGAGCAAGAGAGGCGGTTCGGTGCCTCCTCACCCTCCATGGGGCGCAGCGGCGCGCGCAGTCAGAGCCGACTCCGAGGGCGCTTCCAGGGGTGGGCCTTGACGGATGAGGCCTTGCCTCCATTGGCTGCGCTCCAAATGGTGATTGACGTGACAGCAGCCCAATGGCAGGGGAGTGTCGGTTTTCCGCGCGCTGTTTCGGACGGTTATAGCCGGCGAGACCAGCAGCGCCCGCCACAGGAGGAAGGGGCGGCTAGCACCGGGGTTCCTGCTGGCGGCGTGATGGCTGGCGGGGCTGCTGTTGTTGGAGGAGGAGGATGCTTCTACACGCGAGGGGCTAGCTCCGGCGCAGACTCGCCGCCTCTCCTCAGCCTGAGGCGACGGTCAAAGCAGCCGGAGCCGGAGGAGGCGGTGAGGGGGCGCGTCCTGGGGGGCGGGGCGGGGCGCTGGGCGGGGCTACCGGGCTCGCGGTGAGACTCCCGAAGGGGAGGGGCTTGGGGCAGTGGGCGGGGCCAGTGGCACGGGTAGCACTAGCAACCTCGGTCGGCTCCCCAGCTGTTGAGGAACTACAACTCCGATGGGGCTCGGCTGCCATTTATTGTAGCTATTGTTGATGGGAGTTGTATTCCAGCAGCAACTGGAGGGCGCCGTGGTTGTCTACCCCTGGGTTGTTGGGTTAAAGTTAAGAGACTCTCCAGCTGCTGTTGAGCTACGCTCCCCTCATCCCCATCTGCAGTCATTGTGGCTGGTGGTGGCAAGAGGCCAATAACCGCTGCAGAACTGCAGCCTCCCCGCCCTGGCCCACCGCTGGTCTTTCCCGTGGCTTGGTCCCCGAAGCCCCTGGGCTGGAGATGCTGCCAGGGATGAAGCCAGGACTTTCTGTGTGCAAAGCCCACCACGCCCCCTCCCCACTCAAGGAGAAACCCAATTCCCCCCCTCGGTCTGCTGAGCTCCCAAGCAATGAGCAGAGACTGGGTTGGGAGTCTGGTGGAAGCTGAGCTTGGGCTTCTTTGGGACAGCTCACACCCCACTAGGGTGAGCTGTGGCTTTATGTGCGGGAATGGATTTTACTATTCTGTTTGTCTTCTCTGGGGCAGGTTATGCTTGAGAGAGTGCTGGGAATAACTACCCAAACCAGCAATGGTTTGGCTTGCGACCCAAACACGGGGCAGATTGCCTATCCTGCAGGGTAAGTACTTTGCCATAATGGAAGCATCTAGAACTGGTGAGCTCAGTGAGCGCCAAATGGCATCTTATGTTGAATGCATTGTTTTGCCTTTGTGTGCTTTGCTTCTTTTTGTTAAATACCAGGTGGGGTAGAGGATCTGGACTGCGGCAGACGCAAAGGTTATAAAGTCTCCCTCACCATGGTCAAGATCTGGATCCCTGCACAGCAAAAAAAGAAACCAAGTGTGCCAAACATATTAAGGCCCCCAAACCAATAGTAGTGGTTATTTATACCACTTTTCAGCAACAACAAAAATGTCAGTGCAGTTTACACAATAGCCACTGGAGGGATGTTGTGCACAACCTTTCATTGCTGTGAATTGGGATAGCGGTGAGATGTGCTATGCATTACAAAGGACTGGGGTGCTGGGGAAGAAGTAGGAATCTAACTAGCCAATAAGTAGGGGAAATCATCATCCTCTGTGGTAGTTAATGAGACCATCTTGAGCAAAAGTTGTCAGTCACCACACTGAGCATCCTTTGCATATCTAGCCAACCAAAACTCCATTTGCAGTTGTATTGCCACTAAGGAAGAGTCACTAAAACCTTGTGGCTTAGCATATTGTAGGACCAACATGATGTAGAATGACTTTCTTCTATGAATATTTTCCTCAGCTGGGATCTCTTTTCAGGTTTTGAATATAACCACTTTTCCTCTCTTCCCCATCAAGGGAAATCATAGCTGTCATAAATGGCTCTGTCTTTCTTTCCAGGTGTGTGGTTGTGATTTTGAATCCCAGGAAGAATAAACAGAGGCATATCTTTAATACTTCTAGGTAATATATATTTTGAATTTCTTATTTCTCTTGGTAGTTTGAGTGCTCCTTTCTATAGTTGCTTCTAGGAGGTGGGTTCCTGACACAATGTCTTGACAGAGATTTTTTCAGACAGTAGCAGAGTTGTCTGTGGTGCATGTGGATTGTTTAATTAGTTGAAACAATAGCAAAAAGAATTGGTCAGCTGTCAGTGATGATTTAAGCCTTGTACCTGGCTGTGGAGTGCAGGTGGAGAATGTCTCTTGGTTGTGTTCTCTTCATAAATACAAAAAACTGTTTGCAGTGAGAACTTCCATGGAGCAAAGCCCACTTTATCAGCTGCAACAGATGGAGTCGGCTCTTGTCCACAAGATCTTTTGCTACAGTCAGTCTGTTGGCCTTTAAAGTACTGCAAAGCGTTGCTGTTTTGCTACAGCAGACCAATATGGCTGCTTTTCTGGAATCTATCTTTGCGGAGCAGAAATGAAAGGTGTCCCCCTCCCCCTTTATTTTAGGAAAACTGTGAGTGCTCTATCTTTCTCTCTTGATGGGAAGCTTATTGTAACTGGTGAGGTGAGTTTTGTGTATGGATTTTTTAAAACTATAAATTAGCAAGCAGTACAAACAAAATTACCATCTTGCAAGTCTAAAAGTTCAAGAACTGGAGAGGAGAGCTGGTCTTGTGGTAGCAAGCATGACTTGTCCCCTTAGCTAAGCAGGGTCCACCCTGGTTGCTGATGAATGGGAGACGATGTGTGAGCACTGTAAGAGATTCTCCTTAAGGGATGGGGCCGTTCTGGGAAGAGCTAGTTACAAGTTCCCTCCCTGATAGCATCTCCAAATTAGGGCTGAAAGAGATTCCTGCCTGCAACCTTGGAAAAGCTACTGCCAGTCTGGGTAGACAATACTGAGTGAGAGCTGCACTGCCTGCAGGTTGGCCATTTGTCCGGTAGAGCTGTACGGTTAACCACATAGCTCTACCTGATGAACAGCCAGCCTGCAGGTAGCACAGCTCTCATTAACACCAGCAGGAGATGGGAGGCACAGGAGCCAATGGTGCTCTGGGAAGGAGAGGCAGCCCTGAGCCTGGTTCTGTCCTGGGTTTTCCTTCTGCAGAATGGACACAGGCCAGCTGTTCGAGTCTGGGATGTGGAAGAAAAGGCTCAAGTGTCTGAACTCCATGGCCACAAACACGGTGTGGCCTGTGTGGCTTTCTCTCCCAATATGAAATACCTCGTGTCCATGGGGTATCCACATGACATGGTTGTCAATGTATGGGACTGGAAGGTAAGACGCCATCTTACTGGTTCTGTAGGCCACTCATTGATTGTGACTCTTCATTCTTGGGACCTTCATAGTCTCGTGGTGCAGGCTGACTGCTCCTGAAGGCCGGGATGTTATCTGAAATCTTAGAGGGGAAATGTGCATGGCTTTGGAACCCAGATAACTGCAAACAAAACATATTGTTCAGTTCATGCCTAAATGTATAGCATTCCAACAGGAAAAGGTTGACTTCATTCAGTCCCATTTGAGTTCTGTTCATGTACCCTTGTGTACTGTGATCAAGTGGGGGTGACTCTATGCTTTCCTGGGATCTACCCTTAGTAGAGCGATTGCTCTGATCCCAAACTAGGATCACGTCACTCCTTCGAGGTAGGCTGCCACCAGCTGAAGACTGATCTAAAGCCACTGACCAGGCTTAGACATGGCTTCACCAGTCTAGAACTGTCTGTCTTGGGACGTACAGGCACTGTACAGCCAGAGTCCACACAACCCAGCTCTAGACAATAATATGCTATTCAGGAAACAACTCAACAGTAGTGAATGACCTTTTGAAGCACATCGGGAAGAATCTTGAAAGTAACTCTTCAGAACCTGTTAAATTAGACTGATGCCACTTCTAAGTATATTGATTTTATTATATAACAAGGGTTGAACACTAGGGCCCATAGGAGGGCCATCTCTGTGGCCGCCCCTCTTCTTTGGAATACTCTCCCCCCCTGATTTGTTCAGCCCCCTCCTTAGTTGCTTTTAAGGCCCTTCTTAAGACCTATCTGTTTTGCCAGCTTTTGCCCTTTAATTTTTTTAAAATTGTTGTTGGTAAGAAATTTCAAATAAATAAATAAATAAATAAAAGGAATTGGGGGAAATAGAGAAAATTGGCACACAGTAATTCAAGAGAAAATACAAAAACATTAACTAACTAACTAGCACGTAGGCAGGTCCTTGGCTGGGAGAGTATTAATCTCTACAGCTTCTCCTTTTCTGGACACTAGTAACAGCTGGTGAGAATGGCACCTGGTTGCTGGCAACTCATGACTATACTGGTGACAAAAATGGTGGGATTTTTGTCCCCTATTTTATTTTATTTATTTATTTATTTATTTATTTATTTATTTATTACACTTTTATACCGCCCCACACTCGTGTATCTGGGCGGTTCACAATGATAAAACAGTTAAAAATACATATAAAAACACATAACAATTAAAAACTAACAATTTTAAAAACCAATCAGAGAATTCATCAATGCGGGGGGATCAATGAGTGGGGAGGCTTTCCCACCCTTCCAGAGATATTCAGCTCTGGGATCCAATGGAAAGAGTCAGCATATCTCTGATGTAACGCTGGTTTTAGGCCAATCCAGGGTTGAGGTTTTCCCTCCAAACTGGAGGTTCCTCCTGCTTAATGGGTCTGCACTTACATGTCTGAAAGTGAGTCTGGTTTGAACTGGTTACCTCTTGTGAAAAAGGGCTTAATCCTTTCGCTTGATGTATCTCAATAGCACTCAGACTGTAGTGTATGTGTAAGACATGATTGAGCTAAGAAAGAGATCTGTGTTTCATCACATGTACATATTACAGAAACGACTGATGTTGGGTATTTCTTTTCTGCACTGCAGAAGGACACACTGGTTGCATCCAACAAAGTGTCTTGCAAGGTCATGGCCATCTCCTTTTCAGAGGATAGCTACTTTATAACTGTCGGCCATCGCCACGTGAAATTCTGGTTCTTGGATACGTCCAAAGAAGTTAAGGTAATCTTCTCTATTTAATTAGCCTATTAAGTTTCTTCGCAACCATCTGTGATAACAAGCTGATATCATCAGAGTTCTAATCTGATGTTGGATTCTACCATTAAATCCTGATTACATACTCACTGTTGTAACCACGGCATACAGCTGACTCAATTATTCTTGAGGTAGTTGATAGGAATATTCACCACTTTGTTATCATGTTTGTCTTCTATTGCAAAATCAAATTAGAATTCGTTGCCTGGAAAGACAAGCAATTTTGTTTTTGTTTTAGTCCGTAGCGAGAAACCGCTACCCTGGAGTATTTTTCTATGCAAAACCCAAGCTGTCTTAACTCTTGAGCCTGAATTATTATGCTCACTGCAGATTAAGGAAACAGTTCCACTCATCGGTCGCTCTGGACTTCTTGGAGAGCTTCATAACAACATCTTCTGTGGCGTGGCTTGTGGGCAGGGCAAAATGTCAGGCAGCACGTTCTGCATTTCTTATTCTGGGCTCCTCTGTCAGTTTAATGAGAGGCGTGTGTTGGAGAAATGGATTGATCTCCAGGTAAGAATGCCTCTGTGTCCTGTTTGTTTCTGGTGCTGCTCTTGAAGGAATGGCTCCTGCTCCTTTGCTACCTCATTGCACACTTACCACCTCTCTTCCCCCAGGTGTCTCTAGCCAACTGCATTTGCGTTAGTGAAGAATTTATTTTCTGTGGGTGTGCAAATGGGACTGTGCGCATCTTCCATACGCACAACTTGCACTACCTTGTGGACTTGCCAAAGCCACACCATCTTGGCATTGACATAACTGGAGGCAAAACACCAAGGTACTGTCCGACAGGGTGCGGGACCAAGGAGTTGGGCTGGAAAATGTGCAGGCACCTGGCTGGGCAAGCGCCTAATAGAGCCGGTGTGATCTAGTGGTTAGGGTGGAGACTTGAGTTCAGATCCCCAGGTTCCTGGCTCTCATCCTAACCTACCTTACAGGGTTGTTGGGAGGAGAAAGGGGGAATCGGACACAGTGTTGCAGTGTATGCTGCCCTTGGCTCCTTAAAGGAAGGGTAAAATGAAATCTGTGTGATTTTCGGTAATAGGTGATGCTTTGTTGATGCCTGGCAGGAATGTACAGTTTTTCTAGCCTGCCCATGAATTCTGCACAAATTAAACCCCGGTGAGTTAGGCCAGGGCCTGGCAACTGTGGTGGAAAATGTAGCGCTTGAAGAACAGTTCCTGGGTGCTGCTCATAGCTTCTTCCACGCTCTCCTCTCCCTTTGGTATGGCACTGTAGCAGGGATGTGCGCGGTAGAAGGAGCCCTCAGCCAACTTGGGGAACTATACAGGCCGAGTCCTCCCCCTAGGTGGAGTGCAGGCCAAGTCCTACTTCTAGGCCTTCCAGCTCAAGGATTCGGGCCAGAGGGAGGGGGCACCATGGCACATGTAGATGTGCAGGCGGTCCTTGGGACCAGAGCCCAAATCCAACTTAACTTTTTTCCTTGGGACTACAGGAATTGGTTTGCTTTCCCTGCAGAGGAGCTCAGCATGTGCTCGGGTCCTCGGCAGCGATCTGAGCCAAAGCTTCTTTTGCCAAGTTTGGACTACGTTCCTGCGTCTATCTTGCACGTACCTACCATTTATTTTCTTTCTTTGCCTTTCTCAAGAGGACCCAGCACTACCTACCCAGACACCATTGCCTTGGCGTTTGACCCCTGCCACCACTGGCTCTCCTGTGTGTACAAGGACCACAGCGTGTACATCTGGGACGTGAAAGACACCAGTCAAGTTGGGAAGGTGTGGTCTGACCTCTTCCACAGCTCATTTGTGTGGAATATTGAGGTGAGAAGGATGCTTCTGTTTAAGCAAAACCATAAAAGATTAGGAAAGCACTTCTGTTACTTGGGGTTGGAGCAAGTCATCCTTTAATGGGAAGGCTCTATCTAGGAGTGTAATATTCCCCTTCCTGCAGCATCTGGCCCTTTTCTGGGCACCCCACGGCATTCTCTGCTCCTGTTCTCCAAGGAGCAGCTCATTCTTAGATGAGACCAGCTCTTTCTACCCTTGTTAGCTTGTCTATTGGATTTTGTGTTGGGGGGGGTTGCTTTCTTTTTACTCTTCTTCCTTATGGTTCTGTGTTAGGTTTATCCTGACTTTGAAGACCACAGAGGCTGTTTGCCTCCAAGATCCTTTCTAACATGCTCATCGGACAATACAATACGCTTTTGGAACCTGGAAGATGGCACGCAAGCTGGTTTTCAGAAGAATGTCTACAGTAATGTGAGTTCATGTCTTCTAAGGAGTCAGAGCCAGATTGGTCCCGCAGTTCCTTGACCTCATTGGTTAGCAACCAGGAAGAGGGCCTTTTCAGTTAGGGTGCCCAATATAGGGATTGCCCTCCCCAGAAGCATTTGTTTGGTGCCAGCTCTGATGATTTTCCAGCACAAAGCAAAGACCTTGTTTGCTCAGTCCTTCCAGCACATAACAGCGGCTGGTTCTCTTGGTCCTTCTGACCGTTCATGTTCTTGGCTGATGAGGCTTTGCTGAACCAATTTTCTCAAGGTCTTTTATTGCAAACTATTCTCATTATATCTCATCCTTTCATCCTGATTATCTTTAATGCACACATGTTCCTTTCCCCTCTTTAAAGAACTTGCTGAAGGTTGTCTATGTGGAAAACAACACCCAACATTTGCAAGACTTGACCAGTGTGCCAGATCGAGGTGAAACTACCAACTACCTCGATGTGAAATCTGGTGTTCGTGTGATGCAAGTTAGCCCTGATGGCCAACACCTGGCATCTGGTGACAGAGCTGGAAACCTGAGGTGGGTCTGGGCTCTCCCTCTGCTCCTACTGCATTTGTTTTATGAGTCAGACTAATTCAGTCAGCAGCTCCAATCACTCAAATACCTTCAAATATCTGGCCCCTTGGTATACGGAAGAACTAGAGGGGCTGAAGCAGCAAGGTAGATTACTAAGAGAGCGCAAATGGAGAAAGACTCGACTCTAATTAAAAATAAAATAATCTGACAGATTAGTATACAGAACGCATTTGAAGATCTATGCTGAGGCAATATGTGCAGCAAAGAAGTGATTCTTTTCCACCTGTATCACATCCACAAGTTCATGTCCGGTGGAGTTGTTCAGGGTTGTGAAGGGCTTAGTGTGTTCCCCTTCCCCTTCGAATCAGTACTTGGAACCAACAATTACTCGCTGTGATGTTTTTAATGAGTTTGTTGACAAAATCTCTCGTATTCGGGCCGACTTAGATTCAAACTCCACAGTTGTTACCGAGTCTGATGCTGAGGTGTCCAGCAGCTCCTCTTAGGTGATGACCCTGGATCAGTTTCCGTTCATGACCTCTGAGGATATGGGCAAGTTGCTTGGAATAGTGTGGCCTACCACCTGTCCTCTTGCCAAACATGGCTTATATTATCCAAGGGAGGCTTCCTCAGAAGCAGTCTAATGACTGCCTCTTTAAAACAAGGAGAACATCTTCTTCACTACGAGCCCCATCGCCTGTTGAGATTGTCTGGAGAGGTTCATGTGTGGTTGCCACCAGCTCGTCTGGTAGCTGCTTGGGAACCGGCCTTCTCTGTTGCTGCCCCTTGGCTTTTGAATGCACTCCCTGTTGAAATAGGAGCCTCCCCATCTCTGGCAATTTTTAAAAATGCACTGAAGACATATTTATTCACCCAGGCTTTTAATTAGATGTATAGTTTTAATACTTCTAATGTTGGGTTTTAACTGATTTTAATATTAATGATTTTAATGTTTATATGATAACTGCCCAGAGACACGCATTTTGGGCAGTATAGAAATATAATAAATAAATAAATGGTATTTTGTCTTCATGTTGTGCTTGAATGCGGACTCCATCTTCCAACAGGAGGACAATCGCCTTTAGCCTATGTCCAGGGCTACCTGTACTTAAACCAAGACCTGTAACAAACATACTTATGTCGTCCATATAAATGCAAACGTAACCCAAATGCACAGGCTCCCTTGGAATAAAGTCTTGACCTCTCTTAGCTCATTGCTTCTCCTTATGCTTTGCAAGACAGTGACCCCCTGCAACCTGCTCAGGCATTGCTCTGCCTTCTGAGATCTCAGGAGACATAGCCCATTCCTTTTCAGACTTAACATTGTATTTGTAGAAGCTTGCTAGTCTTTTTACATGACAGGTAAGATTACATAAGAACAGCCCTGCTGGATCAGGCAAAAGGCCTATCTTGTCCTGCATCCTGTTTCACACAGTGGCCCATCAGATGCCTCTGAGA
This sequence comes from Hemicordylus capensis, assembly GCF_027244095.1. NCBI lineage: Eukaryota > Metazoa > Chordata > Lepidosauria > Squamata > Cordylidae > Hemicordylus > Hemicordylus capensis. The sequence goes on along the minus strand of NC_069663.1, from coordinate 27,642,691 downwards.
AGCCCATAGGAAAGAGGTGAGGGCATGCGCTCTCTCCTGCTGTTGCTTCCCTGCAGCTGGTATTGAGAGACATCTTCTTGTCAGGGTCCTATGATTGGTCCCTAGCTTTCATGCTTTCACACAGTCGTTGGATTAATTATCTGAACATGTACAACACTCCAGATGCAACGTTCCAGAAAGAGAGCAACATTCAGCTTTAAGGTCATAAGGCTGCAGTGGGAGAGCAAGGCAATAGTGATGCTAATGAGATCCACAAGCATAAATGCCCTAACCTACCATCCCGTATGCCTTCACGAGTGTTTGTCTGGCAGAGCAGTGAGTGTTGGGACTGAACTGTTGCCCAGAAAGCATGTTTGTCTTTCTGATTTTTGTCTACCCATGGAAAATATTTGTCTTTCTGATTTCTCAAACTAGTGTCACTTGCAATGCAAGCCAACTGATATCCAAGTACTTTACTTTTAAGGGTATAACATTGTGTGTGTGTGTGTTGCCTTTCAGGATACACAAGCTAAAATATATGGATGAAGTGGTGAAAGTTGAAGCCCATGATTCAGAAGTTCTCTGTCTAGAATATTCTAAGCCAGAAACAGGTACACTTCATACAATCTGAAAACTTGCACAGTTGACAGTCAGGCTCAGAGTTCCATGTGTGAGAGTGTGTTCCCTTAACTACTGGCTTGCTGGGATTATGGGGGCTGCTCTGTAGTTAAATATACCTTGGTTATAAATGGCATTATCGACACTTGATTTTGTTTTGTACAGGTCTATAGGCACTGATGGTTTTATTGTACAGGCATTTTATTTTGTTGTGCTTGTTACAGAAAGATTGCATACAACTTGTTAAATAAACAAATTGCTTTCACCCCCACCCCCTGCTTTGAAACCAGTGCGTATTCAGTGTCATTTCTGTTGTCTGTAGGGACAGCACTGCTTGCCTCAGCAAGCAGAGACAGGCTGATCCATGTCTTAAATGTGGGGAAAAATTATAAACTAGAGCAGACGTTGGATGACCATTCCTCAGCCATAACTGCTGTGAAGTTTGCTGGTAAGTTCTTTGCCAGATCTTCTATGTTACTTCTCTGTGTGTTCTGAGAAGCTCACTTTTGAAATCTTGGGGTACTGCGAAGATTTTGCTTCCCTCCTAGAATTGTGAATGCAGTTGCATGACGGTGCTCAAAAGCAATAGTAACATCCAAGTCCCATGAATTTCAGTGAGATAATTAGGTATACCAGGGTTTCTCAAACTTGGGTCCCCAGAGGTTGTTGGCTTACAACGCTCATCATGATGGGAGTTGTAGTCCAACATCTAGGGACCCAAGTCTGAGAACCCCTGAGGCATGTGACTCCTCAGTACAGAGATGTACACTTCCAGTTGTTTCTACTGACTTGCAAGGGAGACATTGCCAGTGGATTGTGCCCTGTGCAGTTAATGTATTAAGGATCCTTCTACTACCAACTTCAAATTTCCCCCGTCATTCTTCTTTTCCTACAGGAAATGGAGATATTCAGATGATTAGCTGTGGAGCTGACAAAAGCATCTATTTTCGCAGTGCGCAAAAGGTACTTTTAATAGATATGTGGATTTGCTGCCACAAAATGTGCTGATGGCTAACAGTTTAGGGGGCCTGAAAGGATTTGAGAAATTCATGGAAAATGAAGTTAGCCATGATAGTTAACTGGAACTTGTATGTACAAAGGCAAAGTGCCACTGCTGTTGCTGAGCAACGGGCATTCAAAGAGGGAGGGCTGCGATCTTCCTTCCCTGCTTGTGGGCTTCCCAGAGGCATCTGGCAGCCCCTGTGGGAAGCAGGAGGCAGGTATGACCCAGCAGGATGGTTCATATATTCTGACACCAAGTTGAATAGCTTGTCTTCCTTGTCCAAGAACCTATTGCTAATAAAAGAGACTTTCCTCTTTTTGTGCCCAGATACATTCTGTAGATTCTCTCTGCCTATATCCTGCATGGACGTGCTATAGGCAGTTGATGGTGTTGGGGCAAAATAATTAATAATAATAATAAACTTTATTTGTTATCTACCTCATAACAAATTGTTCTCTGGGCGTACCAAGTACACTTACACTTAAACTTTTTATTTTTATAGTCATAGACCAGTACAATATAAACAGTACATTAAATAAAAGATTAAAGGAGCTTAAAATACATTTATATCTCAAATTGAAAAAGTTAAGACAACAGTACTTCCTTATTAACCAATCGCCGATGAGTACTAATAGCAGCAGCACAGTATCTAGCAACAATATCTGTAACTGTAAGCTCAGAGTCTGACAGTAGCAAAGAACAATAAAAAATGGCTCTGACGACCTGGAAATTTACCTAATAATGGTATAATAAATGTTTCACGGATATCCTTATAAAATAAACAAAATAATAAAACATGTTCGCTGGTATCAAATGCCTGTATCAAGTCAGAGCATAGTTTTCATGTGTTTTTCCCTCCCCAGGTTGCAGATGGGATTAACTTCATTAGAACCCACCACGTTGCTGAGAAAACAACCTTATATGACATGGATATTGATATAACCCAGAAGTATGTTGCTGTGGCCTGTCAAGACCGAAATGTCAGGTAAACAATTTTAGAACTTCTCCCCCACCACCAAAGACACAAGAACTTCATTGTACCCAGGGCCAGAACTGCAAATACTCCAATACCCCAAAGCTTGTGGTGTGCATTCAAGTCGCATCCTTCCCCAGATAATAGGATGACTATTTGTGCTATGGAACCACTTTCCGCTGCTCTTTCAAAGGCTTTATATGCAGAGCACAAAAGAGCAGCTCTTCAATTGTGTCAACCCAATACCAACCAAACTGTAACTTAACCACTTTCCCCCCAGGGTATACAACACCATCAGCGGGAAACAGAAATGGTGCTACAAAGGCTCACAAGGCGATGATGGATCCCTACTGAAGGTAAATGATGAGCAGCCGAGACCACTGGAAACTATGTAGGAACCTGTTTCTCCCCAGTGCAGTATACCAGAGTCTGTTATCACTCACAGTTTGGTAATGTGTCTTTTGGGAAACGGCTTCACTTTGCCAAGAGAGCTATTGGTGATTTTAAAAAGGCGGCGGGGCAGGGGGTGGTGGATTTGGACTGTCAAGCACTTCCCGTATTGAATTGGAAACAGCCAACCACTATCCATCCAATATGCAGCTTTTCATAAGTAACATTTGAGAAAATGAAGTCCTTTATTTCCCATCCCTGTGTAGGTCCAACTAGATCCTTCTGGGACGTTTCTGGCCACCAGCTGCTCCGACAAGAGCATTTCCATTATTGACTTCCACTCTGGCGAGTGTGTTGCCAAAATGTTTGGACATTCAGGTTTGTCTGGCAGTGGTGCTCGCTTTGGGTTTAGTTCCTATCGGCACGTCTTGGCTCAACTTCCCTTCCCTTCCTCTCCACTCACTTGCTCTTATGCTAATTTGGAAATGTCTTCCCAGAAATCCTAGTCTTGAAGAGCAAGGAATTTATTTCTTTGTTGTGTTTATATACCACCTTTTGCTCTTCCTAGAAAATTGATGTATTTGATACCTACAAACTTTCTGTACTGCTCTTCAGCCGTTACTGAGCATAAATCATTCCATTGGCCTCTAACACAAAGTGTGTCTGTGACCAGTTTTAATCTTGGCTCTAATGCAACACTTTCAGACTATCAGACTCTTGGGGTTTTGGATTCTCTCTCAATAGAGGGGGGCATATTGAGATAATAGATAATAGAAGCAGTCTTGTGTGTCGTTGTCCCCCCGCCGCTGCGCACACACACACAATTTAGAGTTTTGTAATCCCAAATGGTATTCTTTTTCTTTCATTGTCTTCCTACTATGACTGGCTTAAAGTAGGACTCCTCCCTGTCGATAGATCTGCTTTTTCTCCCCTTCTTCCTGTCAGTGTTGACAAGAAGACTAGCCATGTAAAATTTCCTTCTCATTAAGCTGGTAAGGTGGACAGAAGCAGCTGATGTCCTCTTCTGTTTATTGGAAGAGAGCTATTAGGACTACTGCTTTCCTCACCCCAGCCTCCAAACAGATGGGCAAGGCTGCTGTGATGCAAATGTGTTTCTTTGTGAGTAGGCACATCTCTTACTACAATGGGTGGTCTTTGATTTCTTTGAGGTACAGAATTATGGCTGCTCCAGGCTTAATTTTCTAAAACAAGAGGTATCAGGGCTTCAGCTCCTGTGGGAGTTGCATGCTAAGACATGCATAATCTTAGGAAGGTAAGGAGAGCCCTCCTGGATGAGACTAAAAAGCCCCTCTAGTACCACAGCCTTTTGTCTACAGTGGCCTCTGGAAAGCCTTAAGCAGGGCGTATAAAGGAGCAATGTTAACAAGCAAATAGGAATCCTCAGTTATCAAGCATGAGTGTTCATCTGGTTGATTGTTAAAACGCTGCCTATTATCTTTCTGTACAACACTTGTATACTGCTTTGTATACTGCTTTTCAATGTTAATTTGTAAAGTGGTTTACAATATCAAAACATATATGCTTACAAAACAGTAATCAGTTAAAACTGGTAAAGATAGAGCAAATAAACAACCAAAATGTCTTAACATCTTGTATATTCCAGAAGTTGTTACGGGGATGAAATTTACTTTTGACTGCAAGCACTTGATCACCGTCTCTGGAGACAGGTGGGCAATTTCCAGACCATGAGATCTAATTAAGCCCCTTCTGGAAGGTTATGAAAAATGAGATATCCTCCTTCAGAGAAAAAGGGTCTCCTGGGCAGGGTTACTCCTCTTGCTAGAGGAGGACTACAGGCTGGGCCTTGTCAAGCATTGCACTGTAATCTTTGCTTTTTTGTGGGTGAAGACCCCACTTGGTTTCAGTCCTGTCCACTCTGCAGGGTGCAGGTTTTTGTTTTTTGTTTTGAAACTCCTGCTTCCTTTATCTTCTCTGCCCTCTCTCCCCTGGATTAGCTCATTAGTATGGGAAGGAGCCCAGTTCTTTATCACTGATTTATCAGAACGAATTCACTCATTTGCTTTGCTTTCTTGGGGTGAATGGCTCTTCCTAGCTTGACTTCTGGCACTACTGGCTCTTGGCCATTCTTGAAGGAAGAGTACCTGTCGGGTTCTTATTGACCCAAATGTAGTCAACATTCTTCAGATCTGTGGGCAGGGAAGAGCAGCAAACACGCAACAGGGCCATGGCGAGTTCAGTCTGCAATGTAGAGTTCAATAGACTTGTTTTATTTATTTGAGATATATATATACACACACACCACACACCACACACACCACACCCTTCCAGAGGTGGCTCAAGGTGGTTTACATTTTAAAATAAAAAACAATCAATTAACAATTAAAATCACAACCAATTAAAAGCAGATTAAAATTACAGTTAAAACTAGATGACATTAAAGCTAAATATCATTAACTTAGACCCCACAATTATTGCAGAGTCTAATGAGGGAGGTATTTAGCAACTCTTCTTATGTGGTTATGCTGGATCAGTTTGTTTGTGACTCTTGCGGATGTAGATAAGCTGCTTGGAGTGGTGTGGCCTATCACCTCTTGGCCAACATGGCTTATACTGTCTGGCAGGGGGGTTGTTGTAGAATGTCTGGTAGAAACTATAAATGCTTCTCTGGGGGAGGGCAGGATGCCTTCTTGTCCTTAAGGAGGCCATTAGATCTTTTCTGAAGAAGCCTGCATTGGATCCCTCAGAGTTAAGCAACTCTAGGACTGTCTCCACCCTTCCGTGGCTGGGTAAGGTAACTGAAAGGGTGGTGGCCTCCCAGCTCCAGCCAGTCTTGGAGGAAACTGGTTTTTAAGCAGATTATGGGGTGGAGACTGCCTTGGTCGGCCTGATGGATAATCTCCAACGGAATTGACAGAGGGAGTGTGACTCTGTTGGTCCTTTTGGATATTTCAGTGGCTTTCGATACTATCAATCATAGTATCCTTCTGGAGCGTCTGAGGGGGTTGGGGGTGGGAGGCACTGCTTTGCAGTGGCTGTGCTCCTACTTCACTGGCAGATTCCAGGTGGTGTCTCTTGGAGACTGCTGTTCTTCAAAATCTGAAATTTCATATGGCTGAAGCCTCTATACTGTCTCCAATGCTTTTTGACACCTACATGAAGCCACCAGGAGAGATAATTAGGGGTTTTGTTGCAGGGTGTAATCAGTATGCTGCTAACACCCAATCTATTTCTCCACGTCAACATCCAGAGAAGCCATAACCTCCCTAAATGCCTGCCTGGGCTGGTTGAGGGATAATAAACTGAGACTGAATCCAGATAAGACGGAAGTGCTTATTTTGTGGGGTTGGAACTTGGGAGATGATTCTGCTCTGCCAGTTCTGGATGGGGTCACACATTCCCAGAAAGAACACGTACACAGTCTGGGAGTGCTTCTGGATCCAAACCTCTCCAGTAGTACATATGGTGGTAATCTCTTTATGTTGGGCTGTCTTTGTACGTAGTCTGGAAAACTGCAGTTCGTATAGAATGCGGCAGCCAGGTTGGTCTCTGGGTCATCTCGAAGAGACCATATTACTCCTGTATTGGAAGAGCTACACTGGCTTCCAATATGTTTCTGGGCAAAATACAAGGTGCTGGTTATAACCTATAAAGCCCTAAGCAGCTTAGGCCCAGGGTATTTAAGCAAATGTCTTCTTCACTATGAGCCCCACCGCCATCGAGATTTAAAAGTCTTTAAATACACATTTATTCACCCAAGGTTTTTAACCTGACTTGAGGTTTTAAATTGTTTCAAGATTTTAATTTCTGTTTTAATTTGTTCTGTTTTGCTGTAAACTGCCCAGAGATGGAAGTTTGGGGTGGTGCACAAATATAATTCATAAATAAATGATGCCTTGCCTTCCTTTCTTCCCTCTGTTCTGCCAGTTGTATCTTTATATGGCATCTCAGCCCTGAAATTACCACCTGCATGAAGCAGCACTTGGTGGAGCTGGACCAAGTCCAGCAACAGAAGAAAGCCAGGGAACAAACTTGGTCTCATCTGCTCAGGTACCGAGACCACCTTAGCCCACCAGACTGGGCACCATGCTGCCTTTTTAGGCTGAGCAGGTTGGGAACACTTGGATGTGGTCTCGTTTGGCCAAGCAAGGGACCCTCTTTAACAAGAACTTCCTTCAGGCAGGAGACCGACGTCACTGTGCCATGTCGGAGAGCAGCTTGTGGCACTGAGCACTTGGCTGATTACGACACAGAGGAGGAGGAAGAAGAGGAGGAGGAGAGAGAAGAGGAAGGAATACCTGCTCAGACCCCCACCAAAGAGGAGACGGGTATGGAAGTGCTCAGAGCAGCACCTCCCGACAGCCGTGTGGGTGGGAGACAGCAGGGTGAAGGAAGGGGCTGGGCTGCTGGGAACCTGAAACTGCCTAAAGCCATACCCTCCTTGAGGCAACCCTGGGTATGGCCCCATAAGAGCAGCCCTGCTGGATCAGGCCCAAGAAGGCCCATCTAGTCCAGCATCCTGTTTCACACAGTGGCCCACCAGATGCTGCTGGGGAGCCCATAGGCAGGAGTTGAAAGGGGCCTGCCCTCCCTCCTGCTGTGACTCCCCTGCAACTGGTACTCGGAAGCATCCTACCTTTGAGGCTGGAGGTGGCCTATAGCCCTCCAACTAGTAGCCGTTGATAGACCTCTCCTCCATGAAGTTATCCAAACCCCTCTTAAAGCCATCCAGGTTGTTGGCTGTCACCACATCTTGTGGCAGAGAATTCCACAAGTTAATGATGCGTTATGTGAAAAAATACTTCGGTTTGTTAGTCCTAAATTTTGTGGCAATCAATTTCATGGGGTGACCCCTGGTTCTAGTGTTATGTGAGAGGGAGAAAGCTTGCCAAGTGGATGTTGTAAAGGTTTTATAAACGACTTTTTGCTTTTCTTCCCTGTAAAAATCCTTGTGAAATGTTGTAGGACAAGCAGCGGGAAAGCAATTGGTTCACATGAACGGGAAGCCTGAGAAACTCATTCTCTTGGGGATGGGGGTGTGTGGGGAGAGGGAACTTTGCATGCTGGTCTAGCTTCTTTGAGGAGAGGTCAAGATAAAAATGGAGTGTTAGGAAAATCACGTCCATGTTGCAGTTTCTAAGTCTTTGGTGGCAAAGTTTCCTCATGGTCTAGTTCTGCAAAAGAGCAGTAGAGCCTCGTCCTAACAAGCTGGGGGGCGCCAAAGAAGGCTGCTCAGGTTGCTTCCCCCTCCCTCCTGCCCTGCCTGAGAGCTGCAATGCCTGCAGGCTGGCCATTCATCAGGTAAAGCTGCACGGTTAAAAAGGCAGGCAGCATGGCTCTCAGGTAGGGCAGGAAAGAGAGGAGCAATTCAACCTGCCCTACCTGAGAGCCATGCTGCCTGCCTTTTTAACCGTGCAGCTTTACCTGATGAATGGCTCGTTAGGACAAACTGCTGCTGCTTAAGAGTTTTATTTCTTTGCTTGGGTTTATTATTAAATGCCACCCCCAAAAAGGAATTCTTGTTCTGGTTTGCTGAACGCTGTAAGTTCCGAAGCTCATCCAAATGTCTTCTGTTGTTGCATTTCAGCTCCTGCCTGTGTCCTTACCAATGGCAAAATGCCAATGTGGGCAAAGAGACTGGTAAGGAATGTGCTGTACTACAGCTGAGCAGGTATAGGGTCCTGCACCTCCAAGCTATACACTTCGTGATTCCCTTTCTTTCTGGGTGGTTTTCGACTCATCCAAACTACCTTTCCTCTCTCCCCAGCTTGGAGAGGCTGATAATGTGGACAGCACATCCTTGAACTCCAGGGCGTGTTACCAGCCGCAGGGACGATGGGCCGAACGTGCTGGCCAAGAGCCACTTAAAACCATGCTGGACCCGGAGCTGCATGACTTTACCCCAATTAAGAATGACAGCATGGATGAGGTGGAGCTGGAGCCACAGAATCTGCAGCAGCTATTCATGGAGGTGGGAGACTTTGACCTTCTTCCAAGGGCCTTGAGTTTTGACTTGCAGAGTGATGTGAAATGTTACCCCCTCAGCCTGGGGAACGGGCTCCACATCCTTTGGGTGTCCGAGTCAGAAGTCCAAGTTCCCCAAAGATATGCCTCGGAACCCCTCCGCTGTGCTGGGGTTTGTCCCAGGAGCATATCTGTGCCTCTGAGCACTAAATAAGACCAGTGAGCCTCTGTCTGTCTGGATTAGGGAGAAGGCTCTTCAGCTGGGAGGGTGTGGCTTCCAGACACGCTCGTCTGCCCCTTGTTCCTTCCTGATGCTTGTGTGGTAGGATCATGGCCCTCTGGGTCAGTCTGCCTCATCTGTTCTACTTGATTCTTAAACCTACTGAGAGACAACTCTTCACAGTAAGTCTACCAATGTTGCTTTCTCAAGTCAGCAAGTCAGTTTCCCAACTAACTGCCATGATTTTTCAGTCTGTGATTCAAAGCTTTCATGGATTAATTGATTAGAGCTTGTGACATACGCCAATGACTGTTTGTCAATCTGTTCTGGAATCCTTTGTGTAGCCCTTGTCAAGGGCGGGGAGTCGGAATTGAACAAAGAAGCACCTTTTAAAAGTGGTGGTTCTCTTTATTGAGCAGGGGGAGAGCAACTGGCCCTATCCATCCCCTGCATAGCATCCCTCCAGTGGCTGTTGCTGGTGTCTATCTTGTGTTTCCTTTAGACTGGAAAGCCCTTTGGACTGTGAGCCCTTTGGGGACAGGGAGCCATCTTTATATATTTTTATTTCTCTATGTGAACCGCTTTGGGAACTATTGTTGAAAAGCGGTATATAAATATTTGTATTATTTGGGCCCTCTTCACACCTGTGGGCCAGCGCCGAGGACTGAATTCCATTTTTTAAAATAAAGTCCTTGGCTAACTTGCAGATGGACAGCAGCATAATTGAGGACTTCAAACAGCCAGATCTGTCCTCGGACGATGAGGCAGCTCAAGAGCTCCAAGCTGGCGGGAATGGCCTACAGGGCTCATGGACGGGCCACACACTGTCGGAGGCAGAGAGGTGAGTCCCTGCAGAGCGTTTGTGGAGTTGCAGCCCTGTCTGTGCCCCCAAAGAAGTTCCGCCTGCTGAGAGGATGCGTTTAGGGTTTGTTTTTTGTTTTTTGAAGTGTTCTGAAGGGCATGCGCGTGCGTGCGCACACACACACACACACGCTACATGAGAATACTGTAATCATTGCTTACCTTTCCGGGTGGTTCTGGGGGTAACAACAAGACAATAAATGTGAAGCAGTCTGAGCTCTGGCAAACACTGCACACAGATCCCAAGCATTGATATATTGGAAACCCGGCTGGCTGAGGCTTGCCCGCTGTTGGTCTAGTTTGGGCTGAGCTGCCGGAGTCTCTGCGTAAGCCCAAGGCAGTCTGCGGACTAGTTGGTAAGGACTAAGCTAGACCCATTACTTTCCATAGCTAACTTAGTCATAGCTAACTCCATTGGGATGCTGCCCATTGTTGTCTTGGCCTATTGAATCTCTGCCCACTTTCATCATCTTTTTTTTTTTTTTTTAAGGAAACATGTAGAGGGGTCACCTCTGCAGCTGCCTTACCAACAGGAAGCTGCTGACACACAAGAGAAGCTGCCTGATCAAATCTACTCTGTGACTTCCTTGGAATCGGAGGCATCTGCCTCAGGCCACCAACAGGAGGGTATGTTTGTTTTTCCAGAAGATGCCCCCGCAATCGAGGAAGCCCCTCCCTCTTGTCACCAGGGGGCACTCTGGTGCTGCAGTTCATGATTTCCGTTGGTCAGCCCCCAAACCTGGCCCAGTCCCCAAAATAGCAGCCTGAGCTCACTTCTGAGCCAGGTTCTCTCTCACCTTTCTTTCCTTTTCCCTCTTTCTTGGCTTTGTGCAATGTGTCAGCAGAACAAGAATCCCTCGTGTTGGAGGCAGACGCAGAAATGACTGATCCAGAGGAGAACACCCAGCCGTGCAGCTCTCTGCCCCAGACTCCGGAGCAAGAGAAATACCTCAAGCATCACTTTGAAACACTGACCAGTGCTCACGCTGAAGGTACTGCACTTCCCACGTGAAGTTCAGAGGCAGCTCTTTGAACTCAGTGGAATTGGATCTTACGTTGAATTCTAGATTGTGAACTCCTCAGGATGGAGACCTGCCATCGCTTTATTCTGCAGAGTACACCACATACAGGGATAGTACTAGGTTGGGAAATGACTCACTATCCCCCTGCCCTGCCCCCAAACAGCAACAGATCCTGGCTTTGGCCCTGCTCGGATTATTGGCACTCGAAAGGCTGATGAGAACTCATTTGCCCTGGAGGGGCTGATCAGCTACTGATGCCTCTTGGCTTGCCCATGTGAACTGGCCTCTACACACTCAAGAACTGAAGGCCAAGCAGCAAGATGCACAGCACCCGAGCAAGGATTAGCCCTCCCACTTCTCCCTATCTCTCTCACGCCAAAGCTGTTGTGTGAACTCTGGAAGAGTGTCCTCTCTCTCTCTCTCTCCTCTCTCGCATACAGTGAAGTTTGATGGCTGCTTAAAAGATCTGAAGCCGCCAGAAGAGGAGGACAGTGCCGCCTTGTTCCTGAACCCTCGCCTGAGTATTTCTGCTAGGTTTCTCTCTCACTGCCAAAAAACCAGCAGGTCAGTGCATGCTCTTAAGGAACAAAAATCCTCCACTAAGTAACTTTAATCTGAAGAATCTTCAACGGTTGTGCTCCTTCTTTGCAGACTTGCGTCGTCCTTCCTTCCAAGAGTCCGTCAGCCCACACCAGCTGCTTCTGGCCCTCTGGAGCAGGTGAAGGATGAGCGTTTGCTCTCCAGCGAGCCACAGAAACCAGAGGCAAGTGGTTGTGCTGAGTCCTGAATGAGCGATTGGGCTGGGGGCTCCTATTGTAGCAGCTCGAGGGTGTAGTGGATGCTGGAGCCCCAAGCGTGGCCATCCTCTGCAAAGGTGGGGCTGGAGGGCAGAGCACATGTTTTGCATGCAGAAGGTCCCAGGTGCCACCTGTGGCACTTGGAGTGTGTGGGCAACACTCACTCCCACCCCCATCCTTGGCCAAAGACCTTGGAGAGCTGCCGTCAGCTGAAGTAGCATCAGTGGATGCTATACAGTCGTCCCTCGCCAAATGCAAGGGTTAGGTTCCCGCAAAATCTCATGGCTGGTAAATTCGCAGTTGGCGAGGCATTGAAACCAATGTAAAACGGGTGGGGGCTAGGGGAACCGTGACCACAAAATCACTTTAGAATGATTTTTTAAAAGCCCAAATCACCCAAACTCCCTGAACTTCAACAGGAATGACCAGATCAAGCCCCTTGGAAATTCCGGCACCCACCCACCCAACCTCTCAAATGCGCTTTGGAATCACAAGAAAAAAGCAGAACACAGGGAATCTTAATGAGAAGCTTTTCCTACCTGACAGCCATGCAGATGGTCAGGATGCTGAGGAGGAGGGACAGGAGGGATGTGGTGGGTTGCAATCAGGGAAGGGAGCTGTGGGAGGGGTGGGGTGTGGAGGAGATTTGTAAGGCCCTGCAGTCTTCCTTGTCTTCGCCAGCTTTTTCCTGATCACTGGAGGATTTGACCAGGGCCTCCAGGTCTTGCTCTGTGAGCTCCTCCGAGTGTGACTCCAGGAGCTCGGCTACTCCAGCCGGCTGGATGTCCTCAAAGCCCTCGCCGCCAAGTTGCCTGGCACAAGCCACTGCCCTCCCAACCTCTTCCTCCGCAGCTGGCACAGCAGTGCTGGCTCTTGCTGGCTCTCACTGCCTCCTTCCACACCTTCCTCCAGCAGGCACTCAGGGTGCTGCTCCTGTGCTCATCCGTCGCCTCCTCCTTACAAGGCATGGGCGATGGTGTAGCCCTTCCAGGCTTCCTTCAGGGTCATGTCAGCGTCGCCATCCATCAGGTCGGCTATGTGCTCAAAGTTCCTCCTGATGTAGTAACTCTTGCAAGCCGGGATGATGCCTTGGCCCATCGGCTGGATGAGCGACGTGGTGTTTGCAGGCATGAACACCACTTCCACACTGGGGTGGGCAAGCAGCAGGTCTGGAGGATGCCCTGGGGCATTGTCCAACAGCTGCAGCACCTGGAAGGCCAGGTTCTTCTCCCTTAGGTAGCACTCCACCTCAGGCACAAAGCAATTGTTGAACCAAGACACTGCCTCTGATGGCATCCTCATTCTTCTGGATGCCGTGGGTGGTCTGTTCATTGACCCCAAACCATCTTCCAGCTGTGCTGTTGCTCTGGCCCTCCTTTCGGCAGTCCAAGACTTTGATCTTGCCCTCCGGGGACATGATATTCCTTGGCCGCTTGGCCACAGCATCTTCCTTTCCCTTGCCTGCACACTTTGGACCCATTTTCTGAGCGTGTGCTCTCTCTCACCACTGCTCCTCTCTCTCTCACCTCCGCTTCTCTACCTCTCCCTAAAAAGCAGTGCGAATGCAGCAGTGCAGAAGCCATGCAGGCCCCCAACCCCTGCAGGCTCCCCCCAGCAGCAAACAGTGAAGACACAGCAGCCTCTCCCCGCCGCCTCTCCCAATCTCTCTTTACTCGACTCCACTGCCTCTCCAATACTCCAACGCCTCCAAAACGCTGTGAAGACACAGCAGCCATTACAGCCCCCCAAGACATGCAGAGAATGTGAATGCAGCAGTGAAGACACAGCAGCCATGCAGGCTCTCCCCAAACACAGCAAATGCAGCAAACACAGCAGCCCCCAACCCATGTAGGCTCCCCCCCCCAGCAGGTGTGAAAGCACAGTAGCCATTACTGTACAGCCCGTAACATTTCTGGGTCCCAACATCTGTAGCCCCCAGTTTCCACAGCTGCCTCTCCCAATTTCTCTGTACAATACTCAAACCGCCTCTCCAACGCTCCTCTGACTCTCCACAACTTTCCTGCCTCTCATGCCCACAAAATCCCGCAAGATTTGCAGATACTCAAACCACGGTTGGCAAGGCTGGTCTCAGTTTCCCAATCGTGGATTCTCAAAACTGTGATTGGGAAAACTGCAGTTGGCAAGGGACAACTACAACAGAGAGAGCCTGAGACAGCTTTGTTAGATTTTGCTCATGGGTCTCTAGCATGTTGAGATGTAGGAATGTTCAGGCCTGGGAATCTGGATACATGAAATGACTGTGTGCATTTTGTGAATATGAAAGGACTGAGAGACTAGTTCTCCAGTGGCCTAAAGTACCAAGTGAAAGCCTTGCTGTGTGAGTTCTAACTGTCTAAAAAAACCTGGTTTTAGAAGCTGCCCGAAGAAGCTCTCTGTGAGCTGAAGGAAAAATCTGATGCTAAAACATGCGGCTCTTCAGGTAAGAGACTGGAATACGATGCAGAGTTTGGGATTTTCATACGGGAAAGCCTTTCCTTTGGGTGGACATCTGGTACTGCAGAGGACTGACTTTTGGTCCTGGGGCGGGAGTCACTTCTGCCCAGTGCCTGTGGCATACCAGTTGACATGATGATCAGTCTTGGCTTTACTGGTTCCTACTTTGAGATTGAGAGACTGCAGAAAGTTTCATTTCTTCTTTGTTAGATTCCCTCCCCCACCTTATCAAAAGCTTTGAAATGAACCTGCAGGCTTCATACACCAAACTTCAAGAAACGCTGCAACTTTACGATAAGGTACGATGCAAGTCTGACAACAACATATAGCTTCTCTTGCCAAAAAAAATGGTTTTCAATCCACTTGTTTCCCAAATCCATATATTTTCTCTTTCCAAAAAATCAATTTGAAGTTGTGTTTGTCACATTCTTAGGAGATGGTTTTTGGGCACCATGGCATTCACAGCCTCCACATTTTCCTTTCTAAGGGAGCTAGACTGGAGAGGGGGAGAGAACAGTTTGTAGCTGGCTAAGTCCTTCATTGGTGTACAACTCTAACCATGAATAACAACCAGCACTGCCGTGTGGTCTTCCTTTCATCAGCTAAAAAGTGGAACTGAATAACTGGGCAGCAAACTTCTAGCCTATTTTCCTCATGGAAAGTAGTCTTATGAGATCACCTTGCTGGGTGAAAGAGAGAGATGGTAAAGTTGTAGTGCCAATAAGGAGCACCTCAACAGCATATCTTGTGATGACGTCCTCCTCCCCAGTTCAAGATGATAGACACGTACACTTTTGAGGTGGAAGTGGACTAACCTGTGAACCACCTAACCGATTTGCATCAAACTTGGGATACAGCTTAAGATTCTACAGGATATTAAACCTTGATATCCCATAAAGGAATTCTAGAACTCATTTCAAGATGGCGGCTGTGTGTGTCTACTCCCCTCTAACAACTTTGCACTGCCTGGATGAAATTTGGATTTGGATGAAATTTCGTACAGTTCTGGTATCCCAGAGGGACTTTTCAACAGTGTGTTTTATAATGACGTCGTTATCTTATTGCCATCCTCCACCTATGCATGGTGCACCCTGTTCTTACAGATAATCATAATCATAATAAACTCTATTTGTTAGCCGCCCCATAACAAATTATTCTTTCACACATTATTAAAAGATGAAATAAAAACACGTAACACATTAAATCATAACAGATCAGAAGGAGGAGGGGAAGAAAATACAAAATAAAATACAAAGCAATTTAGAAACTTTTAAAATCAGTTCAAAAGTCAATTTTTTAAAGGCCTGAGTTAACAAAAAGGTCTTCACCTGGTGTCTAAAAGAACAAAGTGATAAAGCCAGGTGAACTTCACTGGGGAGGCTAATCCATAAAGTGGGTGCAACCACCAAAAAGGCCCTCTCCCTGGTAGCCACCCCCCTCACCTCATTTGGCAGGGGCACTGGAGGAGGGCCTCCAAAGAAGATCTTAAGGTCTGGGTTGGGGCATATGGGGCAAGGCTCTCTCTCAGGTAACCCTGTTCCAAGCCATTTAAGGCTTTAAAGGTTAAAACCACCCTTTGAATTGGGCCCAGAAACAGACTGGGAGCCACTGCAGCTGACGAAGCACTGGCATGATATGCTCAAAACGTCCAGTCCCAGTTAATACTCTTGCAGCCCTATTTTGTGCCAGCTGCAGTTTTCAGACCGTTTTCAAAGGCACATGAGGCTCTGGTGACTACTTTTGTACTGTGCCCTGCGTACTGTATTTGCTGTTTAACAGCCCAAAATGCATGGATTTGAAGATGGTAATTATCAATTAAAATTATAGTGAAAGGAAAGTAGGCAGATTAGTTCTTACCAGAACTCCTTTTCTTCAGTTACAAAAACTGTAGCTGGGAAGTCATTTCCTTGAAGAGGCCTCCCCTCCTGTGTGAGAAGGGAGGGGAGGCGATGCCTGCTGCAATGCATGTGCCTGCCATCTGAAAACAAGGAAAGTTTGCTTCTTGCTCTGGAACTATTGGGTGGCACCCGGACCTTCCACACAGTATGTGCTGTGGGCAGAAGCTCCTTCTCTGATGCTGGAGTCAAGGACATCTCTGTGGGTTATCCCCCTCACGTGCTCCAAGGCAGGACAGTTTTGATTAGCTAAAGAAAAGCACACACCTACTCAAGCCTGAGAGGGATAGCCCCACCCCAGTTCTTTCTGTCCTGCGTCGCTCCTGGCAGCTTCAAAATCTTCACCTATTATTGCTACTTCTCCTCTGTTCTTTTACTCACTTTTTCGTTTTTCTTACTAGTCCGTGTCCTTTCTTCTCCGATTTTTAAATTTTTTTTTTATTTTAACACCAACCACCCCTCTTTCATTTTCGCACTTTCCCTTCCCCGGCTTTCTACCGTACTCTTCCTGTGAACCAATGCTCCATTCTGTGAACAGGAGCTTCTACTGTAGCAGGACATTGCCATGTCAAAAGTCTGGATGTTGTTACCCATTGCTTTCGCCCCTGTGCAAACCGAATAGACCAATGAACCAGTTAAAATTTGTCTGCTGATTCCTTTTCTCAGGGCCCATGATGAGCGTTTCCATGGACTTCAGGGTCTGGAAGGGACAGTTCATATTTGCCTGCTTTACTCCATAGGTGACCTCCTGCAGAGGTTCCACCGAGGAAGAGCTCCTCCTGCTCAGAAACATGCTGGTCCGCACTTTCCATTGGATGAAAAACCAGCTGGATGCTAGGGCAGTGCAGAGCAACATGGACGTGGCTACAGCCACAGACAGCCCGTCCCCCTGGCTCAAGTGCCTGCTGCACGAAAGCGAGACCCACTCCCTCCTGAGACATTACTCTGACTCTCTGCTGCAAATGGTCCAGAAGAAGCTGGATGAATCTAAGAAGGCAGATGTGGCCTGAATTGGCGCCAACGGGTTAGTCTCCCTGTTACAGTTGTTGTGGCGGTGAGCTCAAGAGAATTTCTGTGTAGCTCCTGAGGAGTTCTTGGACAAAACTTTACTGTTGTTTACCTAAAGGGCAGCAGCAGCGGCTCATCCTAATGAGCCAGGGGCACACCAACGGAAGCCCAGTGACCCTGGCTTCTTGGGGGGAGCTCCAGTTGCTCCTCTCTCTCTCTCTCCCCCCCCCACCCTGTCAAAGAGCCGTGCTGCCTGCAAGCTGGCCTTTCATCAGGTAGAGCTGTGTAGTTAACTATGCAGCTCTGCCTGATGAATGGCCAGCCTGCAGACAGTGCAGCTCTCAGGCAGGGCGAGAGAGAGAGAGGAGCAACCCAAACTCCCAGAAGCAGAGGCAGCTGCACCTCCTCTGGTGTCTCCCCCCAACCTCCCCCAGCTCATTAGAATGAACTACTACTGATCTAGTGAGTCCTCTTATTTTTTTAAAAAACATGTTTGTTTGGGGTGTTGGAGCACTGACTTGTACAAGGAGCTTTCTTAACATTGTCTTTATTCAGGTTCAGAAAATAATAAAACATTTTGTTTCCCAAATTTCAAAGTGTGTATTTACTGAGAACAAGCCCTGGAACAGAGGAAGAAGGGATCATTTTAAAGAAGGTTCAGCCCAGTTGGGGGGCAATACCCACCCTCTGCTTCTGCCACCGCTCCACGGAAGCTGGCCTCCCTTCTGGCTCTTCCGCTTCCTAAGGCACTGCTGGATGCCTGGGCAGTTTGTGTGGGGCTCCCTGCACTTTCTTGAGTAGATGATGCAGGCAAGAAGGAGATGCTTGCCAATCTCAGCCTGCAGTGGGGCAACCCAGCAGGAACGACGCCAGGTGATCTGAAGGTTGCTGCATGGAGGGCTGGGAATCCCTCCCCCACTGCCTCCACTGTCCATTCCCATCCCCAGATAAACAGGGGTGTCTGATTTCATCAAAAAGCATTTGGGACAAACAGCAATGGGCATACCCTTCCTTCCAAAGTCTGGGAACTAATGAGAGATGGATAGTATTTAATGGGGATTAGTAAGAAATACTTAAAGTGTTTTCATATACGAGTTTTGACTATTAGTAGCACTTCATGTACAACAATCCTTTGTTAGTTCTCGCAACAGCCCAGAATGGTAGGCCAGTGTGCTTGTTTGAGGTTAGGGGGGTAGAGGGCTGAGCTGAGAAGGCAGCTGAGCTTCCTTGGGAACCGACTGTGTTTACCTGAATCCAAGACTAGTTTCCCCCCAGGTTCTTTTATGTTAAAATTGAGGGGTTTGTCTTAAATTCAGAGTCTGGACCTGTTCATTTCAGGTGACTACAAGATATAACCTCTGTTTCTAAGGGGATCATCTCAAATTCAGAGTCCTCTTCTATTTGGGTAAATATGGTAAGAGCAGCCCTACTGGATCGGAGCAAACATCTGTTGGATCCAGTTCCCCACAGTGGCCACCCAGGTGCTTCTGCAAAGCCTGGAAGCAGGGCATGAAAGAAATTGTCCTCCCTCACCCACCTCACCCTCCTCCCAGCAAGTGATATTAAGAGGCCTACAGTCTCTGGACATGGAGGGTCTGCATAGCCATCATGGAGAATAACTAGTGATGGACCTTTCTGTCACAAATGGACCGGATTCCCCCTTTTAAAGCTATCTAAGCTAGTGGCAATCGCAACATCTTGGTGTGAGCATATTATGCTGCTGCTGTGTGTGTGGAGGGTTTTTTATTCAGGCTTTTGGCCAATGAGCAATCCCTTGCTCTTTTTAAATGGTTAGCTGCACTTGTTCTGTGTTTATGTTTTTATTGAATTGTTTTTATCTTGTTAACCACCCTGGGGTTTCAGGATGAAGGGTGGAATTATAAATATAAATAAATTGTGGAGGAGGACTCACCTGGGTCTGCCCACCCTCTTCCATGGATGACCCCCACCCCGACGTTCTAGCACTGTGAAAGAGAGAGAGAATCCCCGCCATGGGTTCACTGCACAGACCTCTCTCGCTTTCCTGCCTTGGCCCTAACGGTGAGCCTGCTCCCTGCAGACACCCTCTTCTGCACCTTTTCCAGCTCTGCAGCCTCCTCTTTGGGAGCGGAGCCAGCCAGAACTGTGCACGGGATGCCATGCCTGGCCACACCTTGGGACTCCCACAGGCCGAGCCTCGTGCATTCCCCCTGGAGGCACGATTCTGACCAGGGAGTTGCCAGCCTCTGCTGCTGCCTGCTGTACAGCACCGCCTCTCCAGACAGGATTAAGATGCTAGGCCCTGGGGCAACAAAATGCTGCTCTGGGGCTGCTCCCCGCCCAGTGTTGGAAATGGGGTCGAGGGCGCCAGCCTGACACAGCAGCGAAGAGGTGTTCTCTGGTGACACCGCGAGGGAGACCTCAGGTGAACTCTTCTTCGTCTCTCTGGCTGGGTTTTGTTAATCAAAAAGAGAGCCAGCCACTGCATGCACTCAAACTGCTGAGAGAGCTGTCCATGGAAACCGGTTTATTCAAATGTGAGCCCCGAACAGCAGGACATGGAAATGTGCCTCTGTTTGAAAGGAGAGATTTGTTTGCTTTTAAACACCACAAGCGCAGCCAGACTGAGTGGTGGAAAATCCCCCCCAGACAAGGACACTCAAGCAGTGGCCCCAAACCGGCATGGCTGGGTGCAAAGGAAAGCAGGGTTGGTGTGCCTATCTAATCACAATATAATAAAGGAAAGAGTATGCTGTCGAGTCGGTGTCAACTCCTAGTGTACACAAGCAGCTCTATGCAGAATGCACTGCAGTAGTTCAGCCTGGAGGTTACCAGTGGATGCACCATTGTTTAAAGGTGGTTCTCTTCAAGGCATGGATGCAGCGGTCGAATCTGCTGAAGCTGATGGAAAGCGCTCTTGGCCATCACTTCCTGATTGCTTGGATAGGAGGGTGAGGCCCCCAACTGTGTACCTGTTCTTTCTGGGGGAGTGCAACCCCATCCAGAATAGGAATATCTATCCCACCCACAATGAGCACTTCTGTCCTGTTTAGATTCAAGTTTTGACACACACACACACCCATCCGAGTCATTACTGCCTGGAAACCAGCTGGGAGCCAGTGAGGATCTTTCAACTCTAGAGTCTTGAAAGAGTGTTGGTAGAAATGAAGATCATTTCTAGGAATGTGCCTAAGCTGTCTTATTCCAGTCACTGAGGCTTTCTGTGGGAGCAGATTCTTGTCTCAACATACTGATTTTGATCCGACTCCTGTACTCCAGGTGGTTGAGGTTCAGGTGAATTTCCACATCCTGCAGCTGTTCTGCCAAAGAGACAGGCTGGGTAACCGTTGTTGCCGGCTCCTCTCTCTGTATTCAAGTGTAGGATTTGCATAGAGAGGATGGAGGACTTTTGTCTCCTTTGCAGTTATGAACAGAGACTATGCAAAGGAGGTAGAGGTCTCTCATTCAGATGCCCTGCCCTGCCCCAGGCTGATTCAAATTGCCAGGCCATCCCCTGCTTCTGATCTAAATAGTGTGCTCTTCTTCAGAATCACTCCCATCCCATCAGACATTAGCCGAGATTTCAGACTTTGCTTCTGGGGGAGCCCAGGAATTAAGTGGAAACTTCTGGTTGCTTGCTTCTTGGTTTTGCTGAAAGGTGGGTGGGTGTTAGAGAGCGGAGCTGGGGATGTATGCCCTGGTCTGAAGAGGTAGGGAGTGAGCAGGTCGTTAGACCCAGCTAAGGGTGCTCTGAGTTGCTCTTTAAATTATTTCAGTTAACCTTTTGCCCTCTTTATCAGGAAAGCCTAAAAGCTGGGGTTGATTGACTCTTTCAGTGCACGGTTGTGCGCTGACTCCACAATGGGAACTGTGTAAAACGGTGGCATGGTGGTTACTCCAGATTCATTAATCTGGAGCAAGAGGGGAGCATTTCTCTCTCTCTCATTGTTGGCTATGGAATGAAGTTTACCATAAGTCTTTTGGAGCAGAGAAACGGAGAGCAAGGCCTCTATATTTTCATAGGAAGGGGATGGGATTGTAGAGAGGTGGTGTGGGGTTGTGGACTACCTGGATCCGGTTCCCTGCTGCAAGAGAAGAGGGAGGTCTATCCATTAGAGCAGCAACTACTAGGAATCGGGACGCCTTGATTCCACATTAGCTTAATAAAAGGCCTTGAGGTCTTCTACGTATTGCTGCTCACTATCTCCATTTTGCTCTATGTGAAAATACATCTCGTGAATCCCAAGGTAGCCATGCCTAAATCTTTTCTGGTGAAAAGTCGCAGCTCAACCCGGCAAGGATCTCGGAACTGGGGTGCACTATCTGACCAGCTCCGGGGAGACACTTACATCCCAGGTGGGTATACTGCTTCTTTAACCCTGTTTATTTCTTAACCTGGACCAGATTTATTCTCGCGACTTGTCACTAGTCTGAATGTAAAGATGTATATTTGAAACTATGTTAAGAGAGGCAAGGTTGACCCTCTTGAGAACGATCTATTATATATTCTGTGTTACATACAGAAATTCAGATAATATAGATGGCGAGGCACATACTGGGATTTTAGAGAGATGGTGGAGGCTTCTTTGGAACGTAAGGAACCTACAGATCTGTACAAACCCTCGCTGACCCCTGTGCTTTATTTCAGCCAATATTTTAGCAACTTCTATGGAAGAATTCCATAGACTTAAATATAGCGCAGTTGAAGATCTGGCAACAAGGAAAGAAACCGCACTGCTTGTACAGTGTACATGCAAACACAAGCTGAGCAGCCGGAGTTTATATTAAATTGCCCTATGCAGAGTCACACCATCAGTTTGTCTACCTACTGAATGCTCTGACTAGCAGGACCTCTTCAGGGTTCCAGACAAGGGTCTGTCTCAGCCCTGCCAAGCGATTCCAGGGATTGAACCAGGCGCCGTCTGCATGCCAAGGAAGTATTTTCCCACTGTGTTACGCTTTCTTCTCTGCATGCTGGGTAACAAAAAGGCCATCAATAGGGCCCGGTCCCCTGCTTCACACACCATGATCTTCATATGCTTAATCTTCCCGTAGGGAGAAAAACTCAACCCCCATCACTCGTGAAGGCCAGAGCAAGTGTTTCCAGTAGCATACACAAGGGCAATTCACACAACCGGCATTAGGACAGCGAATTAAAGGCAGGGTCCCTGTAAGCAAGCCATTGTGCTGGAGTGTTTCCCTTTTGCAGAAGGCCGCCTGGCCAAACCCTTTCCAGGCCCCTGGGTCCTCAGAGCCAACAGTCTGGGCATGTGGGAGAGGACGCCTGAAGGAGATCCTGGAAGTCTCATCCCGAGTCTGTTTCCCTCTCCAATGGATCTTGTGGGAAAATATCCTAGAAGCAACAAGGTAAGGGTGGGCAGGATCGCCAGCGCCTAGCCTACACGGATCCTTCGCCCTCTCTCGGGTTCTGCACCAGCTTGGGAATTCTGTCTTGGAACTGTTCTGACATTCAGCTAGAGATGCTTCTGGTTAGGAGGATCCTGTCTTAAGGCAGGAGAAGTTTGTCTTTATTATGCATAGTGCTATCATAACCGTAGGATTCCTCCTGTTTCGCATACATTGTCTTTGGAATCTTAACAACTGCTTGATAAGGTAGGCCAGGATGATCACCCCAATGCTGGAGAGGGGAGCGCAGTTGAAGAGGCTGAGAGACAGTATGCCCTCCCCAAGGCAACCTTATGAGTGTGCACGTTTCCATCCCAATTTTCCTCTAATGAGCTCAGGGCAGGACAAGGTTCTCGCCCTGATCATGCCTTTGTGGCAGGGGTTGTTATCCAGGACTTAAGCCATTCTGAAGCCCTTTGGCCCATGTGACACCCCTTCCTCCAGCCTCTCCATGGGCATCCAGTACGGACACGCTTTCCCTTCCCTTCAGCGTTGGCTTTGTGCCCTTCTTTCCCCACAGATCCATGCTTGTGGCTTTTGCTCCCCTGAGTTTCACCCCCCGGGAGCCTCCTGCCCCTTTCCCCCTTGCTCCCACCCACGCCAGGAACGCACTCCCAGATGTGAAGGATGCCTAGCTGGTGTGCTCTCCCTTTCCCTCTCTGCCCAAACGCCAGCTGAAAACCCACCGTTGCCACAAGGCTTCATCCCTTGGGCTTTACCCCAACTGAAACAAAAGCAAGGGCATGCAAGGGTGTTTATACCTTCAGCACAACCTGAATGTCCACAGGGGCAAGCAACTTGGGGCAGGCTTTGCCAGGGCCCAGACAGCGGCCCAAGGATGCCCCTGAGCTTGCTGCAGCAACGCTGACTCTGCCTCCTTTGATCCCAGGGCAGGGGTCCTCCAGCAAGGGCAGAGTTCGTGTGCCACGTGTGCAGCAAGTCCTTCCCCCTGCAGCGCATGATGAACCGGCACCTCAAGTGCCACAGCTCCGTCAAGAAGCACATCTGCAAGTACTGTGGCAAAGGCTTCAATGACACCTTCGATCTCAAGAGGCACCTGAGGACTCACACAGGTGGGACCCGGAAAGCACATAAGAGCAGCCCAAGGCCCCTCTTGTCCAGCCTCCTGTTCCCCAGTGGCCCACCAGATGCCTCCAGGAAGCCCACAGGGAAGAGGTGAGGGCATGCCCTCTCTCCTACGGTTGCTCCCCTGCAACTGGTATTGAGAGGCATCCTGCCTCTGAGGCTGGAGGTAGCCACAGCCACTAGACTAGTAGCTAGTGATAGATCTGTCCCCCATGAACGTGTCTAAGCCCCTTTTAAAGCCTTCCGCAACTGGTGGCCATCACACCCCATGGCAGGGAATTCCATAGATTAATTATGCACTGTGTGAAAATTAATCATATCAACAGGGGCAAACTCTAGGACCGACTTCCTTTTGTCGGTCCTAAATTTCCTGGCAATTGGTTTCACGGGATGACCCCTGGTTCTAGTGTTGTGAGAGAGGAGCTCTGCATCCACTCTCTCCACACCATGCATCATTTTATGGACCTCTGTCACGCCTCCCCGCAGTTGTCTTTTCTCTTTACCAAAAAGCCCCCAAGGTTGCAGCCTTGCCTTGCAAGGAAGGTGCTCTAGGCCCCATCATCCTGGTTGCCCTCTTCTGCACATTTCCCCTTTCTGTAATATTCTGTTTGAGTGACCAGAACTGCTCATAGTATTCCAAATGTGGCTGAATCATTGATTTGTAGAAAGGTATCACAGTATTAGCATCCTCAAGTGAGCCTCGGCTCGCCAGCTACGGAAGGAAGCTGCTGTTGCCACTGAACCCCAGTTGTGGCGGAGTGGGCAGGGCACAGCGATTGCCTTGAAGTCCTGCTTCCTGGAGGCATCTGGCTGGCCTCTGTGGACAGCAGGATGCTGCACTCCTGGTCAGCTACTTGCCTTTGATCAGGGCAAATTAAGTGCACAAGGATGAAGAGAGGAAACCTCAGAGATGCCCAGGTAATGGCGCATTGGCCCCATGCATGTTGAGTTTATAAAACATATACTGCTTTCCATCAAAAGGTCCTATTTGCACAGCAAAAGATATGTGAAAATGGTTCCCAGTGTGGTGTATATTGTTTATCCTCACAAAATCCCTGAGGTAGGTTAGGCTAAGAGATATATGGCTGGCCTCAGAGTCACCCAGTGAGCTTCATGGCCAAATGGAGACTTGAACTCAGGTCTTCCCAGTCCTAGTCCAACACTCTAACCACTACGCCATGCTGGCTCTTCTTTGGGGCCACTTAATTAGCAATTCCAAAAGGGGAGCAAAACTCTCTTCCACACCTTCTCTGAAGCCTGCTCTCTTTGTTCTGGTGTTTGGCGCCCTCCCCCGTTTTCTCCAGAGCAGGCCTTTCTCGCACACAGGGGCCAGCAGAGGGGCACAGAACCATCCAGCTGGTGGGTGCAGCTGAGGGGTCCTGGGCCAGGTTGCGGGTGTCCCTCCGGGCCCAAGCGTCACGGCCCCCGCCTTGCTTCCTCTGCAGGCATCCGCCCCTACTGCTGCCGCGTCTGCAACAAGGCCTTCACCCAGCGCTGCTCCCTGGAGTCCCACCTGAAGAAGATCCACAGCATCCAGCAGCACTACGCCTACCGGGAGCGCCGCTCCAAGCTCTTTGTGTGCGAGGAGTGTGGCTTCACCTGCAGCGGCAGCGACGAGTATTACGGCCACATGCGCCAGCTCCACCCTGCCCATGGCCTGGTGGCGGAGGCCTTCCAGGAGCCAGGGGCACCCCCTTCCACCAGCCAGGGACACCCGCTTCCACCAGCCCTCCACACCCCCTTCCACGTACTCTACCCTTCTGCACACTGTGGCTGAGGCCAGAGAGTAGGACCGGGTGCATTTCTGGCCTAAAAACCCCACCCCACAGAATCCAGATCCTGCCCAAGAAAAGCTGAACTCTAGCAATTGGCGATGCAAATAAGAAAGTTTCCATACTCTCAATTTAGCATGCCTCGTGTTGCTTGAACTGGCGGCAGAGGTGGCAAGACGCCACTGTGAGGAAAGGCGGGAGCATCTGGGGCTCTTGGGTTTGGAGAAGAGACGGGAGAGGCTTGTAAGGTTATGCCTGGGGTGGAGAAAGGCTAGGGAGGCGCTTTCTCCCTCTCATATTACTCGGCCACCTAATGAAATGAGATGGGCAGACCAGGCAGAACATGGAGCTCAATAGCAATAGCAATAGCACTTACATTTATATACCGCTCTATAGCCGGAGCTCTCTAATTAGCATATTGCCCCCAGCATTCTGGGTACTCATTTTACCGACCTTGGAAGGATGGAAGGCTGAGTCAACCTTGAGCCCCTGGTCAGGATTGAACTTGCAACCTTCTGGTTACAGGGCGGCAGTTTTACCACTGCGCCACCAGGGGCTCATGAGAAGGGAAGGTGACTCGCAGAGTTAGGGAGGATGAGACATCCTTGGGGCGCAACAGGCGCCTGAAGAGAAGGCCCTGCTTGCAGGCCCCCCTGAGGCTTCTGCTCGGCCACGGTGGGAAGCAAAATGCTGGCCTGGCCGGAATTTGCCCTCTGTGCCCGGAGCGGGGCTCTTCTTCCGAGCCCCTTCCTCAGAGTCCAACAGCCCGCTACCTGCCTTCCTCTGGCCTCTAGGCAACTACCTCTTTTCCGAATCACTTTGCTGAGTAGACAGCCTCGTCTCTGGGGCTTACAAAAGACCAGACCCACAAGGAGGGACAGGAGGGCAAAAGGGGGACTCCTCCACAGGGGGGATCTTGCCTTGCTGGCGCTCCTGCTTGACTGAAAGTCACCCGGCACGGGGGGCAGAGGCCAGGGGGCTTCCACTGCCCTCCTGCAACTGACAAGGGCAGCAGGCTTTTCCAGGAGGGAGGGGCCGAAGCGAGTGCCCTCCATCTTGGGCCAGGCCGCTCTCACCCTTGCCCCAGGGCTCTTCCTGGGGCAGAGGAGATGCAGCCTGAGTGGGAGTGGCTGAAACCTGCAGAGGAGAGCCTTTTTTAAAAAACAGAGCCTTTTTATTGATTCACAGAGCCAAACACAACTTCCACACACAGCTGTGCTTGGGCTAAGCCCAGAGAGGCAGCCAATGCCCCGCCCGGCACAGAGGCAGTTCTCCAGCACCCGCACCGGGGCCCTGGCTGAAGGGAACCGGCGGCTGCTCCGATGCCTCCAAGGGCTTCACTCCGTCCAACGGTGACCACAGTGTGGGGCTGTGCAGACGTAATACAGCCGCATGGCATCCTAAGAGACAGGAAAGGGGTCAGGGTGGGGAAGGAGGCCGCTGCTCCGGGCGTGGGATCTGTGTGTGTGTGCTCGTGAGGCCTACGGAAAACTGTGACAGCCCACCACCCAGGGAGAGCTCAAACTTCCTTCCAATCCCTTTTCCAGGAAGCCTTTGGCCCAACCCTGGTCCCCGTACCCTACACTAACTAAGCTTGAGTGCCTGTAACTGAAATAATTACATATCTCTCCACCCCACCCCAGTTTACCCCACCTCCATTTCCCTCCTCTGCCCCTTCTGTAATCTTGTGTCAATATCTAGACTGTAAGGCCCTTGGGGCAGAGACCTGTCCTCTCATTCTCTGTAAAGCACCAAGCTCCTGGATGGCACTCAAAAAACTACAACCACCAGACTACATAGGTTCAAATTCAGGGATCCACCAGTTTAGGCTTTGCTCACTAGCCAGCCATTGTTTGTGGTTGCCACCAGTCCCCTTGGATCCTTTTCTGGCACAGAGGCAGAGGGCTTAGGAGAGAAGTGGGTCTTCTGGCCTTTGCACCAGGAGATGGAGACGGTAAGAAACAGGGGGAGCTCTCTGCTACTGCTCAGAGAAGATTCCTGCTTTCTTACCTGCTCAAAAATGGCAGTGGAAATGAGATCTCTGGAGAGGAGATCTGTGAGGGGCTCGCCAGAGGGCTGTGGGCACTTGCCACTGGCGAGTTGGCAAGTGAATCTGTAGGTGCCTGTTCAAATCCATGTGTTCCAGAGATCTGAAGAGATCTCCTTTACATTTGCAGCCTAATAAAGCCTAATGGATTAAAGGAGTTGATTGGCTGAGCGGCTGCCACCAAAGACTCCATTTCTAAAAGGCTTGAATGGGTAGAGGGCAGCCGTCGCGTTTAGGAAACTAAGGGATGGGGGTCCTAGTGCTCCTAACAATGGACACGCCAAGCGAGAAATGCATCTCCTTACCTCTGCCCTGGCACTGTGAGACTGGAAAAAGACGGCTTCCTTGTGGCCGCACCTGGAAAGCAGGGTAAGAGGGTCTGGTCAGCGCTAGAGGCAGAACAGGCCCTGCGGGAGCCTGGACCTCATCTGCACCCATGGCTTTAAGCTTCCGGCTAGTTGACATGAAGTGACCTGGTCACACGTCTCTAAAAGCCCGACAAAAGAGCTCAGCACTCACTTCTGGCAGGGGTGGTCTTCTGTTCGCGGCAGAGTCGGATCCTGAGAAACATCTGCAATGATCTGGGTTAATTCGCTGCAAATCAAAACGTTGCATGTTGTTTATTTCCAACTTTCCTCCCACGTCCCCACCCCGCCCTTAGAACTGAGAGCTGATTATAATATAGGCAGGTGGGTGGGCCACAGACACACTCTACAAGGCCCAAATTAAAAAGACACTAGAAGTTGTCATCTGATAAAAGCAAAAACAAAAACAAAAAACCCCACCATCCAAAGACACCCGCTCGCCTGCACTTCTTTTGGTCTGGCCTCTACCCGCCCTTCTTCTGAGCTTCCCTCATATCTGCCTGGCTGCTGCTTCTCTGAATTTCCAAAGCGGCAAGCAAACCTCAAGGTGTCTTGCTTTTCTTTGCCAAATGTTGTCTCTGCCCTGGCCCCTCCCTTTCCAAGTATTCCCCAGCCCTGCTCCTGCTCACTGCCTCCTTTACAGAGCAGCCTTATGTGTGCTTGCCTGGAAGCAAGTTCCACTGTGTTCAGCAGAGCTTGCTCCTTAGTAAGTGAGCCAAGGGCGGCAACACCAGACACCGAGCCTGCAGGCACTGGTGAGCTTCAGCGAGAGCAATGCCGTAAGCAGGAAGCAGTCTTGAACAACAAACCACTATGTTCCTCACTGTCTGTCTCGCTGCTTGTTACGTTTGTTAGCTCTCCCTCCCAGAGGCGCACTTTGCCACAGGCCTTGGGGATCTGGTTCATGGCCTCCTGTCTACGAAGAGGCCTCCAAATGTTCGTGGGGGGGGGGGCTCCCCAGAGCCCCGCCACTGCCCACAGGAGGAGGGTCAGGGACAAATTATATCTTTTTAAAAACACTTTTTTCAGCCGCCTAGCAGAAACAGGAGGTGGCCAGCAAGGTGTGGACCGAGATGGAGTCGGTGGCAAGAGCTCCTTCCCTGAGCCCACCAGCTGCCCAAATGACAGGTCAGGCCATTTAGAGCCCATTTAGGGGCTCTCTGTGCAGAGGCCCCAAATGGCCCAACCTGTCATTGGGCAGCAGGCGGGCTCAGGGAAGGAGTTCTTGCCACCGCCTCCCCCATCTCAGTCTGCACTATGCCAGCCACCCCATCTCCACATCCCCGCCGCACAGCAGCAGCTGAAAAACATTTTTTTTTTAAAGATGCAACTTGCCCCCGACCCCCACTCAAGCTGGTGGGGGGAGCTCCGAAGCCCTTCAGATCCAGTCTCCAAAATGACCTAGATGCGCCACAGCTCCCTCCATGCTGGGGCTAACATCTGAACACTGGGAATATCTTGTTGACTCTGCAAACTGCCACAGCTTAGTAGCACCTTCTGTGCCACTCCAGGCAGCTGCCAGCACTTACTCGACTTCATGTGTGATCTTGTTGACGTAGATGCAGCTGTTGTCAGCCTCCTGCTGGTAGTCGCAGTTCCGGCACTTGAGAGGGAAGGAAAGTAAAAAGAAGTAGCAACATACGCAAGGCAGCCAACAAGGAGGGATAAACCTAATGTACAACCATCAGTGTCGAGAGGAGAAAACTGTCTGGATGTCCTTTCTCTGGAGGTGGGCAGGCCTCTCTTCACCAGGTCCACAGCTCCATGTCAGCATCTACCGTAGCTCCACAGAGAAGTTCATTCCCTACACACGGGCTGGATTTCCAGTTAAAAGGTTGGCAGGGCTAGGAAGGACTTCTGCTTAAGGCCCTGGAGTACAAACCGCTACCTGCCACAGAGCAGACCCACAGGGCTCACCATCACTCAGTGTTGTGTCAAGCACTAACACTGCTTTTTAAAAAGAGCAGATAAATACACAGAAGGGGAGTCTATGTGTGGCTTCCAAGCCACAATAGCCAGATGCAAATCTCCACATTCAGGGATCGTCTAGCTCCAACTATCAGAGTCTCAATACTAAGAAGTGATGGACATCTTATTTATCATCTTTTATTATTCATTCATTCAGTTTATATTTCTCCTTTCCTAAAGTGTCTCAGGGCAGTTTACATTAAAACACACATAAAACAATCAAAATTAAAAACACATTTAAAACAGATTAAAATATATTAAAATTAAAGTTACGTATCATTAGAAGACAGGCTACAAAGATGGGTCCAAGGCTCTCCTGAAGGCCTCTAAGGAAGATAATCCTTTTATATCCAGTCTAGATTTTGCTTGCAACTCTTCCTTGATAGTGGCCATGACGGGTATATAAGGTGCTAAGACAGACAGACCAGCCCCTCAAACAGTTTGGACTCACCGCGTAGAGTAAGATCCTGTTCTCCTTGTCTTCCTTGGGGTACAACATGTTGTTGCTGTTGAAGCAGAGAACAGGGGGGGGGGAAAGGTGAACCTTCAATATGCATCCGAGTCACAGAGTCTTAGGAAGGAGGGTTTGCACTGTATCCACAGCGAAGACAGCACAAAGCAGCTATTTCCATTCTAGATTCTAACCCTTTTAAAATTCACAATTATAATTTTAGATTCTTTCTAATCCTTCAGAGCATTCTCTCAAATTAGGGCTTGGTTGACCAGGAGCAACGGAGGAGGGGGCCAACCAGAAGCGCTCTGTCTGTTGCGGGACTACAATTCCCATCACCCTTAGCCACAACTGAGGCTGGGGACGATGGGAGTTGTAGTCCAGCAATCGAAGGAGAGCCTCAGGTTGGCCATTCCTTAACCAGGGGCGTTTCAAGGGGCAGGAGCATCTCTGTTCCCACCTGCCAGATGCTGGAGGGTCGGCACAGCAAGCTTCGCCTCCCCAACTCCCCTCTATTTCCACATTTAGCCCAATAGAAGACGGCTCTGAATTTAAGACGACCCCCTTAAAAATAAAGGTTAGACCTGCGGAAAGGTACAGGGCCATCCACCTGTCCAACTCTGCATCCAGTTCCGGGGTTCCCAACCGTGAGTCGCCGGATGCTGTGGGACTACAACTCCCATCACCCCCAGCATGCCCCATGTCCTTTAAAAGCAGGAATGTTTCAGCCCCCCGTTTCAAAAAAAGAGCTGTGCCCCTCGCTGCCGCCGCCACTAGATCATGCTCCCTACCCTTCTGGTCTCGTGGCAATGAGTTCCATAAGCTTGGGAATTTTGGCGTCAGAAGCAGAGATCGGGGAGGACGGAAAGGGAGACTCCTCCGCCCCCAAGCCTGGGTGGGTTTGGAAGCGGCAACACCCCTCGCCCTCGCCCCGCTTCTCTCGCCCCTTCCTCACCATTCTTGGCAGAAGCGGATCCCCACGAAGCCCTGCTCGTAGGCCCCTTCCGACTCCATGGCAACCACCCGAGCAACCTGTCGCCGAAGTGCGCAGGCGCGAAACGGGCATCGCCCCGCCTGTTCCTAGAGCGCGCAGGCGCATTTGCTGGGCTCCGCGGTTTCCTTCCTATGTAGAGTAGTTATTGCTAGACTCCCAAATAACTGCAGCTTCCGGTTCTGTTTAGATTATTTTTCCCCCTCCTCCTGTGGTGGAAGAAAGCTGCCCGGAGGAAATCACTGGCAAAGAGGAGGCGCCTTTCAAAGTGGGGTGGAAGAAGGGGAGAACAACTGGCCCTATTCAGCCAGCAAGGCCTCTCTCAGGCGGCGGCTGCTGCGATCTCCCTGGGATCAAGCTTCCCTCCCCTTCGGCACACAGAGCAAAGCCCCCTCCAATGATCTTACCTCATCCCCAGAAGTGCTTCCTTAAAAAAACAAAATTGCACAGTGGGGTAGGGTTGCCCTCCTCTCAACGAGGAGGTGCTGGTCTCCTTCTGGAAACGGCCCCCTCAAGCTGCCGTGTGCCCCCAGAGTGACTCTTTGCTGCCAATTGCCACGAAACGCAAGAACGGCAAACCCTTTTAAGGCATTATTTTAGCTGTGCATTCAGGTGTCTGTGCACTCGTTCGTGTTTTTGTGGGAATGATTCTACCTGTGTTCATTCTAAAAGTGAACCTGCGCACAGTCCCCCTCAAATGCAGGGAGCAGATCAGAAGCTGAACATGCATTCAGCGTAATGTGTGTGAATAACCAAACATGTATGCAGATCTGAATATAGGTTCACTCTACACGCATTGCACGCACATTGAACATAACATGTGCAGTCTGAGACAGTTCTACAGGCTGACACCCTTGGGGGCCGTTCCGCCCCCTCGAGCCTGGGTGCAGAGGGAGGCTCTGAACATGGGTTCAGCATCATGTGAAGGGTGCATTTGGCACTGCCCCCAAGACTTCCCCGACCCCAAGCCTGGGTGGATTTGGAAGGGGTGGGATTCCTCACTCTTCCCCTCTCTTGCCCTTTCCTCACCATTCCTGGCAGAAGCCAGGAACAGGTTCTGCAGAGGAGCACTGAATATACGGCAGTCTAGGGATGTGGCCACTGGCCCACAAGTGTGTTGGTGTGGGGGCATGGCCAGCAGTTGCAAGCTCATGGCACCTGCCACGTGTTCACTGTGCACAACAGGCGTAATGCCTTCATTGGGCTTACGTAAAGCTTGGACATCTGAATACCTCACATTGGCCGAGTCTCAATGGCCATCACTGACGACAAGACAATCATCAGGGCTTTGCTATGTTTCTTAGCAACTATCGTGGAACGAGATGGATTTCCTGAACTTTCACAAGAACCGACCATACCTGCTAAGCAGCTTTAGCCAAACTGGTTGGAAACTAAGGTTTCTAGATCCCCGGTCATTACAAAAACCTAGGAAAAAGAGATTCAGCGTCTCAGGTCCCAGTTCCAACCTGCAGACTTGCGTTGCTGATAACAGGCTAAACGTTTCGTCTCTGGTAACTTAGCTGCCTCTGTGCATTCAGGACATTTTGCCAACTTTCTCTTCTCCCTGGTGAAGGGTCCTGTGAAAGTCCAAAATTTGCAGACACCAAGTGGTGTTTTAGCCTTTAGTGTTTCCATGCAGTACAATGAGACCAGGATTGCTAAGTTCCACCCTAGGGCCCTTTAAAGTGATGGTTCTCCATGGCACTTCACTGGGCTGCAGCACTAGATTATTCAACAATGTCCTTCTCCATGGCCAAGAGGTCTGCAGTTTCTCGCTTGCAGGTTCAGTCAGTTTTGTTGCTGCTTGATGAGCATGGTTGTAAATGAATGCTCCATGATTATTAGTCATTGTTTGCTGCTTGAATAACCTCTCCAAGTTACCGCAATGGTCCTGGGAGAAGTGGCTGAAAATACTGCTTTTCTCTCATTCTTTTTTCTTCTTTTATTTTCCCCCACTGGTGAAGTACAGTCATTGGTTGTTTAAAAGCATAAATGCTTCTCTGAGGGAGGACAGGATGCCTCCTTGTCTTAAGGAGGCAATTATTAGACTACTTCTGAAGAAGCCTGCCCTGGATTCCTCAGAGCTGAGCAACTATAAGCCTGTCTCCAACCTTCCGTGGCTGGGCAAGGTAATTGAGAGGGTGGTGGCCTCCCAATTCCAGGCAGTCTTGGGTGAAACGGATTATCTAGACCCATTTCAGACCAGCTTTCGGGTGGGCTATGGGGTGGAGACTGCCTTGGTCGGCCTGATGGATGACCTCCAATTGGCAATTGACAAAGGAAGTGTGACTCTGTTGGTCCTTTTGGACCTCTCAGCGGCTTTCGATACTATTGACCATAGTATTGTTACCTGAGGGCCAACAAATTCCTCAGAACCACAAACCAGGCAAACAAGGATGATTGAAGGAAGCAAAATCACCGTTTATTGAAAACCAGCGCTGGTGACGCTCCCAGTACCTAACGGTAAAACCTGAGAGACGTGCCCAGCTGCCTGGGTCACAAGTTTTTATAATTTGGCATTACTACACAATTAGGCATCAACATTCAGCCCCAAAGAACCAATCAGTTCATTACATTCGTACATATGCTTGCATAGAGGCTGGACTTTGCGCTCTAAGTTTCTATTTCACAGCAGAGAGATAATTAATTAATAGGAGAAGCCTTCACATTCCTAGAACAATACAATTACTATTCAGGGGAGCCTATCTCTCCCCGCTGCTGCAAACCCCCACTTATTCTGCTCTGGGCAGATAGCTGACTTAACACTTTCTTTTGGTCTGTACTTTTCCATCCCACAGAGGCACTGACTTGCAAACACACTTTCTACAAAGCAATTACAAAGCAGCTTTCTGAAAAGGCATTTTCCATTCCACAGTATCCTTCTGGAGCGTCTGAGAGGGTTGGGGGTGGGAGGCACTGCTTTGCGGTGGATCCACTCCTATATCTCGGGCAGATTCCAGATGGTGTCTCTCGGGGACTGTTGTTCTTCAAAAACTGAACTTCGGTATGGTGTCTCTTAGGGCTCTGTATTGTCTCCCATGTTGTTTAACATCTACATGAAACCGCTGGGAGAGATCATCAGGAGATTTGGTGCAGGGTGTTATCAGTATGCTGATGACACCCAAATCTGTTTCTCCATGTCAGCATCATCAGGATCAGGCATAACCTCCCTAATGCCTGCCTGGAGGCAGTGATGGGCTGGATGAGAGGTAACAAGCTGAGACTGAATCCAGATAAGATGGAGGTACTTATCGTGCGAGGTTGGAACTTGGGAGATGATTTTGATCTGCCTGTTCTGGATGGGGTCACACTTCCCCAGAAGGAACAGGTACGCAGTCCGGGGGTTGCTTCTGGACACAAAACTCTCCCTGGTGTCCCAGGTTGAGGCAGTGGCCAGAAGTGCCTTTTATCAGCTTCAGATGATACGTCAGCTGCGTCCATTTATTGAGATAAATGACCTCAAAACAATAATACATCTGCTGGTCACCTCCAGACTTGACTACTGCAATGCGCTCTATGTGGGGCTGCCTTTGTACGTAGTCCGGAAACTGCAGTTAGTCCAGAATGTGGCGGCCAGGTTGGTCTCTAGGTCATCTCGGAGAGACCATATCACTCCTATCTTACAAGATCTACACTGGCTGCCGATAAGTTTCCAGGCAAAATACAAGGTTTTGGTGATAACCTATAAAGCCCTAAACAGCTTGGGCCCTGGGTATTTAAGAGAACGTCTTCTTTGCTATGAACCACACCGCCCATTGAGATCATCTAGAAAGGTTCGTCTGCAGTTGCCACCAGCTCGGGGACGGGCCTTCTCCATTACTTCCCCGAGGCTTTGGAACACACTTCCTGCTGAAATAAGAGCCTCTCTGTCTCTTACAACTTTCAAAAGGGCAGTCAAGACTCATTTGTTCATCCAGGCTTTTAATTAGATACTGTTTTAATTGTGTTTTAATTGTGATTTAATAATTTTAACTTTTTAATTATAATTGTTGAAATGTTTTTAATCTTTTACTGGCTTTTTATTGTCTTGTGAACCGCCCAGAGAACTTGCGTTTTGGGCGGTATAGAAATGTATTAAATAACTAAATAACCCAAAGAAATTAAAACATACTGAGAAAAAAACAGTAATTTCTTCACCATGAGCCCCATTGCTCTTTGAGATCATCAGGAAGTTTTTCACATGTGGCTTTTAAAGCCCTTTAACATGCATCTCCTGCAGAATGGAAGGGGTGCATCCACATATTGGCCAGATTTACGCCGAAGTCCCTGCAAGTTATCAGGGAGCAGCTCTCACACAATTTGGGTTTTTCACTGTGCATTAGAGTGTAGCCTGATTTCTATCCAGGGTAAAAAAAATCCACTATTTGCATTGTTTTTTTGGGACAACTTAGAGTTCTCAGTAAAGCCTCCCAGTAAACTGCCGGTAAAGCCTGCTGTGCGTAAAAGGCTTGGAGAGGTTCATCTGTAGTTGCCACCAGCTCATCTGGTGGCCACTCAGGGATGAACCTTCTCTGTTGCTGCCCCAAGACTCTGGAATGTGATCCCCGCTATATGAGCCTCCCCATCTCTGACAGACTTTAAAAGCTCTTTAAAGATGCACTTATTCACCCAAGCTTTTTAATTAGAATTGTGGCTTTAAATGGTTTTGATTTTGGTATTAACCTGTTTTGTGTTGTGACCCTCCCAGAGATGTAAGTTTGGGATGGTGTGCAGATATTATTAAACAAACATACAAATAGATAATTCACCCAGGAAAGAAGCACCCATGGGTTGTGCACATTGGCTGTGATTTGCAGGATATACACCAACTGGTCACTCTGGCCAGCCTGCAGTGTTTAATTGATGCCCTGTAGAGAAGACAGCAGCAGTGCTGAGAAGACAAACTGGTTAAGCAAGGTGCTTTTCTTAACAGGTGGGATGGGATTTGGACTCGATGAGGGTGTTTCCTAGAGTAATAGCCCAGTGGCAGTGGACAGGAGAAGAGCACACCATTGGAGGAGGAGGAGGAGGAGGAGGAGAGGAGAAGGAAGAGGGGACAGAGTCTGGTGTCTGGAGGCTACTCATCATGAGCAACATGGGAAGCAGAGGTGACTTTGAGTGGGTCTACACGGACCAGCCGCACACAGACAGACGGAAGGAGATCCTGGGTGAGTTTGGACTGGATTGGTCCTGCCAAAAGTGAAGAGACTGGGTTGGGAGGAGAGGATGAGGGAAGAGCTGAGGAAGAAGAGAAGTTGGACCTAGGGGGGAGGAAGGTGGGACTGAAATTAGGGGAAGAAGTGGGTCAGAATCAGGGCCAGGGAGAGAGAGTAAGCAGGGAGAGAGCATTTGGGTCAGGACGAAATGCAGAAGGAAGAGCCATAGTAAGGAGGTGCAGAGAGGACAGGGACCAAAAAAACCCCTACAAACCAGGAGGGAACCTGTGATCCAGAACCAGGAACAGTTGCAATAGACACAGGGGGTCGTCTGGTGGATAGTGGGGAAGAGAGCAGGAGTGCATTTTGGAATCGGAGACTCTAGAAACTGGACCGTTCAGAATGCCTCCTGTGAAGTGCTTTACAGCTGTGGAACTTGGCACCCGCTGGAGTCCTCAGCCTTTTGAAGGAGGTCCCCAAGGGCGCCTACATTTCTGGGGCACGTCAGGGCAGGTCCCCAGCAATCCCAGCCCCCAGGCACCATCCCTACTGCGGCTGGGAGGTCAGAGGAGGCCATAGCTTGGTGGCAGAGCCCCTGCTTGGCATCCAGAAGGTCCGAGGCTCAGTCTCAGGCGGCATTTCCAGGTAAGGTTAGGAAAGACTCCTGCCTGGAACCTTGGAGAGCTGCTGCCAGTCAGTGTAGGGGCAGGACAGAGCTCAGTGGGCCAAGGGTCTGACTCAGCAGGGGGCAGCTTCACGTGTGCCCGTGTTCCTCAGCCAGCTCTTCTCTGTCTTGCACTACGAGTAATTGCTAGCCATTGCTGGTATCTGTTCAGAACCAGAAATGTGGGTGCTGAATGATGGTTGTTTATTGCAGGCGCGCATAGGCTTCGCACATTTTGTTTTGTACCCTACCTATGCGAAACGATTGTCTTTGCTACCTGGAACTCCTATTCATACTTGTATTAAAAACATTATTATAAGGGAGTACTGTGTTCTGCCCTGCCCACCAAGGTACAATGCAATCCCAGTAAAGCTGAGCAAAAACACCTCTGCCCAGGGTGTGCATTAGTAACCCACCGATGAGCATCAGCGAAGTCGCCAGGTGTGTTCATGCCCCCGAGGGTTGCTGTGGATGGTGGAATGAATGCCGTGTCATCTTCGAATTGTTTTGTTTTGTTTTGTTTGTTTGTTTGTTTAACACATTTCCATACCACCCAAAACGCAAGTTCTCTGGGCAGTTTACAAAACAATAAAAACAATCAATAAAAAGATTAACACACATTTCAACAATTAAAATTTAAAATGTTAAAATTATTCGAACACAATTAAAATGCAATTAAAACAATGTCTAATTAAAAGCCTGGGTGAACAAATTTTTATTTATTTATTTATTTATTTATTTTATTTTAAATTTATATACCGCCTTTCATTAAAAATAATCCCAAGACGGTTTACAAAAGTTTAAGAAACTTACAATAAAAAATGAGCAAATAAAAATGTTAAGCAAAAAATATGAAACAAGTCTGATTTAAAATGTATAAAATACAAACATAAAAAACTATACACGGATAAAACACACAGAAGCAGCAATAGAAACAATCATGTCAAGGCCTGGATAAAAAGCCAAGATTTAACAAGCTTTCTAAAAACTGTGATGGAGTCAGAGGAGCGAATGGCCACTGGGAGAGCATTCCAAAGTCTGGAGGCAGCAACAGAGAAGGCCCTGTCCCAAGTGCACGACAGCCGAGCCTCCCTCATTGTCAGCACCCGGAGCAGAGCCCCCTCAGATGACCTCGTCAAGTGGGCAGAAACCCTTGGGAGCAGGAGGTCCCTCAGGTATCCCGGGCCCAAACCATTAAAGGCTTTAAAGGTCAAAACCAGCACCTTGAATTGGACCTGGAAACACACTGGGAACCAGTGCAGCTCTTTCAAAATAGGTGTGCTGTGCTCCCACCGGGCAGCTCCGGATAAAACCCTAGCTGCCGCATTTTGCACTAGCTGCAGTTTCCGGATATTCTTCAAGGGCAGCCCCATGTAGAGCGTGTTACAGTAATCCAGCCGTGACGTGACTAAGGCATGGGTAACCGTGGCCAGATCTGCCTTCTCGAGAAAGGGACACAGCTGGCGCACTAGCCGAAGCCGTGCAAAGGCACCCCTGGCCACCGCCTCCACCGGAGCTTCCAAAAGCAGAATACCCCCAAGCTGCGTACTTGCTCCTTCGAGGAGAATGCAGCCCCATCCAGAACAGGTAAAATCTCCTCATCCCGATGGGCTCTTCAACTGACCAACTTTATCTCCGTCTTGTCTGGAGTCAGTCTCAGTTTATTAGCCCACATCCAACCCATCACTGCCTCCAATCCCCGATTCAGGACATCCACCGCCTCCCTAGGATCAGGTGACAAGGAGAGATAGAGCTGAGTGTCATCTGCATACTGCTGACAACTCAGTCCAAGTCTCCGAATGACCTCTCCCAGCAGCTTCATGTAGATGTTAAACAGCATGGGGGACAAAACCGAACCCTGCGGGACCCCACAGGCCAATGACCATGGGGCCGAGCAGTAGTCCCCCAGCACCACCTTCTTGGGTGGTTTGGAATATGCGCTCTGTTGAAATAAGAGCATCTCCTTCTCTGATTGTTTTCAGTAAGACCCTCAAGATGCACCTGTTCTCACAAACTTTTAACTGGGATTAATTTTAACAAATTGTTTTAGCAACTTGTTATATGAGATTGTTTTAATAGTGTTTTATGGATTTTTAACCTGCTTTTACTTTTTATATTTTAAATTTTGTTCACCGCCTAGAGATGTACATATCAGGCGATATGAAAATATGATTGAAAAACAGACACACAGTTCGGTGTTTCAGAAACCGGCCCCATTTTTTCATTTTTATTCTGTTTCGTTTGGCAAACCGCCCCCGCCCCCCGCGCCCCTATTTTGCCTGCTTGGGTTGCTCCTACATGAGGCCGTCCATGTGAGTACTCCACCCTTATGAGCAGTTATTAATTAGTGCAAGTGAGCCTTTGATCATCTGAAGCAACTCAATTGCTCTTTTTATGACTCTTGAGATCACCTGTGCCTGGGGAGACTTTTGTTTTGTTTTGTTTTGCTGGCCCTCTGGTAGGCATATTCTGCACAACAGCAGGAGCCATGCAGAGCTCTTGGCCTGGCCCGGTGATGAGCACCAGCGGCTGAATGCTATTGCAGTGCTTGGGACCACGGCCAGATGAGATGCAAGTGACAGCAAAGGACTGATGAGGAAGCGACCCAGTTGCTGCTCTTGCTTCAGCAGCAGCAATGGA
The DNA here is from genome assembly GCF_027244095.1 of Hemicordylus capensis. Lineage (NCBI taxonomy): Eukaryota > Metazoa > Chordata > Lepidosauria > Squamata > Cordylidae > Hemicordylus > Hemicordylus capensis. The sequence continues at coordinate 27,603,024 of NC_069663.1, read as the reverse complement.
TGGATTGGGATGGATCAGTGGTAGCTGCAGCATCCAGAAGGCACAGGCAGAGCACACCCCAGTGAAGCAGAGGGCCTCCCTCTTCTCTGGTGGGGGTGGGGGCTCTTTCTTCCTCTCTGGAAGCCGCCTTACAATGCCATCCTACGTACTCATGGGCGCCCAGTATGGCCTACTCCTCAAGTAAGCATGTGTAGCATCGCAGCCTGAAAGCAGCATCTGTTTAGGGAGAGGAGAGGGCTTGGCATTGGTTGGTGGCTGGCATGCACTCAGAGGTGCACCTAGGTAATTTCGGAGCCTGGACCTAAAGGCCTTTGGGGGCCTCCCCCCTTGCTGGAGCCGCCCCCCACCCGCAAGTTAAGCATCACCCCCCTATTCTTCTCCCACATATTTCTTTCCCCACTCCCCACGCTGTCTCTAAAGAGCCAGCGTGGTGTAGTGGTTAGAGTGCTGGACTAGGACCGGGGAGACCCGAGTTCAAATCCCCATTCAGCCATGTGACTTGCCATGAGACTCTGGGCCAGTCACTTCTCTCTCCGCCTAACTGACTTCACAGGGTTGTTGTGAGGAGAAACCTAAGTATGTAGTACACCGCTCTGGGCTCCTTGGAGGAAGAGCGGGATAGAAAATTTAAAAATAAAATAAAATAAATCTAGGCTCCAAGTTCCCTCCCTGGCTTCTCCAAGATAGGGCTGAGAGAGATTCCTGCCTGCAGCCTTGGAGAAGCCACTGCCAGTCTGTGCAGACAATACTGAGCAAGATGGGCCGAGGGCCTGACTCAGTATATGGCAGCTTCCTATGTTCCTAAGCCGTTGACAGACTTGTCCTCCATGAATTTGTTTAACCCCCTTTTAAAACCACCCATGCCAGCGGGATATAAATGTAATAATAATGATGATGATGATGATGATGATGATGCACCTGACACAGGTCACAATCACACTCAGCTGCCTGGCGCAGTGTGGGCCAGCAGTGACCACACTACCAAGGACAGACCAAAGAGGGTTTGGGGCCCCCCCGGGGTGTGTGGAGGCCTTGGACTTCAGCCCTGAAGTCCAGGGGTAAGAGCCCCACTGGCCCCACTGAGCAAGCAGGAACGGAGCCCATTTTCTGGCTTCTATCCTGGGTTACATTTGAGGGTACTTTGATGGCGGGGGGCGGGGGAGATCCACAAGTAGCTACTAATTGCTTTCATAAATATTGTTAATGTCATAATGCGCTGAAAGTTGACTTTGGCCCCTGCACCCTAACTTAGGGTCCCCAACATGTCATGGTTGGCTTTGGCCCTCTGGGGTGTCTGAGTTGGGCACCCCTGGGTGACACTAACTAATTTATCCATGGTGTTTCCTCCCACACAGCTAAATACCCCGAGATAAAGAAGCTGATGGGCCCAGACCCCAACATGAAGTGGGTGGTGACCCTCATGGTCCTCACTCAGATGGTGGTCTGCTTCCTGGTGAAGGACTTGCCCTGGAAATGGGTCTTCTTCTGGGCCTACGCCTTTGGGGGCTGCATCAACCACTCCATGACTTTGGCCATCCACGATATCTCCCACAACGTGCCCTTTGGCAACAAGAGGGCCCGGTGGAACCGCTTCTTTGGCATCTTTGCCAACCTGCCCATCGGCATCCCATATGCCACCTCCTTCAAGAAGTACCATGTCGATCATCACCGCTACTTGGCTGTGGACGGGCTGGATGTGGATGTCCCCACTGAACTGGAGGGCCGCTTCTTCAACACCCCTCTGCGGAAGTTCCTCTGGCTTATTCTGCAGCCAGTAATGTACTCGTTGCGGCCTCTGTGGGTCAACCCCAAGCCCTTATCATCCATGGAGCTGATCAACGTTGCTGTCCAACTGGCCTACAATCTCCTCATCTACAGCCTTTGGGGGGCTAAGCCCCTCTTCTACCTCATGGGCGGCACCATCTTGGCCACAGGCCTTCACCCCATCTCGGGGCACTTTATTGCTGAGCACTATATGTACGCCAAAGGTTTTGACACCGTCTCCTATTACGGACCTTTAAACTGGGTCACCTTCAATGTGGGCTACCATATGGAACACCACGATTTCCCTAGCATTCCAGGGAGCAAGCTGCCGCTGGTAAGGAACACCTACCCCCCGGCTGTTGTTTTGGATGGGGGTACCAAGCCGGGATCCCCAGATACTGTTGGACGACAGCTCCCATCATCCCCAGCCACAAAGGCCTTTTGTGGCTTGGGATCAGTGTTCCCTCTAACAGGGCTTCCTGGATGTTGTTGACTACAACTCCCACCATCCTCAGCTCAATGATGGCCTTTGGCTGGGGATTATGGGAGTTGTAGTCAACAACATCTGAGAGTCTCTGTTAGAGGGAACACTGCTTGGGATGACGGGAGTTGTAGTCCAACAACATCTGGGGGGCCCAAGGTTGGAAACCTAATTTAGGAGGTAGAGGCATTATAAAAGTGTGTGTGTGTGTGTGTGTGTGTGTGTGTGTGTGTGTGTGTGAGGGGGGGTTACGGTGGACACGGATACGATGAATATTTATATACTGCTTTTCGAGCAAAGTTCCCAAAGCGGTTTACATAGATATAAATAAGTAAATAAAGTGGCTCCCTGTCCCCAAAGGGCTCACAATCACAGTTCCCAAAGGGAACTGCCGGTCAGCTGCAAGCAGCTGTCAAGTGAGGTCTATGAGTTGGAAGGGGCATGGGTCTAGTCCCTGGCACTTCCAGGCAGGGCTGGAAAAGACCTGTCTGAGACGCTGGAAATAACTAAGTTACAGAGACCAAGGGTGGGTCTGACACATTCTCAGGCGGCTTCATATGTGATCACCTACAGCTACAAAGAAGGGTGCCCCCTGCATCTCCGCAGGAGTCACGGCTCTGGCTTATTGTTTGTTTGTTTGTTTGTTTAAGATATTTATACCCCACCCATCCAGTACACTACGGCTCGGGGCGGCTCACGACAATAAAATGGATACAATAAAAGTAATAAAATTAACCAAATGGAGTAAACAAGTTAAAAGTCAGGTTAAAAACCACAATCAGTATCAAGTTCCAATTAAAAGATATTTTTAAAGCGAAAATATCCAGAGATGGAGCTTGGTCTCTTCCCAGTCAGCCTCTGCGGAAAGGTGAGTACGTCGGTCACAGCTGTGGATCAGCCTTGCATTCAGAGGTGCTCTTAGCCCTGGACTTCCGGGGCGAGGTCCAGGGACTCTGCCCCCCCCGCCCCCCCAATCTTCTTTAGTCTGTCCCAGGTGGTGTGGTGCTGCACCACTGGCCAGGTGGCCAAGCATGACCTCTGCTTTAGAGACAGAGAGGGGAAAGAAATCTGTGGGATGGGAATATGTTACGTTGTGTGTTGAAATGTGTCTGCTAATGCATATTTGCATAAATAGACCTGTGTTTTCTATTCTTACGTTCTTGTGAGTTCTGCTGCTGTTTGTGCCCTCAAGAATCCATGTGTTAAAATACCGTGTGTGTGTGTGTGTGTGTGTAGGGGGGGTGATGCTTAACTTGCAGCGGGGGCAAAGGCCTTTAGGTCCAGGCTCCAAAATTACCTAGGTACACCTCTGCTTGCATTCATTGCATTTCTCACACAGCCTGGCACACAGTTTGAGAATCACTGGGTTACGACTATCCCAGCCTCCCCTCCCTAGTACATATCTGCAGGTAAAGTCCACCTGGGCTGGTCCTTTGCAGATCCACCACAGCGGACTGGGTCCACCTTCGACTAGTGTGGGCCGTCTTTCTCCAGCTCTCCGTCTTTCTCCAGCCTGGGGAAAGTTCAGAGGAAGAGCAGCATCTGCATATTTGCATGAAGAAGGTCCCAGGTTCAGTCCCTGGCAGCAGGTAGGCAGGGCTGAGTTTGAAAAACTTCCTGCCTGAAACCTTGGAGAAGCCACTCAGGGGCATAGCAAAGTTGGAGTGGGCCCAGAGACAAGATTTTAAAATGCCCCCCCCACCCGAAGCTCAGCTCATGAAGTAAAGAAATCTTAAATGAGGCTAAATAGTGGTAGCAAAAAGCATAGTTTTATACACACATACACACACCCCTATGTGCCACAACAGAACATTTTTTTAATTATTTCTGAATTATTTTTTAAAAGGTTTTGTAAATTGTGAACGATGCAAGTCATATAATGGAACTAGAGAAAGACATGCTTGTCTGGTAGCTCCAGGTCTTAAAATTCACGTCAATTTCGGAGGCTGAAAACAACTGAAGGAAGCCCGGGTGGGTGTGCAGCTGGGAGGTCGGTCATATGACTTGCCTCTGGGGGCCTCCCCAAGGCAGTGGGCCCCCAGCCAACTGTCTCCCCTTGCCCTATTAGAGTTACACCCCTGAAGCCACTGCCAGTGACTATAGACAACACTGAACTAACCAAGGGTCTGACCTGGTATAGGGCAGCTTCCTATGTCTCTGTGTTCTTGTTTTGCCAGACATTTTCCCATGACGCCTTGTGTCCCTTTAGGTCAAGAAGATCGCTTCTGAATATTACGACAGTCTTCCCTACCACAACTCCTGGATTATTGTCCTTTGGGATTTCGTTTTCAAGGAGGAACTGGGCCCTTTTGCTCGCCTGAAGAGAAGATACAAAGTGCCCAACAGCTTATGAAACAGGCAGACATGGCGGCAGGCCCTCCAGTTTGTCTTTCCACACCCAGAGAGCGGCCAGGGGGACAATGGGGGAGAGTAACCCACATTGTCCTCACAACGAAATCTCATTCTTATTTGTTATGAAGGACATGTCGGCTGGACTCCCAGAAGACACAATGCTTGCTGCCGAGTCAATCTGGGAAGGGCTAGAAGCTCACTATTGTTTCTCATGGACCACTTGCTTGGTCATCGGAGTCAAGTGACAAGTCGCATCTGTTCTCAATCTTGGGTTCCCAGATGTTGTTGGATTACAACTCCCATATTCTCCAGCCATAAGGACCCAAGGTTGAGCGATGCTCTGTGTGTGTGTGTGTGTGTGTGTGTGTGTGAGAGAGAGAGAGAGAGAGAGAGAGAGAGAGAGAGAGAGAGAGAGAGAGAGAGAGAGGGGGCGGGCAAGTGAGTGAGTGAGCGTCCAGTTCTCCAGGCAAGCAGGAAGGCCTAATCCATGCTAGTCTGAATCTGTCTCATCCATTCATGTTTCCCAAGCTGGTCCTGATGAATGGGGAGTCTGGAAGGGAGAACACAGGAAGCTGCATTTGACTGAGTCAGACCATCTAGCTTAGTACTGTATTGCTATACTAACTGTCAGTGACTCTCTAAGGTTTATAAGAAACATAAGAACAGCCCCAAGGGCATAGCAAGGTTGGAGTGGGCCCAGAGACAAGATTTTAAAATGCCTCCCCCCTCACTGAAGCTCACCTCATGAAGTAAAGAAATCTTAAATGAGGCTGAATAGTAATAAAAAGCATAGTTAAATGTGTGTGTGTGTGTTTGTGGTGTGTATAAAACCTATGTGCCCAGGGGCGTATCTAGGATGGGGCAGGCAGGGCACGTGCCCTGGGTGCCACTTGAAGGGGGGGCGCCATTCTTAAAAATTAAAAATTTGAAAAAATGGCTGCCAAAAACAAAATGGCCACCGTGCATGCTCAAATGGCCTCTGTGAGGCCCTAGGCCATGCCAGGCCTTGCAGAAGCCATTTGAGCATGTGCGGCGACCATTTTGTTTTCAGCGGTCTTAAAAATTTTTTTTTAATTATTATTAAAAACGGCCACCGCACACGCTCAAATGGTCCCTGCGAGGCCCTAGAAGCCAGCGGGGGGAGGGGGAACCTTTGCAGACCCCCCCACACATGGCCTTTAGGAAGCCCCCCCAAAGGGGCTACAGGTTTTATACACACACACACCTATATCTATATCTATATCTATATCTATATCTATATCTATATCTATATATCACTGTATTTAGTTTGGCACTATGTATAGAGAATCAGGGCTTGTGAATACTGAGCTGAAGCCTATGAGCTAGGATTGTATTCATTTGCTCTTACTTTGCTTCTTGTGATAAGTGAGTTAAATGTGATGTCTTAATAATATGGCTATTAATGGTGAGTTTGTCTTTGAATCAGTGTGAAATCCTTAGTATTAAGGCCCACTGGGAGTTTATTTCTCTCATTTTAACTGTCTTTCTGAAATACTAGAATATATTCCAAGCAGAGACACAGTTTACTCTGCATATCCTTTAATTATTTCCAGAGTATCTGGGAAAGTCAAATTCTCCATTGATTTTAAAAACTTATGTAATAGCTATGCTACAATGCATAGTAGAGAATTAGACAGACACTTCTGTTTAGTTTTCCAAGTACACCTCCACATAGTATTTGGGTATTGCATGAGCCCCAGCATACTGAAATTCATAGTTTTCCAGCATTTTTTGGTCTGGCTATGCCCACTGCTAAATAGTTTTTGAAATATTAAAAGATTAACGAGCTTGACTTGTATTTTTGAGCTGATATTATGGTAAAGTTATCTGAAAGATGGGTGTCAGATGTTTGGACAGGGGGCGTACTTTCAGTGCTTGCCCTAGGTGCTATTTTCCCTAGATACGCCTCTGTATGTGCCACAATAGAACATGATCCTAAATTATTTTTTTAAAGGTTTTGTAAATTGTGGACGATGCAAGTCATTTAATGGTACTAGAGAAAGACCTGCTGTTCTGGTAGCTCCAGGTCTAAACACTCACATCAATTTTGGAGGATGAATACAACTGAAGGAAGCCCGGATGGGTGCATAGCTGGGGGAGTCAGTCATGTGACTTGCCTCAGGGTGCCAGCGTGGGTAGTGGTTAAAGTGCTGGACTAGGACTGGGGAGACCGGAGTTCAAATCCCCATTCAGCCATGAGACTTGCTGGGTGACTCTGGGCCAGTCACTTCTCTCTCAGCCTAACCTACTTCACAGGGTTGTTGTGAGGAGAAACTGAAGTATGTAGTACACTGCTCTGGGCTCCTCGGAGGCAGAGCGGGGATATAAAATGTTAATAATAATAATAACAATAACATGGGACCTGGGAATGGTTGTAACCTGTTGCTGATTGCAAGAGTGTGCTGTGGTATATATTTGCATATTTGCTTGCATATTTGTGAATAAAGCAAATATTACAAAACCCAGTAAGTGTGTGTGTCAGCAGCACCCAATTATCCATATAAGGGCTAATTCCATTAATCTCTCTTCCAGAGGAAACCAGAATCCACCCATGCAGAAGTCCACACTTCCCTCACCTGAAATGCAATTAAGAGGTGTCTCTAATCGCATTTGCAGAGCTTTATCTCTCCCTAGTGTTAAAAGCCGCAGAGAGCCTTGGGCCTTCTTGAAGACTAACAATGGCATTTGTCTGCAGTGGGCAAGCAGGGTTGCTCCAGCAGTTGTTGGATTACACCTCCCATCTCACACACACACACACAATTTATTCATTGTACCTGGGAATGATGGGATTGTAGCCCAACTGCAGCTGGGGATCCGTGTTTGGGAACTCCTGCCAAGTGCCAGATTTAGGCACAAGCTAAGCAAGCTACAGTTTAAGGCCTTGTGTTATGAGGGGCTTCTGAATACAAACAGACAACATTTCAAGTTCTGTATTTTCACTGGAAGGTATTTCTAATGCACATATGCTTACTGCAAGATAAACTAATAATCTTACAAGAACAGTTTTCATTACATCTTTGCCGTGGTCTTGTGGTAGCAAGCATGACTTGTCCCCTTAGCTAAGCAGGTTCCACCCTGGTTGCATTTGAATGGGAGACATTGTAAGAGATTCCCCTCAGGGGATGGAGCTAAGATTCCCAGTTCCCTCCCTAGTGGCATCTCCAAGATAGGGCTGAGAGAGATTCCTGCCTGCAAGCTTGGAGAAGCCGCTGCCAGTCTGTGAAGACAATACTGAGCAAGATGGACATATGGTCTGACTCAGTATATGGCAGGTTCCTCTGTTCCTTTAAAAAAAAAAGTTGCTTTGGTCACCCTTATTTGTCAGAATAATATTTGTGTAAGCTTTTTAAGCCTGACATAGTTTAGGGCCTCACCATGTCATAATCTGGCCCTGCCCCACCAAAGGAACAACAACAAATAATAATAATTATGCGTGTGCTCTTCTGCGCCATGATAGACCCTCCATACTAAGTGCCTGGTAAGAGAGAGTGCTTCCCTGCACACCTCAGCATGCCATTGGCCATCTGGTAAAGCAGGGCTGGGCAAATGTGGCCCTCTCCAGATGTTGCTGGACTACAACTCCCATCAACCCTAACCACAAAGGCTGGGTCATGATGGGAGTTGTAGTCCAGCAACAACTGGAGAGGGCCACCTTTGCCAGAGACTGCACAAAGCGCTCACACCTCCTCTGCTACCAGCCTGGCCCTCCTTTAAGTCCAGCTTCAACCCTTCTCTCCCCACTTAACATCGCCTTCGCCCATTGGCCGAGGCGCCTGACTCTCAGACGCATCCCGGCTTCCTATTGGTTACGTTCCCGCGAAAGCTTCACAGAGGAAACGAAAACCAACCCCTCCCCCCAGCGAATCAAGCTTGGCGTGCGCATTTATTTTGCAGTCTGGACTTCGATGCGATTGGTGAAAAGGGTAACGGAGGCGGGGGGAAGCCAGGCGGGACGCGAGGTCATTGGCTAGCGGGGGAGGGCCGGCGGCAGATTGGCTGGGCGGGGGGAGACGGCCCGTGAGGAGCGTCTGAGGCGAGGCGAGCGAGGCGAGGCGGTGGCTGCTGCCTTGGGTCGGGTGGCGATGAGCGTGTCCGGGACCCCCGCGGTGGTGGCCGTGTACATCAGCAGCAGCCTCAACTCCTTCCGGAGCCAGAAGCGCTACGCCCGAGGCCTCACCCTCGCCGAGTTCAAGGTAGGGAGGGGAGGGGTCGCTCAGCCCCGCATCGAGATACCGGCGCCCCCCAGACGGAGGGGGTGGCTCCTCCCTCGCTCTCCCCACAGCACCCGCCTGATTGCTGCGCTGCCTGCTTGTCAGGTACAGGCCGCGCGGCTTTACCTGACGGACGGCCAGCCTGTAGGCGGGGCGGGGGGCTTAGAGCGAGAGAGGAGCCACTCACCCTGGCGGCCTCCCTCTGGCGCCCCGCCCCGAGGGGAAGGCCCTGCAGCGGTCACGTGGAGTCTCCCATGCAAATGCAGACCAGGGTGGGCCCTGCTTAGCACAGGGGGCAGTGCATGCGGGAGACCACAAGGCCAGCTCTCCTGCTCCTCCTCAGGCCCCGCACTCTTCCTGGGGCTGGGGTGGTGGATGGGCAGGGCATCCTCCCCCAAAGTGGAACTCCTTTCCCCCCCACCCAAGGAAATGGATTGAGTCTCTTTCCCCACCTCCACCCCACACACAATTCTGCCTCCCCCCCACCATTTTTCCTCTTCTGTGTCTATAAAGGATAGTCTGGTCTCAGCCTCCCCTGATTTAGGAACATAGGAAGCTGCTATATACTGAGTCAGACCATTGGTCTATCTAGCTCAGGATTGTCTGCACAGACTGGCAGCGGCTTCTCCAAGGTTGCAGGCAGGAATCTCTCTCAGCCCTCTCTTGGAGATGCTGCCAGGGAGGGAACTGGGCACCTTCTGCTCTTCCCAGAGCAGCTCCATCCCCTGAGGGCAATAGCTTTCAGTGCTCACACATTCAGTCTCCCATTCATATGCAACCAGGGCATATGCAGTTTGAGACTCCCCCTCAAAAAAAGAGCCCTGAAGTAGAAAGGGGAGGGGATCTGGTCTTGTGGTAGCAAGCATGAATTGTCTCCTTTGCAAAGCAGGGTCCACCCTGGTTTGTGTTTGGATGGGAGACTACATGTCAGTTCTGCAAGATTTTCTCCTTAGGGGCTGGAGCCCTAACTCAGTGGCTGAGCATCTGCATCCTTGCGTGCAGAAGGTCCCAGGTTCAGTCCCTGGCATAGAGAGAGCCGCTGGAGAGCCGCTGCCAGTCGGTGTGGACAATCCTGAGCTAGATAGGCCAAAGGTCTGACTCAGAATAAGGCAGCTTCCTGTGTTTTTAGACACTGCCCACCCCCTCAAATAACGGGATTGATTATTCTCCTGCCATTCTTCCATATCCTGTGTGTCTTTATGGGGAGGGGTGGATAGATTCCTCACGAGAACTTCTCTCCCCCCCTTGGAATGGGATAAGATGTGTCTGGCCCTCAGTCAGATACTGTGGAGTATCTGGATCGTTTCCTATCTTGCTCTGCCATTCCGCATTCCCTTGCCAGCATCCTCAACCTCCAGGGAGATGGGAAGCTGCTGCAAGATTGTGCCCTGTGAGAGGGGCCAGCAGTTTCCATGCTGAGAGTGTTGGCATGTTCCCATTGCCTCACCAGAGGGATTTATAGAGCAAGGGGTTTATCTGCCCAGGCCACTGCGGGCACGTCTGGTTGTGCCTAAGGACAGACAGCAAGGTCTGGGATGTGGATCAGTGGCAAAATTTGCCTCCAATGACCACTGTAGTGTTTGGAGGGTGTGTCTGCACAGGGAGATTTCCAGCCCATCAATTTAGGAGTCCCACACAGGAAAAGACAACCCCCCCCGTTTTGACATTGGAGGGTTCCCAAGATTGTGCCTCCCATCTAGATTTGGAACTGCATGGCGTGCTCACAGCGATGCAGATTTTGACACACAGCAGGGCCTCTCTGCAGCTGGCACTGTTTTCGCTGCCTGCTTGTGCTTTGGAAGGTGCTCTTTTCCGCCATCTGCCCATCTCTGCACCTGCTCCAAATTCTGACCCCAATTCTCTGTGTTTCCAGCCTCCATGGGGCGCTCCTGACTTTTTTTTCTGGAGGGGGGACATTTTGATGTTTGCATCTGTCCCCGCTGCTTAGCGGAAGAGTGTTGGCCCCCATTTTGAGCCGCAGTCCCTGCAAACGGACTTCTGTCAACAGAAGATCCTTTTGTGTGCTGCGCATCCAAACGGGGATTAACTGCGGCTTGGCAGCTGACAGCCGGTGCCCAGCTGGGTGAAGCAGCCAACCAGCAAGCCCCTCCCCTCCCCAAGCTGCAGCACTTGGCTTTGTGCCAAAGATGGCTCTTTTTGGATCTCCCACCAGCATCTCTTTATCTTCTGGCAGAAGGAAACTAGCCTGCAATGTTAAGGGGGAGCTGGCTTGCTGAGCCCCCCCCCGCCCCGCTCCAGTGCTTTCTTTAGCCCACCTTTGTTACCACCACCACTTAATGACAAGCACTAGGAATTGCAGGAGTGGCTTGCCTCTTGCCCAGGGAACATATCGGTTTATTGTTTTACTGAAGGGTTACTCTAGGCATTAAATAAGGTTTAATGTCTCTGGCGAGGTTTTCAGAGGGGCTTTTGCTCTGTGCGCTGATGTTGGGGGAGGCTAAAAATTGTCCTGCACGCAAGACGGGGGGGGGGGGGCTTCTCTGTTGTTGCCCCCAGGCTCTGGAATGCTCTGCCAGCCAATGTCTGCTCTTTGACATCTGTGGCTGCTTAAAAAAACCAACAACTAAAGACCTTTTTGTTCAGGCTTTTACTCCTTAAGGGCTGCTCAGCTTTCCTGCTTCTGTTTGTGGTTGGTTGTGTGTGTGTGTGATGGTTTTTATTGTTTAACTGATTTTAAGGTTTTAAATGTGATTTTTGTGGAGTCTTACTGTATTTTAATGTTTGCAAACTGCCTTGGGATGCCTTGTGAAAGGCGGTATACAAACTGAATGAACGAATGAGTGGGGTGAGCCAGTGCCCTAACTCTGCTCCCTTTAATGTACTGCACCTGCAAGTTTTATTGCCCAAGATACCACTTTGCTTGCCTGTCTTGTCTTTAGCTTGGTAGCTAGAGGGCCAGGCAGCACCTCTCAGCTGGCCAGATTAGACCCAGGGAGATTCCAGTTGCTGACCCCTAGCTTATCACTGCCATTAAGGCACTTTGCTGTGACGCGCCATTCCTGGACACACCTCTAGAACTCATACGGTTTCCGCAGCTGTTAACCTGTTGGAAAGAGGAGGGGTGTTTGCTATAGCCTGTTGGTTAAGGGTCGGCTTCCTGCTTCTGAGTGGCTCTGTCTTCCTGTCTGTCAACAGTGTAAGTTGGAACTGGTGGTAGGAAGTCCAGCATCATGCATGGACCTGGAGCTCTATACTGCGGATGACAAGTTTGTGATGAAGCTGGACAGCGATGAAGCCTTGCTGGGCTCTTATCCCATTGACGATGGATGCAGGATCCACGTGAGTGTGAAGGTGGCCATTCCCTGGGGCAACAGGAGGCTGGCCAAGGCTCTCCCTGTACCTGAGAACTCCTTTGTCTGTTGTGAGAGCTGGGGCAGCCCATCTGTGAGCTGGGGCCATACTCAAAAAATAGTGCTGGTAACACAAGGCATTGATTTTGTTGGGTGCTACAGGTTATCGACCACAGTGGTGCAAGAATCGGGGAGTATGAAGATGTATCAAAGGTGGAGAAATTCCAGCTACCTGATTCCGAATATGACAAGAGAGCAGGTAAGGATGGCTTTGAAGGGCTGAAGTTAACTCATCCCAGCAATGGTATCTTAAAACCGCCCTTGCCATTGGGAAATGGGTTACCTGTGCTTGTTGTATACAGAATGAGTACCAAGTCTTTGATTACTGTTGTAGGTTTATCTGTTTTGAGTAAATAAATTTATAGAGAGGTCAGTGTCTCTGTACTGGAGGCCTTGTTTCAGTTTGAGAGTCTCAAGGACATCTAGTTGATTCTTTGTTTCAAGGGAAGTTCATTTAGTACTTTGTTTTTTAGAGGTTTATTTTTCTCTTGGCCTTGCAAGGCTTTATGAGCTGACACCTTTGTTCCAGGTTTTGTTAAGTATCTAGTCCTCATGAATAGGTCAAATCTTAAAAATGGAAAAGTGACATTTACAGATGACTCTGAGAGAAGAATTCTAAACCTTGGGTGCTTTTCGTGAAAGCTGTATTTGTAAAAATGTGTGAAGGTGGTTGGCATTGTGTAGTGCTTAGACTTGTGCTTAGATTAGATTGTCTGCATTGTGACTTTGGAATACTGAGCCAAGCATGAGTTTGTGGGGAGGAAAGCTTCCCTTCTCGTGTCTTCCCAGCAATGCTTCCTCCCTGTAGTGAGCCTTGCAGCATCTTCTCTCTGTCCTGCAGATTCGGCACGCTCCTTCATGAAGCGCAGTAAATTGGGGCAGTACAACAAGGAAGAAATGTTGAAGAAGGAAGCGGATCAGGAGCAGAAGCTGGTGGAGGAGAAGGCCTTGGCAGAGGCCATTTCGGTGGGGGCCAGGTGTGAGGTGCGGGCACTGGGGCAGCCCAGCAAACGAGGGACAGTGATGTATGTCGGTGAGTGTACAGGGCATCCTGTTTTCTGTGCTTTTTTTATATCCAGCTTTCTCCAAGGAGCTCAGGCTAGTATATATGGCTTTCTTCCCCCAATTTTATCCTCATAACCCTGTGAGGTAGGTTAGACTGAGAGATTGTGTGCCTGGCCAAGGTCACCCAGTGAGCATCATGGCTGCATGTGGATTTGAACCTTGGTCTCCCAAGTCTTTGTCCAGCACTCTTAACTATTGCACTGCTATTTATTTATTTATTTTATTTATTGTCCAATGTATATACCGCCTTTCATTAAGACAATCCCAAGGTGGTTTACAGCAAAATTTAAAAACAAGATTGTAAAAAAGACACAAAATATTAAGCTAAAATATAAAACAAATCTGATTAAAAATTTAAAACACAAGCATAAAAGCAATACAAAGTACAAAGAGCAGCAGCAGAGACAATCATATAAAAGCCTGGGTAAAAAGCCACAATTTAACATGCTTTCTAAAAGCTGTGTGATGGAGACCGAGGAGCGAATAGTCACTGGGAGAGCATTCCAGAGTCTGGGGGCAGCCATCCTGCGTGCACGACAACCAAGCCTCCCTCATTGTTGGCACCCGGAGCAGAGCCCCCTCAGATGACCTTAAGGTGGGGCACCCAGTTGTGGGACCCCAGATGATGTTGGACTGCCACTCCATTCCCATTCACAATGGGCTGTGGCCGGTGGGCTTATGGAAGTGGTGATCCAGCAACACCAGGGGACCCAAGGTTGGGAGTGTGACAAAATGGTTATTTTCTTCTTCTTCTTCTTCTAGAATTTCAGTTGGAAAACCTGTTTGTATTTATGTTTGTTGTAAGGTGGAAAGTTATAATGGGAGGTTTTGTACTGAATGTAGTAGAGGCAGCAAAAGCTCTCTGGTGATTGGGCAGGGGGGATGCCATATGCAGAGGGGGTGAAGGAGTCTGTGACAGTTAAGGCCTTCTGGGGGTTTCTCTGTCACTGGAGCTTTTTGTAGCACTGTGTAAAGGAGAGAAGTGTTGTATGCATTTCAAATGAGAATAATTTCTTGGCGGTGGCTTATCCTGGGAGGCATATCTTACTGTCAATTCCCACGTGCTAAGAGAACACAACTACCCTGAGGTGCTTGAGGGATCAGAGTGGGTGCTGCAGGCTTCCTCACGTGGTGGCAGCGGCTGATTAGCTAAAAATGTCTCCAAGCCTCATGGCCGGCTGTCACAGGGAGCCCTTGCTTCAAGGGGGGCATGAAGAATGGTGCATGGAGGCCAGTGGGAGGAGCTCCTTGCCCTGGCTCTCAAACAGAAGCACAATTTCCGCAGAACTGGAATTCAGTAACAAATTTGATGGTGCCCTCCACTTGGGCAAGGCAATTGGAGCATCTCTCTCATTGCAAATATGTCCGGCCTCTTTCAGGTCTCCATAAGGCTGCAGCCTTGAGTGTGCATACTTGGAAGCACAGTAGGATTTGCTACTAGTAGGAGTAAGCACACTTATGCTTCGGTTGTAGGCCTGTCCAGGACTAAAATGCTTCCCCCCTTATTTTTCGTAGGCTTAACAGAGTTCAAACCTGGTTACTGGGTCGGTGTCAAGTATGACGAACCTTTGGGGAAGCACGATGGCAGGTAAACCCACCCTCTAGCGGACCCTTCTGGCTGCATGCTCCTGCCTAGCATGGGCTCTCCCATTGGTCCTGTAGGGCAGGGCTAGGCAACCTCAGCTCTCCAGCTGTTGTTGAACTACAACTCCCATCATCCCCAGCTACCATTAGGGGGGTCTGTGTGGTCATGGCGGCTTCTTCACTTCATGCTTTGAAGCACCAAGCATGCCTGCCTTAACCTCTGGCACATAGACAACTGTTAGATCTGCATCTGAATGTAGTCCACAGTTTCAGGAGAGAAATAATGCAAGGTCACTCAAGGAGAGATCCAGTATTGTAGATCATGTTTATAGGTTTACAGCTTTGAAAAGATTAGAAGATGCTGACCATGTTTCACTCCAAATTATCTCATGGTAGCATTACTGGTAATCATTCAGTGTATGCTATTTCCATGGTAAACAGTGCTCAGAATAGGTTCATTACATAGTTTTTCTGGCCTCTGCATTGGCTCTCCAAAATCTGTCTCTGTGCATGTCCAGAGCTGGTTTGTGAGAGTTCAGAACTCAGTTTTCTGAGTGTCTGAACTTTCATATAAACAAAAAAGCCAAACAAGTCTCTGACAAGAAAAGAGATGATGAAAGCCTGCTTGACTTGTGTACTTTCTACAGGGCACAGCATGTCGGTGTTTGAGTGCAGAATTTTGCTTTGTTTTTCTAAGGCAGAAAACATACAGTCCTCCTTTGATCATCTGAGCAGGCTGTTTAAAAACTCCCTGCTTAAACTGTGGGTAAGGACTTGTACTCCTTTCATCCACTTGGGTACCCTTCAGCCTGCTCTCTGCAAACCCCTGCTAACTTGGCAAAGAGGCACCTTTTAATGTGATGATTCTCTTTATTTAGCAGGGGGAGGGTAACTGGCCCTATCCACCCCCAGCACAGTACCTCCAGTGACTGTTGTCTCTGGTGTCTATCTTATGTTATTTTTAGATGGTGAGCCCTTTGGGGACAGGGAGCCATCTTATTTATTTATTATTATTTCTCTGTGTAAACTGCCCTGAGCCATTTTTGGAAGGGTGGTATAGAAATGAAAGAAAGAACGAACGAACCTCAGGGTCTGAGTGTGATCATGTGCTTTTCTGGTCTGATTTTCTCAACAGTGTAAGTGGCAAGCAGTACTTTGAGTGCCAACCCAAGTATGGAGCCTTTGTGAAGCCTCAGCACATCATGGTGGGAGATTTTCCAGAAGAGGACTTTGGGCTGGAGGATGAAATGTGATGGGGGTGGGAGGAGGCAGAGGGCAGCCGAAAGAACCAGAGAGGGCCACAATGGTCTCCCTTCATGCGACTGCCGTGATTGCTGCTGCATTCTGATTCTGCGCCAGAGGTTACTGGGGCGAGCCAGAGGGAGAAGACTTGGAAGCTACTGCGTGTTCTTCAGCTTGTGTTTGGTGGTTTTTCTTTCCCTTGGTTGTCCCTGTTTGTTCAGTGAAGATGCCACATCCCTTTGGTTTTCTCACCTAGACACCCCTCCGTGCCAATTGAGTAACGTAGAGTATACCAGCGTGTCTTTGCATTGTAGTAGCAACCCCTTGATTCAGGGGGTGGAGAGGGTGGGCAGCAAGGTTCCCCCCCCCGCCGTTTCCCACCGTGCAGCTGAGTGGTTACAGAAGCTGTGAGCAGAACACGTTGGAAGGGAATTTCAAGGCAGAGTTGTATAAGCTCCCTTCTGCTTTAAAAACAAAATCTAAACAGAGATTACTGTGACCATCCATTGTCCTTCCATTGTGAAGAATTACTTTTCATTCTGCTGGCTGATGCTAAGTAATTGCAAATTAAAATTTTGGGGTGGGAAATACATTCCAGACAAGAGCTTGTGTGTTCGCTTATTTTATCTTGCATGCTAAATTCCGAGTGATCCAAGTAAATTCCGTAAATCAGCTGAATGTCGCTTCTGTGAAGCTGGCTTATATTGTGCCAGGCCACTAGTCCCTACCCCAGTTCTGTTTCTCTGATGGACAGTAGCTCTCCAAAGCCTGGCAAAGATGGATCTTGGCCAGCTCTGCTCCCAGAGACCGTCTCCACATGAGTCCCTATATATTGTTGGACTTCGACTCCCATAACCCCCGACCAAAATGGCCAGTTGTGGCTGGGGATTGTGGGAGTTGAAGTCTAACAATGGCTGGGGACCCAAGTGAGAGCCCTTGGCTTATTCTGTGCAGAGGCTCTACCCGCTGCCACCAGTCTGAGTGCCCGTCAGGTACTTCATCACCCTGATGAACTTCTTTCCTTGGAGCAGGTGTTCTGGCGTGGGTGTTACCAGACAGAGAGGATACTGGTGTACTATAACAAGACAGTATTAAAATGAATAAACGTAAGGGTGAGTCAAGAACATAGTTGAGAAACACAATCTTAAAAGATGCAAAGGTTTTGTCTGGGCTTAGTGCAAATCCCTTCCGCAACCCTGGGCTAGATCGGCTTGCTCTATCCGAGTAATGCTCACTGGGGCATCTGGGTGCCACAAGCCTTGACATAAGAGGGGCTCCCTGTCTTGGTCTCTGCTGGCTGTCGAGGCAGGTAGCTTTAGAACCCTGGCCCTGAGAATTGTGCCGCAGCTGTTCAGTGGCTCTCCTGAGCCTTTGCCTTGCCTGCTTTCTTGAGGCATGAAGTCTTCAGTCTGGTCCTTTAGGCTCTCCGAAGACAAGCTGTCACTAGCCACCTCTCCCTCAGCTGCCAGGCTTTCTGAAGCTGTGGCTAAGGCCCTTAGGTGAGGTGCTCAGACCAGACACTCGGCTCTTTTGCCCAAGATACCTAATGCCCGGCTCTCAAATGCCTGCCTTCCTACTCTCCTCCCTGGGCTTCCTTCTCCTGCTTCCTTTAGCTCTCCCTCCAGCCAACCGTTCCCAGGAGCCTGCTTGGACCCTCTAGTTCTACTGCATTCCTTATGGGTCCATCCAATCCCAGCCGTCACTTTCTAAGTTAATTGGCCAAAGCCTCCACCAGCAGAGTTCCTTATGCTCTAATTTGATTGGACAGGATCTTTACTTGTGGGACCTTCTCATTGGACAGCTGCTGCTGCAAAATTAAGCAGGTGCACTACTTTAATCTATTTATTAAATAATAATAATTTGATTTCTATACCGCCCTTCCAAAAATGGCTCAGGGTGGTAATTTAATGGTCTGGAGCTGCACACTTACCTGGGAGGGAGATCAGTTGAGTTCAGTGGACTTACTTCCAAGTAAACACCTTGGATTGCACTGTAAACATTGCAACTCAGTTGAGGAGTGGACCATCCCTAGAATTTGTATAGTACTCTCTGCCTGTGCTAATCCCGCCATTAGGGCCAGCTCTTGCCTGTGAGCTTCTCAGAGGCATCAGGTGGGCCATTGTGTGACACAGACTGCTGGAACAGATGGCCTTTGGGCCTGATCCAGCAGCGTTGTTATGCTCTTAACTAAAACAGGTAAACTAGTAAGCAATCCAGAACTCTTCTTCAGGCCGGAGGGGTGATGGGAGAGCCTCGGGTGGGCTGCCCCCGCAGTGGGGTCCAAGCAGCGATCGGCATCCCAGTAACCTGGGAGTGTTCTGCGGGTGTGGGGTGGGAGCGGCGTCCTTGCCCAGCTGACCGGCCGGGGCTTCCGGGCGCGACCCCAGAGAGGAATGCCGGCTGCAAGTGAAACTGACGCTCTCCCGCCCCTCCCTCCCTCCCCACGTGGCCTTGGGACACTTCCTGGGAACGCCCCTTTCCTCCCGGCCCGCCAATCAGAAGCGGATAGAACGCTCTGGCGGGGTGTCCACGTTCTACCGCTTGTTACAGCGCCGGGGACTCCGCTCCTCCCTGGCCGGGTCGCGCTCAGACGGGAAAGGTGAGCCTCCTCTTTCGCGGGGTCTGTGCTGGGGCCGGCCTGCCTGCCTGCCCGCCCCCTCCTTCCCAGCGGGGCGAGGTTCATCACATGCGGGGCAGCCATCTTCCCCCGCCGGCGGGCTGCATCCTCGCCAGGGGCCCCTTGAGGGCGCCCAGAGGTTCCTTTTTTCCTGCCTTCCTCTTTAGGATGCGCGCGAGAGGAAGAAGAAACCAGCTCTCGAATCCCTGCTGGCAGGCTCGTCATCGGGGTGGCCGAGCCGAGGCTCTCAAAGTGCTGCTGTTGGACTACAACCCCCATCATCCGTAGCTGCAGCAAATGGCGACTGGGGAAGATGGGAGTTGTATTCTAACAGCAGCAGAGCCGCAGCTTGGCCACCCCGGTCTAGAAAGATACCAGGCCAAAGGGGACGAGCCCCTGGATGGTTCAGTCTTGGGGGCAGGGGGGAGGGAAGTCTCAAAAGTTGCCCTCCCTGCTGCTGGGGAGAGGCTGCCAGGGAACAAGGGGGCAGATCGCCGGCCGTTAGCCACCTCTTGTGCTATTCTTCCCCCTTTATAGAACTGTAGCTTTAAACCCTCGCACTCTGCCGCCCTCTCAACAACCTGGTGAGGCAGACCGAGGATAGTGACCGGCTCGCTTTACAGATGGGAAGCTGAGGCTGAAGAAAGAAAACAGCAAAAGAAAGCTGGCTTGATAAGTGGATGTGTACGAGTTGGACTGCTCTGCGTTCCCACAAGGAAATTGGCCGGCTTCCTGTCCTGCTCGTGGGCTTCCCAGAGGCGTCTGGTTGGCCACCGTGAGAAATAGCCGTCTGGGCTTGGGGGACCTTTGGTCTCGTCCTGCAGAGCTCTTCTTATACTGTGTCCTTTGATTTAAAACAGGTTTTCTTTAAAAAAAAAAAAAAAAAGTTAAAGGAAAACTGAGTGTTTCCCACCACCCTCTATTCTAACACAGTCCTCTCCATTTCCCAGCCCCAGTTTTGCTCCGCCAACTGGAAGCATCGCCCAGGAATGCCATGGCCCGCCACAGCAAGCTCCAGAAGCAGGTGCTGAGCTTATACCGGAATTTCCTACGAGCTGGCAAGGACAAGCCAGGTTTCCTCCCTCGGATACGGGCCGAGTTCCGGAAGAACGCCCAGATCCCCCGGACAGACGTCATGTATATAGAATACCTCGTCCGCCGCGGACAGAGGCAGCTGGAGCAGCTTAGAGACGTCCACACCAAACAGATGGGAGCGTTTGTCAAAACGAAGTGGGAGGATCGGTGATGGCCTGTCAGTGGAGCCTTTAAAAACAACAACTTCTCCTCTTCCTCCTCCCAGTTTGTAGAGACCAGTCCTTTCTCCTAGCTGCTGACTTTCCGGACAGCGTAATGCCGTGGATACAAATGTACTTCACCAGAGTAGACCTGAGACTTGCAGGATTCCTGTGGGTGTATCAGCTGTCACTAGAGAGCAGCATTGAGAAACAGAGTCCAGCACTCTATCCCTGCTGCTCTGCTCTTTTCATCCTTGTGAGTGAACGGGTGGCATCTCTTTGCTACAGGCTGAAGCTGTTTTAAGCAGGCCTCATTGTCGTGGCTTGCCCCTAGGCACTCTGGGAATGGATACCTTATGTGAATGCTCTGTTGGAGATCTCCAGCTCCCTCCCATAACAAGGGCACCCTGCAGAGGTCGTCGGGAACCCCAGCAATGTTTTGTACCCCTGCTTGCTCCCTTTGGTTGGCCCTTGTACTTTGGGGGCGGCAGCCCAATTGCACCAGAGCTTTGAGATTGTTCAGGATGAGGCCAAATGCCTTGCTGTGGCCCCCCAAGAAAGACCTGTATCCACCTGGACAGGGCTGCAAGTATCCCTGCAGGCAACAGGGTCAAAGTTCCCATAGCACATGTGGGGCCCTGACTATGCAGAAGTTATAGGTGGCAACACAAATGTTGATTTTAGCTGCAGGTGTTCTTGTAGAGGTGACAAGAGATGAGCACCTCAGTTCTCTACCACTTAGATGAGCAGGTCTGTTTTATGTTTGCGTAACTCTGCTTTAAAATTCAAAGTGATCTGGCAAGTTGGAACCCTTAACTCACTTGTTTTCAATTAACATTGAACATGTCAGTTCAGGTAAGTTAAGGCACCTATATACAGGTGTTAACACCCCTATTTGAAGAGGAAAGCATGGTGTTACCCTTTTTTAATCTGTAAATGCACAAAAGTCTTGAATATGTTTAGGTATGAGGTATGTAATCTTGTCTGTCACACTTCCAGTGGCTTACTTTAACTTGTGTGAATACACCTTAAGCCACAGATCTTTTTATTTCAATGCTTCAGACCAAATGCTGTATTTGAAAACCATTTTTCTCCGAGAGCTTTTGTTGTGTCTGTTAGATGAAGAACAATTGGGGATATGCCTGTCATTTATTCACTCCATCTCCCATGAAAGTAAGAGGAATTGTATTATATAAAAGCAAATGTTTAGGCACCATTAAAACACCACCATTGGTTACAAATAAAATTAGATTGTCCTACAACTCTGTGTGTGTGTTTACTTTTGGTAACACTGGCAGTCAGTGTGACAAAGGCACTCTGAAGACTAGCAGTTTTATTGTCGGCCTGACAACCGATTACAATGTTTTAAGAATAGTCCTTGTGTTTGTTTTCCCCTCCACATACCCGTGATTTACCACTGACAATGAAAGTGGGTAGGAAGGAAAACAGTTGATTTTTCTCACTTTTGCCAAACAAACAAAATGCACAAAACTTTAGACATTTAAGGTGGGGGTGGTTCTTTTTTTTTGAAAGCAAAATTGGTACCTCTTTGAATATGGAGGACAGCCTGCCAGGGGATAGAAGGGATTAGGCTGAAGTCTGCCTCAGGTTTTTCAGACTCTGTTTTGGGGATTTGGGGGCGGGGGGGGGCTCTGCTTTAAGCTCACCCCCCAACAACACGGCCAAGTGCTGTAAACGCAGGCCAGTATTGCCACCCATGTGCAATTCACCACCTTAAATTGGTAAAGGCATACTGGGTGCTGATAATGTTATCTGGGAAGGAGAAAGGCAAAGTTCATGCAGGTAGGAGTCTGCCCACACCGGAACTGAGTGCTACATTACCTGTGCCTTCCTGCACGTAAGTAGACCTCCTGTCCCTGTGCCCCCCAGGTGTTAGCGCTTCGCTGGTTTGCGGGGAGAAGAAATTGTTCGCTCAGCTTGAGTAACTTCAAAATCAATCAAGACTATTTTCACTATTGGCTCTGTGGCAGCAGGCGTTTATTTATTTATTATTCGATTTCTATACCGCCCTTCCAAATATGGCTCAGGCGTTGTTTGTAAGCCAAGTTTGCTTTTGGTTTATGGTGCAAAAGCATTGCTTGCACACGTCAGGATATTTGCCTGGAAGTAAGTCCTATTCCTGTCAGAGGAGCTTGCTTGCATTCTAAGCAGATGCCTGTTTACCTGGAATTAAGTCGTGCGGATTTCAGATGCCCAGAGAAGCGGCCCGTAGGAGAGTTTAGTCAGGTGCCAGCTGCTGTTGGGAAAGGAGTGATGGATGAGATGGCCCAGCAGGGTTCTTGCGTCCCCCTCTCTGCCCTGACTCCGTTCCCTGTTCCTATCGCACAGGCGAGGTTTCAGTTACCCCTGAGATTCCTGGTGTGAAGAACATTGCAACTGCTGCTAATACAGAAAACTAGGCGTTGACAACGGTGTCTCTAGCCAATGTAGGTTTTACATTTGTACTAGCCACTGCCTTATGTAAACCCACTTTCAGAGGCTGGCCGTTCATGTACATGTCAAAATTGGTCTCCACCAAAGCAAGAATGTGTTTCCTGGAGTTGAGGGTTGCATGTTCCAATGTCAGCTTATGGAAAAGACTCTCTGCACTTAGAAAAGCAGCATGCCAGTGGGAAAACGAAGCCCTTTCCTCTGGCACACTAGTTTTCTACATGCTGCGTGGTGTTTGGGAGCTTTTTAACTGGATGGCCATTCAAACACTAGTTTGACTCCTCCCCTGCATCTTGACGTGGCAACATCCAGGAAAGGTTCTTACTTCTGTCTGCTGCATAAATCAGGGGTTCTCAAACTTGGGTCCCCAGATGGGACTACAATCCCCATCATCCTCAGCCACAATCGCCTTTGTGGCTGAGGATGATGGGAGTTGTAGCCCAGCAGCATCTGGGGATCCCCAAGTTTGAGAACCCCTGGCATAAATAACGGGGCCAAACTGCAGAATTCGGAGGTTCTCTGCAGTGAAAGCTAGAGAGGATCTCACCTGATGGAATTTTAGAGCTCTTTTCAAAACCGCGCCTGAAGTGTTTCTTGCTATTGAGCCTTTCCTGAAGTTGCCCCAACTATAGATTTTTACGATTTTCCGAGGTTGCATGAAGGTTTGATGTTTTCAAAAATCTGGGACTGTGTGATAGTTTCAGAACTGCCAACTTGTTCTTTTCCCCTCCATAGCGGCTGGCTGATTCACTTTCTAATACTTCGTGGTCGATGGCAGCCGTGGTCTCTCTAAGCAGAGGTAACTGGGGATGGGGGTGGTGGATTTTGCTTAAGGGTGTGTCTCTCCCCAGCAAAGGTTCAGAGGTTATTTTCTCACAGCAGTTACAGGATACATGCGTGAGGAATTCTATGGTTTCTTAAGAGCCCTTTTGATATATCACGACCTTGTAACCATCTGTTGGGGAGAAAAGAAGAGGGGCAGGTGGGGGAGAGAGCCTTCCTTGCATCCCTTAGCCTCTTGGCTAGATGAAACACAGAGCAGGGTCTTTTCTGTTATCTCTACGGCTTCATTGTGGTTAGAGAGAATGGAGGGAAATTTAGGACTAATCAGTTCCACAATGTGAAAACTTCACAGTAGAGACCAATTGGCTTTGTCCTCCAGGGCATACATTCCCAGCAAGAATGTCTCTTCCTGCCTCTAGGAAAAGTGTGCCCAACTCGTGGGGACCACAGAGCCCTGTGGTTTTTTTTCTTTGGTAGTATACAGGAGGGGTTGACCATTGCCATCTCCCGCGCAGTGTGGGATGATGAGGCCTTTCAGCATCTTCCTATATTGCTGCTGCCTGATATAGGTGTTTCCCATAGTCTGGGGGCAGCTTCATATATGGCCACAAGGGAAGCAAAAGGGTCTCCCCTTTGATACTCACAACAGCCATTTCTTCCTGCCTCTACTTTCACCTATATCCCTAGCGAGTAAAGGACAGCACCCTCTGCATTCACTATGGATAAGTAGAAAAGTGCTGAAATTGTGGGGCAGAAGTCTGGAAATTATTCACTTCTATGGATTGTAATAGACTGCAGATAGCAGAGTGATCAAATCCGCATGTTAGGACAGTAATGAATGCAACCCTAGTTAACTCTGCATGAAAAGTGACAAATGTCCCAACTGGCCTGACATGGGTTTTGTCACTTTTATTTTTGCCAACACTCTTCCCATTGTAGGGTTCCAGAACAAAGATGAGGCCTACTGCTTTTCCTTAGCAAAGGCTCTCTATTGTGTTGCCACTCCAGTGACGGTTGGCTTTTACTCACCCTGGGGGCACTGCAAGAGCTTTCTCTTGAGAAGGATTCAAGGTGAGTATGCACTTTTTTTTTAAAATTGTGAAGGCCAGCAAAAGGAAGTGGTTCTTCACACAGATGTAACCTGTGGAACTCCTTCCCACTGGATGAGATGATGGCTGCTAGTGTGAGTGCTTTTCTAAAAAGGGATTAAATGGAGACGGAGGACAGGTCTCTGGGCGGTTACAAGGCAAGATAGCAAAAATGACCAACCTTCATTCCAGAGGCATTAAACAATTGTGCAAAACCAGAAGGCATGCACTTAAGTTCACCATCCGTTTTGAAGAAAGTGATTTCCGCCATTGCAAAAACGTTGGTTATATTTATTGGCTCTCCTACATGTACACCCCACCTGTCCTCCAAAGAGCTGAGAGCCAAATGTTAACACAACAACAGCGGTGAGAGTTGGTCAGAGCTGACAGTGACTGACTGGCCCATACCTGCGCAGAAAGACCCGTGGCTGAGTGGGGATTTGAACCGCAATTGCCCCACACTTGACTAGACAGCCTTCCATGATTCCATGACCTTTGGTCTGATCTCGCAAGCTTCTTCTTAGGCTTCACACATATCGACCTACAGCTGGGAAAGCAAAGTAGACGTCACCATCCTCTTTTGGAGGGGGCAGGGACTGCTGGTAAGGAAGGAGGACTAACCTTTGGCTGTCCCCAGAAATTCTGGCTTCACGTTGAGCAGCCTGGTCTAATAATGAATAATAACAGTAATAATAATGAATTAAATAAATTCATTATTTCCAGTGCCGGCTCAAGGGGTTGTGGCAGGGCCAATTTTGCTCTCCCCCCGCCGCCATTTATATATAGTTTTTTTTCTTTTAGTTGTGATGGAGATGTTGGGGCAGGGAGGGAGGGCAGGCAGGATTTGGGGAGGGGACGAGACACTCAATATACTTCCTATCCACATGCTTGGTTATTGCAGGGAAGAAGCACTTGTGGGTGCTTTTTCTGTTCTAGGGTGTTTTTTTGTGGGGGTTTGTGTGTTGTTGAATCAGCCCTCCGATAACAGTAGGAAGAGGAAGGGTGGAAGGGGCTTTCCTAGTCCTAAGCATATCCAGGTGGAATTAAAAACCACTGCCAGTCCCTGTAGGCTATACTGAGCTAGATGGATCAAGGGTCTGACTCAGTATAATGCAGCTTCCTAGGTTTCTAAGACAGGAAGAATGGTTAAAACAATAATAATGGATGGAATAGCAAGAGCAGGACATTCTCATTTCCACGTAGAAAGCCAAAAGCTTTGCTCCCTTGCTGAGAGCCTGGAGGGGTGGAGGAGTGCTGGGACTGAGTCCCTGCCCGTCCCTGCAGAACGACACCACTGGTGTTTCCAAAATGAGAGTGCTGTACTATTAATAGGAGCCAAGACAGGCCTGGCCCACAGACAAAACCTCTGGACTAACCCTCTTCCTTCCCCATCTCAGAATATATGCATCTTCAGTCGTGGAAGAAAGATGAGCAGGAATTTAAGCGGACTGGGATGAAACAGCGAGGGACTTGCGGCTGGGATCTGGTCTCCCTCATCTTCCTCATGCTCTTCTACCGACCTGTCCTGACTCTGCAGCATCGGAAGAGGAAGAATGTCAGGCACGTCTTCATCCACTTCAGTGCCTGGGAGTATGCCGGGAGCGACCAGCTCTGGGCAGGCCTCATCACCGCCCTGTGCGACGGCATTGAGAGCCATTTTGGCCTCGTCCCCATGAGCCTCTACAGAGCCGTGGGCAGGAAATGCGGCATCGTTGAGGTGCCTTTCGGCAAGGAGTGGATCAGCAAGAAATATCTCTGCCTTCCCTTGTGGGCTGCGGTGCTCCTGGTGACCGCCGTGGCTGCTGGGGTGGCTGTCCTCATCTTCCTTTTCGGCATTCCTGTCGGCAACGCTTCTGGGGATGCCATTGCTATCGTGGAGGGCGTCGGGGCCACGGCGGTTGGGATCACGGCGGCGGCAGCCATCAGGGTGGCCGTTATGGTGGCACGGAACGTCGTCGTCACTCAGAAGGCCCAGCTGGAGAGGCAGATGAACCGGGCGGACCTCAGCGCCCAGCTGGGCTTCATGAGCAACGTCAAGAGGGAAGTCAAGATCATCGCCAAGTTCCTCCAGTTCATGGAGATCTTCCAGCGGAGGAAGATCCGGGTGGTGCTGGAGATCACCAGCTTGGACCACTGCAGCCCTGACAAAGTGGTGGGCGTCCTGGACGCCATGAACATTCTCCTCTCGGACTACGAGGCACCTTTCATCTCCATCTTGGCAGTGGACCCGAGTGTGATCGTGGACTGCGTGGAGAGTTCCCTGTACATGAAAGGCATGGCCAACAACGGCTATGAGTTCTTGAACCGCCTCATCACCCTGCCCTTTTCTGTTCCCAAGATGGACAGCAATACCAAGAAGCAGCTGGTTAAAAACATCGTGGACTGCAGAAGGGAGCTGGAGAAGAGTCTGGAGGATGAGGAGAGACCGGGAGAGGGCTTCCAGCAGGCAAACCAAGCAGGGCCTTTCCCCAGATGCCACGGTTCTGCCGGCCAAAGCACACCCAGCCGAACCACAGATGATGCGGAGGTACCTTTAGTTGTCATCAGTCCCAGGGAGGAGGAGCCACCGAAAGCAAGGTGTGGGAAAGGCTTCAGAGCCAAGGAGCTGATCCAGGAAGCGTTGGACTTCCTCCTGGACGAGAGCATGAAAGAGTACATGACAGACAACATGGTGCAAATGAAACGGATCATCAACACCATCTCCATCACCGTCCGGCTGATGGCGACCGAGGTCCCCAGGGAGAAGCTGTGTCCGGAGAAGGTGACAGCTTGGGTGCTCCTTGCCAACCAGTGGCCCTGCCGGTTGAGCTGGATCTTGCAGTGCATCGAGGACGACGAGCAGATGGGCCGCCTGGGCATGTGCCAAGGGCACCAGCTCCCTCCTGGCCTCTTCCTGTGGGAAGTGTACGAGAAGTACATGGGAGAGCTGGACATGATCAAAGGGCAGCTGGAGAAGCTGCTGGAGCTGGACGGCGACCCTGAGCTCTTCCACAGCTTCCTTTGTGGGAGGTTCCGGGTGGAAGATGCCAACTTCTTCCTGCCCTTCACGGTCAACCTGGACTCCTCCTTGAAGAGGCAGATGGAGTTGCTGAGAGGCAGCCACACCCTCAAGCGAACCATGAAGACTCGGGGGCTTTCCAAGTGCACCCTGATGGGCATGTCGGTGGAGGCAGTCTGCGAGGAGGTAGGTGGCCCCTGGCTGGTCTTGCTGTGTGGCTGGGCCAATATCAGGGGCCCCCAGACTCAAACTGGGCAGTTGCTTTTGTCAAGAGTCCCTCAGGAATGCCCCCTTGCAAAGCCAGGGGGTGCTAGGGTTGCCAGGCTCACATCCCAGAAAGCTGATCTGACTGGCTTCCAGAGGAAGTTCTATGTTGGGCAGACCGCTCTGAACAGAACAGCAGCCCTGCTGGATCAGGCCCAAGGCCTATCTAGTCCACCACCCTGTTTCACACCGTGGCCCACCAGATGCTTTAGGAAGCTCCACAACCAGGAGATGAAGGCCTGCCACATCTTGCCTCTGAACCTGGAGCGAGCCTATAGCTATCAGGACTAGGAGCCTGATAGGGAAGGGAGCTGGTCTTGTGGTAGCAAGCATGACTTGTCTCCTTAAGCTAAGCAGGATCCACCCTGGTTGCAAACGAAAGGGAGACTAGAAGTGTGAGCGCTGTAAGATATTCCCCTCAGGGGATGGAGCTGCTCTGGGAAGAGTCAGCGTGGTGTAGTGGCTAAAGTGCTGGACTAGAACCGGGGAGACCCGAGTTCAATTCCCCATTCAGCCATGAAACTAGCTGGGTGACTCTGGGCCAGTCACTTCTCTCTCAGCCTAACCTACTTCACAGGGTTGTTGTGAAAGAGAAACCTAAGTATGTAGTACACCGCTCTGGGCTCCTTGGAGGAAGAGTGGGATATAAAATGTAAAAATAAAATAAAATAAATCTAGGCTCCAAGTTCCTTCCCTGGCATCTCCAAGAGAGGGCTGAGAGAGATTCCTGCCTGCAACCTTGGAGAAGCCGCTGCCAGTCTGTGTAGACAATACTGAGCAAGATGGACCTATGCTCTGACTCAGTATATGGCAGCTTCCTATGTTCCTAAGCCATTGACAGACCTGTCCTCCATGAATTCGTTTAACCCCCTTTTAAAGCCATCCATGCCCGTGGCCATCATCACATCCTGTGGCAGAGAGTTCCACAGGTTAATGATGCATGGTGTGAAAAAGTCCTTCCTTATGCCGGCCCTAAATTTCCTGGCAATCAGTTTCATGGGATGGCCATGGCTAAGTTCTTAGGTTCCTGGCTGTGCAATGAAAGCCAAGACTGGAAGGGGTGATTGAAAGCTGCCATGCTATAGTACAGGACTATCTGTTTCTTTTCTGTTTTCCAGATGAACAAACTTGGGTTGAAAGAGGAGAATATCCAGCGGTACAAAGAGAGGCTGAGGGAACACAACTTGAATGGACAGACCCTGGTCTTCAGTGACAAAAATGAAATCAAAGAGGCCCTCGGCATGAGCCTTGGAGAATGGATGGCCTTCAGCATGTATTTCCTTGGCTCTATGCCCCTGCAGGGCTCCTTCGCCCCAGGACCATCCCCAACACTGACTCATGGCGAGAAGAAGTGGTTCGTTTTGCAAGATAATGTGTCCAGAGGAAGCAGGTTATCGCTGAACGTTTCCAAGGAAAATCTGTGAAATGGGTTAGAAGCGCATCTGCGATACACACGGTGGGACACTGAACAGGACCCCGGGCAGGAAACGCACTTGTTAGAAGGACCACCATTAAAATGCCTTTCGTTCCAGTGGTGTGCTCAGAGCACTGTTGAAGACGGCGGTGGTGCTGTCTCTCCCCTAGAAACAACTTGGTTCCGCAGCAACCGGAGTAAATGTCTCTAAGCCCCTTCAGGCCCCCAAATGTTGTAATGGTTTATGGACACATGATTTGCACCAACTACTGTTAGGGTGCATCTGTTTCATCAATAAGTTAATCAACGAATACTGTAATTGATTAGCAGGTGAGGGGAAGATTTAATGGGCGGGGATGACAGCAAAGGAAATCACTATTGTTTTGAAAGCTAGTTTAGTTCTGGGATATGACTGTAATGGGGAATGCAAAGAAAACAAGAGAGATGGCCCCTCAGTCTGGGAGGCAGTGATGTTTTTTGCTTATTAATGTTGGGGTTAGTGATTATTTAGCAAAGCTCCAAGGAAGCTCCCACTCCAGTTACAGAGTCCAGAGTTTAGTGGTTGCAGCTATTTAAGGAACACGCGTGGAGATCACTGTAGAGTCTAAACTAGATAGGAAAGACCTATCCTATCTATCAGCTACATAATGAAGAGGGAGGGAGATGTCTCCATCTTCTCTCTAGGAGGAAAGGAAGAGAACTGACTCCCTACAGGAAGTACCTGAGGAGTCAAAGCAGGGGTTAGGGAACCGAGGCAAGCAGGGACAGGTAAGGAGACCCTCACTACCACTGCTCCCAATGGCCCTAGTGGTCATTAGGATAGTGGGTGCAAAAGGTCGATGCACTGGAACTCCATCTCCAACAATTAAACGGTAACAATCTCTTTTGCCCTTCTGCATCTAAAAAACCCTTATCTGCTCGTGGACAATATGCAAGTTTATTTAAATGCAATCAAATAATTATTCAATTAAAAGCCAGGTAATCAGTGAACTAACCGGTTAATCATTGGACAACTCTAATAAGAAAGCAACGCCTCCCTAGCTGGAGGAAACCAAAGGTCATCTATCCCAGCCTTCTCTTTCCAGCAATGGCCAGCCGCCCATCTTGAAACGCAGTCACAAGTGTGCATCTACTACTACTACCATTTACAGACTGCTTTTCAACAACAAAAAGTCCTCAGTGCGGTGTACATAGAAAAAGAGCAATCAGGAGACGATGGTTCTCTGTCCCCAAAGGGCTTACAGCCTACAGAGAAACACAAGATAGAGGCACCAGCAGCGGAGGGATGCTGGACTGGGCTTGAATAACATCCCCACCTGCCATGGGTCACAAGCAACGGAAGGGATGTTCAAGACTGTCTCTGGGTCCCTTTGCTTAAGTACTGGAATGAAAAGTCTCGAAATATGTACTGTATATGTGTTGAACTCATAGTCAGCGTTTGATCCTACTGTGTGGGTGTATGGTGGTTTGGGGGTGGTCTCTTTTTTAAAATTGGGCTTGTTGCTTAGAAAATGGGTGGAATATCCTACCCACTTTAATGTGCACTAATAAAATATTGTTTAAAAAGCTCAGTCTGTGAAGCTCCTGGCCAGAAGCTTAAAACTGGGTTGAGCCAAAGTTTCCACTGGTGGCTCAAGTGCTTTTTCACAAGGTAAAGGTAAAGTGTGCCATCAAGTCAGTGTTGACTCCTGGCACCCACAGAGCCTCGTGGTTGTCTTTGGTAGAATACAGGCGGGGTTGACCATGGCCTCCTCCCGCGCAGTATGAGATGATGCCTTTCAGCACCTTCCTAGATCGCTGCTGCCTGATATAGTACCAGCGGGGATTCGAACCAGCAACCTTCTGCTTGTTAGTCAAACATTTCCCTGTTTTGCCACTTAAGGTGATGCTTTTTCACAAGCCAAGCAGCAAAAGAGAAAGTGTCTGTGCATCAGCTCGTGTATACAGATTTTTTTAAAAACCATCTTGGAATTATGCATCCTTTTGCCAAAGGAAACAAGTTAGTGCAATCTCGGCATCACTATCCATAAGGGCTGAGATATTTCAGTCAATGTCTTTCCTGCAGAAATGGAATTTTGAGAACCTCGGAGCAGAAATTCAAACAAATAGATCTAGTACGTCATGGCAGAGGCCCATTCATGGTCTGTATTTTCCCCTTCACATTTCCCCCTTCTTGTCCCTGGGAGTTGAACCAAACCTAATGCTGATCCCAAAAACTGATTCCAAGAGTTGTTTTCAGTGGCCTGGAACTGATCCCAAGCTTAAAATCTCTCCACTTCTTTGAACCTGGACTGGACTGGAGCCAAACCCCTAAACACAAGAAGGTTCAAAATACATGCTTGAATTGTTCTCACACCTGGCGGCCCGCACACGTAGTTGGACAACAACTCCCCTAGGAAGCTGCCTTATGCTGAGTCGGACCCTTGGTCCATCTCGCTCAGTATTGTTTATTCTCACAGGAAGAGCCTCTCCCAGTCCTTCCTGGAAATGCTGCCAGGGACTAAACCTGGGACCTTCTGCAAGCAAAGCAGATACTCTGCCACCTTGCCTGATAGCAACAAGTCTTTGTTGCAATCCACAGATGTGGAATTCACGAACAGATGAAATGAGAGATGATGCCTGCAAGTAACTGGCTTCTCCTTGGAACTATCAAGGGAGGAGTTTGGGAGCTGGAATTTCAGCCCGAGACAAGCCTGACGGGGTAGGAATGGAGAAACAAGCCAAAACAGTACTGCCAGCTGTTTGGAATGATTTGCCTACTCCAAGGAAGTTCAAAAGAGTTCTTGTGAGGTTCTTAGTGCCACGGAATCTCAAAATAAATCCAGTGAAGAGGAGAATGATTGTGTGTGAGGTGGAAGCTGGAGAGGATGAGCATGCCCTATCTGGATTCCGTCCCCAGCTTTTTACCGGGGTCGGAAGAAAAGTTATCCTACCCAACTGCTACCTTGCACACACTCCTGCTCCTGCTCCTGTAATGTTTGCAAGCACACAACTGAGAACCAGGAGTGTGCCTGCAGGGCTCTGTTACCCAGGTTGCTGGAGGTCGTGAACAAGCCTGGTAAATTCCAAACACACAGTTGCTCAGCTATGAGATTCTTTGGAACTTATTGGATTCCTTGTGAGATGTCTTCAAATTGCCCTCTTCCATTAGGCAGAGAGAGATGAGCAGGTGTGTTGTTGGTTTTTGTGGGGAGTTTTGCCTGGGAATTGCGGTGGAAATCCCAAGAGACCAAAGGCTGAAGCATGGATCTCTATGGTCTTATCCAACTAGACCCTTTGCGAGATCCTCCACACCAGATATGAAGGCCGTTTTGGCTGGGAATAATGGGATTAGTATTCCCACAACATCTGGGGACCCAAGGCTGAGAACCAGATGGAAGAAAGCCACCCACCACTTTCAAAGGTGCCACTTGGCACATTTAGCAGGGCATTGCCCTGAGCAGGTGTTTCCTTGGAACTGTCAAGTTAGGAGTTGGCTCATCTTTCAGGCCAAGACAAGCCCAATGGGATATTTCTGGAGCAGCAACATAGCAAGGATGGATTGTCAGCTATTTGGACACCTTTGCCTGTTCCTCGGAACTGGTCATGGTGCAATTTAATTGAGAGAGAAGAGCAGGGTTTATGTTGCTTGTTTTCTTAAGAACTTAAGTCACAAGAAAAACCATTGTCCAAAAGAGTCTAATCTTTGCAGGTATAGACACGTCACGACATCTAAATATCCTTTCCAAGGCCTTCATTGCAACCCTACCAAATGCTTCACCAGGTATTATCTGAATATTAACTAATATTAATCTGCGGAGGTCCATCTGCAGTTGCCACCAGCTTGTCTGGTGGCTACACAAGAATCGGCTTTCTCCATTGCCACCCCTGGGCTTTGGAATGCGCTCCCTGCCGAAATAAGAGCCTCCCCATCTTGGACAACGGTTTAAAAGGCTTTTTTTAAAAAGCCTTTGTTCATCTAGGCTTTTAATCAGACTTTAACATTGTTTTTAAATTTTAAATTGTTTTAATGTCTTAATGTTTTAGTTTTGTTCTCATTTGTGTTGTTTTAATGTAAACCGCCCAGACACATGAATTTTGGGCGGTATATAAATATGTTGAATAACATAAATAAATCAACTTCATATTTTAGATAGTTACAGTACTGATATGATGGCTTGTGTAAGAAGTGATTATCAAACATGATATCTGTCTCCTATCATTATGATGGGAGCCATCAATAAGCCCGGGCTGTGATCTGACACACCCCATGCAAATATAAGTTGCAACATTTTCTGGGGTTGTTTCTCTCCAACTGCCGCAAGTCATCTTGCTGAAGGGTGCGCTGATAAACCCTGCCCATGCTCACATTTCCCCTTGAGTAGGTAAGTGAAAAAATGGGGAATTGTCTTTCTTATCTAAGGTGACTTGAGCACCTTGGCTGGTGCCTAGCCATGGAACTTGTTTGCAGTCCACTTATGGGATAGGGTCTTGAGAAGATTGGTCCACGCCATCCATCTCTTCTTCAAAGTGGTCCTGCAGGAGAACTATCGGTCGACCCAGGAAGGTGCTGCTCATTTCGTGTCTCTCTTTGGCAGAGTTAAGCTGCTGCTGAACTTGGGACTTTTCTTATGCCAGAAGGATGCATACAGAAGACTGCTCGGTTCCCATGATGTCACATACCTCCTCTGCAGATGAAGACAATCCAGGTATGTATGATCATTACCAAATCAATGTTCTGAACTGAAGACTATGCCTTCACCAATTTGTCTTGCTGCTGTTTTTATAACTTTTTGGGGGGTTGGGGGCTTTGATTCCATTCATGTTACAGAAGGAATAAAGAAACAGAAGAAAGATCATATAGAAGAAGAAACCAATGAAGACATTTACTGCAAAGTCTTGGCAGACAGACTGCAACATGTGGTCCCACCAGTGACGGTGGGGTTTTATGCAGAGTGGGGAAGAAGCAAACGAAAACTCTTAGACAAAATTGAAGGTGAGCACAGTCATTCCTCAAAATCATAATCTAAACTGCTTTACATTGACTTGTCATGCTCTCATCCATATCCACAGCTCACCTTCCCTGCACAAGCAACTTTATTGACCAGGATTGCTGAATTAGGCTTAGTTTGAGTTCATTCATACAATCACAATGATCCTGGTTAAAGGGTTAACTAGGATTGCTGAGTGCAGTAGAGCTGATTGTGAGAACCCAGCATTCATGGGCAATCCTGGTCAAACCACTGTGGTCAAACTGCATTTATTTATGGAATTATATTTATATACTACCCTTCATTCTAAGACCCCAGGGCAGTTAACAATATAATAACAATTACATAAAAACAGAATGAGTACAACTAAAAGTTAAAAAAAGCAAAAGACAGCTCATTGGGCAAAAGCCTGGATAAAAAGACCAGCCTTCACTTTCCTCCTAAAGGCTGAGAGAGGGAGCCATGTGGGTCTCAGCTGAGAGTGGGTTCCACAGCCTGGGGAACTCGCTGCTCCCCAGCAACTGAGAAGGTCCTGTCCTGTGTGCATGACAAACGGGCCTCAACAGGTGTGGACACACGGAGCAGAGCCCCTCCCAGTCAATCTAGTCAGGTGGGGAGATGCAGCTGGGAGCAGATGGCTGTTGCATTCTATCCAATACCTTTTATGTTTTGTTGTTTAGAAGTTTGTCCCAGTGGGGATCTTGTGTAGAGAGTGTGGCGGGTAGAGTCAGAAAGGAAAAGGAAGGGGAAGGAGAGAATGGAGTGGTTTCTGAATACATGCTTAGTTAGATCTGTATAAGATTACTTTGTGTTTGTGAGGGAAGTAGCTATAAAACGACAGTCTTTTAAGGTGCCCGGGACTCAAGCCCTTGAGGGCTTTACAGATAATAAACCAGCACCTTGAATTGTACCCAGAAACAGACTGGCAGTCAGTGCTGTGCCTTCAAGACTGGAGTAATATGAGCACTGCAAGCAGTCCCAGAGATCAATTTGGCAGCCACATTCTGCACCAACTGTAGTTTCCGAATACTTTTCCACGTAGAGCACATTGTAGCAATCCAAATGTGACGTGACTAAGGCACGGGTGACAGAGGCCAGATCAGCCCTCCCAAGGAAGGCTCGCAATTGGCACAGCAACCCAAGTTGGCAAAATGTACTCCTGGCCACCGCCACCACCTGATTTTCTAGGGGCAGCGCTGGTTCCAGGAGAACCAGGATAGATAACCAGGATCAGTGTATTCATCCCTGATAGCTCACAGGGACTTTAGGGTAAATCCAGCTGATATGTGGACTTGAACCCTCCATTCCAGAGGGGATGTGAGCTAAAAGCCCTGTGTGTAAAGCCTCCAGGTGAAATTGACCCAAGCCTATGAAAGATCTTGTTGGATAGGTTGTATATGGGAAATCAGGCCAAGTGTTCAGACTGTTTGACTGTAAGAAGGAGCTTGTCAGAATCCTTCTCTTGGGCTTTTCAAGAAAAGATGGGGCAGGTGTGCATTTAGGAAGACCACGCCCTCCCCTTTCAAACTCTGTGATCCACAGCTGTTACACCACACCTGTAAGGCTTAAATTGGTGTCAATGTCTTGTGTTACACTTTCCGTTGCAGATCACATGTCCCGAGAGGAACAAAATAAGGATGAAGGAGGAGGTGTCAGACCCTGGATTCCTCTGATTTCATTCATTTGGCGTGTAATGTTTTTCATCCCTGGTCTCATTCATACAAAGCCTCAAAAAGCCAGGTATATCTTCATCAACTTCAATGCCTGGGAGTTTGTGGGGTGTGACTACACCTGGGCTGGTCTCATCGCAACTCTGCTGGATGAGGTTGAAGGAAAGAATAAAGTTCCTTTCAGTGTCTTTAGGGCCTTTGGCAGGGAGCCTTTGCCAGCAGGAAAGCGATGGGTTTTAAGATCCTGGCGTATAGGTTTCTTTTTCGGTGCCCTGTGCCTGTTGCTTTGTATTCCTTTGTGTCTTGCATGGCTGGACGAATTTACGCTAGGCAATTTAGTTGTGGGAATTGGACCTGCGCTAGCCACACTTACTTATCCTTTCATCAAAACAATGATAAACTATTTGGATACATTGAAGAGGCAGCTTCAGAGAGAAATGAACAAACAAGATCTCAGCACCAAGATGGGCTTCATGCACTCTGTGAAGGAAGAAGTCAAAACCCTCATTCGGTTCCTGCAGTTCATGGCGTTCTACAAGGAGCAGGAGATCCGGGTGGTCTTGAAGATCACCAACTTGGACGTTTGTGCTCCAGAAAAGGTGGTGGCCGTTCTGGATGCCATGAACATTCTCCTTTCTGACAAGGAAGCTCCGTTCATCTCCATCTTGGCTGCGGACTCACGTATCCTTGTAGAATGCATTGACGAGGCAAGTAAGACCCCCAGGAATGGATATTTACACTTAGACCGAATTGTGACTTTGCCGTTTTCTCTGCCACGGATGAGCTATAAGGCCAAGTCACAGATACTTAATGAGATTCTGGAGGAGGGTTCTAATAGTAAGCAAAGAACAAAATCTCCTGAGGAAAAGGGCAGGAGCAACAAAGAAGACAAGAGCTCCTTGACGCAGAATGAAATTAATCTCGTCCTGCAGTGCCTGAATGAAAAGGAATTTGATGAATACATCCCAGGGAATTCCATCCAAATTAAGAGGGTGGTGAACACAGCGCTGATCACCTTGTCAATGCTCAAAAGGGGATTTCAACCCAGTCTACGGTCGAAGACTGATGGGGTAGAGAAACTGCAGATTAAAGAGGTGGTTGAATGGGTTATTCTTGCTACTTATTGGCCTTGTCGTTTGAGCTGGATTTTGCAGTGTGAAGAAGACGACTCCCAAAGAAGAATGCTCAAAAAAAGTCAGGCTGGTGGTTCCCAGCTGAAGGAGTCGGAGGGCAGTTTCAAAACTGGAGATGGAAACCCAGATGGGAAAGGAGCAGAGGACGATGGCAGCAAGAGTTTACTGGCATCTTTTAATGAATATGCTGAAGAGCTGTACAAATATAAGGATGAGATAAAGAAGCTTTTGGAACTTGATCGAGATCCTGATCTTTTCACAAACTTCCTGCAGAACAAGAACTATTTTACTGTTAAGCGAGCCAGTTATTTCTACGATCTTCTCATCAATCTGGACTTCTCTTTGAAAAGGCAATTTGAACTGCTAAGAGGCCAGACTCACATAATCATGGAAGAAACCAGTTGCCATAAACTGGGGGGGAAATCTTAATTTCAGCAAGGGTAATTTGTTTTTCTGTTTTCCTACCTGTGTGGGTCACCAGAGACTTACCAATGTCTCATTTTAGTTCAGAAGTTATCACATTTTAAATCTTTGTTTTTTCAAATCAGTTAGTACAGGGGTTGTTTTATCAAGGTTGTGTGGATAGTGGCTTTCATATTTTATCTGATTATGTCAACTCTTAGTGAATATATATTTCCCCCTCTATTGCAGAAGTACCCAGACAGACTGGAGGTGTTCTATACCAAGCTATTGCTCTCTGACACAAATCAAACCATCACTTGCACAGTAGCTGAATTTTGTATAGCAGCAGTGAAAACACGACAACAATTGGCACAGTCATGATCCAGTTGGTTGCAATATATATATTTTTAAACTCTGTATTTGATCTTTGATCGAAATAAACATTGATTGCTACTGATTTAATGTAACTGTGAAATGGTAAATTGATGTCATGTGAGTTACTGCAACTTGTGTTAATTCTCTTAGAATTTTGTATTTTTCTTGTTTTTGTTTTTGTTTTGGTTCCTGGTCCTGGACCATAATCCACTTAATCAAATCATGCCCAGAGCCCTGAACAAATAAGGAAGCACAGCCAAAATGTATCAGTTGTAAAGTCAAGACGGTGCAGCCTCCGCTGTCCTGTTGCTGATGCCGTGTGTGTGTGTGCGCGTGCATGTGTGCGTGTGTGCCGGGTGCTTATTGAGCACCATTAGCACTCCTTTTGGTGTACCTATGACAACTACACAAGACAGGGAGTAACAGAAGACATATTGTGTGTCTGTACTGAATGATCTTGACATGGACACAGTACAGTGAGCCCACACATTTAACTGAAAACATGATGTAGGAATACCTTTGGGGAAATAGGGATTCATCCATGAGCCCAGAACTGGGGCAGGAAAGCAGGAAGGTGCTTAAAGACAGGAAAAGCAGAGCTCAAGGTAGGATCCAACAGGGCCCATCCCAATGAATGTCTGAACACAAAATCTGGATGGCTCAGAGATTAGCTGGCAAACTGAAGGGCTCTGCGTACTGCAGCATCTCTCTTTGTGCGGTACCACTTGGCCAGTCTCTGTAGGTGGAGGAGGGCGTTACGGACGCATCTGTGCTGGGTCTTCAGGGTCCGGGACACAGGCAGCAGCCTATTCCGGGGAGGGAGAACATTGCAGCACACATGGAAGGTATGTTGTGAGAGTGGAGTCTGGTGGTGCTAATAACTAGCAGAAGCTACTTGGCTGCAAGGTGGTGGGACTGAACTAGCAGTAGGTGAGCGAGGCCAGCCACAGTGTGTGGACTTGTAGTTTTTAATTTTAAAAAGGAAAACAAAGGGTGCGGACATAACGGTGAGCTCAAGAAAACAGAGTTCTTTTGTCACAGAGGTAATGGGAGGGAATATGTCTTGCAAATGAAGTCTGCACAGACCGCCATGTTGTTCAGAAACCTGGCTGACATGTTGTTGTCATTTAGTATCATTACTGTTAATTTGACTTATATACCGCCCTGGTGGCGCAGGGCGGTTTCTGTTAAAATTAATACATAATAATTAAAATTAAAAAACAAATTAAAAGCAGATGAACTAGATAACATTAAAACTAATTGCATGTTATGCAAACGCTCTGCCGTTTGTCTGCTGCATCTTGATAACCACATCTGTGCTCTGTATGGTGTTGCAAGCAGATAAACCTGCAGAGGAATCATGTGGATTGAGATTATGTGACCTTCACCGTGTCAGTCCATTTACACTTGGACTAAACCACAAAGACACTGAATATATTTTGCTTAGTGTGTTCTGTTCTCGTGAGCATCCTTTACATGAGATTTGTGGATCCTCAGCAGACAGCAGCAAATGAGCATTACTTGAGCTAAGCTGCACTTTTAGGGGAAAGTGAAGGGTGGAGAGGCAGAAAGGAAGGGGGGATCGAAAGGATGTGCAATAGGGGAGGGGAGGGGGGCAGAGGGGTGTTTCTGCCAGGGGGTGGAAGAGTATCATTCATTGGCGGGAGGGGAAATCAGGTAGGGTTTCTGCTCTACAGAGCCTGGGCACAGCTTTCCCTCTCAGCTGTCAACCTTGCATGCAAAACCATAGAACAGAATAGTTGTTGCTTGTCTACCTTCTTATTTCAAAGTGCTTCTCAAATGAGAGCAGGGGGAAGGCAGTGTGTCAGGCTCCTTATGCTTCCTGCCACCTTGCAACAGAAAGTGGTGTTTCGTCAGATCCAAAGGAGACCTTCTGCTCACCAAAGGGCACCTCTGGATCCCACCCAGTGCCTTTGACTTGGAGGTCTGTTTCCTCCTTGCACGGAACAGTCCTTCACGCCTGGATTCGTGCCCTTCACACACGTAGCCTCTGGGCTTCTCCATAGGGTTGCCAGATTCTGGCTTTCCAAAGCTGGGTGCCTAATTTGCATATGATGTAAAGTAGCTTGAAGATAATTTTTGAGCAGAAGAGGGGCTGCACCTTTTGCTCCATAACTCTGCTTCTACAAGGGCTAGAGCTTAGCTTTAAAAGAAAAAAAGAAAGTTGAAATCTGGGTGAATCTGGGTGGGCTAAGCAATCTGGGTGAAATGCTTAAAATCCAGGGGAATCCTAGAATTTCAGCAGG
This sequence comes from Hemicordylus capensis, assembly GCF_027244095.1. NCBI lineage: Eukaryota > Metazoa > Chordata > Lepidosauria > Squamata > Cordylidae > Hemicordylus > Hemicordylus capensis. Next base: position 27,563,266 of record NC_069663.1, on the reverse strand, counting down.
CATGGCAACTCTAGTTCTCCACCTTAAGGCCCCAGATATTGGACTACAACTCCCATAACCCACAGCCATAGAGGCCAAAGGCTGCTATTGTCCAACAACATTGGGATTCAAGGCTGAGAACCTCCAGTTCTCTGCCCTCTCCCTCTGGGTGGGGAAGAAAATTTTTCCTTGGGCCTCCCATTTTTAAATGTCCACTCATTTTTCAAATAAAAATTAAGCAAGTACCAAGTTACACAATTTCACACAAACGTTCCATAACATTTTGTATTAGAATGCAGATACATATTTTTTTTAATGAAACTATCATTACTTTCTAGCTCACATTGTCATAGAAGTCACCACATGAGGTGTCAAAATGGGATTTGCACAGCTGCAAATTCCTGTCTTTACTACGTCAAAAGGAAGAGGATTTCATCCCCCCACCCTTTTAATTCTAGCAATGCCGCATTGTCCAATAATTGATGCAGAAGTTCCATCTCAAGGTCTGATGGGGAAAGAGAGGGAAGTCAGGTGTAGAGTGGGGCAAGATTGCCAACAAGTTCAAAGCCTCCTTACTCCACCTGGCAAAAACACAGTGAATGTTAGAACACTTTTTATACCTCATAATAGCCAGAGAGACACATGCTTCTCAAGAATAATTGAATGTGTCCAAAACAAGGAGAAGGGAGACAACTGCCTAAATGGCACTCCAAGATCTATACTTAGAATTTGTACCAAATTGCTAATTAGCAGTGAAAAACTGCTTCTGGTTCTTGATGGTCCATGAAATTCTTATTTAAAAATAAAATAAAATACCAGCAGAGCCCTGGGAAGCGGTAGAGCCCAAAAGATCTCCAAGGTCCTTAGCCATATGCATTTTCAGGTCCCTGGGACACAGTTTGATGCTTTTTTCATTTTAGTTATTGCATAGGGAATCTCCTGAACTGTTGATCCCTTTTCCACACACTCCTGCCCAGGGGTTCCCAACCTTGGGTGCCCAGATGATGTTGGCACTACACCTCCCATCCTATGGCCATTGTGGCTGGGGATCAGTGTCCCCTCTCACAGGGAATCCCAGATGATGTTGACTACAACTCCCATAATTCCCAGCCAAAAGCCATCGCAGCTGGGGATGCTGGGAGTTGTCGTCAACGACATCTGGAATTCTCTGTTAGTGGGAATGCTGCTGGGGATGATGGGAGCCGTAGTCCAAAAACACCTGAGACCCAAGACTGGGAACTCCTGGGCTAGCCAACGCTTTTCTTTGCTGTGGGTGGCGCCTCATTGCTGCTTTTCTTTCTCCTGGCTATGCTATTTAGATCCCGAAGCAACTCAAGCTGCCTTTTCAAAGAGAAATCCAAGTTGATGAGAAAGTCGGCGAAATACCTGGCCCTCTCCACGGTGAAGTGGCTTTTCTGCAGGAAGTTTCTGAAGAGTTCAGGGTCTCCATCGAGTTCCAGGAGCCTTTTGACCTTATACTTCATCTCATCCAGCTCCAAAGCGTTCTCTTCAAAAAATGCCAGCAACCTTTGCCCCCCTTTCTCCCCCTCTTCTTCCTGCGGCTTGCCTTCCCTGCTTTGGCCATTGGCCTGCTTCTGCTGGGGGCTCCCAGCCTGGCTTTCCTCCAGGTTTCTCTGCTGCCGCTCGTCCTCCTCGCATTGCAAAATCCAGCTCAAGCGGCAAGGCCAGCAATGGGCAAGGATAACCCAGTCTATCACCTCTTCGATTGTCAGTTGATCTTCTTTCCCCTCAGTCTGCAATTTGAGTTTGGGTTTAAATCCCAGTCTGACCATGGTCAAGATGGTCAGCACTGCGTTCACCGCCCTCTTCATCTGGATGGAATTCCCTGGGATGTATTGGTTGACACTCTCATTACTCAGGTATCGAAGGACATGTTGCATTTCCTCTGCCGTCAAGGAGCTCTTGGCTTTTTTGCTGCTCTTGCTGTCCTTTTTCTGAGCTTCTGGATCAATCACAGAGTCCTCCTCCTGTTTCTTTCTTCCTCCTCTGTTCAGATTCTCCTTAAGCAGCTGCCTTTTGGCCTTGCAGCTCATCTGGGGCAGAGAGAAGGACAAGGACACGATTCGGTCCAAGTATAAATACCCATTGTTGCAGGTGTTGTTTGACCACTGAATACATTCCACCAGGATATGGGGGTCAGCGGCCAAGAGGGAGATAAACGGAGCCTTCTTGGTGCAAAGAAGCAGCCTCATGGCATCTAGAACAGCCACCACCTTGTCTGGGGCACACAGGTCCAAATTGGTGATCTTCAGGACCACCCGGATTTCTTTTTCCTCTATCAAGGCCATGAACTGGAGAAAACGAATCATGGTTTCCACCTCTTGCTTCACGGAGTGCATGAAGCCCAGCTGGGCGCTGCGGTCCTTTCTCTTCATTTCTCTCTGAAGCTTCCTTTTCAGTGTGAAGCAGACGTTTTTCAAGGCGCACAGGAAAGGGAACGAAAATGTGACCACCACAAGCAAGACGACATATCCCATGTTCCTCCAGACATGGCCTTCCGCTGTTTCCCGCAGCAGCACCATGCAAAGAGTAAAGACAACGAAGAGGAAGGAGCCACAGACAAAGAAGCTCCGGCTCCAGGGTTTCAGGACCCATTGCTTCCCGCATTTCCCAGGCTCTTCCTTGAATTCCCCGCCAAAGGCCCTGAAAACGCTGAAAGGAACGATATTCTTTCCTTCAATCTCATCCAGCAGCGTGGCGACGAGGCCGGCCCAGGTGTGGTCACACCCCACATACTCCCAGGCATCAAAGTGGAGGAAGAGATACCGGACCTTTGGGGGCTTTATTGAACTGGAGACAGGGAGATAAAACATTATATGCCAGAAAAGCCAAAAGGCAGACTGCATGTTGCTTGCACCTTCTTTCCCATCCTTATTTGGTTTGCCTTTCTGGGACATGTGATCTGCAACAGAAAGAAAAACGCACGACTGAAACATCCACCCTGCCGTGCACATCCAGAGTGTGCGTCTGCCCCCAATGCTGACTGCACAGGACCAGCCTAGACTTGGACAAGACCTTCTTCTTGCAGAGCACTTCATCACTGAGGGAGGGTATGGATCTTGGTGGCGGCATCAAAAGTTAATGCAGAGCAGCAAAAACCTAAACACAGACAGTATACAACACATATCTATATACTGCTTCTCAATCCAAAGTTCCCAAAGTGGTTTACATAGATATAACTAAAGATGGCTCCCTGTTCCCAAAGGGCTCACAATCTAAAAAGGAAACACAAGATGGACCTCAGCAACAGCCACTGGAGGGATGCTGTGTTGGGGACGGATAGGGCCAGTTGCTCTCCCCCTGATAAATAAAGAGACTCACCACTTTTAAAGGGGGCCTCTTTGCTCACGCAGCAGGGTTTAAGTAAAATTTCCCACGGTAATTTTAATAAAATGTGCCAAGTATTTATCAGTGCCCTTTGGACTTTGCAGTCCTTGGTCTAGGAGATTGCACCAGGTTCACTTACCTCTTATTGAACAATCATACGGTATTGGTTGTAAACTATATTTTGTGGGTGCTATATGATATATATTATACCTCATGTGTATATACTTTTGTTGGCTGGTTGGAGACTATAATAAGCAAATTGACTGATTAAACAGCCAAGTAAAATCCCACCTACCTTCCCCGCAGGTCTTTATCTCTATATGGAAAGGGGTTGTGCATTTCTTCAAATTAAAGTGTAGGGGACAGGGCCTGGGATAGCCTAGCCCCCTATGGCTACAGCCCACACACTGCAGTAGTCACTTCTGTAGTTCCCGTAGCTTCTCACAAGGGGTGACCCTATTTCATGCTTCAAGTCTAGCAAAGCTTGCATGGGGAAGCGATGTTGTGTGTTCCAGTGATGTCATGGGATTCCTTCCCAAAGAAAGAGGCAGGTCAGGTCCCTCTTGGAGATCCAAGGGCTCGGCTCAAAGTCTGCTTTCCATGAGAGCTATCCCAGATCCTGCAGAATTTAGCAGGCACCCGGATCATTTGGAATCTGTTACCCCATTGCTAGACGGCGCTTTCTCAGAGTTGCTCCCACCCAGGCCTTGCTTAGCAGACCACAGACTCACAACAGGACAGAACAAGGCACAGATCTGTGGTCATGAGAATTCAAAAAGCAAGGCCAGAGGGAGAGAGGGTGATCGTGTAAGTGCAGGAGCTGGGGAGGGCATCTTTTCATCCACCCTCAACATACTGAAGGGCAGGATAGGACACACCTGTCCTATCCAGGTCCCACCTCCCACACAATCCCTCTCCCATCTTCCTTTTTGAGTTCACACAACTGTGGATCAGAAACACTCACGGTTCTCCTATGGTATTCTGGCTGGCATTTTTCAAAACTCAACGAAGGGGAGTTTGACAGCTGTGTTGGGTATGGTCTGCTCTGAGTGATTTGCAATTGCAAATGTTGGGTGAAGGGGGGGCGGGTTGTGGCAGATTGGTGAAATTCCGTGGAGGGGGTCCAGAAGGGGAGGGAGAAATTCCTGAGTTAAACGCCACGCCTGTCCTATCCAGGTCCCACCTCCCACACAATCCCTCTCCCATCTTCCTTTTTGAGTTCACACAACTGTGGATCAGAAGCAGTCACGGTTCTCCTGTCCTGGCTGGTCTCTCCTCCAACCCTGCTTAGGGTTGTGTCAACGAGCCAAATGAGTTTCAGTGGCACACCGTTCCACTGGAAAAGGTCCCGTGTCTGTCCCAGCATTCAACTCTCATTGCGTTTTGCCTCCAGCTCTGACCATTCCTTGCAGTTTAGAGGATACTCACAAGGAATTTCGATTTTGTCTCACCTTGGATTCCGTCTGAAAGCCATTTTTTGTTCTGCCCCCACGGTGCATAAAACCCCACCGTCACAGGCAGGGCAATGTGGTGCAGAGTTTTCGCCAGGGCTTTGCAGTAAATGTCTTCATTGGTTTCTTCTTCTGGAATACATTTCTTCTGTTTCTTTATTTCTTCTGTAAAATGAATGAAATATTAGCACCTAAAAGTGCTGGGTGGAAAGCAGCTGTTGTAGTAAGGCAAGGTGGTGCATAACCTCATTTAATGGTGGGAAGATTTCAGGCTCGCGGGATTTATTCTTTTCCTGGCTAGAGCCTTGGGGTCCACCAACTGGAGCCAGTTGCAAAATGGCAGCTTGAAGGGGCAGAGCCAGTCGGGTGTATTTCTGCACATGGTTGCCACAGCCAAGCTGTGCCCCCACTGGGTCCATGGCTGACAGTGGGGCTAGATGAAGATACTTGCACTTCAGACTTACAGCCCAAACCGATGCACAATGAGAGGAGGCATTCTCAGGAGCAGGTGACCCCAAAGTCACACCACCAGTATTGCTATTCAGGCACTATCAGAACACCATAACCGTCCCAGTATATAAACCCAGACCAGTTGGGTTTTATAGAAGGAAGGCAGATTGCAGATCCCATCGGTCACATACTGAACTGTATATATATTTTAGTAAAAAGAATAAAATTCCTTCAGCCATACATACTTTATACATGTTCAAGGCTTTTGACCGTTTGTCATGGTCTTCTTTGATTAAGTTAATAGATCATCTTAAAATGGGAACAGGATTTACTGATATCATCAGACAACTATATAGTGAATCTCACGCCACAGTCTGAATAAATTCCTGGGATTCTGAAATATTCAGTAGCAAAAGGGGTACAAAACAGGGATGTCCACTTTCCCCTTTGCTATTTGTACTTGCCATAGACACATTAGCTTTGGCCTTCAGAGGTAACCAGCAGTTTAAAGGACTGACTATTAAGAGTACTGAGCATAAGGTCAGCCTATACACTGACGATATTGTCTTAATACTATCAGATCCCTTACGGGCTATCTCATCTATACAGGATGAGTTATTTAATTTTGAAAAAGTAGCAGGTTTAAAAATAAATCTCTCTAAATCAGAAATTTTGTGAACTGGGAGCAGCTCCAAGGTTTGTTGTATTATGTTTTATTCTTTGTGTCTGGATCTATAGTGTTCAGCATTGTAATTTGGTTTTAATAAATACAATTAAAAAAAAAAAAGAACACCATAACTGCACATCTGCCCAACCTGTACTTTCTACAAGGCCAGTTAAATAAGGTGGGCCTCTTGCAAAGCCCATCGCTATGCACGTGTCCTCAGGAACGTGGGGCTTGCTCACCTCCTCCTTCTCCTTCCTCATCTATGTGCAAATGTCTCGGTTGCCCAGCTGTCTCTGTGGCAAGAGTCCCAGATGTCTTGATGACTGGAGCCTTCGTGGAATCTGTGGCTGAACCTGGAGCTAAAATGAGACGCTTGTGCATCAGACTCGCAGCGCAATCCTGAGCAGGTTTACTCAGCCATACGGGACTTACTGACCTCCTTCTTTTCTTTGCAGTGGCTTCTGCTGCCTCGTTATCTCTTTAGGAGAAGTCACCGAAATCTGGATGAGGCGAGTCCTCACTGGCCCTGTGGCAAAACACAGAATTGAAAGTCCTAAACGGCTTCGGTCCAGCTTGGCTGCCTAAGGTACATGAAACTGATTTAGTCATAATCTTACACACCTGGAGTGCTGTCACCTGCAGGAGAGCCACTTAGCCTCATGGGCACATAGCGATCTGCCTTGCCCATCCTTTTGGCATAAAGAAGCCTCTTGAACACTCCTCAGCGCTACCAAAGAAACAGATACAATGAACGGTGCCCCCCACCCTGGGGCTGGTGGCCAGTTTTACTGAAAGGGTGGAGGGTGCTGAGCCAAGCGCCATAATTCCTCACCCAACTCCAGAGCAGCCTGCTAGCAAGACCCCACCTACCGCCAGTGCTCCACATATATTTTTGCTTTGAGCTTGGCAGTTGAGGGGTGGAGGCCAGACACTCTCCTGCAGGGGAACGGAGTTTGGCTTAGGGGCTCTCTCCAGGGCTGCTGGAAGGGTGCGTATATCTAATCCAATTGCTCCGCCCCTTTGGTAGGCATTGGGGGGGGTCACCTGATTTGCGAGTTTAATGCTGTCACGATATAAACCAAAGGTAATGGTGCCCCATCAATGGTGCATGATGTTGCTTCATGCAGTTGAAAGGTGGGACATAATAAATATTTTAAATAAAATATTGAGGAGACAAGAGCAATGTCTTCTTTAAAACATAATGCTGGTAACCTTCCCTTATGCACGAGCAGTGGTTAAGATAATAGCTGAGGGCTTAAAGGAGAAGGATTCTTTGCTCAGCCGGAGATATGCCAGGTTAAACTCTGAGCAACACTGTAGATGAAGCCGTGGTGACCTCCACAAAGAAGGTTGCCTTGAATTATCTCTAACTCACCTGAGCCATCATATCCCCATATTTCAGCTCCATATAGAATGGGAAGGTATTTTTCTTCTTCATCTGGACAGAGTCAGCTAAAACAAGATAAATTAACCTCAGAGTAGAGTGCAGTCTTTTTATGAATAACCCCCTAAGTAAGCAACTCTCCCTGCAACCTGAATAAGACAATTGCTGCACTAAATGATAGAGGACATTTTAAATACTGTACTGAACCAGTAAGAATCTCTGCCGACCTCCCAACTAAACCTACAATGATTGCCGCAAGTAGCATTTAAACAACAACAAATACAAATTTGTTTGCCTATTTCAGCAACAAATGCTGAAACAGACTGACTAAATAAAACTAAATATTCAAACAACAACAAAACTGATAACATTCTCAGCCCATACGACCAGGATGCCAAATTCTGAAATCCGAACAAGGTTTGGGGGGGGGAACCCCCACACACCTCAGAATCTGATCATCTGTGATGTGCCGTATTTACCACATTGAGAGGCCACCTCTCAGCAGGATGGTTTAGGAGGAACCCACATGAAGAACAGTCCACATTTGAAATAAATCAAAATAATAAAAGAAGCGAGTTGCCGCAGCTGAGAGGTGGGCGTGGGGCATCATGTGTGGGTGACGCGCCCCGCCCTGCCCCGCCTGCTAGATGTCCTGGCTCCTGCCTCCCCCCTCTGTGCCCCCCAAGCCCCCCTCCGCTGGCTGGGCTTCAGCTTCATGCTTCGGGGTTCTGCAGCACAGGAGGACTTTTCAAGCGCTGCTATGGCAACTACGCAGAGCGGCAGTTGGATGTGGCCGCTACGCAGATGGAAGCTCTGTTGCTAGAGGGTCCCCCACCCGCCCGATGGCAGGGCCCGTCAGGGAGGGGGCCGGGGGTCAGCCGGAGGCCAGCAGGGGTGTGTGCGTGTGTGTGTGGGGGTAAGGATTAGGGTTGCCAACTGTCCCTCAGTGCGCAGGACGTCCCTCATGACAGGGATGAAATGTTGGCCCCTCTAGGGACAGCATTTGTCCCGCATTTTGGTGGCGGGGCCAGCAGCTTCTTATTTTGAGAAGTTTTGGTTGAAAAGTGGTATAACTTGGATACGTTCTAAATGATAACAATGCTGGCACTATTCAATAGCATATAAATAAATAATATAATATAATATAATATAATATAATATAATATAATATAATATAATTCAGTTACATAGACGTCAATGATACTCAGGCTCTTGATTACCACTGCATACACCTCCTGCCCCTCCCCAAACTTGTGTCCCTCATTCTGGCAGGTAAGGTGAACAAGCCCCCCCCCCCCTCAGTTTACAACACTGTTTCAGTTAAAAACATAAGAGCAGCCCTGCTGGATCAGGCCCAAGGAAGCCCATCTAGTCCAGGATCCTGTTTCCCACAGTGGCCCACCAGATCATGTCTCTGGGAAGCCCACCGGCAAGAGGTGAGCCCCTGCCCACTCTCTGGCTATGGCTCCCCTGCAACTGGTATTGAGAGGCAACGTGCCTCTGAGGCTGGAGGTGGAGTTCTCCAGCTGTTGCTGGGCTTCAAACCCCATCACCCCCAAAAACACTTTATTGCCGCTGTGGGTGATGGGAGTTGTAAAAAAAAAAAAGCAGAGCCAGCATAGCTTAGTGATTAGAGTGTTGGACTAGAACCAGGAAGACCCAAGTTTGAATCTGGGCCAGCTTTCTCTGTTGCCACCCCTTCACTTTGGAATTCTCCCCCCCCCCCCACCCCCAGATTTGGTCTGCCTCCTCCCTTTCAGCCTTTACAATCTTATTGAAGATGTTCCTTTTCTGCCAGGCGTCTGCCCTTTAAAAGAGAAATCTCTCTCTTCTTAAAAAAAAATCTCAGATGCTGTTCTTGTACACTGCCCTGAGTCTGTGGATTGGGTGGTATATCAAATTTTTTAATGAATGAATGAATAAACAAACAAACAAACAAACAAACAAGCAAGCAAATAAATAAAGTGTCTCTCCACCTAACCTACCTCACAGGGTTCTTCTTGTGAGGACAAAAATAAGCATGTACACCACTCTGGGCTCCTTGGAGGATGAGCGGGATATACATGTAAAACTGAAATAAATAAGATCGAACAACACCTGGAGGGGAGCCTACGTTTGGCCACCCCACCACAAGAGTTTAGTAACCATCTGCAGACGGAGCTGGAAAAGACCCCTGCCTCCACTTCTGGAGAGCTGCTGCCAGTCTGTGTCACTCCTTATTTCTTGCTTCCTGCTATTTAAGCATCCTCAAGAGAGCAGGCCAGGAGGAAGCATAGGGGGCTATTTATTTATTTATTTATTTAACACATTTTTATACCGCCCAAAACTTACATCTCTGGGTGGTTTACAACAACAACAACAACAACAACAAACAGAAAGTAAAACATTAGTTAAAGCAAAAACAAAAAGTTTAAAACATTGCAACAATTTAAAATTTTTAAAACAGCATTAGAACCATTAAAACAATATTAATTAAAAGCCTGGGTGAACAGATGCATCTTTAAAGACTTTTAAAAAGCTGTCATATTCAGTTAGGCAGAATATATAGGGATAAGGCAGCAGACCTTGTAGGAATGTTCTGTCTCTTGTTGTAAATTATTATTGGCTGTTTCTGGGGTAGATGTGAAGCCTGTTCAGGATGGGGTGGCACACTCCTTTAATATGACTACGAATAATTATATCGTGCTTTCCACAAACCCAAAAAAAACCCCAAACCCAAAAGTGGTTTACATAGTGCAGAGGTGGCCAGGCTGAGGCTGCTGTTGGACTACAACTCCCACCACCACCACCACCATCCCCAGGGGGCGCGGGGAGTTGTGGTCCAGCAACAGCTGGAGAGCCTCAGCCGCACCCCTTTCCTCTAGCCTCCTTCCACCTGCTACACTGACATTTTTAACTTGGAGACAGGTAAAACTCCAATCCCCAGAATGCAATAGGCTGCCTTAATTGGGGGGAGAGAGAACTACATATCCCAGAATGCATACCTGCTCGTGGAAGGCTAACCCAACGCGGACTTCTTGACTGACAGGCCGCCAAGGCCACACCCCCTCGGGGAGACCCCTCCTTAGTCCCGCCTCGCTTCACAGAGACCAGCCCACCCGCCAATCCCTTCCGAAACAAGTCCCGCAAAGGGGTGGTGCTTCCCAGAAGTGGCAAGCGGGGCAACCTATCACCGCAAGCCCCGCCTCCGCGGGCAGGCGCCTGAGGCGGTCTCCCCAGGCCGGCTCCTCAGTCTGCGTCTCCGCCGCTGCCGCCATGGTGCTGAGCGGGGGTTGGTGGTGGGGCCGGGTCGTGGCTCGGGCGACAGCAGCTGGGGGGCTGCTGAGGCGAGAGGCCTGGCCTTGGAGAGCGAGGGCAACCCGGTGCAGCTCCGGCCGGGGCCCGGGGCCTCCTGTCGTCTCTGAGCTGGACAAGGCGGACGCCTGGCTCCTCAGGAAGGCTCACGAGACCGGTGAGGAGGGGCGGGGCTAGGGGCGGGGCCTGGCCGCGGGGGCGGGGCCTGCGGTCTTGGGCAGAGACTGGTGTCCGAACTCCGAAGTGGCCCCCTCGAGATGGGGCTGGCTCAGCGAGGCTCCCCAGAGGTTGCTGGACTGCAGCTCCCATCATCCCTTGCTGCGCTAGGTTGCGGCAGAGGATTATGGGAGTTGTAGGCCAATAACAGCTGGAGAGCCTCAGGTGGTCTAGACGTGGGGAAGGGAAGGGGGCTTTGGAACATAGGGAGCTGCCCTATACTGAGTCAGACCCTTGGTCCATCTGGCTCAGCCTTGTCTACGCAGACGGTGGAATTCTCTGCCACAAGATGTGGTGACAGCCAACAACCTGGGTGGCTTGAAGAGGGGTTTGGATAACTTCATGGAGGAGAGGTCTATCAAGGGCTACTAGTCAGAGGGCTACAGGCCACCTCCAGCATCCAAGGCAGGATGCCTCTGAGTACCAGTTGCAGGGAAGCAACAGCAGGAAAGTGGGCATGCCCTCAACACCTGCCTGTAGGCTCCCAGTGGCATCCCCCAGATGTTTTTGGACTACAACTCCCAAAATCCCTGGCCACAGTGGCCAATAGCCAGAGATTATGGGAGTTGTAGGCTAATATCTGCAGGAGGGCTGAAGTTGAGCAGCCCTGGTATAGATAATAATGGCAGTTCAGCATTCAAAGCCATTCACATGTTGCCTCAATTAGTCCATAGTACCAGCACCCCAACCAATATCCCTGTAAGGCAGGTCAGTATTAGGTTTCTGGGTTTTTTTGTTGTTTTTGCAATATGATGGTGACATGCTGATCACAGTCCAGAGAGGGGTGATCAATATCGGACCAAAGCTAGTCACAATTTCAAACATACCATTTGGCCCTGTGTGGTTTTGTTTCAGTAAATAGCAATGGGGCTGGTGGGACTCTTGAGTGATGAGAAGGAATTCTTTCTACCAGAGATCTTGGAGTGCTGCTGCCAATCAGAGTAGACAGTACAGGTTTAGATGTGGCCAGTAGTCTGGCCTAGTGGTTTGATGCGGTATGATGCAGCTTAGTATGTGGCAAGACTGTATTTTAGATAATTCCTGTGTTACAAATGTCTCTTTCCAGGTTGCTTTGCCTTGCTGTCCCTCAAATTAGATCCCTTGCTGTCCCTCAAACTGAGTGCAAATAAAGTTACACCTGCTTGAATGTAGAGGAATTTGATTTTTTCCTTTCCTTTCCTCTATCTTCCTTTTTCCCAGGGTTCCTTTCCTGGTTTCGGAATGGCCTGCTGGCTACTGGTGTTGGAGTGATTTCGTATGTTCAAAGTGATATGGGGCATGAAGTGGCTTATGGTAGGTAATGCCCAATCATTGTGCCTGTGAGGTGGAAGCCTCCTAGCTGAATGATCCAGGGCCAAGCCTTTATGAAGGGGGCTCCTCTCCCCCCTCCTTCTCTCCCTCCCTCTTTGGTGCTGAGCTTCCTGATGCAGACACTAACAGCTGCCTGTGGTGTCCATTTCTACGGCTACTGCAGTGGCAAGTAAAAATGGCTTCCAGGGTGCCAGACTGAAAAACAGGAAAGGAGTGGATGTCTTTTCTCTCACGCTGTTGCTGTGTGGTAAACTACCTCCATAAATAAGCATGGACTGGTGATGTGTTAGCAACTTTGGTGGATTGACTTATTTGCAAAACATGTTCTATGCAGTGTAGCCGTGTGGGAGACTGACTTGAGATGCATCCTGTGCAACCCTTGTAAATGCTGTCTGTGGCCAGGATGGTCATCCTTATAAAATCTGTAAGAGCTGATTGGTGGTTGTTGCCAAGAGGGGACTCTTGGAATGAGTCAATAGCCTAGAGGAGCTTGAAGAAGTCTCCATTGACACTTCAGACCCCATAGCGCCAGTGACGTCATGTTCTGTAAATGGCCTCCAGAGAAGCAAATGACTGAATAGCCTTGAAAGTCAGATGGGGACAGATTCTGTTTGTGGTGTCTGGGGTAGGCTCTGGGCAGGCGGCTCATCCCCAGGAAACAGCTGTGGGGAAAGAAACCTCACTTTGTGCAGAAACTCGTAGAAAGTGCAGCTGATAATGGCAGTTAGAGGCCACTGAGTTGTAGTTGTGTGATCTCTTGCCCAACACAGCATATGTCCAGGAATCGGACGTGAAAAGGAGGAAGCGAGTGGTCAGGGCAGCAGGATTGGTTCCTTGCAACGTGCAAGCCTGGAAAGTCCCTGTTCAACAGGCTTTGCAGAAATCCCTGTTTGTAGCGCTGCCCTGAAAGAAGCCATATTGGGGTGGGTGGGGAGGGCAGAGTAAGGTTCAGCCACAGAAATACAGTGTGAATTGTTGAGCAAGCCGTCTCCCTCTTTTCTTCTCATGTTCTTATGTCGAGGGACAAGCCCACACTACTCTCTGGAGTTGTCTTTGCTGACAAATGCCTCTTCTCTTTCTCCCTTACTCCAATATTTGTTTTTGCTCTTATATTCCACCACCTTCCAAGGTCGCTGCTGGTAACTATCTTAAGGATCTCTCTTTGTTCGTGAGCCCCAAAAGCTAGTTTGCATCAAGCTGTTTTCTACATGGTAGGAGACCTCAGTGGCTAGATGGCGGCTGCTGCTGCCATCCAGTGCTCCAGAGTGGCACTCGCTCCTAATCCTCAGGGGTCAGAGCACCAAAAAGCACAGCCAGCCCCTTAAAGTGGCTGCTTCTCCCTCCCCCACTCTACCCTTTTTAAGGGAATGCAACGCACTTGTGTGCTGATTGCCACATCATACAACCTTACATAATACTACCAGCCACCAGAGCTGCTCCTAAAAGCAGCCATAGTCCAGGAGAAAAGTTGTGCTTTCCACATCTGGCTTGTTTACTTAGCTCCAGCTATGGGGATGGCCGCCCTGTTTCTTCACCCGCTTCCCCCATCCAGTTCTGACTTTACCAGGAGTGCAAAGGTGAACAGTGGCCTCTGGAGTAAGGCAGAGTGGTGAGCAGACTCAGTGTCTCCTTCTGAAAGGGAGTGCTTTGTGGGAGGGAGTTTCAAAGGGGGATCATCACGGCTCAGGGGAGTACACAGTGCCGCTGTCTTCTTGGACTCTGGCTTTGCATGTCTTCCCCAGTGTTTGTGCCAACCATGTCCCCAGATACCTACACAGTAAGCCAGATCCCCAGGGCTGGCCCGATGTGGGCTGAGTAGCCCACCTGGGAAAGGGATTACTTCCTTGGAAGCTTCTCTCTCCATATAGTGCTGCCTGCAGTCTTGATGCTTAACTGGAGTGTGTGTGGTGGGGTCAGAGGACAGGACAGACGATCGACTCCTTTCCACACTGATGTATTTGCTGAGGAACCCCTGTGGTTCCAGAGGGGTTTGCTTCATGCTCTCACCTGTAAGCTCACCCAAGGGCATGTGTGATTTGTACTGTGAGGCTGTGGTTATTATATTATTGCTTAGTTCTCCAGCTGTGCGAGCCCTGTCCCCAGAAGGGTGATCTTTGGTCCTCCTCCTCCTAGGCTTCTTCATCCTTGGTGGAATCTGCGTCTCGTATGGCAGTGCTTCCTACCTTGTCAGCCTCTTCCTCCTGCGGCGTACCATGATGCTGTCCTTTCCCACGGCCCTCCTGAACGTCATTGCAGTCACAGCCGTGGCCCTGGTCTGGCTGTGCACCATCTCCCTCTATATCGGGCACTTGGAGGTGGAGGTTATCCAGGACGACCCCAGCGACAAATGCCAGGATAAGGAGGACAATGGGAAGTCGGAGAAGTGAGAACCGAGGTTGGTGAACAAAACCTCGGCCTGGGATTGTACTCCGCGAACTGACGCTTAAGGCCATCCAGGTGGGCCCTCCTGCTAGTCGGGCTGCAGGCTGGATTAATTTCTTGCAAACGAGACACACATGGATGTGTTGGCTGCTTTGTATTTATTTCAGGTTTTCCAGGTGGGCTCTTGGAAATGACATTAGCAAAAATCAGATCACTGGGAAAGAACAGAGTTCAAAGGACATGTCCCACTGAGCGAGCAAGCTGGCTTCCCAGCTGGGAGCTGCTATTCTTGCTAAACCAGGATCTCTGGCACTTTTATAAAGCAAGCCCACTGTGGAGATCTTCTTGTTGGCATTGCTTTTACCCTCTTCTCCCTCCTTCCCCACCCCAGCCAGGTCTACAAACTAAAGCCATGTTCAACTCAAAATACCCTAGAAATGGCTAGTTGTGTCTGCCTCAATTGTATAGCTTGCCTCTGCTTCTCTAGTGTTGCTTATCTCTAAAATCCTCATTCTGCATCTCTTCTGCCACTGGGCCGTATATTCTTCACTCAGCCGGACCTGCTCAGTTAAACATTTGTATTAAATACACCCCGACCAACTCTGGTTATCTCTTGACGTGGGTGTGTGCATGGGGCTGGGGGGGTGAGAACTGGCTGTGCTCCTTGCTTTCTCTCAACAGCCAGTGTGCAGTTTAAAAAGGTTTTTTTAATGGTTTATCAGTGTCAATAATACATAAGGGGCACTTGTGACTCAGTTTTAGATTCAGCTCTGGAGAGATTCATACATTTTGCCTGTTTGTAGCTGGGACTTTCCCCCCACTTAGCAGCTGCTGTGTGCAACTTAGCCCATGGGTGGGGCCGTCTCTTCTGGCCATGACGTTTTCAGCCAAGTGACTTGTTGAGCATCTCAAGATCCTTTTAGAAGGCAGGAAATGAGTCCAATTTACTTTTTATTTTATCTGAAATCCCAGATTGCCAAAAGAAGCAGCAACAAGTCAACAACATGTGAACAGTGGACACTACATTCATCTATCCGATGAGAACAGTAGATTAATAAAAGAAAAACGCACACGCGCACACACAGATCTTTAGCGATGGATTATACAGAAAAATATCATATCATCCAACTGCTACTGTTTTGCTGCGGGCTCTCCCCCCCCCCCCACCAAACTGTACAAGTCTTTACTTTGAATAAGTGCTAAAAGTTATGGCATCATTTTCCACCTTTAAGTGCTGTCATCCCCCACACAGTGGCCCGTTTCCCCCCTTCTCTAGGCAGGAGCGGCTCTTCCTCATGAGCCAGGGTGGTGTCGAAGGAGGCGCAGCTGCCTCTGCTTCCCAGCAGCAGCTCAAGCAGGCAGTCTCTGCCACGCCACCCGAGAGCTCTGCTGCCTGCAGCCTGGCCATTCACCAGGTAGCGCGACTGGCCAGCTTGCAGGCTGTGCAGCTCTCATTAACACCAGGGTGGGGAAGAGGAGCAACCCGAGCTGCCAGGAAGCAGAGGCAGCTGAGCCTCCGTTGGCACACACACCCGCCCTCCCCCCCCCCGGGGCTCATGACTGGTTGCTCAGACTAGAGTGGGGGGCCCAGGAAGAGTTTTGCCACCTGGTATCTTTCCATTACTGGGTGGAGGGTCTGAACAGGAGAGTGGAATTTGCATAAAGAGAAGTGAAAGCAGAGCAGCCTTGCTGGACCATTTTGCCCACCACACTCGTTTCCATTTCCACAGCTTTGTTGCTACCAGGAGCTCATAAGTGGCACAACGGTGGGGGCCACTCCCCGGTTTCTACAGCAGCTGCTATTCTGAAAATGGATGCTCCATTAATCTATCATGGTTCAAACAAACAAACAAACAAACCCTGCTAAAGAAGAGGTCTCAGCTGACAGGAATTGACAGCGAGGTGCTTTCTAATTCATTCAGAACTCTCTCTTCTCCTGGCTCAGCCATGCTGCATCTTCCTCACCCTCTCTGCTAGGAAACTGGTGCATATTCAGCGGCACCACAGATTTCTGAGTTAGTGCCAGACCCCTCTGCAAATACAGGCACTTCAGCCTCCAGCTTGCTCGGCAGGCAGGGCATTTTGGTAGCTTCTAACTTCTCTCTGCCTTTTTGGCTCTCCTAGCTGAGCACAAGGGATAAGCGGATAAGCTGTTAAGCCACTGTTTTCAGAAGAGGAAAACATAAATAAGGAGAGAGGTTACTAGATCTAGTGCTGCCACTCAAGAATGTGCATAGACACTGCTGCCCATTCCTCCTGAAGGAACGTGAAACTTCCCTCTGTGCCCTTTGATCAGCGATGGCTTCCTTTCAGATGCAGGACAGCACCGGATGCTGCATTTATCAAGTGATCAAAACTCGCCACAAGAAAGCATGAGCCAGCACTTTAGAAGGGCACAGTGCACCGTAGACCGAACAGCAGCAAAACTTGTTCATGGCAGGTGTGACAGGCTGGTGTTGCTACTTGGAATAGGAGTGGAGGATGAGAGCAACCTGGTTTCCATTTGCAGACGTACGCAGGATACATCTGCTTTGGGTCACAACTCAAACCCTCGGGCTCTCAACCTGATTCTCCTGGTCCAGGAGTCCCCAGCAAAAAAGGTGGTGGAAATACATCAACTTGCAGCAGCAGGAAGACAGACAAAAGTGGGCAGGATACCTCTTGCTTCCATCTTTCCCAGAAAGGTTGCACAAACACGACTCTGTTTATGCTGGGACAACTCCTGGACTCACTCCACACTTGCATCAGTTTAAACAGCAACAGCTGGGTGGCTGGACACCTGAAAAGCAAGGCGCAGGAGCAGATCACAGAGCAAGAAGGTGGCTTCTCTATCGATTTGCACCAGGGCTGAGAAATGGGTGCTGTGAAAAGACACACACACACACACACATATACAGGGGATTTGCTCCAGAACAAAAGCGCATTTCTTCCCTGGTGCGGAGCACACTGGCACAGTACCAAGCTGCCCAAGAAAAGGCCACAAAAGACCTTTTCATCCCTAGCTCCACCCACCAGTACAGAGTTTGGCCCTAGTTTGAGGGGGGTAAATGGAGACACCGATGAGGTCAAACCCAGTTCTCTGGGCTCAGTCCTCCTTGCGTTCCAGAGCCGATGTGCTGTGGGCCCCACCGCCAGCCACTGAGAAGGGCAGCGTGGAAAACAAGGATTCCGCAGCGGCAAATGCGCCCCCCGAAAGCTGGGCCAAGCTGGCAGAGCTCCCGAACGGTGCGACCATGTTCAGCCGCTGCAGGTGGTGATACATGAGTTCCCGGGACGTCTTGGCCTCCGTGCTACTAATGTCCATGAGGTTGAGAGGGTGGGAGGGTGGCAGCATGTTGCTCTGCATGGCTAGTGTCATGTCGGCGGGGGCGTACCGGATCGTGCTGGTGGCATAGAGGCCCTGGGAGCCTGTCGTGCTGGCGTGGGGGCTGCCCAGCTGGTGCATGAGGGGCAAGACCATGTTCCCCGCGTGGAAGCGCTGGAGGACCTCCATCTCGGCGGGGTATACCAGTGGGGTGAAGGGGGTGGACGTGGCCCTCTCCTCACAAGGGGAGCCGGAGAGCGGGGGCGAGAGGGGGTCAGCCGAGGAGGCAGCAATGACGGCGGCTGGGAGGGCCCGGGGAGAGGTGCCGAAGGGCCCTTTCAGCCCAGCACCGTCCATCTCTGGCGGGGTGAGCACCGAGTCGGGGATGGAGACGTACAGATGAGAAGAGGCCTGCCTCGCCGTGGGCTTCTCCTGGCTAAGTGCTTTGTTCACAGTGTACAGGCTGCTTTTGTGGGCAGCGGGACAGGTCCAAGGGGCCCCCTTGGCAGTGGGGACCTGCTCTGATTTAATACTAAGGGCAGTGTCGGCTTTCAGAGCGGAGCTCTTCTGGGTCTGGATGACGGAGGTGAACTCTGAGGTGCAGGGGTGGCCAAGTCCTGCGCTCCTCCGCCCACCGGCCTTGCAGCCATTCACTTTCCTGGCCAGGGGTGCCCTCTGCTGGTGGAGAAGGCTCAGGTCCGTTTCGCCGCTGCTGCTGCTGTCCGACTCCTCAGAGCCAACCAGTGGGGCCTCCTTGGCCTCCCGTGGGGGACTGTCCGGCTGGAACTCCAGCTTGATACGCTTGCTTGGAGGCTCCTCCGCATCGCTCCCGTCAGCTTCCTCCGATGCCTCC
Source organism: Hemicordylus capensis (assembly GCF_027244095.1). Classification (NCBI taxonomy): domain Eukaryota; kingdom Metazoa; phylum Chordata; class Lepidosauria; order Squamata; family Cordylidae; genus Hemicordylus; species Hemicordylus capensis. The sequence goes on along the minus strand of NC_069663.1, from coordinate 27,544,627 downwards.
TCGTCTCGGTAGCTCGTCTCGGGTCCACTGGAATCGGTCTCTGCTATGTGGCAACCGACTCCAGCCTCCGACGTGCCCCTAGTATAGGCCTCGACCAGGGGCCCTGGCTCATTGGGAGAGTAACGCTTCCCTTGGCTGCTCTCTGGAGCAAGGCTGCTCTCTGAAAAGGAGAAAGGCAAGGGGGATTCAGCAGGAGCCAAGCACCTTCACACAGCCAAGAGATTGGCAGATTTATTTTGCTGAATGGAATATTTATCCCCAGGAGACTTGGGGGATATTTCCATTCTCACTTCAGAGCTGCTTTCTCCCCAGCAGCGTAGCTAATAATCACTACTGCAGGGCAACGTGACATAGAAAAGCAGACAAGCGTTGAAGTGGATTTGGGCTCAGCAGGAACTCAAAGCCGGCCGGGCAGAGTTGTCATTTAAAAGAGAGAACTCTGCTTGGGAAAGTTTCACACCATCTCCCCAAGAACAAGGAGAAGCAACAAGGCAGTTCCCTCCTATAACACATGAGAGGTTTTAAGAAGAATGTTGCTAGTAGCAGACAGGAAGGCAAGAGGCCACTGGACCAGTCGCCGTGTTAAAAGGGCCCTTTTGCTTTTTAAAGTAACACACAAAATAGGTACACTCGGTTTTTAAACTACCCTTTTAAAAATATGTCATTACTCCAAATAAAGGTAAAGTGTGCCGTCGAGTCGGTGTCGACCACTGGCGAACGCAGAGTCCTGTGGTTTTTCTGTGGTCGAATACAGGCAAGGTTGACCATTGCCATCTCCCATGCTGTATGAGATGATGGATCATCTCCAACATCTTTCAGGATCTCCCTATATCGCTGCTGCCCAATATAGGTGTTTCCCATAGTCTGGGAAACATACCAGCACCTAATGATGCAGTGGGGAAATGACTTGATTATCAAGTCAGAGGTTGCCGTTTGAATCCCCACTGGTCTGTTTCCCAGACTATGGGAAATGCCTATATCGTGCAGCAGCGATATAGGAAGGTGCTGAAAGGCATCATCTCATCCTGCATGGGAGGGGCTCTGTGGGCACCAGGAGTGGAAACAGACTCGAAGGCACACTTTACCTTTACTCCAAATAGCAATCAAAAGCAATAAGATAAAAAGAGAGAGAGACCATGAGCCCCTTTCAAAGGAGGAGAAAAATAAAGGGAATTGAATCCAAATAAGAGCAATACTGACTGTGTGGTGTTGGGACCTGAGAGAGGGTTTAGATCTGCCTGTCCTGGATGGGGTTACACTTCCCCGAAAAGATCACGCACGTCGCTTGGGAGTGCTCCTGGACCCAAATCTCCCTGCTTTTTGAGGTTGAGGCAGTGGCCAGGAGTACTTTTTATCAGCTTCGCTTGATACGTCGGCTATCCCCATTTCTGGAAGAAAATTACTTTAAAACAGGTGTGCATAGGCTGGTAACCGCCAGGCTTACCTACTCTAATGCACTCTTCGTGGGGCTGCCTTTGTATGTAGTCCACAATTGGTACAGAATGCAGTAGTTAGACTGGTCTTCGTGGCAACCCAAAGGAACCATTTAACACCAACTTTAAAGTAACTGCACTGGCTGCCAATATGTTTCCGAGTGAAATACAAAGTGCTGGTTATTACCTATAAAGCCTTGAACGGCTTGGGTCCAGGACACTTAAGAGAGCGCCTTCTCTGTCACGAACCCTATTAAGTTCATCTGGAGAGGTCTGGTTGCGGCTACCACCGGCTCGTTTGGTGGCGGCTTGGGACTGGGCCTTCTCTGTGGCTGCCCCGGGGCTTTGGAAGATGCTCCCTGTCAAAATAAGAGCATCTCCTTCTCTGTTTGTTTTTAGGAAGACCCTCAAGGCACACCTTTTTCTCAGGCTTTTAACTGAAATTAATTTTAAAACTCTTTGTTTTTATCCTATGAGATTGTTTAAACTTTTTATTCCGTGACACTGTTTTAATTGTTTTTACTCTGTTGTATATTTGTGGTGTTTTTAAAATTGTGTACATCGCCTAGAGAGGCACATATCAGGCAGTACATAAATAAAAAGATAAAAGAGATGGATGGCAGAGAAGGTCAGGAAAGGCGGGCGTGGGCAGAGCCCGTGAGAACTATTCTATTGCCAGGTGTACATCGTGAACAGCAAGGTGACTCCGCGGCCCTCTCTGCCTGCATGGTCCGTGCAGTGAGAACCCTCCTGACACCAGCCTTGCCCTCTCCCCCAGGAGCCCCTCTGGCCCCCTCCGCCAGTGACGCGAGGGGGGTGGCCAGTCTGCCTGCTAAGCCAGCTACCCACCCCAGCCTCTTTGGGTTTCCGTTTGCTCACCTTTGAAATCTGGTCCAGCATCAGCAGCATCTGCCGGCCGCGCGGGGATTCCCGGCAGCTGGAAGATGTCCAGCGCTGTGTTCTTGTACTCGGGCTTGCTGGAGAAGTTGAAAACAAAACAAAAACGCCAATGAGGGGGAAAGAAAGGAAAAGAACTTTTGAAAAGGTCTAAGCCGTAAGAAACGCATTTGTTTTTGTCTCAGAGAAGCCGTTTCTCTGAAGCCCAGAACCGCTTCCCTCCCAAGGCAGTGCCTGAGCCAGGCTGGTGAGCTAAGAGGTGGCCTGCGCCCGCCACGGTTGCACTCCTTCCCCAAACAGCTGGGCCACAGCTTGGGGGCAGCTCCTGGACCCTGGCCGGGGGGGGGGCCAGATGGGGCGCCAGAGATGCCCTCTCCTTGAGAAACAGGCCCTGCCCCTGGTCATTCCTGGTCTCGTTGCCTCCAGACTAGAATACCACAAAGCAGCTTATGTGGGGCTGGCCTCGAAGACCGCTCTGGTGCCTTGCCATCGGGGCTGGCTACCAGCCTGTTTCTGGTGGTCTTGACTTTGCTGGCCCTAAGTGGCCGGGAACAAGGATCCCTTAAGACGGCTTCCCCCCAACCTGCCTGAGCACAACCATCTCTTTTTGAGGCCCTTTTCTCTCGACATCTGGATGCCGTGGAGAGGAGGACCATTTTTGTGGTGCCACTCAAGAGTTTGGAGCAGAAACGAATGTCTGGCCCCATAACTGCTTGCAAATACTGTTTTTTCCGGCGGCTGCTTTAAAACTGAAACGTGGCCGATGGCTGGTTCTCCCCACCCCACCAATTGCTGTTTGGGGTTCTTGCAGCTATATAAAAATGCACAGGCAGGCAGCTCTTAAGGCAGCCGGGGCACAAACGGTGACCGGCTGGGGGGGGGCCTGTAGGGTTCGCCCAGGGATGCAAAGGTGGGGCTCACGTAGTCCAAGCCTCCCCCACGTCCTCTCTTGCTTCCTCTCTCACAAAGCAGCCGCCAATAAAAAGAGGCGCATCCAAAGATCCCGCACCACGTCCCAGGCGTGCACCACCCCAACGCCGCCACCCAGCATCCCCGACGGTGCTGGGCGCAGCTCACGGATCCTGCAAAATGGCCGAGGCCGCCCTGGAGAAAGCGGCGGGCGTGGATGGGCGATGGCGCGAGGCCAAGGATTAAAATAAGCCCAGGCAGCTCTTCCCCAACGTCGTCTCCCCATCCGCTTGTGAATCAGAAAAGCACTGAAGAAAGCGAACTGGAATGCAAGCTGACACATCCGGCCACCTGCAGGCTCGAATCAGCAGAACCGCAGCGGCGCAGCGGCCATCGGCGCCTCATTGTCCAAGAACAAACAAGGACAGATTGAAATCACAACTCTCCCTTGTTTGGAGAAAGGCACCCAAAAACAGCCGGGTTGGGGGTTTCATTGTTCGTCAAAAGCGGGCAAAGTTGGAACGGGTTCAAATTGGACTCCCACCCACCCCCGCCGCCCCAAACGCCCGCCAACACAGGAGCGCCAAGGCAGTGGGGCAGAGCGGAGCTTCCTCTGGATGAGGCCGCTCTTGAACCTGGGGCTTCTCAAAGCCACTGCCCGGCCCCAGATTCTCCAGGAACCCCAAGGGCATGTGCAGAAAGAGAAGCATGCATTTCTCTGAGACGGCTTGAAGGCCAAGACAAGAGGACAGCACATCAGGTTAGGGGGCAGCAAGATTGGGGGCCCAGATGGCGCCTGACAGCAGCCCCGTGCCTTCCAATGGACCCACTCCAACCACATCCAAAGGGGAGGGTGCCATCTCCATGTCTTTAAAACAAGATGTCACATTTATGACCGGCCCTTCCCCTAAGGCAAGGGTTCCCAAGCGTGGGCCGCCAGATGTGGATGGACTACAAGCCCCATCACCCTTTGCCATTGTGGCTGGGGATGATGGGGGTTGTAGTCCATCCACATCCGGGGGCCCACGCATGGGAACCCCTGCCCTCATGAGCTCAGGGTGGCATGCCTGAATGGGGTGACTCCCCGCTTTATTCCTCACAGCCACCCTGTGCAGGAGGCTGGACCAAGGAAGAGCAACCCGCTCAAGTTCCATGGGCGGAACAGGAATTCGAACCCAGGTCCTTTTGTTCAAGTTGAGCACTCTCGGTAGTGCTCAGCTGCAGGCAACCGCTGGCCGGGAAGGAAGCCTGTCACCCAACTCTCACCTCAGGCGGGAGCTTGCTAGACGGGCGTCCGCGACCCCCTCCTCTCCCTGCGTTCCCACCTTACAGGGCTGCTGGGAAGACTCCAAGGACAACGTGCTACAAAGCGCTGGGCGGATTTGAAAGGGGCTGTGCAAACCCTAAGCATCACCCTTGCCGCCACACCGGCAGACCCTAGGCGGCCTAATCCTGTCTCCACCACACCTTCGCCTGCTTCTCTCTCCAGCCCCAGCAGGCCAATTCCACCGCCGTGTCCCACTTTGCAAAATGGAGCATGCGGGGCGGGGGGGGGCGGGGAAGCGAGCAAGTTTCCATTGCAGGAAGGCTGCAAGAAAGTTAATTAGCCTCTAATTACAGCACTAATTAACTAAAATACTAATCACCCTGACAAATCATACATTAGTATCGGCAATTGCTTCCAGGATTAGCATGATAATGCTTTCCCTTTGCTTTATCAGAGGGAAAAGGGTGGAAAGTAGTCATTAATAACCATCTGCAAGAGCCATTCATATATTTCTTTTATCTGTTGAGAAGGGTGGGAAATTAGAGAGAGAGAGAAGGATGTATAGTTCCCAAGCAGATTTTAAATGTTGCAAGTGGGGGTGGGGTGTAGGTTTGAGCAGAATTACCAGAGCTGAGCTATTCGGATCATCACATGGGTTGGGCTGTACCACTTGTGACCGCCAGTGCAGGAATCACAAGTTTGAATACTCTTGTGTTGTGGGGTGGGTGGGTGGGGGGTAGATAGAGACAGGCAGGCAGTAGCCCTGAACACAAAATTCTCCCATGTTATTCTCAAGTGGTACAGTCCAGCAAGCAGCCTCCAGTGGTACAGCCCAGCAAGCACTCTATAACATGCTGTGTGTAACTCAGCTCTGATTCCTGTGTTATTCCCCTCAGCAGTGTTCCCTTTAAGGTGTGCACATGTGCACACACTTGCAACCTTTTGGATGTCTGCTCAGACTTTTTAGATGTCTGCTCAGTTAGTTTTAAGTCCTGCTTAGGTCAGGAACATAGGAAGCTGCCATATACTGAGTCAGACCTTTGGTCCATTTAGCTCAGTATTATCTACCCAGACTGGCAGCGGCTTCTCCAAGGTTGCAGGCAGGAATCTCTCTCGGCCCTATCTTGGAGATGCTGCCAGGGAGGGAACTGGGAACCTTCTGCTCTTCCCAGAGCGGCTCCATCCCCTTAAGGGGAATATGGAATCAGGAAAATTCACCCCATTCTGAATGCACATGTGCACATACTGCCTTAATACTGCTGCTCAGAACAAAACTCATTCTGCATACAGATGAAAAAAATTAGAGAGAACACTGTCCCTCAGCACCCCTCCCCTGCCCAAGCAAGATTTAACATCTTGAGCACAGCATGACACCCACATGAAAAACTTCTTGACACCCTAGGTTTCTGGGTTTGGTGAGGGTCTTCCCCATAGCTGTTGTCTTTTATTAAATCATGCATGCAGATTGCACATTCGAGTTGCAGAAGGAGCTATGGTGGCAATAAAAGCCAAGGTATTCAGAAGCTGGATGGATGGAGAGGAGCGCCCTTTGGGCTAAGGATAGTCCTGGTCTCATCTATCCAAAAATAAAATAATTTTGAAAAAGAGCACCTTTCCTGTGGCTGCATACCTGGCTTTCACCACATGGGGGCACATTTACGCAAACAAGCGGCCACAGAATTGAATTTGCAGGCACTTCCTCACTTTCTGGTGGAAACTCCCTCCAAGAAAATAACCGGCATGAGGGTATCTCACAGAGGAGACACGCTCTGGCACTTTCAGTTCTTTCACCCACAACCACACCATGGAATCATGTTGGAAAGAGGAGCCTCCCACTGGCTTTTAAGTCACGGCTGCTGCCGCCCACTTCCTCTGGGCCCAATCCGCATCACCGCCTAGACGGAAGGGGCAAAGCCAGCAGCAACTTCTGCTCCCTCCCGACACCCCTCCAAGCAACTTGCTTGGAAGAGGTGGGCGAGTGGGTAGAGCAACAGCAATCAGGGCAGACATGCTGGCACGCCCTGAACTTTTTACGGACGAGACCTCTCACCTGAGGATGTAATTCACCCAAACCATGTTCTTCTCACTGGGGTTCTTGACGTTGACCGAGATGGTGGCACAGGACTGGATCCACACAAAGCCCCCGTTCTTCTGCAGCCAGCGGTAATACCGGGTCACCACCTGGCCCTTGTTTAACACTAACGGTGGAGGAGAAACAGAAAGCAGGTGACTCCTACTTCTTCTGTTTGTTTTAATCAGAAATTGCAGTCTCTACCCAAAGAGCTTAGAGCCAGGGTCAGCTTATCCCAGAGGCAGGCAGGAGGTCGATCTCCTGGCAAAACGTGGAGTGACTTGCAGTAGGTCAGCCAGTGGGCCAGGGAGCTTTCCAGATTACCCACTACAAGAGAGGTCAAATGCTTCAGCTTGGCAGATCGCATTCAAAACGTAAATAAAGGGTTGAAGCTGTTTGTTGCGCAAAGCCACCAGCAGGGGGAGCAGTCTTTTCTAGCTTGCGCAAAATTCCTACAAGGGGGAAATAGGGGGTTTTGGGGTGGGTGGGGGGGTGGGGGAGGGATTGCAATACACATGCACTGGTATGGGACTGTAACACCGCAATAAAACCCGAAAGGCGGCATTGGAAAGATCAACGGCACCTTGCTGACAGCACAAGGACTGTGATGCTGAAACACAGGCCGTAGGGAAGCACACTTGGAGGACACGTCGTGACACTGTTGTAGCGGGTAACCTGGAAAGCACCCAGGTCCCCAACTGTTTAATACTGGGAACAACATGACGTATCTTTCCCATCCCACTGCATTAGGCTGCTGAAACAGAAAGCTCGGGGGAATGGGTTTGTGTGTGGAAGGACTGTGAAATACTCAGTCCTGCTCCTGAAAACAAATCCCTGTGTCCAGCATGTGTTCAGAGACACCCCACTGCTTAACTGTGAGTCTCTGTCGGATGTTCCAAGCCACCTGTTTTGTATGTGAGTGTTGTGTACACTGCAAGTCTAAATGCTTCCCCAATTAGAAACTCCTTGCAGGTCCAAAACTAGCTCATCAAGGACAAAAACGAAGCCTCTTCCCCCAGACCTGCTAAGTTTGTTAACATGGAGTTTATCTTTCCAGGAGCAGCATTCAGTCATGCAACATGGATTACATGTGTGCATGCGCACACACACGTGTGCGAACACACACACAGTTGGAAGTGGTACAGTCCAGAAAGACGCGTTCCCCCTTGTTTTGCCAGTGGTGTAAAGCGGGTCCATTTACTAGTCTGACAAATGACAGCCGGAGGGAGGAGGAGAGAGGGATGGCAGCAGGGGGGCTGAGCAGGCCGGGCCAGGGTGCCTCAGGAAGATCCGGAAGCGGTTTAGCCAAAACTGCAAGCGGTGGGAGATTCTGGAGAGGGGCACGTCTTGCAAAACCAGAGGGAGAGGCTGTCACCACTGGGACAAGGGAGCTAGCGAGGGAGACGGAGGGGCTGCCCAGACTGGGCCAGGCCACTTTCCCGGCTGCCCAAAGAGAGCCTGCGTCCCTCCCCTTGCTCAGAGAGGCCAGGCCCACTGAGCGCTAGGAGCCCGGAGCGCTCCGGGGACAGGGCAGGAGACCAGAACGCTGCCTCCCCGCCCTGCTTTGGGAGCTTCCCGGAGACACGTTTTTTGGGAAGCGGGGGCCCCCCAAGACGGGCCTCTGCTCTGCTCTGGAGAGGGTAAAGCGCTGCCCAAGGCGGGTGGCTGGAGGCCAAACGTACAGTCCAGATGGCTTTGCCGGATGCCCTCCACGTCCTCGCCGTGAATGAAGCGGTAGCAGCTTTTGCCGACGAGCTCCGAGGGGCAGAGGTCCATGTAATCGCTGATCCTGGAAGAGGAGGAGGAGGAGGAGGGGAGCCTTGGTTGGGCTTCCAGCCTGCCTTGATCCCCGGTAGGTGCCCCCAGGAGGGGCCTGCCACCACTCAGTCACATCTACCCAGCCAGATAACTCCACACAACAAACTTGCTTCGAGGGCGAAACGCGAGCAGCCTGGTCCACCTCGTGTAGGGCTGGCAGCACCAGGCCAGCTCTGACCGGCAGTGGCTCCCCCAGGTTTCAGCAGGACCCTTTCCCAGCCCTACCAGGAGATGCGAGTGAGGACTGAGAACCAGGGGGCTTCGGCACGCAAGAGCGGGGGGGCCTTCCCCATCACCCGTTGCCCGACCCACTCACTGAAGGGGCCTCTGTCCTGCGTGCCCAGCACATACGCCACCCCTGAAGCATCGCCCTCCCCTCCTTCCCCGGAGGCTATTCTGGGACTTGAGCCCCAACCTCTCTTCCCGCCCCGAGGCTGGATGCAGGATGAAAAAGAGCAGAGCCAGAGACCAGAGAGGGGCCTGGAAGACGGCGAGGGCTGGAGAAAGCAGAAGCTTCCCCTCCAGAGAACAAGCCCACCCCCCACTTCACGTCAGAGGGCGTGCTGGGACTCTCCAGCCAGGCCTGCCACCCCACCCACCCCCGCCCCTGGGGCCGCCCCACAACCCACCTGCTCTCGCAGTACACGATCTGCAAGTCCATGTTGACCCGGAAGACGAACATGTGGCACTCAATGCGCACCTCGCTGAGGGTGGAGGGGGGCAGAGTGTGGGCCAGGGCGACCAGGCCCATCACGCGGCCCAGCACCGAGTGGGTGTGGGAGAAGGAAGGCAGCCGGGGGCGGAGGCGGCCCGTCACGTGAATCACCTGTGGGAGGGGAGAGAGAGGGGGCACACGCTGTGGGTCAACGGGGAAAGGGTCCACGTCTCATTTTTGACTGCAACGCTCAGGGTGTGGGGCAAGGAACTCTCCAAAGGGAGTGTGCAACGTTTGGACCATTGGGGGCTTAGACAGGGGACTACCGAGCCGGTGGGGGAAGCAGATGCACTTCCTTCCTTCCTGCCGTCCCCTCATGCTTGACATTTGCTGGAACTGACCGACTAGATTCCGGACAGGCCAGAGGGAGCCCTTCGCCACACCAGGCACTAGTAACCAACAGAATGGCCACACAGTGCCACAGTGACTCCCTGCCACTCGGTCACTAGCCTTAAAAGGCAAGTCGCCAAATCCGTGGAGGAGGGGGAGAGGCTAGTCTAGGGGCGTTGGGCCATGGGGGGGGGGGCTGTGCCAAACCCCCTTGCCTGGAGGCCTCTGAGCATCGGTTGCTGGGAGCAGCCAGGGAAGCCTGTGCCCTGGCTCCCCTGCTTGCGGGCTTCCGGCCGGGGGAAACGGGACTAGAAGGACCCACTTGGGTCTGGGCCCAGAGGGCTCTTCTTCCGTGCCGGCTATTAGGTGAGCAGAGCAGACCCTCCGGGGTCCGGGGCCCCACTTGCTGGGGAGCGCCCATGGCGGAGGGCGCTGGCCTTTGGTTTGGCAGGTGGACTTCTTACAGGCGGCCAGACGACCGCCGGAGTCCAGCAGGATGCTCTGCTCCCGCCGGGCTCTTGGAAACCTGGCCGGCAGCGGCTTCTCCAACAAAGCTGGGGCCCTCTGCGGGCACAGCAGCGGCTCTGCCCTGGACCTACAGCCCCACCCCGAGGGAGGCATCCCTGGGTCTCCCATCCAGGCGCTGACCACCCCAAGGCCCCCATGTGCCCTGGGGCTGCACCACTCCAGCCTCCCCGCAGAGGTCGGGCTGCAGCTGCCGGGATGTCCGGCCGTTGGCCACAGCGGCTGAGGATGTTGGACGCGGGGGCCCCAAAGCAGCTGTTGGGGGGCCCAAGCTGTGCCGCCCAGCCCCGAGACCCTGCCGGGGGGCAGCCCTCTTGCGTCCTTGTGGGCAGGCAGCACTGCTGGGAAGCGAGGGGGGAGTCGCAGGGACAATGCCTCCCTGCCCACCTCAGCTGGACGCCCCCAAGGCCAAGGAGGGGCCGCGGTACCTTGTAGCCGGACGTTTTCACGTGGAGCCCTCTCTTGGTCAGGGTGGATTTCAGCCGGATGAAGAAGGAGCGCTCCAAGGTATCGCCCTGGGCAGGCTGTTTGCTGGCAGGATCTAGGGCAGAAACAGGGGTCAGCATCACACGCCCTAGAGACAGCCGTCCCCCCGAAGGAAGAGGTGGGCCTGTCTCAGCCCCGAGAGGTGAAGACTGGAAAGTGGTGCAGGGACGAGGAGCAATGGGCACAAAGAAACGTGGTCAAGGTTTTTCATTTAGAGGAGGAGGAAGAAGGAGGTCAGACCAAAAGTGGCCTGAAAACTGCAATCATTGGCAACGCTGTGCGCAGTTCAGGTGAGCCATCTCCAAGAGGGAATCATAGGAAAGGTGCAGAAAACAGCAACGGAGATCATCATCCAACAAAGGAAAACGACCTGCATTCGGAACTGGCAGAACTCAGGGGCACCTAATGAAACTGATAGGCAGTCAATCCAGGAGAGACAAAAAGGGAAGTTTGCCTCCACACGGCACAAATGTTAACATATGGAACTCACTGCCACAAGAAGTGGTGACAGTCACTGGCTTCGATAGCTTTTAAAAGGTGCTTAACGGCAGGAAAAAAAAAAGCAGGAAGTCTGCCAATTACCAATCTAAAATATCTAGTTTTTCTGGAAAATACATTGTATATTAATAACCAGTGCCTTTCCCCCCTTTCTTTTGTTCTTTGTTTCTACCCCCCCTTTAAAAAAAAAAGCCATGGTAGCCAAATAGAACCTCCATGTTCAGAGGCAGCATACCTTGGGACACCAGATGCTGCGGACATGCAGTGCAGCTCCCATGCCCTGCTGGCAGACTCCTCAGAGGCCTCTGGTGGGCCATTGTTAGCAGACGGGCTGCCGGCCTAGATGAGCCCTTCTCATGTTCTTATGAGAAAACACCAAGGGCGGACTGCTTCTCTTGTATTCTCTTTTACTCTCCAGCTCCATATAAATCTTTCACAAGTTCCCCAGATAAAAGCCGAACAGGCGGATATCAAATGAGCAAGGAGGCGACTCGAGACGCCGCTTCGTTCCTGTGTCGGTGTGTCCTTTGCTCCTCCAGGCGGGAGGAGCAGGAAGGCGAGAGGGGTTTGGAGCCAGGCCAGCCAAGGGACCAGCAGCCAGTGAAGACCCATCGCTTGCCCCAAGGCAGCACACGGGAGTGCCGGTGACCCCCGTGGGGTTACTCGAAGGATCGAGACCTTTGGGGCAAACCAGCAGCCCCACTGCCGGCTTCCTTTGAGTTTGGGCCACAAACCAGCCTGCATTGGTTCACACTGGGAGCCAGCCCAGAGCGGGTGGGAAGGGACATTCGACCCAGACCCGGAGGGCTGCAAACCTATTTGCATGAGGGAAGCACCGGGACGAAACCGCCAGCCAGAGGCTCCCAACCTGTAAGTCCCCAGCAGTGTCCCCTAGAACAGGGATTCCCAGATGTTGTCAACTGCAGCTCCCATAATCCCCAGCAATACTTGGGAATCCCTGCTGCAGGGAACACTGGTCCCCAGATGTTGTGGGACTACAACTCCCATTGTCCCCAGCCGCCATTGTGGCTGGGGGTGATAGGAGTTGTAGTCCCATAACGTCTTTTGACCCAGGGCTGGGAACCCCTACCCTGGAAAAATGGTGCTTGGACTCAGCCCTTCGGCTCTTTCTCCCCACTGAGCAAAAGGAATGAGAGAAAATGCTGATATTTAGAACTTGGCGGCTGGCTGCATGTGGAAGGTCCCAGGTTCAATCCTTTTGGCTCTCCAAAAGGAATGGATCTAGGCATATCCCTTTGGGAAGGGTCTGATCTGGCATGCAGGATTCTGGCTTTTCGGCTTTGGCTTGGAGAGGCACCGTCTGTGTCTGGGAGGACAGAGAAGAGGCAGCAGGCTCAGGCTGCAGCTCTAGGGAGGTTGGGGCAAGAGAAGGAGAATGCCGAGATCCCAGATTCCAAGCCAGCACAGCCTAGTGGTTAGAGGAGGACAAGCTGCCTGGCTGGAGAGCACCTGGCTTCCCTTTCGCTGATCTGCCTCCTGCTGTCAAGAAGAAATTGGTGCTAGATAGACAGACATGTTGCTTTAGAAATTAATTGGCTCTGCTGGCTTTGGATTAAAAAAAAAATGCATTTCCTACCAACTCTCTGTGGAGGGGAGTGCTGGCCAGTGGCTAGAGCTTACAAAAAGGTAAGGGGGAGTCCCAATTATGCTCTCCTGCTCTCTGTGTGGAATCCCGTCTGCACCTGCTGGGCTCTCTTGGCAAGCCAGATCGGAGTAAACGAAAGACGGGGAGAGCAGGGGAGGGAGATGGGTTTGCAGGCCTGGCCAAATGCTTTCTCCCTGCACGGGTCCATAAGAGGAATTCCCAAAGCCGTCCCGAGGAGAAAGACGTTCCCCAGAGGGAGGTGCAGAACGGGAACAGTAGAGAGACGGGGCAGGGGGCAGTCGGCGTGGCACAGAGGGGGACAGGCCGGGCTGTGATCCTGGACAGAGGACTGGCCACGGGGAAGTCAAAGGAACTCAGGAAGCTGCTGCCTACTGAGTCAGACCATTGGCCCATCTAGCTCAGTACTGCCTACTCTGACTGGCAGTGGCTCTTCAGAGTTTCAGACGTGGGTTTTTCCCAGCCCTATGGCACAGCGGGAAAATGCTTGACTAACAAAACAAGCAGAAGGTTGCCAGTTCGATTCCCCACTGGTACTATACCGGGCAGCAGTGATCTAGCAAGATGCTGGAAGGCATCGTCTCATACTGCATGGGAGGAGGCAATGGTCAACCCCTCCTGTATTCTGCCCAAGACAGCCACAGGGCTCTGTGGGTGCCAGGAGTCGGAATCGACTTGACGGCACACTTTTTACCTGCTCCCTGCAGCTGGTTTGGAAGGGGACGTGGCGCCGAGAAGCCCAGTCTGGGAACTCCGACGCCTGCCGCTTCTCGCCTGAGCCCAAATGCTGCTGCCCACTCAAGTGGCCCAGTGGCCCTACCTGGCTCAGGGGCCTCCAAGAGCCCAGCAGAAGAGGCAGCAGTGGCCAGGCTGGACGCTTTCGGGAGGGCGTGGTAGGAGGCCTCCGAGGGCGGCTTCAGGCCCAGCTGCTCGGCGACTTCCGGGTGGTCCCCAGGGTGGACGTAGTCAAAGATGCTGCTGCCGGTCAGCTCCACCTGGAAGACAAAGGCCGTCTGGGCACGTCAAAGGTGGTGTCTGGAGCCCCCTCCGGCATCTGAGCGGCCCCTGAGAACCTCAGTATTCAGTGGAAGAGCATGGCCATTGGCCATTGCAGCGGGGGATTATGGGAGTTGTAGTCAACACCCTCCTGGAATGCCTGCTCCAAGGGCCAGACCCAGGCGGGAGAACCTAGAGAGAGCCACAAAACAAGGAGGCCAACTGGGGTCCTCTTGAATTCCCGGGGTGTGTGTGGGGGGTGTGTGTGCTGCCTTTCTGTCCCCCCAAAGGCAGTTTGAGACCACCCTTCAGCAAATGCAACAGCAGAGCGACGGCACCTTAGAAATAAAAATGTACAAGCACAAGTACAAGAGCAGAGCCCAGCTCGGGAATATGTAGGGAACAGCAGGAGGGCGGTTTCAGTTCTGTGGACCAGGCGCTTTGGAAACAGGAGGGTCTTGACCAGAGACCGGCATGCGGCGGGGAGCCCAGGTCTGGCTCCCGGCAGCCTCTCCAGGCCGGGCTAGGGAACACTCCCAGCAGCAGAGGGGGGCTGCCTTCCACCCAGTGAAGCCCGACCCGTGGTCTACCCAGACTGCCAGTGGCTCTCCCAGATTTCAGCCAGGAGTCTCTTCCAGTTCCTACCTGGAGATACCAAAGACTGAACTGGGCACCTGCAAGCCAAAAGGCCGCTGCAGCGGGGGGTTATGGGAGCTGTAGTAGTCAACACCACCTGGGAATCCCTGTTCCAGCCGGTCTGGACCTGCAAATGTTCCACTCCTTGCGTGGTGGGGGTGGAGACCGCGGGCGTGTGCAATGCCTCTTCCGGAGCCCTCCCTCCACTGCAACTCCTGTGCAGCCCAGCTCTCCCTGTGATTGCCGTCCTCTCCTGAACGGGGTGGGGGTGGGGGTGGGGGTGGGAGAGAGCCCCACGGCTGCTGCTGCCGCTGCCACCCTGCCAGCCGACCCCCGCAACACCTCATTAGCATGCAGACGGCCAGGGAGCTGCATCGCTGGATTTGAATACTGAAGGTCAAAGGCTCCAGGTTAACGTTTCCCACATCATAATGAAGTGGGGGGGGGATCGATAAATAATAATGCCGAGGTATTGGCTTCCCCTCGCACACAGGGTCAGGTGCATTTAAAGGAGCTGCTCCTCATTAGAGATGCACCAGCTCCCTCCAGTTTGATTGAAAGAGCAGAAAAAAAGACAGAAAAGGAAAAGGCGGAGGGGGGGAAAGATTGGTTTAAAGAATTTATATCCTGTCCTCCTTCAAAGGGAACGCAGGGTGGCCCAGAATGCCGAGCCCCCAAATGCAATTCAAAATGCAATCATTGATGATTATTTATTTCAAATCGATGAAAAGAATATGAATAAATACAATGGTGGGGGGGTGGGGGTGGAACAGCTGCATAAAATCACAGGCTTGGTTTAAAGAACGGCAGAATGCAAAATCCACACCGAATGAAAACAGCTGCAGCAACTCTCCAAGGTGGGGAAAGAGGGTGCCGGACGGAATCCCCTGGGGAAAGTTCCCAGAGATGGGGGGCCACCACCAAAGAGGCTCGGTCTGTAGTGCCTGCCAGAGAAATCACAATGACAGGCATCCCAACAAGCGGATGGCTGGCTTGTCTGGGAGCAAGTGGATATAATGCTCCCTGCACCCTACGGAGTCCACCACTTCTGAAGAACAGACACGGGTTTAAAATGGACGGCTGGCCTCACCCCTGCATTCTGCACGGCACCAGGTGCGGCCTCTAGAGAGCCGACATCTGGAGGCCAGGCGTGAACATCAGGGGACAGAGGCAGCCCTCACGCCTGGCTCGCACACGGACCTCGGGGCCAGGCGGCTGCGTGAAGAGGGCTGCTGTTCTGGCCCGACCCAGCCGGCCCTGCTGCTTCTAATATCGTCTGCCCTTAGAAAAGCAAGTATTTTCCCAGGGAGGGAGGAAAGGAGAACCAAGGCAGGCGACGACGGAGAGAAAGAGGAGTCCCCAGTGCACTGAAGCGGCTGCGGAAAGGAGGTGCAGGGAGACGGAACGTGTTCAGGGACACACACCCCACCACCACCCCCCTGGTCCCACCTCTCCACTCCCAGGAAGCAGAAGGGATAACCCTGCAGCAGCCCTGATGTAACGGGATGCAAGAGTCACCTTCCTCCCCCCAACACACACACACACACACACCCTCCGCCTCTCTCCTCGGCCCCCGCGGCAAGGTCTTCTCCATCACAATTTAATGCCATATCAAAGGCTGCCTTCTCCTTGCCCGAGGTTTGCTCCAGGTCTGGAATCTCTGCCAGAGAACAGGTTGAAAGTGCCCAGTTCGTCAGGGGAGGCCTCTGGGAGCCCCAATCCCCTTGAACAGAGGAGCCGCACGTGTGCCTTACCCCCCCTGCCACACCCCAGCCAGACAAGGCGGGGGGGGGAGGGAGATCGCCCAAGGGGAAGGGGGCAGATTCAAGGCACTTTAAACGCTCCCACTAAACAAGGGAATACAAAATGTGTGCATTTTTTATTACACAACTCCTAAGATTCCAGGTCACTTGGATAAACATTTAGACTCCAAGCTGCTTCTGGCGGAAGGACCCAAAACCCAAACCCAAAATAAATGTTACTAATTCTTTGCAAAAATTAGTAGAAGTGAGGCCCAATCCTTTCCTGGATTAGATCCCCCACCCCCCCATCATTTTGCTGAGAAAGGAGGCATGTGGAGTGGATAACCAACATGAACATACGAAGGTGCCTTATACCGAGTCAAGACCTTGGTCCATCCAGCCCAGTACTGTCTACTCTGACCAGCAGTAGGTCTTCAGGGTCTCCAGTAGAGAAAGATCTTTCCCCTCCGCAGCTGCCAGAGATGCTTGTCACTGGAAAGGCCAAGGCTTGGATCCGGAACCTCCTGGAAGCTCTTCCCCTGAGCTCAACAACATACAAAGCTGCCTCCTACTGAGTCAGACCAGTATTGCCGACACTGACTGGCAGCATCTCTCCAAGACCACCAGCAGCCTTCTTTCCCATCGCTTTTCAACTGGAGGGGTGGGGAACTTGGACCTTCCAAATGCAAAGCACGTTCTCTACCACTGAGCAATAGTCCCTCTGCAATCCCACAAGCCAGGACTCTCTGGTTCTCTTCCAAACACTTGGTGAAGTCTGTAAACCAGCAGGTGAGAGCAATGGAGCTGGGGATGATGGGAGTCGTAGTCCAACATCATCAGGGGACCCAGGTTTGAGAAGCCTTGGGTTAGAGCAAAGGCTTCTGGGAGCTGAGACACCTGTGTCCTATTTTCCAGGGTCTGAGTGGGGCCATGCATGACAGGTAAGAGGGTTGGGCTCTTCCCAACTCCAGCAGGGGAGCAGAGTCAAGGCCACCCATCGACTCCCGCCTCTTCTGCCTCAGTTTCCTTTCCGGCAGCATCTTTGGAAACCGACAAGAGCACAAAAAGGGGCTTCACAAACAGCACTGCCCCAAACAAGAGAGATGTGCTGATGGAACCAGAAATCCATCACTTGCGCTGGGCCTGGTGCCAGCAGACTGACACCTCTTTAGCAACACAGCTCCACTCTCGAGGGTGTCCCTCGCCAGCCAGCCCCCCCCCCCCCGCTGCCGCCTTCATCCTGTTCTAATTGCTTAAGGGGGAATGGAAAGTTGAAAGGCAACGAGAGGGCTCAGTTGGGCATTGCACAGAGAGAAGCCCAAGCCATGGATTGGCTGGACAGCAGCGCATCTCCCTCTGCTGATATTCAAATCACACCAACAGGGCCCCCCCCCCCCCCGCCCGCCCGCATTTTCACATTCTTGCCCTGTTGTCAAGGTGAATTTTTAAAAAGCTTCCTTATATTTTATCAGCAACATTAAGCGACTTCCTGGTGCGGGCAGGGGACAGAAGCGCTTCGAGGAGGAGGAGGAGGAGGAGGAGACTCTGGCGGCAGGTTTCCGACTCATCCGGGGTTGCGAATCTGCCGTTCATGCAGGTTTCCCCCCAACCACCACAAGAGATGCCCATAAGAGCAAGCAACCAGGTGGCCAGAGCCATCACGGGTCGGTGCAAAGCACCCCTCGGAATTAACCGGCCCCCGGCTGGCCACCACATAACATTCAAACATGGTTTGCAGCTGCAGGAATGAACAGCCACATCATCAAGCGATTCCTCTGAAATTTAGGAGAGAAGCCAGGTCAACTTCGCCACGTCGATCTGAAGCAGATACCCCATTTTGTCCTAGTCTTCTGGTTTAATGCAGGGCTCCTCCACATTGGGTCCCAAGATGCAGAGGTGCCCCTGGGTAATTTTGGAGCCTGGACCTCAAGGCCTTTGCAGGGCTCCTCCCCTCCCCTGCAAATTGAGCATCATCTTGCTCGGCCAGGTGACCACACCACCCAGGACAGACTAAAGAGGATTTGGGGGCCCCCGGGGGCTATGCAGGCCCTGGACTTGGGCCCAGAAGTCCAAGGGTGAGAACGCCTCTGCCTAGATGCTGTTGGAGTACAACTGCCATCGCCCCCTGCCACAATGGCCTTTGTGGCTAGAGATGATGGAAGTTGTTCAACATCTGGGGACGCCAGGTGGAGAGCCCCTGGTTTAATAAGTCGTGACAAAATAATAATAATAAACATGAAGTATCCCCCTGCTGGGTCAGACCATCTAGCCCAGCATCCTGCTCCCATAGCAGACACCAGATGACCCTGGGAAGCCCACCAGGAGGGCAGGAGGCCACAGCTCCTTCCTGCTGCTGCTCCCAGCAGTGGGGATTCTGAGGTAGACTGCCTTTAAATATAGAGGCTCTACTTAGTAGTTGTCCTAAGGGCAGGCCTACTCTGGCCCTGCAGCTGCTGTTGGACTACAACTCTCATCACCTCCTGCCACAGCAACCAATGATCAGAGATGATGGGATCTGTAGTCTAGCAACAGCTGTAGAGCCAGAGTTGTGCAGCCCCATCCTAGACTATCCTCCATTAATCTATGGAATTTGCTGGCACCGGATGCGGGAATGTTTGCCAGCTCTGATGGCTTCAAAAGAGGATTAGACAAATCCAGAGAGTCACTGAGCATCCCTGTTGACTAGGGAGTAACAGAAGCTGGACTAGACACAGACCTCTGGCCCAATCCAGCCGGGCTCTTCCTATGTCCTTTTCTCCAGGGAGGAGAGCTGGTCTTGTGGCAGCAAGCATGAATGGTCCCCTTAGCTAAGCAGGGTCTGCCCTGATTTGCATCTGAATGGAAGACACCATGTGTGAGCACTGTCAGATATTCCCCTTAGGGGATGGATGCATGTAGAGTTCCAAGCTCTCTCCCTGGCGGCATCTCCAAGGTAGGGCTGAGAGAGACTCCTGCCTGCAGCCTGCGAGACGCCGCTGCCAGTCTGGGTAGACAACACTGAGCTAGATGGACCAAGGGTCTGACTCCATATATGGCAGCAGCTTCCTATGTTGGCCTAATCTCCTTTTCAAGCCCTCTAAGCCAGTGGCTGTAGCCATCCCTTGTAGCAGTGAGTTCCAGAAATTAATGAGGTGCTCTGCAAAGCTTCGGTGGCTCTTCCTTCTCACCTGTTCCGATTCTACTCAGTCTCTGAGTCCTTCTTGGATTAGGAGACGGAGAAGGGCCCTCCCCAGACACTCCTCGGCCCCCCAGGCACAAAGTTAGAGCCAGAAGGGGAGCAACCACAGGCCACACTCTTCTGCCAACAGCAGGAACTCTGGGCTGCAGGCCTCAGGGCAGGGGCTGGTTCTCAAAACTTGGGTCCCTGGATATTGCTGGACTACAACTCCCATCATCCTCAGCCATGGGATGATGGGCGCTGTAGTCCAACAACATATGGGGAGGACCAGAGTTTGAGAGCCCCTGCCTTGGGGGCGAACAACCTGTGAAAGGGAGCCCTGACGACCCCTTCTCCAACACCCTCGGGAAGGGCAGGGAAAGGGCAGCGGCCTCCAGTGCAAATGGCCTTCTCTGGAGGGTGCTTTGCCTGGGACCCGGCTTACCCCTCAACCACTCTGAAGAGTCCTCCTGCAAACACCCCCCACCAAAAAGATGCATCTCACCTCCCCCCCCCCCGACCTTCCCTCGCTGCAGTCCATCAATCCCTGCTTGGAAGGAAGGCTGATCATCAATTATCAGACAAGGCACGTTAAAAGCGCTTCATTTGTAGCAGAGATAATTGCCACAATTAATTATTCATGAGGCAAGGCCCGAGCGCCCAGAAGCACCAAAAAACAAGCCCAGCTTTCTCCACCACCGGCAGGTGAGGCCCAGAGAGCTCAACACAGCGGTCAGCCACGGCTGGGAGGCAAAGAGGCCGCTTGGTGCCGATGATGATGATGATTTCATTTTATATCCTGCTCTCCCTCCAAGGAGCCCAGAGCAGTGTACTGCATACTGGAGTTTCTCCTCACAACAACCCTGTGAAGTAGGCTAGGCTGAGAGAGAAGTGACTGGCCCAGAGTCACCCTGCAAGCCACATGGCTGAATGGGGATTTGAACTCGGATATCCTCTGTCCCAGTCCAGCACTCTAACCACTACACCAGGCTGGCTCTTGCATCCCAGCCTGAGGAAGCACTCTGTGACATTCAGGAACTTGCACTGACCTTAGCTGGCCCAGGGGTAAAAGGGGCGGATAGATCACTGCTAAGGGAAGAAGTCTCTGACATGAGGCCTCATCTTTCCCTGCTGTCCTTTTCTGTGTGCTTGGCTAAAGCGGATTCTCAAACTTGGACACCCTCCCCCAACCAATGCTGCTGGATTACAAATTCCATCACCCCCTGCCTCAATGACCTGGATGATGGGACCTGTAGTCCAACAAAATCTGGGGACCCAGGTCTGAGAACCCTAGTGCTAAAGGAAAACAGCCATTTTAAACACACACACTCACACACACACTCACACCAGTTTTGCACTTGTGTATCTGCAATTTTTCCCCCTTTTTAAAAAAAAAGATACGCCGCCTTAAAAATCTCATCCTTTCCTCCTGCGTTGCCAAGATTTCACTTTGGGTCGGAGACAATAAGGTGTTTCCCCGGGAGCCGAAGGCAATTTGCAGGGAGGCGTGGGTCACTCCTCCAAGCACCTAATCTCTTCCCCTTAAATTTCTGTCTACTGCAAATAGGTTTTGCAGGTTGCGACACGGTCTTTAAAGACCTGCCCAACCTGTTGGACCAGAGGCAACCATGGGACAAAAGGAAGGTGTGCATGCACCATGGGAAGGGAAGCCTCTCTGGGCCAGAGGACAGGTTCCATTCATGCATGTGTGTTTATCAGAGATAAACCCAGACGGGGACGGCAGGGAGGAAAGATTGAACCCCTTTCCCGCACGCTGAAGCCCCAATGAAAGTGTCCCCTCCTCCCTCTGAAACTGCTATCCATCCTGGGAGGAAAGGTACCGTTTTGGTGGGAGGGGTTGG
This sequence comes from Hemicordylus capensis, assembly GCF_027244095.1. Taxonomy (NCBI): domain Eukaryota; kingdom Metazoa; phylum Chordata; class Lepidosauria; order Squamata; family Cordylidae; genus Hemicordylus; species Hemicordylus capensis. The sequence continues at coordinate 27,523,661 of NC_069663.1, read as the reverse complement.
AAGGAGGATTCAATGCACCCTCCCCAAGTCACCCTCCGATGGCTGCCAAGCCCTGCTAAGTGGGCCACGAGGCACCCTTTCAAGTGGCGGCTCCCTTACACGTGGAGCAGGAGCAGCCATCTCGACTTGGCCCAGCACAAGCCCTGGCCCCCAGGGGCCGTTTGCTCCTTTGACTCTCTCTTTTGCAAAAGGGACCCACCTGCTCTCTCCTTTGGCTAATAAACCGCGGCGAGAACCTGTTTGTTGAAAAGCTGTGCATAAATGTTCCAAATAACACTTGAGCCAAACAAAAACAGGGTATATACAAGTTGTAAACAACAGTATTTAAGCTAAACACAGACAGGGAGGAGGTACACATTTCACATAACATGTTACAGTTCAGCCCTCTCTTGAACCACTTTCAACTCCCTTAAAAAAAAAAACATGGTCCATCTGCAGCATAAAGATCACTTCTGGACCCAAGGAACTCTGTCTTTTGACTTGTAAACCCTTTCAAGGCGGCTGGCAAAGCATACTCAATTAGAAAGAGCGACCAAGTCATTAGATGCAGCGGGAGAGACACAAAACAAGAAAGCAAAAGAGGAAAGAACCACCAGCATCAAGAGCAGCGAAAAGCAGATCCAGCTCAATAAAACAAAGGGGGCCTGGATGCAAATAAGAGGAACAGGACAAGCCTTGCCTAGTACCCAAAGGAAAGCAGAGTTCGTACCAGGCAAATATGCCCGGGAAAGAGTTCCTGAGTTTGGGGGCCACCACAGAAAAGTCCCCTTCTCCAGTGGTCTTCACTGGCGGGCAGGTTCATGCAGAGAAAGGAAGTCCCTTAGATACTCTGTTTGACAGAGATCAAACAGCCTCCAGCTGGTATTTGGCAAAACATCATTAATCTTGGGGAACTCCCTGCCACAAGAAGTGGTGAAGGCCACAAATTTAGGTGGATTTAAAAGGGGATTCGACTTTTGCCAAAGAGGAGGAAGGGGTATTATCAATGATAGATAGTTTGGGGTTTTGTTTTGTTTTTTGGCAATCCTTAATTTATTTATTTTTAAGTTAAATAGACGAGTGTTTTAAAAGGTCATAACCAGCAAGTCACAGATGAATTGCCCTTCGCAGTCAATCCAGTGGCACTTTGCAGCAGGCTGCGAAGTATTTTTCAGACGGCAGGTTCGCTGCCTTCCCAACGCCGCAGACAACCCTCTTGGCTATTCCCAGCGCAACCCGCTTGCCCGCATTACTCATGCGCCATACATCTGCCCACGTGAGTGGGATTTTATTTCCAGTCCGCGCATGCATTATTCACCTTTTAGTACACAGCTCACACAACTCCTACCTGCGAGAGCCCGAGGTAAATAGACACCGTCTCCGAGATGTAAAGGAATTTTCCCTCCTGGTTCAGTGCAAACACGAACCCGTCCAGGGACTGTGGAGAGAAAGAACAGAAACAAAGCTTTTTAAAAAAATAGTATTTTTTAAATAATGCAGGTCACTTCTCTTGCCAGATTTGGGGGGGGGGGGGGAAGAGACGCGTCACACAAACACAGTTAGGGGGAAGACTGCAAAATCTTGCTTAGAAACTCTGGGGCTTTCTAAGAACCCCCATCCACCAAATCAAGGTTTGGGAAATAGGGTTTCTTGTTTAGGATAGCATCTCTTGCCCCCACTTGCAAAGAGCACCAAGATAGCTGCCACAGTCTGTTAAAAACCGGGCATGAAGCTTTAAACAGAACATGCAAATTAAAATTAACTCTCTGATTGCTGGTTTAGTCTCCCAGGCTGAATAATCAAAGGGATGGGAACCTTGACAAAGCCAACCCTTGCAGATGGCATGCCCTCTTTCCTTTCACCTAGGAGGAAACCGCTTTTGCTGACTGAATGTTATTTACAGAATATTTCAGAGGGGGGCAGGGGGTGGGGAAGAAACCCTGTCCCCTCAAGAGTTCTCTTCCACTGGAAGTCTGCAACACACAAAAGTACTGATTTCAGTTTAAATCAATGGATTAGAAGCAAGGTAGTTAATTAGCTTAAGAAACAGCACCGCCTCTTTGGTGGTCGGACCTGGCCAAGAGCATACACACACCAGCCTGAGCCAGACCAAGAAGTTAAAAACATGAATTAGGGTTGAAATGCCCCCCCCCCAAGAACTCCAGGATTCACCCTAACTTTAAGCATCTCACCCAGATTCACCCGGATTTAAGCTTTCCTTTAAAAAAAAAAAAGCTGCTAAGCTCTAGCCTTTGTAGAAGCAGAGTTACGGAGCAAAACGTGCCGTCACTCTTCTGCTCCAAAATTATTTTCAAGCCAATTTACATAATATGCAAATTAGGCACCCGGATTTGGGAAGCCAGAATCTGGCAACCCTAACACGAATGAAGTTGCCAAAAAGGAGTCCATGGCCCAGGCAAGTACTGCCTCCTCTGACTGGCAGGAGTTCTCCGAGGTCTCGGGCGGAGTGGGGTCTTTCCTGGCACCTGCTGTCCGAGATCCTTTTCACTGGAGAGGCTTGCAGGGCAAGGATACAAGCTGGGCCCTCCGGCACGCAGAGCAGGTACTTGACCACAGAGCAACTCAATGCTCACAGTTAGAAACTGGAGTTCCACATTTTTAATTTTGTGCCAAAGTCTGCATTGCTTACTTCACAGATCAGCTTGTTCGGGCAGCATACCCACTTTCCCCATTAGCAGCACCACCTGTACTCCTGTAACAGATCCTTGGTCCCTGTAGCCAGTATAACTGTATACCCTTCCTCTCTTTATTCCTGCCTGCACACCTCTCTGCTTCCACTGTTGTCCTCTCCAAGAGAGGAGAGCTGGTCTTCTCAAAGGAAGCATGAGTCGCCCCCTTTGCTGAGCAGAGTCAGCCCTGGCTTGCATTTCGAGGGGAGACGACATGCGTGAACACTGTAAGATATTGTACAGAGTCACTCTGAGAAGAGCCCCTGCCCGCTTGCATGCAGAAGGTCCCAAGTTCCCTCCCTGGCAGCATCTCCAAGGTAGGGCTGAGAGAGATTCTTGCCTGCAACCTTGGGAAAGCCGCTGCCAGTCTGTGAAGACAATACTGAGCTAGATAGACCCAGGGTCTGACTCGGTATATGGCGGCTTCTTATGTTCCTCCTTCCAAATGGCCAATGGCCATTCGGAAATCCCATGCACTCCTATGGCCCTTTGGAGGGAACCCGGGCTTTTCAGTGGGCATTCCCTGCCATTCATTTTAGTCAAGCATCCTCTAGAGCACCTGCTTTGCATGGAGGAAGTCTCAGGTTCCCTCCCTGGCAGCATCTCCAAAGAGGGCTGGGAGAGACTCCTGCCCACAGCCTTGGAGAAGCTGCTGCCAGTCTGTGTAGACACTACTGAGCTAGAGGGACCAATGATCTGACTTGGTTTAAAGCAGCTTCCCCTGTGTCAAGTCTTAGACTGTAAGCTCTTTGGGACAGGTACCTGTCCTCTCATACTTTGTAAAGACACAACACACACTGATGGTGCTAGATAAACAAAGATCTCCCTCCCAGGCCTAGAGCCCACACCCCTTTGAGTTTCACTCAGTGTAGGATCCCTTGGGAAGAAACAGAGAGGCAGGACAGGTGGATTTTGTTTCTAGATTCCAATGCAGAGGAAGAAGCACCTTCCCAGACAAGAGACAGGAGATATTAAGGCCAGCGCTGAATTCATTCCATGTTGCACAGAAAGCAGCAGAACGTGGTACTGGAATTCAGTTTCCCCAAGAATCTCCGCTCTGCATTTTTAAAAAATGAAGAGCAAAAACAAAAAAACAAACAAGTATCTGGCCCGCGTGATACTAAAGACATGCCTGGAAGTCAGAGAGCGACACCTGAGAAAATCTCCAAAACTGGTGGGGCTGCCAGTTGGTATCAATGGAGCCTCTCTCCCAGGAATAGCAGCAACTCTGGGGGAGAAGGAATTTCCGCTGGGGACACAGAGCAGGGAGAAAAGGTTAAATATCCACTAGATCAGCAGTTCCCAACCTGGGGGCTTCCAGATGTTGATGAACTACAACTCCCATCATCCCCAGCTTTGTAGGGATGCTTTATTGTAAACTGCCCAGAGACATGAGTTTGGGGTGGTATATAAATATGTTAAACAAATATACAATTGTTTGTATGTCAATTGTAAAATGCCAAGCATTTTTAAAGCAAACACAGCCCTAACAGCAAATATACCAACATCCAGAGGTAAGTTTTGGCATCGGGAACCGGTTACACAGCAGAGAGGCCCATTCACATCAAACCTGTAACAACTCTTTCTCCCGAAGATTCTCCAGCTCAGAGCTAGATTGCACAGGGTGGGATTTTCACCTGGTCCTAATGAAGCACCTAGAAGCAGCTGCTTAAACAGATGGGGACATCTGGAAATCTTTCCAAAATTGGGGCAAGGCCTTCCCCCCAAAAAAGGGAGAGGAGTTTCTCCATTAAGCTACTTGCTGGAATTCCAGGTGCTGAGCACAGACTGCCCAACAGACAGAGCTGCTTCCTGAAGGGACACACATGGGGGGAAAGCTAGGAGAAGACTGGAAGAGGGAAGTGGGGAAGAGCCTATGCCAAAAACTCCCCCCACCAGCTTCTCTCTCTCTCTCTACACACACACACACACACACAGAGGCAAGTGTTCCAGAACACAGGAAACAGCTCCCCGAAGAGATACAGGACGGAAACCCTGGATAGCCCTTTGAGTCTTACCATGGCAAATTTTAACCAACGCCAAAAAATGTCCGGCTTGAGTTTTGAGCCAAACTCTGGCTTTGGTGGTTTGATGCTGTCCCTTCCAAGGCAGCGTTTAAGATGTGCTGAACCCCACCCCTGCGCAAGATAGCAGGCAGGCAGGCAGGATTCGGCGGCATGTACAAAACAGTGGAATCTTAGTGCTGGAAGGGGCCGCGGGGGTCTCCTAGCAGGGAACAGAGAGCGTGTTCCACACAGCCACCCAGCCTGTCTTTGGAAGGCTCCAGCCATGGAGAGCTCACTACCGCAAGCAGCAGGCTGTTCCACGGCCCCGGCGGCTCACCCTGCTGCTCTCTCACCCAAATCTGCCTCCTTGGCCCTGCAACCTGTTGGCTCTCCACCTGCCCTCGGGGGAGTCCCGTACCTGCCCTCTGTGCCTAGGGATTCCGGCCACAACGCAGAGCGCTCTCTGCAAGGTCTGGGGGTCCACCCTACCCCCCTCACCGCAGGCAGGATCACTTGTGCCACATGGCCTCGGGACCACGACCCAGCCGTCTTAAGGGCCAAAGGGCACACCACACCCAGAGACATGGACAGCAACTTTTCCTCCTGGCGCTGGTTGGCAGGCAGGCTCGAAGGCGCAAGGGTCACGGTATCTTCCGCGGCGCATCCAAGACAAGTACAGGTGTGTCCCTGTCGCTCAGGCCGCCCCTCCTGGATCCACAGGCTCAGCGGGGGTGCCTTGTTATCCCACCCCCGAAAAGAGCTCACAGCCGGGCGCGGACCCTGCTCCCACGGCTTCTCCCCAGCCCCACTATCCGCTGCCTCCTCAACGAAGCCCATCATGGCCTGCGGCAACAATGCCTCTTTATCCTGCCGGAATATACTTGCACAATTACAGCATCCCCCCACCCCCTGCAAAGGAGCCGGGGGGGGGGTGTGCTGGGGGGGAGGGGAAAGAAAAGAAAAAGAGCAGGAGATGAATGGAACCGACAGCCGCGTTAACGTTCAGGCACGTTAATTACTGCTGACAGATAAAATTGCTTTTTTTAAAAAAAAAATCATCAAGTGGTTTCGATGAGGCGCTCGGAGGTCATTGCTGCGGCAATTAAACGTTTGACACCACATGACGCGGGACGTCTCTGTGGAGATGAGCGAGGAGGAGGAAGGCAGATCTTTGCCGAGAGATCCCTCGATTTATTTTGCTGGATTTAGAGGCCGCCCTGTTAAGAACGCTTGGGACAGAGGGGGAAAGCAGAGGGCAGAACCAGACCCAGCACTTCCTCACGCATGCCATGGAGAGAGAGAGAGAAGTTTTTCTGCCCCTCTCATAATATTAAAGCAGGGTAGGGGGGTGTCACCCAATGAAATCAATTTTGCAGGAGTTTCGAGACTGCTCCAAAAAAGGGGGCTTCTATCCAAAAAGCAAAATAAGTTTTTGGAACTCAGTGCCACCAGATGTTGTCCCCTGGCTTTGATGGCTTTAAAACAGCCACTGTTTTCCCCGACGAGGGGAAACACAGGGCCAAAGAGGAGAGGTTTATCAACAGCTATGGGCCATAAATGGAGCCTCTGTGTTCAGGGACAGTCTACCTCCAAAGAGCAGTTGGTGGGGAGCAACAGCAGGGGAGGACTCCTGCATTCATTGGGCTGGCCACCGCCCAAAGCGGGAGGCTGGACTCAATGGAACTTTGGTTTGGTCCCCCGGGGCCGTCCTCGTGATCCTCTGCCACTTTCGGCTGACTTTATCCTTAGCCTGAACAGCAGCCCAGATGGAGCGGCCTGGACTCTGGCAAGTCTCCATCAGGGAGGAGTTGCAGACCCGAGCAGGCAGTTCTCAGAGACACCGCCGGGTGATCCCTGGCCAGAGAGCCGCCTGGTCTGGGAACTGGAGAGGAGCAAAGCATTGGTGGGTGAGGAGACCTGGGCTCCATCCCTTTGCGGGGAGGGGCAAAGCTATGGAAGGGTCACCTTGAGGAGGGGGCTGGAGCCCGCAATGCTTCAGGAAGGGACTCTGCAAACAGCTCTCCGTGCAACCAAACACAGCGTAGCCAGTGCAGGCAAAAGGGGGGGAAAGCGATGCATGGGGAAGTGTGTCTGTCCTCTTGGGATGCAAAGGGAGTCCGGCAAACGGCCACATTTCGAGGGCTGGGGGGAGGAGTCTCTCTCTCCTCGACGTGGGCTGTGGGCCCACATGTAGCTTCCTGCCAACCAGCTGTTGAGACAGCCCCACCCCCACCCCACTGCTCTCTGTTGCACGCTGCATGAATCCCGCCAAATCGAATTCCTTCCCCATAAATCAGAATTAGTCCCACAAAAGCAGCCCTGGGGTGCAAGGCGGCCTCTTTGGGCGATGCAGAGGCGGCGGCAGGAGAAATCTATTTGGGAGCAGAAACGCACACACCTGGCCAAGGGGGGAGGCAAACCACGTTAGCGCCTCGGACGCCCTCTGTGCCGGAGCCCGGCCAGAAGCCGCTAACTCGATTGAGGCCACTCGCTGCCTTCGCTCCCAGCTCCAAACAGCTGCGCCAAGCGCCAGCAAAATTAGGTTCACACTGAGCTGCCAAGCCCAGCCAAGGCCTCTGCGTGCCACCCAGCTAATCCCCAGCCTGGCACTCGGGAGCGGGGAGATGGGGGCCAAGCTGCAGCTGACTCGGCTTTTTACTCCGAGACACCGTAAGGTGCTTCGAGACCATCTGGTCTATAAAGATACATATAAATACGTGGTCTATAAATATAAATATATTTCTGTGAGGAGGCAAAGCTTCCAACATGGGGGAGGACAGAGCTTCTTCCAAACAGAGCGGATTCCCGTCACTGGAGGCAGGGAGAAGAGGGGTCAGGACTCCTGCATTCTCTTTCACCCGCTAGGAATGCATTCTGCACATGCCCAGGGGCACACTTGCCATGATGCCCTCCTTTGGGAAAAGACAGATACACTGGGCAGCACAAGTCCTGCGCCGAGGAAAAAGCACTCTGCTCGACATGCCGGGATTGGGCGGGGCAACTGAAAAACAGAGTGTGGCAAGCTCGAGCCAGGAAGTTCTGCACTGTTCGCTGCTAATTTGGATGTCCAAGCTCTGGAAACAAACAAACCAGGGGGGGGGGAACCAGAATCATTGATTCATCGTGCAGAATAGCTCCTTTGCCAGGAGGAACAATAATAATAATAATAATAATAATCCTTATTTCCAGTGAAACCGATTGGCAAGAGATTCAGGACAGAGAACGGACAGTCCTCCTTCACGCAAGACATAATGCCTTTATGGAATCTGCGGCTGCATAATGGAGCAATGGACACTTACTTGGATAGCTTTGAATCGAACAGAGAAATAGGGTCGGCTAAATTCGTGGATGTCTAACCAAAGGCTTTTAGCCATGATGGATAAATGGATCCTCCATGTCCAGAGGCAGTATAGCTCTGGATGTTGGTTGCCAGGGAGGGAGAAACAGCAGGAGGTGCTGTAATGGTCACACTGTGGGAAGCAGGACTGAATGGACTCCTAGTCCGATCCAGCAGGATTCACCCGAATGCTTCATCTGTCATTCTCGTGGCATGTCCTACCTCTCAGGGATGCTGTGAGAGCAAAATGGGAGGGAGGCCATTGTGATTTGAAAAAAGGAAAGGGAACGCTGCAGATTAAACAGCTCTGGGGAAACCATGTTGGAAAGCGACGAGGGGATTTCCGGACATCTTCTTCACATGCCCCCCAGCAGGGCACAAAAGGCACGCAGGACCCGTCCCTCTTCTGGCTGCCACCAGCCAGTCCGAGCGACAAGGGCGGGCCTTGGCTGGGGATTGATAAATTGCTCTTTAAAATATTACCATATGCCACTGCTGATAATTAGCCAACAGCCTCGGGAGACAGCTGTAATGAGAGCTCTCAAGAAATAATTAGTCCGATCCGTCCCCTTCGCCGGCACTTGCCCTCAAATGTCAAGGCTCCCGAGCTCCAGGCGTCACCATCACGGTGGCAGCGCCTGGCACCTGGGGAGTTGCACATCTCCAGGGCTGCGCCCTCCTTCCCCCTTCCCATGAGGAGGCACCTGTGGATCACCGCGCTGAAGCTGGCCGGGCCCACGACAGGCAGAGAAAAGAGGTGGGGAGGGGATCAGGAGCAGCTCATCCAAATGGGGCGGGCGGGCGGGGGGGGCAAAGGAGGTGCAGCTGCCTCTGCTTCCTGGCAGCAGCCCCCGTGCTGCCTGCAAGCTGGCCACCCATCAGGTAGAGTCGCACTGTTAACCACGCAGCTCTACCTGATGAATGGCCAGCCTGCAGGCAGCGCACGAGAGAGGAGCAACCTGAGCTGCTGCCAGGAAACAGAGGCAGATGTGCTTCTCCTTTGCCGCCGCCCCCCCCCGTTAGGATGAGCAGGGGGAGGGGGGGCCACGGAGGAGAACTGAGCACTGCCAGCAAGACCCACAGCTTCCTTGGCTGCTCCGAATGGCTGCATGAATATTCGGCTCATATTCCCACCGGCGTGAGGATCCCCTCCTCCCGCCGAGTGCTGTCTCCTCCTCCTGGGCTCTCCCTGCTCCCCACAGCCCCACTGCTGGGCCACCCCATCTCCCAAGGCTCTACCGGACCCAGCCGTCTGCAGACCACAACCGACTTCCAATATTTATATACCACCTTTGAACAAAAGTCGTCAGAGAAAAAAACAGGGGTGGGAGTGGGGGTCAATAAAGTTGCTTCCCTGTCCGCCATCTAAAAAAGAAACACAAGAGAGACACCAGCAACAGCCACTGGAGGGGTGCTGTGCTGGGGGTTGGATAGGGCCAGTTGCTCTCCCCCTGCTAAATACAACAAGAGAATCGCCACTTCAAACCCTCTCCAAAGCCCTGGAGAGACGCTGTGGACCCAATCTGGGGTACCCAAACGCTGGACTACAACTCCCACCATCCGCAGCTGCAATGGCCATAGGGATGATGGGACTTGTAGTCCCATGCATCTGAGGACCCAAGAGCCCTTGGTGTGTAGGCAATCCTCAGCTAGATGGAGCCATGGCCTGACTCTGTATAGGGCCGTTTCCTACGTAACTTGTTCCTAGATGATGGCTGGAGAGCATCTAGGGTTGGCTGGCCCTCCCGACTGGCTACCCCACGAGACAGTGAGCAACGGGGGGGTGGGAGGTGCAGCGCCACTCACCTGCAGGATGTGACCCCCTAAGTGTTGCTCGAAGAGTTCAGTCAGCAGCAGACTCACGTTCCTCCTGCCGGGAGCTGCAAAGAAACCAAGAACCGGCCATCAAAGGTCCCATCGTGGAGGGCAGCCCCCCAACACCCCCCCCGCAAGTCACACCCTGCACAGGGTCAGAGGACACGTGGAGAACACGGCCCGTGGTGGGGCTCTCTCCCCGTTCCCTGCGGTGCCGGTGGCCAGGAAGGTGGAGAGCTGGTCTGGTGGGAGCCAGCCTGAAGGGTCCCCTTGGCCAAGCAGGCTGGGGCTGGGTTTGCTCTGGGGTGGGAGATCACACATGTGGGCCCCAGAAGAGATGCCCCTTTGGGGAAGGGGCCAGCCAGTGCTCACTGGAAGAGCATCTGCAGAAGGGTCCCGGTTCACAGCCTGGCAGCGTCTCCAAGGAAGCCTGGGAGAGACGCCTGCCCGAAACCTGGGAGAAGCCGCTGCCAGTCAGTGAAGACAATACCAAAGTAGACAGACTAAGGGTCTGACCAGGGGTGTAGCTATAATGGAGCAGAGGGGGTTAAAGAACCCGGGCCCTCCGCTCCGGAGGGGCCCCCAGCTCCACCCCTCCCTATTTTCTTTGTGATCGAGGGAGAGGGAGGGGCGGACACCATGGGCCCCCCTTCCCCCCAGCTACGCCCCGGGTCGGACTCTGTAGGAAGCTGCTTCCTAGGGCCCGAAGGCCACACTGCGCCAAGGCACAGAGGCAAACAGACAAAAGGTGTGGCCAGGTTTGGGACTGCCGGCCACAGCCTTTGCATCACAACCGTTGTGTGACCGTGACGTGGTCCTTAGCCGAGATTTCCTTCTTGCAAAGGGACTCGCCTCTTTGAAGACGGCCCGTCTAATCTAGCATCCCGTTGCCCACAGTGACCAGCCAGATGCCACCTCTGGGAAGCCCACAAGGAGGGCATGGCAGGCAGCAACCCTCTCCTGGTCCTAGCAACTGCTACTCAGTGGTGGACTGCTTCGGAACATGGAGGCTCAATGTGGCCATCATCAATCGCTAATTGCCAACAATAGTCCCTGTCAGTGTCCCCTCTAACAGGGATTCCCAGATGTTGCTGACTACAACTCCCAGCATACCCAAGCAAAAGCCATTGCAGCTGGGGATGCTGGGAGTTGTAGTCAACAACAGCTGGAGATCCCTGTTAGAGGGGACACTTGTCCCGGGCTTGTTTTATTTTGTTTTGTCTTTGTAAAAAGCAAAAAACCAAAGACCACGAGTTCTAAGCTTCATCCATCTTGCTTCAAGAGGGACCCTTCTCTGAGGGTCAGAGGCAACGTCTGGGCTACTGAACCAAGAGGTCAAAGGTTATATCTGGACACACACTCCCCCCCCCCCGCTCCTTGTTCCCGAAGAGCAAAATTTACACCTTGAATTTTACTTAAAAATCCTGTACGGGGAAAGGAAGGCGAAAGAGAGAGGAGAGGAGAGGAAACCACTGGGATTGTTTTGCCAGAAGTATCTGAAGAGCAAAGGAACAGATTGGGGGTGGGTGGGAAGGGACAGGCATCTCGGGAAAAGATTTACACAGTCGTTTGGCAAAACAAAGATGCGACCAAGAAGGACTCATCTCAGTTCTTGCAAACAGAAAATACACAGGAACACAAGGGGAGAAACACACACACACACACACCCGACTCCTCTCTTTACATGCACACAAATGTGTGTGTGTGGGGGGGGTGTATACATAAGCATGCACGCTCAAGCCCTAAATTTGGGATGGCACTAAAAGGCGGGCGAGGCACCGTACAAACAAGCTCCCCCCCCCCCCGCACTCTCACTCTGGGGGAAGACAAGGACGGAGCTGGGGGGCGAAGGGGGAGGCACAGGAAAGGGGGAAAAAGACAGGACACGCCATTGTGTTGTGTGCATTCCTGGGAGATGGGATTAGAATACTTATCAGCTCTGTATTCACAGCTCCCCAGCAAAGCTGAAAAGCTCACAAGACCTCGGCTTAACCTTCCTTTCAGCCCCTTCTCTCATTGTGGGACAGGACGGCAAACTTCCCTGCCTTGCAGGCGTTGGGGGGGGGGGGCGGGGGGGGCGGACCCTGCTGCCACGAGGAAGGAGGGAAGGAGATGGCAAGATGAGGAGCCATCGAGGAAGCGGCACCAGGAGGCCCTGCACGGAGCTGCTTTTGCCCAGACAGGAACAGCCAGGGAGTTCTGCCAAGCCCAACGCTCTGCTCCGGGGACATTTCAGGAGATGGACGGAGCAGGTGTGGGCAGAGGGCCTGGCAAAGGGACACAGGCAGCTGCCACATACTGAGTCAGACCACTGGTCTATCGAGCTCAGTACTGTCTTCACAGACTGGCAGCGGCTTCTCCAAGGCTGCAAGGAATCTCTCTCAGCCCTCTCTTGGAGAAGCCAGGGAGGGAACTTGGAACCTTCTGCATGCAAGCCCGAAGGTGGAATATAGGAAGCTGCTGTATACCGAGTCAGACCATGGGTCTATCTAGCTCAGTATTGTCTTCAGAGACTGGCAGTGGCTTCTCCAAGGTTGCAGGCAGGAATCTCTCTCAGCCCGATCTTGGAGATGCTGCCAGGGAGGGAACTTGGAGCCTCATTGCTCTTCCTAGAGCGGCTGCATCCACGGAGGGGAAGATCTCACACTTCTGGCAAGACTGATGCAAGCTATTTCAGTCCCCAGGTGGCAGATCCGGAAGACACCCTCCAACTCACAGCATGCTGGGCCCTATTCACAAGCTCAAGGGGTCTCTCCCTCAGTTCTCCAACTGTGACGGAGGCTTTCCACTCAGCAGTGAGGAGTGTGAGCATTCCATGACATCACAGAAGCCCAGCCAATAGTGGGAGAGGCTTGTAGGCCACAGGGCTGCCAGTATTTTAATATCTATATGGGTCAGTTGTCTCTCCCATTTTAGCTGCTACCTGACGCAGCTTTGCTTTGGGACAAGGCTGCCCTTTATTATTTTATTTATTTCTTTTTTACATTTTATATCCTGCTCTTCCTCCAAGGAGCCCGGAGCGGTGTACTACATACTTAAGTTTCTCCTCACAACAACCCTGTGAAGTAGGCTAGGCTGAGAGAGAAGTGACTGGCCCAGAGACACCCAGCTAGTCTCATGGCTGAATGGGGATTTGAACTCGGGTCTCCCTGGTCCTAATCCAGCACTCTAACCACTACACCACGCTGGCTCTCCAGTCATTTGGAAGCAAAGATCTCTCCTCCATGTGCTAGTTTCCAATTCAGCCCACCTTTTACCATCCTATCACTCAGCTTACTCTTCGCACAATTGTGGTGTCAAATCCTGTGGGTTAGCAGTGACATGGAGCTGAAAAAGCCCTTTTAAAAAAACCCTGATGATCCCCTAATTACAGATTACACAGCCAGCTGTTTGTGGCTGTTGAGTGGTGAGGGCACTCTGCACACACTCAGAGGCACTGTTATCCAAAATTATTGAGGACTTTTATTTATTTATTTGGCTGAGAGAGAGATTCCCGCCTGCAACCTTGGAGAGGCTGCTGCCAGTCTGGGAAGACAATACTGAGCTAGACAGACCAATGGTCTGACTCAGTATATGGCAGCTTCCTATGTACCTATGTTAAGAAGTCAACCCATGGCTTGAAGCATCTCCAACATCATACCAGTCTGCCACCCTATGCCAGAAATGGCCAGACCTCTGACTTGCAGAATTGACTTGCTTTCCCCCCTAGGGCAGGAGATGCCCATCATCCGGAAACCCAAATTCATCCAGCTCTGATCCCATCATCCGGCAACCCAAATTCGGGAGCCCTCATCCAACCAACCAGAGCTAAGTGCATGTGAGCAGCTCAGGGGAATAGACCCTTAAGTTACGGAAGAGGGTGCCTCAACCTAGGAATCTTTTAGGATCAGAAAAAGGGGGAAAGAGCTTTTTTGCTTTTGCTGCTGTTAAACAATTGTGGATTAATTGGGGCAAAAAGAGAGGAGGGAGAGAGAATCCTCTTCTCTTTCGATGCTCACTTTCAAGGAGAAATATTATTTTACAACGATTTTTTTAAAAAAGAAAAGAAAAAGAAAAATAGCTGCAGCACCACACAGACTCCGAGATGGCATTTATAATGGCTGTCTCCGTTATCTGTATGAATTTACTTGTAACTAACAAACAGAGAACTCCCTTGACAGACACTCGGAACAATACCGGCACTGCTAATTGCCGCAATTTGCTCTGTCATTTTCTTTAATTCCTTCATTTTTCCTCTCTTGAAATAACCCCGCGGGTCAGACAGAATGCTCCTATAATTAAAAGCATTTAATGTAAGAATTAGAAAGCTGCTAGGATTTCAGGGGAGGGAAGGGAGATGTTTAAAAAAACACGCGTGGCGGGGGGGCGGGATAATACAATTCCACCCCCCACCCCACCCCCGAAGTTTGCAAGTTGTCAGCTTTTTAAAGTCATAAAGCCTCCAGAAAACCTGAGCACCCTTTAAGATGGAAGCCTGCTGTCCAGAAGCAAGAGGACAGTGGAAGCCACCAGTGGTGGTGGAAAGGAACGTGGAAGCCAAGAGACCTGGGCTGAGAGGTGGTCAAAACACACGCACAGATGATGCAGCAGTGCTGAGGCGCTTGGGGACAACAGCCCAGCCGGGCAGCCCTCCTGTGCAAGCAAGCCCCACCCTCCCATCCCCAAATGTGCACAGAATTGCAGCCCAAAGCCATGACTTTGGAGTCGGATGCAGAGATAATGCCTCAAGTTATAGTCAAGACAGGCTTTGATTTGTATTGAGCCAAAAAGAAAACCCAGAGGAAATTCTACAACCTGAATCAATCAATCCAGGTAGCCGTGCAGAAAGCCTGGACTCTGGATTCATGTTGCCAAACCCCTTTTTCCCCTTGAAGAGTTCGGATCAAGGACTGAGGGTGGGGAGAAAAGGACTAGGCATTCAGCATAGGAAGGTGCCTGCACGAGTCAGACAATGGCTCCATCTGGCTCAGCCTTAGCGAGGCTTCCATCTCTCGTTCTGCATTCCAGTCCGTCAGGAGCCATGAATTCCCCAGGGACGATTGGGTGGAATCGCACTGGGGCCTTGGTGTGCCCGATCTGCAAAATGGGCATATTCGTCTCCTAAGGATGCTACTGGAACAGAAAACTGCCTGCCACTGAATCATCTTTAGAAATAATAATCCTCAAGAGGATGTGCTAGAGCTCAAAGGAACCCTGGGGAGTTGCTGCCAGTCCGTGAAGACAAGACTGAGCTAGAAGGACCAAGGGTCTGACTCTGAATATGGCAGCTTCCTATATATCTAGGCCTCCTGAGCATCCCAACATCTCACTCCGCTGCACCTGAAGGTCAAGCACTGGGGACCACCACACACCTTATGCTGAAAGTAAACCTCGCTCTGCAATCAAGTGGATATTCAGGAGAAGGGAGCTTCAGTCAGTTAGAACTCCCTGACAAATGTACCAACGACTACAAGGACTGTAGTACCATCAATAGCATTTTAGCACTGTTTTAAAACAATGATAATGTATTTTTTTTATTGATTTGCAGCATTGGAGCAACAGGATACTGACTTTGCAATCTGGGACCTCTTTTCTTAGTAGCCTGGGAGGATGAGAAAAAGGAATACATGCATATGCAATTTTTCAAAAAATCTCCATATAATCTTGAGGTCTAGTAACCTGCTTGTTTTAAACACAGAGAGAGGCAGAGGGACAGATGGACCCATAAGGTTTACAGAAGAGATAAACACAGCCCTCCATAAAGCCCAAGTGACAGAACAGTGACCAGAACACCAGAAAGGTACTCTGGAAGAGAAGCAGGGGCCCATGCACGGATCCTGCTCCTGGCACCATGAGTGCTATGCGAAAACAAGGCCCACAGTGGGGGAGGAAGGAGATGGGAGGCGGACAGAACACACACAATCCTCCTGCAATTCGCGTAGTAATTCTGTCCTGTCATCGTGAAATAATCACAATATTTCACCCTCCACTGGTTTTTAATCTCTTAAAACATGTTATTTCCCCTTTTCCCTCTGCGGCCCGGGGGAGCTTTATTTAAATATTTAATTTTGCTGTGCCAAAGAGGAGACCAGCAAGAGCAGAGCAGGGTTTTTTGGCTGACTTCCGGTACCCCGTGGGGCAGGCCTTTAACCCCCCGCCCCTGGAACTGAGCCTTCCTTCACTTCGAGAGAAAATGAAGGGGGGCACCCTACTGAGGATGGGGGCTAACCCTTCCCCCGCCCCGTGACCCCAGTCAACCAAGCCTGCTCCACTCTCCATCCTGGATTCGGCTTCGTTCTTGGTCACACTGGAGCATGACGGAATGTTGGGAGCTGCCTCCTTTGAGGCGGGGCCTTTTCGGTGGTGGCACCAAACTGTGGAATAGCCCTCCCCGAGGCATTCGCTTGGGTGCCACCTCTTGGTTCATGAAAATGGCTCTCTCTGAACACGCTTTGAGCAAGAGAGTGCCGGGAGGCGGGGTCCTGCTGCCGCCACTACTGTTGATTTAGCTATTTTAATGTGGTTTTTTGCATGATTCTGATTGGATTTTATATGTTTTTGTTAGTCACCTGGCATACTATACTGTGGGAAGGCAGAACATAAATACTGAATATTTTAAAAGTGTGCCAATTTTCCTGCTCGGATCAGATACACACCCGTTTGAAGGCCGAACTCTCACCCGCTATAAAGTCCACTTTTCTTATTGATCTGTTTTTACCTTCACTGAAGGTCTGCCAGAAGCAAGTTGCTGTCAGCTAATTCAATACGGCAGAAGGCTCCCAGTCCTCTCCAGATGTAGCTGAACTACAACCCCCATCATTCCCAGCTACAGTTTATTGTGGATGATGGGAGTTGTGATTCAGCAACATCTGGAGAGGACTGCAGGCTGGGAACCTCTGAAATACGGGGGATCCAAAACTCTGCGCTTGCCCCACAGGCTGGGCCCTGGAGTACCCGGCTCTGCTCTTCCAACCACCCGAAAGCAAGCAGCTCCTCCCCACAAGGCTCGAGCGGGTTAATGTCAAAATCTGGTGGGATTATTGGGAGTTGAAGAACAGCAAATGGTCTGGAGCTGGAGCAATCACTGAATTCTTCCCCCAAGTGTGTAATTATGTGGGAGAATAAAGCCGCCGCAATCGCTGCGGATTACGGAGGCACAGCTGTGGCTCCCCTATTTCCCCCCGTCAGAGCAATGCAAGAATTAGCTGCAGCTGAAAGGCAAAGAGCAGCATATCTTTGGGCGCCGGGCTGGCAAAGGGAACGGGGATGAGGACTCGAAGCAGTGCAAGAGGAAAGCCATGAGGAGCGGGGGGTGGGGGACACACCGAAAAAGGAAGCACTTCTTGACACGGCACATAATCAACCTGTGGAATTCTCTGCCACAGGATGTGGCCATGGCCACCAGCTGGGATGGCTTTAGAAGGGGCTTAGACAAATGCATGGCGGGCAGGTCTATCAAGGGCTACAAGTCTGGTGGCCAGAGGCCACCTCCAGCCACAGAGGCAGGATGCCTCCCAACCCCAGTTGCAGGGGAGCAACAGCTGGAGGGGGGTCCTCCCTTCATCTCCTGGTTGTGTGGCTTCTCAGGGGCATCTGGTGGGCCACTGTGGACTAGATGGGCCTTGGGCCTGATCTAGCAGGGCTGCTCTTAGGAAGCCTGGGCCACCCATCCAAGGAATCCCACCACTGGATTCTGGAACCCCTCGATCCACTGCCCCCCCCCAGCCCGACCCTGGCCTGGCCCAGATGCAGCAGACAGAATGGGCAGCACGAGTCAAGAGAGCTGGGGGAGGGAGGAGAGGCCCGTTTTTGAATGCTCCCTTTCCCGAAAAACCCAAGTTCTGCACCTGGGGAGCGAGCTCTGCCGAGACAGGCTGGACAAGGCCAAGTGAGTCCACACCAGTCGGGGACATCAGCCTCCGTGTGGAAGCCAGCTCTGAACTTGCAATCCCTCGCCTGCCCACAGCACCTGGACAGAGTGCTCAGATTGCTGCAGGTAAAACTACCTGAGAGGAAAGAGTGCCAGCAGGCCAGCTGAAGGTGAGCTTGTGGCAGGAGCATTTGGAACAAGGGACCCCGTGGCACAGCGGAGACCAGGGTTCAAAACCCACTCAGCCACAAGAGCGCACTAGGTGACCCTGAGCAGTCACCCTCTCCCAGCTTGGCCTACTTCACAAGGCTGTTGTGAGGATCAGCCATCCCTAGTAGTGACCAATCATGTGTCAGTCAGTGCCACAAGTTAGCCGCGCATGGTGTCAAGTAGCAGCTTCCTCACGTCTATCCTGAACTTACTGCCGATCAATTTCATTGGGTGGCCCTAAGTTAGCAGCAACCTTCTCTGCAGCTCCGAGACAGGACAATTCCAAGTCACTAGCCCTCATGGCAAAGGCTACAACTGCACCACCAACAAGCAGAGACCCGATGAACAAGCAGCACCGGAAGGGCGCATCGGCACAAGGTGGGCAGCCCCAAGCTGAGATCCTTTCCAGGAAGCATCCGTCATTGCAGGGTCTGACCCAGCTGACGCACTGACCAGTCCTTGGATCCCTCTTGCCTATTCTCTTGTCCTTCCTTTGCAGGCAGGATGCATCCCCCGGATGCCACTGCCAGCTTGACAGGGACGGGAGGTAAAAATTAAAGGTCTCTATGCGTCGTGCCGATACGAGACAAATCTTTGTCAATGACACTACGAAGCCAGCCAGCCACCTGGACGGAGGCCAAACTGGGGTGATTAAGTCACCCCGCACGATGATGCAGATGCACCGGACTGGGGTGGGGGTGCGCAGAGATAGGCTGGGTGTCCGCGGCCGTGGTGTTCAGGACAGAGCGTGCCTCTCTGCCAGACCGATCCGTGAGGGGAATGCAGCGCTAGCTGGAAGGCGAAAAGTAGGCCGGGTCTGTTGTGGGAGAGGCTCGAGGGTGAACATCGGATGCCCAGATAATTCACTCCCAGCTCTGCCGGTCGGCCTCTCGCACACACAGTACTGGCCCAGTTTCTGGGAATCAGCAAGGACGCAGCCTGGTCCATCAGGGGAATACTAAGGACCCACCAAGTCCAGCCTCCCCATTCCCACAGGAGCTAGCCAGACTTCTCTGGGAAGCCCACAAGCAGGAGATAAAAGTGCTAGCCTTCCCCAGATTTCTGGCCCCCAACAACTGACATTCAGGGGTAGACTGCACCTGCATGCAGAGGCTCCATTTAGCTCTCATCGCAGACCTCTCCTCCTCCTCTGTGAATGTGTCTACTCATAAAATGACACAAGAAGAATGTGATGTGTGTGCAATGGTTGTAATTCATATTAAAATAAACTGATAAAATGTTTTCAGATCCACCCCTTTATTTTTCTATTGACTGAGCACCAATCCTCTAAAGCGCTCAGGATGCCATACCTAGTTCTTCTCCCCATCTTATCCTCACAACAACCCTGTGAGGTAGGTTAGGCTGAAAGTGTGTGTCTGGCAACAGGGCCCTCCAGTAAGCTTTGAGCAGCTGAGTGGAGAATTGAGCTGATTCTTCCGGGTCCCATGCTCTGACCTAGGGGAGGGGGCACCCTGAGGCTCTCTAGTTGCTGCTGGACTACAATACCCATCATCCCCAACCCCAATGGGGATGATAGGGGTTGTCGTTCAGGTTGGCTGCCTGTCTCTAACAATTACACGGCTTCAGTTTTCAGATCTCTTTGGAAGTTACCAAAGCTCTCTCCCTTGCTTTTATGCATTCAGGCATCATCTCTCTCTCTCTCTCTCTCTCTCTCTCTCTCTCTCTCTCTCTCTCTCATATTCCGTATGCAACCTGTCTAGCACATAAACACCCTACTCTGTATGTAATGTTGGGTCTGAATGTTCTGCTCCATGACTGCAAGTCTTTGCTATGAGAGAGGGAACAACTTTATCATGGAGTCTGAGACCTCGGGAAGGAAGGAAGGAAGGAAGGAAATAAACTCCTGGTCTGCAGGCCACTGTCTCAAAAGCAGAGCAGACCCCAAACACACAGAACCAGCCACCCCTGAATTTAAAAGAAAGGCAGGGTCACCCCCGCTCCATTCTCCCCTTCCTCTCCTGTGGTGAATTGCAGAGTGTAAGCCTGTTGGGGCAGAGACCTTTCCTCTTCTGCTCTGCAAGCCACCACATGCTCTGATGATGATGCAAAGTTACCCACCATAACTTGCCAGCACAAGGAGCTCTCATTTTAAGCCTGCATTCCCCACCCTCCCACCCCCATCTCCACTTTCTACGGTTCACCTTTCTCTTGCAGAATGACTCAGGGGAAAAAATGCGAATTAAGAAGCAGCAGGGCCCCTTTTACTTGTCAAATTAGGGGCAATTTGAACAATTGGTCTCCCTCCAGATGTTTAAGAAACCACTGATTGATTAGTCAACATGACCTTAATATTTTTTCCTCGGCTAAGCCCTGGGAAGACTCTTGCTGTCGGCATTAAAAACCGCTGCTAATTGCGCTAATGCGATTGATTAGGAAAATTGGCCCTGGGTCAAAGATGGTAATTAGTACAAGGGAAATTGCTAGCCAACAGCCTCTTCAGAGCGAGGGGGAGGAGCAGGACAATTTGCCAGTCAGGCAAGGTATGTGGAAGGGTTGCCTCGTCCCCTCCCATCTGCAGGGAGGGAGCGTTTCCCAGTGGCTAGAGCAACCCACAAGAACTGGGGGAAGAGATTCCCAAGTCGTTTGTTTCGTAGCAAGGGTGGCGAAGCCAAGGCCCTCCCGCTGTTGTGGGACTACAATGCCCAACATCCTCCCTCGGTCATGATTCTCGCACAGCCTAACCTACCTCTCTGCATGGGAAGGGAAGACGCATAAGAACAGCCCTGCTGGATCAAGCCCAAGGCCCATCTAGTCCAGCATCTCATTGCCCACAGTGGCCCACCAGATGCCTCTGAGAAGCCCACAGGCAAGAGGTGAGGGCAGGCCCGCTCCCCTGCAGCTGGGATTCGGGGGCATTGTGCCTCTGAGGCAGGCCGATAGCCACCAGACTAGTAGTCACAGATAGAGCAGTCCTCTATGAATTGGTCTGAGTCCCCCTGAAAGCCATCCCAGCTGGTGGCCATCACCACGTCCCATGGAGCGCCCAGTGTTCTGGGTTCCTTGAGGGGAGGTTATGATGTAATCAACAAATAAGGTTGCTTATTAAGACAAGCTCTTCCAGGTGTTTGTAGGAACATAGGAAGCTGCCATAGACTGAGTCAGACCATCGGTCCATCTAGCTCAGGATTGTCTGCACAGACTGGCAGCGGCTTCTCCAAGGCTACAGGCAGGACTCTCTCTCTCGGCCCTCTCTTGGAGATGCTGCCAGGGAGGGAACTTGGAACCTTCTGCTCTTCCCAGAGCGGCCCCATTATCCCCTGAGGGGAATCTCTTCCAGTGCTCACACTTCTAGTCTCCCATTCATATGCAACCAGGGCGGACCCTGCTTAGCTAAGGGGACAAGTCATACTTGCTACCACAAGACCAGCTCTCCACAGGACCCTGTCTCATCCCTTCTTTAAAACAACAACAACAACATCCAGGGTAGTGACCATCCAGCACATATTGTGACAGGGAGTTCCATAAGCTCAGTGCAGGCTGTATGGAGAAGCACTTCCTTTTCTCATACCTGAACCAGCTGCTGACCAATTTCACCAGCAGCTCTAATCTGATTAGCAGCCATCTTCTCCACCTCTTGGAGACTAAATGCAATTACTTGCAAGCTGCTAGTACTCATTACTAGCAGACACACCCAGCACTCGAGCTTCTCAACTTCCAGCACTATCCCCCGTGGACCTTTTGGCCCAGATACTGGCCTCCATTTTTAAACGCTCTCCCAGGACACAGCTGCAGCAAAATAATATAGGAAAAACCCGTCCACAATGTAAAAAGTTCCCAGCTATCTCGACATTCATTTTTTGAAGCTGAGCATTAATAGAATTCATTCCCAACAAATTTTGGCTTTGCTTGCAAATTACGGGTGGGAGGTGTGTGTGTGTGTGCGCGCGTGCAGAAGTGAGGGACGAGGCAAAGCAACAGCAAGATGTACCCGGTTTCTGTGCTGGAATCTGCCAGGGGTGGGGGGGAGCGTGAGAGAGAAGAAATGGACAGTGCCTTGCCCAGCCTCCCCAAACAATAGGCAGATGTTTATCCCCATTTCACGGAACACTCGTTATTTGGCTGATAATTACCCTGCGGGTAATGATAGTAATCAGAAATTGCTGCAAGCCTGTATTCTTCCAAGGCAGTTAATTTATTTAATTACACACTTTGAAGCTGCATTATTTAAATGGTGATTTATTGCATGGCTAATCAATGCTATTTTATCTGGGAGAGTGCCGGGCTCTGTGTGTGCGTGTGTGTGCGTGTGTGTGCCAGGGTGCGTGTGCTGGAATGGAGCAGCCGCCTGGCCCTTTCCACGGGGAAGTGCGGGGGGGGGGGAGAAGAGAGAGCGGATGGACACGGCACCATGGACAGCGCCTCTTCCTCCCTTGCTGCCCCTTAGGCCTGCAGCAGGCCAGCTGCTCCGTCTCCCCCTCCATCACCCTTCCCGAATGAAACGAAGCCAAAGGGCAAGCAATAGCAAAACCTGGATCTTCTTTCCTGCTTACCCCGCCTCCAGCCCCACCCCTGCTGTATCCCCCGTTTCTGTTTTTCTAAACTGGAAGCGTTTCGGGGCAGAGACCTGCCCTCTCGTCCTTTGTAAAGGATGAACATGACTGGCACTATGTCACCGGTTAGCATGTCCAGCTGTTAAGCGGAAGGTTGACGGTTTGAGCCCACTCTCTTGCTCCCCTGCAACTGGTATTGGGAGACATCGTGCCTCTGAGGCTGGAGGTGGCGTGTAGCCGGCAGGGCCTGTAGCCTGTGATAGCCCTGTCCCCCATGAATTTGCCTAAGCCCCTTCTAAAGCCCAGCCCGGTGGTAGAACATCTGCTTTGCATGCAGAAGGTCCCAAGGTTCAAATCCTGGCAGCACCTCCAGGAAGGGCTGG
The DNA here is from genome assembly GCF_027244095.1 of Hemicordylus capensis. NCBI lineage: Eukaryota > Metazoa > Chordata > Lepidosauria > Squamata > Cordylidae > Hemicordylus > Hemicordylus capensis. Next base: position 27,500,881 of record NC_069663.1, on the reverse strand, counting down.
GGGGAACTGCTCTCTGACACCTCGGAGAATCTTGCTCCAAGGGTCCAGCCTGCTACCAATCCGTCTAGACAGTACTGAGCTAGATGGACCAGGGGTCTGACCGGGTAGGAGACCCCTTCCTATGTTCACAATGATGGCTATGGTTCTCCTCCACAGCCACTTTATCATAGGAAGGTGAGGCTGAGAGAGACAGACAGACAGAGAGAGACCCAAGAACACCCGGTGAGCATCATCAAGTGGGGACTTGAACCCAGGTCTCAAGTCTAGTCTGCTAGTACTAGCCCACCATGCTGGCTCTCTCATGATCAGAGCTGTGTGCAGCCCAGGATTCTGGAAAAGTGCAGGAAAAAACCAACCAACCACAGAACGGGGCTAGAATCCAGCCTCCTGAACCTCATTGCCCCTCACCTTGAAGTTAGAGAGAAAGCATCAAATTCCTCATGTTAGGCTTGGACATTTGTGGGCAATGCCTGAAACTAAGCCAGATCTGAGATGCCCAAGAGAGGGAGGCAGAGTAAGACCCCCCACCACACACACACACACACACACAACTGCTAGCTGGACTTCAATGCACGGCACAGATCCTTGGCCTGCCTCACGTCTTGCTGAAGTAGAACTATGCAAAATAATGATGAAAATGCAAGATTGCTCTGGTTGCAGAATGCGCCCAGGTTGCAAATTCCGGACGTTGAGGGCCCAGAATTCAATCTGCATTGAGAAAACGTATTATTGCTCCAAGGATGAGCACACCTCTCGCCACAGTCCTGTTGAGTGGGTCTCCGAGCGTCAGCCCCCAGAACCAGAGCCCCTCCCAGGAGCAACCAGACCTGCGTGCCGCTCTCAAGAGGAGAGGCCCACGACACCCACACCAAGCCATGGCCACTCAGCCTTCCGAGAGGACCTCCTTTTCAGTCTGCCACATCTCCCAAGGCGGCAGCAGCTGCAGGCCAGCCTCTCCAAGCCCCGGCACAGCACTGACCTTTGCCGGCTGGGGGAGGCCCTTCGGCTTGCGGGCTCCAGGGCGGGTCTCCGTGGCTGGTGAAGTCGCGCATCTTGAGGTAACTGATGGTGAGGCGGACAATGGAGGCCTTGTCCAGCTGGCTGGTGATGGCTCCAGGCAGCGGCAGCATCTTGGCCAACTCGTAGAACTCAAAGTTCTCCTTGCCCCTGCGGGAGCGGGCTGCGTTCCGGGATTTCTCCTTCCGCAGGGCCTGCAGGCTGGGGAGGGAAGGAGTAGAGAGAGGTGGGATCCAGCCTGGGAGGAGAGCTCAGGTGCTCCAAGCCACAGAGGCCACTTGAGCCTCTAGAGACCGTGCTGGATCGATGAGCACCCCCAGACTGCCAACCTGGTCCTTCCGGGGGAGAAGTGCAACCCCATCTAGAACCGGCTGGACATCATTCACCTGGGCAGAGGAACCACCGACCAGCAGTACTTCTGTCTTGTCTGGACTGAATCTCACTTATTCACACTCATCCAGTCCATTACTGCATCCAAGCACCAATTCAGGACAGTCACTGCATCTTTGCCTGCGTCATAATGTTTATGGTCGTCTGGAGAGGTCCGTCTCCAGTTGCCACCGGTACGTCTGGTGGCGACTCAGAACCGGGCCTTTTCCGCAGCTGCTCCTGGCCTCTGGAATGCACTCCCGGCAGATATCCACAGTTTAGGCTTGCTGTCGGCCTTTAAGAGAGCCCTAAAAACCTATTTATTTGGCCAGGCCTTCCAAGGCCTATAAAGTGTTGTTGTTTTTAAAAGTATTTTAATTGGTTTTAAATAGTTTCAATCATTTTTGAATTGTTTTTATATTGTTTTAGCATTGTTTTAATTGTGGGTTTTATGTCTTTTTAGAATTTATTGTACACCGCCCAGAGCCTCTGGATGGTGTGGTTTATAAATGTTAATAATAATAATAATAATAATAATAATAATAATAATAATAATGGGATTATGGGAGTTGTAGTCCAACCTCATCAGGGGTCCGAAGCTTGGGACCCTAAGGAATTCAGGGTGGCTCTTCGTCCAGCACCCTCCCTCAAGGGCTGAGCCACGGTGGCAACTGTGAGACGCGAGACCCCAATGGAGGCCAGGGCGACGCCATCTTACCAGGGCACGGGCTGATTCTTCACCAGCAAGCCTTGCAAGAAGTCCCACTCCACGCTGACGCATTTCACCTCGCTGCCGTACAGAGCCGCCATCTCTACTCCGGAAGCATCCGACCTGGAGCCGGCCTCAGAGTGCCTGCTGGTCACCGGTGGCCTTTAGGGAAGGCCAGCGCCTCCTGCAACGAGAGACAAGCTCACTCCTGGCCCCACCGCTATAAAGCAAGATCCCCCCCCCATGACCTTCTTTCACGCGCATTAAAGAAAGTGAGAACATAAGAACATAAGAACAGCATTGCTGGATCGGGCTCAAGAAGGCCCATCTAGTCCAGCATCCTGTTTCGCACAGTGGCCCACCAGATGCCGCTGGAAATCCTACAGGCAGGAGCTGAAAGGGGCATGCCTTCCCTCCTGCTGTTACTCCTCCGCAACTGGTACTCAGAGGCATCCTGCCTTTGAGGCTGGAGGTGGCCCACAGCCCTCCGACTAGTAGCCACTGATAGACCTCTCTTCCATGAAGTCATCCAAACCCCTCTTGAAGCCATCCAGGTTGTTGGCTGTCACCACATCCTGTGGCAGAGAGTTCCACAAGTGGGTCACGCGTCACTGAACAAAGCTTTGAAGTGTGGAACTGTGCATCTCATCGCCCTTATACCATCTTATTCAGAGTTGCAGATATGCAGCCTGCTCTTCACAGGAGCATAGGGAGCTGCTGTATACCGAGTTAGACCATCGGCCCATCCAGCTCAGGACTGCCTGCCCTGCACTGGCAGCAGCGTGCCAAGGTTTCAGGCAGGAGCCTCTCCCAGCCTGACCTGGACGACGCTTTTCAACAAAAGCTCTCAAAGCAATTCACAGAGAAAAAGCAAGCAAGCAAATAAAATGGCTCCCTGTCCCCAAAGGGCTCACAGTAAAATATGAGACAGACACCAGCAACAGCCACTGGAGGGAGGCTGTGCCAGGGTTGGAGAGGGTCAGGTGTCAGGGGGTACATTTGGGACCTTCTGCGTGCAAGCCGGTGCTCTGCCACTGAGGTACAGCCCCCTCCCCTAAAGGGAACGTGCATGTAGTCACCCACCCAAATGCAAACCAGGGCAGACCCTGCTTAGCAGAGGGGACGATTCCTGCTTGCTACTGCAAGACCAGCTCTTCTCCTTCAACCGAGATGGCCAAAGAGGCAGACGGCACAAATAAATACACATTCTAAAAAATGTTATCAAAACTGACATAAATATTATGTCAACAATTGCCATCCTGAGTGCCGATGGCCCAAAACAACCTGCTGGGAAAGAAAAGCTTTCACAGCCCTTCTAAACGGTCCAAACAGGTCAGATCTCTTGAAGGGATTTGCCGACCACGGGGCCACCACCAAGAAGTCCTGTTAGATCATCAAGTGGCCTTCTGCCAGGGATGGCCATGCAGGGGTTCTCCGGCGGCTGTTAGACTACAACACCCATCATCCCCAGCAGCCTGACAAGAGCCTGAGAGCCTCAGGTTGGACCACCCATGCCTCCTTCAGAGTCTGACACTGGTCCACCTAGTGCAATACTGTTGACTCTGTGAGGTCTGGGTCTGGATCTGCTACCTCCGCCTTTATCTGAAGATCTTGGGGGCTGACCCTGGCTCCTTCTGCATGCGAAGCCGGTGCTCTGGTCCCTGCCCAAGGGATGCCAACAGAGAGGAAGCTGCCATATACAGAGTCAGACCCTCGGTCCATCTAGCTCAGTGTTGCTTCTCCAAGGTTACAGGCAGGAGTCTCTCTTGGAGCTGCTGCCAGGGAACTTGGAACCTTCTGCATGCAAGCACACAGATGCTCTTCCCAGAACGGCCCCATCCCCTCAGGGAGATATCTTACAATGCTCACCTGGAGTCTCCCATCCAAATGCAAACTAGGCTGGACCCTGCTTAGCTAAGGGGACAATGCACGCTTGCTCCCCCTCCTCCCTGTGTACTTCACACAAGGAGGAGTTGGGGAGGGAGCAACAAGGAAGGCACTCGGCTCCAACCCGCCATCCCGGTATGCCCTTCTCAGACACCTTGACGGGCTGCTTCCTTCTTCACTTGCTCACAGTTTTCTTCAGTCAATTGCAGCATTTGTGAAGCTATCAGGAGCAACCAAGCAGAAAAGCAGGCCTGCGTGCCAAGCAAGAAGTCCCCAGATCCAACCGGTGGGGGACACGGTGGGCAGAACAGATCCCGCCCCCCTCCACACACACACCACGCCAAACACACAGATCTGCAAACCTAACGCTTGTATCCCGACTCTGGTCGCTGCCACCCCATGCCATTGCAAGGGCCTCCGAAATGCAGGAGGCAGCCAAAGAACTTCTTGGAAGTCAAGCTCGTGGCCGAAGTCACAGGGGCTAGAAAGTTTGGTGCTCTCTCGCTCTCGCCTTCTTTCAAGTCCCCAAACCTTCTAAAGTGCAAAAACACCCCACCGTCCTCGTTCTCTCCTCCTCATTCTCCAGGGGTGATCTGGGGCATTCGACCAAAGGCCATTGTGGCTGGGGATCATGGGAGCTGTGGTCCCAAACCATCTGGGGGCGCAAGGCAGGGAGGAACCCCTCTGCTACATCGCAAGCTCTTTCACAGCCTTCCCTCCACTACCACAAAAAGGCAACTTTATGGAGAGTCCGGTTTGAAACTGAAGGAATTTGTTCATCGGTTAAAAGGCAGGGGGCAAATTAATGACGCTTCTCTATCCACTCTAGAGCCCCCTGGATGGCAGCACGGCATCTGCCCAGCAGCCGCGGCCGCCTTCAGAGCGGTTGTGGCTTAATCAGACCCGGCCCTTCCTGGGATAAGGCTGCCGCTCGCTCTGGAGCCGGCTGTGACTTGCTTGCTAAACACTCTGCAGATAAAATCACTTGCATCTGGTCTGACTTGGGACTCCTTGTTGACGACACGGCCCGGCCCCTATCGGAGGTGTCCCTAACGCTAGGATGAGCTTCAGTTGTTGCAGCCGCAGCTGGGGTGGGGAGGCGTGGGGTGTGTGTGCACAAAGCCCTTCAGATGGCTTTAAAGAGAAATCAGGGGGATCCATGGAGGCAGAGGCTCTATCGGTGGCTATTTGACATAGGAAGCCGCCACAGACTGAGTCAGACCATTGGTCTATCTAGCTCAGTATTGCCTACACAGACTGGCAGTGGTTTCTCCCAGGTTGAAGGCAGGAGTCTCTCTCAGCCCTATCTTGGAGAGGCTGCCAGGGAGGGAACTTGGAACCTAGATGCTCTTCCCAGAGCGGCCCCATTATCCCCTGAGGGGAATATAATCTTGCAGTGTATTTTACAGAATATTTTACAGCCACACATCAAGTCTCCCATTCATATGCAACCAGGGCAGACCCTGCTTAGCTAAGGGGACAAGTCATCCTTACTACCACAAGACCAGCTCTCCTGGTCATGATGTAACCTCCATGTTCAGCAGCAGTATATCTTGGAACAGCAGCTGCTGGCAGGCAAACAATAGGGGAGGGCCTTTAGTGTCAATGTCCTACTTGTGGGCTTCCTAGATGCATCAGATTAACCACTCTGGGAAGGACAACACTAGGCAAGATGTTGGACGATGGGAGTTGTAGTCCAACATCATCAGGGGAGCAGTGTTCCCTGCTAACAGGGATTCCCAGGTGTTGTTGACTACATAATCCCCAGTTGCAATGGCCAAGCTATTGCATTTGGGATTATGGGAGTTGTAGTCAACAACACCTGGGTATCCCTGTTGGGGACCCAAGTCTGAGACCCCCTGAAAGGCTTAGATTGTCTAATTTGCAAAAGATTCTGCTATTTTACTACTTTGCAGTGGGCGGGGGGGGGGAGACATAAAAGCAGCTCTCCACCAAAACCAGAAGCTTTACACAATAAATCCAGTTGTTGATGGGGGGGTGGGTTTCGGGGGAGAAAAGAAAGGAAACGCAGGCTGACAACTCTCCCAAGGCAATGGCAGGGAGCTGAGCATGAAAGAGGAATCTTGCTAAAAAGCCACTAATTGCAAAATAAAAAATAAAAAATATATATTAGCATAAACGATGACACAAATTTAGCTCAATTATCGCCAACTCCCTTGCTGGAGTTATAATTAAAATCCTCAGCGCTCAGTGCAACTCTGGAGAGGGAGAGGAGAAGCCCTCCTGGGGGCTGGATACAATATAAAAGACATTGAACCCAGACAGAAATGGCCATCCGGGATGCAGCCGTCCTTGGAGAGCACAGCACTTCCCACTAGCAACAGGCAGCGCTCCACCGGCGAAGCAGCGCAGAGTGGCTCTCCTCCGCGGCCCTGCTCCTCCTCTCGGGACCACTTTGCACCTACTACAGGGAGCTGCTCAGAAGAGCTGCCTCCTACTGAGTCAGGCGGTGGGTCCTTCTAGCGGCAGGAATCTCTCCCAGCCTTACCTGGAGAGGCTGCCAGATAAGGAAGGCAACTAGGGCCTCCTGTCTGCCAAGCAGATGTTCTCTCACTCGGCTATGGCCCCATCCTCTAACCTGGGGGCCTCCAGATGTTGCTGAGCTGCAACTCCCCAGCTACAACTTACGGTATGGGGGTGATGGGAGTTGTAGTCCCGCAACATCTGGAGGACTCCAAATTGGGAACCACTGCCCTATGGGGAACACCTTACAGCGTTCACATGTAGTCACCCATCCAAACAGAAACCAAGACAAACACCTCTTAGCAAAGGGGACCATTCATGCTTGCTAATGGCACAGCAGGGAAATGACTTGCCTAGCAAGCATGAGGTTACCGCTTCGAATCCCCACTGGTGTGTTTCCCAGACTATGGGAAACGCCCGTATCGGGCGGCAGCGATCTAGGAAGATACTGAAAGGCATCATCTCATACTGCATGGGAAGAGGCAATGGTCAACCCCTCCTGCATTCTACTAAAGACAACCACAAGGCTCTGTGGGCGCCCGGAGTCGACACTAACTCGATGGCACGCTTTACCTTCAAGCCTTGACCTCAAGAACAGCTGTCATCTTCCTCATTGTGCTCCAGCTCCTTGCCAGCACAGAGGCATTTCTCCCAAAATTTAAAGCATCCCAGCGACTACGCGGCAGAGGCAAACTCACTCAGCTACAGCTCTGCCACCCGGACAGTGAAGAGGAAAGGCAACCATCAGAACAGCACATATTACAGGTTATAAAGATAGGACTGTCCCCACCCCACCCCACCCACATATGCGTGCCCTTTCTGAGCCCAAGATAATAATGTGTATTTATTGTTCAAATTCTACACCGCCATTCATAGTGCATCTTATCCAAGGTGGTTCACAAAAGTTAAAATACAGTAAGATTCCACAAAAGTTACATCTAAAACCTTAATATCAGTGAAACAATAAAAACCATTTTTAAAAGGCGGGGGGGGGGTGGTGGAACACCCAACCATTAAAAAGACAAACAGAAGCAGGAAAGCTGAGAGACCCAACAGCCCTGAAGGGGTCAAAGCCTGAACAAATAAAAGGATCTTTAGCAGTTTTTTAGAAAAGCAGCCACAGATGTCAAAGAGTGGCCATTTGCTGGGAGAGCATTCCAGAACCTGGGGGCAACCACAGAGAAGTCCCTGTCCTGCATGCATGGCAGTTTGGCTTCTCTCAACATCGGCACATGAAGCAAAGGTCCCTCTTGTTGGGTGGGCAGAAACATAGGAAGCTGCCATATACTGAGTCAGGCCATTGGTCCATCTAGCTCAGTTTTGTCTGCCCAGACTGGCAGCGGCTTCTCCAAGGTGGCAGGCAGGAGTCTCTCTCAGCCCTATCTTGGAGATGCTGCCAGGGAGGGAACTCGGGACATAGATGCTCTTCCCAGAGCGGCTCCATCCCCTGAGGGGAAGATCTTGCAGTGCTCACACTTCTAGTCTCCCATTCATATGTAACCAGGGCAGACCCTGCTTAGCTAAGGGGACAGTCATGCTTGCTACCACAAGACCAGCTCTCCTCTCCCCAGACCCCTTAGGGAGGGTTCAAAATATTATGATAAAACAGCATCACATCATCAGCTCTTGGCCCTAAATGTCAGTTGGGGGATACAGACAGCCTCTCTCGACACAAAGGCCCGGCTTCATTGAGAGAGTGCCTCCTTCTGAATGATCCCCACCGTCTGAGACGGTCATCTGAGGAGGTCCGTCTCCAGTTCCCACCTGTACATCGGGTGGTGACTCAGAACCAGGCCTTCTCTGTAGCCACGCCTGGGCTGTGGAATGCACCCCCGGCAGAAATCCATAGCTTGGGTTCATTGTGGGCCTTCAAGAGCCCTGAAAACCTATTTGTTTGGTCTGGGCTTCCAGGGTTTTAAAACTGTTTTTAATTGTTCGGTGGTTTTAAACTATTTTAAAATTTGTTTTTGTATTGATTCTTTTTAAATGATCGACTCGCAGGTGTTGTTGCTGTTGTGCACTGCCCAGAGCTTTTTGGACGGGACAGCATACAAATGCAATAAATAAATGACAGAACCTCCATGTACAGAGGCAGAATACCTCAGAACACTAGGTATGAGGAATGAACAACAGAAGAGAGCGACTGCTTTCATGCCTGGCTTGTGGACTTCTCATTGCAGCATTTCATTAGCCACTCTGTGTGTAGGAGATGCCTCTGGGAGGCCCACAGACAAGAGATGAAGGTGTGCCCTCTCTCCTGCTGTTGCTCCTCTGCACCTGGGATTTAGAAGCATCTTGCCTCTGAAACTGGCCTATACAATTAGTAGTCGCCAGTCTTAGACCTGTCCTCCATGAATTTGTCTAAGCCCCTTTTAAATCCATCCAAGCTAGTGGCCATCACCACATCCCATGGCAGAGAGTTCCACAGTTTAATAATGCACTGTGTGAAAAAGTACTTCCTTTTGTCATTCCTAAATTTCCTAGCCATCACTTTCATGGGATGACCTCTCTCATGTTGTGAGAGGGGGAGAAATTTCTCCCTCCATCCACTCTCTCTACTCCCTGCATAATTTTGAACACCTCTAGCATGCCTCCCGGTAGCCGTCTCTTTTGCAAACTAAAAAGCCCCAGGTGTTGTAGCCTTGCCTCCTAAGGAAGGGGCTGCAGGCCCCCCACATCTTGGCTACCCTCTTCTGCACCTTCTCCAGCTCGACTATGTCTTAAGATACGGGGACCAAAACTATACTCAGTACTCCAAATGTGGCCGTACCAGAGTTTTGGTTTTACCCAGTGAAGCTCTCCGGTAACTGGCTGAGCTCCATTCAACTTCCCTGCTTAACCTCGGGAAAGCTCAGTTTGGTGGCGGCTTTTTAAAGGCCCACTCAGGCAACAAATCTCTTGCCAGCACCCAGTTACCGATCTGCCAAGGGAAAGCACAGCCCGCAAATCTCCCTTGCTTGGCAGGGCCGTCCGGAGCTGTCCAACACAGTTACAAGGAGCAGAAGCAAGGAGAAGATTGTCTGCAGTAGATGGAAACTCACACACACACACACACACACACACACACCCAACCCTTCCAGACCGGCAGAGACACAAGCCTACAAGCCGGCTCTTGCCACACTCTGCTGGTTGCACGTCCAGGCCCCCCCCCCACTCTGCATCAAGCGCGCGCACGAGTGCTCATGCATACCGATCCGGAGGCACACACAACTGCACTCGCACCCTCTCGCACATACCAATACAAAACCCACACCTCTCGCGCATATAAAATTCAGATCATCAATAGACATGCTGCCTTACGCATACCAATGCGCACCCGCACGGAGTGCCCAACCCTCGTCCGACATCTTCACACGCTTCAGATGGCGTAGAAGGGGTGGAGGGCGAGAAGACCAGGGCCCAAATCATGCTCCGCCAAGGCTTTGCCCACTCCGGTAACTTTCAGCCCAGGGACGAAGGTCTCGAGCAGGTGCATTTCTTCGGTGCACGCAGAGCAACAAAAGCCGGGAGGGGGGAGGAAATGGCCAGATACGAACTCGGAGGTCTGAGGAAAAGGCAGGGGAGTCCGTGGCCCTCGCTTGCCTGCCCCGGAGGAGATCGGCCAGAGAGGGCCAGCGGAAGGAGACCCAGATGAGTTTCAAAGGGGGGGAGAGAAGTGGGAGGCCTGCTTCAGGGTTATTGGCACAAGAGGACCCCCGACGCTTCATTGCACCACACCAGGGTAGCCAGGTAGCAGACAGGGCTAGACTGATGGGCAGGCGGGGTTGGGGGAAGCGTTTTGACCGCTCTCCATCAAAACCTCTGAGATCAAAGTCCTAAGAGGATGCCTCCAGTCTCCAAAGAGCCAGAATTTCCCCAGTTTGATACCAGAGGTTCTCAAATGTGGCTCCACAGATGTGGTTGGACAACACCTCCCATCATCCTGGCCACTGAGGCTGGGGGTGATGGGAGTTGTAGTCCGACATCATCTCGGGACCCAAGTGTGAGGACCCTAGCTACAGGCAACTCCAGGGCCAGCTCAATGGCACAAGCCACCCAAGACTCTGGGTGCCAATGCAGCTGTATGTGAGCTGAGAAGCACAGCCCCCAATTCCACAGGTGCAGCTCACAGATTGTTCACAGACCGCTGCCCCCTCTGTGACATAGCAAGGGGCCCTGAGCACACCCCTTGGATGGACCAGCACAGCAGAACGCCTGCAGTGAGTGGCCGTTGGTGTGGGACATCCCCGCGTTGGGGCCAGGCAGCGCCACGCAGGGGGGAGAAGGGTGCCGAAGAAGCAAGCTGAGCAAAACTTAAATAAAATGTGGATGGTTTTTGAAGCTCACACTGACAATGTTGCATCTGAGAAGCCTTTGGGCCCAAGTCAGAACTCACAATGCATTAAGAGACCGGGGAAAAACCCCATTTGAAAATAAGACCAATTTGAACACCGGAAGCTGCCTTCGTATATAAGCAGCCAGACCATTGGCCCATCCAGTCCAGTATTGTCTACGCTGACTAGTAGCATCGGTCCAAGGTTCCAGGCAGGAGCCTCTCCCAGGAGCCTCTCCCAGCCCTACCTAGAAATGCTGCCAGGGAGTGAAACTGGGACCTTCTGCATGCAAGCAAATACTCTACACCACTGCTCCACTGCAATCCCCTAAGGCGAATTCCGTGCAGCGCTCGCATTTAGTCACCCATCCAAATGCAAACCAAGGTAGGCCCTGCTTAGCAAAGGGGATAACGTGCGCCCATCACCACCAGACCTGGTCTCCCAGGAAACATATCCCAAATGACAGGGAGCACAGAGCACTGCAAAATCCCAGACTGGACACCCTGAAAATATAGGAATGAGCCCCACCACTGCCAGCAGACCCTCTTACATGAACGGGAACGCCTCAAGAGAGGTTCTTCCATAACCTCCATGCACTACAATGAAACGGAGAGGTTTTGCTGAGGAGTTCAAGGTTTGGTTGGCTCTGCATCAAAAAAATCAACCTGATGCTTCTAACAAGAGTGATTACAATTTGCTTTAAATGAAGGTCTGAGCCGAGTTAGGTAAGCGGAGCTTCCATGTTTAGAGGAAGTCTACCTCTGAATATTAGGTGCTGGGGACACACTCTAGGCAAGGGTTGCGGCCTTCGTGTCTGGTTTGTGAACAGTGTTCCCTCTAACAGGGATCCCCAGATGTTGTTCACTACAACCCTCAGCATCCCCAGCTGCAATGCCTTTGGCTGGGCATTATGAGAGTTGTAGTCAACATCTGGGAATTCCTGTTAGAGGGAACACTGTTTGTGAGCCTTCCAGAGGCATCTTGGTGTTTCCTGGCCACTGTGCAAGCAGGACGCTGGACAGCCGGGGTCTCTGATCTGTTCCAACTCTCTCGTATTAGGAGCTTCTGTGTAAACTGCCCTGAGTCATTTTTGGAAGGACGGTATAGAAATCGAATAAATAAATAAACAAACAAACATGTTCCAGATCCAAGGCTGAGCCTAGGAAGCAAAAGCACAGCGCAGAGGACTGTCCTACCACCAGATAAACCCCACCAACCCTGACTCAACGAGGAACTGGGAAGGGAGTTTTCAGCTCATCGAGTCTAAGCTGCCGACAGACGGCACGCATCCTGGGTTCCAAGTTCAATTCTCATAGTCTGGTAAATGGATATGAATTTTTTTGTGGCAGGACTGTGCACCATTCTCAAGTATATTTCTTTCTTTTCTTTTTTTTTTTGCTACCTGTTGAAATTATTCTGATCTCTAAGGCTTCTGGTGGCCAACGAGAAGAGGTGCCCTGAAACCCAGACACAGGTTCGGTCTGGCAAAAAGCTAGAAATAGAAGGCATATTTGCCCAGAAAGCTGGAGGCTGTGTGCAAGAAGAATCCCATCTTTTGCCCGGGGTCAAACAGGTGCAGCAGGCAACACCTGTTTGACCAGAGGTGGCAGCAGGGGCAAAAAAACCACGAATACCCAACATGGGAAGCAAAGCCTTTCTGAAACTTTTTCCAACTCTTAAACCTGTTGTCGGCCTGGTCAATTTCATGTCCCTAATACAACCTTTGCTCCCCAACTACAGTCGGGATCTGGCGAATCAGCAAAAAAACCAGGAAGGGAGCCTGGCATCCCTTCTAGTCCCACCCAGAAAAAGGGAGAGACCCACAGAGGAGACAAGCAATCCACATTCTGCAGTCTGAATAAAAGGAGATGGGGCGAGAGACCAGCAGAGAGATTGGAGGGGAGGGTTAGTTCTACCAGATCCAAAACAAAAAACAGCATTTTTCCACTAGAGAAAGACAAAGAAAAGTCCCTGTTAGCTACTCAGATTTAAACGCAACCTTGGAAAACAAGGCCGTAGAAGTTATGAGTCCATAAAAAATGGACTTGTCAGTCCCTTGTGTCATAACTCGGATCCGAAAGGGAAGGAAGAGGAGAATCAGCCCTCAACCAGTTTTCAAGGGTGTCCCATTCCCCGCACCCACCCAGGTTGCCTGAAGCAGATTTGTACTTGCAGGGGGTGAGCCTAGTTAAAAATGGTGAGGAAGAAGACATCCGCCTGCACCGTCGTCCAACCATCCCTGAAAACCTCAGCAAAGCCACCCAGGTGACATGGGGCAGTGATTAAATGGGGCAGGGCTCTATTTTTTCCAACTGGCCAAAAACTCTTTGCAGAGGAGATCAGGTCTTGTGGTAGCAAGCTTGACTTGTCTGTTTAGCTAAGCAGGGTCCACCCTGGTTGCATTTGAATGGGAGACTAGAAGTGTGAGCACTGTAAGATACATTCCCCTCAGGGGATGGAGCCGCTCTGGGAAGAGCAGAAGGTTCCAAGTTCCCTCCCTGGCAGCATCTCCAAGATCGGGCTGAGAGAGATTCCTGCCTGCAACCCACAAGTCTAAGAGGCGGTTAGAAAGGGTCAGCTAGAAGCTGGAAGGGGAGTTGGGGTCTGGGTAGGAATGGTCTCAAATTGGAGTTGCTGTGAGACTCCAAGAATAAGGCCATCTCAAAAGTAAAGGACTGGGTTATTAGGGCAGTCTGTAATTAAGCCTGTGTTGTTGTTGTTGTTGTTGTTACATTTATATCCCGCTCTTCCTCCAAGGAGCCCAGAGCGGTGTACTACATACTTGAGTTTCTCTTTCACAACAACCCTGTGAAGTAGGTTAGGCTGAGAGAGAAGTGACTGGCCCAGAGTCACCCAGCAAGTCTCATGGCTGGATGGGGATTTGAACTCGGGTCTCCCCGGTCCTAGTCCAGCACTCTAACCACTACACCACGCTGGCTCCACGTTGAAGTTCAGTCCCAGGAAGTAACTGGGTTCCAGGGCGAAAAGCCTTATATACTGTGTCTAGTTAAACAAGCCTCAGATGTACTTTAAAACAAAACAAGAAGAATAATGATTTAAAGATGTTCTCTGGGGTTGGTTGGTTTCATTACTGATGAGTAGGACTGAAATCTTGCTTGGTTACAAAGTGGACAATTTGGACTTCTCACAGCACTTAGTTACTTTAGACACAATATATAAGGCTTTTCGCCTTGGAACCCAGCTCCTTCCTGGGACTGTACTTCAACAACCCAGGCTTAATTACAGACTGCCCTAATAACCCAGTCCTTTGAGACACTCTTGTCTGTCCTTGGGGTCCGCAAACAACTCCTCTTGGAGACCCAAATCCCCACCCCAGCAGAACTTCCCTTCCAGCTTCCAACTGTCTCTCTCTAACTGCCTCTTGGCAGCTCCAAAGAGTTCTCTGTCGACTGGCAGCAAAGGAGTCCTGCACCATTTCATCACAGGCATTAAGCCAGGGGATTCTCACTCTGGAGTTCCCAGGTGCTGCTGGACTACAATTCCCATCATTCCCAATCACAAAGGCCACTTGATGCAAGTTGTAGTCCAACATCTGGAAATCCCAGGGCGAGAACCCCTGGACTAAAACATTACACAACTTGGAGCCTGTAGCAACAATCATCACAAAACCCATGCTTTAGTGGAAAGATATATGTGCGGCCACACACAAGTGGGATGACCTCAAATTAGGAACTGACAGGGGGAGTGTGACTCTGTTGATCCTTTTGGATCTCTTGGTGGCTTTTGATACCATCAACCATGGTATCCTTGTGGAGCGCTGAAGGGGCTGGGAGTGAGAGGCACGGCTGTGCAGTGGTTCCACTCCGACCTCTTAGGTAGGTTCCAGATGGTGTCGCTTGGAGACTGTTGCTCTTCAAAGCAAGAGCTCCGGTATGGAGTCCTGGAAGGCTCCATTCTATCTCCAATGCTTTTTAACATCTATATAAAACCACGGGAGAGATCATCAAGGGATGTATGCGGATGACACCCAAATTGATTTCTCCATGTCAACTTCATCAGGAAATTGCCTAACTTCCCTAAATGCCTGTCTGGAGAAGGTAATGGGCTGGATGAGGGAGAACAAATTGAGGCTGAATCCAAGCAAGATCGTGGCACTCACTGTGGGAGATCAGAACTTAGGAAGTGGCTTGCTTAGACGTTAGAGCTGCCTGTTGGGGATGGGGTTGCACTCCCCTGGAAAGCGCAGGTATGTAGTCTGTGAGTACTTCTGGACCAAAACCTCTTTGATTTCTCAGGTTGAGGCGGTGGCCAGGAGAGCTTTCTATCAACTTTGGCTGATACACAAGCTATGTCCATTTTGGGAGATAAATGATCTTAAAATAATGGTGCATATTCTGGTAACATCCAGACTTGACTACTGCAATGCACTGTACGTTGGGCTGCCTTTGTACCTTGTCTGCAGCTGGTGCAGAATGCAGCAGCCAGGTTGGTCTCTGGGGTTACTCAAAGGAATCACATTACACCCATTCTAAAAGAACTACACTGGCTGGCAATAAGTTTCTGAGCAAAATACAAAGTGCTGGTTATGACCTATAAAGCCCTGCATGGCCTGAATCTGAGGTATTTAAGAGAGCGCCTTCTTCTTCGTCAACCCCGCTGCCTAATAAAATCATCTAGTTGCAGTTTCCACCGGCTCCGTTGGTAGCCACTCAAAACTGGGTCTTTCCTAGGGTTGCCCTAGGACTCTGGAACGTGCATCCTAACAAAATTAGAGCCTCCCCTTCTCTGGGGAGGCTCTGAAAACATACCTGTTAAGTCAAGCTTATAGTTTTAGAGTTTTCAATCGGTTTCTAAACAGTTTTATTTGTGTTAATGTTTCAATTGTTGCGTTTCTAGATTGTGAACCACCTAGGGACGTATGTCTGGGGTGGCATAGAAATGTGTTAAATCAATAAATATGCGCGAAATCACGCATGAGGATCAAGCCTCTAAAATGCTAACACTTTTGGGGATTGGAAACAGGCATCTCCCTTCCTAGCGCTGGAACCGCGAGTGCTTTGGCATTTCTTGGTGTCTCTCGAAAGAGCATTTTTGGTACGGAGGGATCCGGCCCGGCCATGGCCGCCTTCCAGGGACCTCTGTGCCTGCCAGTTCCTCAGCCGAGCCTCGAGATGGGCCATCCCAGCCGGGCTGCTGCTGCAAACTCCACTCTCTAGATAACGGAAAGGTGCGCAGCCCCTTCCCCTCCCCTGGGGCAGGAGTTCCGAAGGGTGGCAAGGCGCGCCGGGCAGCGAGACCCCGACGGCGCCGGAGGGAGGCGTCCTTGCGCTTGCATCCTGCAGCCTCCTCGGCCTCGAGACCCCCCAGCCACACGGGGCTCCCCTTCAGGCACCAGGCCACGCCAGGCAGCGGCTCCCTCCCGGCAGGACACCCCCCCCCCGGACGCGTCTGCCCGGAGCGGGGCGGGCGGGGGGCCGAAGGAGAGGGGAGCCAAGCAGCCTGCCCCCCCCCCGCCCGCCATTCGGCTCCCTCCTCGGACGGCAGAGACACGCGGAGCGGCCAGCAGCCCCGCAGGCGGAGCGCGAACTTCCTTACCTCCTCCTCCTCCCAAGGAAGCGAGGCTGGCGAAAGGGCATGTTAGGCGGCCCGCCTGCCGCTGCTGCCGCCGCCTCCGAGGGCTCCGGGCGGTTTCGGAGCATGGACTCCTTTCCGGGGGTGGCCGGAGAAGCAGGGCAGGGCAGGGCAGGCTGGACGGGCAGAAGAGCGGACCGAAGAGCCGCCCAAGCCCCGGCCAGCCCAGCATCCCGTCCCCAGCCTGCGGCGGTCAGCCGGAGGTCTGCAGGCAGCCCGCGAGCGGGTCGGGGAAGAGGCGGCCGCCGCCGGCTCCTCTGGCTGCGCGGCTCCCGGCCATTCCAGGAGGGGCGCGACCCGGCGGGCCGGCGCTTCTCCCCTTCTGCCTGCTGCCGCCGAGTGCTGCTCGCGCGCGAGAGAGCCCCCCGCTCGCCCCCCGCAAGCCAGCCTGCAGGGCACCCACCCCGGCCGCGCCCCCGCCCGCCCCGTCTAAGCCCCGCTCCAGGTCGCGCTCATTAAGCCCCCCAAGCAAGCCCCACCCATGCCCGTGCCGGGAGGAGGGGAGGCCCCGCCCCTCGGGGGGTCTCGCCGCCGCCGCGCCGCCGCCGCCTCCTCCAAACGCCCCCCGCTTCCAAACTTCGCCGCCGCCGCCCACCCTGCGCTTCGGGCAGCAGCAGCAGCGCCGCTCCCCACCGATGGCCAGGCCGAGCCCCCCAGAGCTGGAGATGTTGGCTGGGGGCGCTGCTGCCCCAGCGGAGGCTCGGAGCAGCAGCCCTCGCCACGCCGCCGCCCGCCACCATGCGCTCGCCGGCGGCGCCCCAGCCCGCTCGCCCGCCCCACGGCCGAGCCCTGCTGCTAGCCTGGCCGCCGCCGCGCCACACTTTGCCCCCCTCGTCTTCCTTCCCGCCGCCCGGCCCAGGCCGCCAGCAGCGGCGCCCCCTCCCGAGCAGGCAGCTCCGCGCCTCCCCCGCCAACTTCCAGCCCGGCGCACGTGCTGCTGCTGCTGCTGCCGGCCGGCGCGGCTCCAGCTCACCCGGCGCGCAGGGCTGCTCCGCCGCTCCGGCTGACCATCGGGCGCGGCCTCTGGGCGGCCCGGCGGGGCTCCTCCGCCATGGAGCGGCGAGCAGAGCCAGCGGGAGGAGAGCCCGGCGCGGGCCGAGGCGGCAGCCTCCACACACACAGCCTCGCTGGAGAGAGAGAGCCGCCGCCGCCGCCGGCGGGGCTGCCTTGCCTTTCACATGGTGATGAGCGCGGCGGTGCGCGTGCTGCCGCCTCCCCCGCCCAAGCTGCAGGTGCAAGCCAGGCGGGCCCCCTCCCAGCAGGGCGCTCTGCACAGGCTCAGGGGCTGCCGGGGCGGAGAGAGGCGCTTGGCACCGGCCGAGTCGCTCCTTCCTGGCGCTCCAGCGAGGCCGGACCAGCCTGGCATCCGCTCGCCACGACCCGGACAACTAGCCCGTGAGAGGCAGGCCGCCGGCATTCCTATGCCCACGTTGCCGCTTGAGGGCCAGGCAGGATCCGACCCTGGGAGTCCGGCTCGATGGACTCTTTGCCACTACACGAGCAGCTCTTGAACGAGAAGTCTTACTCGCCACCCGCCGAGATCTGCTGCTCTCCCAGCCATGGAACCAGCAGAAAGCACTCTGCACATGTGCAGAAGGAGATGACTTTCCAGAGACAGATGGGAAGGGCTGGAGCCGTGGAGGCGGGGGCTGGGGGGGCACAGCAGGAGCAAAGTGCATTTATGGCTGGGCAGGTTTATGCTGGCCTTGGGCCGAAATAAACCAATACATACATACAGGTGAGCTGTGTACCACATACCAGATTTCTGAAACAGATAGAGGTAGCAGCATTTGCCACCCGTATAGGGTCCCCCTTGAGCTCAAGAGCATTAACTAGGTCTTTGCCTAGCAAGACTGGATTCTAGGGAAGAGGAGAAGGAAAGGCACTCTGCACATGATCGGAGTGACAACGTGCTTGTTTGTGAGCCCTGCAAGTCTGACTCCCAGGTGTGCATGCTCTTCTTTAGGGACGCGAGGAAGCTGCCGCATGCCAAGCCATTGGCCCATCTAGCTCTGTGCAGGCGCTACACACTGGCTGGCGGCGGCGGCAGCGCTCAAGCAGGAGTCTTTCCCAACCCTGTGTGGAGATGCAGCCGGGGACTGAACCGGAGACCTTCTGCACACAAGCAGAGGCTCTGCCACCGGGCTACGACCCCATATCCCCTAAGGGGAATTCTCTGACAGTGCTCATGGGTGGATGTAGACACCCATCCAAATAAAAACCAGGGCAGACCCTGCTTAGCAAAAGGAACAACTCATGCTCCCCACCCCAAGACCAGCTCTCCTCCCTGGGAGAGCTGGTCTTTTCTAGTGGGAGTTCAAGCAGTCTTGTCTCTCAGGCCACCAGTATCATTAGGAACACAGGAGGCTGCTCGATATCGAGTCAGTCCATCGAGCTCAGTATTGTCTACCCAGACTGGCAGCGGCTTCTCCTAGGTTGCAGGCAGGAATCTCTCTCAGCCCTCTCTCGGAGATGCTGCTGCCAGGGAGGGAACTGGGAACCTCGATGCTCTTCCCACAGCAACCCCATCCCATAGGGGGAAGATCCTACAGTGCTCACATGTAGTCTGCCATTCAAGTGCAAACCAGGGTGGACCCTACTTAGCAAAGAGAACTATTCATCCTTCCTCCCACAAGACCTGCTCTCCTCCCAACAGGATGCCAGCACGGGCCATATCCAGCTCCCTCCCATCCAGGTACATCTTTAGGAAGCACAAATCTTTCCCTAATCCACCCTTCAGCCGTGCCACCCACAACATAACTGGGGCTGCTGGCCCCAGCTCCCTAGGCCAGAGAGTTGGTGTTTCCACCTCGTTGTCCATCAGATGACCCAATCCTGCTGCTCAGCACATGCAGTCCACCATGTGCTCATCGGACTCCTCGGCACGTTTCGGTGGCTGATTGTTCTGCTCGGCCTCAGCCCCTTCAAATCCTACCCAGCCCAGCCCAGCCATCTGCTCCCCAACACCTGTGGCCCCCCCTTCACAAGCAGACCCCCCATCAAGACCGGTTTTCACACAGCGCATCATTAACCTGTGGAATTCTTTGCCTTGGGATGTGGTGATGGGCCAGCCACCAGCTTGGGTGGCTTTAAAAGGGGCTTAGACAAATTCATGGAGGAGAGATCTATCCATGACGACTAGTCTGAGGGCTACAGGCCACCTCCAACCTCAGAGGCAGGATGCCTCTGAATCCCAGTTGCAAAAGCGTCCCAGCAGGAGAGAGGGCATGTCCTCAGCTCCTTGCTATGGGCTTCCCAGCATCACCTGGTGGGCCACTGTGTGAACCAGGATGCTGGACTAGATGGGCCTTCTTGGGCCTGATCCAGCAGGGCTGTACTTATGTAGCCATCATAACAATAATTAATAAACTGTTGTAAAAAGATCACACAGACTGACTACAAACAAAGGCATGACAGGGTAGCAGGGATGATACACTGGAACATCTGCAAAAAATACAAGCTACCTGTAGCCAAAAATTGATGGGACCATACAATTGAAAAAGTTGAAGAAAATGAAGATGTCAAAATATTATGGGACTTCTGACTACAAACAGACAAACATCTGCCACACAATACACCAGATATAACTGTAGTCGAGAAGAAAGAAAAACAAGTCAAAATAATCGACATAGCAATACCAGGGGATAGCAGAATAGAAGAAAAAGAAATAGAAAAAATCACCAAATACAAAGATCTACAAATTGAAATTGAAAGGCTGTGGCAGAAAAAGACCAAAATAATCCCAGTGGTAATTGGCGCCCTGGGTGCAGTCCCAAAAGACCTTGAAGAGCACCTCAACACCATCGGGGCCACAGAAATCACCATCAGCCAACTACAAAAAGCAGCTTTACTGGGAACAGCCTATATTCTGCAACAATATCTATAACAGCAACAACATTGACAATAAAATCTACAACAACAACGGTGTCGTGTGGGGCTGTCATGGAGGGCGCCTGCACTTCTGAATTGGCAACGACACCACTGAATAGCAGGGAATGACTTGGCACAAGTGTGGTTGCATGCATTTCACTTGTGAGGACATGCAGTGGTACGTAGTGTATAGGTGACATGCAATTGTGGGTAGTATTTGGCAGCTGAGAGCAGATGAGACTTCCCGTTTTATTCCTGCCCAAATTGAACACAATGAGACGCCCATAGCGTGTTTATCAGCAGGCCTCCCCCACAACATTGCTGCTGCTGCAGCCAGTGTGGCCCCAGACCTCTGCTGAATCGAGGACTTCTGGGCCAAATCCAGCCACGTGAGGGATGCTGTCTCCCGCCCCCTCCCCAGCTGCCAGACCAGATGCAAAGAGGGGGTGTGAGAACAGGCCATGCTGGGGTGGGCTTTAGCCCTGCACCTCAATTCCCGCTGCCAAGTGGCCCCTCACAAACCTGGCCGGCCCTTTCAGAAGCTGCTGCTGGTGCGACAGATTTCTCCAGGGAAGTCCAGCTTCACGATTGGTTGCCCTTTCTGTGACAATCCAGCCCAGGTCAATTCCTGCAGCGACCAAAGATTCCACCAGGCTCCGGCATCCACCTCCCTCTCCCAGAAGAAAGAAAGAAAGAAAGAAAAAGTTTTTTTTAACACACACACACACACAAACATTAAGAGAAAAGTACAGCATGCTTTTGTCTGCACGGCAGTAATTGGGCCTGACAGATGCAAATAAAAACGGGTGGCAAACGCATCTTCCCAGGCGAGTGTGATTGGCAGCAAACACCTTATTAATGCAGAGAGATTAGCAGATAATGGACATCTGTCAGCCATAATGACCAAGGAGGGCCTGGCGTGTCACCGTGTGCTTGATTGACAGATTGATACGTGGGGGGCGGGGGCGGGGAGGCCGCTCACGTGGCTGCTGGGGCTGGGACATGCTTCCAGGAGGCGCCTTGCCCCTTGGAGGCCCCTTTCTGCCCAAGCGGGGTGGCAACAGGCCATCCCAAGTGTCAAATGCATCCAGGACCAGTCTGAGCGCTGGCTCACACATGCACAGAGACTTCTTGGTTTCTGCAAACTCCAGGCGTGCACACACACACACCCCGCCCCCCAGCTGATTGCTGCTGCTTCACTGCCCTGTTCACACCTGCACGGAAACACCCCTCGTTTGTGTGCACTGACTCCTTGTAAGAGCCCTGAGATGGTACCAGAGTTTGGTGGCTCTGCATTGGTGTGTACAGACACACACACACCCCGAGGCACTGCCTGAGGCCGGATCGTCTGCACAGAGGCAGCTCCCCATGGGGTGGTTGCGCAGAGGACCAGGAGGGAAAGCCACACAGTTTCGGGAGAGCTGCCTGGCTGGGGCTGGGGCGGCTGCTGCTACTGCGGGTGGAGCTTCCCAACAGGCCTGAGCCCCAGCGCCTCTTTCCCTGGAAAGGGGAACCCTGCCAGTGAACCAAGATGGTGTCCGTCTCTCTGTACGCACAGCTTACTGCTGCTGGTTTCTTGCGTGGTTACAAGCGGTCTTTCCGCCCAAGTACCGGGACGCAGGCCAGAGCAGCCAGGAGGACATGGCAATGCAGGCCGTGTGCATGGCAGGAGATCCCCCCGCCCACGCGCGCGCGCGCGCGCGCGCGCACACACACACACACACACACACACACACACACACACACACACACACACAGCCTGGGGGGACCAGGCCCAAGCTTGACCTGTAGCTCATCTGGGAAGCCCTTTGACTCCGGCTGAGGCATGGCTGTCAATCAGCCCGTTTCCCATCCATGTCGGAGGGTCCCCAGGGGGCCCCCTGTGCTACCTCATGACTGATGCGCCGCCGGGTTTCCAGGCACAGGCCAGCTGCTGACACACTCCTGACCCCTGTTAACTCTTCCATTGCTGATGCGGGGTGGGGTGGGGGGTGGAGAAGAGACCCGCTACCAATTGCTGGCATTAACCTCTTGAGCACAGCAGCTGAGCCTCGTGGACGAGTATGATGGCTTGGGTTCTTGTAATTAAAAATGCTGGAATTTTGGAGGCACCTACATAGATGAAAGGGGGCCGAGCTCCTCACGAGTCTTCCCATCCTGCAGAGGGGTGCTCAAAGCGGAGTCCGCAGCGGTGGTTGGGCTGCAGGTCCCATTGGCCCCAGGAGAACCCAAGCTACTGAGCTGCCCCTGGTCCATCTCGCTCAGTATGGCCTATCCCGACCACCAGCAGCAATCCCGGGTTCCAGGCCAGGGTCTTCTCCCCCCCCCCCCGACCTACGTGGAAGTGCCAGAGACTCGACCTGGGTCCTTCTGCAGGCAGAGCCGTGCTCTAACCTTCCGCTACGGCTCCTCCTTGATAACGAAGAGGGAGGAGGAAAGCAAGCCGATCCAGGTCCCAAAGTGTGCAAGTTTACAGTCCTGTCCCCTGCGAGCTCTATGGAAGGAAGGGCTCAGTTGGTGGGGAGCGGCTGGTGGGGCTGAGCACTGCCTGGGATCCCACCTCCATACAACTCTGCCCCTTGTGGCCCAGCTTCTTCGGTCACACAGAGGCTGCTTGCAGTTGTTCGGTGGCAATTTGCTCATCCTCATAGGCACTCTTTAACCCCACATGTCAAGGGGGAGGCCTTTCTTTAGGACAAAGGCTCAAGGTTGCAGTTTAAACAACAGGATGTATTTACTTTCCCCATTTTATTTTGATCAAGGTGTGCTCTGTTCTTTGTCTGATTTTCAAGTGGAAAGGACATGTGTTTTTTAAAAAGTGCTACCTGCCTCAGGTCCTAGTGATGGGGAGGGCTAGAAACGGAAATGACATTAATATGGAGCTGCTGGTTGTTTTCCCAGTCTTTCTAAAGAAGTTGCAAGTGCGACCTTAATTAATTCAACCCCGCTTAATTAATTCAAGTCCCACTCTGGACCAACCAGGACTGAAGTTCTAATAGTTTGGGCTCTACAGCTTAATTAAGTGAACAGCACCACCTGCTGGCTATTAAATAATCATCCAACACAGGGCCGTATAATTAGCTAAAATCGGGGTCTTTCCAAACGGCAACAATTGTCTTCTTCTCCTCCACCCCCCGCTATGTAAACTGCTCTAAGAACTTTTTTGGCTGTGTGTGTGTTGAAAAGTGGTGCATAAATATGAGTACAAATAATCTAACAGGCACCATGGCACTCTTCATGATAATCTATGTGGTTGCTAAGAGTCGACACCGATGTGAGGGTGCTTAATCAATAAATGGAAAAGGAAGAACATATGGGAAAAGGAGAAGAGAGGAAGCTAATTACAAGGGAGCCCCAAGCAAAGCAATCCCCCAAGCCCTTCTCTAGTGGTGCCACTACTTTCCTAGTTCTATAGAAGAGCGGTTGCCAACACTGAATCTCCAAATGTTGTTGAACTACAGCCCCCAATCGCTAGCAAAGTGGCAAACTTTGCAGATGACACCAAACAATTCAGGGTAGTGAAATCCAAAGCAGATTGCGAGGAGCTCCAAAAGGATCTCTCCAAACTGGGTGACAAAATGACAAATGCGGTTCAGTGTGAGCAAGTGTAAAGTGATGTCTATTGGAGCAAAACAACAAAAACTTCACATATACACTGATGAGGTCTGAGCTGTCAGCAACAGACCAGGAGAGAGATCTTGGAGTTGTGGTGGACAGCTAATTGATGTGTAGTTCTGGTCAACATTTCCCAAGGAGGTCATTATAGAACTGGAAAAGGTGCAGAAGAGGGCAACCAAGATGATCAGGGGCCGGGAGCACCTTCCTCATGAGACAAGGCTACAGCATCTGGGGCTCTTTACCTTGGCAACTAAGGGGAGACATGATCGAGGTGTATAAAATTATGCATGGAGTGGAGAGGATGGATAGAGAGAAATTTTTCTCCTCTCACACAGCAATAGAACCAGGGGTTATCCCATGAAACTGAAGGCCATGAAATTGAGGACCAACAAAAGGAAGTACTTTTCCACACAGCGTGTAATTAATCTGTGGAATTCTCTGGCATGGGCTGTGGTGTAAAAGGGGCTTGGATGAATTCATGGAGGACAGGTCTATCAATGGCTACTAGTCTGGTGGCTATAGGTCACCTCCAGCCTCTAAATACCAGTTGCAGGGGAGCAACAGCAGGAGAGAGGGCACACGATCACCCCTTGCCTGTGGGCTTCTCAGAGGCATCTTGTGGGCCACTGGACTAGATGGACCTTCTTGGGCCTGATCCAGCCAGTCTGTTCTTATGTTAGGCCATTGTGGCTGGGGAGGATGGTAGCCGTTATCCACCAGCATCGGGAGACCCAACACAGGGAATGCCAGACATTCTAAACTATCTAGTCCAAAATCGAAACCACCAGGCAAAGATTCAGTTTCGACAGATTTTAAAGTGTGGGGTGGGAAATACAGGAGCAGCTCTGTAAATCTTTTCAGGCCGAAGTGGTGTAGGATGAGGAGAAGGTTGGTTGGGCTCCTACTGCTAGATCTCTGGGTCATTTGCAGACCCAACAAGGGTTGCTGACTGACCTGTGCCTCTCTTGCTGTCCTTTTGCTCATCAGTTCTTCCTCTGCCTCGGTGCTCCTTGTCACCTGTAGGATAGGACTGTTCTTTGGTTGCCTTTGAGCAGGAAGTCTTTTTGGAGGTTTCCTGGCCAGTTGCTGAGTTTAGAATCCCCGATCACCGCTGGTCCTCTGGTTGCTCCTCTTGCCTACTGCCAGAGAGGGAGAAGCGGAGAAAGAAGCCTGTGGATGTGCTGCCACCTGCTGGGACTTCTCAGAAGTTTGCACTACAGTTTTTATTTAGGACATTTGGGTAAAAGTATTAGGAGGAGTTTGACTCGAGGCACAAATGACCAGGCTCAGATTCTCATACTTCGGACACATTATGCAAGGACCCAGCTCCCTTGATAAGCCCATAATGCTGGGGAAAGTTGAAGGAAAGAAGAGGACGACCAGTGGCAAGGTGGATGGCCTCGATCACGACAGCCATGAATGCACCACTGAGAGATCTTAAATGCCAAGTTGAAGACAGATCATCCTGGAGGGAATCTATCTATGTGGTCACTCAGAGTTGACGGCACTTCATCATCATCAGTAGGAGGAGAGGAGAGGTCCCTCCTTCCCCAGGAGGGCTTTAAGAGGGAGAGCTGGATTGCCCTAGGGGAATGCCCCAGATGGTGCAGAAGATCCGATGCCAAAGGGAGGGAAGACAAAACAAGCTCAAGGCTTCAAGACTTGCCACTAAACATCACAAAACTCAAGTGTCACGTAACATTGCTGCTGACTTTGCTTCCCCGTATCCTTACTTTGGTCAGGTTTGATTGTGAGCGCCTCAGAGCAAAGACCTTATCCTAAATTTATTAATGTGAAAGACACAAACTACATGCTCTATGTACATGCATAGAACAAAGGCCCCAACGGCAAGCTCAGGTCTCCAGAAACCATACTAACCTAACTGGTATGAATGAAAATACAACTAAGAGTTCTGTGGGAAAGCAGGGGTTGCCTTTCAAGACTCTTTGGAAACCTCAGCCAGTGGAAAACACAGCGGCTAGATTATTACATGTACCCTACCACATCATGGTGTAGTGGGGAAATGCTTGACTAACAAGCAGAAGGTTGCCGTTCCTACTACTATATCGGGCAGCAGTAATATAGGAAGATGCTGAAAGGCACCATCTCAGACTGCGCAGGAGGCGGCCATGGTCAACCCCTCCTGTATACTACCAAATAAAGCCACAGGGCTCTGTGGGCGCCAGGAGTCGGAATCGACACGACGGCACACTTTAACTTTTACCATGTCGAAGGCTGGCTCCCAGCTTGGTTCAGGACACAAGTTAAGCTGAAGGCTTTAATCTCCAAAGCCTTCACTGCAGGGTTCTCAAACCTGGGCCCCCAGCTGTTGGTGGACTACAACTCCCATCAACCCTGCCCACAGAGGCCAAAGGATGGGCATAATGGGAGCCACCGTCCGTCCATCAATATTTGGGGATCAAAGGTCGAGAAGCCCTCGATGAGCAGGATTGCCGTGATGCTGTCCGCTGTTTGACACTTCCTCTCTCCCCATGAGGCTTGATGTCCTTACACTGCCAGAGGAAGGAAGTCTTTGCCCCTGGTTTTCCCAGTTTCCAGTTGGGAATGGGGCCGTAAGCTCAGTGGTAAAGCATCTGCTTTGCATTCAGGACCCTGGGTCAATCCTTGGCAGCATCTCTCAGCAGAGCTGGGTACTATCCGTCTAAGACCCTGGAGAGCCGCTGCCAGTGAGTGTAGACAATACTGAGCAAGGGGGACCAAACGTGGAAGGCAGCTTCCTGCTTTAACTAAGTGACCTATCCCCACCCCACCCCCGGGACCCACTGACATCCATTTTATACTGTTTGGCTGATTTATTGAAAAGCCATTGCTCACTCTTTTGAGAGCCCTTCAGGCTCCACTCCTAAATGCACCAGGCTTGGCTGCTTCCCGCCTTTGGGACCGCTTGCCTGACAACGGATTTTAGCTCAAGGATGGGGCTTTTTTGAAGAGGAGGCTATCTTTACATGCTTCCTGTAACCTGCACCTCTGCTCATCTGTTTTGGGATGAACTACCCTTGGTTCTGTATCTTCTTCATCTTCATCTTCATCTGGATTGAATGCTTCTGCACAGACTGATACTCTTCTGTTGAATAACAGGAGGCTCGAAGTCGGAATCCTTCGTCCAAGGATGGGGCTTGGCGCTAGGGGGCAGCAACGGCCTTATGGGAGAGGGAGAGAGAGGAAGAAAACCAGGCCTTGGTGCAGCCCCTGAAAGAACAGGTTCCTTGTGTTCACAGGAAGAGGCCAGCCTTGCCGGACTCTGGGTTTGGGGTAGCCAGAAGTTTCTCTGTGTCAACAGATCAGAACCCTCTGAAACCGCTCTGCCTCGCCAGGGCACTTCAAATGTGCCAAATGGATTTGGTTGTTTTGCTTTATGTTTTTTAAAGCCACCCAAAGCGTTGTGAGAACAATTTACAGCAAGGAAACCAGTCCCAACATCCATACTTGCCCTCCCTTGTCGCAGCTGTAGCAAGTGACTGCCACTGGTTTTCAAAGCCCAGCACATCTGGATTTTCTATGCAATAATTTCCAAACTTGGGTTCCCAGATGCTACTGGACTACAGCTCCCATCATCCCCAAGCACAGTGGACAAATG
This sequence comes from Hemicordylus capensis, assembly GCF_027244095.1. Classification (NCBI taxonomy): domain Eukaryota; kingdom Metazoa; phylum Chordata; class Lepidosauria; order Squamata; family Cordylidae; genus Hemicordylus; species Hemicordylus capensis. The sequence continues at coordinate 27,473,424 of NC_069663.1, read as the reverse complement.
CCAGGGACGATGGGAGCTGTAGTCCAGTGATATCCAAAGACTCAAGGTTGGGAATCTCTGATCAACATACAGAAAACGATGCACACAGCGGCTAATGCTCTTGAACCAGTTCTATGAGAAAGAACTCGACACCGGCGCTTTATAATCGAGACCTCTAAAACAGAAACTGTAGTGTCTCAGAGCTACATGCCAACAGCTCCTCCTGTAGATTACCTTGCTTTATTCACTAGAACAAGTCTTAACAAAATGAAGGGTCTTGCTTGTGGGGCTCTGATGTATGTCCCAGCACACCAGGGACTGCTTTAGACTGGAAGTGTAGGATTCATACCCAGCCCCGCTCCCTGTGAGAGAGAAAACAAACCAGCATTGCTTCAAGCTTGCTGCAGGGAGAGGCTGAAGGATCTTCACCCAGGTTGCAGTAGCAAAACTATGAAGCATCTGCCACTTGCACAGTAGGTGGCTTGGCTTGCCCTGTGGAGTTGCTTTTCAAGTTGCTGGACGGTGGAACCAGTTTCAGGATGCAAGATCAACTTGGATGACCTTCTGGCCCCTTACTCAGTAGATGCTGCTTGGACTTTCCACAGAACGCAGCATCTTAACCAGGTATGGCGGCACTCATGGCAGCAGGGCAGGGAGACTAGGTGAGCGAGTCCGAGGACTCCCTCATTCCTACCATTCCAAAAAGCAAACCTGCTTCCGCAACTTCGGTTATCTTAACAGAGATCCAATGTGAAGCTGCTTGCGGGCAGACGAAGGAATCTTGGTTTTTTCTTCTTTGCAACCAGAGCTTAGAGGCCAGGCTCAGGAGCAAGGCTCTGCGCTTGTCCATCCAAGCTACGGATGCACAACACACCCTCAGGCGGTCCACACAGTGCCAAGGACCAACGAGCTCCAGAGGCCCTCGGGTGGGTGCCATAAAGCCAAGGAGGACAGCTGCAACCGGCTCCATCCGCTGGGACTAATCCTCCTTCCCCTGGGAGGTCAAAGCCATTCCCTCCTTTCCCCAGCTCTCCGCAGTGCCGAGGTTCCCCTACTGGGCTGTAAAGCAGCCGGCAACGAGCAAATGTTTCTCTGGAGGAGACAAAGAAGCAGAACCAGACAAAGAATCTGTGTGTGCGCCTATGGAGAGGCATGAGCAGAAACAGCCGCATGGGTGGGTTGGGAGGGAGCTCTTTTTTTGTACAAGATGATTTATTAACTATGATACATATCACGTAAGGCCTTTAAGTTTTTACACCATTCCCATTGAGACACATACAATACTCTGTAGCAAATACATGATTTTTTTTTCTTTTAAACTCAGCAGAAAAAGGGCTTTTTGTGGCCCAGAGCTTTCAACATTATCATGCACTAATTGGATTGGCCTGGGGTGGGGGAAAGAACCATAGGTTGTTAAAAATGTCCTTAAAAGAAGCATAAAAAAGGAAATATATTCTATCACCAATAACTAAAGGAAGTTGTTAGGCTCCTAGAAGTACAGAGAAATAACCATTATACTTTTCTTTACATACAGATCTTTCGATATTTTTTGTTTGCTTGTGGTTAAAAAAAAAAAACTGTTGGGGCACATACTCAGCTGGAACTACTAACACATTTTTATTACCATTAATATTTTTCTTTCGTTTTGAGCTCAAAAAATGTTAATTCAACATAGAGAGAGATCATTTTACATGTGAAAATACAAGTACCAGGAAGCAAAAAGATAAGAAAAGATAAGAAAAAGAGAGAGCTGACTGCAGGACTAAACTCAACTTTTCAGGACAACTTTTACTCCCATATAATTTGAAAGACAGAGACTTTTTTTAAAACATAAAGGGGGGGGATTTTTTTTAAAAAACAATAACTTATGCCCTGCTTTAAACTACATTTAAAATACAATATTTCTATTGTATTTCAATTTTTTTTTAAAAAGGGTGTGTGTGTGGTTAAACCTAACAGTAAAATCTAGGCTCTATCACAGCGGCGGCAGAAGGGTTAGGGATGCTCCCCTCGCTTGAAGTTCTACAGAAGACTAACCCAGAGCTCCAGTTTAGAGAGAGACAGACTAAGCTAGTGGGCGGGGGGTGAGTGGGAGTCCCAGTTTGGCCTGAGGACTACAAAGCCCATCCCCACCCGTGAGGCAACCCAAAGCCAGCTGTACAAAAATGCCAAGTCAGACTCTGATCACGGCTGTGGAGTCACCAAAATCAATGACGAATAATCCAGACAAGCAATTATGAACCTTAAAAGGAATCCTGCTGGGTTGCTTTCCCCCCTTTTTTTAAAAAACCAAAACAAAAAACACTATTTTAAAAAGAATACTTTAAAAAAAAAGAGAGATGTTGCACACGTAATTCAGCTGATGAACCACGAAGTACCAGGTTGCTCCCAGGAAGCAAAGCTGGTGGGCCAGCCTTGAAATGTTTGCCAGAACCCCCCCCACCTCCACAGGGCTGGAGGATGGGTTTGTCCTTTAAAGGGAGGCGAGCGGCAGGAGATTGTGGCACTTTAAAACCACCGTGGAACAGCAAGGTCCAGAGATCTTCTTGGGAAAGATCCACTAAGGGACAGTCCCCCTCACTCCCCACAGAGAAACACGGATTGCCAAGGGAGGCCCTCACAGGCTTCTGTGAAAAAAATGCACGCGGGAGCCCAACTTGTGCAAATGAACACTTTGGAAGGATTCTGCCACTAACGAGTATGGACAGGCACAAAAGGTTACGGGGGGCCAGTGGAAGGGGCGGCTGTTTGCAGACGACTGGAAGGAGAAGCCGGGGCCGAGTCCTGCTGGGACCAGAGGGGCCTCTGTGCCCCCCCCCCCCCAGCTCAGAAGTGCTGCTTCAGCCATGGAAAAGTCAAGGAATATTAGTGCTGCACAAAGCGACGTGACGACGCTGGCACAAGACAGAAGTGGCACCCAGCCACGCGTGCAAAGCAGCAGCACCGGCCAGGCAGAGCGGGGGGTGGGTGCCGGAGATCCACTCCTCCACACAAGCAACCACCTCAAAAGAGCCCTTTGCAACCAGCGTCTTAGGTAGTGTGGTTCTTTTTCCCCTTGGGGAGGTGGGGGCGGGGAGAGAGGTGGATTTAGTCCAGTGTGCTAGGAGGACATCTGCAAAGGGGTGGGGGTGGCAGTGTGCAGAGCAGGCAGAGCAAGAGAGATTTGCAGAGATGGCCTGGTCTGGTCGCTCCCGCAGAGGGACAGACATCATGGACCGAAAACTAACACAGCGGTTGTCCTCTTGGCCTTGCAGGAAATCCCTCTTCCCCCACAGTGGGCCACTAAGCTTACCGGTACATCTCCAGCAGGCTTCTAAGACTGCACGCATCTCGGATGGAACTGGGAAGGGCCATTCCTAGAGGACCACCCTTATTTTCTAACATATATACGAGGTACACAATTCCCATCCTACAAACAAAGCAGGCCTCCTTGACTCACAGCTTCAAGGGAACCAGGCAGCAGCAGAGAGAAGCATGCCACTTCCTACTGCACACGCCCCCCCCGCTCCCCCCACACAGCAACTGAGGTCAGAATTGCAAGGCTACCGATTGACAGCTGGCGAGAACCGAAAGGCCTGCCGCTGCCCCCGCCGCAGGAGCCTCCAATCAGGGCAAGTTCTCAGAGCAGGCCATGAACTTCTCTTTCACTCAACACAGCCAACAGCAGCAAATTGATTTGTCTGAATTACCATCAGCAGGCAATAATCAGCTGGGGGTGGGGGAAGTCAAGGTGGAGCAGGCCACGAGCAACTGGAAAAAGCTCAGTCCAAGTCCAAAATGTCCTAACATATTCAAGATAGCCTAGCAAGTAAGACTGCCCCCTCAATCCTTGTTAAGAGGTCCGACAGAGAGAGGCTGAGCAGCAGACCCAGAGAGAAGGCACAGAAACATACCTTGCACACACCACAGTAGTCACTGGCCCCGATAGGGAGGGGTATTCCCAGCCTGCGTGGCTTGGGGCAAACCCCACTGCTTAGCAGTTCAAAACCACAACCAAGCACAGATGAAGCAACCCCCGTCCTTGTCAGGTGAAGGTCAGAGGGGAAACCTTCCAGCACTTCTGTCCTACTCTTCCCCGTGGATTTCTTTTTAGTGTTAGGCATGCATAATTAAAGGGTAGCAGGGTATTTCATTTGCCTTTTAACAGTCTCAAACACCAACGAAAAAATTTCAATATTTACACAAAATTTTAACGCATGAGAATTCAGAACTTGGGGGGGGGGGGATGCTCGGAAGCAGTACTTCCACACATGTGGTCCTGCCACCGATACAGCTTCTAAGTGTGTGTGTATGTGTTTTCTAAAAGAAAATTCAGCTTATTCAAAGGAGAGTCAATTTGCTGAAGAGGGGGCTCTGTATCTCAGAGGGGAGCAGGACAAAGATGGTTTTATTCTGGAAGGTGTTTGGGTTCACCACACCCACTGAATTCAACTCGGATGTCCTTGAAATGCTGAAAACAGCGATAAACGACAGATTCTGCTTTAAAGTGCGAAGAGACAGAAAGGATGGCATAGGGTCTGCTGCCTTTCGTCCTCCCAGTGGTACCATGGAAACTCCAGTTAAAAGCTGCCCTGTTACTGAGAGTCAGCCGACTCCACACACTCACTCACTCGACTGGGCATTTCTGCTACACAACCACCATTCATTTCAATGATGCCTGCACTGGAAATAGGGACTGGTTGCCTGCTAGTGGTTCACGGATGAGCTCCTGCCTGCCCGGGAGCTCCACACAAGGCGCATGGAAACAAACAAGAGGTCACAGAACAGCACAGCCAGGTGCGCTGAATGTCAGCCACACCCCTGGCCAGAAGAGAGCAGAGAAGACCACAAGTTTGAGCGATGATGAGAAGCAGCTTTGGGCATGGGCAATGGGAAAGTGGTGACTGGCAGTGTGCTGTGCAAGGGCACATGACAGTGGTGCTGGGCACACACCACTGCGCACAAACATGCACAGCATGAAGCCAGGGCTGTGGCGGGGGCTGGGTGGGCATGAGCTGCTCAGGTGCCAGGCCCAGGAACAGCAGGCAAAGGTCTGCATGGTACACTAGAGATGCACTGCACATCTGCAGGGGGGCTGGCAAAAGAGCTACTCCCCACATGGGTGGATGTTTGGCCCAAGGGCTTTGAGAACCTGCCATCGACTGGATTCCCCACCCCACCCCCCAGTGAGCTTCGTCATGGCCATGAGCAGCAGAAATCCATACACCAAACAGTTCAAAGGGAGACTGGCTGCAGGGGGCCTCCGCAGTGCCCCCCCCCCCAGGCCACTTAAGAGCAATGGAGCCGAGGCGGTTTGATGGGAAAAGAGGCTTGAGGAGGTCTGCGTGTTTTTTTAAAACAACCCTCACCCAAATAGGAGGGTTGATTTCAGTTCTCTACAACTCCACATTCCTCAACGCGGCTAAGATCAACTGCCCTCCTCACTTGAATGGTTTCGTAAACGCTGATGGGGCTGGGGTCATTTTGCACTCCAAATGCATTGCCTAGGAAATGGACGAGCACTTGCTGCTCAGCGCCATGTTTGTATGGACAAAAATGTCACTCACTGACTCCAGTCTATTCCTGTACTGCCAACAGGGTTGTCTTTCTTCTTCTTTGCAGCTAGTGTTATGCTTAAAGCAACTCCCTTACTTGGGGTATAATTTGAACCCAACAGCAGATCAGTAAAGTACACTTTCTGTTTGGGTGAGGGTTGAGTCTCTTTCTGCACAGACATTGGTTCTGGGTCTCCAAAACTGCAATGTACTCAGTTACTCCAGAAGACCACAGCAACGCCATTAACGGAGGGCGACCAAAACAGCACTGGTCATGCTCTTTGCCTCTCCCAACTCCGAGGCTGAGGGGGAAAGGCAGACTTCCACTCGCACAATTTCATTTCTGCATTGTGTTTTATGCTTAAAAACATTTCTAGTGGCACTGTTTTTAGAAGCTGTGATTCTATCCCCACCACTTGCATTCAAACACACACACACACACACCAAGTATTTCCATCAACAAAGTGTTCAAAAGGAATCAAAACCCAAGTCAGACAGCAAAACATCAACCGTGTTTGCAAAACATGTACACGCTCACCCCTCTCTCTCTCTTTCCTCTCTGTTAAGTGCTAACACCAATATTCTGTCTGGTGGGGAGGGAGGGTGGCGAGAGATATGTAGTGATTTGTCCAAGGAAGACAGCTAGACCAACCTTAGCTGCCTCCACTCACCCACCCTGGAACTCTCTACTGTACCCAAGTAGGCAAGTTCTCTGCTCAAGTAAAAAGGAGCCTCACTGTCTCACACTTCTTTGCCAGATTAAAAACAACCCAACCAGCAGATGGCAGGAGCATTTCATTTTTTTTTTTGTAGTGTTCTTTGTGTGTGTGTTTCTTCCCACTTTGATTGGCCATTACTTAAAAGTCACAAAAAGAGTTACATTCTGGCCTTGCCAAAACATAAAAAGCCTTTCAGAAGTGTTGGTCCAGACCTTCAGAGCAGCTATGGCGGGGTAGTGTGAATTGGTCTAAGCTGAAATTATGGTCCCCCTAACATAGATGAGTTGTCCAGCAGTACAGGATAGGCCTTGGTTACAGCACGTGGAATGTGTCTGGAGGGGCTCCGTATCCTGTCCAGCTCTAGGCGGTCCATGCAGAGGCAAGACTCACTTGTCCAGAGCCACCAGTCCGAGCTTGGCAGTGTTCACGCCAGTCTACAGGTCTGCCGGGGTCAGAATTGATCCTGATCGAACAGGTTCAGCCAAGAGTGGCCCAGACCTCTCCCCTGCTCAAAGAAACGTCCGTCGTCGTCCTTAACCGAGCTGGCCCTTCTGTGCCAGGCACTGAGGCACGGGGAAGGCTCTGAGTGGGTCTGAGGCTCCATGGTGTCCCCACTCCATCCGGCTGATGCTCTGCAGCAGAGTGGCGGGGAAGAGAGAGGGCCAAGAGGGGCTGGGGCCGAGTTGCCAATCCGTTCCGTGTGCAAGAACAGAAGCAGACCTCCATTCCCGGCTGGGCCAAGGTTCACAGTGTGTGCTGCTCTGCTTGAAGCTGGGGCGGGAGAAGGGACTGGAGAGGAGACTGCGGTGAGGGAGGGGGAGTCTGTGGAGGAGATGGCTGGGCCATCACAGGGGTGGAGGAGAGGAAAGGCATGCTGGCACAGATGGCGGAGGGGGAGCTGGGCATGGCACCGGGGGGCTCGAGGATGGGGCGATTGTAGAAAAAGAAGGGGCACTGCTGGATGAAGAGTTCTATGATTGTCTGATAAATACGGGTGGCAGTCAGCGCGTCCATCGTGCTGAAGTCGGGTCTCATTAAGGTGGGCCAGAAGCAAATGGAGAGGTTCTCACTCGTCATCAGGTTGGTCCTGCTGTTGTGGCTCACCCTGCAAGACACGGAGACACCAGGACACGAGGTTAGTGAGGCCCGCTCACAACTGCAGAGAAGATGCTGGAGGCCCTCTAACACCCTCCAGCAGTCTTCCAAGAACAGACACAAAATGTGCTGGCGTGCAAGCGGAAGGCATGCCCTATGCTTTCTGACAGCAATGACAGAATCTGCAACATTTTTATAGAGTGCCCTCCGTGGACACAGTGCTTGGCCAAGAATGTGAGCACAAGTCTCATCGGCCATGGCGGCGAGAGGGCTGCGCTGAAGACTTGGCAGGAAAGCTTTTGGGCTATCCACTGCTCTCTACTCCACGCAAAATTTTATAAGCCTCTACCATGTCTCCCTGTAGTCGCCTCTTTTCCAAACTAAAAAGCCCCAGATATCAATCCAAAACCAAACACAGAGATTAACACAGGAGCGCGAGGATGTATTTGAGAACCCACAGCTTTCCATCTTTCTTTCCTTTTTTAAGCTGCAAGGTTGCCAGAGTGACACTCTGAACACCCTTTAAATGTTCCAAGGTGGCTGTAACTGTGCTAGTGGCTGTGAGGACAGCATCCACAGGGCTGGTCGCTCTTTTGGACTCATTAGGAGGGAATGTGAGAGTACAGCCTTGCAAACGTGACCTCCACCAAGTAGCAAATGCCCTGTGGCTAATGAAACTGGGAGATGGCAGGCTAGACACAGCCTCTACCGGAGCGTTGCTGCCAATTTCTGGACTAACAAAATTCACCAAACTTAATGAGACCCCTGATAAATGCAGGCTTGCTTAATTGGGAGAAATGTCAGGGAACAAGTTCACTTCAGGCAGGCTCTGCAGCCCTATTGTGGCTGTGAAACGAGCCCGTGTTCGCTCTTTACAAAGGCAACTGCTAAAACTAAGGGGACAACACCCCCTCCCCCACTGGCATCTCAGAGGGATGGAACATGCCTCCAACATACTTGTTCAAATGAGAGATCACATATTTGAAGACCTCGTGGTTCTCCTTCGGAAATTTCTTCAGAACCTCTTTAAGTGCATGCAACTTCTGCTCTCTGTCGTTGATCTCTGTGGAGGGGAAGGAGTCGCAGAATTTAGAATTTTTCAAGCAGCAAATAAAGCATTAGTGGTCCTCAGCTGTCCAAATGCAACTTGAGGAATCCACAACACAGCAAATAATGACGAGCTACTGATCAAAGAATAAAATGCAGGATGGAAATCCTACAAGACTTTCCCCAGTCACCAAACCATCTGAGAATTTTACTCAGACAAGGGAGTTGCCTGCCAGCCAACACAAACAGCAAATGTGGGCCATTTGTTAAACACCAAGAGCTTCATGCTGGAGGATTGTAACTATTTTGCAGGCAGTTAAAATAATTTTCTCATTTTATAACAGACATGACATGTGCCAAGCCACATTCAGTGTACATGTCTCATTAATTCAACACAGTTTCTCTTTTCGACTGTTATCCTCAAATATTAAGAACTTGGCTCAGCTGGGGGGGGGGCGGATCTTGATATGGAGTTGGAAACTGCTGGGGAGTTGAAATACAATGGCTTGGATCCAAAGAACCATGAGCAGAAGGAGATAATTTATTTCAGAAGCGCAGTGTTACGAACTCTTGAGCAAGCGTGAGCAAAAGACTTCTCACACTGCATTACATAACAAGATGGTGAATAATGAAGGCACAGGTGGTAGCATATAAACTCTGGTGGGCCATAAAAAGATACTAACAAGAGCCAATGCAAAGGCTCGTGCAGATCTTTTTGGATTTGGGGTTGCTTTCCCCGCACAAAGCTCTTCCACTAGGGCCGAAACAACCCTTCCAAGAGGCTTTCCAACAGCAGAAGGGTGCCTTTGGATCCAAGCCAACGTTACCTGCTGTCTGTTACATGCTTCCCAGTTTATGAATAATAATGAAGGCTAGAATTTTAAAAAAATACTGGAGAGAGCATCGTCAGGATTATAACAAAAGCACGTAGTCAGCCCGAGAGTGTCCTTAAGAGACAGAGCAGTAATGGCAACTGTTTGGACAGGTCTAGCTTGTCATACACATTCCTTCCAAATCTGCAGGCAGGCAAGAAAGCTTGCTTGGTTTTAAGGCTTCCCGTGTGCAATTTAGGAGAATGTGTGAGTGGGAGGCATCAGATTAGCATTCTGCTTTTACAAATATTGCTAAAAGCAGCTTACAAAAGGCCTCAGCAAACTCATTGTTGTTATGAGGATTCAAATAAATATGCCAACTGGCCTTTAACTTGCACGGGTTAAACTGGTAACAATGTAAGTGGGGATGGTGGGTAGGTGGGGGTCCTTCCAAAACGAACAGAAGCCTGATTCAAGTAGGGATTGCTCTTGGTGGTCTCGGACCTGGGGCTTACAACTGCCCTTGGGTATTCCTCTGCAGCCGAGAACTGGCCACCCTTCAGGCAGCCACCTCACCTTCTCTCCTGACACCGATTCTCTGCTGGAAAGGGGCTCACTCAAAGCAGTGATTTGGATAGACTTTCATTCAGTACAATGGCAAACAGGTGAATCTGTGTTTTCTGAAAACTGTGTCACACTAGACTCCACAGATTTTTTCTGACCAAGACTGTACTGCTGTTGTGGGGGGTGAGGACTTAAATCTAGAAGATGCTGCCTCAGCAATTCGCGTACACAATAGAGTTATTTTCGATGCTCTTCTCCTTCCCAGCTCTAGATGGTGCCACAGCAAGATTCAAATCTATTCACAGACACTGTTCTGAAAGTGGGGGTGGGGGGTCACAGTGCAGCTTCTCTATGCTCCCTCCTCCTTGTATTGTAAACACACATTCCCTGCTAACTGGGCAAAGAGGCCCCTTTCAAAAGTGGTGGTTCTCCTCTAGTTGGCAGGGAGCGAGCAACTGGCCCAATCCAACCCCAGAGCAGGATTGCTCCAGTGGTGGTTGTCTATTCAGTGTTTATGTTTAGACTGAGTGCCCTTTTGGGACACGGAACAGTTTCTTATAAGTCTGGGTTGCCACCCAGTCCTCTCCTTGTGGTGCAAGTGCCCATTACTTGCCAAGAGAAATCTGTTCAGTTTCTCCCCCACCCTCCAGCTGTTCCCCATCAGCTGCAGCCTAAAGTGGTACAATCCATTCTACCATCTCATGCTGCTGTATGTGTAAGTCAGGCCTGGTTCAGAGAGGGCTACCTGTCAAAAATACTCTTGAGACAGCCCTTAACACAGGGGTTCTCAAAACTGGGTCCCCGGATCTTGTTGGCCTACAACTCCCATAATGCCTTTGACCATCGTGGCTGGGGCTGATGAGCATTGCAGACCAACCATGTGTGGGGGACCCAAGAAGCCCTGCTGTAACACAATCCTGAGGTAGGAGTTAGGGCTTTATTGGATTTCTGTGAAAGCCCCATTCAACTAGACATTGAAGTTGCCCAACTGCAGCTTCACTTGGTAGATTACCCCGGGGCCTGTGTGGCTCTGTGAAAGATAAATGGAGGCACTCAGATGACTATCAAGAAACACAGCTATCTTGTCAGATGGTGCTTCTGTCAAGAGACAGAAGCGTATGAGACTGAAAAATACACCCTTTTTAAAGATCAGGAGCAGCTCTCTAAATGAAGTTATGTAGCAGCTTCATAGGGAGGGGGGAAGCGAAGAGATTTTTTCAAAAATTCCTGCAGTTGGATTTGAACTTAACAAGCTGGAGGCCATTTTCCGCCCAAGGAATGCAGCCAATCATGCCTGGGGCTTCAGGCATCTGCAAAAGTACCCTTGGATATACAGCAGATCCTAAAGAACAGAGAGGTGGGGAATCAGGGAAAAGATTAAAAGGACCAAGGAAGTATTCACGGGGCGGCGGGGGATCTGACATTAAATAGGAAGCAAAGAGGGATTAATTAGGAATTGACAGGGGGAATGTGACTGTTGATCCTTTTGGATCTCTCGGCAGCTTTCAATACCATCAACCATGGTATCCTTCTGGGGTGTATGAAGGGTTTGGAAGAGGGAGGCACGGCTTTGCAGTGGTTCCGTTCCTACCTCTCGGATAGGTTCCAGATGGTGTCGCTTGGAGACTGTTGCTCTTCAAAACAAGAGCAAGGCTCGATACTGTCTCCAATGCTTTTTAACGTCTACATGAAGCCGCCAGGAGAGATCATTAGGGGATTTGGTGCAGGGTGTTATCAGTATGCTGATGACACCCAAATCTATTTCTCCATGTCAGCTTCATCAGGAAATGGCCTAACTTTCCTAAATGCCTGCCTGGAGGCAATGATGGCTGGAAGAAGGAGAACAAGCGGAGGCTGAATCCAAGCAAGATGAAGGTACTCAATATGGGAGGTCGAGACTTAGGAAGCATTTAGATCTGCCTGTTCTAGACGGGTTCGTACTCTCCCGGAAAGAGCAGGTACGTAGTCTGGGAGTACTTCTGGACCCAAACCTCTCTTTGATTTCTCAGGTTGAGGCAGCGGCCAGGAGTGCTTTCTATCAGCTGCAGCTGATCCACTAGCTACATCCATTTCTGGAGATCAATGACCTTAAAACAGTGGTGCATATGCTGGTAACATCTAGACTTGACTACTGCAATGCGTTCTATGTTGGGCTGTCTTGGGCCTTTTCTTGAGTTGCCACAGCTCTCTGGAACGCGCTTCCTAACAAAATTAGTTCTCCCCCTTCCCTGAATGTTTATAAGGAGGACCTAAAAACATACTGTTTAGTTTATCATTTTAAAGCTTCAGTTTTAGAGTTTTTATTGTATTTTAAATTGTTTTAATTAAGTTAAATGTTATAATGGTTTTATATTGTGAACTGCCCAGGGACCTTGTTGTATAGGGCAGTATATAGATGTACTAAATAATACATACTACTACTACTACTACTACTACTACTAATAATAATAATAATAATAATAATTTGAAAGCCCTCCAATGCTCTAAAAATAAGCATTTTAGTATCACAAACTGGTGTAATACTTACTGTGGGCCTCCACTAGCTCAATCTGCATATTGTAGGGTACCAGGGGGTCAGGCAGTTCTGAGAAAAAGCTCTTCATGGCTCCAGCTACAGCATTCACAGTGAAGTCCTTCTCTGCAAGGTCCAGATTGTGATCTGCAAGGAGAGGATTTAATGGTTAGAACTTGTCAGTCAAAGTCATCTGCCCCCGTTTTAGCCATTTTGCTAAAAGGGGGCAGATCACACACACAAGATTCTGACTGACGTTTCAGCTACTGTTGCTATAAAAACCACATGGATTTATTTAAAACGTTTAAATCCCACCTTTCCACCATGTAGGTATTCAGAGTGCAAGGTGGGCTCGGCTTCCATGTGTAGATTTCTAAGGGAAAGCCAAGCAAGGGACTCCCTCACTCTAGCCTAGCCCGAGGTCTCCCATGGGGGGCCAGGCCAGTGGACCCCTGGCACGGCCCCAGTGGTAGCAGCAAGTGCGCCCTAGAAGTGCCCTCCTAAACCAATCCAGGGGCAGAGTAGCTCAGATCAGGACCTATCAGTGACTGAAAGGGGATGGTCTTTGCAACTGCCAGGCTCCCTACTGGTTAACTACAGCAGCTGGGTGATATATTTACAATTTTCAGCACATAGAGAACAAGTGCACACTAATTCAGGTGCTGCTGCTGCTGAAGTGAATACGAATCTCTCACCAACTTTGGGAACATATTTTGCAATCCGAGATTTCCTTGTGTTACTATTTACTACTACTACACATATATGTAGTGTTATGCTTGTTAGCAATTATTTGAATATGATAATTAAGACAGATTTCCAACTTTGAGTTGGAGCAATCTAGCCCTGGAGAGATCTGGTGCTCCGGGGCAACAGCAAAGGGACGGGCCTTACCTTGATCAAACTGCCGCTGTAAACTCTCCATTTCAGACTTGTTTCCACTCACCCGGTAGATACCTTCAGTACTCAACCCTGCTTAAAAGGAAAATAAATTAAGCTAGAGCAAAGATGCAAATCTGAAGACTACAGCACCAGAGCAGAAACATCTTGAACAGAGAACACCAAGTCTTCTGCCTGGAAAAAACTGAGGTGCAGATATCCATTATCACAGAGATTAGGAAATGATGGCTTGCTATTTCATATTAAAATTATATTGCTGTTCAATGTGCAAAATAGAAACATCAGGAAACGGGGGCAACTTTTCCTCTGACAACTAGAACTCGCTTCTTTTAAAAAGAAAGGACAGCTGGAGAGTTGTAGAAGGAAGAAGCCCGCCAAGCAGCTTTGCAGAAGGGCAAAACAAAATGCAGGGATGAAAAAAACATGAAGTTAGAATTAGAGCCTTGAAGCACCCCCCCACCCCCATTTCTCCTCCTGCCCCTCCCACCCCAATGCATCCTTAGCATGCTGAATTTTTTGAGACTGATCTTTAAGTCAGGGGTTCTCAAACCTGGGCCCCCAGTTGTTGTTGGACTTCAACTCCCATAATCCCCAGCCACAATGGCTAAAGGCCAGTATAGGAACTGAAGTCCTACGATATCCTGGGACCCAAGGTGGAGAAGCCCTGCTATAAGTGGTTGTGAGAACCCATGCTGGCTGAATAGTGTGGTGTAAGTGAGAGAAGAGAAATTTATTTACAATCAATGATCAGATACACAAAAGTCAAAAGCCAGAACACATCAGGCTCCGCACCATATACAATACAATAGGCACAGCAAATCACATTAAAGTAAAAGCAAACTCCAGGCTAGAACATTTAAGTCCTCTAGCTATGAGGAATGCCGCCTGAGTCAAGAGACCCATTCCTGAGGCACCCCAGGTACATGGAGATAGTGAATGGTGGAAACTCCCGAACGCTTTGCTTTGCTTCAGTACCAGCATAGGACAAATGCCTGCACACAGAGCTACTCACACACAGGTGCTGCAGTCAGATGAAAGAAAAGATGAAGCTCTGGTCTAAGCAACTCCCACTTAATAATGACAATCAATAAACATCAAATCAAACAACTCTATTTGTTAGCTGCCGCATAACAAATTGTTCTCTGGGCAGCTCACAACACTTGGACCTTGCGGGCTCCCCCCTCCTCCAGCCCCACATCTGCCTACTTGACAGGGCTGTTGCAAGATGACATGCAGGTGAAGTAGGTGAAATGCTCTGAACAAGCTACAATGCTAAATAAATGCAATTCTATGTTGCAGTGGGCTTGGTCACCTTTTAAGGGTTAAGCTCTACTGTGTTGTTTCGATGGGTGTTCTTTTAAATAAGCTGTTCACTGTTTTAACAGTTGCTGGTTGCAGCCACTTTGAATAGCAATATAAGGAAACTGGCATATACATATAAAAAAGAGCAAGTGGACATCAGGCAGCAAAGCTGGCTGCCCTCGCGAGAAGCAAGGCCTTCTTCCATGATGAAACAATAAGCAGGGAGAAGTAGTTGCAGTAAGAGCAGAGCGCCTCAATTTAGTAGCGATGGTTTTAATTGCTGCTTTCTGAAAAGCCAGTATTTGGCAAGATAAAAGCAGAATGCCTGCCTGGCAGTTCAGGGATAGGCTGATGGTAGGTGAGCCCGGAGTGAAGAGGATTTATTCAGAGTACAGGTCATCAACGGCATAGCTTTAAAAGCTCTTAATTGCCATAGAGGCGGCCTGTACAGGGACCTTGTTTCGTAGAAAGCAATTCACCTCCTCAGGGAGGGAAACTGGGTTAATGGACCAGCCCAGAGGGCTGCAGGATTCCAAACTGGGAACAAAAGGACTGATGTGCCCATGTGCCGGGGAGAGGGGGCGGAGCAGCTGCTGCCGCCACCATTTGTCTGCTGCCTGCCTAGAGTCCAAACAAAACTTGTCAACCAACAACACCACAGCCTACCTCTGAAGAAAACTGTTAAGTGTACGTGTACACACAAACACAACCATCTGCTCAGAGGCAACCTGCAAGATAAAGAGATTACCTCGGACATGGATTATGGGCACCATTCAAGGTGGCAGAGTGGCCCTCTGAGTGCAAGCCATTGGGGAATTCTCCTGCACAAGCCTACTGTGCTATTCCGCAAGTCCCCTTCTTTTAAATGGGGCTTGCACAGAAAAATGTCCAGTGGAGTGTGCCATGCGAAATTTCTGCCTCAGGACCACCACCATCTTAGGCAGCTCTGCGACAGGAACAAACAGCAACTGCAGCTCTCAAACTGTGCTTTCTGGCTCTAGGTTGGAGAAGGCGGGACTGCCTCCTGTAGGTTTTGCATGCAAAACCTTCTAGGCTTCCATGTGCCTCCCTTCCAAACACAGCGTCTTGCCACATTGCTTGCAGCTGCCCTCTGGTTCCTTGTCACCTGGAGATCTCAGAACACACACTGCTGCCGTGTTACCGTGACAAAAAGGTGGCTAGTTAAGCAACCATCTGCACTGGTTCCATTTTCATACACCCAGCAGGGCCCAGAGAGAAAAATCAAAAGGCAAGTGCAAAGAGCCAGCAAAAGACATGAAGGGCCATTTGAATATCCGAACGCACTCATTAAGCCTCCACAAGCGCGGTACTCCAGATAGCAAGCCTGACCTTGAATGCTTCCCCCGCCACCTAGTGCTCAACAAAGCTAGCCTCATTTGTCCCATTTCTGCAGCAGGAACACGGGTGCTACGGAATCCGTCAGCACATGCCAGCCTGATGCACAACAAACACTAAGAGCAAAATCAGATATCTGAGCCATTTTTGTCCTAAAAGCCAGACTGCATAAAGAGCAAGCACACAACTTGAGGCTCCGAAACCTGCAAGATGGCTTCACAATTATCAAGCCCTTAATTGCACAGGCACACACACACTCCACCAGAACGTTGAGGGTTTTGCAACAGATCTGTGGTTTCTCCGTTTCTTCTCTCCACGATAAGCTCTACACATTACTTGCTTATGAGAACAGGAGAGGCGTGAGCCAGTGACAGCTTACAAACCACACAGTGAACCGAGAGGAATGCAAGTGCATTGTAAAAGCCACTCAACTTCACAATTCAGAAACAGCAATGTTTAACAACAGGCTGGATATTTCCTGCAATCCACTTCCATGTTTATGTTACAGAATCCTGTTTTACACCAATCTTGGCCACACTCAAGACCAGGCAGGCTACACATACTAAGGAACAGCGGCAAGCCATTACAATGACCTTGAGCATATCTTTTATTTTAAATTTTTCTATCCCGCCTTTCACGTGAAGTTCCAAGGTGGCCTACACAATCTAAGACAAAACACAGAGAAATGTTGATGCAACCACAAGAACAGCAACACTGGATAAATCAGAATAAAAACCATCCTAAAAATTACTAAACTAGTAGTGAGGAACACCAGTCTAAAAAGATGCATCCTTAAAGAGTGCCGAAAGATCAGGGGAGAGGGGCCAACCAGATCTCCTGGGGGAGGGAATTCCATGTGCCGAAAGAAAAGGGAAGACTGAGGAGGAATGGCTTGGGAGAATGCAAGAGAGAAGCCTCCTTAGCTGCCAAGTGCCTTGAAAAGCATTCTAGCAAACCTAGCTCAAAATACATCTAACCAGACATTAAAGTGGCAACCTGCAGTTCCCAATCTGTTCTCCAAGGACTAAAATACACCATACACAGACGAGATCCATGACAAGAGACTCCAGAAATTCCAATTGTTACTTAAAGCAGCCACAGGGGGCTCTGGGGTGGAAGCAGCACAGCACAGCTAACCTGAGTGCTCTGCAAGGTGTCATTTGTCCCTGCTGCATTGATGGCTAGTAGCAGCTCGTGGGCACAGCGATCAGGAACACTGCGAAGAGAGGGAGGACTGACTCCCACTTTCCCCAGCACTGCCACTCCAACCCAGCTGGGAGCCCCGCTCCGTGGCTGCTTTTACCATCACAGCTAGCTCGCTCATGGGATGCACCGTTTGGTCCCAAGGCATCATTCTGCTAGAATCTGAGTGCATGCAGCAGAAGTAAGCGAGTCTGTGGGAAACTCCACAACTCCCATCTCCTAACAAGGGAACTCAGACAGAAACCACATGTGTGAGAGATGAGCTGGTTAACTCTTTTTCAGGACCCACGGCAATTCTATCAGAAAACTCTCTTTTCTATCAGAAAAAACAAGGCCAGAATCACAGGCAGGATGGACCTCTCCACCATGAAGTTATCCAAACTCCTCTTTTGCTGGTTCAAATCCCCGCTGGTATGTTCCCCAGACTATGGGAAACACCTATTATCGGGCAGCACCGATATAGGAAGATGCTGAAAGGCTGAACTATATGCTGTGCGGGAGGAGGCAATGGTAAAGAAAAACCACATGGCTCTGTGGTCGCCAGGAGTTGACACCGACTTGACGGCACAACTTTACCTTACAAAAGCTGCAAGATTTTTAACTGGGACTGGATGTTTGGAGCATATTACACCAGTGCTTCATCAGCTGCACTGGCTCCCAGTCTGTTTCTGAGCCCAATTCAAAGTGCTAGTGTTAATCTTTAAAGCTCTAAATGGCTTGGGACCAGGTTACTTGAGAGCGCACCCTGCCCCATATGTCCCAACCCAGACCACAGGATCTTCTTCGGATGTCCTCCTCCAAGGGGCCCCTGCCAAACGAAGTGAGGCAGGTGGCTATTGGAGAAAGGCCTTTTCAGTGATGGCACCCCATTTATGGAATAGCCTCCCCAGTGAAGTTCACCTGGCTTCATCACTTGGTTCTTTTAGACACCAGGTGAAGACCTTTTTGTTCACTCAGGCCTTTTAAATTTTGATCTGATTTTACATTGTTTTGTTTTGCATTTTCTTTTCTTTCTTTTATTGTGTGTTTTTAGCTTGTTTTAATATGTTTTAATGTTGTGTTGTAAGCCGCCCAGAGAACAATTTGTTATGGGGAGGCTATAAATAATAATAATAATTATTATTATTATTCCTCCTCCCATTTACAACCCGTCCTATTCCACAGTGTCAGTCTCAAGGATCCTTAGCCTAGATGTATCAAATAGACTGCACTCAGAATCTGTGCTTTCACATAAAAACCTCTCATTTTTATGAGCCAGTAAAATCAGACTCTCAACGCACTTATCCAAACTATATTTAGCTTCCTTTCTGCAATTTTACAAAATACTTCTGCTAAAACAACACAGATCCCAAAGCTTGAATGGGCCAAGCATGCAAATGTCTGGCTCAGCAAGGGTAGTATTTTGAGATACTGTCGTTCACAATCAAGAACCCTCGCTTGCAAGTGCCAAGGGGACTAGAAGCAAAGTATTGTGACAAATCTGGTTTGACAATCTGATTAGTATAACATGGCTTTAAGAAAACAGGAGAGATGCACATCTCATGCAAGGCCGCTATGGAGAACAAAAGAGTACCCTAATCTTTTGATACATTTATTTAATATTGCCATCTACACCACCACCACCCATTGCATTTGTCTTTACACTTCAGCCAACTGAGGTTCAGAGTTCTACAGCCATACTTAATTTGCCAAATTTGTCTAAATGTTCTTTTCTTTGGCAGGAACCCTCCACAAAAGCCCGAATGATTTCAACCCAACATTTCCAAGCACAGCATGGCTGAGTTCTTACAAGTAGCCAGCCCACATACAAGGCAGGATATAAAAAACTAGGAGAAGAGCTTCAGTCCATGCATGGGAGCATCTAAGCATGCTCTGGCCTCCCAGGTCCTCCCTTTCTCTCATTCCTGCTCTTTCCATCTCCCAAAACAAGTTTCAGAAAGCTGGGGGCGGGGGGACTGCAGCACAAGCTGCTGCAATTAAAATGCAAAATCTGGAGAGCCCACAGCAGCACACTGGGGTACACGAATGCATGCACAGGGCTATCTGGACTCTGTGATTTTTGAAACAAGAGTAAGACGAACATTAACTCCAGACTGCAGCACCCACTCTTATGCAGCTGGAAATATCTAGTGAAGACGGCATGTCAAGGGCCAGCCCATGTACTGTTTGCCACTCACCGCCTCTCACACAAGAGCGCTACCTGTCTGAACACAAGATCCAACGTTCTGGGGTAGAACCACTTTCTGAGAGGTCCAGCATAATTCAAATTAAGCTATCAAAATAAGCTCCCTGAACCACAGGTATTTCTGGTGTCTAAACTTTCAACTTCCTTCCTTCCTTATCAGCTCTTGGTGGGTGTTAAAGCCACAAAATATCTCAGGAATGATGTGTGTGTACACACATTTATTTTTAAAACCTGAAGGGAGATATTAAACAATAAAGAAGTATCCAAACTTGACACATGACGTCACCCTGCAGCCTTATTCAATTCAGGGAGTGAGCTTTAAATCTTTCCATTTCTTTAGAACATTTGGTCATTTATATTGTCCATGTCATATCTAATTGCCCATGTCATATCTAAAAACAGGTTGCCTGCACTCCACATATGCAGTTTCTCCCAATTTCAGAGCAGATTTGATGCCAAGGAAAGGTGTCAGACAGTCCAAGAGACCACGGCCTTGCGCCTTGCATCTTTTTTGCCAAGGAAAAGTGTGTCTTGCTAGCAATAAGCCACCATCTATCACCAACACAAACTTGTGGTATCTTTTTGGTCTGTTGTGACAGCCTTGATGGGCATCGCGGTGTCTGAGGACCAGAAGCTGCAATCATTGCATATACAGTCAGCTGTGACATAAAATGCTTAGATTTCGGGGAAGAAAAATGTAAATCTCACAACAGGTCTGGATAATCATATGGACTCCTTGCGGGTGGGTTTTTGTTTTTACTCAAATCCACTGACGATGGAATGGGAGATCCCCCTTTGCTGCCACCAGGGGTCCGAAGAAAGATATTCTGTAACCAAAAATCACTCCTAGCAAAGCAGCACACTTGGGTAATATTGTCTAAATAGAACTCGTCACGGATTTGAAGATTTTGAATAATCTGTGGCTACTTTTAGTTCTGAAATCCAGGTTTCTGGTGTGTGCATGTGTGTTAAATCAGGCAACTCTCTCAATAAGAAGATTTGTGCCATGGCATCCATTTCTTCAAAAGTGCATTCCAAGTAAATTACATCAGCATGCAGTAATTCTGATGATGGCTTTTTGGAGCTGTCTGCTTCTCTTCCATTTTCTGGTGTTAGAGGCTCTTCCTGATAGTTCTGCTATGCATAATCTTCTCAGCCATCACTGCTACTGTTTCTTTTGTCTCAACCTTTCAAAGTACTTGGACAAAGCAAGACAGATGTCAGTGACTGGCAAGCCCCCCCCCCAACAAAACAGTCAACACACAGAAGTAGCTTTATGATCAGCTGCAAGAGGCACGGGGGGGGGGGAATCTTGTTGATGCAATTATTTCTCTGCCAGCCATCAAGCAGCCAAAGAAGCCAAAATCCCATTTTGAATTTTACAAGGTTTTGACGATGCTCAGCAGATTTCACACATGTCTTGTCCTGAAACACTCAGCACCTAGATGCATGCCAACCATGACCAGCATAAGACCTCACCAACATCTCCCCAGAATTCGAAGCAATCATCTAGGAATGAATAAAGTTAGGGATTCTATAAAGCCAGTGCTTTATCTCTACCCCACTTCTCAGCCAAAAATGGCCCCCCAAGTGGCTTACAACTGAAATCCACACAAAGGCACAATATAATGAGGGATACATGGGGGCGGAGGGTGGGGGGAGAAGTGGCAAAGTCTCTTCCAGCCCCGGCAGCTGATGACAGCGTCCAGGTTCCCGGCTCTTCCTTCTTCCAGTGGAAAAGAGCCACAGGTAGACTTGGGGGTGGGGGTTGATGGAAGCGACGCCAGCTCCCAGAAGCAACACTTCTATTAATTTACACAGTATATGATTCAGAAATAAATGTGCTTGCCGTATTGTTTAAATCCATGCTGGCATTAGAGCAAACAAATAGCTAAAATCCAGCACAGAAAACCCACCCACCACAACTGCTGAGCTCTCATGGAAAAGCTGCTAATTGACACTTTACTTGGAAACATTTTTGCTTGTTTTCTTCTGAAGATGTGAGCCACAAACAGTCCCTTCGGAGCTCGCATGCTTCATTATCTTTCCTTTCAGTCTCAGTCTAATATACAAAAGCCCCAGGGAAGAAAGTAAACACACAAACACTATGCATGTGTTATGTACGCACACAGTCTACTCACCTAAGTTCAGGTCAAACAGAAGAAATTATCTTTCAGAACCTTCCTAGGCTAGCAGCATAAATGCAAAGTGTGTTCTAATCAGAATGTGTATTACTTGTACACCCAACAACATGAGTTGTAAATATCAGAAGTGTGAAAGTTTAAAGCTGGGTATATGAAAGATGCATAAATCAAAAATGCGTGGCTGCCTACATGATTGATGCTACTGTTCCTAATACCAGACACACTCAAATGTACACTACATAGAAGGAGTAGATACAGTTGGCAAAAAACCAAACCTTCAATGTCAAACCTTCATGGTTTGAAGTAGGGCAATCCTGGGAAGCTTTAGTCACAACACACTAAACTATGGCTAAACAAACCATGGAGGGGAAGAAGGAATTCATGTGTGGGCAAGAGGCTGAGCACAAGCTCGCAGTTAGACAAGCCCTGGTTTGAAGACCCACATTCTATCTGCTTCAGACCCCCATCTCGGCCAAAGATTTCTACGGTGCTCCAGTTGTAGTGCAAAGTTTTGCAAGACATCAGTGGATAACAATTATGTGACCTCTAGGGAAGACTGCCTTGAAATGCACATTAATGTTTCCTTTGTTTAGTCCAGCCAAAACCAACCATATTGGTTAATGGCTATCACATTTAAGTGGTGTTTAATGGAGCCAACAGCCTGCTTAATTCACTCCATTTCCAGCACACACGGAGGAAATACTAACAGTCTGCAAAATTACTTTAAACCATTTCATTCATTTACAAGATGGGGGTGGATACAGATTAGTTTTGAGAACAGCAGCAACAGGTTCTGCCTACGTTAAAACAAGCATCATATTCCTGGAATGAGACCAGAGATGCTAAGATGAGATAAAAGAAAGCTGTTTGCAGACAGCACTGGGGTGACTGTATCTTGGTGAAGGGGTCGCAGCTTGATGGTCGAGCACAGACTCTGCATACGTAACATCCCAGGTTCAATCCCAGAATCCAGTTAAAGGATCTCAAGCAAGGTAATCCCCTTCTCCGGCTGAGATCTTGGGGGCTTGCTGCAGGACAACACACACAGGCAATACTTGGCTAGATGGGCAAACAGCTTCCGTATACAGTAAGGCAGCGTCATATGCTTGTATGCACTGGAACACTTGCAGATGGTGGAACAACACACAATGATCACACTGCACACGGAGCATGCAAGTTTCAAGTACTCTACTCTTAAGGAATCTTACCTCATTAATTCAGTGTTAGAGCAGAATATGGTGCTTCTAACATTACCAAAACACATGGAACTTGCTATAATCTTTGTTAAGCATTTACAAAAGGTTTAGAATGAGAAACTTCTCTACTGTTGACTGGAGAAGTCAACGGTGCTTTTAAGGCACTCTTCTCATGCAGAAGTGCCCTAAAGGGGTCAGCCCCAGCATGAGTCTGCAGTCACAATTTGTTCGTAATTCAGCCTCTTCCTTTACCTACTCATCAGCAGGGTGCGACTCCCAGCCCACACAGATTAATAAAAGCAGCCTGGCAACTTCTGGTCTCCATCCAGAGATATTCCAGTTTAAATCCCACCTTTTGTGGGGTAACTGACCTTATTTGCTTGAACATGTCCTAAGCAATAAATCAGTTTCCCTGGCAAGGTACTGCTTGCACCTTTTGGACTCAGAAGCCATTCAGAATAAATTCTGATAAACCACGTCACTGACAGCAAACTCAAGAACACTCCCCAGTACAGAATTCATTGAAACGTTTTCCAGCTGAAAGTCTTACACAAAAATTTAGACTTACTGCTCTGGCCATGGAACCACCTTAAAATAAGGCTTGATAACCCTTGGACAGTAAACAAAGCTAGACTTCTCTTTAAAACTCTCCATCATATAGCCTAAATTATACTGTCAGACCATTTATTTCCCTACTCATGCAAATTCTTTTGGCTGGTGGCTGTGGAACTGGAAAGCATTTCCTCAGTTCCCACTTCCTAGCCACTGTCCAAAGCCTTGTTTACAGAATGTCTGATCCTGCTGTTTTGTTACTGGCTTTGCTGCATTTCTTTGTAAGATAAATGCTTTCACGATGGAAAACACTGGAGCAGTGCTTGGTTAGTGTACAGGTATACGAGCTTACAAGTTACACACACCTGCTTGTTAAGCAGAATGGAAAGCACTCTGGTAAAATTACTCTGCTCATCTGTCCAAATGCCATTTTTGGAAGGGCGGTATAGAAATCGAAACAACTCAGTATTGTCTACACAGACTGGCAGCGGCTTCTCCAATGTTGCAGGCAGGAATCTCTCTTTGCTCTATCTTGGAGATGCTCCCAGAGAGGGAACTTGGAATCTAAATGCTCTTCCCAGAGCAGCTCCATCCCCTGAGGGGAATATCTTGCAGAGCTCTCACTTCTAGTCTCCCTTTCATATGGAACCAGGGTGGACCCTGCTTAGCTAAGGGGACAAGTGAATAATATGAATAATAAGTGGTGATAGACCTATCCTTTATGCATTTCTCCAGTCTTTAAACTATTGGCCATTAAACATTCCATGACAACAAATCCCATAAATCATGCACACTCCTGCCAATCAAATACAGTGGATGACGCAGAGTTCTAGGAAAATGTCTCACTCCATTTTATCTACATCATGCATAATATCAGAAACCGCTATCATCCCCTCACCCCCAATTAGTTGTTTTTAGCCGTTCGACAAAGGGAAGTTATTACATTATTCTGCATCCACAATGCAATATTCTTTGCATTCGTACTGGCCAAGACAGCACGCAGAGCCTACAATTATGAACCAGAGTCCATGCTAATTCAGTCCCTATCTCCCGATGGAACATTGTATGCATACAGAGATCTTAAAAGCAGGTTTTTAAATGATTTTCTGTCTTTTCAATCAAAGTTGCTATCCACTTAGCATTCATTACCAAGGCTCATTGCTGTGACATATTTCTAAGCACAGGGAAAATAGCAATGACTTGGGTGTCGGAGTTGGGGAAGGATTACACTGCAGTAAGGGACTAGATGTAGGAAAAGAAGTTTAATAGACAAGACTGATGACAAATGTGGCAATCCTTTGAATAACTGGCATCTTCAGTTTCATTATCTAGTGTCCATTTAAGTTGGGCATTTTGTCAGAACAGCTCCAAGGATGTATCCAAGCAAGCTTCAGAACACTTGACGAATGAACAACTACAGGAAATTCTTGATTGTTGCGGATTCTCCATTCATGTTTCAGCTATACATACACTCATTTTCCTTTATCGCGGGAGTGAATTCCAGCCATTCACAATTCCTCTGTGTGTGTTTCACACTTCCAGTGGCATTTCCAGCTTAGAGGCACTTTTGGAGGCAGTGTGGAGCCATGTTGGGAATGTTTTCCTGGAATGTGGAGGAATTTTGGGCAATACAAAAGCCTGCGGAAAATATAAATTGCTAATGAATTGAGAGTTTGAAAAATCCTGCAGTGACCCAGGCTAAATTTATGACTTGCCATTCAGTGATAAAATTCCAGGGAAGTCTTGCTAGTGAAAGAGGAAACAGACTGATCAAATCAGATTTCAAAAGAACCGTAGCTTCTTGAGACCTTAGTCAAGCAAAAATTCTCCATTAGAGATCAAGTTGTTTACAAAAAGATATTCTTGACTATTCTCCCCATTCAGAATTTTTCCTTAACTGTGATTAGAGGCTTCAGTGCCAATCTATTTTCCAAAGGTCTTTTGATTTTTACGAGGGAAATGCAAAAAGGGATGCTTCCAGATTTTTTTTTTTTAAGTTTACAAAAAGGTTACACATATGTACTCGGCTCAAGTGGCACAGCAGGGAAATGCATCATCTCATACTGCACAGGAGGCGGCCATGGTCAACCCCTCCTGTTTTCTACCAAAGAAAGCCACAGGGCTCTGTGGGCGCCAGGACTCGAAATCGACTTGACGGCACACTTAACTTACTCAGCTCATTTACCCTTTCAGTGTGTCAAAGCAAGGGAAGCGAGAACCACCAAGACATTCTGAATGATGCATGCAATCCGATCTAAAGCAGTCATAAATCTTCAACTTCAGATGTTAATGTTCTCTGTGAGACAACTATTTCCAGGTAACAGATGCTCACTCTCTTGCCAGTGACCAGTGTTCCTGCTAAGGCATGTGCATGCACACAAGTTTTATCTATGTTTGCTCACTTAATTTTAGATCCCACTCAGATTGGATCAGGAAGGTCCTACTCTGAATTCATGTTCGCGCACACTGCCTTGATACTGCCACCCAGAACAACACTCATTTTTCACACAGACAAGGGGAAAAAAATAAGAGAGAACACTGCCAGTGAGTATTCTATAGATCAAAGCACAGATGTTAGGATACATCTTTATGGGCTCAGCTGATGCACTAATAGCAGTGCCTACTGATATTCCTACAAGAAATTCTGGGCTTTTAACAATGAGCAAGAATATCAGCAACCTTGCTTGTAAATGGTTGGGTTAACAAAGCAGTATTCCCACCACCGCGAACCAACTGTTTCAACACATTACCACACAAAGCCACAAGCAAATACCACTCATACCACAATGTGAAGCCACAGCCAAGATTCCTCCTTATAAGGAGTAACCAAACTAGAAGACTAAGTGAATGCTTGAGTCCACATCACAGCTAACCTGACATTCTTATTTTTGCTGCAAATAAGAGAGCAGACCTTTTGCTGACAAACTTTGCTTTGCAGTTTTAGCCCCAAGGTTCCCCAAGCATTTATCCTAGAGGGACACAGGTATGCAAGGATTTCTTTTAATACTCCCAGATCAACCTGGCTAATAATTAAATATTAAAACAGTCTACAGATGTTATCCAATTTCACCTACCATTGCTGCAAGGGATAAAAAGAATACATATTCTGTTTGAACTTCCACAGTTAGGCACATGACGTCAATTATTGATGCTGCAAAGAGGTGAAATGAGGAGGAGTGAAGTTTGGAAGACTATCACTTAGATGAAGTAGGATTTTAAACTAGTGAATTAGGTTTCAGCCAGCACTGAAAAGTAGCAATGCAATTTTTATCTCCTGGATATGTGACTCAGGTTGAAGAGGTTTAAGTATGGCAAAAGTGGTTATTCCTTCCAGCTCAGGGCAGTGTATGGTTCCTTCACCTACCCATATCGTCACAACAACCCTGTGAGGTAGAATAGGTTGAAAGCTGGTGACTGGCCCAAGGCCAGTCAGTGAGCTCCATCGTCAACTAGCAAACTGAAGCTATGTCTCCCTGATCCAAGACCACCATGCAATCCACCATTCCACACCGACTCTCTCAAATCCTGGGTTTTAACACTACATTTTGGATAATCCTAAGATTCCTTGGAAGCTGTTTAAGAGGTTCATTGATGAGAGGTCTATGACGGTTGAACATTCCTGAAGCACAGCTTGTCCACCGCTGCTGATCTTTCCCTGCAGTTTATAACAGGAGAATGTCAAGTGTGTCTCAAGTCACATTTTCAATTCCTGTGAGATTATGGAGAGGCCTTGCGTGAACCGAGAGCAAACCCTTCATCAGAGCTTGACACATCACAGGCGCAAGGAAGCCATGGAGCCTAGAAATGTAATTGTGGCACCTAGACTAGGATATTCAAAGTGCATCACCACTTGTGCATCACCAAGTCTGATAATTCTGTCAAGTCATTGTTTGGCTCCTAAATTTTGGGGCCTGCTCCAAGAACCAAAGAAAATCTTTCAAGGCCTGCCCTACATCATGTACTGGGATCTTCTGCCAACGTACATAGGTTCCTCAGCAGAAGCCAGTGAGGAAAGAAATATTTCCTATATGTAAAGACTCTATATGTAGAGTCTTTGGAGGAGGCAATATAAAAGAACAAACAAATAAACAAGGTTTCAAAGCCGCTGACTTGGTCAAAAAATAAATAAATTGTAAAAATCTAAAGCTGTGCCATTAGAAGCAATTAAATCATTTGCCCAAGTGGCAAGGCTTTTCTACCACAGCAAGCCAGCCATGAATACACAATGCTGCCCTGAGAAACCAGTTTACTACTTTTGTGGTGGCAGTCAACCAGCATTGTTTGGAGGTCAGTCAGCAGACAAAATGGTCAAGGCATATTCAAGGATCATCACACAAACTCACCCAGCCACCCGAGTGCTCTGTTGCAACCCAGATTACTGCAGTTTTGTAGCATCAACCAAAAGCAGAACTTGCAGCATCTCTTAACTGACCCTGCCTTGGTGCAAGAGGCTGAACCGGTCAACTCTGAGGCTCACCTTTCAACCATAACATTATGTGATGTTCATGTTAGGCAAGACACTGTCCTCTCAGCCTGCACTCCTAGACCGCAGGATGGGATAATCCTGGCCTACTTACAGGGCTGCTGAAAGGATTACTAAGAATGTTTTATGCTGTTTTTATAGTTTTTATTTTAATTGTTTTTATTTTGATGTAAACCACCCTGAGCCATTTTTGGAAGGGCGGTATATAAATCAAATTAACAAACATACATAAATGAATAATGTTTGTCAAACACTAAATGCATTTCAACACAAACTGTAACCATATATTAATACTGCTAGAGTTCTATGGAGTGAGACTATTAACCTGTCTGCTCCTCTAGTACTTTACAGGGCAATCCCAAGTACCCTGGGTACCTTCAAACGTTATGTACACACTCAGGAATTCGAAATATTTATTTATTTATTACATTTATATCCCGCTTTTCCTCCAAGGAGCCCAGAGCGGTGTACTACATACTTAAGTTTCTTCTCACAACAGCCCTGTGAAGTAGGTTAGGCTGAGAGAGAAGTGACTGGCCCAGAGTCACCCAGCTAGTATCATGGCTGAATGGGGATTTGAACTCAGCTCCCACAAATATGAAGGTGATGCTGCCTAAAATATTGTTTCCAGCCTCCGCTCTTATTCAATTGTCTCAGCCTTGGCTGAGGATACTGACAGCACTACCCATCAAAAGGTGGGTGTCTTTTTCTACAGAGCTAAGGAAAGGAGAGTATTATAGCACTTGGAAACATGCATCAGAAGAGAGAGCATTGTGGTGCTATCTGCATGGTAGTTCATCCCCCTGGAACTGCAGGATACAGAAGCATTAAAAAAAACCACTTGTCCTCATAGATATTTATATAGTACTGTCTGAATATATTACCACCAAATATGTTAAAAGCAGCTGAAGGAAGCAGCTTTCTATGCAACATAGAATCATCTTCCTGATTTTACAAGACACTGGTAGGAAGGCCGGAAAGAAGCAGACAGTTGTGATGCACAAGGCAGAACCCTGAGGTTCTCCACCATTTCAACACTCAGGAAATTTATGCCTAACTTGAGAGAGAAAGGCAGCAGGGTTTTGATGTCCACAGAATGCTTTAAAATACCAAATTCAAAATCCTTCTGTGACAGAAAGCCACGAGCATTATATGCGTAACATTTTAGCCAATAGAAATCTAGCAGTCATGTGGACAAAGCCTTTGAGATTATATTTCTATTCTTTCCAAATCCCACTTTCTGACTCCCTCAAACCAATGGATTACAGTACTCCCTCTTACCACCACCTATGAATCATGATGAAGAACATGAGATCTTGGGAGCTGCTCCACATTTACAAAATGCCTTCCTTCACTTGGATGTTTGCTGTCCACAGCCCTGCCTGAACTCATTTTTGACACCGTGCTGTGTCCTCTTGGCTTAGGCAGGCATATGGACGACGACAGCATGCTGAAGCCTACTTTTCCTTTATTGTGTGCTGTTATCTGCTTGGAAAATCCAGGACAAATATCATTTATTATTTTGCTCTGAGGTGCTGGAGGCTGAACGGAGGCAGAAACAAAGCAGAAAAGCTGCTGGCTAATTAGAGCTCCTGACTTAATAAATGTTTGCACACTAAGAATTATCACAATTATGCAGAAGGGAGCAGAGTTTGCAACTCCAAGCAATCAAACATTTACAAAAGTGACTCAGAAAGCCTGAGAAATAGGACAGTGAAAAGCCAAGGGATTCCCTGCTCATGGTAACAGGGACTAATTAACAACTTCAAACAGTTTCAGGTACATTTGATCATGCAAAGAGGCACTGTTTATATTACAAAAAAACCTGTGCCCTCTCTCCCTTGCTGCCCTTTATGCTTGGAACCAAAATACCTGCATGGCATTTCTCCGTTCCTTCCAATCCTTCCTCAAAGCCAAACTTTCCCGTGAAGTCTTTGGTACAACCTCTTCGTCCTCATATCCTACTATAACGTAGCCCATGTAACAGAAACACACATGCATTCTTCCCCTGCACCTTTTTGCTTCAATTTACCTCCCCTTCTACTGTCTCCTATGATTAATTTTCAAGTTGGAAGTCTCCAGGCAGAGACCTGTTACCGACTTCGTTCATAATGGCAATATAATCCCTTAATAGATGTGTGAAGTCTGTAGTATAATTCAGATTAGCAAGAACAGCACAATAAAGCTACGCCTTACAAAGTTTACCTGAAATCTTATTCCTAGGAAGTTATGGAAAGTTTATTTACAAATGCTTAATATATTTACATGCAGGACAGATTTGCCCCTCACATGAGTCAATCACAGTGCTGCCCTAAGGTATGACAACTTTTCCTGGAGCTACACAGTTCCTTTCAGTCAGGAAAAAGCAACTCAGCCTCCCCACGTGGGAATCTTGAGAGTTCGAGTGGGGGCACAGGCCTCCAGCCATTGCTCTGAAGTGGCGCTTCATAGAAGAGATTCATCACTACTTCTATCTGCACTGTCATGAGCAATTTGCACAGTCAGAAGTCTAATATCTTATTAGGGAAGAACAGAAGGCACCATTTACCACGCAATGCAGGTACTTTTGTTCAACCATTCCAAATGTCTCCAGACCAAAGAAGAGTATTTGTTGTTGTTTTAATATGCACAAGTCTTAAGATGCTGGAAACTGTGTGCAAGCTTCTTTACTGATGTACATTAAAGGGCCCAATGTGTTGCAGCTATAAGCTTTCTTCAGGGACATTTATCCAATAATCTTGTAAGAGCTCTATTTAAATAGAAGACTGCTTCTTTACTTCAGTCTCTGCAAAGCTGTGAGAAAGACTTGGTCTCTCTCACTGCTTCTGAATTGGATGCTTCCTTTTTGAAATATGTCCACCATTTCAAACTTGCACTAAATTAATGAAAGGGGCTAAAAATCAAGTGGCAGAGATTAAAATAAGCAATGTAACCATGGGAGCAAAATCAAGCCACCCAGAACTGCACCCAACTTCCTAGATGCAGAAAGTAGCAGCTGGAGAATGGAAGAGACCCTTAAAGGCATCCAAAGCGCTCACTCTCACTGAACAACACAGAACAGAACTTAGCAGTTTTAATTAGAAAACTGCCCTACATTATAGGAAAGGATTTGTTTTGACCAAGCCATCATTAACAAAATTAAGGTTCATGACAGGTACAATCAGGTGATTACACTTTGTTACCTACTCAAGAGAGAGAAAAGTTGTGTTTTGGCAGCAGCAAAAAGAGGATTTAGATACAAAGATTTCTGAACATTTGGCATAATAGGAAGCAAAGATAAAACAGCATATTATTCATAAATGGATTGCTCAAGCATAGAAAGCATTAAGTTAAAAGCCTTCACAGCACAGCAGGCATATCCTTCAAATACCATTGAAACAATAAACTGTTTCTCTTCTCGGTAGATGCTAATCTGTTGTGGAGTATTTACTTTTAACATTTCAAAACCAATATAGTTGATACAAATAAAAAAGGCTTTATTTAGAAAACATTTAGTGGAAAGAAGAAGCAGATGACACACCACACCATCACCATAGTAGTAGCAGAAACCCATTTTTCTACGGAACGTATCATTGGCTCGTTTTACACAATACAATGCACAACTGCAATATTGTTTTATTAACTATTTCAGCAACATTTGCTCAAAATAAACATGCCACTGGGGGCGGGGGAACAGGGGGAGTAAGCACAGTAGGCTTGAGAGCAACTGGATGAGCTCTACTCTTCTCCACCCCTACTGCCTCCAGGCACAGATGGAGCCCAGACATACATACACCCCTCCCTCCTTATTTAGGAACGGAGACTAGATAGCTAGCAAAACGGATTTCTCCAGATTTCACTCCTAGGCACTCAATATTCTGAGGCCACCTCCTCTTGGTACAATGAAATCTTACCTGTTGCTTCAATGTATTCAATACACCTCTCAATAAAAATGGGAATGGGCTTTTCTGGTGTCACTACAGTGGTCAAAGGCACCCCAAAATAGTTGCTCTCCCATGTAGTCTTTGTGATAGATGGCCGAGGCTTAGGCTTTGGTTTCTGTAGAAAAGAAGTGACAGAGTTAAAAACCGGCAGAAACGTGCAAGGTTGAAAAGAAGCAAGCAAGCAATGGATTTAATGAGGCCTCACCAAAGTAATCCAATGGCCCAAAATAAATGTTGATGTAAATGTAAATAGATGTAGAAGGTGATAAATACCCAGGTTTGCCTTTGAAATCGAAACTGAACTTCTAATAACTATTAACAGATTGTTATAAATCTGTGCTTGTTATTCCTAAGTGGAACATAAGTGCACACAATTATGTCAGTTAAAAAAATATTTTTTTAATAAATGAAATGTTTTTAAACCACTAGATAAGAGAACCACCTGTCATCGCAAATGCTGCACATAATGGATCCACTGCAACAAAAAAGTTTGTACACACCTCTTGACTGAGGGAAGTTATTAAAACAGTTGCGGGGGGCGGGGGCGGAGAGTCGTCCAACAAAACCCTCCAGGAAGCATTCTGCACCACCTACAGAGTAATACGGCTAGGATGCAAACTACAGGCCATTTACTTGGAAAATAATGCTATGAAGCCAACAGGTATTTTCTTCCCACAGTGAATGAACAGCAGCAAACAAACAAGTATTGTTTCAGCCCAAACCAGTCCTATTTCCAAGCAACAATGTGCCAAGAAGCAAGCAAGAGCATAAAGCCGCAGGGCAAGCTTCAGCTTCACTCCAAGGCAGGGATTCACAAACTCTGTTGGGGTTCGCCTTTGAGCAAGCGTGTGGTTATGGAAGGGAGTGTGGCTTCATGCATGTTTGCTTGGAAAACCAGGGAAAAACCTACCCACAACCAATAGAATTGTAAGCAAGAAGAAAACCAAGGCCAAATGAGGAAAGGGGTAGGGAAGAGGAGGGTGGATGGGAATGGCATATGTCTCATTACATGGCTGAACCGGGGAAGAGCCACAGCAGCACATCCCATTTCCAGGAGCTGGACATCTATCGTAAGATACTACTGGCCTTGCACGAAACTTGAAACAAATTTCAAAAGGTCAAATTTTAAAATCCTTGGCCCACCGGGTGCCTCTCTCAGCACTGATTTGCCTTCTCACACTCACTTGTACATATCTAAATATTGATAACTTAGATCCTGCATATCGACTATGTCAAGGACAGGATATAAATAAAGTTTAGGAAGAACTTTTAAATGACCGCACTTTATCTCAAAAATATTTCGTCACAACATACTATCCAGATGCGGTAGCTGGCAGGAAGCCTGATGGAAGATGGATGCACTGCAGTAATTGAACAGTCACAATACGTGGTGCATGACTCAATCGCAAGGAGGTTTCCAGTTGACAAAAGAGTTGTACAAGGGCAGGTGTCCTGTTATTTTGAGCTCAAGAGAGGAGATTTAACTCACTCCTAGCCAGTAGCTTCCCTTGAGGACATCTGTTGAACCTCTGGCCCCAGGAAACCTCTCCCGGCACACTCACCGTCCATTGTTTATGCCCCATTTCTAACTGAAAGCGATCACTTCCTGTTTAGTCTGTTTCCATACAACTTCCTCCTCCCAAGTGCTGTTGAGCCGAGAATATTTAACAATGCAGGACTGCAACAACCGGGTGTGTGTGTGTTTGTGTGGCAATTTATTTTCGGACAACAGCTACGGAACAGAGCTTTTCTGCAAAAGGTATCATAAGGAAATAAATCAGGGAACAGAAATGTAATAGGAAAAAAGCCAAAACCCAATCCCCTGATAATGGATGAACCATTAATTAGCCTAAGTGCAATTTGTCAACTTAGTTCAACATAAAGTGGCTTCTATCTCTGCACTGGGTGCACAGGTAAGAAACAAGAGCAGCAGTAGTTTTAACAGCAGGGATATTTACTGCTCTAATTGACTTGATAGAATAAGTCACATTTAAATCCCTGACAAGCGAATACAAGAAGAAAGTTTGCCATATGTTCTTTGAATTGCTGTAATACTGGACATTTGAAAACTTTTGTTGCTTCATAAATCAAGTCCCCGCAGATTATGTTTCAAGATTAAATGAAACAAAACCAATGGTGTCTGTAGTAATGCCCCGATGTAACATCTACAACTACAAAAAAATCCACTACTAAAACATGAACAAATTCAACAGGCAATACAAACAGAACTATACATTTGATCATGGCCTTAACAAAAGGATGTCAGCCTTTTAAAAGCACTGGTGATTTGCAATCAGCATCTAAGTGGGGAGAGGAATATCAAATACTGAGCTGAGACAAGAAAGTATAATTGTGATGACTCCAATCAGTGAAGAGCTTTTACACTGTATATCATTTTAATGATGCACAGCACAGCAGGAGGATAGTAAAATAAAAGTCTTGAAGCTATGAATTTCTCTCCATTTCCTAAAAGGCAGTAAGTGGGATGTAACATGAAGGGACAAAGATGTAGGGCTCCATCAACTGCCAACATTTCCCACTGTTCATGAACTGAAGAGGAGTGGATAGAAACGAGAGAATACTAAGCTCTACAGCTATTATTTCAAGGCTGCCAAAAAGTGAAACAGGATCTGGACCCATGGGAGATTCCAAGGCTTTTCCCTGGCTCTAGGCAGCATAAGCATAGTCATCTAAAATGAGAATTGCCCTACCAGAGCCCCTTCCAATAGCTCATGGAAGGTGCCAAATGTTACTTTCTCTGAAGCCCCACTGAAAAGCAAGACAGCATGGGCCAAAATACAAACAAACGAGCCACCAGAATGTATACCAAGCTTATTCAAAGACACTTGAGCAGCAGGGAAGCATGAAGAGAACTGAAGTGGGCAGTGAACATAACTAAGCTAAACATGCATTGCGGGGGGGGGGGGGGGATGTGAGAAACGGCTTTTTCCACTTTACTGTCCTAAAATCTTTTTCAGCTTATAGCTTTCTGCTGTGAGGCTCCAGACAATGTGCTATCATTTTATGGAGGACACAATGCAAACAATCACAGCCAGGGCCCTGCTTCAAACTTCAGTCAGCCAAAGTTCCTGTTGGAAATGCCACTGCTTCCATGCTTGCCAGATGTCTAGTCCTTCAGGCTGCTGCCCGCAGCCAGGCATGCGTCTATTAGGCAGCCATTAAAGTTTTACACAGAAGCTAGTTATTAGCCAGAGGAGCACATTAAGAAATCCTCTGTACAACTGATACAAATACGCATGCACGCGCATGCTCTAGGGAACAAATGCATGAACTGGGCCACCCATTTCACCCATCACTAGCAATATTAAAACAAAACACTATCTGAAGAACTGTGTATGGCCATATGACACTTCTGTCAATCACACCCACTCAGAAAGAATACAGCTGCGTTGTCTTTAAAGGGCAAACTGGCCTTCCAGTACCTCTCAAATGCTTAGAGTGTCTAAAAGAGCAGCAAGTGCCTGAATCACATCCCAGCACTAAAAAGCTTGCAAAACAGCTACAGAGATTCTTTATAATTGATAACTATGTTGGACACTCATGTGGAATCTGCCTCAGGACTCTTGCTTCCTAGCTCCTGGTTGTCAAGAAAAGGATAGGATAATGGCGAATAAAGAATACATAACACAGATAAAAATACCCACCAACTGCTTAATGATAGTAGAACATTTTCCATAGCTTCCTTTATCCAAATTCTTACTTCTCAAAAAAGGGCTAGGGAAAGAAAGAAGGATGTAGAAAAGTGCGAGTTGAAAGCAAGAGTGTGGGTATCTGAAATTTGTCACAATTTCTCTGGGCACTGAAGGTTCTCTATCCAAAGAAAATAATTGTTGCTCCCCAGAGTATCATCCAGAAACCTTCCTAATCTTTTACATTCCTAGTTTTTGAATCAATTATATCAAGATCTAAGCCTTTGCACAATGAACTGCCTTTTACAAAATTACCAAAACAGACAGTATTTAGCTACTTCAGAGATACCATAGTTCTCATGCTTCAAAGCCATAATTTGACCATGTAGTTTGCAGTCAAATTAAGTAAAATGAGGCACATACATTTCAACCCCAATTCCTCTCTAAGTGCCCTAAATATGTACTAGTATGGGGATGAGCTACTTCCAAGAACCCAAGCTTGTGTAAATGCAGTTCTCTTAATAAACTTATAGCATTTCTCATTTTTTTCTAAAAGCATGCCTTGATCTTATGCTGTGTGTTCTTGTTCTACATAGAACACAAAGGAAGGATTTCAAATATATGTGCATCTGAAAAAGTTAAGATGACAGTGTCAGAATATATAGAGATGGATGGAAAAATGAAAACACCTGAAAGAATAGAAGCTAGTAATATTTAGGTTCCTTGACTTCTTCAGAAAGTCACCCAGCAACCTTAACAAAAATTAAAATTAAAAAATTCAGCTTATTTGGGCTGAATAACACAGAGGCCCAAACCGTGTGGAATAATAAGAGATCAGTACTCAGCGGTACCATAAACAAAGGGGAAAGTGACATTGGTCTTACCTGTGAAGGGTTCTTTTTCACCATAATCAGAGCCCATCCTAGAATAGCAGGTTGTATTCTCAGCATGCCTCAGGAACCGACAGGAAGTTACCACAGCCGAGTTTCCTGTTTGGAGCAGGAGGAGCCCCAAGACCCCATTTCCAGCCTGTTGAGCCGAAGGATGCCATGTGAAGAGACAGATATGGGGGGGGGGGAGAGAGCTGGAAGAGACTCGAGTGAAATGGTGTAAGCATAAACAAAAATAATATGATAAGGGAGAAAACAGAGAGGGGAGGAGTCTTCCACCATGCCCGTTGGCACTACCCCGAACACATTCAGAGGACCTTCCATGGTTGGAGGGTAGCGGGAAAGTTCAGGAACCAGCAGGTTATACTTCCATGGGTGGGCCGGATGGACCCCAATTACGGTGAAAAAGAACCCTTCACAGGTAAGTCCAATGTCTCTTTTTCTACTGTAATTGAAGCCCTAATAGCAGGACATAAGCAAACCGAACCAGAGAAGGATCCCAGGTGGGAAGCAGAAGCTTAACACCTTATTTATTTGTTATTTCTCTGTGTAAACTGCCTTGCACCATTTTTGGAAGGGCGGTATAGAAATTGAATGAACGAACGAACAAACAAATGAATGAACGAACAATAAACAACCTGTTGGAGCACTATGAGGCCCAGCACTGCCTGTGCTGTATGGAAAGAAGAGACCTTGTAATGTCTGATGAATGGGGTGACCAAGGACCAGGTCACCGCCTGACAGATGGTTTGAAGAGATGCCCTGGCTGTGAATGCCGCCAATGTGGAGGCACTTCTGGTAGAGGGGGCAGGAATGCCTAGAGGTACCAGGATTTGTAATGTCCCATAGGCAAGGATGATAGTGTCTCGGAACCATTTTGAGAGGATGGACTTTGATACCTTGTTCCCCAAGGTATCGGAAGGATATGAAGAGGGACTCTGACTTCCGGAAGGTTTTTGTCCTACGGGCATATATGTGCAGGGCTCTTTGTACATCCAGAATGTGCCAAGCCTTTTCCTTGGAGTGTACTGAGTTCGGGCAAAAAGAGAGCAGCACCACCAGTTGAGAGCAATGGAACGTCAAGTTGGCTCTGGGTATGAACGTTGGGTCAAGGTAGAGGATGACAGCCTCTTTCTGGAATACGCAGAGCTCCTTATGGACCCATAAGGCGCGCATCTTCGAAACTCTGTAAGCGGAGATAATGGCTACAAGGAAGGGGACCTTGTATGAAAGGATCTTGAGAGAAGATTCTCTCAGAAGTACAAAGAGTGCATTGAGGACCTTATTTAGATTCCATGGTGGGGCCAGATTGTTTGCTCCCTTTAAAAGTAAAGTGTGCTGTCGAGTCTAAAATGAGGATGGAGCAAGGGAGAGCCCTGAGCATTGAGCTCCAGGATGGATGCCAACAAAGAGATTTGTCTGCTTAGGGTGGTTGGTCAGAGGCCCTGATTGAGGCCAGACTAAGAATGCCAGTACCTCCAGGATGCTTGCCCTAGTAGGGTAGAAACCCTTCCTTCTGGCCCAATGCGAGAAAGCCATCCAGGTAGCCTGGTAGATTCTATTAGTCGCCGGTCTCCTAGAGGCTAGGATTGTGGCTTGAACCTTCCCATCGTACCCATGGTTAGCTAATGTCACACACTTAATGTCCAGACGTTGAGTTGGAGTCCATACTCTGGATGTCCCTCTGAGCTCAAGGCAGTGATCTGGATCGGATCAGGAAGTTTTTCAGATATGGATGAATGCAAATTACTCGTGAGCGCATGTGGGCAATGAGCGCTCTCATGAAGGATATGGCACCTTCGTGAATACCCTTGGAGCCGAGGATAGTCCAAATGGCATTGCCCGGTACTGGTAATGGTGATTGCTGAAGGAGAACCTGAGGAAGCGTCGGTCATCCGGGTGGATAGAGATGTGTAGATATGCCTCTAATAGATCCACTGATGCTAAGAACTCCCTGTCCTTCACCACCTCCTTGATGGCCTTGAGAGACTCCATCCTGAAGGGATGCTTGCGAATAAAGCAATTAAGGGCCTTTAGATCCAGGACTGCCCTCCATAAGCTGTACTTTTTTGGGACCAAAAATTGCATGGAATACACACCCTGACATGAGGCTGTCGATGGTACAGATTTGATTGCCCTTATTTGGAGGAGGTGATGGATGGCTTGTAACATGCGCTGCCACTTGTCTGGTTGCCTGGGGTACGGGCTGACAATGTACTGGTTTGATGAAGGGGAGAAGAATTCTAGGGCTAGGCCCTCTGAGACTGTCTTCATTATGCATTGGTCAGAGGTGGCTGCTGTCCAGGCCTCTGCTAAGCGGAGAAGCCAGTCCCCGACTGGTAGGGCATCATTGTCTGAGAGGATGGAAAGAGGAAGATTGGAACTGTTTGTTGAACTGCTGTCGTCCTGCGCCTCTGGTGCGCTGGTTCCACTGGGTGTGCCCTGCGGATCTGGGATTGTAGTTTCTGTAGTCGTGAAAAGAGCTGCCTGAGGAGTAGTTTGGTTGTCTAAATGAGGGGCAAAAGGTGCAATTTCCCCTGAACTGTTCTGATCTGACGGCTGACACGGCCTTCTTCTTGTCTCGTGTCTCCACGAGGATAGGATCCAGGGAGTCCCCAAATAATTTGGCTCCCCTAAAAGGCTCAGATGCCAGGTACTTTCCAATGTTTAAGCCAAAGGCACTTCCTGACTGGTACAGCTGAAACCATAGCTCTGGAAGCACGTTAAATACAGTCCAGACTCGAGTCGGCCATGAAAGCCACCGCCTTAGGCATCTTATTAGTGCCCTGACGGAGTTTGTTTTTTTCGGGGGGCACCAGCTGGGTCAGTTCCTTAGCCCAGAGCACCAAAGTTCTAGCAAATATGGAGCTTGCAGCTGCGGCCTTGATCA
This sequence comes from Hemicordylus capensis, assembly GCF_027244095.1. Classification (NCBI taxonomy): domain Eukaryota; kingdom Metazoa; phylum Chordata; class Lepidosauria; order Squamata; family Cordylidae; genus Hemicordylus; species Hemicordylus capensis. The sequence goes on along the minus strand of NC_069663.1, from coordinate 27,434,491 downwards.
CTGTAGCTGAGGCATCATAAGTCTTTCTGAGGAGGAACTCGCATTTGTCTTTTCACCCCCGACAGGTTTGCCTGTTGCTGGCTGGGATGTGGGGGGAAACAGATTTTCTGGTTCCCCCTACCCCTCAAGATCGCAGGCAGTAAAATGGCGCCCGTCGCAGCCTCATACTTTTTCATGCCCTGATGGGCGAGTAGGCGTGGAGATGGAAAGCACTGCGGCTGCCGTTGCTGGCAAACTGCTTGTAGTAGGAGGTGTTCGCTCAGCCGAGTGGTAGGACTCTTCACTTTCTTTTTTCTGTTTTTGGTCGCAGGAGGCTGCTCCAAGCTTGGGAGCATATGCTTCACCTTTTTCTTTGCGTTACCCTGATGGGTCTTAGCCAGCTCTGAATGTGTCTCCAGGACGAAGGAGGCGTCGGGAGCTGCGTCCCGACTGGGCAGGGTAGTGGTCAGAGCGCGCTTTTTCCCATGCGGGGGCTGGTTCGGGAGGGCAGGGGTCAAGTCCCAGTGAGAACCCTCCAACAAGGAGCCCAGGAGGGCTTCTGCAGCCTGAGTCGGTTCCATTAAGAAGGAGCAAAACCTAAAAGGAAAAAACTGAGCCGCCAATCAAAAAGAATTCGAAAGGAAGGAACTGAAACAGTAGACAATCAAAAGAGAACTTTAAAAAGGTGTTTTGGAGTTTGCCAGGAAAGTTTTTAAGGTCCTCCTTTCCCCCTCGAAAGGCAAAGGCAGAAAAGAGGATAGAAGAAAAAATTTGGCAAGTATTTGTCTGGAGCTCTCTCCCTAAGTTGTTGTTCCTGAGGCAGACAGGAAAGGAACTGGGGTCTTGGGGCTCCTCCTACTCCAAACAGGAAACTCTGCTGTGGTCACTTCTTGTCTGTATCTGTGGCATGCTGGGAATACAACCTGCTATTCTAAGATGTGCTCCGATTACAATGAGTAAAGATCTGATGACCAAGCACAGTAGCACAAAAAACAGAGACTTGATATGTTTAAGGACAAATTAATCTTGGGACAGAAGAACTGTGCAGATGAAGGCTTCTGTGCACTTGTTTCCCATGATGCACAACTTCCAGTAATTTATTCAGGCATGTGGGTGGGGCTCAGGAAGCTCAATTAGTAAAGATTACAAGCAGAACTAGTAGAGAAAAGCTCAAATGAGAAGGGCAGATGCAATCATTTATGCAAGTATCTTGAAGAGCTATTCATAAAATAAAGCTCACAACCCATTCATTCATTTGTGCAAGGACAACTGGGAGCTAGAACACAGTTACCTATATAATTCTACAGTACACAATCAACATACTGGGATACATGAGTCCACAAATAATGCTTTGGTAGCCAAGTCGAAATGTGTGGTTGCCAGGGCCCTGTCCAGTCCCATTTAGTGAAATGGTAACATCCAGGCTTGACTACTGCAATGTGCTCTATGTTGGGCTGCTGCCTCTGTATACAGTCCAACAACTGCAATTGGTGCAGAATGTGGCAGCCAGGCTGGTCTCTGGGGCTACCCCCAGAGACCACATTACTCCTATTCTAAAAGGATGACACTGGCTGCCAATAAGTTTCCAGGCAAAATACAAAGTGCTGGTTATTACCTCTAAAAGGCCTGGGTCCAGGGTATTTAAGAGAGCTCCTTCTTCATGAACCCCGTGGCCTATTAAGACCATATGTGGAAGTCCGCTTGCAGTTTGGGTTTGCTGGCAACCCAAAACTAGGCTTCCTTCAGGGTTGCCCCAGGGCTCTGGAACACATTCCCAAACAAAATCAGAGCCTCCCCCATCTCTGGCTGTTCTTAAGTAACATCTGAAAACACACCTATTTTATCAGGTTTTCAGTTCATACTGTTTAAAAGTTTTATTGATAGTTATTCTAAACCATTTTAAATTATCTACTGTTTTGATTGCTGTTTATGTTTTAATCTGTAAAATTCCCAGAGATTTGTATATGAGGTGTTATATAAATGGAGGGGTGGGTGGGTAATAAAATGGTCAGCCTCAATCTCCCCCTCCAGAGTGGAAAGCTGGGACTTACTTTGGCACTGGAGGCTTCCATCCAGCATCAAAACAGCAAACCAATTTCCTTCCTTGGAGCTGAAGAAGTCCACAGGGATCTTCTCTACAGTTTTGTTGTGTCCTCCAAAGCTCAGTGGAATTGTAGGGACAATCCCACTCACCCCTCCCCATTTCCAAGCTTAAGGAAGACTGGGGCTCATCCTGGTTATCTCACTAGAGGACAACTGAACACTCATAATGGCAAGGAGAAATGTAGAAATGTAGGGATAACATACTTCTGAAGCCAGGAGACATTTCTATACTGGTCATCTCTATGCATACAAGTAGGATAAAAACTGTTGCCAACAGGGGACAGAAAGAGATCAGAAAAACTTCTCTACTTGTTTTACCATACAGGAATGGAGAAGAAAATTTTGTTAAGAAGAAGTAGATGAAGTTCTTTGAAAAGGTTCTGGACATTTAGACCCTCCAAAAGGGTACAATGAGCTTCTTTAAGCAAACGCTTTTCCTAACAGGGCTTCTTCCATGGTCAATTCAGTCCTTGGTTTCTAATAAGTCTGTCAACATGAGGATCAATTTGTGCCAATGGCAATTTGTGCCCTACAGACCTGCCCCAGCAATTATCTGGGCCATAGCCAATTTATCTATTTTGAGGCAGTGGAAATTTGGTAATGTTCTATACTATCACACGTAAATGGAGTCCAAGTAACCTAGTAGGTGGAATGGTTCATAGCCCACGGTTAAAATACACCATCAGGATTCTTTTGTTGCACTTAAGCAAGGAAGCTATAGCAAATTAAGTCACTGTTTCCATGCACAATTGACTTGGACCATATGCTGAATCAGCTATTAAACATGCAGTACAGGAATGCAGCTAAAGGGGAAGAGATTTATCTCGAAAAAATCGATGTGACAGAAACAAGCAGAAATCCATGAAGCAGGCAACTGAGAAGTAGTCCAATGAAGTTGCAGGCAATGGAAGATTTAAGCATTTGTCCATAATGCATGGATCATGTTATTAAGATGTTATACATTCAAATGCTAGCAGAGACCATGATTTTGAGGAGGGTTGTGTATGTAAACAAATAGAGGGGGGAAGGTGTGTTCAAATCCCTTTTGGTGAAGGGAACACACTATCACTTCCTCAAGACAAGAAAACACTCACATACAGTATGGCTAAGTTGCAGAGATGGCAACACATCACTGAGATGTGTACAAACGTTGAAGAACCAATTAAGCTGCCAGAGAACAGACCAAACTAATAATATGGAGACCACTTCCTTCATCTCTGCCACCACATCCTTTCCTTGGATAGTGATCATGTGCATTTTGTCTCATTAAACAATCTACAGTTCCAGGAAGAAAGCTTCTCTCTCAGCATGCTGGAAGGAGAACAAGGAATAGAATATGCCCTGCAGCAAGCGCCACTATCTGATGAAATGTCAAGAAAATAAATTTGCAGGATTTGGAACTTCACCTTACCAGTTAGTTCTTTGAAGGCAAGATTTATGATACCTCAAGATTTGCCCACATGATGTTTGCTAAGGAGCCATCAGCCCCCATAGAGCAGTATTGCTTATAAAGATTTTGAACTCCAGCTGCTTTCTGGACTTACTCTACATTCTTCCCCAAAGCTTCCAGTATATTATCTATGCAATTTAATTGCTGGGCCTAAAAATTAAAAATAAAAAGCACAGAAGTGCAACTAGATGTACATTCTTACATTTAGATTCTTTGGAATTAAAAACAACAACCAGGAAAACCAGGAAATAAGAGTCAATGCCGAAACCTCATCTGTGGAATCACTAGTCACCCCTAAGGCAGGGGTTCTCAAATTTGGGTCATAAGAACAGCCCTGCTGGATCAGGCCCATGCCCATCTAGTCCAGCATCCCGTTTTCCACAGTGGCCCACCAGATGCCTCTGGGAAGATGTTGACTACAACTCCCACCTTCCCCAGCCACAATGGCCTTGTAGGTCAACATCTGGGGACCCAAATTTAAGAGCCTTTGTCCCAAGGCATGCACAAACTGCCTCTCTTTCCTTCATTACTGAGGTCCCATAACCAGCCTAAATACATCTTGATTACAGAGAGTATTATTTATCCAGGTGACAGAGATTATTATTATTGATTACAGGAAAGAACTTCCAGGAAAACCTGAACCTTGGAGCCTCTTGTTTTACATAGCAATCATCAAGCAAGACAGAAAATGCTAGAAACATCCAAAATGTCATTTCAATGAAGGCAAAATTCGGCACACAATAGATCTTATTCTAAAATGTATGCCTAATCCAACTACCTTTGATTTGTAACCGTAACAGCAAACATGCTTGCATAGGTGGTAGCCACTGGGGAGGAGAGCATCGGTGCTGCTGCTGCTGCTGCTGCTGGACTTGTACCTCTTCATGGGCAGTTGCTGCAGCTGAAGCCACAAGCCAGTTCCAGAGCATGCAGGCATGAAAGACTGCAAGCAACGACACCCAGCACCAGGGACAATGGAAGCCGTGGATACTCTTTCCTTCAGAGAAAGCTGCTACCTCAAGAGCTTCGGAGCACATTAATGCTTCAAACTATCTTGTTTAAAGGGGGCCCTACTTACAAGTGAAACCCCACATATTTCTGTTTCATTGCTTATTCCATAAGGCCCAGGCAGTCTTCTCCCAACTTCTTTTTCTCTCAAGTATCCAAGAAGCTCTCCCTGCACACAGAGAACTCCAGAGCTTGAAATTAACAAAAGCTTTCTATTTCCATAATTGTTCTTACACCACCATTAAGCTTGAGGAATTCTGCCTGGCAGTTAACACGTGCTCCCCCTTCTGGCTATATAGCAGTCTCACACCGCCACTCCTCTCAGCCCCTTAAGGATCTCCCCTCTGCCTCTGAATGCATTCCAAACACAACTTTTGTTTAAATCTTCTGATGGACAAGTTAAAGGTTAAGATTTCTACCAACTATTTCTATGCTATTTGAAACTGCTCATCCCAACCCATGTTTCCAGATCTCCCCCCTTTCCTTCACCCGCACCTTAAACAGCTGCCACGGCACAAAAGTGGCCCACACAATTTTCACTGCCCTACAGCAAAGGGAAGAGTTAATGATATTCACACACTAATGAAGACTTGTTTTCCTACTGGAAAATCTGAAAAACATTTGAGAGATTCAAGACAGAGTATGGTCCTCTAAAAACAGGCATTTACAGCAGCTTATTCCAGTCTTAACTTATACTGTATTAAGCCATAACAGAATTTTTTTAAATGCATGAAATAGAAAGCCAAGCCATTACTCAAGCTTCCTCCCCCCCACACACAAAAAAGAGGGTTTTACCAGTTCAGCCTGTCTTTGTTCCTCCCCCCCTTCCAGGAACAGGGTCCTCATGCCAATGAAGAGAAGTATACCCTGCTGGCAAGGGGACAGCTGCTACAAGTATGAAATCACCACTGTTTTGCAAAGCAGTCAGGACATTGTTTAAAGAGACAAAAGTCTTTGCATAGAAGAAGTGAACCTACTTCTGTTCAGTAGCTTTTTTGTGTTGTAAAGTGGGTGGAGAGAGAGGAACACCCTCCTCTTCAAGAGTTCAGGTTAAAGAAGTAATTCAGTGAAAACTACATTTGAAATAAAGAGATAAATCTCCCATTTACAGAATTAAAACACAGTTTAATTGGCTCCCCCACCATACACACAATTTGGATGGGATACGGCAAATCTTTCCATCTCAGAAAAATTAGGTCCCCAAATTGTGAGTTAACACAAGGGTCACATGGCCTACCAGCCAATCTGCCCTTCAAAACTCACTACTCATTGAAAAGGAACTAGCAGCTTCTTGTTCATAATCTGCTTTTAACAGCTGGAATTGAAAAAGAAAAAAAGGAACTTAAGGAGAAAAAGAAGTTATGGTCTTCTCATTATAATACTGTTTCCATCTGCATAAGGAGACATGTCAGATCTACCCTTTTGATCAGAGAAGGCTGTCAGTAGTCATCTCAAAACAGGCATGAGAGGAAGACAAGAGCAGGCTCAAAATCCTACATTGACTTCAGATTTCCAGACAAACCTTGGAAAGAATGTGTTGGCATCCTTTACATAATTGCTTCTGAGGAGTTCTCATATATAAACACTGCTGAATAGGTGAAGCACTGTAACTAAGGAGTTCCTGAAATGTAGGCAATCCACTCAACTAAAATTGGGTTGAATGCCTGATGTTTTCAAAGAAGGTGTGGGACATACCTGGATTTTTCAGAAGACATGTACATTATTAATATTCTTTAAGATAGCACTTCCAGAGGAGGTGGGTAGCCATGTTAGTCTGTTCCAGCAAACACAAAGATTCCTGCAGTACTTTAAAATACTAACATGTATTGTAGCATAAACTTTAATGGACTACAGTCAGTGAGAACTTATGCTACAATACATATTAGGCTTTAAGGTGTCACAAGACCTTGGTGGGTATATGCAGTTCCCTAATCAAAACTGACCCCAATGCTGCATCCCCACATACATCCCCAGTTTCCAAAGCAGTATTGATCACAGTCTCCCAACAACAAAACAGTTTCCCAGAACTCTGAAGCAAACACAAAAAGCAACAGATAGGTTACCTTTGTCGTTCTCCTCAAGCTACGCAAAATGTTCCTTTTCCTTGGATCCTCATCAGTAGTTTCATAAGGAATGACAGCATTATCTCCCTTATATCCTTGGGAAGTCTGGTCTTCCTCTTTCTTCCTAATGGGCCCCAACTCATCATCACTCCCTACACTAAAACTGGTCCTGTAACTGGCAAATCTGCCAAGCCTTGTGCATCTTGTCCGATACAACACTGGTTTGCTAATGATGGACACCTTTCGGCCACGTTCTAGGGAACTTGTGTCCATTTCACTGTCCGATCCATTGCCGCTACCATTGGACTGAGTTTTGTTAATGTTACGGATTGTGATGATTTTGCCTTGTGTGCTGTCATGAGGCACAGAGTAGATATTTTCCTCCTCATTTCTTGGCTTCACTACTGCATCCATGGGTTCTGCATAATCAGAAGGGTCAAAGCCATCTGTAGGTGGCCAGCTACTAGAAGACACAGACTGTCTCTGTCTGTCCCTATGCCCTTGATCCAAATAAGAGAGATCCCCCTTTGTAATATCAAAGTGGACAGGGGGCTTTGGTTTCACGGGTGGAGGTACTTTGTTGTTCAACTTGCTTTCAAAAGTGCTCATAACAGAAAAGACAGAAAGACCATCATTCCCCTCCAGTTCCATGGAAAGTTTAGAAAGATCTTTGGACAAAGTGGGTAGAGACGGATCCTCTCTGAAAGGGCTGTACGTTGGAGGCTCAATATCCTCTTCAGAGTCCTGAAGGTTTGAATTACAGAGAGGCGAGTCAGCCCGGGGGGAATTGAACACTTCTTCTGTTGTACTGCAGGCTTCAGCAGCATTATCGTACATGTGAGTGGCTTCAATTATATTCTTTTTCTCCACTACGTCTTTGAAAAATGGGTGAAAAATCTCTAGTTTATGTTGCGGTTGCCTACAAGGTATGGTTGTAAACTTTCCATCTATATCTTGCGCAATTTCTTCTCCCTCAGTTAACTGCTCTCTACTTAAATCATTGTCTAGAACATCTATCGAGCCATCAGTGAGTGCAACTATCTGAACGGGAATAATATCCTGCACTTCACAAAGAAAGGCACGTAGCATAGCCAAGGACGCTTTACGTTTAGCTGAATAAAACAAAATGTAGCCATGGACCAACCAGCTTTTCCTAATGCTAAATGAAGAATGGTAAGAAAGCAAGGAGAGCTCTATGCGTCTTTTGTGTGGTCCTATGGGAAGTTCAAGTAACACAGAATTGCTGCTTCCGCACTGGGAAGGCCTACAGGTTTGGGACTGAAGAATGGGTAGAAGGATATCATCCGCATTAAAGGGATCTCCACACAATAAGCACATGACAATCCGAAGGTCAATATCAGCCAGGTCTTTAATGCTCGCTGTTGAGCTCACCAGATTTAAGTTGCGTTTTGAGTCTAGCAAGCCTTTCAGAACTTGACTGATTTGCTTTTCGTTAATGTTACGCCCATATCCAATACCAGCAGAAGCAGGGTCAAGGAAGACACACTGTAGCTTACTGGCAATCTGCTGTCCTTGCTGTATTAAGCTGTGTAGTGTTTCGCCACTGGGATCTCCTCTCTTGTTCACCAGGATCAGAGTAAGAGGAAGATGAACTAAGTGGTTGTCCCTTCGGCCAAGGGTCGATTCTCTACTTTTTTCAATACTTTCAACAACATAAGACAGAGATTCTTTAGAGTTATAAAGGCAGAGGCAACCATGTGGCTGAAATGTTGGTGTCTGGAAAGAATTAACAGGAAGCCTAACGTTACCCTCTATTGGTCTCAAGGATAGCTCATACATTTTCCCATCTATCACATACTTGTCATCATTTGTGCAAAGAGCCCGAATCTCATTTGCTAGCTCACGTGCAAGTCCATCTTTACCAAGGATGACCAGGTTGATCCTATCTATATTGGAATCTGAAAGCAAGTTTTTCTGGTTGCGATCAGATGCCCTTATAAACCTGGAACTTATCAAGTGCTCAATTTTAGCATCTATGCAAGCTGGACAGCTAGGACAGGTTTCCTTTGTTGGGTGATACACAAAATGAATGTGCTTCAGAATCAGGGCATCTCGTTCAGCCTGTAACTTCTGCAATGATTTAAATCTCTGCTCTTCACCCAGCACATCCTGGATGACACCCATTTTTTCTTTGCTGGGTTTGGCATCAAGCTCCAGCTCATAGAACAGTTCTGAATACTCTAAAAGCAGCTCCTGAAACTCCTCCTTTGCCTTCTCTATAATTTGCTTTTGATGCCTACTGTAAATATCCATGTAGACAGACTCCTCAAGCCACATGTAGAAGTCTTCGTTCATGATGAAACTACGAGCCTCTTCCCAAGGTTTTCCTGGCGTTATGAAAGGTGAAGTCTCCAAATTCTCTTTGAAGGCCCTTCTCATTTCTGCCCTTTTCCTCTCATTCCTCAACTTTTCTAGATGGACCTCATAAAGCTGCTGTGCAGGCAGGGTCTCCATCAGATCAAATGGAATGCGCTCATTCTCCAAGTTGTCTATATGGCTAGTGGTGTCCCAGGGTGTCTCCTCCAGAACAACAAACCACTTTAAGAAGTCCGGCTTCGTCTCCAACTGCTTCTCAACTTTTATACAGCTCAAGTGGTTTATTTCATCAAGGTCCGGAATAAGGGCATCGAAAGCAAGAGGCAAAGCAGCAAGATACAGCTTCCTCCTACGCTCTATATGTTCTTGTTTGAGGCGATGAATGTGCTGCACGAAGAGCTTTTTGGCTTTCTGTGTCCCTTCTAAATACACATAATCCTGATACTCTGGAGAGGACTGCATCTTTCGTGAGACATTCAACCAAGTCTCATTGTGATTTTTAACAATGCGACTCACGAGCCACTCATACTTATCTTTCGCAGCAGCGATCTGTTGGCTCTGCTGCTTCAAAGCCTCAAAATAAGGGATAATTTTAGTCTTGCCCCTGCTTTTGTCGATCAGCTGCACTAAAGTGCTGAAAGCCAAGTCAACGTTCACATTGGATCTGGCAGATGTCTCCACCACCTGGAGGTTCTTCTTGCTTAAGGCAAAAGTGTGCGCATCTCTAATGTACCGCTCCACGCCTTCATCACACTTTGTCAGGACCACTACGGTTGGCTTTTTTGTTTTCGTGAGTTGATTGTACAGGTTCGAAACAAACTTGAGCTGATCATCAAAGTTCCTGTTCATACCCCTGCTGACGTCAATGCAGAGGAGAAAGCCATCTATAAGCAGCTTCCCATCCGGCATCTGCTTCTGTTCAAAGTCCTGCTCCAGCCCAAGCTGATCAGTGCAAAAATACATGAGCTTTTCAGCTGATGCAAGTTTGGTTGCAGCTGCCCTCTTGATGTAGGGCTGCAGGGCCGTGCTACGGTGAGGCTGGAAAGTCTGGTCATCAATAAACTCAGTCTGCTCCACAATGTGCATTTTACATTCCACACAGTCCTCCAAGGAACGCACAACTTCTCCCCAGTAGAGGAAGTGATCATTGTTAACAACCCTCCCTCCAAAGTCACTAGTGCTGAGAACTGAAGTGTGATCCAAGTGGAAGTCATCTGCCTTGGGCCGTACAAACCTATTGCATAGGCAGGACTTTCCAATGCCACACTGCCCTTTCTCTTTTTCCGTTCCAGACAATCCCACCACACTGATGTTATAGGTGGGAATGCGAACATCTTGCTTCCTTGCCATCATCATCGTCCAAACATCCTGCCACACTTGGCTGCTTCCTAGAGTATTAGTGTCTTCTGTACCCCATGCAAACTTCAGAAATGATGCAGTGATTATCAGCAATCCAGGTGGATGGTCTCCAAGACAACGAAGATGGCTGTTCCCATGTTGCACACACCACCAGTGGTTCAGTTGTCACTGATCCTCACAACTGGACAGACAGCATTTCCCCCTAGTGGAAAAAAAAGGGGGGGGGACATTTTAGCATGCTTCAAGTTACAGCACAAATACAATTTTAAGAAAAATCTTGAACAGGTGGCCAGTTAGAGACTAACTGATCTTTAATGAGGTGCCAAGTAAGATCAGATGAATAAAATGTATACATTAGACCTAAGACGGAACAAATATAAGACATGAAATGAGAAAGGAAACATGAAGGGTCTGCTGCTCCAAGACTGTATTCTAAAAGCTGTCTGCAGGACTGCCACACCCCCGCCCCCTCTTTCAGAAAGCAAGCAGGAAACAGCCTTTGTGAACTGCTTTTTGAGCCCAGCTCCCCCCTTTTCAAACGAGGAAAAGACGGTTAGAATCAGAGGACAACACAAGAGGGATCCCTGCTTACTTCCTGGAAGAGCAAAGGAAAAAGGAGGAAATTCCACAGGCAGTCAGAGGCTGGTGGGAGGACAGCAAGCGCTGTGCGGCTTTGCATAGGGCAATGCTAATAAGGCTCCTCTTTATCTCACAGGCAGCCTTCGAGATGCTGGCTCTGTAGGCGAGGCTCTCTTCTACTTGCTTCGCACAACAAAGAGAAAAAGCAGCAATCTCACTTGGAAGCCCCAACAGAACAGCGCTCTAACAGCTGCTTGTGGGCTGCTTCCCCTTCCAAAGACAGACTGGGAAAGGTGAAAGTCTTGCATAGAATTCTTAGAAATTGCTCTGTAATTCATTTTTACATGAGAGCACTATATTCTTCTTCAACACACAAAGCAGGAAGGAGAAAGCCCTGCCCACAGCCTCCACAATGCCACCCTGTTTAACGCAGGAGCACCATCATGGAGGCTGCTGTATTTGAGATAAAGATGCCTTCTATAGCACTGCACTGTGCAAAGGAGCAGAGCACTACTGTTTGTCCTTCATGGCTTCCCCCACTTTCCCGTGGAGGAGGGAAATGCAGTCCAGATTGGTCAGTACGGTATTGGAGGGAGAGGAGAGCAGGAGACAGAGGTGATGTGACTGCCCCAGAAAACGTTATTTCTGAAGCTGATCTAAGGAGCTACTCCCCCACCCCACCCCACATCCCAAGTCCTGTGCCTTTAGTGGCCTCTTGAGAGGCAGAAATTTCACCAGGTGCAGTTTCCCTCAGTACGGGGGGGGGGGGGGAGATCTGCACCTGCTGAACAGCTACAGGATGAACAGAAACCCTGGCAGATACAAAACATACTCTTAAGCCTAACTGCCATTTCCATCATGCATGCATATCTGTATTGAATATGCTAGGCCTATAAGTCTCTGCAAAACCATTATTTTGTTTTTAGATTTGAATTTGTTAATTCTATTGGGACACTGCTTGTAAATTCTAACTGTGTAGGGGATCCCAACCCAATTGACAGCACTTGTCTTAGAGAGAGTCTCCAGAGTGGCATGTCAGCTTCCAGAGCAGAAGTTAGAGTAGATGTGACTTCGTGAACAAAACAATATATTTTGTTACTGGCACATTTGATAGACTGTAACCATACAGGCATCTTGAGTTCCATGAAAGGAAGGCAGGGTATGTATATTTTTAAAAACAGTATTTTTAACGTCCAAGTTGCCTTAATTTCTTTGTCTCGATTTCAAAATAACTGCGGTAGATGGTAATGCCCATGTTGCTGATGAATACATATTCTGAGATATATTTTGGGTGGCCTTAAGCAAAACACGAGAGGAATTTGAATCCAAGCCTCCCTGGTACAAATCCAGCACATTTGCACTTAACCACATTGGCTCATTCGCTTGGTTGGAATTGTGTTCTTTAAAAAAAGGAAAAGGAAACAATCATCCTCAGCTGTGGATAGAAATGTGATCAAATTTATAGTTTAATGCCTTGACATTGTTATCACACAATGCCAACTGGAGTTAGCAACATTTTGGATCTTGGTCATTTAATGTAAACCACCCTGAGCCACTTTAGGAATGGCGGTATTATTCTCCTTCCCCTCAAATATATTTAGTACTAGCTGGCATCTGTGCCTCTAGATCTCCCTCATTCTCGGCCCCCCTCCCTCTTTCTCTCCTGATGGCCTGGCCACTTTTTCTCCCTGCCTGCCTGCTGGCCTGGCCGCCACGTTCTCTCCCCGCCTGCCCACCAGCCTGGCCATTCACCTTATTTTCTCCACTGACGCTTTCCTCTCCCCCTCCCCTGCGAACTCTTGTGAGAGCTGCCACACATGGGATTTGCGACACGTACGTCTAAGAGAATTTTTATATATTTAATAATTATAATTATAATTACACACACACACACACACACAGAGTTAACAAATAATGCATGAACACAAGACCTCTCTGCTTTTTGTTTAAGGTCAAGAATGGTACTGGAGACTGGAGTAATAGCTGGTGCTTCCTTTTAACAGGAAGATTATATCTCCCTGAACTCCCAACAGAGAGGCCCAGTCTTATCGGATCACAATTGGTTAAAAGTGCAAAAAGATACAAGCCCTAAGAAATTCCCAGGTACTATAAAGCAGAAGTTACCTTAAGTAGCAAATTATCTCAATTATACTGCTTTTCCAAAATGTTATGTATGTTTAATTTGTTTTTTTTAAAAACACAGAAGCTAATCCTGTCATCAGAAAAACTGGAGAAGAAAAAAATTAAACTGACATCCAGGTGCCATAGCTGGCCTTCATAGTTACAACATGCCTGTTGTCAGAGTATGTGGACTTTGAATCTGAAGCAAGTATAAATTAGTCTTTGCTTTGATGGTTGAATAATGCAGTTTAACTAGTTCTTCAGTTGGAATGATTTACACAAGACAAAAGGCTGCTGTAAATCTGAATGCACTATTGTGCACTTGACTTATACAAAGAAACCTGGAACATTTGATCTTAAATGAATTCAACTTTTCTAAGAGGTAGTTAAAAAATATCAGCTGAGTCACCAGATTAAGTATTTAAACGACTACAAAAAGAGTGAGATGCAGGAAGTTGACATATACCAGGAATCAGAGGATCCTTGAATTCCAAGCCCAGTCAGAGCAAAGCTGTTATAACTCAAAGGTTTTCTACTCCAGTACTCTGAGACTCATTCAGCAGAGCAGATCCAACATTCTTTGCATCTAGGAGCCAGACCAAAAATTCAGAAGCAAAACATTGGACACTTGACAAAATTAATGAACTTAGAAATGGACACTGTGGAGAGGAAAGGTAAATGGGCTCTCTTCATTCCCTTTACAAGTAACATACTTAGGACAGACACGGGATTCCCTGGGACAAAAATATTTTATTAAATAATTCTACCGCTGAATATCCCTAGTCTAGGCACCATGGCATCTGAGGTTTGTCAAGTCTGGCAACAAAGCTCTTCCAGGTGACATGCTTTGACGAACTGGGCTTTTGACATTTCCAAAAGACACACACTCTTAAACGCCTAGATTGTCACTCCGAAAGAACAACAATTTAAAATGTGCTAGCCTTAATATTTAAGAGTTATGAAACTCAGACCAACAACAGTTTTTCCACACTACTGTCAGGGATTGTCATTTCAAACTAGGATTTGCAGGACACACAAACTAACACTTGCAGGGGAGTTAGCATCAGGGTCCTTAGGCCTCAGAATCAGTTCCCGCTGCCTAGTCCCTTGATGAACGAGCCACCCTCTGACTCAGAGACATTGTTGATCTTCCTTAATAATAAACTTTGTTAGCCGCCCCATAAAAAATTGCTCCTTTCCATTCTGCAATCCAATGAAGTGTACTTGTGCTGGAATAAACAGCCTTTGCTGACACAGATCCCTTCCGCATAAATACAGCAGCACTGTAGCCCTTCTGTGCAGAAGACCATGTCCTTCATGCTGCTACAAACTAGGAACATAACCTAGCAGTCCCACAATCCTTTCCTTATCCCCTGATCCTCATGCAGAAGAGTGCTCAACATAACCTTTGGACACAATAGACGTGGCAATTCTGCATTATCCAGTCGACACGTAATGGGCTACAGCAAGAATGATGCATGCTGCAGCATACCAGAAGCAAAGCATTCACAGAGAAGCTGAAACTCATTTGTCTCGAGGCCAAGTCTGGAAAGTCCTTTGACAGCTACACCTTTGCAGCAACTCCAGCTGCAGTCTCAAGGCAAAGGAGAACAGTCTTCCAGATTCTGAGAATCAAATACCAGTACCAGTCAGTTTCAGCTCCCACTCACAGCAAATCAACCACAACAAACTGTAACTGCTTGTGTCACAAAGATTCGAGGCTGCTGATACTGGAAGGAGAGCTGGAGGCTACGGAAAGTGACTACCAAGCTTGACACACTCAAGCACCTCAGGGGAACGGCAGCAGAGGGGCTGTCCCAGCATTAGGAAAGGAGTGGGAGGCTTTTCATTCAACAAAAACAGAATGACACATACAACAAACTGATGATACAACTAAACAAGGGCAAGCAAAATCTCTGATTTGGAAACCTGCCATGTAAACATTCCTCACTGAACACAATATTTTAAAAAGATAAACCTGTCAGGCACTGAACTTTCCTACTATAGACACTTTAGTCACAAATCTGCTAAAAACATACTTAAGCAAGCTTAATGAAGCTCAGTGGCTTTGGGACATCATCAACACGCGTTATTCTTCTGCCTAGGTTTAATTGCTGCATTTCTGAGAGTGAAACTGTAAGCACAGGTGACTGTGTCAACAACTTTCCTACTACCAATTTCAAGTCAGAAACAAAAAGGAAGTGATAAACATTTTTTTATTTCTTCCTCCAAGGAGCTCAGAGCTCCAAACATCTACTAACTCTATAACCAGCTAAATTATGTTACTATATCCTCACCCCTTCTGCTCCACAAACATAATTGCTTGGATCTAGAGAACTGGAATGGGGCTTTTCCCACCCTCACCTTATTGCACTGCCCTCCTAAAAGCTGATCCTGAGGGTTAGGGGGGCCTTCCAAAAATATTGTGAGGTATGGTGCAGAGGGGCTGCCAATGGAGGGGGGGATTCTGTGGAAATCCCACTTGGACAAGTGGAAGTGCTGTTCCATTCATACAGACACTTGCTGACATCCAACCCATTGGTTATTTTTCCCTATTGCCCAAGAACTGCCATTCTTGCTCTTCTTTTCATTCCAATCCTATAGAAATGTACCTCCAAGATAAACAGAACTTTCAGGTTTTTATTAATCCCTAGTAAACAATGCTCCAAACACTCAAACTACAAAACAGAAGCCCCAGAAAGTTAAACGTAAGAGAACAGCCCTGCTGGATCAGGCACAAGGCCTATCTAGTCCAGCATCCTATTTCACACAGTGGACCACCAGATGCCTCTGGGGAGCCCACAAGCAAGAGGTGAGGACATGCCCTCTCTCCTGCTGTTGCTCCCCTGCAACAGGTATTCAGAGGCATCATACCTCTGAGGTTGGAGGTGGCCTATAGCCACCAGACTAGTAGCCATTGATAGACCTGTCCTCCATGAACTAATCACTCAAAGGCATTTTAAAATGGCAAGGAACAGCAGGTTCAGCAAGGGTCACCGAGAAGAATGAGCAGATTGAACCTCTAGACCCCCCAAAATCACTGAAACCCCTCCAAAATTAAAAAAAAAACCTCGCCAAACACGGATACTCAGGTCGTGGTTGGCAAGACCTGTCACAATTTCCCATTTGCATATACTCAAAACCGTGGTTGGTAAAACTGTGGTTGGCAAGGGAGGACTGTGCATTCCAACTGAGCTTCTAGTATTGTGCTTTTGAATAAGTTCCAGGCTTTCTGGAATGATTTGCCTCCTGACTTTCCCTTTCAACTTCCTTTTTACCGTCCCCTCATTTTTGAAAAGTTGTGTTAAAAAAATCAAATACACCACTAAAGTCAACTAAAAAGTGAAAGTGTGAAATTCATGCACATATTAGCGACCCAGTGATAGCATAGGAGCTGATTAGTCCTACTCCCAGAACAATCATTTTAGTGGGGAAAGGAGAGGGACACCAGAAACACACATTCTTTATAGTTTTCATAATTTAATAACATTGTCACTCCAAAAACCCTAGTTAGGCATGAGTTTCAGCTGATTATCTGATTAAATCTAAAGTCTGCACACAAAACAATTCGGGGGGGGGGGCTCACTGTTTTCAGACAGTGCATGGGTGTTGAAGCAGGTACCATCTTATCATTCCCTGATGAGAGTCAGGAGGAGGAATGCCTCCTCTGGATGGCACCTATACTAAAAATAATTGGAACAGAAATATTTAAAATATATTCCCTTAGCAGTCAGAGGCAAATTTTTAGTTAATCAAAACACTTTTTAAATTGACTGATGGCTGAAGAAGTACAATTTAACTTTCAATGGTTCCAAGAGCTGATCCATGGAATGTCACTGAATGCCACCATCAATTAAAATCTCAAACAGTGATCTTGTCTGCCCATCACAAATGCAAGACACCCACAAAACATAGGATATTCTCCAGACAACGAGTATGATGTAGGAGAAAGGCAAGCCTGTGGGCTTCTCAGAGGCATCTGGTAGGCACTCTGTGAAACAGGATGCTCGACTGGATGGGCCTTGGGCCTGATCCAGCAGGGCTGTTCTTATGTTCAAATGGGATGAGTGGGAACCAAGACTTCTTAGCACAAGTTAGTAGCACAGAATGAGAGCCAGTCCTAGATAATTCTGCAATAGGACCATGAAAAAACCACCTTATATTAGGATGTTTTATTGGTACAGTAAGGTTCCCCTGCCACAAGTAACTCACAAATTATCTTCACTGTTTGCTGCACATCATTTTTTGCAAAGTTAAACACATCCCAGCTGAGCACTTTCTTTAAAACTTACCACAAATTAACCTAATTCAAGGGATGCTTGCTACCAAAACAAATCTGTGCTATTTGTATTTAATGTTAGTTTTCCGTCTGGTTTGGCTTTAGTGTTCAGAATTAAACACTGTTGGAAATCACTGTTAATAAAAGAAACACCAAATGACCCTGAAGCACAGCAGCACAAGGGGTGCCGCTTCAGTCTGCTGATTATACTGTATGTGTAACAATGGGGAAAGGATTTCCTCCCAGAGTTGTAAATTTTCTCACTGTACCACAGTGGCTCAAGTGAAGAAAATCTCTGAAATGGGTCATTTGTATCTTTCGAAAGGCTGATTTAAGCTTTTAACCATCTGGATTTGAAACGTTTAATCTCAGGCAACAGATGGGCTATTCTTCAACTGAGGGTGTGCGTGAGCTTATAGGCCATGCACACCAACCCCCAAGTAACCCCATCTCTGGATCCTTTTGGGGATTCACTGACACAAGGAAGAAAACCAAGTATGGGCACCACTCACACAGGCACTGTGACTGCAAAACCTCCACTCTGGTCTTGCAATGCAGAAACTCTCTCCAGGTCTTTCTAACAAGGGGTGCCCAACTTGAGGCTCTGCAACTCTTGGACTAAAACTTCCATCATCCACAGTCACAGCTTATTGTGATGGCTTTTTCAATAACTCAGAGGGCTGAAATAGGAATACTTTGACCCTTGAAAATCCCAACAGAATTGAGATACATTCCAGTAAGTGGGAGAATGCCTTGGCAATCCCAGTGAATCCACTGAAATTCATACAGCCCCACCTGGGAAGCCTGCTACCTATGTGATAAAAACTAAGAGAAACATTAGATTATTTAAATTAAAAAAAACATGTATACACCCTTTGAACTTCAAAAAATTCTTTCTAGTGAGATTAACATTTCACTTACTATGGAGCTTTCTTCAATAATAACATATTAAAGTAACAGTATTCTTACTTTGAGAAAACTTGTATACCCATAGATTTTTGCTAAAGCAGAAAGCTTTCAAAGCATTTATGGTGCATACAAGTTCTGTAGGCAGCAAATCTATTTAAGGCCAAAGCTAGAGGTACACATGGAGCTTTGTTTTAGAAATACATCACACATACACTATTATGCAAATACCCCCTTGCTTTGACTTGCTCTGAGCTTCCAGTTCTTTATTTCCAGGGCTGATAACATCACTATTGCATACAAGAGAATGTGATGTTGTATCCTTACACTCAATTTGAGACATCCAAGATAGCATCACTTATTCCATGAGGAAAAAAGCGTAATCTTGTTTCTTAACCAAAGTAAAATGTTCAAGCGTTGCTCACTGGTGTGTATTCCTTCAATACACATAACCAGGGATATAAAAAGATACACAAAGCCCCCAGTAGACATTGGCACCTAAAAGACTGGGCCTAGCAACTGGAATATGCTTTGCTGCAGAGGTCAGCGAAACAAGGCGCCCTCCCTATCTGGTTTCTAAGGCTCTCTTTTGGCTGAGGGTGGTGATGGGATGACCACATTTGTGTTCAGAAAGTCGTGCACACCTTTTAAATCAAGCATAGAAGGGTTGCTCTCGACAAGCCGTTTCAGTTCAATCCAACCATCACTCTTGTCTTCAGCTCATAAAGGCAACTCGAGTTTTATGTTTTAATTCTGTTTTTTTAATATGCAAACCACTTTCATAACTTACGTTGAAAGCAGGATATGAACATCATGAAATAAAAATTTATAAATAGGAAATGTGTTAAACGTCAAAACATAAAAAGCTCCAAGAAATTTGGAAGCACACACAAATAGCACAGCTAATGATTTCAGACAACTTCCATAATTTGGGACATAAGAAGATGTACATCTTCCTTCAAGTTTCATCTTAAACAGAGCTTTGTCTAATAGGACCATCTTTTAGAACACCTGTACAGCTTTCTCTGGGGCCTGAGGGCCAATTCACACATGCACATTATAACAAGTTGTTCTGGTAAGAACTAATATGCCTACTTTCCTTTCACTATATCTACAACTGGACTAAATTTGGTTCAAATCAAAGCCCACAAGTTAGATCTCTTGCACCTCAAATGTTCATGCGTCCACCATCCTGGATTGGGGTAGATGACATCATCACAAACTATGCCACTGAGGTTTCCCCATGTGCCCCTACAGCTGTAGCAAATTTGGCTCAAATTGCTTAGGCAGTTCACAAGTTAGCCCACTTGCACCTCAAAAGTTTACACATCCGCCTTCTTGAATCAGGGTGGATGACATAATCACAAACTACACCAATGAGGGGTGCCTATGTGTCCCTACAACTGTACCCGATTTGATTCATACTGGTCCAGGTGTTGCGGTGTTGAGGGGGGTGCACACACACGGAATACCGGGTGATCTCATAAGCCTACTGGAAAGTAGGCTAAAAGTCAAGGGACAGGATCCAGAGTAAGTTATAGCTAAGCAGCACTGAACTAAGTGAGACATGACAAACTTAAACTCCATTTCAATGGGACTTGCTTTGTATCCTGCCCAAATATAGTAAGATAAAGTAGTTATGGGGTGGTATAGAGGGACATCCTGCTACCAGGTAAAGTAGCCAAATCCTGATATAGCTTTTCCTTTCACGAGGCAGCATTGCCACTCAACTTCTTAGAACAATGTGCAAGGAAGAGAGCGCTGTTCTCTGTTCCTGTTATCCAGTCAAAGAACAGCTTCCTCTTGGACTGCTTATTAATGGGAATAAAGGGGAACTTCTCTCACCTCCTAGTTTGCATCCTAGACCAGCAGATGGGACACTGTCTGACTGCTTTGTTCTTCAAGCAACAAAGCTCCCTGTCTTTGCCAACAGTTAATTAAAAATGGTAAATGAAACAGAAAAAGGGAAATATCTATGCTAGCAGTGATGGAGCATTTTATGCTTCTCTCACTTATCCTGGGGCTTTCCACTCACGTGGCCAACCAAGCCAAACCCTGCAAATTCCACACATGGGAATCCTCCCCTGAGAAAGAATGGACAGTCTTCACAATTCTTAGATCTTTCCAACAGGCATACTAAAGCCTGCTATTTCATAAAGCTTCAGTGGACCATGATGGTATCAGAAGGTCCATGGGACCCACCAAAGTTAACATGAATCATAACATCTGCTGTTTGAAAGCATTCTCTTCTTCCCTTTTTACTACCCTATCTTTGGTTTAGCACTTGGGTGCTCAACTTCAGCCCTGCAGCTGTTGTTGGACTACAATTCCCATACTCCCCAGTCATAGCAGCCAACAGTAAGAAATGATGGGAGCTATAGTCCAGCAAAAGCTGGAGGGCCAAAGCTGGGCACCTCTGGTAGCATCAAGCTTGAAAAATAATTGTGCAAAATTTGAAAGCTTGCTCACTGTTCTAATAAATGTATTGTGTTACTGTTCCTATTTATATTAATATTAATTATCCTATTGTACTCAGAGTGGGTAAAGTGTGTGTCTTCCCACCATTTCCAACACATACTCTTGGATGAAGCAGAGCAAGAAACATTTCAGCCACATTGGTTAACTACAGAAGTCAGGAATGGTGTGTACGAGGTTTGGGGATAAGAAATGCATAACAAGGGGAGAGAAAGAGAGCACAAATGTTTTCCACCTGTGTTGAAGTGATCTTATTAAAAATAAACTTCCCATTCCAAGACAAATATTTTAGTTGAGGAAAAATTACAGTTTTAATTTGAACCTAATAATTGTTTTTAGTCTGACTTAAAAAAATTTTTATTACTTGTATCTGTATCTCTCTTATTGTTGTAAGCAGCCCCAAACAGTATTGCACTGGAGGAGCAGGGTATAAAGATTTCAAATAAATAAATAAATACATCTGAAAATATATCAAAGTTCTCTTAGATGTATGCCACTGCTACAGTGGACATCGCAGTGGGTGTTCAATCTTTAAAGTGCTATTTTTACTAACAGGGTTTTGCAAATCTTTTGTATCACCAAAAAGGAATGCTAAGAATTCCCTTTGTAGGCCTTGGGTATCTTTGGATGCCAATTCAGTTGCATGGGCATACACACTCCCACCCACCCCAAGCTCGGAGGTTTGTCATCACCTCCTCAACTCTTCCCGCTTTGCTCAACTACTTAGAGAGTAAAAGGCACTGCTGCTGTGCAACTATCATTAATTCTAACTAGGCTCATTTCAAATAATGTCCTACATAGCACACCACACATACGGTCATACTTTTTCTTTTCAAAATGAACACTAGTTTTTTGTCATCTATGTTTTCACCTTGCACAGTTACATGGACTAAGAAACAAGGCTTTCTTCCGTTTTCTGTATTAGGAAAAACTAAGCAGGCACAGGCTATCAAGTTAAGCGTATCTGTCACTAGCAATGGAAATCTAGTTCTCTTACCAAAATCCAAGTAGTAAGAGAAAATCTGAAGATCCAGTTCTGGCACCATTGTTCAATACAAAGAATGGCTTATTATAAGCTAAAGATGGAGTACCAGAACTGGGCTTTAAACATATAACAATCAAGCAAATAATGTGAAACATTCTACAGCTCATGCAAAGCCCCATCACTGTGGTATCAGAACACTTCGAAGCATCTAACAGCTCAGATGGTGGAAGACTTGGAGAGTAGCCAAGCAGCCTGGACTCTCTCTCCAGCTGGGTCATTAAAAACACACACGGGGCGGGGGGGGGGGGAGATCTAGCCTCTAGTTAAACAGGATCTCAGGACCTCATATTCTGCCTTTCACATCTCCAGGAGTATCTTCAGTGGAGAAAGATGTTCTGAAGAGAGGCAGGTAACTCTACTGTTGCAAAGAATGCTTGTCTTCTGCCATTCTAACCAGTTATAGCTAGCATTTGGCCTCTCAAATAAAGCTGTAAATTTAACAGCCAAGTTACAGAGAAAGGGGGCAATCCACTGGGGAATGTTACCTGCACAAACCCCATGGAAATTAATGGGTGCTGCACAAAAGTATTACTTCTGCTTCCCTTCTATTTCAGACAGACTTAAAATCAAGAAGTTCCCAGCAGTCTGAACTAAATCCGCTAACAGCTTGGCTAATGAATAAGAGACTGACATTTTCCAGAAATCAAAAATTCTCCTAAAAATCTTTGAGCACAGCCAATATGATTTAGGACCCACCCACCAACAAAAAGAAATCACCTAATAAAATAGCTGCACTTCCAATCTCAGAGTTCATGATCATAATCATCTGAGTTTTCTTCGCATGTTACCAATAAGACGGAAACATGGCCTTCTAGGATGTTTATAGATCAGCAAGATACTTGCCTTTAGATCCACAAAATGAGTGCAGGTTCTCAAAGACTGAGCCAAGCTCCACTTCAGCCCAAAATGTTTAAGACATGAGCACTTGGCTTCTTCCCTCCCTCATACTAGGGAAAGAATGCCTGAAGCACCTTAGGGTCTATACAAAATTGACAGACTTCGACATGAACAGTTCTGAGCACAGAACCTAATATTGGGATTATGAGCAAAGCGCACTATTGTGAAAATTTAGGTTTTCCTACAGTCACCTGGCACTGAACTGTTCACCAAGATGAAGACACTTATGTGGCAGAAGAGATTAATCTGGAGAAGATCAAGGTTTAGAACTAGAAGAGAGCCTCGTATAGTGCACAATATCATCCTGCTGCCATTGAATCCAAACCCAAATGGAAGCATCTTCAGTGCCTCAGGAAAACAAACAGGCTTGGTGAATTATCTGGGGTGAAGGGAGGTCCCCAAAAGATGTGAAGCAGCTACCAAAATGATCCATTTGCCTTTCATGTTTGAACACGGGGCACAGATAGTACTGTTAAGGGGGGGGTCAAAATACCTTAGCCTTTCTCGAGACAAATGCCAACTAAATGATACAATATATAAATACACAATACAAAGTAGAAATGAAAATGCAACAGGCCACAAAACAATATAATGTCTATGGCATTCTCTATTCTATAATTTAAATTTTTAATAGAATTGAAGGATTCAATAAAATATACAGTATAGCAAATAAATTCCAGTGCACATTTTCATCTGCTGTTTGCAATACATACCAAACCTTGGCCAAGAGCACCTACATTAAAATCGCCTATCATGATTTCTCTCCATATCATGGAAGTGCAGACAGTCAAGTCATTTGGTCAGGCATAAAGACAACTGACTGTCAGCAGCAAGAAAGCTTCCATTGCTGCACAGGAGACAAGCGTAACCGTCAGTTCCTGTCTCTCACTGGAAAAAACTCAGCCGGCTTACACAGCACTACTGACCGTGTTTCAATGGCAAAATGCAGCTCCCGAGAAGGAAAGGAAAGATGGGGACATCCCAGAGCACTAAGCTGTGACCCCTCCAACCAAATGAACAGCTCTGATAGTTAGTTCCTCACATAGAGGTCCTCCCTACAGACACATGGAACAAACAAACCCAGAAGTGAATGCATCAGACATCAGATAACTGAGGGAGTGGGGAAAAGTACCATTTCTTTCAAAGCTGTAGATGATAAACTTGTTGTTTTTAAGACAGACTTCATTACTATATCTGAGAAAGACTACTTAACCTAATTTTCAGATGCAAAAATCTAAATGGATTATCTTTTAATTGAATCCAATTAAAACTTAAAGGCATCATATCGTGTTTGGCATGCCTTATTCCCCTGGAACAATAAAGCAATGTGTATTCCCAACTCAATGGGTATATTTGGTTTGGTATATCTGGAAGCACCAGTGGCTCATCCTAGTTAACTCATGAGCCAGCTGCTCATGAGAGCCTTTAACTACAGGGGTTGGGAGAGTTACATAACACCTGGGTCAACGAAGAGGACTAGTATTCATGAACTAAGCAAATTCAAAGTTATCCAGTCTGTTTCATTTAATACAATGCAAAGCAAGCAAACCCAAATATGCGGCTAAACTTCCATATTCTGCATTAAAGTGAGCGAAACGAAAAAACCCAACAACTGTGGAAGACAGAACAAAGAACAGTTACTGCTGTCAGTTGCGATGATAGCCAAGGAGATAAAGATACTGCAAGCAAGAAAAGCAGATTTTATTTTACCTCTTGAAGTTTACATTTAATAGCATATGACATCACCATGACCTCTACCCGCACTCTCTCTCTGCTATGAACATTGCCTTCTGTTCAATGTATAATGATTTGAGAGAGAATTTGAAAACAAAAAATAAAATTTCAGCTGTTTTGCAAGAATATCAGTAGTATTGCTCATTACAGTTTATCCCAGTATCATTAGAAACATAAGCCTGGATCAGACACAACACTAAACCTTGGTTGAACACTACATGAATACCTCTAAGAGAACTGCAGAAGGGAGGAGGAGTGTGAATGCTTTTGCTTTCACTTTAAGAACAAACCACAGCTTCCCCTTACATATGAACTTGGGGAACTGTGGGTTAGAATAAGTCCAGATCTCAAATCATTGCTTGATGTCCTGGCTTGTTCTAACTACAGCTAGTTAACAAACCCACAAACCTGAACAGGAGCAGTGGTTTGTTCTTAAGAGTGGAAGCCAAAGCTTTCCTCAAGTGAGAGGCGAGTAGAGGGAGGGAGGAGCGTGTGAGCCCGTGACTCCCTTAGGCTCTTTCCACAGCATTAGGCTATCGTTTGGTATTATGTTTTAACCATGCCAAAATCTTTAACTAGAGTCCAGCTGAAAGGGCTCTTATGTAAGTCTCTTGGCCATTCTTTTAAAAGGTGCATGCTCTGCATGCTGACATCTCAAATCCCAATTTTTGCTCACATGCAGTGAGGTTGGCATAACACTGATATGTCAAGAT
Source organism: Hemicordylus capensis (assembly GCF_027244095.1). Lineage (NCBI taxonomy): Eukaryota > Metazoa > Chordata > Lepidosauria > Squamata > Cordylidae > Hemicordylus > Hemicordylus capensis. The sequence continues at coordinate 27,409,443 of NC_069663.1, read as the reverse complement.
AATGTGTTACTAAATGCCATTCTAACCTCTCTCAATGCAAAAGCTTACCTGGGCCTTCACTGAACAATGCTGTACTGAGACAAGCAAATTTAACCCCAACTAGACTGGCCTTTGCAGCCCACCGGCTCTAGCAACCTAGAAAAGAATTGATGAACTCATGGTGGTCTATGGTTCCCTATTTGCCAAGATATCTAAATGGATCCTTCATGTCCAGAAGACAGACACCCATGAACACCAGATGCTGAGGAGAAAAAAGACGGCCACTGCATTCATGGCCTGCTTGTAAGCTTCCAGGAGCATCTGGCTGGTCACTGCTGGAAACAGAATGCTAGACCTTGGTCAGATCCTGCAAAGCAGTTCTTATTAAGCAGTTGCTCTTTGAGACACACATTTCATATTGTGCCAATACCTCCTTTTAACAAGTTATTCATTTACATTGTTTTGCTAATACAGCTTGTGCCAGCGGGGAGGGGTGGAATGTTCAGGCCATTAGAAGCCATCACTGTAGCAGCATCACATCACCCAGAAATAACCTTTGATGAGGAGCTTATGTTTGCCTCACACCCAGTCTTATCTCATCAGTTTATAATGACAATTACCGCCAAGGCTTTTATAGCCTCCTAGCTGCTATACAAATCATGGCTTAGAAATACACACACCTACTCTTGGGAAGCTTCTGCAGCACTGAAGGCCCCAAATATTTCAGCCACCTGCAGCAGAATTACAACTAAAATACACAGTGCTTTCTTCTGTTAAAGTTTTATCTCAAAATTGTTGCACTCAAAAGGAAAACCCAGGCTTAGACCACAGCAGTCTTGATCTCTACTCACTACTTAATAGCTCCTTTTTATTTAGCTTGTTTTGAGTCTTTTGCTGTCACATTACCATGCTTCCCTCTATATTCAAAATGGCTAGAAAACAGGGTGGATAAAAATGGGTTAAATAATAAAATAAAATCAGTTTATTAAAATATATTTTATTTGGTAAAACATTTAAAGCATATTTTAAAGTGTCCATTATATGTTATCTTTAAAAATAACCTGGTTTAAAATATGTCCCTATAGTGCAAACACATTAAGGTCTAATAAGCCCCAAGCCATTTAAAATTAATCATGACTAGCAATCACACTGAAACCAATGGATGGTAGTCACATTCACCTTATGGTTTTCAATAGTCACCTCAGTTGAATTGTAGCCAAAATCTCTTAAAATTGAATCCATGCCCCTCTATCAAATCCTCTGAATTAAAGCCTGCCTTTCTATGAAAAAAGATTAATCCAGAATTAAACCATATTTTCTATGTTTATTATTGTTCAGTTTATTAATATTTAGACAAACAGAAATCTTTAATTTCACAATTGTTCCTCTATGCAGATATAAATTCTTCAGTGCAAGAGGCATAAGGCCTGCACGGCCACAGATTCTAGATTATGCTTCTGGGTAGTATAAAAGTTCTTATTTAGCAAGAAATGGTTATGTTTTAATTGGTATGTGACACACTCAGCAAAATAAATTACAAAGTTGGAAGCTTGATTAGAATTTATTATTTAAAACTCAATTCACTCTGCAAGAAACATATTTCCAAAGTAAAAGGCTGAATTATTGCAAGCATAAGATGTTTGACAGGACACATCTTCCTCATCCCTGTTCTACAAATCAGTGCAATGTTGCCAACTCCTTCATAATTATTCTCTCTCATATACAAGACCAAGAGAAACCAAATACCTTCGACCTTTCCACAGAAAGAGATTAAAAAATATTTTAAAGCTTTCCTTTAGAGAAACACAACAGTAACTATATTTACAGAAATACACAATAAATCTAAACAAGCTAAATAACATGTTACTTTTGGATATGACTGATTTATACTTTGTGAAAATTAAATCGGTGTAAACAAAACAGTTTGAAAGGGGGAAAGACTACATGACACATTTTTTTCTTTTATTCTCCTGCAGTAAGATCACTCTCATTTCCCCAGAGGGAGAAGCAAACCCTCATTTAAAAAAACAAAAAAAACCCACTACCAACCATGATTGGATTTCCATTACTTCCCTGAATAAATACAAGGAGCTAGAAGTGACCTGATAACGACATGTTTATAATCTATTGCAATCTATACATTTTGTAACTTGTTTGCAAGGTTGCCCAAATGGTTTGGAACCAGCAAATCTTAGAAAGCATCTACCCCAATATGAACCCCTCTAAAAATCATTTGGGGAAGCCTAGCTCTTTGTATTGACCCTGAAGGGAAGGATGTTTTCTGGGGTGATGGCACAACTTCAAGATTCCCCTCCTAAAGAGGCCTATCAGGCCTCAGAGCAGAGCAAACTGAACTTATTCTTGCCATTTTTATTTGCTCCAATTTGTGTATGCACACACAAACTGGATCTCATGAATACACTGACAAACTTTAAGTCTGGGTAGCACTGCTCCCTCTAAGGCATGTGCATGTGCACGTGCTCACAAGTTTTTGGATGCCCACTCAGTTCATTTTAGATCCCGCTCAGGTTGAATCATGAAGGCCCCATTCTGAATGCAGGTGCGCGCACACTGCCTTGAGACTGCTGCTCAGAACAATACTCATTCCACACAGAGATGAAAAAAATCAGAGGGACAACTCCTGGGTAGGTTCACAAACCACATCAATTGATGGGTTGGTGCTACATTTCTTGCCTTCTTCCTTTTTGGCATGCTCCAATTTCCCCTATCACTTATAATTTAACAAACCACAGTTCATCAACTCTAGATGTAATCATAAGGAAGGGAAATCAGAATCCATAAGGGGAGGAGGAAGCATACAAGCACAGGGTACATTCACATAACTGGCAAATCAGTTGGGCATTATATCTTAACTGAACCACTGTGCTTGAAAAGCTCAGTAAAATAAGGAACATCCACAGCCAGGACTGAGGTGAACCCTATGCAGAAATCAGAATGAAACCATTAAAAATTGGGGTTCAATTCCAGTTCAAGTTCATCACTATTTTTTAAACTCTCCAATTCAAAACAAACTTTAAAAAGTGGTTCAGTAACCAGTTCACAGTTCTGAACAAATGCATTTCACATAGAGTAATACTGAACGCTTGCTTGCAATTTCTAGAAGGGTAGCTGTGTTTTTGCTGCACATTGTAGCACTTTAAATATCAACAAATTCATTTAAGCACAGACTTTTGTGGACCGCAGTCCACTTCATCAGATGCATTGTACCTCTATAAAGTGAATCAAGTATTTAACTTGAGGGGGGGAAACTACTTTCAGCTATTTTTAATGTTTTGAGGGTTTTGCAAACAAGATTAAAAATGCAGGAAATAAAACAATCATACAATTGATTACTAAGCCACTTATTTTTAATAAGTTACCACTTTTTATGTTTAGGGTTCAGTTCTCATTCTTGATCAAGGCAATCAAGATATGTTAGATTTGAGTTCAGCTCCAGCTGACTGAAAACTGTTCTCTGAACCACTGTGGGGATTTTTAGCTTGTTTTTGTTTGTTTTGTTCCATTTCAGGTTTTGTTGACAATAGCAGCATATTTTAGGAAATCAGGTGGTTCAGATTTTCCCAGGCTGAAATATCCATTTCTTATTTTCAAGTCTCAATACACTAGCTGACAGAACAGAGCTGGCAGAAGGGAAGAGAGCTGGTCTTGTGGTAGCAAGCATGACTTGTCCCCTTAAGCTAAGCAGGGTCCATCCTGGTTGCATATGAAAGGGAGACTCGAAGTGTGAGCACTGTAAGGTATTTCCCTTAAGGGATGGAGCTGCTCAGGGAAGAGCATCTAGGTTCCAAGTTCCCTCCCTGGCAGCATCTCTAAGATAGAGCTGAAAGAGATTCCTGCCTGCAACCTTGGAGAAAGCCGTTGCCAGTCTGGGTAGACAATACTGAGCGAGATGGACCAATGGTCTGACTCAGTATATGGCAGCTTCCTATGTTCCTAACTAGGATTCAAAACATTTGCAATGACAAAGCTCTTGGTTATCCCAGTGAGCAGCATGTTTGTCCATTATAATGACCCAACACACTTTTGTCATGTATGTTGTGTATTTAAAATATGCTGAGTGGCATCTCTCCAACTTCTAATATTTCCCAAATGTGTCCCCCAGTATTGAACAAGTTGCCTGTCTATGATCCAATACCAAGGACTTCGATAAATATAAATACAATTGAGTTGTAAGTGGCAGAACATTTGTACCTAATTCCAAGTAACTTCACTAATGCAAGGGATTCCATTTGTATTTAAAAACACAAGGCAAGAGGAAAAGTGTGCAAGTTATCCATCAGCACACAATGACTATGCTATGTCAGAATAAGAGAGCAAGCCTCAAGCAAGAGGTTTCTTGATAAGTGTATAGGAAAGGAAAGGAACTCAATTTTAACAAAAGGAAAGGTGGGGAGACTGGAATAAGCAGGATATTTCAGACAATGACATTAGAATGGTTCAAGAGGATACTTAACGCTGAAAATACTCCACCATCTTTCAAAAATAAAAACCTAATCGTGGGATTACAGAGTACATAAAAATCTCTCTGCTGTAATAAATCTGCAAGCAGCCAGTTCTATGGCTAAAAATAATAAATCAACAGGAGTAGGAACACTCACAAAGTGTTAAGTTTTTTCCTGAAACACAGCAATTCAAACTATTCATGCAGTGCTATTTGAGGACATGGTCAAAAATGACTCAATATGAAACACTTTTACATTTAAACATGCTTAACCTGCATGCTTATTGAGAACAACTGCACTTACTTCCAAGTCAACATATTAAGAGCTGAGGCACAAGCTACAAAGGCAAATGATAAAGTGTCCCTAACACATGTGTAAATTTCTATCTGAAACACAAAAACCAATCATTTGCATTGTCCAAACATGATTAAAGAAAATTTAGTAGCATAATCTAAGAATGCTAAAGGTCTACTAACCTTGCTGGCTTTCAAGCACTGAAGCTACATTCACAAAGATGAGTTGAAACAATATACTAATTCTCTTGGCTCAGCACCTCAGTTTTACCTGCTTGAGCTACTGGTAAGAAAAAATGCTGAACCTTTGCAGAACGCACATCTTCTTTGAGACAAAGAACCTCAGCAACAGGCATACATAACACATCACAGAAAACGCTACCTCCAAGGGTTTTTGAAGCCATCAATACACGAACAAAAGCAAATGTACATATATCATTTGCTTTGAATTTCCTTCTTCACTCTCAGCATGGAAAAGGAGCAGCCTCTACCAAGGCAGTTATCTAGGTTGGGAGCACTGGTGGGGGCAGGGGGGGGTCAGCTCTACTTGCTCTGTTATGTAAAATGATCTCACAGAGGAACACACACTCACACTTCTCGCTAAGAATGTGAATGGTGGTAAAAAGCCAGGTCCAAGGCTTCAGTCCACAATGTGTGCAGAAAAAAATTGCTATTTACTGCCACATCCTGAAAATCTGCTCTTGGCAATATTTTCAGAACTCACTAAAAAGAGAACAAACTTCAATTCTTGAGACCAGAACGCCTTGCAACTCAGCACTCAGATGCAGATGAATCTAAAAGGCCTTTCAGGATCAAATTAATTTCCTACTGACTGTAATTAACCAGCTTTACAAAAAACTCAGCTAATGGTGTACATGCACTCTTAGTCTTTGCTAAGATTTCGCCAGCACTATTTACAATCAAAATCTCATGACTGCCCAAGGGATCAAAATTATTTTGACTTGAATCACAAAGGAACATTTTTGTTTGGTGACTGACCCAGCACATATTCAATGGTACGCAGGATTACATATAGGCATACCCATTTGTAAATTTTAAGCAATGCTTGAAACAAGAGATGATTAATTGTTTTGTACTGAAACGTCCTTTACAGGAGAATTCCCTTGGAGCTTGTCATGACTCAAATGGTCAGATTCTGTTGGTACCAAGGTTATAAATCCAGTTTATTTTTCTGTGTGTAATAGTACAAAAACTTATAACTGGACTTAGACCTCAGGAACCACCGTTACAAACAAGTTCCTTACTCAAGGCACCCGGCACTTTAAAAATGAGCATTTGAAGAAACTTAACTCAGCAGGCAGACAAGAACTTCCTACAACAACACAAAGTATTTGTCTCCAATCTTATTATCAGAATTTAACTTTACTGGTTTACAATATTCAATATGTATTAAGTATTTTACTAACTTCTAATGAGCTGGACCAGTGTTCCCTCTAAGGCGTGCACATGCTCACATGTTTTTTGATGTCCGCTCAGTTAACTTTAGATCCCGCTCAGGTTGAATCAAGAAGGCCCCATTCTGAATGCAGGTGCACACACAGTGCCTTGATACTGCCACCCAGAAAAAAATTCATTCCACACACAGATGAAAGAACTTAGAGAGAACACTGAGCTGGACATGCTCTAATTCTCCCCCCCGCAAAAAAAAAAAAAAAAAAAAAAACCTGCAAAAGCCCAGGAGCTTCCCTAAATAAAGTTACTGACCTTGTGCTATGCTGAGGGCCATTCGAAGCACAATGACTAAACGCAGAGACACCAACTGGGTTTCCCAGACTATGGGAAACACCCTTATTGGGCAGCAGCGATATAGGAAGATGCTGAAAGGCATCATCTCATACTGTGCAGAAGGCGGCAATGGAAGACCCCTCCTGTATTCTACCAAAGATAACCACAGGGCTCTGTGGGTGCCAGGAGTCAACACCAACTTGCTGGCACATTTTACCTTTACCTGTCTCTTGTATTTCAACTTTGCACAAGGCAACAAGCAGAAAAATGTTAAGTACTGAAATAATTTGAGATTTCCATGCTTGAAAATCTTCCCTCTCTCAGATTATTAGGGAAGTTCAAAGTCAGATAGGAAAAGGAGTTCCACCACGACCCTCAACATTGAATATACTCGGCCTAATCATGTATAGTGGCAGGGAAAGAGAGAGAAATGGCATCCTTACATATTATAGCCAGAAAATAAAAACTTAGCCCAGTGAAATCATTGGGAATAGATTTTGCATTAAAAACCAAACCAAACCATTGCTCTTAACTAGACAGCTTCACCCACTTTCAGGAGAGAACAAAATAAAAGAGGTACATAGGACTTGAACCACCGTAAGTGGCGCAGCGGGGAAATGCTTGACTAACAAGCAGAAGGTTGTCGGTTTGAATCCCCGCTTCTTCTATATCAGGCAGCAGCGATATAGGAAGGTGCTGAAAGGCATCATCCTCTCATACTGTGCGGGAGGAGGCAATGGTCAACCCCTCCTGTATACTACCAAAGAAAGCCACAGGGCTCTGTGGGCGCCAGGAGTCAGAATCGACACGACGGCACACTTTACCTTACATAGGACATGAGGGTTCAAGGCTTGGTGGTAACAAAAGCTTTGAGTTCCCTCAATGATGTGGAGGAGGAAAAACACAACTCTGAGAAAGTGGAACAAATAAATATTATAGGGAAAGTCTCAGAGAAGAAGGTAATATTCTCTAATGTGCTGTTCCTCCTTTTCCTTTTATTTCAGACATTTTTATATAAATACAGGACTTTATTCTGACATTACCCTGGGAGTCCAAGTGTAAAGCAGCAGTAAGCACTTACAATGGAAGAGAGTATTCATCTTCCACTCATCTTCAAGAGTGAGCCAGCGTGGTGTAGTGGTTAGAGTGCTGGACTAGGACTGGGAAGACTCATCCAGCCATTATACTTGCTGGGTGACTCTGGGCCAGTCACTTCTCTCTCAGCCTAACTTACTTCACAGGGTTGTTGTGAGGAGAAACTTAAGTATAGTTCCAATTTTTAGTATATGTGCTGCCGAGTACACCGCTCTAAGCTCCTTGGAGGAAAAGCAGGATATAAAATGTAAAAATAAATCTTCAAGAGCGGAAGCAGAAGAAGAAACTTTATGATCAATAATCAGATACACCATCTTCAAGAGGTTTTATTTAATTAAAATACTCTTAATACACTTTACTTAAAAAAAAAAAGCATTCTGTGTAAAATCCAGACTTGGGTGTGTGTGCAATTTTCAACGATTAGCTTTGCAGCGGCCTGCATCTCAAAAAAAATACATATTTGGGAGACCCTCAGGAGCAGACTTGGCAGAGATGAAAGAGGCTACAGAGGCAAGGGGTAATCCCTTTGTGCACGAACAGTCAGAAGTGTCCCACTTGTGGAATTTTAGCTCTGGATACTAGTATGTTCCTGTAAACAGAGCGATGAGGTCGAATTCTCTCTCCAATAGAATTAAGAAGCACATTTCAATACATATGGCAGAAACGTGCCATTGCTCAGAAAGCTGGGATGAGGAGCACTGCATGGGAGCGAGAGAGAAATGACAGGGATCTCTCATCCCTCCCAGAATCCTATACAGGAAGGCACGAAAGCATGACAACTCAATGTTGCTGCTCTCAATGCCTAAATGTTGAACATAATGCCATGCACAAAAGAAGAGTCGGGGGAAGCAGCAACAATATATGTATGATGTAAAGGAAGGAGGACACAGAACTGCACAACCCTTACGCCCTATTAGATTGGGGGGAATCTGCTCGCCTGCTGAAAGGGGTCCACTTCCCGGCCTCACTGAAGCTCTTTCCTCTTAAGGTATGGTTCCACCACAGCCAAACTGCTTCACAATTAGGAGCAGAGTGTCTACACTACCAAGTGGACCGAGCTGAGGACAGCAACCACAACATATGGCCACTGGTCCCCTCTGTCATGTCCCTCAAATCCTTGTGTGGGAGGGCAGGAGCACCCCAGAGAAGTGGGTAGAGTCCCAACCTCTGCACAACATGGACGCAGCCAGGAGGATGCTGGCACAGGTCTTCCTGCACAGACCTCTTCCTTGAGCCCTACCACAGCGGCCTGTCCTCCCCATTCCAAAAACCCAGGCTCCCCCCACACATTCAGAAAAGCAGGAGGGAGACTGTCCCTTGAGCTCTCCGGGGGTGCAAGGATGACTCCCCCTTGCCTGCCCGGCTTGGCTTAACTCTCTCTCTCAAGCACTGACCAAGCACCCACCCCCGGCCACTGCAAGGTGCTCTGTCCAGCCCCCCTCCTCCCAAGCGCTTCCCCATGGCAGAGGGTGGGGGGGGGTTGAGAGAAACCCCGCTTTAGCCTTTGCTGCACCGGCCTCCTTCGGAGAGAGGGAATCTGTTACCCTCACTCTCTACGCCAATGGGGCAGCCCCATCCTTCTCTGGCAGGGATGGGGGGGTGGGGGGAGAGAGAGTCTCTACCTCTGGCAAATCTATGCAAGGGGCGGCGGAGGAAGACTCGCCCAGCCCCCGCCCCCCCCCCAGTTGAAGAGCCCAGATGGGGCAGGGGGGACCGAGGGGGGGCTCTCTATTTCTCCGCCTCCCTTCCCGCAGAGGAGACCGATTCCGCCCATCCTCCCCTCCTCTAGATACCTTATTATGGGGGCGGCGGGGAAGGAAGACATTGCACGGGAGGAGGCGGCCGCGGGGGGGTCCTTCTGTCTCCCCCTCCCCCTCCCTCAGCAGCAGCAGCAGCAGCTCCCCCGCCCCTCCCCCCTCCCGGGGAAGGGTCTTTTCTCTGCGGCGCTTCCCTCCCGGCGCAGGTCTCTCTCCGAGTGGCGCCCCCCCCCCGCGGCCCACTCCCTCTCCCCCACCCCAAATCCTCGCCTGCTGGGGTGAGTGGGGGCCCGCCCCGCCCCGTCCCTCCTCCCGGGAGGGCAGGCTCGGCGGGGGGAGGGGCGCCGCCTCCCCCCCATTGTTCCCCTCCCCCTCCCCAGGGGGAACCGGGGCCGCTGCGAGGAGACCTACCGGGGCGGCGGCGGGCCCGGGCCGGGCTCTCGGGGCGGGGCGGCCAAGAAGGGCCAGAGGCGGCGGCAGCGGGAGGAGGAGGAGGCGGAGGCGGCGCCATGTTCCCCTCGCCCCTTTCCTCCCTCCGGTCCCGGCGAGGCGAGCGCGGCCTGCGGTAATGGCGGAGGCGGCGGAGGCTTCGTTCTCCTTCCCGGCGGGCGGAGGCGGCAGCGACGGCGGCGGCTGGAGCGAGGGAGGGAGGCGGGGGGCAGGGAGCGCGAGACCGCCGCGTGGGTGCGCGCGCAGCCCGGCCCGGCGGAGGGGGGGCGGCGAGCGGCTGCTGCACAGGCGCGCGCCGGCACAGGCGAGGGGGCGGGGTCGGCTAGTGCGACGCGGCGAGCGCCCGAGGGAGTGGGCGGGGCGAGAGAGAGGGCGCGCTCGCGTGCGCGCTCAGAGAAGATCAGACCCTACGGCTAGAGGGCGCATGCGCGGGCTGGGAGGGTCCGAGGGGGGCGGGGGCGCTGCGGCCTGAGCAGCAGCCCGCAAGCACAGAGCGGGGAGGAGGAGGAGGCTCGGCTGCCCGCCGCCGCGCATGCTCGGCCCTCGTGGGAGGGGAGGCGAGGCGTGCTGGAAAGCGCGTCCCCGCAGCCACCGGACGCGCGCGCCCCCGGCAAAGCATGCACAAGAGATCCGCGCAGCCGCCCTCTGTCTCCGGGCGCGCAGCACGCTTGGACCTCGGCGCAGAAAGCGCTCGCGGGGCGGTGGGGCCACCAGAAGCCTCCCACGGCCCCAGCCGGCCCCCCTGCGGACGAGCCCGGCTGCCGGCAGGCGGCCACCCCTGGGGGCGCCAGGGCGAGATCCGCCCGCCCCAGCCTGCACAGAACCGCGGCCGGGGCTGCAGCCTTTGTGCGCGCGCGCGCGCGCCCCCATCCACGGGACGCGCTGCACACACCCTCTGTCTCCTGCCCAGCGCAGGGGCGCCTTTTGCGGCTCACTCACACGCGGCGCCGCGCGGTGCTCAGCCTGGCGGGCGCGCCCTGGCGCAGTCTCCGCCTCGATCCGCCGCCGGCGGCGGCGGCAGCAGCAGCAACTAGGCGGGCATCTGGGCAGCAGATAACGGCGGGTTGCAAGGCTGGCGGGGGGGGGGGGGTCGCCCGGGTGGGCCTTGGAGCGCTTTGCCGTGTCCGCATCCAGAATGTCGAGTCCGGAGCTGCGCTGCTGCCCCGTCTGCCCCGGGGAGGAGCGACTGGAGGCCTCCCCTTGGTCCTGACGCGCCCCCCCCCACACCCCGCGTGGTTGACCTGCAGGCGATGGAGACCTGCAGGAGGCGGTGGTGGCCCCTGCGGGAGGCCAGGGGTGGGCTGGGAACCAGTGGCGGCTCTTGACCCAGCCCTCCTCCAAGCAGGGAGGACCATCGCTCAGTGGCAGAGCCCCTGCCTGGCCTGCAGACCGTCCCAGGCTCCATCCTGGGCAGGCAGCATCTCCAGGGAGGACGGGGAAAGATTCCAGGATGAAACGCTGCTGGTCCGAGCAGGCAGGACTGAGCTGGATGGACCAAGGGTCTGACTCTAGGAAGCAGCTTTCTGTGTGACCAGCCAGAGAAAAAATGAGTTGCTGACAATGGTTCTGGGCTTTCTCTGGTGCTCTGCTATAGGGAACAAAGCTTTTCACACAGCTGCTCTCAGAACCTAGTGCAAGGGTTGCTAAGCCTCGGACCCCAGCTGGCATTGGACTACAACTCCCATCATCCCCAGCCACAACCCTGATTCTAGGGTTCTGCAATCCAAGCTAGAAAACTATTTCAAATGTATAAGAACCAGTTGTTGTTGTTACTTTATTAATTTGATTTCTATGCCACCCTTCCAAAAATGGCTCAGGGTGGTTTACACAGAGAAATAATAAATAAATAAGATGACTCCCTGTCCCCGAAGGGCTCACAATCTAAAAAGAAACACAAGATAGACACTGGCAACAGTCACTGGAGGTACTGTGCTGGGGGTGGAGAGGGCCAGTTACTCTCCCCCTGCTAAATAAAGAGAATCACCATGTTAAAAGGTGCCTCTTTGCCAAGTTAGCAGCTGCAGCAGTTTAGGCTACCAGGGGTCTGGGATAGTTCCAGTCCAACAGAAAACTTCATCTGTGCAAATCTTACATTATTTATTATCACTTGCATTCTTTCCTAGGTTCAGGTTTTGGGGGATTTGGCTTAGGAGCACAAACCTAGTGACTCAAGAAGTGTTTGAGCCCCATAGAAAGCCAATTCCTATTGCCGCCTAATAAACTGGTCCGCCCCCCACCCTAATTGTTTGCAAATTGTGTAACTCTCAGAAATTCAAAAGAGCTGCAATAACTCTGTTCCTTTCCCCCTAATCACTGTGTTGCCTTTCATCTTAGCTCTGCAGCGTACTCGGATCCTTGGGCAATTAAAACCCGACATGGGTTAGGAAGCTGGCAGAGCCCACTGGCCCATGACCACAGACCCAGCAGCTCTCTGCATTCTGGCGAGGCAGCCGGGCCTCCGCTCTTTCCCAGCAGGATGAGCACGCAAATGTATCAAGACTCTGGAGGTGGCTTCACAGCATGGTGTAACGGGTACATAACGGGTACCACGACTGTATAATGCAGGGCCGTTTTGCTCAGGGAAGTACGGGGCCTGCCCACGGAGGATGCTTGCCCAGGCTTCATAATGTGACCCCCAACGCAGACTCGTGCACATTTGTTCTAGGATATACGTTTTCTCATAATTTGGGGAGAAGCTGACTTTACGTAGAGACTGAAGTTATATTTTCACAGGATATTGCACAGGATATGTTTCGTTTTTAGACTGTGAGCCCTTTGGGGACAGAGAGCCATCTTTGTTTGTTTGTGTCTGTGTAAACCGCTTTGGGAACTTCTGTTGAAAAGCAGTATATAAATATTCAGTGTAGTGTAGTGATATTGCACAGGAGTCACTCCTGGCCCATCTAGCTCACTATTGTTTACACACACTGGCAGCAGCTTCTCCAAGGTTTCAGGAAGGTGTCCTTCCCAGCCCTATCTGGAGATGCTGCTAGGGCTCGAACTGGGGACCTTCTGCATGCAAAGCTATGCGGCTACGGCCCCATCCCCAAAGGTGGCATATGTGGGTCTCCCATCCAGGCACTGACCACACCAAGACCCGCTTAGCTGCATCAGAGTGACCATATCGTGCTCTCTTAGACCATGCTCTGGGACCCGAGATGCCAGGGGTTGCACTTGATGCCTTCTGTGTGCAAAGCAAGTGCTTGGCCACTGAACTATGGGCTCTCTCTCCGCCACACACAATGGAATTCCAGCCACCGTGCATCAAATCGCAGTCTGTCTGCTGTGGAGGGGCAGGTGTGGCCTTTCGCAGTCCTTCCCGGCGATGCTGCCAGTGACTGAACCAGGGACCGTCTGCATGCAAACCACGAGAGAAACAGGGCTTCAAAAGCAAAGGCCGTTGGACCCTGCAGTGCAGAATGAGGGGAGTTCTAGTCCAACACCATCCAAGTTGGGGGGGGACCAAACTTGGGGACCTCTGATCTGCATCTAGTCTTCAAATGAAAGAAAGGAGGATATTTAAAAAGAGAAGATGTATGTAACTCACCCACTAGCCACTCCGAGCACTCAGCAGCAGATATTTACAAAGCAAGAAAAATGAAAACAAGGCAAGCAACATGTAAGAGCAAAGCAAAGAAACAGCCCTCCTAATATTTGTTACTTTTCAACCCCAATGGTTTGTTTTGTGGTGACCTTTGCTACTGCAAACGCTTCTGTCAACAGGTCTTGTGGGCAGCGAGATTTGAACCCTGCTCCTTCCTGGACCTTGCCCAGCCCGCTGTAAAAGAAACAAAACAAACACAGGCCGATGGAGAGGGGCGGGGTGGGGGCTGAACTGCGAAGGGCAGAGCGGCCTTTCCCAAAGGGGCCCTTCTGACTTGATGATGCGGATTTGTCTGATGTGGCTCAAGCTGCTGTGAAGGGACTGGGCATTGTGGGTGGGGATGATGGGCACTGTAGTCCAACACCATCTGGGGGTGCAAGCTTGAGAACCCCTGCCTTATGCTGAGTCAGGCCATCAGGCCATCCAACCCAGGGTTGCCTACACTGACTGGCAGCATCCTCCAGGGTTGCAGACTGCAGGGTTCTTTCCTGCTTGGAAATGCTGCCTAGGATTCAATCTGGGACTCCCAGCATGTGCTCTACCACAGAGCTATGGCCTCTCCCCTTTCTCGGGGACATCCAAGACTGGCGGTAATTTTTGGAAGGGCGCAGAAGACAGGCTAGCTGTGCCGAATCTGGACACGGAATCACCTGCGCACACATGACGCGAACCAAACCGCCCTGGAACCCGCAGCCCCTCCACTCCTCTTCCCCAGCATCCTAGAAATCAGAGGCTGGCAACCAGAAATGTGAAGAGGTTGCACACGCCTTTACTGGATGCAGCTGCCTGAGAAGTCAAGGCTGGTGCCAAGGGCTGCCAAGATGCAATTCCAAGCCTGAATACATTCCTCGCGATGATTAATAATCATGTTTCGCGTAGGTTAGGCAAGGGAGACAGGATCTGCTCCTTCCTTTCCGCCTCTTTGCGAATAATGTGCAGCCTAAGCAGGAGTGGGAGGCAGCTGTCAGCCGACATGGGAAAGCAGACGTTGATCCTAGACACCTCTGAGTTGAATGCCAGCGCCATGCCGGGACACTGTAAATAAGCAGAGCTAACAATTAGCAGGGCCTGACTCGCTGTAGGAGCCACGTGCCTGGCTTCCCAGCTTCAGGGTGACAGGCTGGGGCTCAAGGCCACCGCCTCTGTGGTCCCTCCTTCCTCCAGGATTTCCTCCTTCACTTCGGATATGGCTGCTGGGGGCAGGGACGTCGGAAGCAACCGACCTTCTACTGAATCGGACCCCTAGCTCGGGTTCCCAGCCTGGTGTACGCTAGATGCTGCTGAACGCCAACTCCCATCATCCCCAAATACTATTTGTTGGCGTTGGAGTTCAGCAACGTCTGGAGCACCACCGTTTGGGGAACCCCCGAGCTAGCTCAGTCTTGTCTACACTGACTGGCAGCAGCTCTCCAAGGTTTCAGGCAGGAGTCTCTCCCAGCCCTGCCAGGGCGTGCACCTGGGACCTTCTGCATGCAAAGCGTGCTCCTACTATTTATATATCGCTTTTCAACAAAAGTTCCCGAACTGGTTTGATTGATTAAGTGCCGTCAAGTTGGTGCGGACTCTGAGCAACCACATAGATAGATTCTCTCCAGGATGATCTATCTTCCACTTGGCCTCGAAGGTCACTCAGTGGTGTATTGGTTTACATAGATACAAATAAATACATTGGCTCCCTGTCCCCAAAGGGCTCACAATCTGAAAGGAAACATGAGATAGAGACCAGCAACAACCACTGGAGGG